>NC_086175.1:40450096-41679739 GCF_023053635.1 Elgaria multicarinata webbii | reverse complement strand
ATCAGGTAAAACCCAAGAGAAACTGTCAGATATTCCGCTTGGAAAGTTGACAAAAAGGAGATGATGAGTTAAGATTACGAAGAAGCTTAATTTTAATACAATCAAACTATATGGCACATTGAATGTGAAGAAACCATCAAGTATCTCAGCAAAGGGGGTTGTTGTTGTTGTTTTAAAAAAATCCAGCCATTAAGTTGTTATAATTATCCAGTATTAGGCCAGATGGCAAGTAATTTCTGAAGTCACACCAGGTGTTCCAAGATGCAAAGCTAATCACAAAGCTGATGACTGTGGTGAAACTAATTAAAAATGTGTAGCAATAGCAGTGTGAGGCTGTGCGGGAGAGACTGACCAAATAATAACAAGATGGCTGAGAGAATCTGACAGATACTGGCTGCGCAGGTTTAAAAATAGAAAGCAAAACCAGAAAAAAATTGAATTAATTTAACTCATCAAAAACATGAAAGCATCTCACTACCGTTCTCCAGATTGTAATCTGGTGTGGGTTTATTTTTAAACTGACCTAATGAGAGCAATTTGTATGGAGATAATTAAATAGGTTAGAAATAATGAACCAACAAATGGATTCTTAATTCAAAATAGCTGCTATGGCGGGAAAGTTGCTTTGTTGAACTCCTATAGAGAAACATGGAAAACATACAGGATCTATTACACACTAACCCAGAGTGAGGGAAATAAAATCCTGTAAGCAAGGGAAGCCCCAAACATAACCAAGAACAGTGTAATATAGATCCAGAGTCCATAGGGCCAGCAATCACCCCATCTTACCTGGCCCTCTGAATCAGGAAGCAGTCAGGCAACATTGTCAAGTGTAAGTCAAGTGTAAGTCCTCCCTCAGTCTCACTAACCTTTTAGGATGTTTGACTAAGAGTAATCTCACAGACAATGTAAACTTGAACTTTCAAGAAGCTATTGAGAACGTCCTTCCCCAAAGTGCATGAATAAACTTAGCAGTCATGAGATAAAAGGAGGTGATCATCATCATCATCATCATCAATCATTATCATCTCCTCTATACTGCCCCATAGCTGAAGCTCTCTGGGCAGTTCTCACAATGAAGGGATGCAAAAATTATTGGGACCAGTGCTTTTGAACTTGTGCATAAATGATATGGGGTTAGGAGTGAGCAGTGATGTGGCAACGTTTGCTGATGACACTAAATTATTCAGGGTGGTAAAACAAAATGGGGGGGGTGTGAAAAGCTCCAAAATGGCTTCTCTAAGCAGAGGGAATGGAGAATAAAACTGCAAATAAAGTTCAATGTAAGTAAGTCTGAGTGACGCATACTGAGGCAAAAAATAATAATTCCCATTCATAAAATACAACATAAAACGGAGTAGAAATAAATTGACAGTTCTCGCAATGGAGGGATGTAAACATTATTTGGTCTAGTGAAGGAGTCTAAGGTGACAGTGGAGACTAGTGTTGGGGTTGGGGTTAGGGTTGATCCAGTGTGTGGCAGCTGTGGAAAAAAAGCAAATTCCATGCTAGGGATCATTAGGAAAGAGACTGAAAATAAAATTGCCAATATCATAATGCCTTCATACAAATCTATGGTGTGTATTATACTAAGTACAATTCTTCTTGTTACATCCCAAAAATGATATTGTAGAGCTGGAAAAGCTGTGGAAAGGAGCAACCAAAATGCTCAGGGAACTAGAGCAACACCCTTGTAAGAAAAGATTGCAACATGTTGGACTTTTTAGTTTAGCTTAGAAAAATGGCATGTAAGATTTCCCTACGGTGTGTGAGGAAATTGGATGGAGAGAAGTTTTTCTCCCTGCCCAATAATACTAGAATCCAGGTCATCCAATGAAGCTGAATGATGGAAAATTCAGGACAGACAAAAGGAATGACTTCTTCACAGAGATCATGGTCAAGCTATGGAATCCACTTCCACAGGATGTGGTGATAGCCACCAGCATAGATGGCTTTAAAAGGGGGATTAGATAAATTCTGGAGGATGAGGCTATCGATGGCTACTAGTCCTGATGACTATGTGCTATTCCAGTATCAGAGTCAGAATGCCTATGTACATCAGTTGCTGGGGAACATGGGCAGGAGAGTGGGCTGCTTGAGGGTTTCCCATGGGCAGCTAATTGGCCACCATGGGAACAGAATGCTGGACTAGATGTTCTCTTCTTAAATTCTTAAGTATTAACACCAGATGAGTATCTTATTCAATTTTTGCTTTTGAGGGAAGATTCCCTTGATCAACATAATATGGAGGAAGAGGAAGAAGGAGAAGAAGAAGAAGAAGAAGAAGAAGAAGAAGAAGAAGAAGAAGAAGAAGAAGAAGAAGAAGAAGAAGAAGAAGAAGAGAGTTGATTTAAATGACAAACACCGGTTCATTCCATGAAGCTTAAGTATGGATGACAAAAACCAAAAAAAAAAAAAATTTTAAAGGAAAAGATAGTGGAAGTATAGCAGTTAATCTGTCAACTAATCTAGCTGACCAACAGTGAGCTGGCTCTCAAGTTTCAGAGGATTCCATGAATATGATTCTAATAGTATTTGAGTCACATTTTATGCCCTTCTTATTGAAATTCCAAAAGCATCTATTTACGAGAAACTGGCCATTAGCAAGCTAAAATGGCAGGGGAACATTCTAACCTGACACAGCCCATATAATGGGGAAATCATTCCGTTTGCCCATTTTCACATGTGGAATGGACGGTATGCATACAATGGAGCTCTTTTCTTTTTCCCCAGCCCAGCAATCCCCTGGAATTTCACAGCAAACTATTTTTGAAACTCCTCCAACTCCTCCTGATTTTATACTGCTTCTGCCTTTTACAGAATACAGAATACTGGAAGGGTTGTTTTCCTTTCTCTTAAAAAAAATGGCTTCTATTTAACAGTCTAACCTTGATTCTATGGGCTTAGCTAGACCTACCTTTTGTTCCAGGAGAGAGGAAGGGAGATCTCACATTGGGATTAACTTGAGATATCTCCCCCGTTTACATGTAATGCATGACAACCTCAGGAAGAGAGGTGTTGCGCTCACCTTTTTTTTTTAAGCGACGGCAGCGCACAAATGCTCATGCACTGAAGGGAAGTTTTTAAAAATATTTAATATGGTTTCCCTGCTCCCCCCCCCCCCTAACCCTGATGGGACCCACGCACCCCATGCGTGGGTCCCAGCTCCGCACGAGTAATCATGTGGAGCCAGGTCATGCTACGGCAACGGACCACACGTTCCGCGGTCCCGGGCTCAGCCCAGAATCGAGGAAAAAGCAGGCCCAAAGTGTAGGGCTGTATCCCGGGGCAAGGGAGGGATGATCCCTCCCTGATCCCGGGATCCCCTGTGCGTCATGTGGATGCACGGGGATGATCCCGGGGTTTGCCCCGGGATATAGCCTGGTCTAGCTAAGGCCTATATCTTGCTGAGGAGCTATAGTTAACATTGTTTCAGGGAACAATATTCTTACTATGGGCCCAACTAGATGAAGTTGTGAGAGATACACAGGGCCAGCCACAGCAGAAGCACCTGACATCCTTGTCATCTGCCAGGGCTTCAACCCTCTGGCAGGCTCCATCAGGTGATACCTCCCTTCAGCCTCCCATTAGAAACCTCTAGCCTGGCACTCCAAGCAGCTCTGGGCAGCTAGGGATAGAGCATCCATATTAATTTCCCACAATGCCCCTGACATAGTATCACTCCAGGGCATTGTGGAAATTAAAATGGTGGCTAGGCTCAGCCATTGTTGTGCACTGCTGCCAGGTAAGCTCGGGGTCAGGAGAGGACAGTAGGACCCACCATAAGCCACTTTACCCTTCTCAACACCTGTAGCTGGGTCTGTAGATTCATGATCAGATCTCCCATGTTAGTGTGTTTTGATTTTTTAAAAAGACAAAGGCATCCCTGCCCCCTCCACAAACCAGTTTTGACTGGGACACTGGGTGAAGAGAGAATTAACCCTTTCCTGCATATCATTTCCCTCCATCTAAAGTTGCTATTTGTGGGGGAAATCATACCAGGTTCAACAATTGGTTAAGCAAGACACTGCACAGACTTCTCTGAACCCTGAAACCTTTCTATAACCTAGCCCAAACATTTTAAATGGTTGTATGTCTAAAAGGGGATATGCAATACCTATGGATTGGATCCAGACTTCGATGAACAGACTTCTGCTCATGGGATGGAGCACTCTTGGATCTCAGCTCTCGCTTTCCCTTTAGAGCCCACAGGGGCCCCCAAAATCTACTCCAGGGGGTTGGGGATCCCCAAGATTAGCATGAGAGGTAGCAGGCACAGGGTTACCGGGGAAAGCAGAAAATGGTGGGAAATAGTTTTCAGAAGCTCCAGTTACGGCACAACCCTACGCATGTTTAGACAGAAAAAAGTCCTACTACTCCTAGCATTCCCCAATCAGCAGTGCTTGCTGGAGAATTCTGGGAGTTGTAGGATTTTTCCCCTTTATAAATATGCATAGGATTATGCCCTTAAGAACATAAGAACCCTTATACTGTGTCAGACCATTGGTCCATTGGCCAAGTATTGTCAACACTGAGTGTCAGAGGCTCTCCAGAGTTACAGGAAGGAATTTTTCCAGCCCTAGCTGGAGATACCGGAAATCAAACGTGGGACCTTCTGCATGGAAAGCTCATTCTCTACTATTGAGCCATAGCCCCTCCCAAAGTTGATCCAGGTCCCTTCCATGAATAGAAGAGTGGTTTTGGATCCAACCCTATGATTAAAACACGCACCACAAGGTAGCTCAGAGAGCAACACGTTTATGCAAGTAAATTCTTATAATAGAGGGGAAACTGTTATTTTCCGCTCATTCGTGTACTTACGTGATCCAGATGTTGTTTGCTTTCTTTTGCCTGCATAAGTAATCTGACAGTGTTTACTCCAGTAGCTTGTTCTTTTTTTACAAGTACACAAATAAAGGGGGATGCTTTCCTTTAAAGCAAAAGTACCACGTGCCTGAAACTTAAATGGAACAAGGCAGGGAAAGGAACAGAAAGATTCAGTTCATTGTAATCAGTTTGGAAATTGCCACAAATGATTAGCCGTAGTCAACATAAGGTACCCTTTTTCTTTCTTGTCTACAGATGGTATAAAGTCAAAATGATTCAGCTGAAAAGGATAAAATTAATTAGCTGGTATAGCAGGATGCCCTTTCCTAGTCATCTGTGTATATGTGTATTTCTAAAATAAACATTATATTGCCTAATTATACTACCCATGTGCCCAGCACCTAGAGAAAGCTTGGGACTGCAGCATCACTGAAATCTAAGGGAAGTTTCTGCTTTATCAATGCACTTTCCCCCATTTTTTGCAAACTCCTAATCATTATGATGGGTGAAGGAATATGCATGATTTGTATATTACAAGGATCCCTGGTGGATGTTTTTTGGAATGAATGATGGCCATTTGCTTTTATAAGAGAAAGTAAAGGAGCTCACTCAGGCACACCACTGTGGGAGGAGCTAATACAGTTCCACACCCATGATGACCACAGGCCTTAAGAAGGAAGTCTGATCTTATCTGCATAGCTCCACCCATTCGTTTGCATACCCGTATTCTGGCTTCAGTTCTTGGTCACACTGAATTGTGAATGAATGTTGGGCGAGTGGGACAGAACATTGGAAACTGGGGTGTATATAGATAAACAACAGCAAAATGCCCATCATTGTAGTCAGGATGTGTGTGTGAAAGGTGGAAGGACTTGTATGGGGGAGTCTACACCAGCCACTTATTGCAGGGTTGTATAGCTGTCATCACTAATGCGGCACATGACAGTCACCTGCTCCCACAGTGATCTCGGCTCCACCTCTCAGTTTTCCGGGAATATCCCTGACTGATTTTGTCACATTTTTCTGGTTCTCTTGTTTCCATTCCAAAGAACGTTTGTGGTGCGCTCCGTCCCCTTTGCGGGGTCGTTGCTATTCGACATGAGTTCCAGGCTCAGTGAACAGCCAACGAACTGTGAGGGGGTGCCCATGGGTACCTGCCCGCCATTTCCACCACATGTTTTGGACACGTTTCACCGCCGAGTGTGTTTTTTGTGGGGGGATTTTAATACAAGCATACTATGTGCTGGAGTGCATATTTGAGGGAGTTTGTAACACTCCATACGTGGCTGTGCATCTGTGCTCATGCGCATCCCTCACAAGTCATTAAAAAAACCTGTGCCCCATAGTCTAGCCCCACTCACTTCCACCAATGCACATGTGGAAGCACCATAACAGGGAACATGTGCTCCCGGAACAGCACTCCTGCAATTGCCATAAAGATCAGTTGTGTGTGCCCCGTGAGTGGAGATCACGGAAGTGGGGAGCATTCAGAAGCATCCTTGTTCCGTAGCGAAAGGGCTGCAGGTGTAGATCTGTTGCAAGGACCCCCAAGTGCAGTCCATCGCTATGCTCTCTCTCTGCAAAGAGATGTGATGCAACACCTTTCCTGCAGGCTCTCTTTCAGTGAAGATAGAGACACCCAGTGCTAGGGGTTGAAAGAAAATGGTGCCTTCAACAACAAAGAGCTTCATCCCATGTACCTGTTTCCCTCAAATTATCCCCTACAGCTCTAAGCTGTCGCTGTTGTTGTTGTTATTGCTAGCGGGCGGCTAGATCCTTTGCATACCAGGAAATGGGTTTAAGGGGGGAAATGTAAGGAAAAAAATCATAAAAAATCAACAGATGACCCAATCTGATTTAAATTTGGTATGCTTAAAGCTCTCCTTAATATCTATTGCTGTGCCAATTTTGATGTCTTTATCTTTAAAGCTTACACAGATGTAAGCATTTGTTTAATTTTTCTTCAAATCCTGCTCCTGCGCCCCAGTGGCCGCTCGGAAAACAACAAATGATACGTTTGAAAACTAGTAGCAAAATATTGCACTTCTTTTGGTTAAGAAGCACAATTAAAGCAGGATGCATGGGAGTACTTCACATTAAAAGCAGATTATAAGCTGGAAAACTTTGGAGTCCTTTGCACGCAATTCGCAGTGATTGCACAGTATAACGCTGGTGTGATAAAGCTCAACAAGTGTCTTTATGTATTGAGCTTTACATTTTCACAGAGCTATGATTGGCAACCATTCATAGCTATGTGGGTGAAAGTAACAGTGTGCACTCTGACCCATTGTCAGGGTGGAACTTAATTTGCTTCCCTGCCTCTGACTGCTCCTGTCTGAATAGATCTACCTTTTAAAGTCTGCTCTTATCTGGTCTGCCTTTTCATCTCTGTCAGCCGTATTCTAGCTGGATCTCTTATGCACATGATTTGATATTGCTAGAATCATAGAACTGGAAGGGGCCATTCAGGTCATCGAAACCAACCTGAAACTTGGTGCCAGGATCCATTGTAAAGCATCCCTGACAGATGGCTGTCTTGTCTTGCTTGAATACCTCCAGCGATGAAGAGCCCACCACATCCCTAAGTACTTTGTTCCATTGTTTGACTGCTGTGACCATTAGGAAGATTTTACTGATGTTCAACCAAAATCGGCCTTCCTGTAACTTAAGCCCATTATTTTGTGTCCTATAGTCTTGGTTGAGAGAGAACAGGTTTTGGCCCTCTTCTGTGTGACAACCCTTTAGGTACTTGAAAACCGCTTCATAAGGCTAAATATACCCAGTTCCTTCCTTCTTTCCTTGTAAGACTTAGGCCTTAGCTACACCTACCTGAAAGTCCGGGAGAGAGGAGGGGAGACCTCGCGTTGGAATTAACGCAAGATGTCACCCACGTTTACACGTAAGGCGCAACGACCTCCGGAAGAGAGGTGTCACGCCCACTATTTTTTAAAAGGGACGGAGCGCACAAACACTCGTGCGCAGAGGTAAGGTTTTTTAAAAAATTAAACTTATTTCCCCACTCCCCTCCCTACCCCTGATGGGCGCAGCTCCCAGCTCCACGCGAGTAATCGCGCGGAGCCGGGTCAAGCCACGGCAACGGGCCACACCTTCCGTGGTCCCGGGCTCAGCCCGGGACCATGGAAAAAGCAGGACCAAAGTATAGGGCTGTATCCCGGGGCAAAAGAGGGATGATCCCTCCATGATCCCGGGATCCCCTGTGCGTCATCTGGATGCACAGGGACGATCCCGGGGTTTGCCCCAGAATAAAGGCTGGTCTAGCCAAGGCCTTAGTTTCTAGTCCCTTGATCATCTTTGTTGCTTTTCTCTGAACTCATTGCAATTTATCTGAATCCTCCTTAATGGGTGGTATCTAGAACTAGATGCAGAATTTGAAGTAAGATCTGGTCAGTACAGAATATAATAGAACTATTACTTCCAATGATTTTAAAACCATACTTTTACTGATGCAACCTAAAATTGCATTTGCCTTTTTTGCAGCCATACAACACTGCTGACTCATATTCAGCTTGTGATTGACTACAACGCCTAGATACTTTTCACACATACCTGTTCATTCATATTTTGAATTTGTTTTTCAAATTTTGTTAGGCTTCCATTTATTTACTTTAAGGGCCAAATTACAGGTGGTAAAAGAGATCTGCCAACATTTTTCTTCTTCATTGGCTAAAGGTAGCTGCACAACAGGAGTCGTCCTGACTTTCTGGCATATTAGCTATTTCATATTATTTAAGCTGACCCAAACTAATTCTACGCACAGGCAGTTTTACTTAGTCATTAAGGAATTCCTCATGCAAATAAAAAACTTGAGGTGGCGAAGAGTGACAGCAGCAGCTGGTGTGGCCATCTTTGACTAATCCCTTGCTGCTGAATGTTTTGTGTATTTGTTGCCAGCAGAAGCAATAGCAATACAAAACAGAATGCAGGATACAACTTTGTACTGACTAACCTATAGCCCAGCTTTGCCGTAAGATGGGAGCCCCAAAGTCACTACTCTGGAATCTACTGAGACCAGGTGCAACAGAGCAGAGGAATCTTTAATTTAACAGTTCTGTGGGAGAAGAAATTGTGATCGATATAGTGTATTTTGCCTTTGTGGCATGATGGTGGTAATGATAACAGGTTGCAAAGTATTTAACTTGTAAAGGGGTGGGAAACTTGTGGCCCTCCAGAAGTCTGGGCTTACAGCTCCCATGAACCTTCATCATTGGTTATATTGGCTAGGGCTGATGGAAGCTCTTGGCCAAAACATCTGGAGGGCCTCAACTTGCCCACCCCTAGGTTAATATCTGCCTATGATTTCGTGTAGATGATGGCCTGTTGTTGTTTTAAAAAATATATATTAATATGTCTGAGTATTTGACAACATTTTACTATAATGACATTATAGTATAATGCAGTATGCCTACTCAGTGGTGTAATAGACCAAAGAGTCCAAGGCCTAAAATTACCTAATACCCCCACCCCCTTTAGATGGCTATTTGCATTACTTCAGTTGTGAAGCACACAGCTAACATTTCTCTTCACTGCCACTCGCATTCCGTGCTTTACAACTTCTTCTACATTACTGATATGTTAGAACAATAAAACAACCCAGGAAGCAACAGCAACTGCAGCCAATGATAATTTTCAACCCCTGTGTCATGAAAATCTCCACTTGCTGATTTCTGCATGTCTACATGATGCTAGAAGCTCAAGAGCAGGCCAGGCCCTTGTTCCTAGCCAGTTGGCAACCTAAAGCAGTGTTGGTATCAGGGTAGTAGATTCCACCCCACTCCCTCCTGCTGTGGTTGAGAAATGAAAATATAATAAATGAACCACTACCTCTCAGGAAGATAAAAAAGGTGGCAATTAACTATATGTAACTAATTTTGAATTGATCTGCTGAAGTCGTTTGAAGTGGTAAAAGCTCCCATGTGTCTGCAGAAGCCAAAAATGGATGATTTATCAAGCACTAAGAATAACAAGCATGTTTACAAGGCTGCTATTATGTTTTAACTGCCAATTTCTCTTCTCCAACTAAAGCAGTTTACTTTTACTATTATCTGAGCTAATTGGAGCTTTCTTTGGGGGGTGGATACTAGATACAGGGCAGGCTTCTCAAGAAATGAAATCCATTGACTCTCTGGTGGTCCTGGCCTCAAGACACTTTCACACCTGAGGTGAGGAATCAAAATTACTCCCTCCCCTTGTTTTCCACAGGCATCCTCTCCCACCTCACCTTAAATTCGCTCTGAGCTGATGTGTTCCCTGTGCCAAGATCAGGGCCTCTCTCCTGCAGGATGCAGCTGGATTATAAACTCCTCTCTTCATGCGGCTGGCCCTACACCACTCTCTTCTAGTTCCTACAGAGTTCCACTAGAAGTCTTTATAGGAACCTAGGAAGCTGCCTTATAGTGAACCAGACCATTGGTTCATCTAGCCCAGCATTGTCGACAACTGGCTGGCAGCAATCGCTCTCCAGAGTTTCAGGCTGGATTCTTTTCTTTGTCCTACCTAGAGA
Organism: Elgaria multicarinata webbii; assembly: GCF_023053635.1. Lineage (NCBI taxonomy): Eukaryota > Metazoa > Chordata > Lepidosauria > Squamata > Anguidae > Elgaria > Elgaria multicarinata. The sequence goes on along the minus strand of NC_086175.1, from coordinate 41,669,391 downwards.
AGCCAGGGATCCATCCTGGGACTTTCTGCATGCAAAGCATGTGCTCTATCACACTGAACTACAGCCCCTCCGATAGGGAGTAAGGTACAGTAGGGTATTGAACCTCTTTCAAAGGAGACAAAATTTCAGTGGTAAGCAGAGATAAAGGCAAAGGGCTGGGGCCAAAATTTTAAAAGGAATCCAGTATATTTTCTCTGAAAGCTCTTAATGCCAATAACTAAGCTTCAGGGGAAGTGTGGTATAGTGGCTAAAGTATTGGTGTGGGAGTCGGGGGATCCAGCTTCTAGTCCCCACTCAGCCATGGAAACACACTGGGTAACTTTGGGCCAGTCACAGACTCTCAGCACAACCTACCTCACAGGGGCAGGAGAAGGGGGAACTCAGGGAAAAGAGGGTGGACGAGGGAAAGGGGACATAATGACCTGGATAACCCTGAAGGGGTTAATTTGACTCTCAGGCAGTGGGTCAAAACCTGCCGCTCGGCTCACAAATGCAAGCTGATTTGGGGTCACCATAAAAATCCATCGAACCCAAAAAGGGGCCTGGGCTGGGTCTACACTACTGCTTTAAAGCGCTTTATAAAAGTTTTGACAATTGTATATGGAGTGTATCCTGGGCCCCAACAGTTGTCAAAACTGTTATAAAGCACTTTAAAGCAGTAGTGTAGATCCTGCCCTGGTCTCCACTCTACCAGCCTCCTCCCATGTAGAGCTCTATCACACCAGCATGATACTATGCAATCACTGCGAATTGCATGCAAAGGACTCTGATGTTTTCTACCAAAAGTTTAACTTTTGTAAACTGCCCAGAGACCTTCAGCTATGGGGCAGTATATAAATGTAAATAATAATAATAATAATAATAATAATAATAATAATAATAATAATAATAATATCTGCTGTTACAGTGAAGTACTCTGATGTGTCCTGCCTTGATTGCGCTTTTCCCCAAAAAAATAGCGACGTATTTTGTACTGAGGAAAGTGTGATTCTTTTGTTGTTCTCCAAGCAGCCATTGGGGGCGCAGAAGGATGATGAGCAGAGTCGCCCAGCCACCTCCCTTGGCAACCCCCAAATGAGCACCGTGGAGCAAGGAGCAGAACCAGCCCTCCCGGGGCGTACGCTGGAGCAGGAAGACGAGGAGCAGGGCCACCTAGCCACCTCAGCAGCCCCCAAGCAAGCACCACAGAGCCCAGCCCAGCCCTCCTGGGGCATGCACTGGAGCAGGGCAGAGGTGGATATATAATGTTGGTGTGGTGGAGCTAACAACAACAACAACATCAACAACCACAACAGCTTTCATATGCTATGGGATAATTCAAGGGAAATGGGTGGGTGTGATGAAGCTCTTAAGCTCCCTGGCTGCTCTGTTATGCTGCCTTCCCTTCCTTCTCTTTACATGTTGTGGTCACAAGATGTGAGTGCTTGAAGGGGGAAGGAACCTCTGTGTCCAGCTATGCGTAGGCCTCTTGTTGCTAGTGTCTTCCTATCTTTGGCTTATATAAGGGATAGTGCTGTGGTATCACTGCATCCAACGGTTCTGCTGTTGTGGGTGGGGCTAAATTTTCCTGACATAGTGAATGGATTAGTTCCACCCATGCCTGGCTCTAACATGTCCATCCACCACACTGGATTGTAATTGGTGAGCACTGGTAGTGTTGCCATGGAAGCTGGACAGTGTACAGATTGTCAGTACCACTCCATTATTTGTTCTTATGAGCAGTATGTTTCCCCCCTTCTCTTCTAGGCAGTTTGAGTGTAAGATTCATGTAGACACTGTGCTTATATATCTCTTTCCCAGCATAACTGGAATATAGGATTGCTCTGCCCAACTCCAATCCTGTGAGGTTTCCTGTACTGCCTCAAGATGGACAGTAAAGATACTGTTGATCTTAAACAGAACTGGGCCTAAAAAGGAAAGGACTTTATGACTTCCTCTTTTCCAGCTTCATTATGTGTGACATAAATTATATCAACAAATGAGACGTCTGCCAAACTTTGGAGCCATGTATGGAAAAATGGCCACCCCCAGTTTTCCTTCCCAGCTTACATTGTTCCACCAGCCACATTTTTCTCCTCTGTTTCCTTCCTCTCTCCATCCCTTGAGATCTTCTGTTCGTCTGCTGCTTCAGCTTCATCATTATCTTTCCCTCAGCAGCCTCCAGCTTTTCACTTTCGTTCAGGTGTAGCCTCCTGTGGCCGTATTAGAGAAATGCCAACCTAATAAATTGTGGAGGTCTTTGAAATCTGTTTTCAACTTTGAGCCTGCAATTTTTAAAGATGCAAATTGGGGAGAAGGAAAAAGGAATAGGATTGCTCTGCTGGTTGTTGCACTTTTGGCTTTGAGTTCCATGTAAAAGTTAGGGATGGGCAAACTTGTACAATTAATTTCTTCTGCATTCTTTTCTTTAAAAAATCACAAGTTCTTTCCATCCTATTAATGAAAAAATGTGCAAGTTTCAGTAAATTATCAAAAAATGACACAAAAATTCTTACCCATCTTCTGAGGCCAAATTCACTAGGTACAGCTATTTCCCACACAAAGGCACATGTTGTATCTGCCTGCCATATAGCAGTAAAAGATGAGAAGCCTGGGGTGGGGGTGGGGGAGAAGTGGCAACCCTCATTCAGCAGCACAAACATGGCTTATCTACACAGGCGTTCAAGCTCACGAAACCCTGGGCCCGGATGAATGAATCTGTCCATTTCTGTTTCATTAAGAAAAACATTAATCACAAGTTCTTTATTGGGGGGGGGATCTGATTTTTTGGTAAATTCTAATAAAAAAGGAACTAAACAAAATCCTCACCCATCTCTAATGAAAGCTCACAGGTGTCCAAAACGCAGTCTTTTATCTTCCTGTCCCTCATTCTGACCATATATCTCCTGCCCAGGTCAGTGAAGAAGTTCTGAAAAAGTAGGTTGATAGGCAGATATCTGGAACATATTCTAGAACAGGAGCGGTCAGAAGGAAGGCCGAGATCTCCTGGTAGATCTCTGAGTGGTTTGCAGTAGATCAGCAAGGATTCCTGATTTCAGATTGTTTAGAACGACAGCAAGAGACCAAAAGGGTTGTTCTACATCTGCAATGAAGAGTGCATAGAGAGGAAATCAGGTGTGGATTTTGGGGCTGATAAAATGGTGAGCCCAGTTCTGGTACTGAAAACAAAGTCCTGTGCTGAATATATGCTCAGGGATACCCTGTTCCTTAATTCTACATCTGGCCCCTAAGCCGCTATTTTTCATTTGGGTCCAGCTGGTGTATTTTGGGGTTCTAGCAAAACACACACAGGCATAGAACCTGGGGCCCAGGGGCCAAATCTGGGGTCCCTGATAGCCACACCTCCTTCCCCTGGCCCTAACCCCTTTGCCCTGATGTTTGTTGTTGCACTACAACTCCCATCATCCCTCACCTTTCGCCAAGCCGGGTGAAACTGTTTGGAATTGGAATCCAACACTATCTTTGAATGCAGTATATTCACAGAAGTTTAATGTGGTTTAGTGATAATACTATATTGTATTATCTATATCGAGACCATTTCTTCTCCATAGAAAGGCCTACATACATCAGATTTAGGGGATAATTATATTCATTAGATTAATGGAAGAAAGCAGAAGTGCTCCTCCTACTCAGTATTCCTATAAATTATAAATAACATTCAATTTGCTATAATTCCATGGAGGAGACGGTGCCCTTAATCTTCAAATGGATTTCGAGCTTGAATTTTCATTAATCAAAAGGAGGGGTGGATTCTTTCCAATGTATTTTATAGTTTAGAAAGAAATAGCAAAGGTGACAGCAAATCTTAGGTGGGGAATAAAAATAAAATCTTGCTGAGAAGAAGCCCACAGAAAGCGCCTGCAGATTACTCTAGAGAACTTTCTGTAATGTAATAATATTCTGTGTCAAGAACAGCCTTAAGCCAACGGTTCACATCTCATTATTTTAGTGGAGAGGCAGCCTATAGTGGTTATATTCTGGGATTCAAATATGAGGGCAAAGCAGATTTCTCCTTCAGTTTTGTGATGTGGAGCTAAACATTTTCTGGTTCAGAAAGCTGTGCATTGGTGTTCTGTCTATCACCCCACATCAACAGGTTTGGTTTCCACTTGCTGACACTTGCCACAGATTCATGGAGTTAAACACTGGGTGGAATTAAAGCTGCTAAATGTAAAGAGATTACATGGGAGGAAGAAATCTCTGGGAAGAGTAGGAAGAAAAGCATAGGGCAGCATCCGGGAGCTTTAAATTAAAATATGCTGGTGGCTTGTACACTCAGGACCTACTTTCAGGTTTCCCACAGGCTGCTGCTTGGCCACTGTGTGAACAGAGCGCTAGACTAGATGGACCCTTGGTCTGACCCATCAGGGCTCTTCTTATGCTCTTCTTATGGGAATACATTTCTGATGTCTTGAGGTTGACATGTGTCAGGCCCCAAACGTCTGAAGTAGTAGTTATGACTCCAGAACCTAGTACAGTTCCATTATAGCGGGACACTCCAGAGGAAAAAAAATGGAGTAATCTTTCTCTATTTCAAAGATTGAAATGAAAAACTGGAAAATTCAAGCTCATTGAGGCTCTCTGATTTCTATCTCAAAGCTTCTTCCAGCTTGTGTCCATGTAGTATTATGAGTTCTGGGTGGTTTTCCACACAAAAACTGATGCGTATATTCATATACATTTTTCCAAATATATGCATCAATTGTGCATATTTTTGAATTGTATTGCTTTTTTCCACATTGACTAGAACATGTTTATGCACATTTTTCAAATGCATACATTTTTAGCACATTTGTTGTAGCACAAATTGCATCTAAAGCTTAGAAATGTACAGACTTCAGACATTAGAATCATAGAATCATAGAATAGCAGAGTTGGAAGGAGCCTACAAGGCCATCGAGTCCAACCCCCTGCTCAGTGCAGGAATCCACCCTAAAGCATCCCTGACAGATGCTTGTCCAGCTGCCTCTTGAAGGCCTCTAGTGTGGGAGAGCCCACAACCTCCCTAGGTAACTGATTCCATTGCTGTACTGCTCTAACAGTCAGGAAGTTTTTCCTGATGTCCAGCTGGAATCTGGCTTCCTTTAACTTGAGCCCATTATTCCGTGTCCTGCACTCTGGGAGGATCGAGAAGAGATCCTGGCCCTCCTCTGTGTGACAACCTTTTAAGTATTTGAAGAGTGCTATCATGTCTCCCCTCAATCTTCTCTTCTCCAGGCTAAACATGCCCAGTTCTTTCAGTCCAGATTGCATTTGGACCTGGTTTTGGTTCCACAAGTGTGAATTGGGGAAAGTCTGTCAAAAATGAACTGATATGGATTTCTCATCCATCATTAGACTGGGGGATAAGCCAAGTTGCCTCCAAAGGATAAATCAGGGAGCTTGGAATGAAACCAAGCTCGTAATGTAATTCAAGAAGGCTAGTCCTCAAGATCCTCTTATCCCTATCTGACAGTGCAATCCTCTGTGTGTTTACTTGGAAGTAAATCCTATTGAATTCAATGGGAGATGCTCCAAAGTAACTATATGACATGTTAATAAAGTCAGCTGTAATAGTTAGAATGGCCAGAAGAAAACACGGCTGATCTCCTGTACCTTTAATAATTACACACAAGAGGAACATACAGCAAAAACCTAGCTATATGTACTCAGAAGCAAGTCCCATTAAGTTGAATGGAACTTACTCCCAGGTAAGCAGGTATAGGATTGCAGCTTGAATTTGCTTTTTTTTCCTCACACCTTTATGACAGGGCACATAGTGTGCACAGTGACAGATATGCTTAACATTTTGCAATGAGTGAAGAAGCCCCTAGATCATACATATTCCAGAAATAGAAAAGGGGGGGGTGTAGCAGTCCAAGCTGAGAAAGAAGGGACTTGAGTGTAATTTAATAGAAAATACATTGGATTGCATGAGCACCCAGGGTCAGATGCACTACAAACCCGAGTAAATAAAAAGTGGTTTTCTTTCAAGATCCAGACTGAATGTAAACTTAAATCAAAAGGGGTGATTGTTCATATGCACAAGTAGATGGAACCAGGACAGGAACTATGATGGCAGGTTCTGGATAAAGACAGCACTCAAAACAAGATGGATTTGATGCCTCAAATTAGACCATCTATTGCTGAGAAGCACTTTCAGAGGCAGACTGAAATCAGCTGCACCACTCTCTGTGGCTCAGATAAGAATCCAAGCTAGCCCTGATACAACAAGTTTTCCTAAACAAGTACCCGAAATGCCCTTCTTCTCACTACAAAATGTACACAAAAGTCACGCACAAAAGTTCGCAGGAAATTGTTGTCTGCTGTCACCTGCATAACCTCCCTACATTTCATCCGCATTCCACTTACTGGAAACAAAAACATACCTGTGGCCAAAAATATGCCAAGGATCCATCTTGCATGTTGTGGGTTTTATGTCTTCGAATAATACTCTACAACACTAAAACCATTAATTCCTAGTCAGGTTTACCTAAACCATTAACATGATAATTTTCCAGTATTTAGAGTTTGAAACCGTTCTTGTAGTTTCAAATTGAAAATTAAAATAATAGATTTCCACAGGAACAGATGTTGTGTTTGGTTATTCTATATGCAGACAAACATGTACTGAAAATATATTTTCCTCCTTGGAAAATGTTTTCTGGCTATGGGTGTTTGAAAATCGTGAAACACTTCTTCTGACACTACAGACACATATTTCTTCACAGAGCATTTTACCACCCAAGGATACAATGGAAAATTGTTTAGGGTAGTAAAATGCCCTACAAACATGTCTGTGTATATTTTTTTACAACTTTTGAATTTGCTGGAGAAGAACTTGTGTGACTGCAGTGTTTGCCTTGCATTCAAGTCAAGGATAATCACGTTTGTGTTCCAAGCCAGGGAATTATTATGCTCAATATCTCTAAGTATTAGCCAGGTGAGAACCATTCAGCTTTGTATCTGTGATCAGTAGAGGCTGGTGGCTCGTATTTTGGTGGGGCTGTGAATCCAGCCTGGTTTTCAGCCAAAATCTAAAAGAGTTATCCAAAGTGCAGAACCCTATTCCGAAAATGGATCCAGAACCTTGGATAGCTCCTTTAGAGCTCTGGCACGTTCTGTCTGAAACCCAGATTCGCTGTCCCACTGAAATAGGAGCCACCAGCCCCCAATGTCTGTGATCTTGTTTTAACATAAACTGCCTACTCCCCTCTTCTATGATATGTTTCGTCCTTAAAATGTTGTTTATGGAACTGCTGTATTGAAATGATTAAAAAAAACAAAATGGAGCATGCCTTGTTAGGGTTCACAACCCTTTCCTAAGCTATACAATTTCAACAAATAACCACCAACCAATGCTTTACCGTCTTTTGCAATGCTTGAGATTTATAGACTATTCATATGGGTATCACACTTGCATCTCCTCCCTGTTATGCTCTCTGAATATGCTGTTTTGCTTCGAGACCGAATACTGCATCTCTCTCTCTCTCTCTCTCTCTCTCTCCCCCTTTTTTTCTTTATTTTAAATGTTTAAATCTCCCAGAAAGACATTTTGGAATGTGCAGCTCTGAATTCCAGATCATAAACCCACCGCAAATAATTTAGCTGGAATTGGTAAGCCTGTACCTTGCAGTTCGCTAGAAGAGCTGGCTACTGATCCATATTTCATGTAAATGTACATTTTTAATGAAATCAAGAGCAGCATTCCACTTTGGAATGGAATGGAATGAAAGTAGGTGGTAAAAAAAAAAGTTAAGCTCCTACAGACTCTGATGCTACAATTGACTTTTCTCTTCTTTTTTTACAGTTCAGTGATTCTGGCTTCCATATAGAAGAACGCCTACATCTTCACACACACATTAGATGAAAAGGAACGCCGTCCCTCTTGTCATAGCTCTGTAGCGGTTGTAGCTTGCTGTAGGACATTCTGGACACGATCTAGAATCTCATTCACTGACAGAATTTCTTGCCGCAAAGTGTAGTTTGGCTTAGAAGACTTACAAAAGGAGTGGCAACCAGTAGCCTTCCAGATGTTTTCGCCTACACCTCCCATTAGCCCAAGCCAGCATTGTCAATGGGGGGAAATCCAGGGAATTTGAGCCAAAATATCCAGAGTGCCACAAGTTGACCACCCCAATCATGGAGAATAGCTCGGTTAGCCATAACTGCTAAAATGAAATTTGGATTGAATCTGTGCCGAGTCTGAAAGTACAAGATGCAATGGCCTCACTGAAGTTAAGCAGGTCTGGAGCCCATCAGTGCCTGGATGAGGGACAGCTTTGGAAATGGAAACCACTGTATGCCACCTTGAGATGAGTTCATTGATGGAAGAAAAAATAAGATATAAACAAACATAATAAAAGAATAGGAAATGATTAGCCCATACTTTGGCCTTGCCAAACCAGGTACCCTCTAAATGTTTTAGATTACAGCTCCCAGGAGCCTAGATGATGAGAGATGTAGTCCAGAATGTATGGGGGCACCACATTGGGAAAGAGTGCATACTTTTTAGCTAACTACACTGAGACTGCACCTTTGGTCGGATGGATGTTTCTCTTTCGGGTCAGTGACATGTTTGTGTGTGTTCCTGCGTTCTGTCCTTTTTTCTGCAATAGCCTGCTATATATATATATATCCAAACACTTAAATACATCTTTCAAAATATCTCTTTTTTCACAAACTGTATATTTCTAAGCATGTTTTCTCAAAACAATACACATTTTAAAATGTATTTTATACCCAAATGTGCCATTTTAAATGCAATTTGATATGGTTTTTGAGTTAAAAAAAAAGTATCACAAAAATTCAGAGAAGTGCAAAATCGAAAGGATAACTACATTGCAATCTCTGCATTAGTCAGGTGACTTCATTTCAAAATTCACAGAGATCAAATTTCTGTGCTGACAGTGACGGTGCTAATCTGGACCTGCAACCCAGAGGGTGCCCAAATGTAGTTTCCATGCACAACTGTAAAAGAAAAAGGGGCTAAATTCAGAAGAGGTCAGTCTCCCTGCTAAGGAAGCCGGGCATCTAAAACCCACGTGGGCCCAAAATCAAGGTACCAAGCTTTGCTGAACACTTCTGAAAGAAAAGAGAGGAAGGAAGGAAGCATAAGGAGAGAGTGTTCCTGGGGAAGAAAGAGCACAGAGAGAAAGAGAGAGGGGGAAGAGTGCAGTGAGGAAAGGGAGTGGAGAAAGAGAGAGGGGGGAGAGAGGGAGAGAGAGAGAATGCTGGGGAGAGAGAAAGAGCAGAGGGAGTCACACACACAAGGGAAGAGAATGAGTACACCAAGGAAGAAGTGTGTGTGTGTGTGTGTGTGTGTGCTGTGCTGTGCTGTGCTGTGCTGTGCATGTATGTTGTTGAGGTGTGGGTGGGTGTTTATTAGGGATGTGCTCCGCTTCTAATCGGACCGGCGAATTAGAAGCGGAGTGGGGTGCTTCGCCTCCCCTTAAGGCGGAGGCAAAGAGGATTGGGGGGCCGGCGGAGCGTGGCGAAGAGGATCGAGGTGAAAGTGGATCCTTCGCCTCGATCCGGAGCTCCGCCGGAAAGGTAAGTGGGGTTTACCGGGCCCTGCCGCTGTCGCCCATGCGGCGACAGCGGCAGGGCCTGGTAAACCCCCCCTCCTCTCCCTTACCTGCCTCTGTCCACGGTCCCTCAGCTTCTTCAATTGATCCCGCGGTTCAACCAGGAAGTCTAGGCCGCACTTGCGGCCCAGACTTCCTGGTTGAACCACGGGCTCAATTGAAGAAGCCGACGGACCGCGGACAGAGGCAGGCAAGACCCCCCTCCCCCTTGGTCCCTTACCAGGCTCTGCCGCCATCGCCGCATGGGCGGCGACGGCAGCAGGGCCCAGTAAACCCCACCGCCCTCCTCTCCCGGCCTTACCTGGCACCACTCCCCTCCACTGTGGAGCTCCGATTCGGAGCCGGAGCTCCGCAGCGAAGAGGAGCGGAGTATGGGCGGAGCGGCGCAGAGCGGGCCGATCCAAAATTTTCGGATTGGCCCGTGGGGTGGAGCGGGGGGTCCGTGCACACCCCTAGTGTTTATTTATTTATTTGCTGAGGGTGGGGGAGAGCAGAGAGAAAGAATGCTCAAGGGTAGTGAAAAGGCAAAGTGAGACAGTGTCAAGGGCAAGAGCAGAGAGAGAGGGGGGGAACGAGTGGGGGGGGAGGGCTCAGAGGACAGCTTGCCCCCTCAACTCCACCAGCACTGTTGCTAGTCACAGCAACTGGCTACAGTTAGAGGCAGTGTGCTGGACTGGATACACTTTTGGTTTGATCTAGCAAAGAATTCAAAGTGCTTCTTCTGTCTGGTGTGTGTGTGTGTGTGTGTGTGTGTGTGTGTGTGTGTGTGTGTGTGTTTCCAGAAAGACACTCATAGAATTTGTTCTGCATTTGAAAGCCTGTCTCACCCAGCTAAACGTGCACCTTGCTTGTGCGTGGGCCTTCTATCTACATGCAGGAAGAAGGCACACAACTGATCTTCTTTTCTGGATCACGGCCACTACCAATTATCCCTCTTCTAGAACAGACGTATTATTCAGAAAAGAAGGAGCCCTCTCTGTGAATATAAGTGGCTTTTTGTTTACCCCCTTTTTACAGTTAATTCAAAGAGGATATTAGAACAAATGGGATTTGTGTAGATAATTAAATCGACCATCACAACAGCAGCAAAAAAAAAAAAAAAAGATAAAAAGAAAAAAGATGGTAATCATCCTTCATTTCTTAGATTGCCTTTTGCGTTTGGAAAAGGATGGTTGTACATAGATTGGCAAGGCAATATGAGACGTGGGTGGGAGGGGGACATGAATTGCAGATGCCATGGGTAGACCCTTCCAGAGGAGTGGGGGGGGGGAGAGATCTCCTTTCATAAGAGTTGCACAAATATGCAGTCAGCCATCTCCTAAAAGGAATAAGGGGAGAATTCTCCATGAAACTGGCAGACTGCCATGTTGCTAGAAGGATTAATATACTGTATGTGGAGATACTGTATTCATATTTTGATTCCCAAACAGCTTTTTATAAAATAGAAATAAAACCGCAGTCAAGACTGAGTCCCATTAGAAGGAAAAAGGCCAAACGTTTCACTGTTTTAAAGAAAGACAAATTGTAGAAGTCACCCAAAGAAAAAAAGACAAATTGCAGAAGCCACCCAAAGTGTCAGCTAATGGCAGCCCTTCCAAGAGAAGAGATTGTTTGTGTAAACTTTTTAATTGGCTAAACCAAGGCAAGATCAAACCCTCTAAACATTTTCGTTTCTTATGATAGATGAGCTCAGTGAACCACCAGCAGGCGGGCGGGTGCGAGGGGGGAGCTACTGCAAACAAATGGCTTGATTTGCCTCCGTGTTGATTTGACATTTGAGCTCCAACAGTTGTTCTCCACAACAATCCCTGCCCAGACTTAAAATAGAAGCCGATTTTCTCAATCTACTAGCAAGTAGCAATGTCTCAGAATTGTTTTCCTGCAGCGCCCTCTACTGGAGGGAAATCAAATCCTCTGCCACGGCTCCTTATGGCCTAATACAGCTATTGGCTTTCCCGGTATCGATCAGGAATCAAATGAGATCAATTCAGTCAAGTCCAAATAGGCAAACCTGCTGCCAACTGGCCTTTCATACAGTAAAACAGCCAAAAGAAAGGGGGTCCAAGCATCTTCTTGATCAGTCTCCTTTCCACCACACATCTATCCTACCCCCTGAAACCAGGTTGACAAAATAGGGTTGGCAATTATTTATGTTCCTAGATTTCACAGGTGAAATTAGGAGCTCTTTTCTTCTGTGTTTGTAACAGCAACTATCCTCACCCCAAAGGAAGGCTGCCTAAGTGCTCTCAACCAGCTCCAGCAGGTTGTTGAAGGCCATGCTTTTCTTCTTTTTAAAAAAATGCTGTGTTCCTTTACCCTGCAATAGCCTGGCTTGGGGCTGGGTGAACGTTTCATCCGAATCAGAAGTCGATGCAAAAGTCCCTAATTCACATTTCCTGAACTTCTACACGAACTCGAATGTAGCCCCACTCCCCCAAAGTCCACACTTTTCCAAACATTGCAAGCGAGTTTGTCAACTTTAAAGGACTTTAAAGCATTCAGAAAAAGTGTGCACAATGCACACGTTAGGGGAAAACATGCACAAAAGTACTGTATACCGTGCAGGGAAATGTATACATTTGAACATCCACACACACAAATCGTAGGAGAAGTGCTCTTTTTTCATGCAAACGATTCAATACAAAACTTGCAAACTGCAGCAGCAATAGGGTAGAGTGACTGTGGGGAATCTAATGAAAGAGAACTTGAGATTCGGTGGTCCCAGACCTTGCAGAAGAAAATTCCCCATGAAAAAATGGGTGCATGTTACGTTATTACCAGCCATGAATACTCTGAGCCTTGTCATTGGATCTCATTTATTGCCTAAAGATCAGCCATTAAGGCTTCAAGTTGAAGCAGAAGGTAGGATTGGATTCTGATGTCATGTTTAGGGTGACCATATGAAAAGGAGGACAGGGCTCCTGTATCTTTAACAGTTGCATTGAAAGGGAATTTCAGCATATGCCATTTGTATATATGGAGAACCTGGTGAAATGCCCTCTTCATCACAACCGTTAAAGCTGCAGGTGCCCTGCCCTCTTTTAAATCTGGTCACTCTAGGATTGCTCCTGCACTTTAACTGTTGTGATGAAGAGGGAATTTCACCAGGTTCTCCATATCTACAAAGGACACCTGCTGAAATTCCCTTTTCTATGCAACTGTTAAAGACACAGGAGCCCGGTCCTCCTTTTCATATGGTCACCCTTCCTTTCCTCACCAAGGAAGAGCTTGAACCTTCAGAGCCCAATATCCCCAGGGAGCAATTCGCCTCAGAGAACGCCAGCACTAACGGCACCTTAGAGGTGAAGCTTTCAGATCTGTCTCCTTGGAAGGCAGAAAGCTCAACTTCTGAGTCAGAAGGAGATGCTTTGTTTTTAGCTGTGTATATTTACTGTTTCATACTATACGCTTTTATCTGTATGCCACCCTGAGATCTTATTGATATAAGGCAGGACATAAATGTTTTAAATAAATAAATAATGCCAAGGCACCACCTGGCTCCCAAGAATATTGATGCCAGGCTAGGAAGGTGGTCAGGCGAAGGAGTGCCCATTTGCTGAAGAGCCCTCCTCACAAGAAGGATTTCTTACACAAGCCTCTGATATTTATTTATTTATTTGTTATTTATTTATTTATTACATTTCTATACCGCCCAATAGCCGGAGCTCTCTGGGCGGTTCACAAAAATTAAAAACATTCAAAGTATAAAACAACAGTATAAAACCATACTATAAAATACAATATAAAAGCTCAACCAGATAAAAACAGCAGCAATGCAAAATTACAAATTTAAAACACCAAGTTAAAATTTATTTATAGACTGTTAAAATGCTGGCGTCTAAAAGCATATAATGTAGGTGCCAAGCGAACCTCCTTAGGGAGCTCATTCCACAGCCGGGGTGCCACAGCAGAGAAGGCCCTCCTCCTGGTAGCCACCTGCCTCACTTCCTTTGGCAGGGGCTCGTGGAGAAGGACCCCTGAGGATGACCTTAGGGTCCGGGCAGGTACATATGGGAGGAGGCGTTCCTTCAGATAGCCTGGCCCCAAGCCGTTTAGGGCTTTGAATGTTAATACCAGCACTTTGAATCGGGCCCAGACCTGGACTGGCAGCCAATGAAGCTCGAAAAGGACTGGCGTGATGTGGTCTCGTCGGCCAGTCCCTGTTAGTAACCGTGCTGCCCTGTTTTGTACCAGTTGAAGTTTCCGGACCATTTTCAAAGGCAGCCCCACGTATAACGCATTGCAGTAATCCAAGCGAGAGGTTATCAGAGCATGGATAACTGTAGCTAGGCTATCTCTGTCCAGATAAGGGTGCAGCTGGTATATCAGCCTAAGCTAATAAAAGGTGCTCTTTGCCACTGAGTTCACCTGTGCCTCAAGTGACAGTTCTGGATCCAAGAGCACCCCAGAACTCATGTTGCAGCTGAGTTCTGGGTTGGGCTCTGGAAGCTCCAGATTCTCAATCGATACCTGCTAGCTGCTAGAGCAACACCTTACCTCACCTCTTAGTATCTTGAAACCTTGCTTCCTTTGACCCTGCAGTTCCTCGGACTGATATCTTGTGGGGCTGATTCTTAAACCACTTGTAAATAACCTTGGACTGCCTTTGACCACCTTTATTGCTAAATCCTTGTCTGACACTTATCTGAGAACTTGCTGGCTTTGATCTAGGACTGACTTGGCTTTGCTAATTGGCTGCTCTTTGACTGAAGTGAACTTTGAGGGTTTCAGTTTAGCCCTTGTTCCCTTTCCAAGCCCCTGTAAACAGAACTCCTGCTGCTACCAAACTGGACTACCTATCAGAAGACATTGTTAGTTTGTGGCTTTAAGTAAAGTCCCCTGAGCTTGCAGGCTAAAAGCACCAGCCAAGAAAAGAGGAAGCAACAAGTGAGCAAGGGCCTTGCTAGACCAGGCCTTAGCGCAGTGTGAGGCCCGGTTTCCCTCCTGTGCATCCGGATGACGCACAGGGGAATCTGGGGTCAGGCTGCGCTGAAGCCTGCCTTAAGCCTGCATAAGCAAAATCGCTTATGGCACAGCTTTTCCGCAGCCCCGGCCTAAGGCCGGGGCTGCGGAACGTCTAGCAGGGTCGGTGGCTTTTTGCAGCTACTCGCTCACGAGTAGCCGGGAAAAGCCACGGACTGGACACAGCGCTCATATGAGCGCTATGCCCATCGGGCCGGGGGGGATCCTGGGGGGGGGAAGAAAGGGGCAGGGGGAAGGCTGGACCCGCCAGGAGAGAGGGGGGGGAAAGCCGGACATTGGGGATGGCACAGGGTGGGGGGAAGGCCGGAGAGCCGGGGATGGCACAGGGGGGCGAGGGAAGGAGAGCCGGGGATGGCACGGGGGGGAGCCGGAGAGCCGAGGATGGGATGGGGGTGAGGGAAGGATAATTTTTTAAAAAAAAAACCCACTTACCTTGTCCAGAGTCTTTGGGGCACACATGGCCCTTTTAACACTAAAAATGGCCGACGCTGCAGGGCTTCCAGAGTCCCTGCGTATCGTGCGTGTAGGAGGTGGGGCGGCGCACGCTAAAGTTAGCGCGCCATCGCCCCGCCTCCCTGCCGGCTTATCCGACTAGTCTAGCAAGGCCCCAAGTCTCCCATTAGTTTCCTGAACAAAATGTGGCTGTGGCAGGTCCATCACACAATTAATATGGGGAAACTAATTTTACATTCAAGAAAGAATTTATGTTTTCTTTAACATGTATAAAAGAAAAATTTATTGTACAGTGTGTGTGTGTTTGGGAAATATCCATCATTTCTACAGTACTTTACAACCCATTACCTCTGCTGCAATAACTAGTATTCCCAGTTAACACATACCTGAGAGTTAGTGGCTTGCCCAACAAGGCCACACAGTAGAATACCTGATAAATTGCATTGTATCAATGATATGTTAACATATACTCCCTGGGCCTGCCAGATGACACCTTCAAAAATATGATCAACGGTGGGTTAGCTTGTCATGTAACAGGGCAGTCTACCCACGCCTGCTACCCATCTGCAGCAAGATAGTTAGCTGGCTTCCACAGTGATTCCCGTGCCATGTCGCAGGAACTCTGTGGGTATTTCAGCTCATTTTGGCAGAAAAAATATGGTGGCAACCATAGAGCCCACTAGCAAGAGTGACCACCATTTCCGGTGATGCTTTTGCCATCGCAGAAATTTTCTATGGTCAATGGCCTTTTCCCCCACACACCCCATTTTCCCAATGGAGCAGCCGCTCATGCAATGCACAGAGGATGGAGTTTGCATCAAACATTGTACTGGGACCAAAGCCCACAACAACTTATCTATAGTAAGACTCTAAATGTCTCCCTCTAAGAAATACAGATTTTGTTCTTATTTCACATAGGCATTGCTTGGTCCGCTATTGACTGTGTGCAGTAGGTGAAGCTGAGACTGGCCCAAGGAAACCCAGTGAACTTCAAGGCAGAGGTGAGATTTGAATGCAGGTCTCCTGAATCCAAGTCCAATAGTCTAGCCACTGCATAGCACTGCGTAGAACTAATGTAGCATGCAACCATCTCGTTCAGCATTCTTTTCAAGAATTCCGGAAACTTGAAAGCACTAATTAATCCACCAGAAATTGGCCCTTGGTCCACCTTGGCCCACTCCTGGATCACAGGAAGAACTCAAACAGCTGACAGCTTCATGGGTTTCTTGTTGAGCATGCAAAGGTGCACACATTTATATACACCTACTCTTCCCATGACTGCATCTATATTATGGAAATAAAATGGGAGTACATGTTAACATATCATTTAGATAATACAAATTAGGAGGTACTTGTCCGTGTGGTCTTGTTGAGCAAGTACCTATCTCTCAGCTGTGTGTGCAACATGTAAGAACTTTGTGTACAATGTGTAAGGAGAACTTGTACATTCTTAAGCCAGAATCCAGACAGAGGATCAGTTAACACAGATTAGCCATGGCATAACTGCTCAAAGATTCGAGTAGGCACTCTTGCTTTGTAAATTTAAAACATGCTGCGGGATGGAGATCCATCAGGCCCCCTTTCTTTGATGATTCCAAGTGTCATCACGTCAGCCGCTGGAGGGAAGAGCTGTGTGGCAGGAGTAGCCCTATCCTCTGGCCTGGAAGTTATTACTCGCTCTGCTCCCATATATTCTGTAGAGAGGCTCACTCTCTTTGCTGAGGCTACAGGACATGTCTAATAGCCCCATCCCAAGCCAGCTGAGGAAAGGTGGTCCTCTTCATACAAAATAATGTTTAGCGAAAAACAGAAACAGAATGTAGTAAAGGGCTGTCATCACCAGATGTAATTGAAATTGATGTCTAAATGGTGTGTGGTTATTCTGTTTAAAAACTCTATCAGAGTAGCTCTTGTTTCAGACTTCAGCGTCAGTTATGTCTCAATTAATTTGAGTCACAGGAAGTAACAATGCCGGCCAACAGCCAAGGTAATTATTTACAGCAGGCTGACAAAGATCTTCTGTGCAAAAGCATGCAGGGAAACTGAAATTTACAGTAGGTGAGTCATGAGCCTTTTCCTGTAAAATGTAGATTTACTGTGCAGAACCTTTCAAAGGCCGTGGCAGGCTTCCTGAGCTAAGGCCAAAAATACAATTTTCATGATGTAATGTAAAGGTTGTTAGATGACTATCAGGTCTCGCACATGGAAGGTATCCCATTCAATGGCTAATAAAATACACATGCTGGTTAATGTCTCTTATAATGATTGTTTTCACGCGTGACACATTTTCTCCCTAGGGAGAAACACCAAACAAGAGTTTACAGTTCCTGTTCACTGCCAGGGAAAGATGAAGGAGAAATTAACTGGCATCCCATTTTAATGCAAACTTACTTAATTTGCACCTTCCTCACCAATATGTGAGCCGCAACAGTTTTGTTTCGATGTTTGCACTTTTCCAAATTTTGCAATCCAGTTCCCTTTCTAAAATTGAGAACTGATATGGAAATGGAATGAGACAAACTTAAGGTTGGAAAATGAGTATCTGAACAAAATGGTAGTTAACAGCTTTGTCCATTCCAACTGTGGTAAGAGCCCTCAAATTGAGCTCTCTCTCTAGGATCGTGTCTAGCCGCCGGAACCAAAGCACAAATAGACATGGGGTAAGATCAAAGCCTTGGCTTTATTTCCGCAGCGAAAAGACTGCCTGCTTCAAATTTAGGAACAGCAGTAGCAGCAGTCCTGAATGCTTCTCATCCAGGACTTTATACTATGTGGCAAACAAGTTACGTATTAGGTCATACAGTATCATGCTTGGGTATATTTCCACAGGAAGCTCATAGCATTGCAAATACTACTCTTAGCAGAAACTCATTGTGTTTTGTCTGTTGACTGAGTTGGGTCTTTCCAGATGATGCGCTTACTTCTTGACCTCAGCTTGACTCTTCACTTAGGCTACATGTTTGCCTTACCGGTTGTCTTCTGATAGAGAACAGCTAACTTAGGGTGACCATATTTGGGAAACCAAAAAAGAGGACACCTAGGCCGGATCTACACTATTGCTTTAAAGCGCTTTATAACAGGTTTATAGTGCTTTAAAGCAGTTAAAGCGCTTTATAACTGATATAAAGCGCTTTAAAGCAGTAATGTAGATCCAGCCCTAGTGTGTGTGGGGGGAAGCAGCTTTCTGAGTCCTGCAGAAAGTACGTTATTCCCCCGCCACCTTAAAGAACCCGATTGGAGTGGAGGAGGGGAAAGGATTTCATTCTGCACCACCACCATCCACTCCAATTGGGGCCTTTTCTATAACGTCCACGAATGACCCACTTTCCCCTTTAAGACCTCAATTGGAGCTCAGGGTGGGGGAATGATGTGCCTCAAGAAAGCATGTCATTCCCTCCTGCCATGCTAATGGCAGCCTTAAAGAGGAAGGTGTGTCATTCCAGGACATTATTGAAAATTATAGAAAACCCCCCCTGACACCATGGAAAGAACAAAAACCAGGACAAATCCGGGGAAATCCTGACAGTTGGTCACCCTAGCTAACTGTAAGTTAGCTATTATTTATATCACTACTACCTAAGGTAACTATATGGAAAGGAAAACGGGACTCTTGCATCTTTAACAGTTATAGTGAAAGGGGAATTTCAGCAGTTGTCATTTGTATGCATACAGAAAAGGAAAGGAAAGAAACCTCTCGTGCAAGCACTGAGTCATTACTGACTCTTGGAGGGACGCCAGCTTTCGCTGACGTTTTCTTGGCAGGCCTTATATAGTGGGGTGGTTTGCCGTTGCCTTCCCCGGCCGTGATTACCTTTCCCCCAGCTAACTGGGTACTCATTTTACCAACCTCGGAAGGATGGAAGGCTGAGTCGACCCGAGCCGGCTGCCTGAAACCAGCTTCCGCTGGGATCGAACTCAGGCCGTGGGGAGAGTTTCAGCTGCAGAAACTGCTGCTTTACCGCTCTGCACCACACGAGGCTCTACGTATGCATACAGCAACTAGTGAAATTCCCTCTTCATCACAACAGTTAAAGCTGCAGGAGCCCTGCACTCTTGACCAGATTCAAAAGAGGACAGGGCTCCTACGTCTTTAACTGTTGTGATGAAGAGGGAATTTCACCAGTTGATGTATGCATACAAATGACACCTGCTGAAATTCCCTTTTCACACAGGCCATTTTATGCTGAATCCGTCATTCTCGCACAGCCCTAGGCCTCCGTAAGCAAGTTACAACCTACAACTCCCAGCATGCAGTGCCTGGGAGGGCTGCACTTACTGGGACCCAGGATGGTGGGCACACGTGTCCTCGTTGCTGCTGCTGCAATCACCCACTTCTTGGAGCAATCACTGCCTCCTTGGCATGATCAGCTGCTGCGGCCACAATCTGGGATACTCCAGTGACCCTGGAGGGGTCCCTGTGTATTCCACAGGTGCCCTTCAGCCACCCTGTTTTCCCCAAGAGCCACCCACTTCCTTTACCAGAGTGGGTGGCTCTTGGGGAAAGCAGGAAGCTGAAGGGCAGCTGTGGAGCGTACAGGGACCCTTCCAGGGTCACTGGAGCATCCCAGATTGTGATGGCAGTAGTTGATCACACCAAGGAGGCAGAGATCACATTGAGAAGCAGGTGATTGCACTGAGGAGAGGGTGACCGTGCCGGGAAACAGGCGATTGTAGCAGTGGCAAGGACTATTCCTGGGCCCCAGTAAATGCAGCCCTCCCAGGCACTGCATGCTGGAAGTAGTAGGCTGTAACTTACTTACAGAGGCCTAGAGCTGTGCAAGAAAATGGTGGCTCCATCATAAAATGGCCTCCATGATTCGGGATTTCCAAATCCGAGGCCCGAGGCATGCACAGCCCTAGCTGAAATTCCCTTTTCTATACAACTGTTAAAGATACAGGAGCCCTGTCCTGCTTTCCATATGGTCACCCTAACTATTTTCAAGGAGGTATGAAGTAAGTTAAATCCCTTACTGATCTCTTGCAGTTAGAATGTTCAATGCTAACTTTGGAAAATGCAAAGAGTGTTTTGCTAAATGATTCAGTTCGCATCTCTTTCTCCCTCCCCAGCCCAATGCCTTCCAAATATTTGCCAGCTTCAGCAGCAGGAGGGAACGCTAAATCATCTCAGCTTGTCTAGTAACATGATACTACTCTAAAGGCTGAAATCCTACATTCACTTCCGTGAGAGCAAGTCCCATTGAACTCTGCCACACTGAGTGAATAGGCATACTCATTTGTAAACATGGGCTATGCTGGATGGCTACTGGTTGCCATCTCTGGTGTATGTGCTATGTGCACACAAGTGCACATTATGCACTCTTACAATGCACTCTTACTTGGAAGAAAGTCCCTCTGTGTTCAACGGGATTTATTCCCATCCCAGTACGTAAAGGAATGCAGCCTTAATGTGAAGCAGCCCAGGGCCGGATCTACACTACTGCTTTAAAGCGCTTTATAACAGTTTTAAAGCACTTTAAAGCAGTTAAAGCGCTTTATAACTGTTATAAAGCGCTTTAAAGCAGTAGTGTAGCTCCGGATACGTCCCATTGAAAGCATTAGGACTCCCTTCCAATTCAGTTTAGGATCAGGATGTCACAGTGATAAACCATACAATCTCTTCTTCTTTTTTTACCTTGTGGCTTTTATTTAGGTTCAAGAAATACTGCCTTGCCTATTTGACCAGCAGGGGACACTATGTTACCTGTTTTACTAATATGTGCGTCCCCTTTAGCACCGATGTCTGTGAAAAGAACTATTTGTATTTTAGTTTTGTCTGACGGACAATGTTTGATGGGTTTGATCATCATCATAGCAGATACCTTAACAGCAACCCACCCCCTGACAATATATATGGGTAGGTTTTTGGAGCTATGTTTGAAGGTCATTGCTAAGAAACCATTCTGACTAATAACAGTAATGACACAGTGAACCATTTTTGCAAACTTGAAGGCTGTTGTGTGCCTTGTTCCATACATCTATACTAGTTCATTTTAAGAATATGTAATTTATCAGCATGATTTCAATAGCTATGCACAATGAGCCCACATATCTTTTTATGTGTGCTACATGACAAGTTACTCATTTACAGGACTGCATGGTTTCTACATTTACACCAATAATGAAAGCAGACTATTATAGATTAGATAGATAGATAGATAGATGCAGACAGACAGACAGGCAGACATGCCGGATGGATAGATAGATGCCAATCTTCCACAAATAGTTCATACTGGGCAGAGATTGTTGCCTTTTTTATTTATTACTAGCTGTACCCTGCCACGCGTTGCTGTGGATCAGTCTGGTTAAATTGAAAAGAAAGAAAAGACAAAGCGGATGTTTCTAATATGTATAATTTCACAATGCTTGTGGATATACAATATTTTTAGTTGTTCCATTGTCTGTGTAGATATAGAGATTGTCTGGTTTGCCGACTCTAGAACACGCAACATATAATTGTCCATGTGAGAAGCAATCTGTGTCTAGATCTAAACCGCACAATTCTAAAGATTGGCCCTGAGCTTTGTTGATGGTGATTGCAAACGCCAATCGAATTGGGAATTGCAATCTCTTAAATTGAAATGGCATATCTGTTGGAATCATAGGAATGCAAGGAATGAGGACATCTTCACCTTTGAAAGGTCTTGTCAAGATTGTTGCTTCTATGACCTATAAGAGCAAATAGGAGAGGAGGCAGAGGCAGTGGATTGGCCTACTGGTTGGCGATGTCACAATGACCTATAAGAGCAAATAGGAGAGAACATGCAAATAGAAGAGGAGGCAGAGGCAGTGGATTGACCTACTGTTTGGTTTTTAAAAAAGGATGTTTTTACGGTGAGGAGGTTAGTGGAAACTCCTGGCAGTTACCTTTCTTCAGAACGTGTAACTGTCACAGGTGTGACATCTATATTCACTCAGCCAATTGTGAGAGAACATGCAAATAGGAGAGGAGGCAGAGGCAGTGGATTGGCCTACTGGTTGGCGATGTCACAATGATCAGCAGGACTGGTTTTGAGGAGGCCTATTTCTTCGATTTTAAGACAAACTTTTGACCCCATATAGAACATAGTTACATAACAACGCTCGCGTATTAGAATGCAACGTTGTGTCAAAATTTCAAAGCAATCGGTGAAGAACTTTCGGAGATATAACATCTGTTTCGAACGAACATTTACATTTTTATTTATATAGATTTTATGTTCAATTTTTTATTGCATTTCTTAAGTCTCATGCATTTCAATGGGTCTACTCTAAGTTGGATTTCATCCTTTCTCAGCCCTGCTGGAAATGTCAGGGATTGACCTTGAGACATTGTGGATGAAAAGCATGTGCTCTACCACTGAGCGACAATCATTCCCCAAACTACATAAGCTGATAATATTTAAAATAAATAAACAGGTAATATGTTGTTATCTGACATACAAGAGTAATAAGAGAAGAGCTCCAAAAGTGTGGGGTGGGGGAGAGGAATACTCATCAATTTGCTCAGTGTGATAGTGCACCTGCTTTGCCTGCAGAAGGTCCCAGGTTCAATCCCTGGCTTCTCCAGGTAGGGTGAGGAAAAGAATCCTGCCTGGAACCCTGGAGAGCTGCTGCTGCCAGTCAGTGTCAATGATATTGGGCTAGATGGCCCAATGGTCTGACTCAGTGGGCCTGTTCAGACAACATGTTAAGCCATGGTTAGGCTGCTAACCCTTTTGCAGCAAATGGTTAGTGACCATGTTTACTATTCCTAACCATGGTTAAGAATGGTTCACACAACACGTTAAGCCATTGTGACCCTGTTCAGACAACACACTAAGCCACGATGGTTGAGCATTTTGAGCTAAACATTACAGCTTAGCATGTCGGATGAACCATGCTTAACCATGGTGGCTATATAACCATGGTTTATTTGCTGCAAAAGGCTTAGTGTCCTAACCATGGCTTAGTGTGTCATCTGAACATTCCCTATGTTTAGCTCAAAATGCTTAACCACCATGGCTTAGCGTGTTGTCTGAACAGGGCCAATATAAGGCAGCTTCCTATGTTCCTATCATTGTCCCTATCCCATAGATGCTTCGAACAAGCAAACCAAAACCTACACAGGTCTGTTGGAGCAGCGCTGCTCCAACAGACCTGTGTAGGTTTTTCAGTAGAGGTTGAAGCACTACAGGAACCTGCAAAGCCAGTTTGACCAGAGATCGTGGTAAAACACACAGCAAATGAATGGCAGTTGTGGTTCTACAACGGTCACCTTGAAATCACTCAAAATCTTGTCCTTCTGCTCTTCTCTTTGCCATTTTCACTTTAGTTACTTTTCCAAAGCCTCTGTATAATTCCACCGTCTCTCTCCCTCCTTCCCCCTTCCTCTAGCCCAGCCTCCGCCCCCACTAAATAAACACCCAGACCTCTCTTCTCCATTTTATCTCCTTGTCCCCTCTGAGATCTGTGCCTGCTTGAGAGTCATCAGCTCATTGAACTGGTGGCATCCAGAACGTGTGCAGATGTTCCTGTTGGGATGATTTGCATGAAAATAGGACTTCAAATGTCACACAGAAAAACAACGCAAAGGTCTCCATTAAAAGCCACACTGTCTCATCTGAGGAAATGAATGAGCAACGTTGTGTGGTTGTTTTTGTTGGCAAAACAAATGCTTTGCTTAATCATTTCATATATATTTTTCTTTTTAAAAAGCACATCATAAATCTGAGTCTTTAAAGATATGGAATATTTAATAACTTTTTTTTAAAAAAAAAAGCTCCAATATTCTGGCTTACAATTAAAACTGTTCTCTCTGCAGGGGAAAATCATTCAATATCCCTCTTCAGACAACAAGCTAAGCCACAGCAGTTAAGCATTTTGAGCTAAACATTATGGCTTAGCGTGTCATGTGAACAATGACATAGGCCTTAGTTAGACCTAAGGTTTATCCTGGGATCGTCCCTGTTCATGTAAATGACACACAGGATATCCCGGGAGCAGACAGGGACGATCCTGGGATAAACCTTAGGTCTAGCTAAGGCCTTAGTGTGTCATGTGAACCATTCCAAACCCTGGTGGCTACATAACCACGGTTTAAACACAATCACTAACCATTTGCTGCAAAAGGGTTAGTGGCCTAACCATGACTTAGCTTATTGTCTGAACTGGCCCTGTAACAGCCTCTCCCAACCTGGCATCCTCTGGATGTGTTGGGATACACTGCAACAGGCCTTAGTTGTTGCTCCTACTTTAGTATTTTTGTTACCATATGTTTCCCATAGGAAGGTTACCTCTGCCTTGTTCCATCCCCTTTCATGCTTTCTCATGCGGAGGCTGTGAACATTTTCTGATCTTGTTGCTGTTTTGCAAAACGTGAATAGCAGCAAGCGTGGAAAGATTAAATTCTTCTTCTTTACCTTTGGTAAGGGCATTCCTGCAGAAAGGGATGTCTTCCTCTCACATGTAGTCCAATTTGCCTTCCACTTGCATTTGTTCAAAACCCAGTGAACTCACTCGGAATTTCTTCAGAAGCCCACTGTTTCTGGCTCATAGAGGACATGGAGATGTCCTCTGGCTGAGGTAGGAGGATGCACACTGCCAGGTGCCACTGCACACATATACACATCAGACTGAGAGATTAAGCAGGTGGCCTCTCTCTGGAGGGGCACTGTGTCACCAAGCTGAGCTTGGTGCCCCCTTCAACTTGGCACCCAAGATGGGTACCCAGATCACCCAGCCCTGCCTACCCTGCCACTTTCCATCTGAACTCTGACCCATCAAGTTTTGTCCTGCCACTTAATCTTGCCCAGGGCCTGGGTGGTGATGGCTACAATAATGTACTATGATTAGGGTTCAGCTCCCAGCTCAACCACGAAGCTCAGCAACTGACCTTGGGTCAGCCTCTCTCTCTCTCTCTCTCCTAACATATGTCCAAAGTTGTGAAAATAAAAAGTACTATGGATGAACTACTGCGCTGGTTGGAGAAAGGGTGGATTTAAAAAAATCATGAAAAACTATTTTTAAAATAAAACATTGGTGTGTCTAATGACAAGAACCTCACCCTCCCAGTGAGGCCTACCCTTGACCCTGGTTTGGTTTCTAAGGCCCTCCCCTTTATACCTTTACCAAAGGATGGCAAAGTTGATGGGGATGAGAGCAGTGGAGGCTGGTGGCTCCAATGTCAGTGGAGCAGTGAAACTCCGGGTTTCCGTCAGAACTCTAAAGGAGCTATCCTTCGAAGAAGAGCAGCTTTGCCGCTTGGATAGCTTGGATAGCTCCTTTAGAGTTCTGACTGGTTCTGATGGAAACCCAGAGCAGGTTCACTACCCCCACTGACATTGGAGCCACCAGCCTCCACTGGATGATGAGAGGGGCTTTTCAGTGGTGGTGCCTAAACTGTGCAGCAGCCTCCATGGTAGGTCTGTCTGGCCACATCTATGCCTGTTTTTAAGTGGACTCTCAATGGATTTATTCCAAGAAAAAGTTTTTAAAAATAAAATAAAAAACCAAGGTTAAAGCTGTGGACTGAGATGTTTTATGATACTACTGCTACTGCTATTATGTTAGTGTTTTTAAAAGTTTCATTGTATTTTAAATTCTTTTATTATTTATCCTTTTGTACTAATAGTTGCCTTGAGAGTGCTTGTCACAGAAAGGTGAACTCCCCTAATGCTAATAAAATAAGTAAATAAAACTCTAGCTGCCATATATAGGGACCAAAACAACACTGTACTATTTCTACCATTTTCACCCAGTTCTGACCTTCATTTAAGACATTGAAGCACAACAATAATTTCTAGTCCATAAAAGTTTATCCCACAATAAATTTGTGGTACCACAAATTAAGGTGCCATGTGCCTCGGTTGTTGATGCTACAATCAACTAACACACCTATCCCTCTGGAAATTGTGTGTGTGGCCATGCAGCTAGCACTCAGATAATAAACTGAGCCCAGGGCTTGTATAAGGGTTGCATCTTTTTGCAGAAAACAGCAAGCGTGGTAACTTCCAGAAAGGTAGCAAAGTCTGATGTAGCAATAAAAACAAAAATATTGTGGCATCTTAAAGACTAATAAATTTATTTTATGGCATATGTTTTCATGGACTAGAGTTCACTCCATCAGATACACGAAAACCTTTTTTCAGTTGGCAGGATTTTTTTTCCCCCCTTCTGCTTGTGGCCCAGTGAGAATGTTCAATTTCATTCCCATAAAAATGAGCAAGCAGCAGCAATAACAAGCAGGAGCTTATATGCAAAATTGATGGACATCCTGAAGGAATTACTTTGAAGACATGTCAAGAAATCTAGGCATCCAACATTCAATCTTATACCTTTTTAAAAATCAGATGTAAATTTTCCCCTTAATTCGATGAATAAACTGTTTGCTCAACTGGTGCTCAAACAGAAATATTTGCTCTGACCTGGTTGGTTTAGTTGGCAATGAACTGATGGGAATGACATCAAAGCAAACCTGAAAGAGAATGCATTACTTCTTACCTTGCTGAAAAAATAGGACAGAAGAAAATTGACAGTTTTAATATCAAACAGTCAACATTACATTAGACAGCATTATAATGTCTCCACACTTGGGGGGAAATACTTTTTTCCTTTGTCAGGAAAAAATAAATACAATAAAAATCAGACTGCGGGCAATCCAAGAATACATAATTATAACCATGTGGGAAAGTGGATAATGTTCAAAGCAAGATGGCATTAACTTAGGGTCCAATCCTATTACATCCTAAGTACTCATAAGCCTCTGAACTCAGAGGCTTCTGAGCATCCATTTTAGAGCAGGCAGTGCATTGTGCCCCCCACTCTACGTTTTAGCTAAATGGGCATTTTCACCCGTCTAGCGGACGCATCGGGGAGGGGTAGGAAGGGAGGTTGGGATCCAGGAATCCAAGAAATCCTATGCTCGCCCCTGCCCCACCCCACCCCACCGCCTAGATGCCCCAGGATTGCTCTCCAAGGCAATCAAATTGCATGTCCTAAATAAAATAAGGCTCTCATCTGAAATAAAGGGCTCACCTACACCAAGCAGATATTCCACTATGAAAGTGGTATGAAAGCAGTATATAAAATGTAGGAACCACACTGCTGCTTTATAGTGGTATTGAAGTGCACTGACAACTGTTGGGGCCCATTGACACATACCATATACTGCTTTCATACCGCTATATTCTGCTTGGTGTGGCTCCTGCCTTTTATATACCACTTTCATACCACTTTTACAGTAGAATATCCTGCTTGATGTAGATGAGCCCAAAGTAGTAGGCAGGTCCTGTGAAATTTGAGCTTGGAAGGACATCTGTATTTGCATAGACCTGACTGAAATTGGTATGCACCCACTGATGTGTAGCTGTATGGATCTGTAGGCACATCAGTGGGTGGGAGGTTGTTTTCATGAGCAGAACTCTCTTGTTGAACTGGGGTGCATGCAGATGATTTAGAAGCTTTCAAAAAAAAAAGGGGGGGGGACTGTCAAGATGGCCTTTACATACATGACAGAATGCCGGTATTTGTGTTCTACTATACATGCAAGTTCACAACTTTGATATTTGGACAGCTGCTCTGATAAATAGTATCCAGACAGATTTTAGATAGTTAGTTGAGTCCTGGGCAAGCATCCGCCCATGTTTATTTTTGTTTTGATTTGTTCTTGCTGCTGTTTGCTCAATTGCTTTCCTAGTTATTGTTTTTCTGTCTTCTCATGTACCGATGAAATGATCCTGTTCTTATGCCCATGTTTCCTCAGGTCATTTAACTTACTCTGCTCTATTTTCTTCAGGGCCATTGTATCAATTCAAACAGGAAAGAAGAAGAAAAACATGGAACAGATGAGTTGACTGTCAGATTTAAGATTTCAAGAGAGCAAAAACTGACTGACATATCCTAGCCTTCTGAACAAATCCTTGAGATCCTAGATCAAATTATTTCATTTCCTCTTTAGAATGATGGGCACTTTGAGCTTGCCACCTATACTTTATTGATAATACATGTACATATGATAGTTTACTTAAGCTTCTTTGCAGCCAGAAAATTTGCAATGTGACTTTCTAACTGGGGTTGAAGTAGTGTGTGCATATATTTTTCTCTTGTTCTTTTTTATCACTCACTCCAAATAAAGTTCATGTGCACCACTTGTGTGAAACTTGAATGTAACACTTTTCTACATTAGTGCCATTAATTTCCAAGTTCTGAGGATTTTCTGTCACTCTGTGTAAGCATCTAAATGTGATGTATTGTGACTCTAAGCAACAATATTCAGCTGTATTTTATTTTATTTTTATGTATTTTAAAGTTGATGTTTAGGGTACAAAATGTTCCCAAGGTGACTCACATGATAAAAACAATATCAGAATTAATAAAAGGCCATGACAATAATAAACAATAAAAGCCAGTGACAATAATAAAACAGACACACCACCCCCCAAAAATATTACAACCAAAAAATAACTGCATCAGCTCAGGAGAAGGCCACAGAAAATAAATGAGTCTTGAGGACTCTCCTGAAGGTCTGTAGTGATGGGGCTTGATGGACCCACTGTAGAAAAGGCTCTCTCTTCTGTACCCCCCCCCCCAAATCTGCCTGATCTCAGAGGTGGGCAAGTTAGAAGGGCTCTTAAAATACATGGAGGCTGGGGTCAAGGCATTCTTCCAAGCATCCTGGTTCCACTGGGAATTGTAGTTCATACAATATCTATATTGCACAGGTGAAATATATAGTTGCATGAACTGGCCAGCTAGCCACCACCACCACCAATATATGGATAGCCACCTTGCGCACTAGCTGAAGTTTCTGAACTATCTTTAAAGACAGCCCCACAAAGAGTGCATTACAACAGACCAGCCTCAATACCACTAGTTTATAGGTCACAGAGGCAACATCCTGTGTACATAGGCATGAAGAAAATGCACAAGCAGAACATACTATGTGTGTGCACATTGCAATCACATACCAATGTACTTTCCAAAACTTTCCTTTTAAAAAATACCTCACCTGTAGCAAGGAGAATGAGCTGGGCATGGTACATGCCACACTGTGGAAGGCCTGGGGGCAGAATCTTAGAAACAACCCACGACCCCACCTGCACTAGGTGTCTAGCCAGGTGTACACATATTCCCCAAAAAATATTCTGCTCTGGCAGGATTTTATTGGGCCCACCAAGAGAAATTTCTTGGATACGCCCCCTGCTCCCAAGTAAGTGTGCATAAGCTGAATCCTTAGTGATACTTAATCAGAATCCTCCCATGAATAGGGACTTGCAGCCAAGAAAAACTCACCTATACAGTCCATTTGAAGCAAAAGTTATTTTAACATTGAATCCTTCTTGACTCTTTTACCTTTAAAGCTGCAGCTTCAACCAATCCAGTAGAAAATTCCCGTCTCCCCACAAAAAGTCAGGAGCAATTAAAAAAAACCAACCCACGACACACACACACATATATAAATCAGGTGCACTTTTCTCACTGTCCATGGTGCTGAACGTCTGTATGCTTGCAAATATATTTCTCCTAACTGAGAGCTCCATCACACCAGTGTTTCAATGTACTCTCGACATACTTGGTGTCTGGTTTTACAGCACAGCACTCACATGACATCGTACCCATCTTGTTGTGATCAGGCTGTAATCGCGCTGTTTCCCCCTCCTCTTCTGTTTTATTTTTGTACGGGGAAAGTCCGGTTCTTTTCGCCATGCGTGATAACATCGTTGTTCCATCTCCATGTAATTTCCTATTTGATTCTATTTTGGATCAACTGCTGGGGGTATCTGTGGAAGGGCATGTGTGTAAGGAGGTGTTGCTGATGAAAGCAGAGGGTGGGGTGGTTCTCCTCCAGCACGCCATTTCAATTTCCTGTCCTCATCATTTTCCTTGGGAACGCCTGCTGTATCATTAGTAAAGAGTTTGCAGTACTTTCGGTCCTTCAACTCGGTTTATAAGGATCCTAGGGAAAGCATTGTGTGTTCTTTTTCTCACCCCCCTTTCTCCTAAGTTTTACAGTGCAACAATACTTTGTTGAAACTAGGTAGACAAGTCCATGGACATGCAAGGGGTTGACTTTTCCTAATCCCTTAATCCCTTAAGTACACTATTGCATCATTACAACATTTCAGCCTACTAGAATTGCATTCAATTGCATTTGCACAGAAATAATAATAATAATTTAAAAAAACATGGGAAAATAAGAATTAGGGCAGGAGAAGGAACCCACATCCCACGTCCATCTCAAAGTCCTCCCAGCCACAACAACCAATGAATTGCAAAGGGAAGGAGAAAGAAGGAGACAGGGTGGTGTGTTAACGATGCGAGCCTACACAGGTGAAAGGATGCATGCGCTGAAATAATGCTGAAATCACGCAACAACACACACATGTAAAAGTGATGAGTGCTTGATGCGCCATTGAAATGGAGGCGGCTAGGGCAGGGATAACCCAGGGAAGGGGGGAGTGTGGTGTGATGGAGCTCTAGTAAGCAGAAAATAATGGATAATGATTTTTTCCACCTATTGGAAAACAATCTATATTACATAAAGATATAAAATCTGTATTTTACTGAATATATACTCACTCTGTTATAGGAGACTAACAACTTTTAGCTTAAAGCTCTTATTGCCAGGAACTAAGCCTTCAGAGAGGCATTTCAACCTTTTACAATGGGGCGGAAACTGCACAAAAGCTCAGAAACTACCAAACAATTGGTGGTTGGGAAAAAGCAGCAGAGCCTTCGGGAGAACTCCAAAGGGCTGGATTCACAGTGAGGGATGTTTGGATTTTGTGAAATCTGTCCGGCGTGTGTTTCGTGGATGGTGCAGTGTCGTTCATCCCACTGTCCGTTCACTGACAGATTCAAATATTTTTCCACCATGTGGAAAAATGCGTAAATAGTTCTGTAAAAAAATAGTTTGCAACAATTTACATAACTTATGTTAGTACGTAACATTTAGCGTATTGTCCCCCAATCCATTCAATTTTTCTCCGCTTATATTTTCCAGCATATGTCTCCGCAGAAACTTGCATATTTTCTCATGAACAAATTTGCGTAAATATTGGGAAAGTTAAGGGGAAATGTGAAAGTCCATGGACTCTGCACACCCTGTGGAAGCCGATCCACAGCAGATTCCCCAGGTCAGATTCTTGGAAATCTGAACTCATTTTAGTCCTTCTCCAATTGCTCCACCATCCTTACACATGGTGTAACGGCTGTGACCACACAGAGTCGAGGAGAGAGCAAGACCAGCTCATGGGAGCAGCTAATACATTTTAACAAATTAGGCCCTTGAGGCAAGAAATCCAGCTATATCTGAGAGACCAGTCTATACCCCATGTAGCCAATGGTATACTTACTTGACTTCAGGAGAAGTAATTTTGTCTTATTTATAGTTTGTAGATCATCACACTGGGTCTTTGATTGCAGAGATACTTCTTGGGTGGGGATTGTCTTTTTATCTCAATGGAGGTGCTGTCTTTTTCTCAGAATGTGGCACCTTGCAAAAGATAGTATGGAAATTGCTGAGTAAGGGTGAGAGATTTACTGTTTGAATATTTGTCACATTTTTAATATATTTGTTGGGCTGAATCCAAGCTAAGTTAGTGGCACAATTTCCATGGAAAGGCTGGTGGCTCCAATTTCAGTGGGGACGTGAATCCATTCTGGGTTTTGGTCAGAACCAACCATGACTGTAAAGAAGCTGACAAAGCTGCCTAAACTACTTAAGGGGCTGTGTTTCAGCACCTTGGATAGCTCCTTTAGAGTTCTGGCTAGTTCTGACTGAAACCAGGATGGATTCATAGCCCCATCCAAATCTGATTCACCAGCCTCCTCTGGTAATGCCTTAATTCCCATTGATTTGAATGGGAACTAGGTGCAGCCAATGGGCAGAGACGAATCAGGGAGAGAATGATGAGGGACATCCACAGCTTCATCCACAACACTGCCGGCTCCTGTTTCTTCTTCTTTCTTTTTTCTTTCTTTTTTTTTTTTTTTTTTTTTTGTCCAGCAGAGTGGGATAAGCAATAGAGAGGGGATTTCACTGCAGCAGGTCCAGGTCAGCATAGCACATCTGATCCTGGGGTCCCTTGGGAGATCTGGAAGTCTTTGAATCCAGCTTCCAAACACTCCATTTCAGGACCTTGCACTTGTTACCGCTGGCATGAGACTGCCATTGGTAGCTTTCTGCCCGCTGAGTTGTCTGGAGCAGTGGAGGTTGGTGGCCCTGATGTCAGTGGGGCTGTGAATATCCAAGGAATATAAAACTGAAATCAAGTATCAGAAAACATCTGTGGTGTTTATAGGACTGAAATCTTGCTTCTAAATGAAGAAACAGTGCCAAGACCAGATTGAAGAAAGGCTTCTCCTAGGAGCTGAGCATAAACAACACACAAACAGGGGGAAACCAATGAGAATCCTCATGAATCCTCTATGAGAATTCTCATGATTGTTAGAGAACTTTAGTTACTATATCAAGTGTTCTCTGGGCAGATTACAAACAGTTAAAAAATACAATACAATACAAATAAATATATACTGTATACACACAATTGTGTATAGACAGCTCATAGTTAAACTATGGAATTCACTACTACAAAATGTAGTGACGGCCAGCAATTCGGATGGCTTTAAAACATTTTGGATAAATTCCTGGGGAAGCCTATCAATGGCTACTAGCCCTGATGGTTATATGCTTCCTCCAGTATCCAAGGCAGTGAGCCCATATACACCAGTTGCTGGGGAACATGGGTGGGAGGGTGCTGTTGCACCATGTCCTGCTTGTTCATCCCTGGCCGATTGCTGGTTGGCCACTATGCGAACAGAGTGCTGGACTAGTGGACTCTTGGTCGGATCCAGCAGGGCTCTTCTTATGTTCTTATTACACACAATATTGTGAACAAAAATAATACACAGTGTTGTGTATTTACATCACATAAAATATTATGTAAACTGTGCATTCACATTATACACAATATTGTGTGTATTGTGTATGCACATTATACACAAGGTTGTGAATAGCGGGTGTCACAATAAAGAAGCCCATGATAAATACAGGCAGCCCTAAAGTGAATAATGAATGGAGTAAGAAACCTGATTAGCCCTTTACTTTGCTGAGTTTCTTTAAATATTAGCTGAATGTATCTTAAATTCTCATAGGTTTTATGTCATCTCTTTGAATCACACACGGTCCCCCCACGTTTTCTCATTAGGTCCAACAACTGTGTACAATGACTAGCGTGCATAGCTCCTGTGTATACCTAATAAATTATGAAGCACGTTTGAAAGATGGTTTTGTAAAAAGGTTACAGGGGAGAGAAAAAACCCATACTTTTTCCATTTAATTTGCTTTAAGTTACAAAAGCAGAGGCTGCAACAATGGCTGTGTAATAAATCTGTAGAAGCATGGCAGTACTAAAAAGCCACTTTATTATGAAAGTAGGCTAATTTATTGCTTTTCTGCCTCACCTTTTTATGGGCGCTTCTATGCCTTTTAGTGGTTGTCTTAAATGAATGCAAATATACAAGCTCCGGAAGCTGCGTGAATCTGGTTGAGATCCAGTATAGCATACCCCTGTTACATGTTGCTTCCTAAAGGACAAGATGGCGCCCCACCACCAGTCCATGTACAGGCACTGGCTGCAGTTGAATCTTACTTCAAAATTGGTGATGGGAGAGCAACCTCCACTACCTCTGAGGCAGCCTGCTCGTTTAGGCATTCATTATGCATAGTGGGTTGGATCCAGGCTGCGACATGCTTTGAGGAGGCCTATTCAAATCAGTAAGACCTACGTTAGCTACAACTAACTTGTTCCATGGATTTCGACAAATTAAATCAAGCGTGATGGCAGGTGGCTCCTGGTGCTACCAAGTCAAAAGACATTGTGATGAATCCAGGATCTGCCTTCCATTGGCAAAATGGCTCTGCTCTCAGAAGCTGCCTCTGCCTGATTTCTATGCATCCACCTTCCCTGCCTGCAACACAGTTCCGCCCATTCAGCAGGTTCTTCTGACCCTCAGTGCTGCATCTTCAGGGAGATGGATGGGGCTGCCATACAGAGCCAGAACCAGTTTTTTTGAGGGGCCTTGGGTAGGACTCCTGTAAAGGAGTGGGCCTCAGCATGTATACTAGGGGGTTAAATGGTTTGGGTACTTTTAGCATGACACTTTTAAAATGTACCTTTTAGCATGACACTTTTAAAATATAGGAGAAGGAGGGTGCCGGCCTGAAGATTTAACATCAGGACACCTGGCGAGGGAAGTGGAAAGATAGGAGAGACCTTGGCACCAGAGGAGAGCTCTCTTATCAGGCCTCAAGGCCATGAGCCAGCAGGGGTGGCAGGAAGGAGGCGCGGCAACTGGAGAGGTGTGAAATTAGGCTTCCGGGGCTGTCCCGGTGGGAGGGGGGGTGCATGGAGGGAGATTAGAGCATTGAGGGCAGAAAGTTTGGAGGACTTCCCCCCAGTCTTGGTCTTGTGTTTCCATGAGGTTTGGATGGAGGTATCCGTGGCTGGCTCAGACTGCAAGGCTCTACTTTGGAGTAAGTAGATAGTCCAGCAAGGTTTTATTGTTTTAAGGTTACTGAGTTTCCTACATTATGCATGCTTGCGTGCTTGTTTTACTTTTCATTCTCCCCCAAAACCCTACCCTTACTTGTAAATAAATCCCTTCTACTTTGATTGTTTGAGCTGCTATCTTCTTGCTACTGAGCCAGTGTTTCCAGGGCTACTTGTGCCAGGCTTCTGGTGTCCTTTCCCCAGAGGCTTCTGACGCTAGGCGGCCTCTGGGAGGAGGTGGCCGTGGAGACGAGGGTGTAAGTTGATTACACACCCTCGGGCTACCTTTACACCTCCTTAGGCCCCCCTCTCTCAGTAAGCCTACCTTCTCAACAACCATCATCACCAGCTCCTATTGTGCCTCATCCTCTTTCTCATCACTGCAACCCCTTGATTACATGACAGGTAGAAAGCAGGTGAGCAAGTAGACTGTCCTCCTTCTCACCACCACCATTGTCTGGGCCAGAGCAAGAGGCTCATGAATAAGCAGGTTGCCGTGGTAAAGAGGAGGAGCAACTTCAGGGGATTCTTATCAGTAGGCCCTTGCTGGGCTGTAGGCCCTTGGAAGGTGCCCAACCAAGCCTACCCTTGCTATCAGCCCCCTCCTGCCATTGGGAGGAGGGGTGGGGAAATTCTCTTCCACCAGCCCAGTTAAACACACCAAAATATGGATGCAATCCACTATGCAGCTAGTCTGTCTTTTTCTCCTTAACCATTTATTTTTGGGCAGGTGGAGGAAAATGATGGAAGAAGCAGTGGGAAAACATAGGAGTCTCACAAGTGGAAGATGACATTGTCTGGAACCCCTCTAAAAATTCTTTGACTTAAGCAGGGTGATTGCACTGTAAAAGCCCAATATGGAAGCAAACCATGTCTGGACCCAACCCTACATTAAGAAATACTATCCTGAATCTGCTGCCAGTTTCAGTGGATGATCCCAAGTTCTAGTAAAAATGAAAAGAGAGGGGAAGTAGTCTGAACCGTGGTTTTTGGTTTTTGCACCGGGGTGTGAGGGATTTGCTGCATAGTCCTAAAGAGCCAATTAAAAGCTAAAGGTAGGCATTTATCTGAGTTTGCTTGATCAAACCAAAGCAAGTCTTTCTCTTAGGATGACATTTTCCAATCTAGCCAAGTATCAAGCCTGTAATTTTTCCCCTGAGGCAGAAGAGAAAGGAGGGCGGGGAGAGTTTACAACTGAACGTTTAAAATAAACAGATAAATAAAAACCAGGCCTGCAGACTAAAATTGCAATTTTTGGGATGCCACTCATCATGAATGTCCCACTACAATTTCTTTTAGTAACTATGGAGTCCCTGAAGAAATTATTCATCCATCGCAGAGAGAGAGAGAGAGAGAGAGAGAGAGAGAGAGAGAGAGAGAGAGAGAGAGAGAGAGAAGCCACCTGCCTGGAACTGGAGCTGGGGGGAAAAGATGGGTACAGATTAGGAAATATACCTGAAGGAAATCAGCAGTTGCTGATTACTTTGTGGGAAGATGTGGCTTCAGTGGCCCTCTTGAAGTCCCAGAGAGTCTATAAATCATAGTGATGAGATTCCTGGTCATAAACTCACAGATAGCAGATACGATTTGCTTTGCTTTTATCATTTGGATAATAGTATTATATTCTGTATGAAAACACACCATAGCATTTTATTTATCCTACAAAAATTGTCTTAAATAAAAAATGGAATGCAATTTACCATACTATTCATTATATTATATTAATTACCATCTATTATTATAGATTTATCCCTTATTTCATGTTGCATATTATTATTATCATCATCATCATCATCATTATTTACATTTATATACCACCCCACAGCCGAAGCTCTCTGGGCAGTTTACAAAAGTTAAAAACAGTGAACATTAAAAAAATATATACAAAATTAAAAAGCATAAAAAGCATAAAATACAAACAAAAACAGACAATATCCATTTAAAACAACAACTATAATAATATGGATATAATAATCTTGATCTACTGCTCCAGAATGATTCTAACAGCCTGAATCATAAAAGCTTTAAGTTTACAAGTACGGTTATTTTTGTGTAAGTTTTGGAGACACACACAAACTGTTTGAGATAAAAATAAACAAGGTAAAACCACATTTCTGTAAAATGTAAGCCAGCTTTTCCTTGAAGCGACTGTTTACACTTGCATTTTTTCAGATCTGTACAACCAGTCCTATGCACATTTGTTTGAACATGTAGCAGTACATGTGAAAAGGATCTAAGAGTTGTAGTAGACCACAAGCAAAACCTGCCACAGCTAAAAAGGCTCATGCAATTATAGGATGCATCAATGCCCTATTGCAAGAGGGAGTAGAGTACAGGGGAAATCCTACTGTTATCTCCAATTATAGATCAGAGATAACAGAAAGGATTCCTTCAGGAATGTGACCTGGAGGCCAAGCCCTGCCACCTGGTACAATCAAAGGAAGTTCTGTAGGCCCAGTGGAGAACCTCTGCAGGCCAAGTTAGGACTATGGGCCAGATGTTTCCTATTTCTGAATTACATAATTGGTCACTGATCACCCCTACTCCTATGTAACTTTCACTTGCTGCCTACAACCTTTGCTGGCTCAGCAGTGTATTTCACACAAGCAAAGACTGAAGGTAAAAAAACGAAGAATTGCTTAAGCATGGTTATGAATCAACAACCTGAATCACGGGCACATAATCGTATTGAAATAGCTAACCGTGCAGAGAAAGATGCCCATGTAATCTGGAACTGCAGTAGAAGCCATTTTGTGACAGCATCATTAATACACAGCCCAGTGAGAACCACTTAAATCAATGGCCAGAGGGAAAACCAAGAAGTCAAAGGAAGCTTCACAACCACTTAATGTAGAGATTGCTGGCAAGAATCAGCAGCCTTTTACAGAACACATTATTCTTTTCTTACAATCTGCCCTTCACTGAATGAGCGTCAGCTGATCCACCGTCAACCACTTGTTCCTTTGGTGAGCCATTGCAGAGATGCTGAATGAATTCTTTGCATCTGTTTTCACTGCAGAAGGTGTAAGTTCAGGTGCCTGATATTTTTAGGAAGGGAGTCTGAGGAACTGAGGCAGAGTGGCAGCAAGAGAGGAGTTCTACACCCTAGTTACAAATTGAAAACAACTAATCACCCGGTCCAATGTTATCCACCTTAGGGTTCTTAAAGAACTCAAATGTGAAATTTCTAATCTTTTAACAAAAATATGTAACATGTTCCTAAGATTGGCCTCAGTACCAGAGGTCTGGAAAATAGCCAATGTAATGCCAGTTTTAAAGATGGGATTGTGGAGAGGGGGAAGAATCCAGAAAATTATAGGCTGGTTAGCTTATTGGAATGTGGAATGAGTTGTGGAATGAGCTCCCCAGAGAGGTCCGCCTGGCGCCTACACTCTACTGCTTTCGTCGCCAGCTGAAGACCTTTTTATTCTCTCAGTATTTTAACACTTAATTTTAACTTAAATTTAAATTTTATTGTTCTGACTCTGTATTTTAATCTTATATCAATTTCTGCTGCGTGGTTTTATCCTGGTTGTATTTTGTAATTGTGCTTTTAACCTGTTGGTTGTTTTATTGTGGTTTTAATTTTTGTGAACCGCCCAGAGAGCTTCGGCTATTGGGCGGTATAAAAATGAAATAAATAAATAAATAAATAAATAAAAATAACTGTTCTGGATATATTGGTGGAAAGTATTATTAAAGATAAAAATTATCAGGCATATAGAAGGACAAGTCTTGACAACATGGCTTCTGAAAATGTAAGTTCTGTCTCACTTGTGGCCTGCATGTGACTTCCCATGGGCCTCTGTTTGGAACAGGATGCTGGACTTGATGGGCCTTCAGTCTGATTCAGCATGTATCTTCTTATGTTCTTATGATACTCACATATGAAGCAGAATAATGCTAGGGTGAAACTAAGCTGAACAAAGGAGGGTGATGGTTGAGTTCAACTATGCTTCTTCAATGATAACAATTGCAAGCTCCAATGGAAAGCCAGCAGAGAAAGCTCTAGCAGGAGCCTTTCCGAGACAAGACTGTTACAACTGCTGGAGTCCTTCCACAACAGAAGCCAAGGCAAATCAATATGGAAAATAACCACAAGACATTTATGCCAGATAGGAAAGAAAACAAACCCTAGATACCTATTCAGACAGCACCCCTCCGTATGAGGATTGAATGTGCCATGGGATGGATTGACTAGGGGGAAGAGATATTCTTGAGCATTCTTAATTCCTATTTGTTGCTATTAATTAACTTCAAGGTAAAAAAAAATATTCCCCAAAACCTGAGGCAACCTTGTGTTTCTTTGGTTTATGCATCCCTTGCATCCCTACACCTGTAGTTAGTGCCATATGCAATTTGGGCCTTCATCAAGTGGCTGATGGTGTTCCATGTCCCTGAATCATTGCTCTCTCTACCAAAGAAGTCCACAGCTAAGAATTTTGGCAGATCGTGGAGACATTTCAGCCACAGCATGAGGGGCCCAGGGGTGGGGTTGGGATGCATAATTGTATTTCACTGTCAGCAAAACTGAAGAGATGTCTCACTTCAGCAGCTTGTGGGGACAGCTTGAAAGTGTAACACCTCGTTTCTTATGTCCCATCTAATTGTTTATTGGCTGCATTCATTTGGTTTAGGCACACAACATAGGTTAAGTCCACCAGGAGCCAGGGTATATTTTTCATCTCCTGGAAATATTTTGTTGGTCTGTGCAAACAATATAAGTGCAGATAAGAAGAGATGGGTTATCAAAGCACGTAGGAAGAAGCAGAAGAGTTTGCGGAAGCTATCAATGGCTACTGGTCATGATAGCTATATGCTACCTGTAGTATCAGAGGCAGTATGCCAATGTACACCAGTTGCTGGGGAATATGAGTGGGATGGTGCTATTGCACTCATGTCCTACTTGTGGGTTTCCCACAGGTAGCTGGTTGCCCGTGGTGTAAGCACAATATTGGACTAGATAGGCCTTTGGACTGATCCAGCAGGCTGTTTCTTGTGTTCTTATGTCTCATCGTAGGACCAATTCACAGAAATAACGGCTAAGGAGATGGCAGTGCTTCCCCAGAAAACTTGCAAACATTTCTGGTGATCGATGATGATGATGATGATGATGATGATGATGATGATGATGATGACAAGGACAATATATTTATTTCTTACCCGCCTCTCCCTCGGGATTGAGGCAGGGAACAACATTGAATACAAAAATACTATAAAATACATAAAACTGATTAAAAACATATAAAACTAATACGTTATTAAAATAAGTCAGACATCTTAAAATTCATCTGGGTAGGCCTGCCAGAAGAGACTAGTCTTTATAGCTGCCTTAAACTCGAAGAGTATTAAGTTGACCAATCTCTCCCGGCAGGCCACTCCACAGTCTGGGAGGGGCAGAAGAGAAGGTCCTCTGGGTAATGGTTATCAGCCTAGTTTTGGCCGACTGGAGTAAATTCTTCCCAGAGGACCTGAGTGTGCAGGGTGTACAGGGGAAAGTGATCCCACAGGTATCCTGGACCCAAACCATGTAGGGCTTTAAAGGTAATAACCAACACTTTATACTTCACCCAGAAACTAATTGGCAGCCAGTGAAGTGATTTTAAAGTTGGTGTAAATGCCGGTTTACCCAAAGAAAGGACTCTAAAGCCAGAAGATCAGTGGGCTCTCACAAAATCCCTCCTTCTCTTCCCTTCTATGCACTGGATTACATTGCCCGTGCAAGTAGGTTGCCCACTTCAGCTAATTTTAGAGCAAAAGAGCTGGCTTTCACTGCTTCTATTATCATGGAGCATGATTATGGCAGATCTCATTTAACCAGCACAATGTTCCAGCTTCCCTCTTAGAAGATGACCAGGGGCAAATTGCATGCAACGACCACCATGCGGAAGCTGCCAGAATGTGCTTCCTGGAATCCATGCCATGCAGTTGATAGAAATGGCTCTTATCTCATCTGCAGTCCATTTCAGTATCTTTTTACTCACTTTGAAGCAAGATCCTCTATGCTTAATGGAACAGGGCTGTCTCAAGCTATTTTGATGCTTGGGTGAGTTACCATTTTGGTGCTTACTCTCCCATCTGCCCCATCACATCACAGCAGGAAGGGAACAAATGGGTCCCTTCCTTTAAAAAAAAAAAAAAGTTGTCAGAGTAAAGCTCCAGTGCACCCAACAATAGCTGCAGAATTTTGGGGCAGGGGAAGTGGGCGGGGGGAGAGGAGTTAGGAATATAGAAGCATTTGTTCTCTTCCATTGTGTCCCCTTCTAAGCAGTGGGAGCAAATGTTGATGGCTGTGGTGGTGGTGCCCCCACCAAAAAAGACCCCCCCCCAGGAAGGTAGCAGTAGTGGCCATACAAGGTTTGGTGTACATAGTAAAGGAAAGTGCCCCAACGATCAATCCGGGCTGTAACTGGGCACCATTTTAAATTGCAATATTTTCCCTAGTGTGAGAGTGCCAGTGAGCTGAACTAATCAAACGTAGCTTTGGAAACCCACAGCTAATAAGGCCCCTGGAGCAAAGAGGGGGCAGGCCTCTAACTGCCCCAATGTCCTCATTAGCTGTGCGCCACCCCAAAGTTAGCGAGTTCATTGGCTCAGCTCACTGCCTTTCACAGTAGGGAGTGTATTGTGATTTGAAATGGCACAGTCCTGGCGTGGCCAATGCAGTGCTCTCCTTTACTGTGTGCCAAGCCTTGTCCAGCCACTATTGCCGCTGTCAGTCTGGGGGATCATTTGGCACTCTGGATCTCTCAGCATGCTAAGCCACCGCCCACTCTGCCCAACCCCCATAAATGACCCTGCTTGTTCCCAGAGAAGTCTGCAGAGGACTGCAGCCTCAGTGTCTGCACAACGGCACAGCTGTGCTCTGACTCACTGGAACAGAACTCAATCGCAGAGTAAACATTCCACGTTTTGAATGGGGAATGGTAGGAAATTCTAGGAGGCAAGTTGGTGTGAAAAGGTTAAAACATCATGCGAATACAATGACTAGAGCAATACAGAATTCCATCATGGTGTTAAGAATACTAAAATATCCTCCCAGATAAATGCACAGTGGGTTCAACAAAAGCAGTATGTGTTGAATCCAGATTTAAGATGGATCAACTGCACTTTTAGAACTTCCCCACTCAGTCCTACCCACAGCAGCCTCAGCAGCCCTATGAAAATGCTATACCCAGAGTCAGGAGATCCTGGTTAATTAGGGAGAGCTGTAGGCAGAAAGGGATGCCCCAAAATTGGTTGGAGGAGACCTCCATGAGTGAATCCCTTCCTTTCGTGCAGTGGAGCGGCTAGCGCTGGAACATGGAACAGGGGGTAGGCAAATGACCACCCAAAGAGCAGCAGGTGATGAGGGCATCAGGGGAGCAGAAGCAGACTCCGTTTTATTCCTGTTCTCATGATGGTGCTATGTTTTAAGTGAGCTTAAAATGTCAAACTGCACACCTCCAGGGTGTGGTTGTCGTCGATGTTTCAAAATCAGACTTTTCAAAGAGTTTTCTTGTTGGTCTATGTCTATCAGGGACATAGAAGGAGTTGCAAAGCACAGAATGATAGCTGGGGAAAGGAGAAGAGAAATGTGAGTTGTGTGTTTTGCAACAATTTTTAATTTTTGTGAACCGCCCAGAGAGCACCGGCTATTGGGCGATATAGAAATGCAATAAATAAATAAACAAACAAACAAACAAAAGTAATACATGTGGACATCTAAAAGGGTCCCCCAAAAGTTTGTGAAGGCCATGATCTAAAATTAACTAGCTGCACCACTGCTTTTGAAGAATGAAGATCCTGGATCCAATGCTAAGAATTTCAGTTAAGCTGCTTGAGTTTTTTGGGACAAAGTTCCGAGTTGGCCCATTCTGTAGAACTGAACCCCAATTCCACTATTGATAAATTTTGACTGTCATCCTGATCTCCTACCTTCCGTTTCCCAATGCCCAGTACATGAACACCTCCGGACACGAAGCTCTCTTCCTCTCATGCTCACCCTCCCTAGCTTTTGGTCTCATTTTTCATTCTCTCTGTCATTTCCTTTTAGTCCTCTCCCTCCCTCCCTCTCTCTCCCGCATAGGTGATCACGCTCTGTTGAGTCATCGCTGCCCCATAGCCCCTCTTTGCCCTATGCTGTGACGTGTGGTCTCCCAGCTCTGACGGACGTGGTCTCCTCAGTCCTCACTCTGCTCCTTTATAAAGGACTCTCTTTTAATCCAGTAACTGCTCACAGGCCCCAAAGTGAGCATAAGGTTGACAAAGCAAGGGAACAAAGAAAAGAAGAGGCATATTTCCCACACCTGTGGCTGTGGGCTAGCAGAGTCAGAACAGCCAAACCAAGGCCTTCTGTTTCGCTGCTCCTAACTGCCGCCAGAAGGAAGTGCTGCTCTCTTGAGAGTGGAGCCCTAGATAATTTTCCCACTGGGAATAGTTGACTGGCTGCCTGCCTGCCTGCCTTCAGTTACAGTCTCCAAAGAGCAATTGGGGATGAAGCGGAATGGAAGCGAGAGCAGCCATTCCCAACATAGGGGGCAGAAATTCAGCCTCTTAGCTGGTGTGGGGTGCACAGCTTTCTTTCTCTGCTGCATAGGACCCTACATGTGGCTCTACAAGTCCATGTGATGCTCTTGCAAGCCTGGAGCTCTTGGCAAATGTGTCTGTCCCTTTAAAAAAGGGAAATCTGCTTCGCACACTCTGCCTCTGTGGGTGAACACAAGGTGCTGGGATTGAGCCGCTTGATGCCAGATCAAGGGAAAGTAGAGACGGAGCACAGTGGAAGAAAAGAGGAGAAGAGGCAATCTGCTGGGAAAAAGAGGTGAATTGGGGGCAAGAATGGGGATAAGTGAAACAAAGGGGGGGAGGCATGAAGGGGAGGGGAAGGGGAAGGAGGGAACGGGAAGAATGGTTCTTTTTGCAAGGTGTGAGTAATAAAATAAATCCAACTTGTTACTGAAGCTAGTCTGGGAGTTTAGCGAGCGCCTGAGCAACTCAGATCTTACCTCCAGCAGCCTGCTTTTGCTTGAACTTTAAAAACTGTTCCTGGATTTCTAGGAATTTCATTAAAGATGGGGTTGGGGAAATAAATGACTGAGCTTAGCTATAATGCCAGCACTTTGGGTAGCTAATTGGATCCTACTTTACTTTGATTATTATGGAAATGTGAGTGTTTATGTCACAGGGAATCCACGCCTCCCGTATACGTTCCTGTTTGACTGAAAACATACTTTTCATCTCCTGGTACAATAATGTAGGTTATGTGTGAAACTAAAAGCGAATTCCGAAGCGGCAGGAGAAATCAGGTTAAGATGCATCAAATGGTCCCAATAGGTCTACTCTTTTATTTATGGATACTATTGATTGTGTGAGATTCTGTTCACATTTCCAATGTTTTGATGATGTGTTTCTCCTCTGTAACAGCAATATCAAACTTGAACTAGTTCATCTCAAGGGGTAGAAATGTCATGCTTATGAAACGAAAACTACACATGCAGAAGTGGAAGGCATCATTTCTGCATTTCTGATCTCCATTCTTTAAGCGTATTTTAATGTTTCTAGCATCATTTGTTTAATTAAAGAGCTTGGGTTTTCAGCTCCAAAAAGTGAAGAAATGTTACCCGCAGGAGAACATTTATGCTTTTCCATATTTTTTGATAGTGATGGTACAGTCTTTGATTCTTGTAGTACAATAGACCAAATTCTTGTAGTACAATAGATTTTAATAGGTTTGTTTTGTTCAAACTGAGTAAAGCTATAAAATGAGCAATACTTTGCTTTTTTTAGAATGAAATGTTTGTTTGGAGGTGGTGCGACCTTTGTGAACCACATGTGAATTGTCTGAAAAATGGCAAATGTTATATCTGAAATAAAGCATCCATATCTAGATAAACTATAGTATTAAACAAATAGAATTTTAATGCTCAAGTTTTATTTGGACTCAAAAAAAATTCCACTGATGTTCAGCAAATGCATAATACACTACTGCCTTTTCTCTAGCTCTCATGTGCACAAAATAGCAATCCAGAGAACTGTTGTGACTTCAAAATGGCTTT
This sequence comes from Elgaria multicarinata webbii, assembly GCF_023053635.1. Lineage (NCBI taxonomy): Eukaryota > Metazoa > Chordata > Lepidosauria > Squamata > Anguidae > Elgaria > Elgaria multicarinata. The sequence continues at coordinate 41,624,844 of NC_086175.1, read as the reverse complement.
CCACGTGGAGGGGCTTATAGCGATCATTGTGTTCTACTTGGCCATCCTGTTTGTTGGAATATGGGCTTCTTGGAAAACTAAAAACAGTGGCAGTGATGGAGATCGTAGGGAAGCTATTATAGTTGGTGGAAGAGATATTGGCTTGCTGGTTGGTGGATTTACCATGACTGGTATGTTCCTCTCTTTTTACCCATTCAAATGTTTCCGCCATTTTTTCATGTGAATGTAAATGTATCTATTTCATGTAAATCTATCCATTTCAGAAGTGCAACTTCACAGATCATACAAAATGCTACTTTACGTCTAGTGAAACATAAATAGTTCTGCCAGAAAGCCTTCAACAAGTTGATTTCACGTATTCACACTGAGGACAGAACTCATGTGTGTTTTGCTTTGAAAAATATACCCACTGGGCTTGCTGAATAATGCAGAATGAACAACTCAATGTCGATATACAAACATAATTTCCCTCAATATTTATCATAGAGGCTATCTAATGAATGAACCATTCTTTCAATGCCTCTGATAAAATCCAAAGAAACACTGTTTAATGTTCCTGATCTTCTGTCCACCATGTAAAACTGGTGAATAAAGAAAGGGAAATAGTCAACCATTCACATAAAGTAAGGATTCGTAAGAATTTGTCAATGAAGCTTATAATTTTTTCTTACTTTTTTTAGCTTTTAAAACCATTGCATAGTATTACACTGAATGGGGTAAGTGTGTGTTTACATACAGGGAAGAATCAAAATATAATGCAACAAGGACCATTTTAGGTGTGCCTACTTAGAGATGAACCACCTTCGATATGGTTACATGAGGAATTTGCTAGATCTGCAATGGCACCATTTAAGCAGTTAATTCAGCATCTCAGAAGATGATCCACAAAGCAATTTAGGCCAGATGTTTGTAGTTAAGCCAGTACAGTTGAGTAGGTCATACGGAGCATTCCTGTATATGTTTACTCTCTGTAAAGGGGCTTTCTCCTGTGTGTAACGGGGCTTCTTCCCTGCACAGGGTGGCAGCCTTAATGTTATTCTATGTACTGATGTAAAAAGGAAAGATACAGATGGATAGAGGGGTCTGCGTTCTTTCATACCACATTAGGCCATTTTGAGTTCATAGTGACATCACAGGGAGGAAGGGGTCTAAATTGTGTGTCATTATGCATAATGCTTAAAGTGTTTATAGCTAGGTCTTCAGTTGCAGGTGTTACTGAACTAAAATTTCGCATCTGTGCAAAATGCTTTTAGATGTAAAATGACTCCACTCTACTTATTATAAAGGGCTTCACTCTTGAGGCAGGCTACATCTAGTCAAGAGAAAACCTGTTTTGGACCCAAATTTGATTATTTTCTATCAGTGCTGCTTTCCCCCTTTTGGTAGTATTTTCAACATTGAAATTAAAATTACTCATAGATTACTTTCAAATAAGGGCAGAAGTTCATTCTAATCCATTCCGATTGATTTCAATTTTAAAAAAAAAATCATTCAGTTACAGGCAAAACTCTATAAGATATACAATAGTTGTATGGGGAATTGCAATCTAACAGGCAACATCTGGATTCATAGTTCCTGTGATTTTAACAGGCTAGGTTTTGAAGCTCTATACACCAATGAAAGAAGAGCCCTTATTTGGTAGGGTCCCAATCCTGCAAACATTTAGATCGCTTAACATTCTTTATAATCCACACTGATTTTTCGTAAGCACATATTTAAATATGGAAAATGTTAGCTGATTGGTGTTTTGTCAGAGAGGAAAAATAGGTTCTATCATCTGAAGGACAAATTGCATTTAAGACTGTCAACATAACTGAATTTTGCAGACAGTTTTGTTGGGAGAAGTACCAGCTGTCTACTGTGATTAGATATGTTAATAAATATTTAGAGAGGGGCAAAATGTCTTCTTTACCACTGACATTTAAAGGAAAAATAATAAGACTATCTATCTAGTCTTATTCTTTTTCATATTTAGATCGACAGGCAGGCAGACATATACACACATATACACATCACAGAAAAGAATTCAAATCTAAATGCATTTGTTCTCAAAATACAAATAAATGCTGCTGGTAGAAATAGGAAGAAATGACAGGTTTCATTTCAACACAGAAACAGATATACAGCTCAATCTTATAGCATGCATGTTTACTCAGAGAGAAGTCCCACTGACTTCCATGGGACTTGCTCCCAGATACGTGTACTCAGGATTGAAGACTTAAACACTTGGGGCAGCAAAATATATATTTAACTGACACTGCATATATAACCATTTTCATTCATATATATATATATATATAATCTCCTGAATAAGTTTAGTGCCTGAGATCCTAAATGAAGATTTGATCAGATTCCAATCAAATATAAATATGGATGCATATATAGATACATTTCTGACTATGGTTCAGCCACACAACTTATACATCCAAATTCACTCACTACCCAGTGAGCTTCTCTGTAGGTTGTTGTACTCTAATTGTCCCACAAGCATACCCATGATATAATCAGTTATTTTATTTTATTCCCCCCCACACACACACTTAATTAGTGATCTTATTGAATTGTTATGTGTGAAGTTCCTTTTTGTAGTCTCTGTTTTTAAATGTATTTTGAATAAAGTTTCATGGTGTGTGTGTGTTTTTTTAAAAAAAGAAAATCTTGGGAAGATTACACACATACACACACACACGTCACTGAGATTAAAATCAAAATATTGCCATCAACAACCTTCTGAAATGGTCTTAAAACCAGAAGAAAAGGAGTTGCAACTAGCTTTTCTACTTACTAAGCTTATATAAAGCATCCCAAATATCATCTCTCGGTTCAAACTGGGATCTAATATATGAGAAATAAAATTAGTTTATATATGGAATAATTATAACTGACATCTCTTGTGTGCCTTTAGCAATATCTGCAAGAATGTTGCACAAGAGACAGGCACTGAGCACTCTACGGAGTCTGTGAGGTGTGCAATGCATACATTTAAGAAATTATTTTAGTGCTTTTACATCTCAGCATCATTTATCCTTTGTTGCTGGTTTTACTTTGGCATTGTCCTGGGCTGCTTTAAATTTTAAAACGGTTTTTTTTAATATATTTTGAATTTTATGTCATTAATGTGTTTATAACTTTGGTTATTGGGAGGTTTAAAAATGTAAGAAATAAATAACAATAAAATGCCAGCAATTTGTTCAGGGACTGTAGAAAAACCAAAGGCATTGTGCAAAATGAATTGTGCAAATTTGTTTGAAGAGAAATTCAGGAGTCAATATCTGTCCTTTCAATCATGCTAACAGTAATGCTTTCGGCAAAAACAAAAACAACAAACCCTTATGGCATCTTATAGACTAACAAATGTATTTAGCACAAGTTTTTGTAGACCCAGTCCACTTCATCAGATGCTTTCAGCAAGTACTGAAAGTGGGTCTGAGGTGGACCTGCTGTTTGATACTCTTATTGTTTAACGGATAATTTATTGATATACATAGGCCCTTCAGTACAATGTTGCAGTACTTATGTTCACCCACGTCCTCTTCCAGGATATTCTATTCCAGGAGTAAGCAGAAGATAGACTGGGACCAACTGGTATATCTCTGGTTGATCCAAGATCCTTTTCATACGTACTATTGTCAAGCCAGATATCCCCCATCTTATTCCTGTACATTTGATTTCTCTTTCCTAAATGAAAGAATTTTGCACTTATCTCTGTTAAATATAATTCTGTTATTTTTCTGGCCCAGTTTTCTAACCTATCAAGATTAAAGTCTTCGCTATTCCACCCAATTTTGTGGCATCTGTGAATTAGTTAAGCATTCCTCACCACCACCTCTTCCTCCAAGTCATTAATAACAATGTTGAATACAGGGCCTAGGACCAAACCCTGTGGCACCCACTCGGTACCTCTCTCCGATTTGATGAGGAACCATTGATGAGCACTCTCTGAATACAGTTCTCCAGCCAGCTGTGGATTCACATAGTAGTAGTGCCATCCAGCCCACACTTAACTACCTTGCTAATCAGAATATCATACAGCACTTTGTCAAATGCCTTGCTGAAATCACAGCATTATGTCCACAGCATTTCGACAAACTACTAAGAAAGTCAGTCTAGCAGGACTTCTTCTTGAAAAATCCATGCTGGCTTCCAGTAATCACTGTGTTCGTGTCAAGGTGCCTACAGATCATGCTTTTATGATGTGCTCTAGAATCTACCTAGGTACTGATGTTAGACTGACTGGTCTATAATTCCACGGATCTTCCCTTTTGCCCTTTTTGAAGATAGGGACAACATTTGCCTTCCTCCAGTCCTCTTATACTTCACCTGTTCACCAGAATTTCTCCAAGAGGCTCTGAGAGACCATCCACTAGCTCCTTCAACATCCTAGGATGCAGTTCATCTGCAACTGAGTACCTAAGCACATTAAAGATGCTTAGATATTCCCAGACTATTTCCCTGTCAAGCTCAGCTTCACTCTTACACCTTTAGCCTGATTGTCACATATACCAGATGGGACACAGATCTTCTTTTGGGAGAAAGCCAGGGCCAAAGTGTTTGAAACAATGAAGAAGTGTGATTTGATCTCCAGTCTCTTTAAATTTTTATGAAATGCAAGTAACTTAGCTCAGATCCACAGTGCTGGGAGAGTATGGTTTAACTCTTTTTCTATGACAAAATTTGCAGGAGTACAAGATTCTTGCATGGCATTACAATAGCACTGAGTAAATTCCGCAGTGCACAATTTGTGATAGTTTATCCTGTATTACTATTAATGCCTATCTGAAACATGTAATTCTGGTTTGCTAAGAGGGTTGCTGAAATTATTTTGTTAAAAATGGGGGTGGGGGAAGCATGACCTCTTAAAAATTACAAATGGAGACTGTGGCAGTACCCCCACAGTTCTGTTCCCTTAGGTATGTCTGGCTTTGTATGTCTAGTGAGTGCAGAATGTTGGACTGAGTGGGTGTGGCTGATGATGCTGTGAAAGGGGGAGGAGTATAAATGGGGGAGTTTAGTTGGTTAGTTGGTTGGGAGTTGGGAGTGTCAGTTAGGATTGTCAGTGGTGTGGAGAGTGAAAGGAGATAAGATTTTAAGAGACTTAAGATTAATGTTTTTATTAAAACTAGTAGATTAAGCAGGTAAACTTGAATTTGAAGTAAATAAGATCTGTTAAACAAAAATAAACATTTTATTTTGTTTTGTTACCTCAAACCACATGTCTGCTTGGCTTTATCACCTGCTCTACAGTTACTATTGTAAACACCTTATATATAACTGCAGCTTATTACATACACAGTAAAACCTTTTCAGATTCTAGCATTTACCCTCTCATATGAGGGAAAGGTTGTGTTTTACCATACCCTCAGGTTGTTAAAGTGGTGGCACTTGGCTTGAGGAGGGTTTGTGTGTGTCAAGGCCTGGTGTTTGAGGCCTGTGTCATGATAGAGACCAATTCACAACGATTTTTCCAAAGCAAAACAAAAAATGGATTTTTCAAGAGAAAATCATGGCCACCACCATAAGCAAGAATTTTATAAAACCATAAACACTTGGAGATGATTTTTAAGAGTCTTTAGAGAATAGGGGGTAGGGAGATTCCCTCTATCAAACTGGCTCTGTCGGAATATTTACCCAGCTTGAATTAGAATGTATCTGTATGTGAGATGCCTTAGATTATTCACCATCCCCTGCTTGATGGAGATGCCACTGAGAATCAGTTCATTAGCCTCTCAGGGGAGAGCTACAGCAGAGATGCTGCCATTTCTCATGTGAGGGAAGACAAGCCTTATGTGTAAAGGCGTAGTTTAATTCAGAAATGGACTACCCAGAAATATAATCCCAGAGAACACATCAAGGCTAATATTGGTCTAGGTGTATGAGACCATTATGGTTTATTCTCTCTCTCTCTCTCTCTCTCTCTCTTTCTTTAGTACTCTCTAATATTAGAATGGGTAAATCTATCCCACCTTTAATGTGTAATATAAATAGGCATATTAAGGGCATGTCAGCTCGAAGTTTTTAGCTGAGATGTGACTGTGTACAGTGTCATTCCCTGTGGGTGCTTCCAGGTGAGCTTTTATTGTGGAATTGCACTGCCTCATTCATGGGATTTTATGGAGGGGGTTTCCAGATTATATCATCTTCAATTTGTAGCCCTCCTCACCTCACGCTTTCCAACCACCTCTTCCAGCTTTTTTTTTTTTTCGTACCAGAAAAAATCCATTCAGGAAGAAAAGACTGTATGTATTTTGACTATTGGTTCTAGGAACCCTCCCTCTGGAAACACCGTATGATTCTGCATTAGTAGCATTAATACATTCTGTTGGATTTCTCTCCCTGTCCATTATATGCTTCAAAGTTCTTCTCCATTTCTTCTTCAGCCACCTGGGTTGGAGGCGGTTACATCAATGGGACTGCTGAGGCTGTGTATCTACCAGGCCATGGGTTGGCTTGGGCACAAGCACCCATTGGATATGCTCTCAGCCTGGTTGTAGGTAAGCTCAAACCATAAATGAAGCAAATGACAAATTTCTCATTGAAGCAGCACAGTTAAAGCTTCAGCCAAGGTTCATTATTTCATCAAGCCAGCAGACCAGAATACAGCTTGGCCAACTATACCCTTGCTCCTGTTTTCATGTGTATGAATTTCTGGAAAATGAGAGAGGGGGGAATCAGCATCAGAGATAGGAGAGGTCCCATGCAGTTACTGGCCTGCCATAAGGTATTAAGAACCGGCACTGTTCCACATATTGGCGCTCTATTTTGTTGCTTGTCCAAAGAGCAGTGCAAAGAGCTTGGAGGAGGCAGGAATGTAATATGATCTCTCAGTTGTAATATGAACTCTCTTAAATACGTGGGGTTGGATCCAGGCCTAGTCTTGCTGTGAGCTGTATCCAGTAACATCATTCTGTCACCAAAAGGGAATCACTGACGGAACAGATTTCCCCTTCCTCACTGCAGCCCTCTATTCCTCCCCTCCCCCCCAAAAAAATGCTTCAGGGCACTAAGGAAGGCTCCAGAGCAGATTTGAGGCATGGGAGGGGCTGCTGGGGGAGGAGAGGATGGGGAAACCCTATTGTGCAAGCAGACTTCTTCTTGTCTAAGGTTTGGATCCAACCCTTGCATTACACCAATTGAAATCAGTGGGACTTCCATTAGTTATGATAAACATCTCATAGATTTCACTGAGCCTGGATCCAGTCTCTGGTGTGTATTCTTTTACTACCACAATGTTGTTCTGATGAGTAACACCCTTCCCTTGATAGTACATTGCCAGTAACAGTTACAATGAGAAGGCCCAGCCCCATCATCATGTTCTCAATTCTTGGCAGCAATTGGTCATAATGGTACAATGGACAGTTCATTATCATATGGGGAAAAAGAAGTCATCTTTTTTCTGTTCTGTTAGATATCAATTATGTTACTCACATGCCTAGTAATGTTACAGTACATGAAAACAGTCAAGCACCATTATTATTTGGCTGACTGCACTAAACAGAGCAATCCATGAGAATCCAGAATTTGTTCAATTTAATACCATGCTTGTAACAGAATACATGTTTTTATTTAAAGTCCAGAAATTATATGTGTAGGGAATTGGAATTTACTGGTGATTTTTCCTCAAACCATCCATGTATAATTATGATGGGTTCCCATTTCTTGTCCACTAAACTCTGGGGTGGGTTAGGAGAAGAGGTTGCCTTGACACTGATATGCACTTCCACATAGAGAGACAACAGCTTAAAACAGAATAGAATGCTTTTATTAGAAAAAAGTAACATGCACAGACACCTTTCATAATTAATACAGAAACAAAAAAAGAACCGAATTAGCTTACTATATTCACCAGTGAAGGATCTACCCTACTTCGAGGACCCTTTGTATGGGGTTGGAAAAGACACCAGGAATCTTGAATGAAGGTATCTGGGATGAAGCTCTGTTTTATAACCTTTCATAAAGGCTATATGCCAATTTCCATGCCTATTTCCTTACTTGATAACTATTATGTTTTAAGATTGTTGATTGGTTATCATGAGCTGCTCTAGCTCCTCCTAAGTCCCATACTCTAAAATTGAATACTAATGTCACCTCTGATGCCATTGTTTATTTCTCAAAAGGTCTCCAACTTCCTGTCTCTTTCCCCTGTGGTTGGCAACTTGTCTTAAAAAGGTGCATCAACCACAAACTTTTCCTGTAGACGTCTCTCTTGTACAAAGTCAAAATGACTCTCCTTCTCAACAATCACTTCCCAAAATTCAGTCACACTCAAAATTGTTCCCCAGAATCTATCTTCAGTCAGGCGTCAACGTCCAACCATTGGCTCTCTTAGCATAAGATAGTATAGATATAGGAGGAATAAATATCTATGCTGCTCTTGTTAATAAGCAAAAACCCTATGGCAGGTTCATTAAATAAGCTCAATTACATTGCCTTTTAAGCTTCTTACATATGCAACAATGGGCCATAACCTGGATTTTAAGGGTTCCCTGGTTTACTGCACTCAGGCCAGCATTAATGATCCCTATCAATGAGAACGGGTAAGGGATTAATTCTCATCAACATGAAGAACCTACCCATGCTTACAGGCATTTCCTACTGTATGAACAGAATGTTTCATCATCTGGGCCTAATCTACACCAACCAGGATATTGCACTATGAAAGCAGTGTATAAAAGGCAGGAGCCACACCAAGCAGGATACAGCAGTATGAAAGCAGTATATGGTATGTGTGATGGACCCCAACAGTTGTCAGTGCCCTTCAATACCACTATAAAGCAGTAGTGTGGCTCCTGCCTTTTATATACCACTTTCATACCGTGTTCATAGTGCAATATCCTGCTTGGTGTAGATTAGGCCGTAGAGTAGAGAAGGGGAAGCATCTGCCTGTGGCAGTTTCTGTAGCACACTACATGTGTTCAAGGTGCTACACGAAAGTAACATTTTCTCATCCAGTGAATATTTGCAGTGTTTTAGGAAATGTAAATGTATTTCTACATGAAAATGCAGAACTATTGATTTAGAGTGATTATTGGAGATAGAAACTACCTTGGTCAAGCTAACCTTGAGATTACTCCCTTCCAGTTCTATATGATCTTTCTGGTATTTGATGTTTCAGGTGGCTTGTTTTTTGCAAAGCCCATGCGTTCCAAAGGCTATGTGACAATGTTGGACCCATTTCAGCAAATTTATGGGAAACGGATGGGAGGGCTTATCTTCATACCTGCCCTGATGGGAGAAATGTTCTGGGCTGCAGCCATCTTCTCTGCATTAGGTAAGAATTCTAGGTATAATGTCATTGTATGAAGCAGAGACAACCAACAGGCAGTTCCTGGACATCTTTTTGGAAAAGAGAATCTTTTTGATCAATACAGATACTGGCAATCCATTTACAGAGGAAACATGAAGCTGGAGCTAGTTGTTGGGAACTGCCCCCTTTTAGCATGCATCTCCTTTGCTGAGGTAACTGCACCAGCTGCCTATTCGCTCCCGGGCCAGGTTTAAGGTTTTGGCATTAGTGTACAAAGCCCTAAATAACTTGAGTCCAGGATATGTGAAAGAGTGCCTTCTCCCTTAACAACCTGCCCGGTCACTGAGGTCATCAAAGGGCTTGCTCGTGGTGGTTCCACATGGACCTATGTCCAGTGTGGTGGCCCCTTTTCTTTAGAATGTCCTGCCCCTAATCAGAGAGTCGTCAACACCATGTTGCTTCCAGCACCTTCTGGAAACAACTCTATTCCAGGAAGCATCCCTTAACTGACCGGCTGCACTTTTTATTGGCATTCTATTTTTAAAAAGAATAATTTTAATATGCTGTTTAATCTTTTTATCTTTATACTATTTTACGTCTTATATTCAGCACTCTGGGATCTGTTTTAGATATGGAGTAGTATACAAATGTTGTAAATAAATAGCATGCAAAATGAGAAGCAGGCATGTGCATTCACATGCTTATAAACAGCCATAAATTCACAAACCCAAATAAAACACTAACTGGTGGTGCCCTCCAAGACCAAAATGATCAACAGTGAGCTGATTGTCAGGAAACTGATAAAATAAAATTGTGTAGAAATATCAGGTGTCCTGTTATTTATAGTAATGTCTGAGGAGATTCATCCTGAAAGGCTTTGGCTCTACAACTTGCTTTAATGTTAAAGGGATTTTGAGTGATTATGTTGCAATTGAAAATGGACTTGTTAAAGTTATCTCAGTATTTCTGTGGTTGTAGTCTGATTACCATAAAAGACTGAGCTAAAAATAAATAAATTATACTACATTCAGTAAACTCTATGATCAAATAAGGTAGAAGATTTATTCTTACATAATATAAAAGAATATATACAAATGTAGAATATATGTGTTTTATATGGATGCATACTAAGAAATGTTTAGTTTTTGCTAATGGTTTAGGGTGGAATCCTATGTATATTTAGAGAGAGAGAAAGTCCTACAACCCCCAGCATTCCCCAGCCATTTGTAGTACTTTGTTCTGTCTAAACATGAATTGGATTGTGCCTTTAGAGATCTAGTGGGTGGAGGAGGAGCAAGTGGCATGTGATAGACATGTAAATGTCAGCATGCAATACAGTTACCATTAGCAATGCTGCATTGGGCTGATGGGATTTGTAATCTAAAATATCTGGGGGCCTCCAAGCTGGAGAAGGTTGATTTAGGCAGGATCTACACTACTGCTTTGTAATGGTTTATAACAGTATTGACAGCTGTTGGGGCCCATATACCATTTTCAAACTGCTTTCAAAGTGTTATATGCTGTTTGGTGTAGATATGGCCCTAGATTTTGTAGTTAGCTATCTCTAGACTTCAGTCCATGATGGAATTTTGTTTCTGAATGTTTTTCATTCTGCTGCCAAAAAAATAAAATAAAATTTAAGTTTGATAGTTTTCTTAGCATGGGGGTGGGGGAAATCTTTCAGATAAGTCAACTTTGAAGCATTTGCTAGTTAAAAACAAAACAATCCCCACTGCACATATAAAGCTGCTTGGCAGTGTAGTCTTTTAAAAATAAAATAATCAAGCTTATTTCCAGCTGAGCTCTGATTAGCTAGAAAGCCATGGGAAGCTTTTAAACCATAATTTTATTGCAAGTACTCGAGAGAGAGAGAATAAACTGCACGCTGAGGTGATGGAAACTCAGTAGCTTAAACAACTTTCAGGGGATTTAAAATAGGTGCTCTTCTAACGCAGGTCAATCTAAGGGAAGGCTTTCTGTGGTGTTTCACAAGGAGGCAGCCAACATTGTAAATGCCTTTTAAGTGTGTTACATTCACAAAAGGACAACTTGCAGACTAAGAGCTAAGGGAAGTTTCTCAGTTATAGATGCTAGGGGGACACAATGAGTGGCTGAAATATACTCTGAAACAGGACCCTGGAGAGCGACATATTCAGGCATTAGCTCCTTGCTTCCTCTGCAGTCCTTCTGATACTCACAGGGCCAGTTCTGCGGTTAATTTTACACTCTTGAATTAATGGTCCTATGGGAGAGACACACACACCCTCATTCCATGGAAATGTATATTAATTCAATTACTTCAAAATGTGCTAAGCCAGTCGTGCTGCATTTGGGATCCCATTCTTCTGCGTGGGGCCCTGGCTGTTTGCTTCAAAGTCCTGCGTTGACAGCAATACTGCTTCAGGCTGGCTCACTCATACAGATAAACACATAAATGTTCAGAATGGTTACCGTAGATCTAACCCCACCGACAGAACATACTCAGCACCTCAAACGCAAGGTTCACACATTCAGCTCGGCAAGTGTACAGTTATCAAGTGCAGAGAAACCAAACTATGATATGTGTAAATCAGCCCATAGTGCCAAACCAAGTGAACAGAAAGCTGCCATGTGAGACCTATAAGAGGTTCAGTGGCAGAATACCTGTACTGAAAAAAGCTGTGTAGATCAGTACATTTTATTCTGGATCTAGAAGGATCAAATCACAGCTCAAGAAGTCTGTCTGTCTGTCTGTCTGTCTGTCTGTCTGTCTGTCTCTCTCTCTCTCTCTCTCTCTCTCTCTCTCTCTGTGTGTGTGTGTGTGTGTGTGTGTGTGTGTGTGTGTGTTTATTATCCTGCTACTTCAGCATCCTTAAAGGAATAGATGGGGATAAGTTGGGTCACAACCCTATGCGCATCAGACCTAGTTCTATGGAACTCACTACCACAGGATGCAGTGATGGCCACCAATCTGTATGGCTTTAAAAGGGGGTTGGATAAATTCCTGGAGGCAAAGGCTATCAATGGCTACTAGCCCTGATGGTTGTGTGCTATCTCCAGTATTCGAGGCAATAAGGCTGTGTGCACCAGTTGCTGGGGAACATGGGCAGGAAGGTGCTGTTGCACCATGTCCTGCTTGTTCATCCCTGGCCGATGGCTGGTTGGCCACTGTATGAACAGAGTGCTGGACTAGATGGACCCCTGGTCTGATCAAGCATGGCACTTCGTATGTTCTTATGATTATGTCTTTAATTTTGTATCCCAAAGTCTGGAGTTGCCCTTAAAGTTACAGTGTAAATTGAACGTTTCAGCATCATAATGACATTGAGATGTCGGACCTGGCCATGGTGACACATGCCTTAGTTACATCCCATTTGAGTTACTTTAACACACTCTATGTGGGGCTGCCTTTGAAGAGTGTTCAGAAACTTCAGCTGGTTCAAAGAGCTGCAGCCAGATTGTTGACCAGGGGTGGTTACAGGGAGCACACAACTCCCCTGTTACAACAGCTTCACTAGCTTCCAGTCTGTTTTGGGACAGAATTCACCTATAAAGCCCCTTATGGCTTGGGTCCAGGTTATCTAAAATACCATATTCTCCTATATGAGCTTGCCCATGCTCTGGGATTTTCTGGGGAGTCCTTTCCGTCCCACCAACATCCCAGGCACGCCTGATGAGTATGCAGGAGTGGGCCTTCCCGGTGGCTGCTCCAAGGCTCTGGAACTCCCTTCCCAGGGAGGCTAGGCTGGCTCCCTCTGCCTCCACTTTCAGAGGCAGGCAAAATGTTTTTTGTTCCGGCAGGCTTTTGGAACTATTCAGGACCTGTGCTAATGTATTGGATTGTTTATTTATTTAATCCGTTACTGTTTTTAAAGTGTTTTTAATTTTATTGTAGATTTAATTCTATTTTAACTTTTGTAAATTCATATTTTTATGTTTTAATTGTACATGTTTTAATCTTGTAAACTGCCTTGAGTACCAGGAGTAGGGAAAAGGAGGGTTATAAATATAATAATAATAATAATAATAATAATAATAATAATAATAATAATAATAATAATGCCACTTTGGAAAGTTTTCCTGCCACATAATTTCACTCAGGTCTCACCAGATCTTCCTTTCCCCTTTTCCTTCTTTCAATCATCCTACATGTTGCCTTTATTGTGCAAATTTCACTCCAAAGAGTTGACCTGGTGCTTCTTGCATGCCATCCTGATGGTTCGTGATGCCTCAGATGGTACTTTTGCTTCACAAAAGGACAGTTCACACCCACATTGAACATTCCTAGTGGTGGCATGTGCAGGCTTGGAAATGCTTTTTGATGTGGAAGGACAATACACTGACCTTCACTACACCTCAGAGTGGCACATTGGAGAATATACCACACAAGGTCTTTTCAAGGGGCATCCACTTTGTAAAGAAATTGTGTAAACCAGACTTCAGAAAAGACACAGTATAATTAGACTATTCAATGAATCTGTCATATCAGCAAATAATGAGCTTGTTTTAGAAACTAAGGCAAAATGAGCTTATTACATTGAAAAGATCCTGAATTGCTAAGAGAGGCTGATTTTTGTTTATCTCCCCAAACCCCTCTTGCAGGTGCCACCATAAGTGTGATCATTGATGTCAATATCAATATTTCAGTCATTATTTCTGCCCTAATTGCGATTCTATACACAGTGGTGGGAGGCCTTTACTCAGTAGCCTATACCGATGTGGTCCAGCTGTTCTGCATTTTCCTAGGACTGGTGAGTTTCTATATATCTTTCCATGTCTGAAATCATGGTGACCTTGCCCAATGCAGAATGCTGGAAGCTTTGCTTAGACCAAAATTATGGGAAAGTTGCTGAATATCTGTGTTGGGCAGGGGGAGAAAGAATGCTCTTTTCAAATATTACAGGTCAAGCTGTGCTTTATATTGTCTGTATTACGTAGAGAAGCAACGTGTTGTTGTATCTTTGCAGACTCCATAGATTTAATCCATGCCTATTGATCAGAGAAGAACTAGAGGGACAATTGCTCTATGCCCATCTCTTTACGACAGCAAAATACTCTGCCCCAAAAGCAAAGCTTCCAGATTTTACACTAGTACCACTCCCACTAGATGCTAAAGGGCAACATTCAGTTTAGGAGATTTATAATTATTGAATATCTCACAGCTTTTCATGGATTGCCTTTTCTCTAATATGAGTTGGCTGGTGCTATGTGCACACCATAGCATTTCCCTAACCTTCTCCCATGCTAACTACACAGTTAAGGGTGAAGGCTTTCCCCATGACCCATGGGATCCCACCAAGTTATGGCACTTCACTTCCTCATTTGGTTCTCTGAAGACTATACAAGTTTGTAGAGCATTCATACTTGTAAGCATTCTACCAACAGTAGTACTTCAGGGCAGATTTTTGGAAATTACATTTCAAAGTAGTGTATGGGCAATCTCCTTAATCTTTCATCTGGATGCCCTAGAAAATTAGTCAGAAGAAGAGAAGTTATATGACATCTCAAATGACTAGAAATTACAATATAAAAGTATGTGAGTCAGAGTTTCAGGCAAGAGACTCTCAGGACCTGAGGTCTTAAGTACACTGGTCACTTCAGGTCCTTCAGAAGCTCCACCCCCACTGGGTACTGACTGAAATGCAGAAAAAGATCTCTGCAATATATTCATTTGATGTTTCCATATGCAACTTCTGTTTACCTATGTTTTGTGCCTGTTTGGGGAGGACTGGGGCTGAAAGAAACTCTGGAAATCAGAACAAGCACTTTCTGTATTTTCTTGGTTGCAGAAACTTGTATTTGGAATTGAAGAAATAATAATAATAATAATAATAATAATAATAATAATAATAATTAATAATAATAATAATAATAATAATTTATTTCTTACCCGCCTCTCCATTTTGATCGAGGCGGGTAACAACGGTAAGTATAACATTCATAAAATACTGGGAGTTGACATCCTGGAAGTTGATAAAAAGAAAGTACTGAATCAAGTATTGATCCTATTTCTTTACAATCTCTTTACCACCATTTTTTTAAATTGTTTCTCTTTTGTTATAGTGGATCAGTGTTCCATTTGCCATGTCCCATCCTGCAGTAACTGACATTGGGTACACAGCCGTACATGAAGTGTTCCAAGACCCTTGGCTTGGATCCATTAATACAGTGGACATCTACACATGGCTTGACAATTTCTTCTTACTGGTGAGCCTTCCTGTGAGAGGCTATGGCTTATAACCACTGACAGATTTATGTTGTGAACTCTAAAATTTCAAAGCAGCCAAGCAAAAGATACTTGTTGAATGGTACAGTGAGCTTTTTAACTGTCTAACCATATGCTGAACATACTGTACACCTCTACAGTTATCTGACATTAATGAAGTAGCTTTGGAAAAGCAGAAAGAAGCCTCTGTTGCAGCTGACTTAGGAAAACCTTAAATAATAATGGAGTGTGATTGGACTGAGATGAGATGATGAATGAGGAGATATGTGGGTAGTATAAAGGAAGACATTTAGGAGGTAGTAAGCCTGGATAGCAATAATTAAGAAGAGAATGCATGGCAGCAGCCAAATAGATTTATCCCTAAAAGTGGGCTATAGAGCAGGCAGACATGTATATTTGGACAGAGATGGGCAGAAGGTAGATCACCAGATGTTTAGGATGTCAACTCCCAGAAGCCCCTGCCAGCATGGCCAAGAGCCAGGAATGCTGGAAGTTGAAGTCCAAAACATCGGGAGATCTACTTTCTGATCATCCCTGCCCTAGTATATGTGTCTACCTGCTCTGGATTAGGGAGCAGTCTGAGAGCTACAATTTCCAAAACCATTTCTGTGGCATCTTGTGAGAAGTGTTGTGCAGGATAGAATGGAAAGACGATGAGTGATCAAGCGGACCAGGCTTGTTGACAGGTTATGCCAGAAAATATATAAAGAAGGGGCTTTCTACACACTGTAGCAGGGTGTGAGTGCTGCGTTTCTTGAGGCTTCCCAAGTCATTCATGAGGGACCCTTCTCTGAGATGACTCTCTACCCTGAAAGAAAAGAGCTACTCAATTATTACAGATTGTTCCTGGGTGAGATTGTTTTGACAGAGTAAAGTGCTGCCTCAGGGGAAGCTCAAGTGAACTCAAATTTATTTTTTATTTTCATTTATTACATTTTTATACTGCTCAATAGCCAAGGCTCTCTGGGCAGTTCACAATTAAAACCATAAAAAGATAGATTATAAAATTTTAAAGGGTTTAAAAGTAACACATAAAACCAAAGTAAAACCCAGCAGCAGTTACAGCCCAGGGAAAGTCTGTGTGGAAAAGTGTGCTTTCAGGAGGCAATTGAGAGATGTGACATTTTATGCCTCCCAAACCATATGAGGGAGTGTTTTCCAGAGGCTGGGTGCCACTACAGAGAAGGTCACTCTGATCCAGGAATGACAGGAGGCTTGCTTATTGTTATTTTCAGATCTTAGGAGGAATCCCGTGGCAAGCCTATTTCCAAAGAGTCCTCTCTTCTTCATCTGCTACGTATGCTCAAGTGCTCTCCTTTCTGGCAGCTTTTGGATGTCTTGTAATGGCATTACCTGCAATACTCATTGGTGCAATAGGAGCATCAACAGGTACATTGAGTGCCCAGATCACTGTTACTTAAAACAGCAGATACCAACAGAATTATCCTAAAGCAAGTGATTTTTCAACCAGACCATCCCAAGTATCCTTTCCACAAGGATACTCCCTCTTTGTCTTTTAACTATTCCTTATTTGTTTTATTTTTTGTTGTTGCATTTACATCCTCCCTTTTCCTCCAAGGAGCCCAAGGTGGTGTACATGAGCCTCCTCTTCTCCTTTTTATCCTCACAATAACCTTGTGATGGAAGTTAGGCTGAGAAACAGTAACTGGCCCAAAGTCAACCCATGAGAGAGAACTAGAACCCGGGTCTCCCAAGTCCCAATACAACACTCTAACCACCACACCTTCTGGGTTTAATCTTATCTTTCAGAAATGAGAGATTCTTTACATTGTCTAAATTTGCATACAATCGTGATAGGCAACTGTTGGACTTTTTACCATCAATGCATGAGGAAGTCATCAAAGTCCTGTGTATGTAATATATACTCACTCCATGCAACAGGAATTCCCAGGTGGCCCATTGGACAGTGTGGACGGAATTGAGACTGGGGTCAAAATAAATGTTACATTTAATGCATGATTGCATTTGGATATATCTTTCTTTAAAGCAGCAGCCACTGGGGAGCCCAATCAGGATCATGAACATTGCAGGCACTGATGGGGACTGACCCGTACCCCCCACATGTGCACACATGGACATACTGTGGTCCTACCCAAAGCTGCTATTTCCCATGTAAAGGAAACTCCTGTTAGAGTCAATAGCAGCTTTGAGGGAATTTTCATGACTAATTTAAGGCCCATTAAATTCAATGGATCTACTCTAAGTACCACTAAACTTAATTCCCATTAATGACTAACTTAAGCCCCATCCATTTCAATAGGTCTACTCTATGCATGACTAATTCTGGATCCAACCCAGAATGTGTGGATTGACCCTTAGAAAACCTGGGTGTTCAATAAATGAGCAATAAAGTCTTTCCTCCCCATCCCATCCCAAAGCCTTATCAACTTTTTCTTAATTTCTGATCTGTATGTTTGGAATAATACTGGCACACCGCCCAGGTTATTGTATAAAAGATAAGGAAAATTCAGACCGACCTGTGACATATCATACAAATGTGACATTTCTTATTGGTCACAGAACACAGCATATTGGGAAACGCAGCTTGCTGTTGTTTAAAAGCATGTTTCTAGCTCCTAAGCTACTAAATTAGGTTTGAAAGTGTGTTGCCAATGCTGAGGTTGGGGACTGAACAAGATTTCCATCAGTCCAGTAGAAAAGCTTTCTTTTTCTCCATCATGCTTTGCCTCTCCACTTGACTAGCAGGAGAAATGGTTATACAAAGATATGCACATTTCTTTAGTTAACACACATTATCCAGGTTTCAGACTTTAGGATCACCTTGGGGTAGAAGTTTGGCTTTCCTTTTGTGCAGATCCTGTAACAATCCTTGAATGTTTGCATTCCAGATTGGAACAAGACAGACTATGGGGGTTTAGATCCCAAGATAAAAGATGAAGCTGACATGATTTTACCAATTGTCCTTCAATACCTTTGCCCAGTGTATATCTCCTTCTTTGGCCTTGGGGCAGTGTCTGCTGCTGTCATGTCCTCTGCCGACTCTTCCATCTTATCAGCAAGTTCGATGTTTGCACGGAATATTTACCAGCTTTCATTTCGGCAAAGTGTAAGTGAAATATCAAATGACAATGCAAGTTCATTGTGTGTTTTGACAGCAGTGCTGCAGTTGGTATGGTAACGGATGACAAATTTACCACATAAACAAGGGTGGTCAACTGGAATTGGGGGGGGGGATTGACCCTACACCCACCCAGCCCTCCACAGGCCAAAATATGTCAAAAGGGCATTATTCCTTGCCCCGAGGCACATCTGGCACAACGCCCTTTGTTAATTCCTGCTCTCTGCTCTGTGACACACCATGATCTGAATAAGGTAGGGTAACGAAAATGATTCTCCTTTAGGGCAGAGGTTGGACTAACTAATTTGCCAGTCCCACGATTTTCAATGTTAAAGTTACATTGGCAGCTCATCGAATGGCCTGTCCCAACTTTGAGACACAGAACTGTGGTTCATCTTCAGCGGCTACTTTAAATTGATCCCAAAGATCCTTGGTCAGAATATGCAAGCACTGAGTGTATCATTTTTTGTGGGCTCAATGAATACAAACTCTGCTTTGCCCTTCACTTATTCCTTGTGAGTGGATCCTAGGAAAGGCTTTTGCTCAGAGCTCAGAGTTTTGAAGCACAGAAGCCCACTGGTATGTACAGAACTGGTCCATTTCTCAGTGCCTTCCATGGCTCAAAAACAATGGAGTGCTCCTTTTCTTCCCCTTTTCCACAGTCAATATACTGAAGCAGGCATGTACATCGGCACCTAGGGGCACCTTTTTTCTTCTTCCAGATTGTATGAACAGGGCAGGAAATCATCCCAGACAATCATGGGACGTTTCAGAATTGACCTCTTTTTATAAATACCTTCTGGCACATCCTGCATAGGATCATACCACTTCAGATGGGTGGGGGGGGTTGTGGAATTATTGAATGCTCTCCAAACTCTCTTAAGATTAAAAGGTAGCATTTGAGGAGAAGGATATTAGCCTAATCATCTCCCTGGTGGACTAGTTTTCTATATGCAGCTAGTGTTGTTGTTTTACTTTGGGGAAATTTCAAACATACCATTTCCCCACCTACTTTGAAATATGGTTTTCCACCAGGAAGGCTGTACCAGGTGATATATTTGTTGCTTGACTTTTAGTTATCATGGTTCAATAGCATCAACTATCAGTTCCTGTAAGAGATGAATCCTGCATCTCAAAGGCTCAATATTTGCTGGATGCTTGCAGAGTGGACTTATCACATGAAATAATTTTATCAGGTCATTTCGGTTATGAACCATGAATGTTCTAGATTTAAGAGGTACTTTTTGCTACTCTTCAGTCTGCATTAAGGTCAGTAGCAGAAAACAAACCAATACTGTTCCTATTACCTTACAGGCATCGGACAAAGAAATCGTTTGGGTCATGCGAATAACCATTTTCGTGTTTGGAGCAGCAGCAACAGCAATGGCCCTCCTTGCTCAATCAGTTTATGGACTTTGGTACCTCAGTTCTGACTTGGTTTACATCATCATCTTCCCCCAGCTTCTGTGTGTCCTTTTTATCAAATGGACTAACACCTACGGTGCCATTGCAGGATATCTATTTGGCCTGTTTCTCCGAATTACAGGAGGAGAACCATACCTACACTTGCAACCCTTGATTTTCTATCCAGGTTGGTATAAAGACGAAGACAGGTATGTCCAGAGATTCCCTTTTAAGGCATTAGCCATGCTTACCTCCTTCTTCACTAACATTGGAATATCCTATCTTGCAAAATACTTGTTCGAGAGTGGCACCTTGCCGCCCAAACTAGACTTCCTTGATGCCGTTGTCGCAAAGTACAGTAAAGAGAACATGGACAAGACTACACTTGTGAAAAATGACAATATTGTTCTAAACGAGCTGGCACCTGTGAACCCTCGACACAGTTTGACGCTGAGCTCCACCTTCACAAATAAAGAGGCCTTCAGTGATATTGATTCAAGCCCAGAGGTATCCATTGCAGAAGACAATTGACCGTGAGCCAGCTGAAGAGAAATAGTGCTTTCACATCCCCCACAATGCAACAGGGTATGCCACAAAGAGAGAGAAGAGGCATTTTAGTTGAAGGGGAAATGGATAGCGAACAAAACGCCATGGCACAATTCACTTAGTTCATTTCCAGGAAGAAGAATAGTCTGTGGTATAGTCTGTATCATTATAAAATGTGTTGGGTGGGATTATAGAGTATATCGCTCTTCCAGCATTTCAATGAAGCAGAATACTAAAGATTGAGGAGGAGATTGGGTGGCCATGTGGCCATTGCCAAAAAAAAGAGGAAATGCATCACCAAAACAAGAGGAGAAAGATTTCCATAAAATTAGCATATTTAGAAACGATGGCTATAATTTAAATGAAAATACAATACATCGGACCATAGTGGGGAATACTGTGACGCTGCCCAGGTGCTTTGATCGCTCGTCTTAAGCTCCTTTACCTTTAAACTGGACTTGGACAGGACGGCCCTTCCCATAGAGAAAAAACATCCTCTATAAAGTAAGACGCATGCCCACCTAGGGAGAGGAGAGAAATTTTG
Source organism: Elgaria multicarinata webbii (assembly GCF_023053635.1). NCBI lineage: Eukaryota > Metazoa > Chordata > Lepidosauria > Squamata > Anguidae > Elgaria > Elgaria multicarinata. The sequence goes on along the minus strand of NC_086175.1, from coordinate 41,603,801 downwards.
AAAAGACACCATTAAGTCACTTTGGTGGGAGAAAGGGGGGGAGCTTGTATTTAGGCACCTGGAAGATGAAATCGTAGCCCTAATGAATGGTCAACATCTAGTTGGAATGGAAAGAAAAACAATTAAAACCTACTACAGAGGAACAGACGCACCATGTGATCCCTCTGTTGCTGGTTTGTACCATTTCAGACGATAGGCCAGTACTGAATGATTCAATGAGGTGTGACATTTTGAATTGGGTGAGCATTTGGAATGCAAGCTCCCTTGGGTGATAAACTTCACTCCATTGAGTTTGAGCTCTTAGCTAAACTTAAGGTTTATTCTGGGATTGTCCTGGGGTCGTCCCTGATCATGTAAATGACACACAGGATATCCTGGGAGCAGACAGGGACGACCCCGGGACGATCCCGGGATAAACCTTAGCTCTAGCTAAGGCTTCAGTCAAGCTCAGCATGGGATTCACCCAGTACCCCCAGAGCTGACAGCCTTTTCTTAGTTCCCCCCACCCTGCCCAAGCAATAAAAAAAAACAACCTTACATTTGCATAGGGGGAATCAGTAATCAACATCATTGAGGTCTTACTAGAAAAGGAGGAGCCTTGTGGGGCTGAAACATTTGCTGCTGAGTATTATGGCATTTGTAGTTTTCTCTGCCTCTGAAATGGGAGGCATAGTGCTCTGGACCTCAGCCGGTATTGCCTGACAGGAGCATGGTATTCAATTCAGGACAAAACCCATGATCTTCAGCAGGAGATGATGCCCACCCCCACCCCCCACCGCCTATCATTTCCAGTTATGAATAGGCCAGCAAGGGTTCTGTATTGTCTAGTGAGCCCTCCTTGTCACCAGTTACTCCTTCCCCTTTCAAAAGATAAGGGTTTTCTACTTGGAAAAGAGAGGCCAGGCTTCACCCATTTTATTTGTTTTTCAAGTCTCCCTGGCAAATTCTCATAAAATTCAACTGGTAGGGTGGCCACTTCAGAATCACCGAAAAAAGAGGAAATCATCACCAAAATACAGGACAAAAGATGACACCAAATTAGCATAACATTTGTTTAGGCTGTTTTATATGTCTAGATGCAAAGTTAGAAATGACTATTATAATGTCTCATTTCTAACGGGCAACGTCAAGGGCCAGCTCTTTCTTCTGATGGTTCTTTATCTTTAAACTGGATGTGGACTGGACAGCCCCTTGAAATGGAGGACAGTCCTCTGGCAGCCCTACAAATAAAGGGTTGTTGTCTAGAAAGCCACCATATTAAGAGGGCCTCTCAAAATACCAGTTTTCAAGGAAAGCAAGGGGAGGGGTTTTGCTCATCAATAGTTTGACTGTCTCCCCTTTCCAACATAAAATGCTTTCTACAACATAAGAAGAGCCCTACTGGATCAGACCAAATTCCTTTTTAATCCAGAATTCCATTTCCTGCAATGGTCAACCAGATGCCCATGGGAAGCCCACAAGCAGGACCTGAGCACAATAGCACATGTTCCCTTGCAATTGGTATGCAGCAGCATATGGCCTCTGATACCAGAGGTTATATGTAGCCATTATTCATGACTGGTAGCCATTGACAACCCCATCCTCCATGAATTTGTCCAATCCCCTTTTACAATACTAGCATGTCAAGGAAAAGGCTAGCTTAAAATCATCTTCTTGGCATGCTTGTCTTGTATGTGTGGTGAGTATATCTTATGTGGGAGAGCATTCAGACTTTTAATCCTCCACCTGCCGTCTGAAATGGTACACGTCAGTAACAGATACATCTCCCAGGCCTTTGGCTCATCTTGTTTTCAATGTGATGTATTGCTAATTAGTTACCTGCTTGAATCTAGAGTACAGTATGGAACGCTTTATCCAAACCATGGCTTCGTATAAACACTTAGCGCTGTGTAGATTCAATGTGCGTCTGTCATGTAACCCTATATGTAGCCAGCCTTGATGTGAGTCATTTAAGCATTCGTCCAACTAACTTCATGTTTTATGCATATGTCCACCCCAAATTATCTGCATTTGGATAAAGGGACTTTGATTTTACTGTATTCAGAGCTGGGCCACTCCTCAGACTCTTGAGAATGTGCACATACTCTTGAAACTAGAGACATGTGCACTTGGGATGTGGTACTAATCTGTGGGTCAGTTCATGCATTCTCACTGGCATGGGCTTCTGGGAGTTTAAGTCCAAAATATCTAGAGATGTATCTTCTGCCTATACCTACTGTTAAAGATCTGGATGGGTCTGTTGGCATTCTGAGGAGGGGCAACAGCTCCAACCACCAGAACCCACCAGTAGTATCCAGAACAGTCAATCAATGCAGAAGAGGCATTGGCTTGTGATTGTGGCCTTGTTTTCATTCTTAGAGATGATGTCAATGCAATTGCTGCTCCTCACCAACCGATCTTCCAAAAAGCTGTGATTGTATGCAGGGAAGAATGATTTGCCCGGCAGGTGTAAGATTTGCCTAGTCAGGGAAGGTCTTCCAGAACAAAATGGGGGTGGGTGGGTTTCCCTCTCCCTTTCCCTTTCCTTTTCTCCTTCTTGAGACTGGAAATAAGGCAGGAACGAAAGAGAAGAAGACATCACTTTGTTTATGTGTCACTGACCACAACCAGTGCATCCTCCAAGTCCCTCCTGTTCTGGCTGAGTTGCTGGTCATTGGGACCCCCTCTTCTCTCTCCTGGATTCCAAAAAGAAATTAATTCTACCCATCCATTTAGGGAGATCTGTGAACTGACTCTCCATTGTTTTCTTCTCTGGTAGACTACATGAAAGTGTATGAACAATAATATTTGTACTCTGTTTGGGGATATGTGTAGTGGATTATATATTATTTTATTAAGGTTTGAAAAATTATAAATTATACCAAAAGTTTTAACAAGCAAGTATAGGTTTTGCTGCTAAAGGAAGGAACCATCAGGGGTTTTGTTGTTGTTTGTATTCATTCTCGCAACACAACTTTTACAACGGTAACTCCTTATCTGCACTCATATATATATATATATATATATATATATATATATTATATATATATATATATATTTGAGTTCTAATCTAATATATGCATATTGGATATTAGATTTTTAATATTTTTAAAAGTTGAGTTGAACATAAAAAAATACAGCTTTAAAGGCATTTAATCTACCTCTCTCATGCCCTCCCTTCCACCATATGGAGTAAGTCAATTTAAGGCACAATGCTATCTTATCTGGGGAATGCTGGGAGTTGTAGGACCTTCTTCTGTCTAAACATGCATAGGATTGCACCCTTAGAGAATTGTAATTTGAATTTCAGTTTCCCCATATTAAACCTAAATTACAAGTTTTCCTTTCCATGTCAGAATTTAAAGGAACTAAATGATAGAATCCAGGAAATCAAAACATTCCATTGATTTCTTTAGCTTTGCGTGCACTTCTGCTGAGTCATGGAGAAAAGTATGCTGGGAGGAACAACTGAGGCATAACAAGTAAGGGACTAACTAAATGTTAGACGGGATAGCAGTGAGTGGACGTCCCAATCATCCACAGTGGCTGGGGAGGAGTAATGTAACCCTCCCACACTGACACACACATGCATACACTCTACAGCTCTGTAATCACCCACACAGAGCTACTATTAGCCCCATAAAGGGAAAGATATTTCGTTTATGTCTGTATGTTGCCCCTTCTATGCCTAATCGCAGCTCGAGGGGGTGGTTCAGATTGGGGATGCAATGCAAGTGGTTCAATTTAGACCCGCTCTTCCTGCAGCCCATAGCCACTTCTTTTAAGCAAAGTAAATTACATTGGTAGATCCAGTCACAGTTCTTCGGCATAACCTGTAGCTTGGTCCTAGGTCGATCCCATAATAGGATGATGAAGTTTGTAAGTCTGCCTTCCCCCAACCTGGTGACCGTGAGATGTGTTGGACAACAACTCTTATCATCCTCAGCCAGCATGGCCCATGGGAAGTGTTCTGTTTCTAAATTAAAGAGTGAAAACTTCCAACCCTGGTTTTTTATATTTCCTTTTTTAATGTTCATTTTTAACTGGAGAGTCCTGGAAGTACACTCTGAAAGCTATATGATCCCACCCTCTACAAGAGTGGACAATCTAAGATGAATTACTGCAAATGTGCTTTTCCATGAGCCAGAGTGAAACTGTGAATACATTAGAGCATTTATATTTTTCATAAGTTCATATTTTGCCACCTTTGCACATTTTCTAAAAGCACTTCTTAGTTAATAGCAGATTCACACATTCCTGCTTAAGTTATCTTGGCTCACCTATCATGGATCACCTTCTTCTATTATATCAGGGAATGTCTTAACAGCAGAAAGTTGAAATGTTTTAAGCCTGGCACCCATTCATTTCACACCAGAGTGGCTCAAACAAGATGGGTGGCAAACAAATGAACGCTATGCAATGCCTTCTATACGTTTTCTGTACAGGATCCTTTCAAGTGGGTGGTCAACAGGTAATTCGGGGACCTAGTTGCATCATATCACCTAAAAAGATTGTATAAGTATACACCACTGCACTTTAGCATAGCTCCTTGACGAGAAACATCTCATCATAGCAATGTTTTGAGCATCACCAAAAGCGGACCAAGAATTGGTCACCATTCTGATCTGGAGGCCAAATGCCTAGTTTTTGAACCAATGATTTCTGTATGTGTTTTCATAACCTGCGTCCAGAGATATAGCAAGTTCTGTAGAGCTCAAGACGGGGAAATTAAATTTCCAGAACCTGTGGTGGAAACGTAACAGCTGTCTCATCTCTTATGTTTTCATACATAAAACAATTAATGATATACATGAAATGGTTAACATATATCACTAAAAACTGTGGACATGGTCCAGTCCCAACGAGGCAATAAGGATTCCCCTAAGCTCAACAGAGATCTGTTTTCTCCCTTCCACTCTTCCTATGTGCTTGCAGGCAGAGGCAGGGGGAAACATTGGGACTTACTGAGCCTAGGACAATCTTCCAACTGTAAGCACCATGCAGACTGGATCATGATCTTCCTTATTTTTATCTGTTTTTCTTTTGGTTTGGTTTTTCCCTATTTGTGTAGAAGAGGGATTCCCTATGACTTTTGATATCCACCTATGGTTATTCAAACCAGCCTTCTCCAACCTGGCTTCCTCCAGATGTGTTAGACTGCACCTAGAGTTATGGTCTGACACATCTGTAGGCTACTGGGTTGAGGAAGGCTGATTTCATTTATGATTCTGGAGCAACATGACTCCCATCTTTGGTCCAGCACTGCAGCAGCCCACTGTTACTGCTGATTTATTCAGCACAAGAACAAAGCAGTGCACGACCCCAGTCAAGGGTGCAGGAAAGGATTAGGTAGAGAGTACAGCCCACCATAAAGCCCACAAAATGGGTCCACCACAGCTGTGAACAATGACACAGCCTTGCAGAAACTAGAAGCTGCAAGTCTGTGGTTGCTCAGCAACTGCAATGGAAGGGAATAGGATCTGGGGGGGGGGCTGTTCCATCCATCTACCATGCCCAGAGACCCAAGTTCAATTCAGCTATAATACTATTATTTTTCTCTCTTTGCCCATAAGGGTTGATTAGATATGTGTGTATACAATATTCTGAACATTATGGGAGACTATACTGAATGTAAACTTGAAAGAAGTTAATCAGATACATCAACAGTCAGATTTAGCCTTTTATTTTCATAGAGTGTGAAAATATTTAATATTTGAAATATATATTATATATAAAATATTTGAAGTTACAGGAAGAAAATGGTCAGTTAGTCTCTACCCTTCAAGCTGGTTTGATGGAGTAAAATGTTCAACTAGTCAGTATATCATTGTAAGTCTGCTGTTTAAACAGGGTAGTAGTTGTGGATATTATTTGTTAACAGATGTATATTTTTGTCTGTGTCAAAACTATATTTAAAACATGCTTGAATCAAATAAGAATCACGCTGTTTATGTATATGTTTTCTCTCTGCATGTGTAATCTGTTAACTAGTGCCCAAGAAATTCAGGGGAGGGGGGAGTCTCAAATACTGTCTAGTTTTGGCTTCGTTTTTGTTCAGCTATTAAATATATATACATTTATTTTATTATCAAGCAGTGTGTGTTGTGTATGATATATAGTAGGCAATATTGTAGAAATGAATCATTCTGTTTTGAAATAGTTACAAACACCATCAACAGCAAAGCATTCTGTGCTTAAGATTCATGAGGTTAAGTATTTCCATAAGAGTAAACTACCCCCACTCAGCGCTACCCTAACTTTGCCTCAACCAATAAACCGATTCCGCTTTGATTTGGTTACTAATTCCTACAGACATTATCTCTCTAACAGATGCCAAAAATGTCAGAGGTTAGCCATCAGTAAATGGGTTTGCTGTGAATTTGCAATTAGGACTCCACATCACTTTGAAAGAAGGAAGTGAAGCTTTTGCTAATATGCTTCAGTTCTCACCTGCCATGCACTGAAAGAGGAAAATCAAATCAGTAAGACTGACATGAGATGACCACTGCTATTAATAAAAAATGAAAATAAAAAACATGGTACAAGATGCTCATGCCACCCAACCGTTGACTCTCTGCTGCCGTCGCCTCATACAAACCATCCATGTGCCACCCAATACTCTGCTAAATGTGCATATCTCTGATATGAAAATGAGGAAAAGGTGAGAATTGGAATCAGAGCTAGGTTAAGAGGCGGGGGGTGTCCTATGACAAAGCTTATGATGGAGCCTCATGGATCTCTCAGGTGGCCACTTGTGACTGACCAAAAAAGAGGAAATGCATAACCAAAAAAGGGCATAAAATGAGCATCTGCTAACTGATACGTATAGATGCAAATTTGGAAATGATTGTTGTAATTGAAATAGAAATACTGTACATCTCACCGAGGAAGACTTTGACCTGTGGGCCTTGCTCGGTCTGCTGTCCAGGTGCTGCTGATGGGCAACTTCAAGGCCCAGCTCTCCCTTCTGGTGGTTCTTTATCCTTAAACAGAGTTGGACTGGACTGCCCTACAAGCCGAGGACTGTAAAAGAGGGCACATGGTCACCCTACACCATGTTTTCCCAAAGACAAAAATACACGTTCATATCCTCCACCCCACATCACACAAACACCCTCCAGTCCTCCATCAAACTTTTCTGCAGGGCCAGCTCCAGGTTTGAGGGAAGCTGGGGCAGCATGACCTGTGGTGGACCTCACTCTTCTTCCAGTCAGGCCTGGCAGGCTTATCTGGCAGCAGTGGCAGCACTCCAAGCAGCCCTGTGTTGCTATCTCTAGTCAACCTTTTAATTTCCCAGAGTGCCCCGGAGTGACACTAGGCTGGGGGCACACTGGAAAGTTCAAAGGGTGGCTAACTCCAGCTGCCTGATGCTGCTTGGAGGGCCAAACTATGGGAGGACATTAAAGGAGGCCCAGGGCTGGCATCCATGGTGGGTCCCTGCCAGAGTATTGCAGCCAAAGGTGGCAGGTGTTTATGTTGGCCCTGCCTTTCTGTCCTACCCAGAAAGCTTACATATTCCTCATATTGGTCAAGTTACTGGCAACCTGGGCTGTGACAAAAGAACAGTCATTTCTTTTTTCTTAATTTATTTGTTTATTTATTTTGTTTTTATACCAACCAATAGCAAAAGTTTTCTGGGTGGTTCACAAAAATTAAACTGCAAGGTATCTCTCTCGATGAGGAAAGATATAGGCATCAACAGGCCTATGTTCCCCATTTGGGGGCAATCTAGATAATTATGCCATGGAGAAGCCTCATCTCATAGGGTGCATGTTGTTGTGCTTAACACTTAATACAACCCTAGATAAGATGTTAGGCAGGATGTACTTGTGCCTGACAGAAGCCATGGAAATGTTTCTCTCAAAAAGGCTCCATCTGGGAGTGGTCTCTGTTTTTAACTGGTTGAAATATTGCCCAGATTGCTTGCAGCCATACTGCATAAATTACAGGTCTATCATGTACTACATTTTTGTCCTGCCCAGTTTGTGGCTCTGACAGAAATGTGGGCTGTGCAGAGGAGAGAGAAATAAAACCATCAAAATAAATACACACTGTGCAGTAGGTTAGGCTGAAATACAGTGACTTGTCCAAGGCTATATGTAGTCACACCTTCATTACTGAGTAGAGATTTGAAACTGGGCTTCCCACACGCATGACCAACACCCTGTAACCATTGTCCCATATTGGTTCTCCACCCTTGCTCTTCATGTGTAATATCAAGTAGAGATGGTGGTGTACCAAATCCATCACAAGAAAACCTTGCTTACCTTATTTCATCACCTTGCATGCCCTACAATGCAAACGTAATGTAAATTTGTAGCACAGTTTAAACAGAGAGTAATGAACGTGCCTGCTGCGTTTTGACAGACAATGTCATCGAGCCAATATTTAGAAAACATTCGAGTTAATACAGAAGGCCCAACAGCTGAAGTGAAGCCTGCAATATCAGGAGCCTGTTGAAGGTTTTCCATTCTGAATGCGGTAATGAAGATAAACAGGTAAGACTGACGGCTTGATGAATGCCAGAGATGGTGGGGTGATAAATAGCAGGTATCCAATTAGCAGAGGTAGGGACGGAGTGTAATTTGATTTTGAAAAATTAAAGTCAATTTAGAAAAACATTATTCTTGATCATACACTCTAGTGGTATGCTGACAAATATTGCTAACGGGTATTACTATCTTCTTCTCCACGTATGTGCTTCCTGGAATAGCATAAATATATCTTAAGGCATGTGGAGGGAGGCCTCCACCATGAACAGAATGGAGAGAAGTCCAGCCACCTTCTCTCATCTGCTCGTTCTTCATCGCTCTCTTGTTCCTCTTATCAGAGAGAGAGAGAGGCAGCAGAAATAAAGACAGTAGGGCCAAGAAACCTCCACAGCACTCTGCAAACGAAAGGGATAGAGACATGTGATGAAATTATTTTGTTGTTTAGGATTGATTTACTTTAACAAATCCTCTATCCTACAGGCAGTGGTAAGCTGATGGAAGCAGGGAGTTAGAATGTTTATCTTTTTAAATAATGTCTTCTGACTGGCTGTTCCTTTTTCAGTGGGGAGAGAAGGAGGGAATAACTGCCACTTGGTTTTCTTTGGGAGTTAGATAAGGACTGTCTTTCAGAGGGGTAGAATCAAAGAATCTCGGCTCTATATTTGAGGGGGAGGTTAGATTTCCCTGGTAGAGGTATATTTATTAATATTTTAAAGTCTGGTTATTAGGTAAGGAGATGATAAAAAAACTTAAAACATTCTTTTAACACCATGGAGCATAAGCTGTACTGAAACATCTTAATTCTTTTAATTAAAGTTTTAAATTTTGTTTTGTTCTTTTAAACCATGCCTTTCTCGGTGTTCTTTATTACCGCATTTCTTCAATTCTAAGATGCCATGGATTGTAAGAAGCACGCTAATTTCAGTACCGCCAACAGAAAAAAAAAGCTTTGATTCTAAGAAATAATAAACACACCCGTGATTTTAAGATGCACCCCCTTTTTAAGAGATGTTTATATGGAGGGGGAGTGTGTCTTAGAATTGAAGAAATATACCAATAAAGGGCTAAATGAAATCACAACGGCAGTAGGCCAATGGTTGTAAATATGTACATACGCAAAGAGTTTAAGGTTCTCTCTTAATGAGGAAGGGGGTGGTGGCCATGTCACAGAGGGTGGGGACAGCACAAAGCAGAATTATGGGAGCTGCAAGGAGGGAAGCAAAGGGTGAGGAGAAGTGCTTCCAAGCCTTCGGGCCATTGAGGTCAGGAATCTCAAAAAAGGAAGAGAGGAAATAGATGAGAGAAGGGACACAAGCGTCTATGATCTTGTGTCTGGAAGAAATAAACATCTCAAATCTTAAATTCATCTTAAATTAAGCATGATTTATGTTAAACTTAAATTAAGCTTAATTTAGGGAGGTATGAGCCCAAAGTTTCCAGTGACAGGAATTCCAAAACACTTGATCAAGTACCACTTCTAGCATGATATAGGGTGGTCACTTATGCATCACCAAAATAGAGGGTGGGGAATACATAATATTTGCATATAAGAAAAGAAGAGCCATGCTAGATCAAACCAAGGGTCCATCTAGTCAAGCACTCTGTTCACACAGTGGCCAACCAGGAACCCACAAACAGGACACAGTGCAACAGCACCCTCCCACCCATGTTCCCCAGCAACTGGCATATATAAGAAAATTTATAAATAATAACAACTATAATTTTAGTAGAAATATAGTGCATCTCACCATAGTTTGGGACCTCAATACTTGAGAGAGAGCCTCTCTTTATATATGCCTGCCCGAGACCTTAGATCTGTTGGAGAAGCCCATCTCCGCATCCCACCAATGCAGCATATACGCTATGATGGGACAAGGGAGAGGGCTTTCTCTGTTGTGGCACCCCGACTGTGGAATGCTCTCCCCTTGGACGTCCAATTGGCGCCAACATTGATTTCATTTCAACACCAAGTAAAAACATGGCTTTTTAACAAAGCCTTTGATGGTTAAACTCACTGGCACATTGTTTTAACTGCTTTTACTGCTTTTAAATTATATATTGTTTTAACTTGGATCATGGTTTAATTTGTTTTTAACTGTGCATATTTATTGTTTTATACTGTATGTTTTTATCTGTATGCACTCTGAGATCTTAATGATATAGGGCAGGATATAAATGTTTTAAATAAATAAATAAATAAATAAATAAATAAATAAATAAATAAATAGTTTGGAAGACTATGACCAGGTGATCTGTGTGCCTTGCTCAGTCTGCTGTCCAGGTGCTCACTGTTGATCGGCAACTTCAAGGCCCTTGCTGCTCTCCCTCCTTTGGTTCTTAGACTTTTAACCAGACTTGGACTGGACACCTCTTCAAATAGAGGAGACCTTCAAATAGAGGGCTGTCTGCCAGTTCTTCAAAATAGAGGATAATCCTCTGTAAAGTTAGACACCTGGCCACCACAGACCCGGACTCTAACCTTTCATATTCATTGTAATTTATCCAAAATCCACAGTTGGACAGGATCTTTATTAGGATCATGTAGAGGTCAGCCATTGCTTTTTTTTTTTGTCCCAGAATGCTAGGTGTAATCTGATACCTGCAATACCTACCAGTGACTATTTCATAGAAGCCTTAGCTAGACCTAAGGTTTATCCCGGGGTCATCCCTGTTCATGTAAATGACACACAGGATATCCCAGGAGCAGGCAGGGACGATCCTGGGATAAACCTTAGGTCTAGCTAAGGCCTTAGTCTGCAATCTCTAGCTTGATTATGCACCAAAACTGCAGACCTCATGGACTTTATTGGATTTTTCAGTTCTTCCTGCATTGTTGTTGTTCTTTTTACCACGTAGCCTAATGGAGAGTTCCAAAGAACTTGAAAGCTCACACAACCTTTTTTTTTTTTTCCCTCATGGACCAGGCCAGCAGGGCTTTCTTCGTTTTTTAACTGGAATTTGTAATACTGAAGAAACATTGGTTTTGGAATGGAGGGGATCTTTGTTGTGGTGCAGCTAAAATGTCCCATATACTTTTTTCCTATTTTTTAATGATAATTCTAGCTGAGTGCCAGATCACTCAATTGATGGATGAGATGCTTATTCTGAGAACTGAAAACTTCTGCATCTAAAGCTAATTAAAATACATAACCTTACTTGCCTTACTTCTTGTTCCTGATTGCCAATCTGTCTACATTTCCCGTATCATGACATGTCATTTTTATTTTATTTATTTTTTGCAATTGCAATATAAGCAGATTAACCGGAGGTAATATGACTTTGATTAAAGAAGACTAGATCACTTTGGGCCCTGACAATGGAGCATTGTAGTCTTAAACATTGATGCTGACAAGAATCCAATGGTGCTGTTTAACAATGAAGAAGACTGGACTCTTTGTAGCTCCCATACAAAACCATTCCACAAGGCTGGGAATCCTACACTAGAAGACAGTCAGAAGCTCATTGTTAATAGTTCCAAAGACTGGAACTAGCTGCTCACATTTCCCCCATACCACAGCCAGGGAAACACTTCATGTGTTTCACAATATGGGCTCTACTCTGCAAAAGTTTGGGCCATAATCAATTTGTTGGTCTTTATGGTGTCACAAGACTCTTTGTTGTTTTTTTCTGCAACAGACTAATATGGCTACTCCTCTCTGGAAATTGCCGCAAGGCCTTACATACCTCTGTATCATGCAGGGCTTCAGACAGGATTTTGAGGACCTGGTACAAGAGGGAAGCCGAGGCTGAAGAGGGCAAGGAAACGAGTGGGTGGAGAGGAGTAAATATGCGCTGACAATGCACTCCAGAATCTGAAACAGGTTCTTAGTTCACACTGGATGAGTGCCAGGTCATAAGCATCACTGCCTCTGCCTTGTACGCATCATAGGCAAAGTGACAATTCACCCCCAGAGTTGTCTGCGATAGTGCAAGGAATAGTAAAATACTAAAGCACACTGAATATTTTATTCATAGCCTTCCCTATCATGCTGCCCCCCACAGCTCCCATGATCCCTTATAACTGGCCATGCTTCGTGCTTTCCTCCTTCCCTCTCTTTTCACCTTTTCTCCTCCAAAACATGGTCATGGTGCTGCTGGTGCAACTCTTCTGTGTTCATTCTTTCTCACATGTTGCAAACATACTTGTGTGTTTGCCTTCACAAGCAGCTCAGATACGAACAATGAACAGACTCTGATTTGCAGCAGCATTTGGTCAACGCCTGGGCCCACAAAAAATGTTGCGTTGTCCTGCAAGGGGCTGAGGAAGGAAGCATCCCCGTTCTTGAAGTCACAGGCTGTAAATACAGGATGGCAAACAGTCAGACAAATGTCTCCCCGGAGGGACTTTTAAGAAGCAGAGGGCTTAATAAGCCCATCACTTCTGAAAGCTGAAAACCTGCCTAGAGACAGACTAGTAAATGACAAAGGCGTCATGCGATTACCTTTCTCTTCAAGTGTAACCTTGGAAGACTTGCCTACGCTCATTCTGTGACTGCATCCATATAATGGAGCATGCACTAAATGACTGAGTGGCAGAGAAGCTGCGTGAATCCAGAATAAAATTCTGCTCTGCAGTGGTTTTAACAAGGAGGGGCAGTGGCTAAGCAGTACCTCTCCTGCTTTGTATACAGACGGCTCCAGGTTCAATCCCCGGCATCTCCAGGCAGGGCTAGGAAAGAATCCTGCCTGAAACCCTGGAAAACTGTTGCCAGGCTGAGTTCCCCGCTCAACGGGGAGCAGTGAATTGTGAGGCACGCTGGCCGGCAGCAAAGGGAGAAAGGCTGATGGAGAGCGGTGCGGTGGTGGTACAGCCACCGCACCAGCACAGACCCAGCAGCAGCATCTCCTTCCCAGGAGGGGACTGCTGAGCCATTCCGCGTGATGAGGGGGTGTGGCCAAAGAGGCAGACCCGGCAGAGTTAGATCTCTGCTTTGTTCTGCCTCCTGTTCAATCTCAGGCAGTCCTCCCGTGGGGTTCCAGGATTGCAGTTGCTGGCTTCCCCACCCACCCACTCCTGGTGGTAAGATGTCTTGCAGTGGCAGAAGTAGTCGCCAGTTAATGGGGCTGGGAAGGAATTTTACCTGCACAGCAATTGGCAAAGGCTGTGCAAGGTTTTTGCCTTCCTCATTGCAAGATTATTGTAAATAAGTTGATCTGGACTATCAGAATATTCTCTGTGGATCCTTCATTTTATAACATTTGTCACAACTTATGTAGGCATGATAGGCATTGGGCTGGATCCATTGGTGGGAGGGGGCAGGATTGGCCTCCCTGCTCCCCCATGGTGAGGATTCCCATGAAGGATCTTGGGGACGTGGCACCAAAACCAGACCAACCTCGGGGCTATGAGCTGGCCATGTCCAGGGAGGTGGAAAGGGGTTCACATTAGCGGTCCATGCCGTGATGTGCCCCAGGATGGTAGAAAGGGTTTCACACTAGTGGCGCATGCCATGGTGTGTCCCTGGACCTACCATCCACCACCAGTGCCCCTGGCATGCAGGCCAGGAAGGGGAATCGGTCAGCATGCGGGCAGGCTGATTACAGGATCCACACCCTTTGCTGCCACCAAGCCTATTCAAGTGAATCTATAAAGTTGGGCCAATTTATTACCCAGTTAAGCCTGTGTGTCTAATTTGTTCTCATCCCTTCACCAACCAGACCCAAAAAGCGCTGCTCTCACAATCAGGGTTGATAATACTGGTCTAGATGGACCAATGGTCTGACTCAATATAAGGCAGTGTCCTGTGTTCCTAGCAGAGAGGCAAACTCTTAGTGTCCACAGATGAGTTGCTACTGCTGAGGCTTTATCTATCTATATCACACACATTTTCCCTTATTCAGTAGCAGTACAGTCCCAAACATTGCTGCTTCTATTCTATTCAGCTTTTGTTACACATTTGTTTGCCTTCCAAGGGCGCCTAATGCAGTCAAGCTCAGGGACCGCAGCTGCAGCAACATTGTCAAAATAGTGGTACTCCCTCACCTCCTTCTCACACTGAATAAACACAGTTGTTATTCTTTCAGGCTTCAATTAAATTAATTTTGATATATTAGCTGAAAGGCATACACCCCAAGGGGAAGGTTTCTTATTATTTCTTTGCCATATGTTTCAAACTTAATGCATGAAATGTGAAGAAGAATTACACATAACGGTGAGACTGATCCCAGAAGTAGGGTATTCCTTTCTTTCTTTCCTTCCTTCCTTCCTTCCTTCCTTCCTTCTTTCTAGGGTCTTGCATTCACAGTGTCTACCCGGGTGTCCGGGAAAGCTGCCAAGTGGCTTGACAAAGATAAGCTCACACAGTTGGAATCTTAGTAACAAGGAATTTATTGCAGTTACAGACTTCGGAAGCAAGGTCCAGAGATGCAGTCCAAAGGTCACAGGAGTAGGCACGGGTAAATGTTGTCAGAGGCAGTCCAAGGTTACCATAGGATTCCGGAAGTCGTCAGGCGTGGTCACGGGGTCCGGGAGTCAAGGCTGGGTTCAGGAACTCGGGATCTGGAGCGAGGTGCGTGCTCAAGAGCTCTGGGAGCCAGCTTCCACCGAAGAGCTCAGATAATCTCTGACAATTTGGCAGGGCTCCTGGCTGCTCCTTTTATCCTCAGTCAGAGTGCTGAGTCAGCGTTCCGCAGCTGATCTCTGATTGCCTGGCGTTTCTCTTGAAGCCGGCTAGACCGCCGTCGGGTGGACTTGTCTGCCCTTAACTGGCTGAAACTGGGCTGGTCCCTCTCCTCCCCAGATCCCTGCGGCTCTTCCAGAGTCTTTGCTGGCATCAAGCCCTCAGAGCTGGCAGAGGTTCCTGCTGGCCTTGGCTCCTCTCCCTGAGGCTCTGCCACAGCCTCTGCCAGTCCATTCTCTTCTCCTGAGCCAGGCCCCTCTGCACTGGGTCCAGCCTCTGCCACCTCCCCCTCATCTCCCGACTCCGGTTCCATGCAGGGCATGACACCGGGTATGTCCTAATCTGTGCTTATGCCACCTTCCCGTCCATGGCCCTTCTCTTCTGGAGAAGGGAAATTACTGCTCCACTTCAGTCCTACGTCGGAGGGCTAATTCGTACATTATGTGTACACCCAAGAATGTAATGAATGTGGAAACTCTGTAATAAACAGATATCCTACAGAGACACTTCTCAGAGGACCAGAATTGGCTGCCACTGCCCCTCAAGGATAGACTCAATTCCAAACTTTGGTTTTCCACCATATCTAGGTCTTTTCAGACATTCTGAGTGGGTACAACGAATACACATGAGAGATGTGGTACGCCGGTGCCAAGCTCAGCTCATAATTGAGAAATCACGACAAAAACTGAGGCTCTGCATGTTCCCTGTAAACTAGTGCACTGCTTTCATGATTGAGAAGGATCTCATAGTTTGTTTGTTTTTGCCCCTGCAGGGTTTTGTATTTTCTCCAGAAAAGCAGATGTGTGAAACAGCGCTGACGATCTGCCTGGTACTTTCATGGGCAGTATATTCCCTTTGAAGCAAAGATTCTGCTGAAACCATATACTTGGATGTATTTGTTCAATGAGATTTAGGCTCTTTTCCACAGAGCATTAGGATCTTGGAGAAAGGCATGTCACACAAACACATATAAAGTTTAAAAATGAAGGGCATTCTGACCACCATTTCCATCTCAAGTTATTCATTACATTTATATACCACCCCATAGCTGAAGCTCTCTGGGCAGTTTTATAAAAGAGTGATTTTGTGTTTTGTTTAAAAAAAAAAGATTGTGGCCTTATTTGTGGCTCTGCTATAGCTCATTGAAGTGCTTGAATCTGCAATTAAGGCTCCCACTTTAAATAAAGTGTTCCTACGCACAAGACTTAGATCTATGTTTTTCTAAATATAAATATATGTGCAAACTAAAATAAGACATCAGAAATTGATGAGCAGCATACAATCAACACCATGTATTGAAAGAGCATGGACAAAATGTTAATTTAGGCTGCCGTTCTATGGGAATTTTCCTGGGAATATCTCGTCTTGCACAGCAGCCAACCAGATGCCTATAGAAATTGACAAGTAGGCCATGAGGTCAGTTATAGCAGCCTCTGAAACTGGAGGCAATATATAACCATCATGATGACTAGTAGCCGTTGGTAGCCTTCTCCTCCAGGAATTTGTCTAATCCCTTTTCAAAGCCATCCAAGCTGGTGGCCATCCAAGCATTTAGTGGTAGTGAATTCCATAGTTTAATTATATCACCATTCATGCACTAGAAAGAATACGTGCTCCCCGGTATTTTATTTATTTTTATTTATTTATTTAAGGATTTTTATGCCGCCATTCAGCCAAAAAAGGCTCTCACGGCGGCTTACAAAAGTATTCCTTGACATGTGATGTTCCAGGAAACTGGCTGTTATACTGCTCACCCTTATTTCAACCACAAGGCACAGCAATAGTACTTTGTAGGATCAAACTCTAAGTGGCAAATCACTGTGACTTTATAAAGCAGTTGATGCTCTGGCTTCAAGACGCGTCAGATATTTTTCCTTGCAACGTAGTATGTTCATTACCATAACTTCTCCTTGCGCCGCATTGTAGTTGAATGATTAAATACACTTCTAGGTAGCCGGGAAGTCTCATTAGCTGGCTAAAAGGTCCTGCTGACTGATTTGCCATTTGTGTCACCAAACATTGCACAGAGGTTGACCTGCCTAGAGGCAGGCTTTTAGGCTCCAGTAACAAATGGGCATTTTCATTAGAGCTAATGGCACTGGGAATCAGCCAAGCCCCTCCAGCTGGGTTTATTCAGTGAATTCATATGTTCTCTTGACCTTTTAATAATATAGTCTCATCCATATGGTGGAATTCCAGATTCCAGCATGAGTCATTGGAACTTGATGTAGCCGTGGCTCATCTCATGGGAGCTGAAAGTACACTTCCACATCATGGCATAACATCTCGGAAAAGACATTTGGTGTCTGGATTAAGAGGATTTCTTCCCTACTCTTTTTTTTTATTTATTTAATTAAAACATTTCTTGGCCGCCTTTCAGGGTAGAAGCCCTCACAAGGCGGTCCACAACAATAAAATACATAAAAACAGTTTAAAACATTAAAAGCAATAAAAACATACAAGTAAACTAGCAGCTAAAATGATAACAGCTAACATTGAAATCATCAAGAACAACAATGGTAAAAGCAGCAAAACAGTACCCATCATGAGAAGGGTAAACGTTAAAATAAAACGTTTTTAAGGCCTTCTTAAAAGCCTGCAAGGATAGTGCATGGAGGACCTCCATTTAGTTATGCCATTTATATAAGACCATGCAAGCGTACTCTACATTAAGAAATCCAGAACAACTTCAGCCCTCAGGTTCTGTACTTGCAGTTACCGACACAACAGGATTTTTTTCCCCAGATAGTTATCTTTCCAAACTGTTACTTTAAGTTACAGAACTGCAAAGACTGGGCCTCTAAATAATATCAGTTACTTGGATCATATTATATTTCTTCACACTCTTGGGTTACACCTTCTGTAGCTGTTAAACTCAGGCCTTAGCTAGACCTAAGGTTTATCCTGGGGTCGTCCCTGCCTGCTCCTAGGATATCCTGTGTGTCATCTACATGAACAGGGATGATCCCAGGATAAACTTTAAGTCTAGCTAAGGCCTCAGAGGAATTTTTTTTGAACAAAGTGCATTGTCTGATACAGCAATAATAAGTTCAAATTTTCCTAGATTGTTTTGGATGTATATAAATGACCATTATAGAGCCTCCTATTTGGTCAAGCTTTCCTAAGATTAGACAAGCCTAGTGGTTTATGGTTATCCCTTTGTAGACAATGCCGTGATTGATGGCTGATATCATCAGATCCCTTTGGTCTAGTATAGATGTCTCTGTGGAACTGCTGAGATAGAAGATTCCCCAGAGCTACATTTTATTTTGTCTTACATACTTGGAACCTTGTCTTAAGTTACTATTTTATTAGGGCTATATTCAGAAACTATCCCAGAAAAGATGTTATCTATTTCAGGTGTTGACTCTTTTATGAATTACAAGGTGTTCATTTTTGCATTGGCCACTGCAAGGATCCTTGCAAAAGTGTTATCAGAGATTGTTTAAAATTCATGATGATGTACTGATTTAATGATGATTTTATTATTTATTTTATTGCTTTCTCTTAATCTTTGTTTTACTGCTTGTTCAGCTCTTCTGACATTGGCCTAATCTATACCTGCAGCCATTTCTCAATGGAACAGGGCTGTTTCCAGATGTTCCCCACTTTCGCAATGGGAACTCACGGGGCACACACCATCACAAGAGTGTCATTGCAGGAGCATGTGTGCCCCATTACAGCATTACAGCACATGTATATCGTAGAAGTGGGCAGGGCTAGGGAGATGGGTACGGGGCTGAGGGGTTTTTTTAATGACTCGTGAGGGATGTGCATCAGCACAGATGCACAGCAACACATTGGGTGGGATATGAACTCTGTTGAATATGCGCTCCTGCAAAGAAATAAGTTTGTATTTTTTTAAAAAAAGCACACACGGCAGTCCACTCCCACACATCCCCAATACCCATGCACACGCCCCTCACAGCTGATTGGCTGTTTGCTGAGCCCAGAACTCATGGCAAACAGCAACGAGCTCACAAAGGGGGGGGTACGCTGCAAACATTCTTCAGAATGGAAGCAAGGGAGCTCTCAGGAATATTCCACAAAAACAGAGGTGGAGCTGAGATCACTGTGGGAGCAGGTGAATGTCACGTACCCCATTAGTGATGACTGCAATACAGTCCTGCAATAAATGGCTAGTGTAGACTCCCCCTCTGGTTTTTATTTACTGTGTTTGACAGGTATAGCATTTCTAGTAATTGTATTTGCAAATGTGATGTGTTGTATCATATATTTTTGAGTGTGTCTGAATTACCGCAAAGGCCTTTAGCCATAAGCAATAAAATTGTAATGGACGGGCTGACAATAAGGACCAGAGGCAGGTAAGAATGGATGAATCTGTTCATTTTGCTTTTCCGCACATTTGAATTGGGAAAATCTCAAATTCTTTCCATCTCATTCATGAAGAAATGTGTGAATTTTGGTAAGTTCTTTTAAAAACCAGAAACTGAACAAAATTCTCATCCATCTGCACTGGCAAAATTCAATATGTACATTTATCGCCAGCATGGAGAAGACCATGTTATACTTGCCCACCGTGTAGCTCATGAAGAGGAGAAGCCCGTCAGAAAAAAAAGATGGCAATCCTAATTCAGTGGCACAAACATGGTTGTATTCACAAGGATTCAAACCCAGACTTTTAAGAGCTAAGCACTCAAAGCACTCTGCCTGGATGGATCAATCTGTCAGTTTAGCTTCCTCCCTCGTTAACATTTTTTAAATCTCAAGTTCTTTCTGTCCCATTTATAAAGAAATTTGTAACTGTTGGTACATTCTGATCAAAAAACAAGTTGAATGAAATTCTCACCCATCCTTAGAAGCAGGTCCCCAAGTTGTAGGCACCTAATATTTTCAGACATGTTTTAGAGCTATGTGCATGAACATGGTTATTCCTGTTCTAGTTTTCGAAACAAAAAACAAAGCACCCAGGGCAATCAAGGCTGATTGCGTGAATCTGTGCAATCATCATTGGATTAACCACATGAATATCAACCTGCAGTATTTATAGCATCAATGGCCCATCCTAGCCAGTGACTTTTGTTCTTTGTAGACCATGTCCCGAGATGGCTCAGCAGGCTGTTTTCAGGGATGACTTTTTTTGTTGTTTTGCTTTCAAAAGCGCTACTTGTGATGATAATGACAACCACCAACTCCACAGGAAAATCAACAACTCTTGAGTTCTGCTTTTTGCAGAAATGATTTATTGACTGTTCATCAAGTCACTGCTGCATCCCATGATTTATTTCTAGTTCTGCTGTTATTTTCTTCTCAGAAAGTACATGGTTGGAAAAGTGAATGGAGAGCTATCCACACACTGCATTCTCTTCTGATGAGCAATCTTTGCTTTTCGTACCAAATATTGTGACAGGTTATCTTTCTTTCTTCTGCCAGGGAACACCAGTTCCAGTTTTTCATAGAAAAGAAGCAAACTGTTTGACAAGAAGCACCCCATATCAGCATAAGGCGCTGCTATCAGTGTTAGGTGCTGCTCTTAACAGTTTCTCTCTCATATTCACAGACAAGACTAAATAATAAAACAGTACAATAAAGGAGCAGCCCTCTATGAAGAAAACCACACTTGGGGTTGGTGGGCATATTTGGAATTTTGAGAAATAGGTGAGCTCACAAAATGGCCGTCCTGGGAGGGATTGGCCAATCATAAAATGGCTGCCATGATGGGCATAGCTAGTCACAAATCACCCACTTCCCTAAAGCAAACTGGTGGGACTAAAATAAAAGTAACTTGCCCAAAGACCGAAGCACAAGGCAGAAAACCACTCTTGTGAACATAAATAACGAGGGTGCTGAAGGACAGCACTTTGTTTTGCAGCATGCCAGATGATGATAATTACAGTCTTAAGTAATAAAATATAAATCAGGAGGGGCAAAGAGCTTGGCAAAAACCAAGAGGGGTGTCTATAGTGGAGACCCCAGTAATACAGGGATCCAAAGAATCTTGGATTGTTTTCTCCAAGAGATCCCTGTGGGTTGTACCCTGTGCATATCGGGTCCCTTAGCCCCGAAATTTATCTCAAGGTTCTGGAAGAAGGTCTTCAATCTGTCATAGAGCATCTCCAGTTCCCATGTCTTCTACACTGATGTTAAGTTAATTGAAAACCTGTCCTGATCAGAGAGAGTGCTGAAATGATAGGGATGTTGTTGTTGTTGCTGTTGCCAAAGTCATTGAGAATGTTGTGGATCCTTTCAGTGGAAAGCAGGAAAAACTGTGCAAGATTCCTAGAAAACAAAACCAATACCTCTCTCCTATAGCTATGTATAACTAAAATGATGCAGTCCATCCAGGCTGTTTTGGCCCAACAGAGCTATATTTGTGTCAAGACACAATGAGCACACAGTCCTCATTTGCAAATGGGTTGTAAATCTATATCCTTAAACCAAGATGGATGCGGTCCCACCATGCCCTTTAGTGAACAAAAGGGTATTGTTGTTTTTCTTTCCAGAATCCAGGGTTGAGCAACTTCCAGTCCAGAGATGCTCCCTCCCTCATCCCACCCCTTCCCCAAACCCAACCCCCTAGAGGCTAGAAAGGGGAGGAATTCCCACTCTCATCTCCGATCAGTGATCAGAAATAACAGTGGGGATTTCCCTGCATTCCCCCCCTCTCAATTGGGAGGGCAATCAGCAGGCTAAGAGGAATTATTGGTGTTATTTCTGATTCCTCTTAATGTGCCACTCACTGTCCCTAAGCACATTTTCAACTCTAGCTAGCTCAGAGCCAAGCTCTAAAAGAATCATCTTATATTCCTTTAACCTTATTTTCAAGTCCAACACTGAACATCAGTGATACTTTCTACACTTTTTCTGATGCAACAATCCTATTCTCGCTAACATTAATAACTGTCTAATTGGATTACTTGCATTCATTTCCATTGAATACATTGTCAAAGAAGCCCATTTTACTGCCAAGCTGGAAGTCTAGTAGTTGCCCATAGTCTACACACTCACACTCACACATTTTTAAAGCAAGTGGAGAAGAGTCATCACTGGTTTCTAATTCATTACCCAGTTTAACTGCTATCATGGCCATCCAATTTGCACACGACATGATAGCAGTCTGGCCAAACCATATCAATGTGTCCTCATGTTCTAGCCAGATGTATAAAACTCAGAATGTTAGGCACATCCACCCTCCTCTGCTACTTGGCAGGTGAAACTGAGGCCCTTTCTACACCAGTGCGACCCTGTTGGTTCTCCTGGACCTCTCAGCGGCCTTCGATACCATCGACCATGGTATCCTTCTGGATAGGTTGTCTGAGCTGGGAGTTGGAGGTACTGCGTTGCAGTGGTTCCACTCCTACTTGGATGGCCGATTCCAGAAGGTGGTGCTGGGGGATTATTGCTCTGTGCCATGGCACCTAAGCCATGGGGTTCCACAGGGCTCTATCTTATCCCCTATGCTGTTTAACATATACATGAAGCCGCTGGGGGAGGTTATCCGGAGATGTGGACTGAGGTGTCATCAATATGCGGATGATACCCAGCTCTACATTTCCTTTTCATCAAACCCAGGTGAGGCAGTGGCTGTTCTGAACCAGTGCCTGGGCACGGTAATGGACTGGATGAGGGCTAATAAACTGAAACTCAATCCAGACAAGACGGAGGTACTGTTAGCGGGTGGTTCTTCTGTCCGGCGAGGTGATGTTTGCCCTGTCCTGGACGGGGTTGCACTCCCCCTAAAGGATCGGGTCCGTAGTTTGGGGGTGCTCTTGGATCCAGAACTGTCACTTGAGGCACAGGTGAACTCAGTGGCAAAGAGCACCTTTTATCAGCTCAGGCTGATATACCAGCTGCGCCCTTATCTGGACAGAGATAGCTTAGCTACAGTTATCCATGCTCTGATAACCTCTCGTTTGGATTACTGCAATGCGTTATATGTGGGGCTGCCTTTGAAAACAGTCCGGAAACTTCAACTGGTGCAAAACAGGGCAGCAAGGTTATTAACAGGGACTGGCCGGCGAGATCACATTACGCCAGTCCTTTTACAACTTCATTGGCTGCCAGTCCAGGTCCGGGCCCAATTCAAAGTGCTGGTATTGACATTTAAAGCCCTAAACGGTTTGGGGCCAGGTTATCTGAAGGAATGCCTCCTCCCATATGTACCTACCCGGACCTTAAGATCATCTACAGGGGCCCTTCTCCGTGAGCCCCTGCCAAAGGAAGTGAGGCAGGTGGCTACTAGGAGGAGGGCTTTCTCCGCTGTAGCACCCCGGTTGTGGAACGAGCTCCCCAGAGAGGTCCGCCTGGCGCCTACACTGTACTGCTTTCGTCGCCAGCTGAAGTCCTTTTTATTCACTCAGTATTTTAACACTTAATTTTAACTTAAATTTAAATTTTACTGTTTTAACTCTGTATTTTAATCTTATATCAACTTTGCTGTGTGGTTTTATCCTGGTTGCGCTTTTTATACTGTATTTCGTAATTGTGTTTTAACCTGTTGGGTGTTTTACTGTGGTTTTAATTTTTGTGAACCGCCCAGAGAGCTTCGGCTATTGCGCGGTATAAAAATGTCATAAATAAATAAATAAATAAATAAATAAATAAACCTAAGAGTTGTCCCAGGAAATAGAGGGATTGTCCCTGCCTGCTCCCAGGATCCCCTGTGGCCACAGCTAGATGGGGCGATAGCCCAGGGGATCACCCTGGGATCATCCCTGTGCGTCCACATGACGCACAGGAGATCCCAGGGGCAGGGAGGGATGATCCCTCCCTTTCCCCAGGATAATGGGCACGACTTCTATCCTGACTTCTCCCGCAGTCTCAGGATGATTCCGAGACTGCAGGAGGTGTGGGCTGCCATCCCAGTTTCGTCCCAGTTTCATCCCGGCTCCTCGCAAGTAACTGCAAGGAGCTGGGAACCGGGCACAGAGCTTCTCAGGAGCTCTATGCCCATCAGGGGTGGAGTGGGGGGGGGAGTGAGAGGTTTTTTAAAAAACAACAACAACAACATTTTCAATCAAGCACTCGTGCGCTCTTTTCCAATAAAAACAAACAAAATGGTGGGTGTGACGTCCTCTTCCTCCCGGGACATTGCACGCCATGTGTATACTGAGGTGGAGGATCTCACAATCACCATATCATGAGATCCTTCCCCCCTCCAGGTCCTGGTCTAGCCTAGGGTGACCAACTGTCAGGATTTTCCCAGATTTGTCCTGGTTTTTGTTCTTTCCATAGTGTCAGGGGGGATTTTCTATAATTTTCAATAATGTCCTGGAATGACACACCTTCCTCTTTAAGGCTGCCATTAGCATGGCAGGAGGGAATGACATGCTTTCTTGAGGCACATCATTCCCCCACCCCGAGCTCCAGTTGAGGTCTTAAAGGGGAAAGTGGGTCATTCGTGGACATTATAGAAAAGGCCCCAATTGGAGTGGATGGTGGTGGTGCAGAATGAAATCCTTTCCCCTCCTCCACTCCAATCAGGTTCTTTAAGGTGGCGGGGGAATAACGTACTTTCTGCAGGACTCAGAAAGCTGCTTCCCCATACACACACTAGGTGTCCTCTTTTTTGGTTTCCCAAATATGGTCACCCTAGTCTAGCCATGCCCTGTGTGACATTTGGATGCACAGGAATGATCCAAGGATGATCCTGGGGGGAAAGGCAGGTGTAGAAACGGCCTGAGTCAAATGCTAAGAGCCTAGCAACTCAGCTGGCTATATGGCTGTTGCTGTCAGGATGTGAGTCACCCCACTCATACCTCCTCTCCATATGATCTGTCCTGCATAACAGTAGTTCATTGTCCTTGGCCAGCTCACTCCAGTACAAAATCACCAGTTGTGACCGGGCACTTCCACACTAGAGGGTGTGTGCTCTATTTCTATTTCTATTTCAATCATTGGTAAATTTGCACCTATACCTATAAATAAATCTATGCAAAAGTCATTAAATTGGTGTCCTCTTTTCGGGTGATGCATTTCCTATTTTTTTGGCAATGCACCCTGCGAAATGGGAGACTGTAAGTGACTAGAGGGGTGTAATCGGTTTGGCGAGGTACAGGTTGTGTGGGCCTTATTTTAAGCCAATGCATTTTCACCAAATAATTGCTATAGACCCTAATCTGCTAAATGACAAAGAGATAGGCCTTTTGGGAAGTGGACTCAGCTGAACTTATGGAGAAGGGACATTGGATCATACAAGATAAAAACTAATACCATTTCACTTTAAAAAAAAAAAAAAACCTAGTATGCTGCAAGCCACTTGCATTTTTTTTTAAAGAAGCCTGACAAATATTTTGCAGGAACCCTTTATGATTCACTGTGTTTCTTGGGATAATTGCATCTAGATTGATGTTAGCCTTACTCATCTTAAATTACTGTCATCTTTTGAAAGCATTCATCATTAAATTCTTTGCTATTAATTGTAAGAGAATGTGTCCTAAACAGAAGGGGAAAAATAGTTCTTGTTTAATACTAAGCTCCATGTTCATTCTTGCCATACATTTCTCTTCCCAAAGGACAAATAATCAGTTCTATTTGCCCTGGGCAAAATGAAAAGATATACTCTGTGTTCCAAGGCAGTGGTAATAATTCACAGAAGGAGCTGTTTTTCACCAACCCTGAACAAGTAATTATTAAAAACAAAGAAAAGGTCTTCTGTCTGAGGGTTTTGAATTTTATACTAAGAATCTCAAACTGTTCAACCGAAAAAGAAACCCAGATCCAGTGAGAGTGGAATAAATTATGTAAATCGGATATATGACCATACATTTTCTTCATTTGCATGGCTAATTATTCCTCCACAGGCTGTCTTCCAATTCTTTCTTGGCTTCATCAAACAGGTGAAGTGCTTCTACGACAGCTTGGTGTTTTTCAGTATTCTACGTGGCATAATATATTACTATTACATTTTTCCAGTTACTGTATAACATTTGTTTATTTATTTTAGCAAATACTTGTGTACCTCTTGATATAACAAAATCTGTATGCAGTTTTCATGTCAAAGTAGTGTAATGGCTGCTCAACCAATACCCTAATGCCATATATTTCTACATTTTATCGCTATGACCTTTGGTTCCTTCCACCTAATAAAACCTTAAATCTTGAATTATGCTAAGCAAAATTTGACATTTTTAATGATTTTGTTGACAACCAGCCATTCCCAACCTGGTGCTCTCCAGATGTGTTGGACTACAACTCCCAGAATCCCCCAGCCAACACCTCAAGAGAGCACCAGATTTAGGAAGACTGATGTAGATCCACCAGGGGTGGGGGGGGGAGGAGATGTAAATATACAAAGCCTACAAAATACAGTGCAGGTTTAAGAGTTGTGATGAAAAACAGCCCCATGGGATATTATTACCCACTACCATGTTTTTGCATAACTTTCTTTCATTTACAAGGTGTTTACCAGAAGTATTCTTGGGTGGATTATACATTCGCAACTACAATCATAGAAATGTGTCCTTATAGGTAAGTCCCATACAATTCAATGGGGCTTACTCCCAGGAAAATAAATATTGTGGGTGGCCCAGATAAGCCATCCATACTTAAGGTTGAGAAAACCATTTTGCACATTTTCCCCATAGGGACAAAAAGTCATTTTGAGGAGCATAACTAAGTTCCCCCTTTGTCCGATCTGCCCCAAACTTTGCATGTAGATAGCTATGTAATTGTCTAGCAGATTAGCCAGGTTTGCTGCATAACAAAGATGGGATGTTATCAGGAAAAAGGATTCATCCCTCATGTAGGGCCTCATGGACTGAAGTTAGTGTTGTCCTTTGAGATATAGGTCCATGGGGAATTCTTTTCTGATGATGATGATGATGATGATGATGATGATGATTGCTATCCTTCCAGTGGCACAATCAAGTTAGGATTGTTGGATCATGATAAAGATGTGAACAATCTGTGGAGGACATTGTTTGCTTTCTTGTGAAAATTGCAGAAGCCATAACTGTCTAAAGCGTTAGTTGTTTACTTTGTCCATTTGAAACTCATCATCAGCTTTTCTCGCACACTGTGGGAGCAGAGAATATAAAAGGTGTTTTTATGCTTCCAGTCACAGCAGTGCTTCTCTCACTCAGCATCTAAGCATCATTTCTTTCATCAAGATAAGGGTTCAGTTTTTTGACAACAAAAAGGAAACAATGAAAAATATTTCTGAGTAAATTCATCAGTGGTAATACCAGGTCAAGCACGCTGGGGGTTGGACTCCATTTTCCTGGGCTTATATTGTGTTAAAATCCACCTGAAAACATGGAGCACACAACACTATATGCTTGAAAGTGAAGGATACATTGGCATGGGATAGATCAAGTGGGTCTACTGCATTTTCTAGGATACTATTGTAGCAAGCCATATGCTGCCACAGCTGGAACAGATCCATGGCACTGGAGTGTGAGAAAATCACAAAGTTGAAGCTTTCTGAAAAGATTATTTCTTCTACTCCTAAAGGCACATGAGCCAAATAACTCTTAGTAGGGTCTCATATAAATTACAGTATTTCTCAGCAATAGGACTTTTTTTTACTAGAACCAAACATATTCCTTCTCTGTCATCCACTTGGCTTTTTCTGTGTTAGCTATTTCTTTCTTTACACTTAAAGCAAAAAGGATGTGGGCACAGTATCTCAGTCTAATGGGATTAGTGGGGGGAAGCACTGGGACTTCACACACCAGCACATGGCTCCTTAATATCCTTGGGCAAACTCTGATTTCATGCTTTAGACTACTGATTTGAATATATATATATATATATATATATATATATATATATATATATATATATATATGAATTCAAGGAATAGGGTTTTTTTTTCAGGGTGCCAGAGTCTCTTATTAAAGAAAGAAAAGGCATGGCCCAACCAAAAATGAGTACTTTTGCATCCCATTTCAGTGGGAATACTTAAATCTCTCCCATTGAAACCAAAGCTATGCATTTCTACCCTTAAAAACAAGAGTACTTCACTAATACATTTCAAAATATTAAAAAGCCAGGGGGAAGGCAAAAAATAGCCCACCAAAAACAGAACAAAGAAGGGCTCATTCAACTTCCTTAAGGAGAGATTTCCACAGGCAAGTTGCTATCACAAAGAAGGCCCTGCCTTGTGTTCTCACCAACCTACCCTCTCTTGCTGGTGGGACATGCAGAAGGGGCACCAGAGATTATCTTAGAGTATGGACAGGTTCATATGGGATGAGGTGGTTTTTCAGATATCCTGAAACCCAAACCATTTATGGCTTTATAGTTAAGCACCGTGAATTGTGTCCAGAAACATGTTAAGAGCCAGTGACGTTGATAAAAGATAATGTAATGCAGTCAACAATGCATGCACAAGCAATCCATCTGGCCATTGGATTTTGTGCTAGATGTAGAATATGTTGCAGTAAACTACATGGAAGGAGATTAAGGCATGGATCACTGCGGCCCAATGTACTTTCTCCAGGAAGGGGTGCAAATGTCACAATAGCTGGAGCTGAACAAAGACGTTTCTGACCACAGCAACCACCTGATCCTTCAGGAATAGTGCAGGATCTAGAAGCACCCCAAATCTGCAAGCCTGATCCTTCAGAGGGAATGCCACCCCATTCACAACAGGCTGTAGCCCCCAATCCCAGATGAGCCCCAATGTAGTCACTGGGAGACATTCCTTTTCTCTTCTCTCGGCTGCATCATCTCTCATTCATCATTTGCCATCTGGGTATATTTCAAAAAAAACATTAAAACAAAAGATGCCACTTTCTATCCTCTTTTTGTTATAAGTCTGGTTTCCCATCCAACAAGAGCCACTTGACAAATACATTTTGAGTGTCAGATGTCAGCTGCTCCAGAGCAGTTTTCCTTGCTATTAAAACATTCTGCTTCCAGCAAAATTTGTTGACGTCTAACGGGTATTCAAAAAAGAAAAAAAGGGGGGAAAGGCAGACAATATGTTCCCACGTAAGCAAGAAAAGGAAGACAATGAAAAGCCCTTTTCATATTTCTCCATCCTAAGCAGCAAAAACAAATTGTAACTGTCCAAGCCGTATGTCAAGAAATAAAGAGAAAAGGGTCATGAGTGCAACAGCCTGCGTCACTCTGAGTTTCAGCCAGACAGACGGCATTAAGAATATTTATGGGCTTTAGGAGCAGAGTCGTCCGTAATGCAATTGCAACTCATTTAATTGATAAAGCAGGAATGAAAAATGCTTGCCTAGACATGACTGCTTAAGCCGTATTCTGATTTACCCCATTTGTATCAATACAGGAAGTCAAAGAGGCAAATTGGATTTATGGACAACTGAAAGATAAACCAATTACCTCTAGAGAATTCCCAGCTGCATCACTTATAGCTAAACTTCAGCCGTGTTGCTTGTATGATGGTTGCATGTGCAAGGGTGAGGTTCCACTTTTCAATGTGCCTGATTTTTCTGCCTGTCATTTGCAATGGTCTAAAAAGGTTTCTGTAACATAAAATCTGTTAGCCATAAGTGGGGCATTGTGTGTATCCATGATGCAAACGTTGTTCTTCTGTGTAGCTTAGAGTCAAGGAATCACCCGTAGAGAGAATTTGACCAAATCAGAATTTCTTCTCTATCTTTGATAGAGCAAAAGAGGGTAGAGCCAATATCTATGGTTGCCTACATTGTTCTGGCTTTTTTTTCTTTTCTTTTCTTTTTTACACATCTTCTATGTCCTGTTTCTGCAAATACTGAATTTTGTAGCTTGGATTCCCTGTCTTACTGGGGAGGGAAAAGACATGTGCAGCAGGACAAGGAACAGGTCTGTGGCGAGGTTGCTGAAACAGTTGGGCAGCTTTCCATATAACGACCAAAACAGCTATGACATTACAGAGGGTGACCCTATGAAAAGGACGACAGGGCTCCTGTATCTTTAACAGTTGCATAGAAAAGGGAATTTCAGCAGGTGTCATTTGTAGATACGGAGAACCTGGTGAAATTCCCTCTTCATCACAACAGTTAAAGTGCAGGAGCAATCCTAGAGTGACCAGATTTAAAAGAGGGCAGGGCACCTGCAGCTTTAACTGTTGCGATGAAGAGCAAATTTCCTCAGGTTCCCTATATATACAAATGACACCTGCTGAAATCCCCTTTTCAATACAACTGTTAAAGATACAGGAGCCCTGTCCTCCTTTTCATATGGTAACCCTACATTACATGCATAAACACACTTAGGCTGTAATCCTATATACACTTACCTGAAAGAAGGTTCCATTAAACGCCATGGAATTTACTTCCAAGTAGATGTGCATAGGATTGTGCTATTAATGTGTCCCTTCTTTCTTTTTACAACAGCAGCCAGGAGCATGAGCAGGATTCAACCTGTGGCAAGGATGTTTAACCCTTACACACACACACACAGTGTCATTACCCCACCAAAAATCACCCCCACACTCCCAAGTTACTATTAGCATGGGGAAATCTGTGATTATCTAGGGTGACCATCTGGAAAGGAGGACAGGGCTCTAGTATCTTTAACAGTTATATTGAAAAGGGAATTTCAGCAGGCAACATTTATGTGCATACAGCATATGTGCATACAATTAAAGCTGCAAGAGTATAGCTAGAGCGATTCTTATAGACCTATCTCCTTAATAAATCAGGATGCAAAAATTTTCTCATCTATGTTGGCAAGGAGGATGAATACTTTCATAGGGAATTATATTGGAGAGGATCCGTGTGGTTTTGTTGCAGGAAGACAAATGCATAATTTAGTTGGAAGAGTTATAAATATGACGCAGAAGGTAAAGGAATTAAAGATAAAAGCGGGAATAATAGCGTTGGATATATTTAAGGTGTTTGATTGTGTGAGCTGGCAAGCACTAAAGAGAGTAATAACAAGAATGGGATTTGGAGATAGATTTAAAGGTATAATAGAACAATTATACTCTCAAAACACAGCTTCAATTGTAATAAATGATGGGATTACAGAAAGGATACAACTGGCCAGAGGAACTAGGCAAGGATGCCCACTCTCGCCGGTCCTATTTGTACTGGTTATGGAATTGTTGGCAAATGCGATAAGAGAGGACGGGATTATAGAAGGAGTAGGTTTGAAAAAGGAAGTAAAATTACATATGTTTGCAGATGACACGTTGTTAACCATTAAGGATCCACTTGAGATCATGGAAAGAATTAAACAACATTTGAAAGAGTTTGAAGAAGTTATGGGATTAAGAATAAATTGGTTAAAATCAGAAATGGTGACATTTAACTACACAAAAAAAGAAGTGAAAGATTGGGAAGGTAAGGAAGAGAAAATGAGAGTTAAAGAACAGATTAAATATTTGGGAATTAAAATTACTAAAAATTTAGAGGATTTAGAAAAGGAGAATTTATATAAGTTGAAAAAAGATATTATAGATAAAATAGAAAAATATAAAAGGTTAAACTTATCGTGGTTTGGGAGAATAGCCTTAGTAAAAATGAAAATAGTATCTAAGCTTAATTTTGTATTTAGAATGTTACCAATAAGAATATCGGAAAAAGAGATAAAAAGTTGGCAGAATATTATAAATAATTGTTGTAATGGAGGTAGGAAAGCGAGAATAAATAAAAAGTGGTGGTACTTAGCACAGAAGAAAGGAGGATTGGGAATCCCCAATATAAAGGCATATTATACAGCCAATAGGTTAAGACATATAGTAGAAGGTATTATAAGAGTAGGGGAATTAGGTTGGTTGGAGGATGGGGTAAGAAAGGATAAAGAGTGGCAATTGGAAAATTTATTTTTTAGAGAGGGTAGTAAAAAGAGGGGGGAAGAAATAGAAAACCCTCTTTTGAAAAACCATTGGGAAATTTGGCGATTATATAAAAAGGAGTTATTTTCGAGTATATCTCCATTAACACCTGTGATAATGTTAAGGGACTTTCCTGGGAACTTAAAAGAGAGATTGAGTAAAATTTTAATAGAGAAAAAAATAATGAGGTTAAAAGATTGGTTGAGAGAGGCGAAAACTGGTGGGAAAGTAGAAGAGGTGTTTAAGGGGGAGAATTTAACTTGGTTAAATTATCGGCAATTGGAGCAATGGACGAAAAAAATGGGTAAGAGATAATGGAGAGTGTAGTAAAATGACAAAATTTGAAGAGTTGATTTTAAAGAAAGAAATTGAGAAAGGAGAAAATAAAAGGATAAAAGGTTTAACAAGTGAAATATATAGAATATTGGTTGAAAAGGGAGAGATAGGAAAAATGGGGAAGATGGTTTGGGAAACCGATTTGAGGGTGCAGATAGGGCAGCAGAGTTGGGAGGGAATATGGAGACAAAGAGTGTTGAGAAATATGTCTGTGAGAATAAAAGAAAATTATTACAAAATTGTATGGAGGTGGTATCTGACCCCGGTGAGATTAAACAGAATAAATAAGACGAACTCAGCAAATTGTTGGAGAGTATGTGGGGGGAAAGGAACGTATTTGCATATGTGGTGGGAATGCGAATTTGTGCAAAAATTGTGGAAAATGGTGTTTATTGAGATAAAAAAAATTGTGGGAATAGAGACACCTACAGTGGCATTACTATCACTATATGGTAATTTAAAGTGTAATAAAGAGACTAAAGAATTGATAACAAATTTGTTGACAGCAGTAAGGTTAATCATATCTAGGAACTGGAAGGTCCAGGGAAACTATCATATTGAAGAGTGGTATAAGGAAATATGGGATATAGCTATTAATGATAAACTGACATGCAACATAAGGTTAAGAAAAGGTATAACAAATGTAAATGAATTTGAGGGAATTTGGAAACAGTTCCTAGAATATGTATTCTCTAAGGGGGGTGGAAAACCACCACCAGAAGAAACAATGAGATTTTGGAAGCAGGAATAGATCCCGAAGGGTGGAGGGGAGCACTTATGATATGTTATGTGATTATGTAAAATTAGATAATTATAATTGTGGAATTATAAGCAATTTATGTTTTCATTTATGTATTAATTAGTATTATGTGGTTGTATTTTAAGATGTGAAATTAATAAAAAAAAACAGTTGTATTGAAAAGGGAATTTCAGCAGGCGACATTTATGTGCATACAGCATCTGTGCATATGTGCATACATCACAACAGTTAAAGCTGCAGGAGTATAGCTAGAGCGACCAGATACAAAAGAAGACAGAGCTCCTGCAACTTTAACTGTTGTGATAAAGAGGATATTTCACTAGGTGCTACATGCATACAAATGACACTTGCTGAAATTCCCTTTTCTAAACAACTGTTAAAGGTACAAGGAGCCCTGTCCTTCCCATATGGTCACCCTAGATTATCATCAATAGGAAGTTCCCTCAGAAGTGGGGAAGGGATAACAGGCCTGTAGCAGGGCTGAAAAGTTAACACACGCATGCACACACATGCGTGCACACGCACACCAGTTGCCAGGGCCGGCCCTACCAAGAAATGGTAGGAAGCGGGCACAGCAGGTGGAGGAGTATGAGAAGAGCAGCACTCTCCCCTTCCAAGAGCAGCACTCCCCCCCCCTGTTGCTTTTTAGTCCTGCTGGCTGCCTGCATGGCCAGTCATGCAAGCAGCCAGCAGGACCAAGAACCAGCCACTCGCTCACATGCCCACGCACATACCACTTCACCTCACCTCCCACCGGCACCCACCTGCCCTGCTCATGTGCTTCCAAACCCTGCCGGCCAGCTGGCTTACTTTTCCTGGCATAGACATGTGTGCCTGCCTCAACAGCGTGCCACCTGTAAGTTATTTCTGCATTCAGGACCCGTGCAACACCTGCACAAGGTCAGGCAATCACAAGAACTTCCAGAGGTTCCGGGATCTCTCATGATACTTTGCCGGATGCACAGGTACCACACTGCTCCTGAAAATGGAAACAGTTTAAGGGGAGTGCATTGGTGAGGTGGGTGCACATGTCCATGCCAGGAAAAGTAAGCTACCTGGCAGCTGGCAGGTGTGCAGATCAGGGGAGGGGGAAGGAAGCCACAGTGGTGGCACAGTGGCAGCGTGGCAGGTTATCACTTCAGGCAGCGATCTGCTTGGGCCAGGCCTGCCAGTTGCTGTTGTTAAAAACAAACACAGAAACCTTAAATGCATTCACACATTTAATGGTGTGTGTGTGTGTGTGTGTGTGTGTGTGTGTGTGTGTGTGTGTTGGGCCTCAGAAGTCAGATTCATTCATTCATTCATTCACAGGATTTAAATGCCATTCAAGAGCAGTGCGCTAAAGAACAAGTCTAGCTGTGCAGAAGGAAGGGTTGCACCAGCAACATCCATGCAAGTTTTATCCATCGGGATGGGCAGAAGGTAGTTTGCCAGATGTTCAGGACTTCAGCTCCTGGAAGCCTCTGACATCATGGCTAATCATGGCCAGGGATTCTAGGAGCTGAAGTCCAAAACACCTGGAGATCTACTTTCTGCTGAGCCTTTCCAGAGGCATCAATAGACCCTTAATCCAGAATATTTTTAGGGTATATGTTGGTCATCAGCACACACATGAGGAGTGGATATTCCCCTTCGAGGCTGCCCCCACCTTTCCTGTATTAATAAACAATATAGCATTTGCAAAGGGCATGCAATTATTACAGGTCTGAACTGTAGGAACCTATTAGTCATTTCTGCCAAAGTTTTTTTTCCCCTCCTATAAAAGTAGAATTTCTGGAAACATACAGGTATTTCAGCCCTTAAGGGGAGAAAAATAGAATGGTGCCAGCAGGCATCCTGAGTTAGTGACTAATAGAGTAACAGAAAGGTTATAAAATTAATATGAACCCACCTTAGAAATCCATTTAGTCGTATCATTATTCTTCCCTTTGATGTTTTGTTACATTAACGTGGCAAAATGCATTACATACAGTGAAATGTGAATGACAAGGGTTGAATCAGAACACCTTTGCTAAGAATTTAGCAGAGCGGATTTCCCCCTTTTTTTAGGTGGCACAAGCCAGTAACCGATGCAACTCACATCTCTTATTATCCACAGCATCGCCCACTGTACATTGACAAAATTGAACACAATCTGGCATCCTGAGCAGCGGCACCATTAGGGCTGAAGAACTGGGTGCAGGTCTGGATCCCCCAAATGCAGTTTAAAAATTACAGAAAAGTTTGGACACATTGTACAGTGAAGCTGCAGTCTTGCCCGCCATCTTGATTTCTACAGAGAGACGCTAAGCCCCATGTGGGCATGAAGGCACTTTGGGTAAATCAAGATCCTAGTCTTGCTCTGCAGCATGCCCAAATTCTCCTGAAAGTTTAGAGAAGGAAGAGGAAGAGGGTGTGTTCAGAGGAGGGCAACGAGGATGATCAGGGCTCTGGAAACAAAGCCCTATGAGGAGAGACTGAAAGAACTGGGTATGTTTAGCCTGGAGAAGATAAGATTGAGGGGAGACATGATAACACTCTTCAAGTACTTGAAAGGTTTTCACACACAGGGGGGCCAGGATCTCTTCTCGGTCATCCCAGAGTGCAGGACACAGAATAATGGGCTCAGGTTACAGGAAAGCTGTAGGAAAAAGAGGTGACTAGCTCTGGTGCTATGAAATGTCAAAAAGGTTTCTTTATTTTTCTTATACGAAATATAAAAAATGTTCTAAAAACTTTAAACCAAATTTGTACAATGCTCAACATTTCGGATCTTGTGGATCCTTCGTCAGGAGCTATAAGACTATATATATATATATATATATATATATATATATATATGAAGACATATTACATTATAACCAAGTTCATCCAACTTAAAATTAAATAAAAAGAAACAACACTAATATAATATATGGGCCTTTACGCTAAGTTTCTACTGGACTAACCTACTCGTGATATAATCAACTCAACCGTTTGTATTAGAGGAAACACTCATAGCTTACTGAGTCTGTATTTTTTATCATTACAGCAAGTGTAGTTATTTATATTAACTCGGCACTCTCCTCCACTCCCTAAATCTGTTCCTGGCTATATAGTCATAAATAACTTCTTTTATTTATCTTTTAACACTCTACCTCACATCTTTATTATAGTCTGTTATGTTTTAGGACATTTCTTATCTGAACCGTTGTTGTTTTTTTGTTTGTTTGTTTGTTTGTTTTTTGTCTCTACCCCCTCATAAAAAAGAAGAACTAACCTGTACAACAAAATGAATTACTTTTCTAAGTAATTATAAATTCAAAACCTTAAAGATTTTTTTTACAAGATCGCAGTCGTATTCATTCGGTCTCCATCACCAAACTGTTCTGTGTTAACTATACCTGACTGTTAGAGCAGTACGGCAATGGAACCAATTACCTAGGGAGGTTGTGGGCTCTCCCACACTAGAGGCCTTCAAGATGCAGGTGGACAACTATCTGTCAGGGATGCTTTAGGGTGGATTCCTGCATTAAGCAGGGGTTGGACTTGACGGCCTTATAGGCCCCTTCCAACTCTACTATTCTATTATTTGAGGAGGAGGAGGAGGAGCCAGAGCCAGAACCACTGCCTTCTGCCACTGCCTGATAAGGGAGGAAAGAGTGAGGGGGGAACAAGTGCTGGTGGAAGAAGAGCTGGCACTGAGGGTGGAGAATGAGCACCCAGGAACATACACTCACCAAGGTCAACTTGCCCAGAGTCCCCTTAACCTTGGTGGCGGCACTGATCCTGGGATCCAATTGAGACTGAAAGTGTCAACAACATTTGATTATTTACATATCTGCTGCATTCAATCAAAAATAGTGTCTGTAAGGAACTTTTCACCAACAGCAACATTCCAAAACCTGATCACCAATGTGAAGTGGTTTAGTCTATTCTGCCAAACCAGAGGTCTATCATCTCATTTCTGCCTAAATCTTAATGAAGGTGAATTAATCTGCTGAATATGCCTTACATTTCTCTGGATTGGTGCCTATCAATTTAAAAATAGGAGGCATACCTTCCTGTAGGTTGGTTTATCTGGTATCCTAAGCAACAATGTCTTCATTCGGGTACTTTTTAAATTTATTTATTTATTACATTTCTATACTGCCCAATAGCTGAAGCTCTCTAAGTAAGGACTAAAGACTTCTTTCCACCAGGCTTTTATCTCGTACCTTTACCAGGGTTTCTATTTCCAGATCCTTGGCAGGATTAAGATTGGCTCCTCTACATTTCCTTTCTCTGCAAGTTCTATATTTTTCATTATACAGCCACTAGTGCCGATGTGCTATAGCTGTGATATAGCGGAATTGTGGAATTACAGAGCCATTGGAGAACCATGCAAAGAAAATAGTGCATTTTCCCCATTAAGAGAAAGGCCAGGATAAAGGTTCTAAAGCACAGAAGAGGCCCTGGAGGCTGACAGCATCATGTAAAGGACTCACAAACTTCCGTGAGTAATCAATCACAAACACATGATAAAAAAAAACCTCGGACAGAGAAGCCCTAAGTAAATAACTGCAACATTTCAATCCCCAAAAACAAGATGAAGCTCAAAACAAATTTGGAAATACAGCAATCTCCCTTTAGATGAAAATCCATCCACTTTAACAAGATTTTTCTTTGGGAACGGTTATATAATTGTATCTTTTTCTTTTTTAAAAAAAAAATTATGAACTACCTTGTAACAGGGAATTATTTTGTATTTACTGTAGGTGGAAAGAGATAAGAATCCATTTTGGGGGCATGAAGTAAAGAGTGATAATTACTTAACTTGAAGTGAATTAATTGCTTTTTCTCAAGAAAGCAATCATTCCCGCTGTGGCAAATCAACATGTTGCTACCAAAATGATTATTTCATCACATAATGGAATAAGCAGCAGGAGAAGATGTTGGCTGCTGCTAACAAAGGGCATGTATCTCTTCAAATGGCTTTAAAAATGAAAAAGCTAGGAGTATCATACCCTCCCAATATGTTGTTAGGCTCACTCCAGTTCCCAGAGTTGTAAGAAGTTCCAGGGCTTCAGCGCATTTCCAGCTTCGGTTTCCTTTGTAAGGAGATAACAGGAACTTTATTACTGTTTTGTAATATTTGTGTTTACTTGCAAACGTACAGGTTGAACATAGGTGGGGAATTTTCAAAAGCCACTGCTCCAATGTTAGATCTCTATGAAGACATACAGCACCCTACAACGCTTCAGAGCCCCAAACTCAGCTCTCCATTTCTGGCCTCAGTCAGACTCAAAAATGTCAGTCTCTGCTTTTATTTCCTCCTCCTAGCATGCTTGCAGGATACGACTCATCTCTGCCAATCCCCTATACCTTCTTGGGCCATCTTATTTCCCATTAATTTGCCTAATAAAGGAATGCGCTTGGCCAGACAGATCCACCATTTTCACTGCTTAGCTATTCTCCTCTTGTCCATGCCCCAGTCTTAGA
The DNA here is from genome assembly GCF_023053635.1 of Elgaria multicarinata webbii. Taxonomy (NCBI): domain Eukaryota; kingdom Metazoa; phylum Chordata; class Lepidosauria; order Squamata; family Anguidae; genus Elgaria; species Elgaria multicarinata. The sequence continues at coordinate 41,565,476 of NC_086175.1, read as the reverse complement.
ATAATAGAATCATGGAGTAGAAGGGACCTTAGAGGTTATTTACTCCAGCCCCTGCTCACAACAATATATATGACAAGAGATGGTAAATGGTCATAAAGAACTGGTTATTCGTTACCACGCTTTCCCTTTCCTGGGGAGTTATCATGTAATCTCAACAGCAAGTGCAGAGTTTCTGGGTGGCCATACAAGTCCCAAGCCGCCCTCTTCCTGGTGGAAGGCGAACAATTGCTGGTCACCTTCCACAGGCTCTGCCCATGGGTTGGCTCCAGATTGGCTGTGGAGCGACTTTACATAGTTGAAGCACTGTGTTGCCAGAGCTCCCTTTGAAAAGGTCCCTTTTTTCAAATCGGAGCATTGCAGGAAAGCCCCACAGTGTCAGTGAAGCTGAACCTGTGTCATCTAACCAACAGGGAGCAGATCCACAGCCACCATGGGGCTTTCCCTGCATATAAACAGCCCTATAATCTGCTTTTTTATGTCCTGTTATATAAGATTGGCTCCTAGTGCCATCTTGACGTATTCCACAAATAGAGAAATTAATTCTCATGGCCCGCTCCTCAGCCTTATATCTCCATACCCCAGGAACCTCACTTGAGCTCACTATTAAAAACACTGTAAGGTATGTGTATAAGAGTGCAGTCCTCTGGAACTATGTGGAGGGGGTGCAGGGGGAGGGGAACATCTGAAAAATCACCTTTCCCCCACCCACCTTCTGCAAGCAGGATTTCCCACAGGATCCTGGTCCAGTCCATGAGCCCTTCCGTTCATGGAAGCCTAGCTAGTATCCAAGCCATTGCCTTTAGCTCAATTTGAGGTTGTTGAGTTTTGTTTTGTTCTTTTCAACCGAGGCAGAGCCAGCCCAATGCAATGATCTTGCTGAGAATGCACACGGAGTATCAACATGACATCCAAATGAAGAAACTTAATGAAGAAAGGAGGTTCTTAATCATGTGCGTATAACTTTTGTCTCCTCTTTCTCGCTGAGCCAAATCAGTAATTAAGACTATCCAGATGCTATAATCTCAGAGAACTGCTAAAGCAGAAAACCTGAAATGCCTCTAATGGTCCTGGGATGATTAGATTTCCAAGAGGTGGACTATGCACCTGCCCAGTTAATTTGCGCACACTCTCAAGCATATCCATCAGCGTGCTTATGTTTTTCCTTAAATAATGACATTAGAGCTATCAATTCAATCTAGTTATTGTTAGCATTTGGCATTGTATCAAGAGATGCCACCTTTTGCCAGTCTCTCTACTTCCCTCCATTCTGCCATACTAGCTTCGAAATATTTTCCATCTCCTGAGCTAATGCATTCAGATATACTATCCTTAGCTGCTCCTCCACTTCCTAGTGAAACTGGAACAGACTCAAGAGGTCAAAATTAAACTGCCTGATTCTAATGAGATGAAGACTCCCCTTTGGGCTATAAAGTAGTATTGTGTTGAAGGGGGGTGAATCAATACAATCTCATGGTCCCTTCATCATCATAAAACTAGCAGTGAGGGAAATGCAGAGTTGTGCAGAGTAAATGCTCAAGCGCTTCCTCGGAGGCTTATAAAGTCAGCTGAGCACAGCACAAACAGATATAATTAAGATATTCAATAAGGCTTGTAGAGGCTTTGGCACAGAAGCTCAATCAAATGTCCAGAAGGCATGCCCACAAAAGAAAAGCAGCCCTTCAAAAGACATAGCTCACAACAAGCAAGATGATAACTGCAAGTTGATGTGTGTGAATGAGCGGCCACAGATCAAACACATGAACTATCCCAGATCAGTCTTTCCTCAGTCTAAAATGCTTTGGGGCATGTTCAGCTGCTGGTTATCAAATGATAAGAAAATAAATGATGTACATTTCTGGGCTGATCTGTGATCGGGCCCAAAGAGCAAATACCAGTATTTATTTATTTTATTACATTTATATCCCAGCTTCTTTTCCTCCAAGGACCCTAAGTATATAATCACCATCCTCTCCATTTTTATCATCACAATAACAACCCTGTGAGGTAGGTTGAGCTAAGGGTCACCCGTTGAGCTTCCATGGCTGAATAGAACCTGTATTGGCCTTCTCGGTGGCTGCTCCAGTGCTTTGGAACTCTCTTCCCGGGGAAGCTAGGCTGGCTCCCTCCTTGATGGGCTTTCAGAAGCTGGTAAAACTTGTTTGTTCCAGCAGGCCTTTGGAGAATAATCTGGTCCTCCATCTATGTTAATGACTTATAATTTTGTCATGTATTTTAATTTATATATATATATATATATATATATATATATATATATATATATATATATATTTGGTACATTTCTTTTCCTAGGTTTTACAATGTATGTTTTAAACTTTGTAAGGCGGCCTTGAGGCCCAGTATTGGGCAAAAGGTGGGATAATAATAATAATAATAATAACAACAACAACAACAACAACAATAACAATAACAATAATAATGGGGGTTCACAATGCCTTTGTTATGAGGATAAAATGTGATTTCTTTTTCTCTTTGCTGGAATACCACATAGAATAGATGTTGTTAAGGAAAGGTGTGCTCATTCAGAAAAAAAATTACTGCCTCGTAACACAGAAATAACTGTGGGATCTCCAGAAATGTTACAGTGTATCCTCACTCCTAACAGGAGGGCTGTTTAAAGTGACATCCAACCATGTCACCCTCCAGGGTACTATAAGCCATTAATGGGGAACCTCTTGACCATGGTTCAGGTATAGCCCACAGGGCTTTCCCATGAAGAGTGCCAGCCAGGGCCGGCCCTACTATTAGACAGAGTGAAGCAGGCAGCTCAGGCAGCAGATGTTGGGAGATGGCAACAAAGTACTGGAGGAGAGACCTGTGTGACATGTAGCCTGCCCTTTGCCCCCTAAATGAACCAGTGGAAGATGCTGTCCCATTGTCAGTGCTGAAGTTTAAGATTCAACTGCCAGTCCAGGCTTTTGGAATGGGAGGGGGGGCATCTTGTCCTTTGCCTCAGAGATCAAAATATCTTGGGCCACCCTGCTGCCAGCAACTCCCCACATCCCACACCTCCTCCCTGAACCCCACCCCCACTCCCCAGACAGTCAAAAGCTCTTATCTCCAATCAGCAGAGTTGATCAGGGATAAGAGTTTTCCCCTGCTACACAAGGGAGCAGAACAGAGTCTTTCTCACACACCCCATAGCTGATCCAAGAAGATCCAGCTGAAGGGGGGGGGGTGTTTTCATCTTTGCTGCAGCACGCTGGGCAGAAAGGTTTTAACTTGCCCTTCCAGTGCAATATGATGGGTCCCCTCTTCAGATGATGCATGCAAGTTGGCTGAGGAATGGAGGTGGGCTGATTTTCCTCCCCAACATGGTGCGATGGACAGGCAAGTTTAAATCTCCCCACCCAGCATGTCAGGAGTGGGATAAAAATGCCCCCCTCCTCAGCCAATCTGCATGGAGCAATTGAGGGTGGAGTCCTTATGAATGGATGGATGGGTGGTGTGAATGAGGCACGTGAGAGAGAGAATGGGGGATAGCCACACACCGTGCCATGCAGTCCCCAGCTGGCAAACTGGCCTTCTGGCAAAAAAGGCCCCTTTCCCTTTCTATAAGCTATATGGGGAGCTGAAGAAGGACATTAAATCCCCCCCCCTATTTTTCATTCCCAATTGATGCTCAACATTCTCTGACTACTGAGCATGCTCAGTCCTCATTTGGCTGTTGGTTGGGGGGATATGGAGGACTTGCCCTCTTACTTTCTTTTACAAAGTATTTTTTGTACTTCAGCAAACCTTGGAATTCCAGCAAGCATGCCGATATCACCCTCTTGTTTCTTAGTGGCCCTGTTTTAGCTCGTCTTGTCGGCACTCATCAACCGAGTTTGCTCTTATCGTGAGTGATGCTCTTTTTGGCAGGAGTTGCTGTTTAAACTACATCCAGGATAAATTGCTGTTTTTATTTAATGAAAACAGCAGCTACTTGCCAGAGCCAATTTAACCGTTGCTGTTTTTCATTGCTACTGCTTCTTTCACTGGGCTATTTTGTTCCGAAACCACACTAGCCATATGTTACAGAGCTGACTTGATGGAATGTTCTGAATCTACAATGTCTGAATGTTTAAGATGTAGAAGCATATACTATTTGGATGAAGTAGTTCATCACATCCTGTCCAATGTCTTTGAACACAGTCTGTGCAAAATTTAGTTTGTCCCTATAGCAATTATAATGAATTCAGGCAACAATCTCTGTGTACCCATTACAGTATAATTTTGAAATACCGTATTTCTTCAATTCTAAGACGCACTTTTCCCCCCATATAAACATCTTTAAAAATGGGGTGCGTCTTAGAATTGCAGGCGTGTCTTAGGGTTTTTTCTCTGTTGGTGGTACTGAAATTAGTGTGTGTCTTACAATCGATGGCATCTTACAATCAAAGAAATACGTAGTTACCACCTTTGTTTGACTAAGTATATGGACTTTAGAAGGTAGATATTTAACAGATGATGCTAACTGCATTGTTGCAACATCATGCCAGGTATGCCATACCTGTTGAATTTCTCCCTCTGTATGGCTCTTAAGAGTAGCTGGCAAACCAACATTGGCTACCAGCATAATTGGCCTTCTTGACTTTTTTTCTGGGGGTGTTTCCAAATGGATAGCTCCTAGTACTACCAATTAAAAGGCATTGTGCAGCAATTCTGTCTTTCCACCCTAAACAGATTTATTTTTTCTAAGTTCTAAAAAGATTCAGGGATGAGTGAAGGCGTTTTATTTATTTTTCTCCTTGATTATGTATTATTGCATTTATATCCCACCTTTTTTCCCTCTAAGGAACCCAAGGCAGTGTACATAATCATCATCCTCTCCATTTTTATCCTCACAACAACAACCCTGTGAGGTAGGTTGGACTGAGAGTCTGTGACTGGCCCAAAGTCACCCAGTGGATTTCCATGGCCGATTGGAAACTAGAACCAGGATCTCCCAACTCCCAGTCCAACACCCCAGCCACTACACCACACTGGCTCTCATACACATATAGGGCACATACATAAGAACATAAAAATGTAACAGTCTTGCTTAATCAGGCCAAAGGCCTATTATTATTATTATTATTATTATTATTATTATTATTATTATTATTATTTATTTATATAGCACCATCAATGCAATCTGTTTCCTGCAGTGGCCAACCAGATGCCCATGAGAAGCCCACAAGCAGGAAGTAAGCGCAATAGCACCCTCCTTGTCTCGTTCCCCAGGAACTGGTATTCAAAGACATCCGGTCTCTGAACCTAGAGGTTGTATATATGTCATCATATGCTAACTATTGACAGCCTTATGCTCCATGGATTTCAGTAGAGATACATTCATATATCGAAGATGAGTCATGGGTTATGTAACAAGACAAAGAACAAAAGGGAAAGGTGGGCAAGATTATTGGAATTTGAATAATGCCAAACCAGTTGTGTTATTAAAGGTGCATGTTTAGACAGTAAAACAAAAACAACAGAAAACTACAACTCCCAGCTTGTTTTCCAAGAGTGGTGTGGAGAATATATGGCATACCTTCACTAAACATACAGAGTCCTTTTTCTAGTATTGATTTGTACAGCCTCTTAATATCAATGAAAAATGTTGTGTATAAATCCGTGATACTGTACTGCCCTATAAATATCATCTGGAATTCTTGCAACTTCTGTCCAAGATGAATAAAATCATCTTTGCATTGTTTGGATGCACTGACAGAAGTGAGAGGTGTTGCATTGGGAGGTGGGGAGGAAATATATAAATTTATTATTATTATTATTATTATTATTATTATTATTATTATGCTTTATTACAAAGCTCTGTATATAAGGTCAGCAGTTTACAAAAAATACAATAAATACAATAATCCTAATGGAAAAACTTAACTGAAATAAAAGTATATAACAATAAAAGCTTAAAATAAAACTGTTACAAAATATATAGTGGCTACCACAAAGGCTAAATAGAGGAATCTAGAAATTAAGAATGAAACGTCAATAAAAATTGAAAATCGTTCACTAATGCAGTTTGTATGTACATGGCAAAACATTAAGTAGTAATGATAATGTACAACCCCAAGCTTCACTGCCTGGATTTAACCCATAAAAATAAATAGGGAGTATAGAGGCATTTTAGGGGCACATGGAAATACCACAGTGATGATCTACTTTCTCTTAAAAGATTATCATGTATGTGGAAAGTTGAACAAAGAGCCTGATTTTCTTGTGCATTGCTGTGGACATTGGGAGGCCTAAGCATCTTAGCTATGCTCAACCCTAAACCAAAAAGAGGTTTCTCAACAAAAGAAGAATGATTTAAAGAATCTATTACAATGTAAGGTTGATTAGCACATTTTGTATAAATCACTAAGTGAGGACAGTAGATGTTCTGCTTCTTGCATCAATTTGGGGCTTGTTGGGTGTACTCTAAATTGCAAATAGATGCAGCTTTTCACTTTATCTTTCTTCTTTGCTTATCTCCTAAAAACCCTAGAGTACACATTGGGATCGTGGAGCCTTCAGATCATGTCTAGAGCTTTAGTCAATGTCATTAAGTAATTCAATTTAGCAGATGTCTTGTTAGCCAAATGTACTTCATTCAGCTAATGAAAGTGCAGTTGTTTTATTATCAGTATGAAAGGCCATAATCCAGCAAAGGGTTAGAGTCCTATACACGTCTACACAAAAGTAAGTCTCACTGAGTTCACTGAGGCTTACTCCCAGGAAACAGCATATAGGTTTGCAGACTTAAGAGCATTTAACCATACAAATCAAGGTAGGTTGGTATTATAATCTCTATGTTGTTGGGATGGAGATAGATTGAGTCACTGAAAATTGCCTAAGGCCATCTAGATGTTTGGCTGATTATAGATTTTAATCAGGTACTCAATTTCTCTGTTGACAGCTCACCAGTTCTCCCATTTCATTTTGAACTGTGTTATGTCACTGATTAGATAACAGTATATATATATATATATATATATATATATATATATATATATGTTCTAGATTTAAAATCAGACAGCATCATTGTAACTTCAAGTTTTAAATAAATGCAGTGGAAAACTAAGAATTATAATTAGCAGTAGCAGCTTCTGCCAGTGTTTTACAGATATTATTTTTTAAAAAAATTAAATCTAAATATTAAAGGAGATCATCTTTATAGGGCAGTTCACTCAGATACTTTGCTATTGAGGTCAATTGTTCAAAAGGGGAACAAAAAAGATTTGACCAGAGGTTAATCCCAACAACACATATCAGAGTGCTCTGAAATAAGTGATTTAGGATCACTTGACAACTTTTGACCCCTAAACAAATATGCTTTGATTTTCAAAGAAATTTATTATTTGCAGACCATACATATTCAACAGTGACCAGGCATTGTCTTGGACCATTTCTGTTAAAGTTTTTGTTGTTGTTGTTGTTTGGTTTCAGTTGTTGTTTATTTTTAAAGAGGAAAGTCCTTTCCCCCTTCATATTGTGGACAATATGAATATTTTCCAAATGATAAAAAATGATTCTACTGTTTTGACCGTAGTACTATACTGAAGCTACACAATGGGCAGGTTCACATGTCATGCTAACCCACCCTGCAGTTAAGCCATGGTGAGTGGGTGGGTCGCACACAATAGGGTTTACATGGCTTGTTCTTTCACTCCTTTTCCCTCAGTCCTCCAGCCGGCTCCAGTATATATCCCAGTATCCTTCACGGCAGAACACGTCTTTTCTCCTTGTTCTAGCACCCTTCCTACTCTGATTGCTACCTCTTTTCAGTCACCATCAGAGTTTTGTTTGTGTTTTTAGGTCCCTGAAAATTGTGCAAATGTGCTCACATTATTATTATTATTATTATTATTATTATTATTATTATTATTACTATTATTATTGTGTGTGTGTGTGTGTGTGTGTGTGTGTGTGTGTGTGTCTTTCACAAGTGATCAAGTGCACAATAACAGCTGTCCGATATATGTCTTCCCTGGTCAATATCCTTGTATGTTTCAGCTGTCACCATGAGTACCAAGGTGGAATAGGGTACATGCAAAGAAATTGACAAGGTGAGCCTGCATGCAGGCTAATTTGCACACTGTTGACCAGGGCTAGGTGGAAAATAATAGTAAGAGAAAGGAGGAACACAATAGTGCACTTCAGAAGCCTCAAAAACAGGAAAGAAAGTGAGAAAAAGGTGTAGCTATAGGAATTTCCTTCCACTTAGCAATGAAATCCTCTTGCTTTTAAGTGTTTAACTGACACTTCCCCGTGTCCTTTACCTTTTCAACACATCCCAAGTCTCCAGTAAGTCTAGAAAGGGGAGATATGGCTAGACACACACCTTTTCATGGCATTTTGGGGATGTTCCTATGAGGAATAGTTGAAAGAGCTGGGTATGTTTAGTCTGGAGAAGAGAGTATTAAGGGGAGACATGATAGCAGTCTTCAATAACTGAAAGGCTGTCAGGCAAAAAATGGTGCAGAGTTGCTGTCCGTTTCTCCAGATGACAGGACTAGAACCAGTGGTTGGAAGTTACAGGGAAGCAGATTTCAGCTAAACAGAAGGAGAAATGTAACACATTGATGAGGGGGCTGGACTTCTAGATGGCCTCCAAGGTTCCTTCCAACTCTGATTCTTATTTTCTCTTGTTCATTCTGCCAACTTCAGTATTATAGCAAATGCAATGTCTTTTCTGCTTCACAAAGCTTGTTCTGTTTTGTTTGGTTCTTTTTTTAAAATAGTACCTCGTTCTTTTTAAATAAATAAATATATGATATGCATGGAAGATGAAAGTCCAGGGTGTACCTAAAATAATAATTCCCCCGCCCCACCCATCATATTTTTAATGCTGGCTGAAACATATTGAGGATGACCCTAAATCAGGTTAAGTGCTGGCTCTCCTCTTCTGGACATATCTCGGAATGCTGCCCGATACCAATCTTAGTGATTGAATCATTTTGAGTCAGGGGAGTTGTTTCACATAATGCCCAAATGAGTCATGGTTCCTAATTTCTTTTAAAAAGGGCCAGGAGACCCGTAACGTTAATTATGTTATTGCACTAAGTAGAGGAACGCCTAATGGAATTGGTCGAGGACAACATAGTTCTACATTCAACACAGCAAAACATTATGTCCTTGCCTGAGAATAGAAACGGCTGTCATGATGCACAGTGACTCAGCTACAAAGAGAATTGATGTGGGTGAGGTCAGTGGTGCCCATATTTTCTACCTGAATGGAACCTTTCGTCAGCCAAAACCTCCCACCATTTGACAGCATTTGGGGGTATATTCTAGCGCACAGAGTCAGGTCATGCAGAGGGGCAACCAGTACTATCTATGTGAGAAAAGTAACTCTGTTTCTTCCCAGTCCAATCGCATGGCCTACTCAAGCTGGGCCTTCTGATTTGCCTTTTAAAGAGACAGTGCATGACAGCAAAGACTAAATTGCTTAACACTGCCCTGAATGAAAGCAGGGTAAATCCTAGATCACGCACCAATATGTCCCTGGGACTACGGCCATGTTCAGACATCATGCTCAGCCACCAAAGTTAAGAGTTTGGGGCTAACTATGATGGTGTAGCATGTTGTCTAGGGGAGAGAAAATTGGTACCACAGTGATTATGGAACCACCCCAGCTAACCATCCCACTGCAGTACATTTAAGGGACACTGGGCTGGCTCCCCGCTGGTTAAAAAGGTCTCTGGGAAGTTAGAAGGCTGCAAACATACAGACCATGGCCTATAGTGTCCCGCACGTCCAGCTCTGTTCTACCCACCCCTGACACTTTCTATGCCTGTGGCTGCATTTTTTTTAATTATTGCTTTTGGAACAGAGTGGCTGTTGGGAGACCATTTACACCATGGTGGATGCTGGGAGTCATTCTTAAACCATGCAGAAGTATGTGCCCTAACTATAGAGGAGGGTGGTAGCAGAACCACACAGTATCGCAGTTGTTCGGCTAACCCTCCCCTCTCCATAGTTGTCTGTGTAAAGGAAGCACACCCCAGCAAAGCTGGCCTTTCCACTGGATTTTGCACAGATCCCTGGAACAAACGCACACCGCTCCCAGTTTGGAGGGTTAAGCCCAATTTTATTCAGGATAAGGGTAGGATATACAGGATTAGCATTTCAAACTGATAAAACATGCAGATACAAATAAGAACCCAAACCAAGCAAACTAAAAACTAAGTTGCAAACCATACATCACCCAGCCATGATGTCACCCAGCTCAGGACAAAAATCCTTTTCAAAAGCATACTCTTTATAGATACTTTTTCTCGCTCCTTCCCCCCTCCCTTCGAAGATCTTTCACACCTTCCCCTGAGATGTTAATTTTCGCTCAAGGCCGGTCGGCCTTGCCCCAAGCGGTTCCAGGATGTACCAGAACGCCCCCATGCAGCTGGCGCTTATCTGTTCCGCTCCTAAAACCATAACAATAAAATAATTTAACATATTAAAAACAGCCATTCCCAGTATGATTTTACCCCTTCCTTACAGTCTGAACTACCACTCCTCCTCATGCATGTGAACAGGCCCTATGTCTTTCAAAGGAGCTTGTCCACTATACTTCATCCTTCCCTTAAATAACCCTTAATATGCTTCTGTAGAAACCGAGGTTTACTTTCAAAGTTGTTTTTAGATGTATGTTGTCTTTGTGTATACTGTCTGTTGTGTGTTTTTAATGTTTTAATCTTAAACTGCCCAGAGATCTTCGGCTATGGCGTGGCGTAGAAATGTAATAAATAATCATAATACTTTCCATAGAACACACTTTGAAAACCACTGAGGTTCATCAAAGTACCACTTAACTGTATGTATCAGGTAACGCCAGCCTTCACTATTTGGATGGATGTGTGTGACAGGATGTTAGAAACTTCCCTTGATCGTGACTGATGGGTCTGCTAAGACACAGGCTCAAACGGCACTTTTCATTATTCACACAGACAAAGGGCAGACTTTTCTGCATTCATCAAAAACCAGACAGTCTTCTCTGCTAGCAGAGGGCTCAAGGAGCGAGTTTAGCTCATTAGCATAATCTACACACAGCACACACACACACACACACAAACATATGCAGAGTTCCCACTCTCCACCCCTTTTAAATTGCTTCTGAAGTTCCCTTCAGGTTGTTGTTTTTAAACAGTTTTGGTCACTACCACTATATAGATGTGTATTATGTATTTTCCAACATGACCCAAAGTTAAGTCCATAAAAGTAAATTAATGGAAGATAGGTCCCTCGTCCCTTCTAGCCATGATATCTGAATGGAAACTCCATGTTCTGAGACAATGTAATGCTGTGGCCTGCAATCCTAGAAACACTTACTTGGGAGTAAGCCCCGCTGAGCTCAGTGGGACTTACGTCTGAGTAAACATGCTTAGTGTTGCATTGCAATATATGCTTATGATGCACTACCAATTCTCCGTTTATTATCAAAGTCCTATAAAGCGCTTTGCAAAACATTTCTACAGTACATGTTTGTGTAATTAAACTGAAATATTGATTGGATTTTTATTATATGCCCTATTATTGTCAATGGGGTTTACTGCCTCGATGTAGCAAAAATGCTTGTAAGTTCCAGACTACTGAAGCGTGGCTCCTATAACTAAACTATCCGTCTTTGAGTTATTTTCATTTTGACAGCTGCAGTCAATGATTTTATCAAGTCTAGCATAAAAGGGCCTATTTTGATCACGAATGAATCCTAATCTTACGTATTCTGAAGGGGAAAACAACAACAACATGATGCTTAACATGCTAACACTTCAGCCCCAAGAATCTTTGAACAAGCTCTCAGCCTTCCGTCTTTACTCCTGTTTACTCCAAACGCAATAGTTAAAAAAGAAAATATAACAAAGAAAACAGTCAGAATTTACATTGCAAGGATATGAAAAAAGTGACTTTCACTAAATTATCTACAAAATATTTGTCCTCCAAGCAAGATCTCATTTCATTGTGTCGTTCATCACTAGTTTTAAAAATCCTGATATCAAGCTGTCTGAGCAGTCCAAAAACAAACAAAACCAAAAAGCCATGCAAGTGCAAGCTCCTGGGATGGACATGATCCTCAGACAGGATGTTCAGAACCGAAAACAAAGGCAGGCATTTCTGAGTCAGGTCATGATGTACGCCTGTCCCTTAGGAACATAGAAAACTATGTTGTACCAAGGTAGACTATTCATCAGTGGAGCTCACTGTAACAGTATTGACAACTCTGGATGACTGTCACTATCTAGGGTCTCAGATCTTACACATCATTTGCTACTTGATCCTCTTTCTTGAATCTGGAGACTTGGGGGCGTTGAGCTTGAGACCTTTTTTGTATTTATTAAATTTATATCCCACCTTTTTTTTTCCCCTTGTGCAAGGAACAGCTTACATGGCACCTCTCCTCTCCATTCTATTCTCAAAACAACCCTGTGAGATAGGTTGGGCTGAGAGTCAGTAACAGGCCCAAAGTCATCCAATGAGCTTCATGACCAAGTGTGGACTAAAACCCAGACCAACCGAGTCCCGGTCCAACATTCTAACCACTACACCACACTGACCTTCTGCATACAAGGTGTGTGCTCTGTCCTTGTGCTAAGCCTGCCCCTGCTATTATCTGATTTGCAGGGGGATTTTGGATTTTCTCCAAAATGGAGAAAAGGCCCAATCCTACTGGATCGATGCCCATGGGGTGGAAGACTCTAATTTCGGAGCCCTGCCTCCATCCTAAACCTTGCTGGCATAAGTAATGGCAGAGGGGTTTTAAAGCTCTCCATCCTTCAAAGACACAGCCTCTGAGACTAACTCATTCACCTTTCCGGTGATGGGGTTGGGAAGAGTGGAGAGGCCTTTGGATCTATTGGTTCTGTGAACCCTTGCTTCCTCATCCACTGGCCCACCCCCCAACACACCCATTTCCTCACAAAGTTGTGATGCTGACCTCAGGAGAGGGAGCCACTGCCAAGTTTTCTGCTGGGAGGGGCCAAGTCCACAATCATATCTTCTCCTCCAAGGTAAGAACTCTGTTTGGCCTCAGAGGAGAAGATCTGCAGCATCCCATGTGAGCTTGGGCAGCAGACACACATTTGGAATTCACAGGGGAGAAAAGCAGCTGTGGGCAGCGGGGGTGGGGGGAGAGATTTTGCAGTGCAGTTGTAGCGGGCAGGGAAAGGACAAAGCATGCCTCCTATCTATGTGGCTTTTCCTGAAAAGAAGAGCGCAGTCCAGACTCCTTGAGACACATTTCTGTGTAACGTATAGGTATGCCCTTATTTGCTGCAGAGGATACCAAATATATCTGTACCAAAAAAGGATAATAGGAAAAAGTAATTTTTAAAAAGAAAAAGAAAAAGAAAACAGTGTTATTAAATCCCTCCATTATTCAAATTTAGATAAAGAAGCCATCATGGTCATGGTTTTCACATACACCCCCCCCCCCCCAAGGTAAGCCACTGTGGCTCCCTCAAAAACACCAACCACCATGGTTTAGTGTGACATCTGAGCAGGCCCAAGGAGTCTTTACAAAATTGTGGAATAAAATGCTCTGTAAAGTGCACTGAAATATCATTTCTGACACCCTCCATTTTGGCTCAACCCAATGTATTCATATATATATCCTACACTGTTTATTCTGAGGCCTTTTCTGAATTTGTGCCAGAAGAGCTATTAGCCATGATTGAATGAGGAAAAAACCCAAGATGAAATCCTCCAGAGAACAACGAGAGAGAGATGCCCTCCCGCTCTCAACCCATCAACTATAATGAATGATCGGCACAGTGCATGACAAGGACTGTAATAGAGGACTGGGGCAAAGACAGGAATAGGAATACTTCAGAGTAATTCACTCAGTTGCATGAGACGGAGGCAAGTCATAATATTTTTCACGTAGCTCTGCTGTCAGTGGGGGGTGGGGGGGAAATCCAACAAAGCGCAATTCATTTTGCAAGCTGACATTTCAGTCTGTCTGTGGAGAAGGACTACTGAATTAATAAGATTTTCAAAACGCTGTTCCAACCAAAATGCGATTAAAAGTAGCATACGAGGTGATCATCAGCATCTTCAGGGTGCAATTTCTTTTTAACAATATAACTACTGCTTTATTCTTTTTAAAGGCGGCAATGTAAATCACAATATTAAAGTCCACGAGAAACATAATGTACTGAGGAATTACAGAGTTGTTGGGGCAAGGGATATCACTAGCAGATGCTGGTACAATTCATATATATTATTTATCTGCTGTGGCAAAGTCACCACAAGGTGATTTTTCCTTAGCAGCTTCTCAAGAAACCACCCTACAGCATGATGGTCAGGGCCGGTGCTACCATAGAGGCCACTCAGGCAGTTGCCTAGAGTGCCAAGCTAAGAGGGGCGCCGGGCATAGCGCAGTTCTCACGCACGTTGGCTGTGAGCCAGCCCGGCCTGAGGATTCAGCTGGGCCTGGGCAGGCGAGATGGTGCCCCGTGCCCGCCCAGCCAAAGCAAAGCCAGGGACACTGGGGTGGGGATGGGATGGCTCCACGTTCGGACTTCCAGAACGCGCCCAGAAGAGAGAGAGAGAGAGAGAGAGAGAATGTATGGGTGAATGAGGTGCATGGGGTCTTTGAGTGAATGTATGTGTTCATGCATGTGTTTGTTTGGAGTCAGTGAAGCTGAGTGTGTATGTGTGTGTGTGTACGTGCGCATGAGTTGTGGGGGATGATTTGGAGGTGATATTCCTATTAAATAATACATTTTAGACCCATAGACATTCCTTTCCAATTTGTTTGCTATAATTGGCAGGACGTATTTCTTGCACTTTAAAATAAATTTAGCAGTTTCAAGTTTTGTGCTTATTTTTTCCAGGAAACATATGTTCTTAAAAATCAAAGTTGGCATTTTTTTGGGGGGGGGTGAAAGTAGCTCACCTTGCCTAGGGCGCAAAATAGTCTGGCACCGGCCCTGATGATGGTGGCCCTGTTCAGAAGACACTTTAACCACGGCTTTAATCATGATGGTTAAAGGTGTCTTCTGAACAGGGCCAATAGTATTCACACAACAGCATGTTTTCCACAGGGTAGTTATTTGCATTGTCTGAATGTAGCCAGGGTGGCTTGTTAGTCGTGCATTGTGGCTTGATAACCACCCTGAAAAATCCAACAACACCCCCTGGGTTCTCAAGTTCGTCTGTTCAAGAAAATAAGCCACACTGCATGGCTGACAACCCAACCTGGCTGCATTTAGACAACACACTAACCCATGGTTCAATAAACAACCCACGGTTCAAAACAACTCTCACTCAACCACAGAGTGTGGGTTAGCATGTTGTATGAACAATGCCACTGTGTCAGAGAAAAGGCCTGGGAACTAACAGGCTCTTGAAGAGCAGCTGTGCCACCATATAAAGTTACATCACTCCCTCTAAAAGCCAACTCAGGGGGTGAGTGGTAATAGCAATGTAGCCAAAACAGAGACAACAAGCAGAAAGTATTAACATGCTCTTGAGGCTCACAGAAGCACCAAAAGTAATATCTTTATGAAAATCTAGGGGAGAAAAGCCAATAAGCCAAGAATAATCTAACGACAGACTGTTGAGTGACGCTT
Organism: Elgaria multicarinata webbii; assembly: GCF_023053635.1. Taxonomy (NCBI): domain Eukaryota; kingdom Metazoa; phylum Chordata; class Lepidosauria; order Squamata; family Anguidae; genus Elgaria; species Elgaria multicarinata. Next base: position 41,549,931 of record NC_086175.1, on the reverse strand, counting down.
GGAAAAGAAAACCATAACCCGAGCATGCCCCGGGCTACGTGCTCCCTGGCTCTCTGCCTCTCGAACAAGCCAGTGGTAGCAATGAGGAGGAAGAGGAGGTGGAGCAAGAGCAGCTCCTGACAATGGTGGTGAGAAAGCGGCTTTTAAACAACCCACAGAGCCCGATGCCATTCCACTGCAAAGCCACACCGAAATCTGTTCTGTTAAAAGAATTCCAGGGCCCTTCAATGGCCGTTAAGTGGAAGTTAAGTGACAATTTAGCTTATCAGAACAATTGCTTGTTATTACGGTATTAGTGCTATATGGAGATCAATGGGGATGTGCTTTTTGCAGCTGACGTAAGTGCCTGGTATAACGTTACTAAGAATATCAATCATTAATAATTGCAAGGTTGCATTTTCAGTACTGTTTCTAATTGATTCAACAATACTGGGAGGCTCCTCTCCTCTTTGGCAAAAAAACCCCATTGCTTTCCCCCTTGATCTTCCCATATAGAGTTGGCATTGTAGCTATTTTTAAAACTTCACAGAGATCAATCATTTTAACCTACTGTGGACTTTTACTGCCTTTAACACCATGCACCAAATGTACTGGGTGTGATCAATGTAAAAGCAAACCCATTGTGCTTCTTGTTTCAATCTCGGCTCAATTTTGGTTGAGCGGAAGAAGGGAGGGAGGGTGGAGAGATGTATACTTTACACCTCTAACCAGTCGAAAGACGATTGGTGTTTGCTTTGTGGCTTCTCATAAACCTGCCAAATTTGTATGCGGATGACTGGTTTTTTTATTTTGTTCTTTCATCCAGGAGAATTACTTAGTTTTGATTTTAAATCAAACTCACCTGGCAGGCACTTTAATGTTTTCTTGATTCCATGGTTTATAAAGAAGGCAACTGAGTGCCTTTCTTTGTGTGCAATATTTTAATTAATCCACTTCTTCCCTTGGAGAACTGCACCACGCAGAGTTATATTTTATTTATTAACCATGATTCTTTTTCTTTTTATTCTTCCCTGAAGTCATAAGCAGCTGGAATTTCCCCCGGATGAATCATCCAAGAACAAAATGTGTAGAAATATGGAACAATGCTGCCAGACCCACTGCATTGGGCAACTGGGCCTATAGGCCTCCACGTTAATTTCCCACAATGCTCTAGAGTGACTACATTGGGTGCTCCAAGGCATTGTGGGAAATTAAAGGTCACTGCTACTACTGCCACCACTGCCAAGTAAGCCTGAATGTGCCTTTCATAAAAGAGGGAGCCCAACAGAAGGTACATTGCCCAGAGACTCCTCAAACTTAATGCCGGCTGTGAGAATAAGGCCTGTAATGCACATAGGCATTTCATTAGAATGTGCACCCAGGGAATTATTTCTTTTTAAAAGGTAAACATTTATTGAATACTCAATCATAAGATATCATAAGCTCCAGCAGAGGCTGAGGGGGTGCAGCTCCTGGCAGAGAGATTCCTTTTTGCTCCTACTGCCAGGAGCAATGGTGCTCTCTCAGGGGCAGCAGTTGTTCAATGCAGTGGCAGAGCCACCGGAGAACATCCAGAGAACCATTCCCACTACATCTGGATCCCCCTCTGGATCCCTACTCAATGCCCCCCCTTAATTCAGCCCTTATTGCTCAAGGCATTAGGGTGTGCCTGGGCACACCAGGCACACCCCTTGCACATGCCTATAGTAATGCATAGTATTCATTGCCAAAAAGCTTTTCAGGCAAAACTGATTAGTGGATTATTTTTTTACATCTGTCTCTTTACCTCTAACCTTATATCATTTCTATAATGTACAATCTTTAGCCTGCAAGAGTTTCAGTGTCACCTATGTATAAACTCTGAAAGAAAAGTCACTTAGGCTGCAATCCTATATATTTTTAGACAAAACAAAGTTCTACAACTCACAGCATTCTTCAGCCAGCATAGAACTGCACTGTAAGAGTTATAATTCTTTATTTAGTTTCTATACCACTCTACAGCCATAGTTCCCTGGGTCGTTTACTGAGACACTTTATTGGTTCTAGCAATTATTATGATATTTTTCCAAGAATGGGGGAATGTATGCCATATCTTCCTTAAACAAGAAAAGTCAATTTGTGTTACTACAGTGCAATACTATGTATGTTTAGACAGAAAAAAGTCCTACAACTCCCAACATTCCCCAGCCAGCATGTTGTAGGACTTTTTTTTCTATCTAAACATCCATTGAATTGTGCCCTTAGTTGGTGGTGGCCTGCTTAATGCATCCTGTCATGAGGATTTCCATACCAAAGGTATTCTTCTTTACACAAACAGCCACTGATTCATTTTTATTTTCCTAGGGTTCTCAGCCAATTAAAGAATTTTAGCCATTTTTAATTAAATAATTAACTGATTATATTTAAATAATATTTGCTGTTACTAACACCTTAATATAGGTGCCTTTTTGCAAAATGGCCATTCCAGTTAAACGAGATCACCTTTGGAGGCCTTTCCCTAAGTGCCACTTAAAAATCTTTTCACTGCCTTTTTATTTACTCAGGGCTTTTAAAACATTGTACGAACTGGTTTTACATTCTCCACTTCTCTATTTTTATTGGAATAGGGTTTTTTTACTGTTCTACTGCTTGATATGTTTTCGGGTATAATAGAAACTCTGAAGTATAAGAGCATCAGAGCATTTGAGAGTCTATAGAGTAACAATGAAAATTTTAAAAATCCCATATATATGGATTTTTTTTACTTCCATTGTTACGCTTTTGATTTTATGGTAAGCTGCCCTGAGAGTAGCCTGCCACTGAAGGGCGGGATAGAAAGTTTCTAAATAAATAGCAAGGAAACCAAACTCAAGTGGGACAGGAAATAAAGACCTTAGCTAGAACTAAGGACTATCCCAGGCAAATGGAGGGGTCATCCCTGCCTGCTCCCGGTATCCCCTGTGTGTCATTTGGATGTACAGGGATGATCCCGGGACGATCCCAGGATATAGGCCTGGTCTAGCTATGGCCAAAGAGTTGGATTATGTGCTTGGTCTAGCAAGGAGGAGCAATGTAGGAATGGTGTCTCATGTTCTTTCTTCTCAGGTGGATTTTTGTTTGTTCAGTTTTTCCTCTCATTGGTTCCAGGCTGGCATAGGTGAGAAACCCAATCTTGAGACCTCATAGAGAAACATGGAATGTGTCTTTTTGGGGACTACCACCAGCAGAAACACCACTGACAGTAGATCTATACCCAGGGAGCTTTCCATGGGCATACTGGGGGCATCCTAAACTCCTCCAGCCAGTGGATCTGGGGTTTAGGATTGTGCTCTAAAATGTATAACAGCACCAGTTTATTCAAATGCAAGCTATTACTTATTATTAGAAGAGAGGCTAACTTTATATTTTATATTTTCCTCTTTTCAGCCCTTGTTATAATCATGCTCACCAGAACCAAAATAGCTTCCATATCACATTACATCTCAGCCTCATTGACGAAAAATTGGCCCTGAATCCTGAATCAGTTATGGGTTCGATCTTCTGCATGCTTAAACTCAGTGGGGCCTACTTTCAAGTAAACACAGAGGATGAGGCTGCACTTTTTAAAAGTTCATTATTCAGCAACGTGATCTATGTTTTCATTAAACAAAATGTAAGACCAAAATAGAAGGGCCAGGTTTTCATCCAGCACTCAACTAATCAACTAATCAAGGCTGAAGTTCAACAGCAGCGAGGGCTGGGCCCACTGTGATTAGAACTTCACAATCACTCTACCTAGTATGGGGTTGCTCTTTTTATTAGGATTGTTATTTTTTTGAAAATTTCCACTACTGAAATGTCTTTTGTTATGGTAGTCAGGCTGCCTGGAAGAAATTCCTTTATTTTGGAAGCACAGTGGAAGACCTCCTTCTATACAAATGAATGTTTTGTTCCATCCTCTTTAGTGGTGCCCTGGTCTCCTTGCATTTTATATCTAAAACTACATCCAGCTTTAATTCCTACATATTCATCCTTTAATAGCCTTGCCCTGAGCCTTAGGTGGACACTTACGTATTGCCAAAGAAGAGGAATCTCCTAAATAGAGGATAAAAGAGGCCACCAATTTGAATAACATTTATATACTCAATTGTATATGTATAGGGGCAAATTTAGAAATAATAACTAGAATTTAAATAGAAATACAATACATCTCACATAGTGGCTGGCCAGCTGTCCTCCACACAGTGGCTGACCAGCTGTTGGTGGGAAACCCACAAGCAAGATGTGAATGCAAGGGCAGCCTCTCACCCATGTTTCCCAGCAACTGGTGTACATAGGCATTCTGCCTTTGAGACTGGAGGTAGCACATAGCCATCAGGACTAGTAGCCACCTGCAAAGACAAAATACTTCCCAAGTTGAAGGGGCCCAAATTGAAGTATCAGAACAGCCATCACAAAGGCTATCAAATAAGTTAAATATATACATTACAAAATGCTGAAGGAATTTGCTTGTTCATGGAGCCTTCTGATGCTGTGTGGAATCTTGCCAGCTACTGAATTATTGATAAAGTTTGATCTTTTGAAACATCTCTGTATTGCCAGTGATCGGGTAAATGTGACTTCATAACAGGTTTTAATTCTTGATGCCTGGCCCAGCACTAGTCTCTGGAATCAGCTAATCTGAACTTCTGCTCAAACTACAATGAATAGTATGGATTTTGATGGTTTCCGGAAAAATAGTCAAGTCATTCTATTGACTGTAATGCAGTCAGATCATTTTAACAGCTTCGTTAAAGTGTCTAAATATCTTCATCCAGAGTTCTGGCTGGCTGGCTTCAGAAAGAAGATCTGTAAACTGTAGAAAACGTTTCTATTTCCATTTCCAGGATTCTTTGCCTAGCCAATTCCATGTGATGTCCTTCTGACATGACATTTTTTGCATATCTTTCCAGAGGGAAAACATACATCAGTACATGTTTTAACCCTCTCTGCCACCTACAGGATGAGAGAACCATAATGATGCAACATGACAGCCATAACAACCGTGTATTCTGACAGGGTAAAACACAACCCAGCAACCTGCAGCCCACCACAATTTAGCTGGAGAAGATGGTACATGAGAAGTGTCACCCTGGTGTGCCATCGCATCTCCTCAATCACACTTCCGCCAAAAGGAGTGTCACCCCCATGCATGGTCTTCCCCATTTAAATGACATTTCTCTCCTCCAACCCAGCTGGTAGCTACTGATCTCAGGATGGGAGGGGAGGTTTAAACCTCCCCAACTCTGTGCCAAGGTGGGGGACTCTGTCTGTGTGTGTGTGTGTGTGTGTGTGTGTGTGTGTGTGTGTGTACGTGTACGTACACATATGTCTGGATGAGTATGTGTGACAGTGAGACAGGGTGGGGAGGAGAGGGGGAAGGCTGTTCTTTGCCTGTCCATGTGCATGTGTGCTCAGGCAGGTGCCACCCCCAATTGACAGCCCATAGCCACATGCAGACCTCTAGAGCAAAAAGGTTGTCCACCCCTGAGGTAACAGAGGAGTTAAGCTACTGTGAGAGTTCAGAAAGTAAAGTTAGACATGATATCTATCCACGCCACCTTTTAACTCTGCACTATCTTCACTTTTAAAAAAAAACACTCACAACTTAGTAAGGGTGCAATCCCATGCGTGTTTAGACCAAACAATGTCCTACAGCTCCCAGCATTCCCCACCAACATGTATTTTCTATTTAAATTTTAGGGGGGGGTATGTCAAAATTGCACGCGCACAAAGAAATTTGCATATGGTGCCCTCTTTTTTGACCATGTGTAAGTGGCCACCCTAGGTCCACCTGTCCAATAGGTAAAAGCCAATCAGCCGAAATGAAACAGTAAAACTGGACTCAGAGGAAAGCAAAAAACATACTCAACTATGGCAGTTGTCTGGGCATGACAACATCCCTTCCCAGCCTTTCTTTGAAGGGCAACCAGAACACTTAGAGCAACCAGCTGTATGAAAGGGCGAGTGAGTGAAACACATCGCCTGCCTAGCTGAACGCCCCTAGTCCCCCTCTGCCTCTATGGTTAGATGATAAATGCTAGAACAACACACCCACTTGCTAAAATTAGAGCCATCTGGATTTGCCTGAAGCTAGATAACAGCAAGGACAACAACAACCAAAGTTAAGTGCTGGTTGCCCGACTGCAGGGAAACCAGTTTCAAATATATCAAGAGTAAAAGGGGGGGGAGGGATATGCCCATAAGCATTTCTCTCCTGTAAGAGAGCAAGGAAGAAAGTCGCATGTGAAAAATGGCCTTCATTATTCAGTTACAATATTTTTGAAACTATAAAGTACGGATTTAATCTGGACAGGGCTGCTTTCTGTTGTAATGGAAGCAGCATGATTGTTAAGATGTTTATAATCGGCAAAACATGTGTTTTAGGGAAGTGCGTTTTTTGCTTGTGAATCCTTGTAAATGGAAGCCTGCCTGTCTTCTTTTGTATGGCACCGGATTTCCTAAAGGCATTTGCCGACTTCTTATGCTGAAATTCTAAATCGCGTTTCAAAGTAGTTAATGCTATTGAAAGCATTCAGTGAAGCAAATATTAACAGGGTCTTTCCCTCTCTTCTCTTTTAATCCCCTTACAGTGTGTGGGGTGGGTGGGTTTGCTTATCATGGTGGCAACCCGCTGCCGTATAGGCAGCCCCTAAGAGGGCTTCCAGATCACGGCGGAGTTATCTTCCAATTGAAACCCTCCAATATTTTCCCACCTCTTCTTCCATCTTTTGTCTTATGACAAAGTATCTGGGAAGGAGGAAAAGAAAGCATATCTGCACAATTATGTAAAGTGAAATTATTGATCAATCACTTAAAACAGAGGCAGCTAATCAACTAACAGCCTGATCATATGTTAGGCATGCATAAGCATACTGATTTCAATGAGGCATGCCTAATTCTGTATGGATCAGTTTCTAAGAATTCATCACTCTAGCTTCAGACCTGCCTACAGGACTGAACAAAGCAATCTTTTCAAAGGGAAAGGTTTTAAGATAATTAGGGCATCGCTTAAGCCAGGGCTACCCAGAGAACAACGGCGAAACGTATTTTCAATGTCACACCTTAGCCAAAGAATCCTGGAAGTAATAATAAAGAAACATGTGACTGAACATATATAGAGTTCCGTCCCCTCAACACTGAATAACTAGAACCAGTCCCAATGCACCTGGAATTAAGAGGACTAATGCACAGGTTCGGTTTCTGCATAAAGGAGAAGAAGAAGAAGAAGAAGAAGAGGAAGAGGAAGAGGAAGAGGAGGAGGAGGAGGAGGAGGAGGAGGAGGAGGAGGAGGAGGAAGAAGAAGAAGAAGAAGAAGAAGAAGAAGAAGAAGAAGAAGAAGAAGAAGAAGAAGAAGAAGAAGAAGAAGAAGAAGATTCTCAAGCCAATAAATTGCTTTTTTTATATAAGAAATACATCCGGTACTCAAGTTAAAACTAAGTATTTCTCTAAGTCATTTTGAAAGCTGTGATACTGGCCAACTCTGTCACTTTTAAAACTTCTAAGCAGCAGGTTTCTAACCTTTAAAACTTTAAAGAAAATCCATCTTTGGCATTTCATTGTGCACACAATGACCTGCCAAGTTGCTCACACACCATGACAGGTACAGGAGCAGCTCTTCACATCAGAGCATCCTCCTTGTCCAGCTTCTTGAATCAATTTTAGCAAGTGTGTCCTGCCAAATAATAAATGAGAGGTTTGGATAGCAGGGTCCAGGTAGGTGGCATAACTAGTGCCAATTCTGGCTCCACTAAACAGGAACAGTGTAATTTGGACCACAAACGGAGGTGGTTACTTGTGCAATTGTGTCACTGTGCTGTGTTGGAGTTTCAATGCTAAATGGACCGACATCACACCATTCGTTTTTAAAGGAGCTGTTCATTTCAGGTCAGCGTCAGCACAGGATGCTTCAACATAGCTTTGCCAGGGGATTCAGGTGTGCAATGCAAACCCATCCATATCTCTCACTTGTCTCTTGCTTGTGTGCATGGTAGGTGAGCCATCAAATAGATGAGCCATCAAGGAGTACTTGAAACACCTATGAGTGTCACAGTTCAAAAGCAACTTTTTAGCTTTATTTTTGGAAGAATTGACCACTGGCATGGTCACAATGCTGAGCAAGAGTGTAGCAAGCAAGATTTTGTGTACACCCCTGACCTTTGCTTCATGCACACAAACTCTCAGTATCTTCCTCTTAGGAATGTATGAGAAATCCATATCAGTTCATTTTTCTAACCAGAATTTACCCAGTTCTCAACTTACAGAACTGAACTCAGACCCAAACACAATCTGAAATTGAGATCCATAAGTTTCCAAGCTTTCGACGCAATTCACAGAACACACAAAAAGTGTTCGGAAAATGTGTACATTTGGGAAACGTGCATGAAAAACGTGGCCTTCTGAGCGCCCCACACAAACGTACTTTAATCGCTGGGTGAAAAATGCATACATTTTAAAAAAGTATAATCGGTTAGTACATTTGGAAAAATATGCACAAAAATATGCAAGAATTTTCATGCAAAAATTAAAATAAAGCTCAAAATCTGACATGGACATGTGTCAGGATGAACTTCACAGTGTCATTTGGAAAATCTCAACAAACTTGTGTTTCCTTGATTTGCACAGGCCTACTCATCTCTATCTAATTTTTTTGGCACTGTTTGTGACTATCATATATTGTGTATATGAGCCTTGTGTGGCGCAGAGCAGTAAAGCAGCAGTTTCTGCAGCTGAAACTCTCCCCACAGCCTGAGTTCGATCCCAGCGGAAGCTGGTTTCAGGCAGCCGGCTTGGGTCGACTCAGCCCTCCATCTTCCTGAGGTCGGTAAAATGAGTACCCAGTTAGCTGGAGGAAAGGTAATAATGGCCAGGGAAGGCAACAGCAAACCACCCCACTATAAGGCCTACCAAGAAAACGTCAGCGAAAGCTGGCGTCCCTCCAAGAGTCAGTAATGACTCAGTGCATGCACAAGAGGTTCCTTTCTTTCCTTGTGACTATCACCAACTTCCCCAAATTAGGGAAGAACCTGGGGCACATCCCTCTTCTTTTTCCAGAAAATTAACATCTCAAGATGCAATTCTAACTTCCAGCGAACAATCTTAGAGTGGAATTATTAAGCAAAGTGAATCTGGTGGTGTAGGCTGTGATGGATCTGACTTATATGAGCCAGCTCGAAATGACTGGCTGACATTTTGCAGTGCCTAAACTCCGTGTGAAGAGCTTACAAAGACTATGCACTGGTGCTAAAAGCTCCAAGGGAGCTTTAGCTTCAGCTGAGACTGAGAGCTTATATAGGAGATGGAGCAGCGCCCACTTTCTGGCTTTCAGACAAGCCCTGATCCAGGAAGGTGACAACATGAGCTTTCCTTTCCTCGCCAAGTAAACTCCTGTGTGGCTAGCCAGGCGCTCTGCTGGTAGCCCAGAAGTGCCAGTCTGGCTCATTGTCTCCTCTCCATCTGTGGCTGTGAGGGTGACAGAGGGAGAGTTTGAGACGAACCCAAGCCACCAGTGTTGAGACCTCCAATCTGGGTCCCATGGTTTCCTTCCAGAGGTCTACTTGCAGCTCCTGCTCCCTCTGCTCCACCTCTGAGGAGACCCCAGTTTTCAGGGCTGAACCCTGAAACCATCTTGTAAAATGTTGATTGGTTCATGTCCCAGGCCAGAGGTGGGGACAGATACCTTTTTGTCCAATCCTGATAGATTATGATTTTTTTTAAGGGTCTGTGAGCTTTCTTCATTTACACTTCATCTCTTCCTTTCTCACAAAGCCTTGTTAAAAGTCAAGTGGCTGACCCAGAGCTGCTTCAGAGCCCATTGATTTGCAGGCCAACTATTTGGAATGGCCAGGAGAAGAACATCTGAAAAGTGGGTAACTAACATTGGTGTGCATGTTGTCCCTTGATACTATCATGAAACAAAGACAGTTTGCTGTTTAGTCAGAATCAGAAATATCCACTTTCATTTTGTTTGGACTCCAAATGATTTGATTCCCTGCTAATAAGACATTTTTTTTCTTTTGTATCAATGTTCCTCTGGACTGAAATACTCTGTTCAAACTTGTGCTTAAATATCCTGCTGTGTTCAATGTACGTAATTGGAAAATAGATATTTTTGTTTTATACAAGTAATAGAGGCACCCTCAAACATATAGAAAGCATACACATTAATATGTTCTAAATGTTATGACCTATTTTTATGGGCCAGCATAGCTAATAACTAGTATTTTTGTGAGAGATTTTTAATATTAGGATTTTTAATATTAGCACAATATTAGGATGGTGGGAGGAAAAAAACTTTTTCATGGCCCTCATTCTCTCACATATGCATCCTGTACAAAAATGATTTAATTTTCACAATAAAGCCCCACTGCGTGGCAAAATGGCATTTCTTATCTAATATGAATGTAGCTTAGAAACTGCATTTTGGCACGCTCTGGGGCTTTATTGTGAAAGTTACATCGCTTTCATGTAACGTGTTTATATGAAATAGCAGGGCCAAAACCAAGGTTTTTTCTCTCAGAATCCTGTTATTGTGCTAATTACACACACAACAAACTCACAAAAATTGTAGTTATTAGTTGCCCGCATCCTAGAAAGATCATAATATTTAGAACATATTTGAATAAATAGTTTAAAAAGTTACGTCCTGGTTTTTCTACATCCCACTGAATAAGTGAACATCGGTACAGTATTGAGATGGCATCCACAGCACCATAGCAACATCATCAAATCAAGAAGTACATTCACAGTGTAATATTAAACTTAACCTGGAAAACACAAATGAATATTATCCATGCTGGGTAACAGGACCTATCCATTTAGGTTTCATGTTGCAAGGCTGACTGAAATTGGTTGTTTCCCTTCATTTAACTTGTACGCCCTCTACTGATTCTCTAGCAGCAAAGCAAAGAAGAAAGTGCACTATTTATTTAGATAAAGCAACGCTAACTTTCAAATAGAATGTGCAAATGTAGCACTGATTCTGTGATACGCCATATACACAAATGTGTTTGCACGTATATGTATAGGATGTCATGGGATTCTTCCAATAAATGCAGAATTTGCAAAGCACATGGAATTATAGCCACAGATGTGAGTCTGCTCCTCCACCTGCCGACGCCCCGCAACAACTGAAAATGTGGAGCCCTGGAGAAAGTAAACAAGTCACAGGCTACTTTTTCCCCATTTTGAGGTTGACAAAATATTTACATCTGTTTTCAGATCATAACACTACAACATGTCTCTCAAGGCAGCAAGCTGGAACTACATAACTTTGGATTTAACCCATTGACTGAAGAGTTTCACAACTGAAAATCCTAGCTCTTTTTTCAACTCATACAGCAAACAAATCATCACCATTTTTTCTTTGACAAAACTTATGCCTGAGGTACAGAACAATATTTAGTCATATGCAGGACAATCACATCAATAGTAAGCCCCACTGTGAGTAAGTGTGTTTAGGATTGCTCAAATCTAAGTTGTATATGAGATAAGTTGTATCTCAGCTTGGCTGCTTCATCGTCGTTTGAAACTTAATATGGCAAAGACTGAATTGCTTGTTTTTCCTCCTAAACCTTCTCCTCATCTCTCATTCTCTCTTACTGTCAATGATGTTACGCTTACTCCGGTCAAGGAAGCTCGTAGCCTTGGCTTTATATTTGACTCCTCGCTCTCCTTTATTCCTCATATTGAGGCAGTAGCTAAATCTTGTCGTTTTTTCCTGTATAATATTGCCTGGATTTGATCATTTTTGTCTGTCTCTTCTGCCAAGACGCTTGTTCATGCGCTGGTTATTTCACGGTTGGACTACTGCAACCTTCTTCTCTCTGGCCTTCCTTCTTCTCACATCAGTCCGTTGGTTTCTGTTCACCACTCTGCCGCAAAGATCATCTTCTTGGCTCGCCGCTCTGACCATGTTACTCCGCTTCTGAAATCTCTTCATTGGCTTCCAATTCACTTCAGAATCCAATATAAACTTCTCCTGTTAACCTTCAAAGCTTTTCACGGTCTAGCTCCTTCCTATCTCTCCTCTCTCATCTCACACTATTGCCCCGCTCGTGCTCTTCGCTCCTCTGATGCCATGTTTCTCGCCTGCCCAAGGGCCTCTACTTCCCTTGCTCGCCTTCGTCCATTTTCTTCTGCTGCCCCTTACGCCTAGAATGCTCTTCCAGAACATTTGAGAACTACAAGTTCAATCGCAGCTTTTAAAGCTCAACTAAAAACTTTTCTTTTTCCTAAAGCTTTTAAAACTTGATGTTGTGCGGACTTTATACTGTTAGTTTTACCCTACCCTGTGCCTGCTTACCCTACCCTGTGCCTGTTTGCATTCTCTTCCCCTCCTTATTGTTTTACTATGATTTTATTAGATTATAAGCCTATGCGGCAGGGCCTTGCTATTTACTGTTTTACTCTGTACAGCACCATGTACATTGATGGTGCTATATAAATAAATAAATAAATTAATAATAATAATAATAATAATAATAATAATAATAATAATAATATATTAAAGTCCCATTCCATCCTTTGGTTATGATATCCTGGGTTGCAAATAGGACCAGGCCTCATACGCATTATTGTTAATGGGGCTAGTTTTTGTTTTTTCTGGCATTCCTCTCCACTGAACTCCTATCTCAGTTCTTGTACATTATTTTATGGGATGGCCTAAAAGCTAGTGAAAGAAAACTAGGCCCTATAAACAATAATGCACTATTGCTTGCACATCCATCCAGCAGCCTGCTGGTTTGGGGCCTAAAGGTTTAACAACATTGTCAAAAATGCCTGATCCCTTGATCTCAGCCTCCGGCTGTCAAAGGCATTAAAATGTGTATATTCCACAGGTTAAATTGTGAGTGTCATGTATTCAGCATAGCTTTAGGAATTCAGATCCTAAGCTAGGAGTCGTCTTGTGTTGATTGATGGCCCTTTGTCACACAGTTTTCTGGGTTGTGACCCCTGGAGACTCAAAAATGAACTTAGCCAAACATAACAGCATCCCTTGCTCAGTGAAGCAGGGATGCAGGGCTGAAAAAACCAAACGGTTCTGTCAAAAAATAAAGTGCTTTGCTCAGAATGATCTGTCAGAGTTTCAAAGCTTCTGACAGATTTAGTATTCAAGGCATAGGCGGGAATTGTTGATGAATGCTGACACAGCTGTCTGGTGCATTTCTTTCCTATTAGAAAACAATTTTACATATTAATGCTTTTAAATATTATTTATAATAAATCTCTATCTTTGGGGATTTTTAAAAATCCATGGAACATCTGTATCATCATTACCAAAACAAAGAAGGCTAGAAAGGTGCTGTTATGGCATAGTGCTGGTCTTCAGAGCAGCTTTAAAAAGTAGTTTTTAATCATGTATAACTGCTGCCAAGCCGATACAGGACAGGATAGGGGTGAAGAATGAGGTAGCCTGCATTTCTTAGCATAGTTTAAAGCTATTTTGTATGCCAAAATTATTCTTTCATAGATGAGTTCATTGACCTGTTCTGGTGGTAAACATAAGGCAACCATAAGTTGTTGTTGTTGTTTTCCTTTCAGAAGGATGTACATTAGAGCCTAAGGAACAAAGTGAACAGCTAGAGCATCTACGGATTAAAAACATTTGTTTCCTGCAATTTCTCCAAAGAGCTCAGTGTATTAATTCCCATTAATATAGCATCTAAATTGTGGCAAGAAAGGGTTTGCACCTGGCCAGCATTTGAGAAGAACATTCTTGCCCTAGCTATTTTTCAGGTGTTTCAGGCGCTAAAGGAATGCACTTTTGATGCAAGCAAAGGGTGAGAGTTAAAGGGCTCTTGGACTTCGGCTCAAGATCTTCAGATCATTGGGCTTGAAGGGGGGTGTATGCACTGTATTTATTGTTCATACTGTATGTTTATCTAGGTTGTTTGTATTTGTTTTAAGATTACATTTTAAATTTATTTTTTGTTTTAAATTCAGTTCTGCTTGTTAATATTTTTGGCTAATAATAATTATAATAATAATAATAATAGAAATTAGCAATTTTGTTAAGGACTATTTAGACAGGAAAAAAGCCCTACGACTCTCAGCATTTCCCAGCCAGCCATGTTGGCTGCAACATGCTGGGATTTGTAGGGTGTTTTTCTGTCTAAACATGCATAGGATTGTACCTAAATTGTGCATATCTTTCTTGCTCCAAACCCTGGCAGGATCTACACTACTGCTTATAATGGTTTATAATGGTTATGACAACTGTTCAGGCCCAGGACACATTACATATACTATTTTCATACCGTTTCTAAAGTGTTATATCCTGCCGGCCCCCTGTCTGCCTGGAATTTTAATCATCTGAGCCGCCAGACACACTTCTCACCTGGATTCTCCATCAAATCTGGACACTTCTCTGTTTGGACGTTGTAGCGTTGAAAACTTGACCTGAAACTCTCTTGAATCCTGGACTTTAGTCTGTCTCGGAGCATGAATGACAGAGGTCCTGTCTCTATTGCTTGGTGCTCTCTTTCTTGGCTGGACTTACAATGAATTATAAACTTGAGATTCTCTTCTGCTCTGGAACTGTTATAGGGAACTTGAGCAAGAGCTAGTTAGCCTGTGTTAGGAATGTCATCTTGTATGTACTCCTACACACACACACACACACACACACACATCTAATGTCACTTCAAGTGAATATTTTCCATTCACATATTCAGCTGCCTATAATTTGTGCTGAACAAACTCTTCATGGGGCTGCCCTTAAAGCTGCTCCGGAACTGGAGTTAGTGCAGAATGCTGCAGCTCGTCTGTCGTCTGGAGCTGTCCCTTTCCAGCATGTAACTCCTCTGCTGAGGGAACTGCACTGGCTGCCTATTCGCTACCAGGCCAGGTTTAAGGTTCTTGTACTAATGTACTAGTGTACAAAGCCCTGAACAACTTGGGACCAGGATACCTGACAGAGTGCCTTCTTGCCTATCAACTTCCCTGGTCACTGAGGTCATCCAAGGGCATGCTCCTGGTGGTTCCACATAGACCCATCCTCCGAATGGAATCCACCAGGGGAAGAGCCTTCAGTGTGGTGGCCCCCCTCCTATGGAATTCCCTGTCTCTGGAGGTCAGGTGGTCGCCAACTTTGAATTCCTTTCAGCGCCTCCTGAAAACATCATCGTTCCAGGGAGCCTTCCCTTGATGCCCAGCCACGGTTCACTTTGCATTTTGCTTCTTTTAAAAAACTTTTTTTAATGTGGTTTGATTCTGTTTTTATTTTATCTTGTACACTGCTCTGAAATTTTGAATGGGGAGCGGTATATAAATATTGTAACTAAATAAGAAATTTATGAGGCAACTGGGTCTTTTTACATTTTGTTTTATAAGTCAATATTTTGCTCTCAGCTGGAATCCCATTAAAACATTTTATTACCCAGCATAGTGACTTGCCTGGACTTATAATGAATTATTAACTTGAGATTCTTTTCTGCCCTGGAACTACAGGGAACTAGAGCAAGAGCTAGTGAGCCTGTGTTATGAATGTCATGTTGTGTGTATCCCCACCACCACCTAAAGTCACTTCAAGCAGATGTTTCCCATTCACATATTTAGCTGCCTACAATCTAGTGCTGAATAATTGAGTGATGACCATTCATAAATCAGCCTGTGATCAGAAACCTTTAACAAACTCTTCATTCCTTTCCATTAATGGGCCAACTGGGTCTTTTTACCTTTTGTTTTATAAGTCAATATTTTGTTCTCAGTTGCAATCCCATTAAAACATTGTATTCCTTAGGTAAACCTCTTTGGTTGCTGACTTGTTACTGTTTTGCTATGTGCTCCAGCCTCTTGGAAAACACATTAATCACAATACTGGGTCTGTTGCAGCAAAGCTCGCGTGGTATTTTGAGACCAAGGACATCACAGGCAATGAACTGCTCCAGAACAGAAGCGAGGAATATATTAACCTTGAACCATCCAGGGTAACTTTTCATGGGATATCTCTATTACTTCCCTGACACACACACATACACACACACACACCCTTCAGAGAGCAGCTGAAACATGTTTCTTGATTTAAACATTTCAGCCTGCCATGCTGTATATACAGTTCTTGACACTTTGGTGTCATTTTTTCCCTGTACTAGAAAAATATAGTCAGGAATATGTAATCTGACATTCATGCTTTAACTCAGAAAGGCTTCTTCCTGCAATCTGCAATGCATTTTTCCTTACACCTTCGGATATACAATAGCAAAACATTTGTTTGATATATAGAGATATAGAGATATTCCACCCAATAATGTGCTATTGCTGCTATTGTTCTGTGAGCTTCTGACTTTTGATGTCATTTTCATAGTGTCAGGTGGAACAGAAGGACAAACTGGCTAATGGGTAAGTATTGTGGAAGATACAATGCTCTGTGGGTTTGACAGTTGGAGGCACTGCTGGTGCCAGACTATTTGTAGGGGTGTGCACGGACCCCCCGCTCCGCTTCACTTGCAGATCCGCCATTTTCAGAGCGGGCCGCTTCGCCCCGCCCCGCCTACTTCCGCTCCGCTCCACTCAGAGCTCCGGATCCGGATCGGAGCTCCGTTTTTTCCCCCATAGGGTTGCATTGAAAGCTAAAAAATTATACAACGTTTTTTCTGTTCAAGTTAGAAACCTCAAACTCAGCACCATGAAAGCTTATCCATGTGTCCACATGCACGCCACGTTTCAAGCAAATCCCATCATCCCCTGATTTTTGGCGAATTTTTGAAAATCGGGCACCCCATTCAGACCCCTTGGGATAGCTCCGTCAATTTACAGTTTAGAAACCTCAAACTCGGCACCAGGACAGCTTATCCATGTGTCCACATGGATGCCCAGACTCAAGGCAGTCCCATCATCCCCTGATTTTTGGCGCGACTCTAACCTCTAACGCACCACCCATAACCCTAATTCACACCCCTTTCGATAGCTCCGTCAATTTGCACGTTAGAAACCTCAAACTCGGCACCATGATAGCTTATCCATGTGTCCATGTATAAGAATATAATAATATGTTTAAGAATATTACTAAATGTAGGGAAATGGGACAAGAAGTGTGTGTATGCTTTCCCCAAAATGCTCAATCTGTGGCTGTTGCACTTCACAAAAGCAGTGCACGCAATCAGGCTTTAAGAGAGGGGAGGGGGGAAACGAACCAAACAAACAAACACACACTCCAAAATTTAAAAATAAAGTTTATATTAAATCAAAGTAAGGGAAAAACACAGAGCAAACTAAGCAAAAAGTCAGAAAGAAGCAAACAAACACACGCGCCAAGCTAAAATCCTAATCTATCTCCAAAGTACACAGCAGCAGCTAGCTAAGTAGACCCTCTCCCAACGAACGCTAAACTCACAAGACGCTGAGAGCTCAAAGATCTCAGGATGACTCTGCCTTAGTCCCCCCCCCCTCGAACGCTGGGATTGGAGGATGCTTCATGAGGAGATCAATTCTCATCAGGATTGGGAGTTGAATGTGCCTGTCATCGCTTCAAAAATAAAAAAAATCCCAAAACGTTTGTTGACCCAATTTTTAAAAAATTCTAGCACGCGACCCGCATGACGTAGAGAGGTGAGAGTAGTCTCAAAATGACCCCCATCCACGACTCTCTGTGCACAAGAATTTTCAGAACGATAGCTTAAAAAACAACCCAGTTATCCCCGATTATTTCCCGCAATGCAATCCTATGGGCGGAAAGCCGAAAACCGCCATTTGAGCCGCGCTGTCCCTGTTTGTTGACCTGATTTTTTAAAAAATATAGCACGCGACCCGCATGACGCAGAGAGGTGAGAGTAGTCTCAAAATGACCCCCATCCACGACTCTCTGTGCACAAGAATTTTCAGAACGATAGCTTCAAAAACAACCCAGTTATCCCCGATTATTTCGCGCAATGCAATCCTATGGCGAAATGTTTTCAAGATGGCGATCGGAGCACTCCGCCTGAAATAGGAGCTCCGAAAAATGGCCGCTTCTCTTCGCCTTGCTTCTAGGGGTCCGCGGTCCGCTTCTACTCCGCCTCTGGGTAAGGCGGAGCAGGCCAATCCGCTACTGCTTCTCCACTCCTAATCGGAGCGGAGCACATGCCTACTATTTTGCGCCCCAGGCCAGGGCCATGCAAAGCTGGTAATAGGCCCCAGCCAGATGGGAAATGTAGGCCCCATTTCAAACAGCTCATTAAGTATTTTTTTAATCAGTTCTAAATACATATGATCTAGAACAATTTATATAAAAAAGGTAATGGCAAGCACTTTTATTCAAGATGTATATAAGACATCACTTCTTCACATTCAGAAATGCTTTACGTGCTTTTCTTTGGGCAAATTCATAATCAACAACAACAAAATCAAGCAACTTTGCCCAGGGGGACTCGGAGTAGGCCCCCTCATAATCATAGGCCCATGCCAGCTGGCCACACTGCCCCCACCCACCCCGCTCTGCCCAGCCCTGCCCTAGGAAGGCGAACTACTTGCACACACACACACAAATGCCAAATTCAATTCAGCTGTTCAAGAAGAGTTTCTGAACTATTATATTTTCCTTTTATGTTTTTTCTTAAAACAGCTAATTTGTATAAAACTGTGACCCTTAAAGGGCAGTACTGCGCCCCTCTGAGGTCTGCGCCCTAGGCGGCTGTCTAGTTGGCCCTAATGGTAGCACCGGCCCTGATTGGAGGAAGAATTCTTCCAGACTGTAAGAAACACAGACCTTAGTTAAGCATCAGGTCAGACACAGACTTCCCCGAGACCTCTAGCCTAGGTTTTACATTGATTTGGCCAGATACTTGGCTAAAGGTTTTACGTTGATTTAGCCATATATTTAAGTATTCCAGACTTTCCAAACCTGTTGCCCTCTCGCTATGTTGGGCTATAATTCCCATAATTGCCATGCTGTCTGTGGGTGATGGAAGTTGTAGTCAACCAAGGTTAGAGAGTCTGGTTTACACTTCCAACTTGCCCATAAGGTGGAGTCAGGACAAAATAACTCTCAGCGTGCAACCGGACATGATATCGTAGATCTGTGATTAGGTTCTCCCTCTGTTTAAAAACAATAAATGCAAATTATAAGCAGCTGTTGGGGGCTGAATTGGATTGGGGCCATGACGCTGATGTAGGAAAATTAACCCATTCACCCTTCCTGTTTTCCTAATATCCCCCCTTCACCTCCCTGCTTTTTGGCACTGGGGAGGGGGATAGTTAGAGTTCCCCTGGCTTGTCTTTACAGCTTCTTTACCCTGACCTAAATGCGCATATTCGCGTTTTAGGTTACGTGATGCAGCCATCCATTCACCGCAAAGCCGGGTTTTTTAACCCGATGATGCGCATCTTCACATTCGCGATTTACCACGACTTTTTAGATCATGTCCGAGTTTGCACCACGTTATGGCTATGTGTCTTTGGGGGAGTTAAATCGGATTTTGACATGTGGGAGGAACTTTGAGAGTAGGACAACGCGATTGGCCCATTTCCCAATTCCACACCAATCTTCTGCCTCGTTCGTTCGCACCGATTTTAGTTTAAAGTCTCTCTGTGGAGCTCCGCAGAGAAAGCTTCTTAAAACAAATTTATTCCTGTATTTATATATTTATTGTATTTTTGTACCGCCCAATATACTAAGCTCTCTGGGCGGTCCACAAAAAGAAAGAGGGGGAAACGGGCAGCCAGATGAAGGAGACGTGTTCTGCTGCCTCGTTCCTTCCCCCCCCCACTCCCAGTTTGTGGAGGCTGTTCCCCCCCCCCCCGTGCCCCCGTCCCAAAAAACCCCTCATTCTTTGAATTTCCTTACAAGGAGCAATGATATGACAGGAACAGCTATGGGAACAAAGGGGGAAACGGGCAGCCAGACGAAGGAGACATATTCTGCTGCCTCGTTCCTTTCCCTCTGTAGCCTCGTTCCTTTCCACCCTGCCCCCATCCCGCTCCCAGTTTGTCTGTTATATGAATCTGTGGAGCTCCGCATATAAAATTTATAGCTTCACTCCTCTCTTCTCCATAGCATCGTATATGCGTATATGCACATGTGCACATTTATAACTCACTATAAAAATAAATAAATTCAGGAAATAAATCACTGTTGCTGCTGTAGTGTGATGCTCTTTACCTACATTCGAATCAATAAAAATTTGGGTTTATATTTAATGAGGAGTAATCCCGCTGTCATATAGATGGGGGCCTGTAAGTCTTCCCCCACATGGAAAATAGTCGCTTCTAGTGTATTTTCATTGCAAAAATGGCATAAGGAGAAAAGTTCATACACTTTCCCCAGTCCTGCAGCTCCACTCTAATAGGAGGTGGAGCTGTTGATTTCTTGTTAAAATGAAGGACTTCCTAATTGCACCTGTCCCTCATCACATCTAGTTTGGCCCTCAGCTTCAAACAATTCTAGGAACCTAAAAATCTGTGCAGCACTTTTTCATCCTCCCTGTTCCTCCTCACATCTGAATATGGTTTCTCCCATTGAAGTGTGAGCTCTCTACAAATGACACACCATTGACGCACCATCCTTGTTTCTGGGGCCTGGAGAAAAAGGCAGAAAGGAGCCCTGACCAAGAGCAGATGACTATTGGGGCCATCACAGGCCTGTGAAAAAAAATGATGAGGCCATTTCATCTGGAAGCTTCTGATGCTATTGCTGATGTTCAGATTACGGAGTTTGGCGTCCTATTTTCCACTTAAGCCAGAACCAAAAAGTTACATTAATGGGATTTGCTGAACACTGTCTGTGATCCTTATTGGTTAGAAGTGCCTCACAAACTGCCATTGGCTCATTGGCTTCACTTCACCAGAGGGTTCACACTTCAACATGAGGTGCTAAAATAAAAGCTAGGACTGCGCTTTGCTTGGGTAAGCAAATGACTTCCCTACAGAAGCTGGAAGTTTTCATGCAGTGATGCGAGGCTTTTCCAGAAGGCCTAACAGATGTGTTACTTTATTTAAACGGCATTTAACTGTTCCAGATGAAGTCACAATGTTTGCTAAACAGAGACAATGGAGAAGGATAAACTTGATCAACCGCATCCAAAACACTTTGGACAAGAAAAAGCAAACAGCTTTCTTGACCCTACTATTGTTCACTTAGAGCTGCAGATGATACTGAACAGCCATTATTACTCATAGCCAACTGCATTGCTGATTTAAAATTTAATAATAGTTGAGAGGTTTTAAAGAAGTTTACCTATTCTATACTCTGATAAGATCTGAAGAAGTTGAATATTTGCTATCAGGCTACTTTGGAGGATCTGTTCTAAGTAAAGATCAGGATCTGGGATAGAACCTAACAACAGCACCTACACATGTATATATAGATTTATATTAAAACAACCCATGAAACACATCTATTGTAAAAGCATTTAAATATCATCAGCAATTGGGTTAAAGAAAAAAATAGCATGTTTGCCTTCATATTAATTATCAGATTCTGAATCTGTTATATACAGTACACCTATTTTTATTATGTAAACTAGTCAGAGCCCTTGCATAAGTGCCATAGACTGTATTTTATTTCCACCTTTCATCCCTGAATAATACCCTAATGGGTAAGTTAGCAAAGATTTCACATAAATGCTATGGATCAACACCATTAATAAGTACTTTGAAGACATAAAGTATGTTGTTGGTATCCGATACTACTGCTTAGGTGAATGGCAAACTGAGAAGAGTACCTGTTATGCAAAACTAATTTTCTTTTCCCTTCGTAACCTGGGAACCGAGGACTTGCCCAGTAGGGTTTTCATTTTGTATGTTTTACTCTTTTGCTTTGAACACCAGATCCCCATGCTATACCCCAAACAGTGTGAAAGTGTGTGGCATGGGGAGGGTGTGTGTGTGTGTGTGTGTGTGTGTGTGCATAATCATGACCATGTGTTGTTATTGTTTTAACTTCAAAGACCTTGTTGGGCATGGAACTAATTTTGTGGTTCTTCGGATTTCAGTCATCAGCTTTTCCCATTTAGTGGTTGCATCTTGTTAAAAGCCTCTGCTAGTTCAGGAGGCATGAGCATCCCTGTGCTCACCCAGAATGGGGTTGAGGAGGTCCCAAGTGAACACTCACAAAGCCTCAAGAACACTTAAGGAGCAAATGCCCCACTGCCGTCTTCTACCCCTCTCCCAAGGTGGAAAAAAACTTACCTTGAGGCAGGTGAGCTCAGAGGCAGAGGCAGCAGCAAGTGCTCCCAGCCCTCAATGGAAGATAATAATAATAATAATAATAATAATAATAATAATAATAATAATAATAATAATAATTACCTGCCTCTCCCTCTGGATTGAGGTGGGGTACAACACAAATACAAAACACCATAAAATACATGTAATTGATTAAAAACATATAAAACTAATACATTATTAAAAGGCAGCACGTTATTAAAAGGTATCTTAAAATTCAACTCAGTAGGCCTGCCAGAAGAGATCAGTCTTTATGGCTTTCTTAAATTCGGGAAGACTGTTAAGTTGACAAATCTCTCCTGGCAGGCCATTCCACAGTCTGGGAGCAGCAGAAGAGAAGATCCTCTAGGTAACGGTTATCACCCTACTCCCTGACTGGAGTGAATTCTTCCCAGAGGACCTGAGTGTGCGAGGATCTTTTCCCACCTGGCACTGGGCCTACTGGAGAGGCTGGGGAGCTGTTATAGGTACCCCCCTCTGCCTCCATTCTGTATTATGCAAATAATAATACAAGAGGAGCCAAAATGCCTCCTCAAAGAAATCCTGAGTTGAGAGACTACCCCAGAGAACAATTTCCTAAAGTCACTGTCTACAAACTCCAGCAGCAGCCACATTCACACATTAGACTAAACCATAGTTTACCATGATGCAAACAAGCAGGAAGGAGCCAGAGTGAGTCTTGGGCTCATAAGAGCCATGCTGGATCAGACCAAGGGTCCATCTAGTCCAGCGCTCAGTCCACACAGTGGCCAATCAGCTGTTGACCAGGGAACCACAAGCAGCAGGACATGAGTGCAACAGCAACCTCCAGCCCATGTTCCCCAATATTGGCATAATATGATCATATCACCCAGTTCCAGTCAGTACTTAGCCATCATATTTTGTACTCGCTGAAGTTCCTGGACTTTTTCAAGGGAAGCCCCATACACAACGCATTGCCATTTATGTTTTAAAATCTCAATACCTCGTGTTAATTGTCTAATATTATTGTGGCGTTGAAAAGTAGTAATGCTTGACAATGCAGTCCTTCACAGAAGAAAGTCCACAGATAGTTCAAACAGCACTTACTCCCAGGTATACACGATTACAGCCTAAATCAGCAGTGTTTACAGTAATGGCCACTAGAGGGGGATGAGATTAGTACTGAAACACCAAAATGCGTTGGTCAGGAGAATTCAACTACCGGTATAAGGGCTACACGTTTTTTAAAAAGCTGTTTTCCTTAGCATAGGTGCCTCCATTTTCTAAAGGAAGCTATGAAGCCGCCATTAAGCAGCAAACGAGGCATCACGTAAGCAAGAATATCTCCTTGAGTGCATCCTTGCAACTGTCTTATCTAACATAAACAAGAGCTTCGGCTCCAGCTTGCTGTGGGGTGAAGGGATTGTTTAAAGAGATTAGCTATGTCCCAGTGTTACGTTCTGATTGATTTATGCTGGGGTGACCATATTTTGGAAACCAAAAAGGAGGACAACATGGTCGGCCCCCAAAGGGGCGTGTCTAGCACCAAGGGGGCGTGCCCACCCAAACATAGCCTTGGTCACATGCCTGATTTTACAGCACACATTTAAGACAAATCTGTTGTACAAAATAATTTTAAAACCTCAATTTTAAAAAAATTCCTAAAAAATCAATGGATGAATGGATCTGTATCAAATTTGGTATGGCTACAGCTCTAACTAAAACCTATCATGGTGCAAAGTTTCATCTCTTTATCTTTAAATATGACAATTTTAAAAATAATAATTTTAAACCTCAATTATTAAAAAATTCCTAAAAAATCAATGGATGAACAGATCTGTTTCAAATTTGGTATGGCTAAAGCAAATCCGGTCATATGGTCACCCAAGTTTATGCTGCAACAGGGCCCTGCCCCTTGCAGGCTTGAAATGCTGTGCTGAATTCCCTATTCTCGGTCTGATTCCTTTGAAGAGACCAGACCTTGATTACTAATCAATAAAGCGCTTTTGAACCCTCTGTCGCTGGAACTGTGGAGTCGTGCTTAGGGGCTGTTTGGATCTCGTCCCTGGGTGAAGAACATTGATCTAACAATGAAGACAGCTGCAGACTGGTGAAAGCAAACGAACAAAGCAAAGAAAACAAAAACAGAAACAGATAAACAAAGTTCAGTGGCCGGAAAAAACATCCATGGCACGACTCTTTATACAAAATCAGATCAGCCTATGTTCATTCTTAACATAGAAACATTAAAAAATATGAGAACGAAAAGTACAAAGATCCTGATTTTCTGGTTCTTCATAAATTGGAAGCCTGCCAAAAAATATGTTAGTAGAATTCATTTAATTAATATATAGATGGAAGAAAGTTCTAAGGTCACCTTTTCTTGAATGTATTTAAAGGAATAAAAAGCTAAATATAGCTTTCAGAAAGGCAGCAATGCCAACTCATAATTTTTTTATTGCAGTTTATCAAGTTAAACACTAAAAATCAATAGATCTAATTAAAGTAAAAGCTTGCCATGGATGTGATGAGTGCTTTTTTGTAGAACAGTGCCATCAGTGGCATAAATTTTTGTCTGGAAATGGAAACTTCACTACTCTTTCTTCCTCCTTCTGTTTCCATTACATTTATTGCTCTTTTGTACTGGCTATTCTGTCTCGCCCTTTATTTGACTATCTAGCTAAAATCCCTGTCTTGTCCTTCCAGAGTGGTCAATATATGCATAAAATAATACACTGGGGAATAAATTAAGCCAACTTTGTGAAGACAGGTAGTGTCTGTCTGTATTTCCAGCAAAAAGATCCATGCCAAATTCCCATTTTTCAAATTAAAAGCGCTCTTGAGTTACTGATCACATTGAGATTCATATCAAATTATTGAGAGCAACATCTATCAAGACAACACTGCATATATGGAACACATACCGTATGAGATTTCAAGGCAACCCTTCAAGTTTAAAACTCATCCCTTTCCTGCTCATGAAAATGTTCAAAGTGTTACATTTACCTGCAAATTATAATTGGCACTCCAGAAGGATCTATAGTCTAGATTATTCTTTTCCAAATTGATACATGTATCTTTTTCTTGATGAAGATTTGAGCCTGTTTACAAGTTTGGTATTTTTACTTTGTTCCAGGTACAAGATTCAATGAATCAGATTGGAGGTTTGGATTTGTATGATATCTATGATGCCTTTTGTGTGTTGTCATTTGTGTGGTGTCAGGGCTTCCCTTGTCTTTGCTCACACAGGATAAGGACACAGAAACTATGGAAGCAATTTTGGCCCATTTTGATGAAGATGAAGATTTTACTGAACCTTTTCCCTGATTGAAATCCTCCCAATTCCCTGAAGTTGCTATTAGTTCTGTGGAACTCCTGCATCATGTCTACTTTAGCTATGAGAATAGAATCATAGAATAGCAGAGTTGGAAGGGGCCTACAAGGCCATCATATAAATGTGCCAACAAATCAGTTAGTGTCTTTGAATTATGCTTAGTACCCACTCTTTTGGGCAGAAGATTGACATATAGATATATTTTTAAAAAAATATGGCAAGTGGTATATAAATAAATAAACAAACAAAGGTCTCCTGCTTAGGGCTTTTTAGCTCCCATTCAAATTCAAAGATGTTGTTTTACACTAATACATTAGCGTGCCATACTAAGTAGGTAACTTGTGAAAATAAGGCTGATTCTCATACGAGACCAGGAAAGGTCAGAATAAATAAAGATCTGTTTTTTTAAAAAAAAAAAATAACTTCCATGTAGCTTCTGAAAGGGAACGTGGCTTTCCAAGAAAATGTGACTGCTGTCACACATGATCTTTCAAACATGTACTATATTCCCAACCTTCTCTTTTCTAAAATTCACTTTCATCCTTGCTCCTTTTTTTTACCTCTCCCACATTATTCCTGTTTTATATTTCTTTCTTGAACTTTGATAGTTATAAACATTATTGGCCCCATTCAGACAACACGCTAAACCATGCTGCTTAACCACAAAATGGTTAACAGAAAGCAGCATGGTTTAGCGTGTTGTCTGAACGGGGCCATTGTTGGTTTTGCTAATGGAAAACCTGAAAATAAAAAAAATAAAAAAATCATAATATGTACATGTAAGAAATATGTTCTGAAGCTGAAGTTTCCCAACCATATTCATAGTGTGTAAATTCCCATTAGTTGTCATGTAATCTGTAAAGCTGCCTTGATCAGCACTGCCTATGCAGAAATGTTTGCTCAGCCCACATAGAGTCAAGGAATTAGAGAGAGAGAGAGAGAGAGAGAGAGAGAGAGAGATTACCTTTCTTTTATATTCATGCATTTTCCAGTCTATTTAACTGAGGGATTAATGTATTATCACAACTTTTGAATAACAAGTATTAGGTTCCTCTCAAAGGCTTCAGGTGAGGAAGTAAACACTTATACATAAAGGGATAAATTGTGTGAAAAGGCAAAATTCTAACCTTAGAATTTAGTGGCATTTCATCAGCACAAATCCTACTGAAATTAACAGAGCTTCATCTATTTCTCTCTGCTCTTTATCCATCTCTTTCAGATGTCCCTAATACTACAATTACACACAAACACACACACACACACACACACACACACACACACACTATGACTGCCTTTACAGAAAAAAAAGAAGCAAAACCTTTCTTAGAAACAAGAAACAGATTTTAAGCAAAAGTGTTGATTCCACAGTGATTCTCCTTTACACACCACATCCTCAAACTAAGAAATTTGCTAAGACAAGATAAAGTAATGACCACCAATTTGGATTGCTTTAAAAGGGGACTTGACAAAGTCATGGAAGATGAGACTATCAATGGCTGCTAATCATGATGGCTATATATTACCTCTAGCATCAGAGGTAGTGTGCCTCTGTATACCAGTCATTGGGGAACATGATCGGGATGGTGATATTGCACTCATGTCCTGATGCTTGTGGATCCCTGGTCAATAGCTGGCTGGCCACTGCCGTATGAGATGAACCCTTGGTCTGATCCAGCAGGGCTCTCCTCATGTTCCACTGAAGAAGAGCCTCTTGCACAAAATGTTTTCAGATTTTACACTGACCTGCACTATTTTTTTCATTTTTCCTCTTGTATGTGTGTGTGTCGGGGGGAGACTTCTACTGGTGCTACCCTCCTTTGCTTAATATTTGCTTCTCCTCCTCCTCTCTTCCCTTGGTCTAAATTTGGACTGTATGTTCCTTGGGCTGGGGTTGATCTGCTTATGACACTCTAAAAAGTGTCACATACACAGGTTGTTGTAAGTGAGCTTTCAGGAAGACTGAAAATGTACAATGTCTTTCAACATGAATATCTCATGTCAATGAAGTGGGGAAGGAAATCCAGAGCCAATGTACATTCCTGTGTGGGTGCCACTGGTTAGTCAGTTTTTCAGGGGACAGCGATGGTGTGAATTAGCAGCCCACACTCTGCTGCCATCTCCATCTATGGATGTGCACAACAAGAATTCTGGTGACTCAAACCAGTGCAGTCACCACACTTTGCACCAGGCAGGGCCAACTTCTGGCCTTCTGCCTTCTCGTGCTTCCTCCCATAATGAAGTCAGATCATGAGCATGAGAATTCTCATGTTGAAATGAATGGAACATTATTGCTGCAGTCTTGTACTCACTGACCTTGAAGTAAGCCCCATTAAACTTAATGGGACTTACTTCTGAGTAGACATGTATAAGATCACACCATAAAGGTACTGTCCTTCACACTACACTCTTATTATTTATTTGTTTGTTTGTTTATTTATTTTTATTACATGTCTATACTGCCCAATAGCAGAACCCCTCTGGGTGGTTCACAACAATTATTAGGAAGTGACTCCTTCTCAGACACGCAAAAAAAGAGTTAATAATACGTTGGGGCACTGGGGCAGTGATACGCAGTTACGAAATGTGACTCCAGCCAAGTATTAAATCCAGCTGCGCAAACAGAGAGCTCACAGCAAGACCAACTCTAGTGAAACAGGGGATAATTTATCAGATGCATCACAGTTCCATTGATTTCAATAGGAATTTGGCATATCTAATTCTACCTAGTTGTACACAGTGGCCAGAGGATTAGAGACAGAAATCTAAGGATTTCAGGCATTCACCGAACAACCCATAATAGCTGCAGAAGCTACTATCCAGAAGCTATCACAGTTCAGATTGTTACGAAGTGGAAGAAGAATAAGTAAGAAAAAGCATAAAACGAAGTCCAGAGGATTAGTCTGGAGGATACAAGGAGTTCCAGAGGACAAGGTACAGAGGGGTGGATTTTTAAAAAAGAAAGTTTGAGTGGATAACTTGGAGTTAAAAGTTAAATCACTTGAAGCAGGTCCTAAGAAAAGGCATGAAGGTGATCATAAAGCCAGACAAGTCAATAGCTGTTGACTCTACACAAGGAAATAGATTGATGATGATGATGATGATGATGATGATGATGATGATGATGATGATGATATTTATAGTGCAATCCCATGTATGTTGACTTGGAAGCAAATCCCACTGTTTTCAGTGGCGCTTACTCCAAAATAAGTGTGCATCAGATTGCAGTCTGTGCAACTTGTTTAAATTCAAACTGCTCCAAATTAAAGCTAGCATTCTGTTATTTTCAACTTCAAATGTTCAGACTTTGCAGGTGGTTGACACTGATTGTAGTAGCACTCCCTCTGAAAGATGAAGTGTGCAGCTGGAGGGGTGGTCTTGGATCTAGCGCTGCTTCTGGAAGGTCAGTTGGCCAGGCATGACCTAGCACAGCTTCATCTGGGTGCATCAGTTGCACCCTTTCTTGGGGAAAGGAAGATCTAGCCACAATGATTCATGCCTTAATCACCTCTCTTTTAAATTACTGTAACATGCTCTATGTGGGACTGCCCTTGAAAACTGTATGGAACCTACAGCTACTGTAAAAGGGCAGTGGCTAGACTTTTGTCAGGAGTGTGCTTTGTGGATCACATTACAGTGGTCTTGAATCAATGTCACTGGCTTCCAGATTGTTTCCATGCTCAATTCAGAGTGCTACAGAGCTCTAAACACCTTAGGGCCAAGATATCTAATGGAAATCCTCCTTCCCTATGAATCTGCCCATAATTTACAGTTATAATCAGAGGCCTTGTTACATGTCCCACCACTTGGAGAGGGTAGCTTAGTAGGCGTGCAAGACGGGACCTTTTCAGTAGCAGCACCCCAACTGTGGAACTCCCTCCTGAAGGTGGCAAGTTGAGCTCTTTCCTTATTTCGCTTTAGACAAACAATAAAGGCTGTTCTGTCAGATGTTTAATGCTGGGTAATGTTTTATGTTGCTCTGCAGTTTGGGCTTTAATGCCACTCTCAGATTTTATTGTACGGTATGGGTTTTGCTCCTGTGTTCCTTAGTGTTATGATAGGTTAAGGTTTTTATGATATTTTAATCACACATAACTCTGGGTGAAGGGTGAGAGTTATACATTTAATAAATTTAAAAAATGATGTTTGTTTTTAGATTTCCAAGAAGTTGGAAATCATTAATCAACTTTCCCATTTCCCCATTGCTTAAACTTTACTTTAACACAAAAACTAGCAATGCGTAAAAAGCTATCTTGCGAGACAACTCTGTTTTCATTGGCTCTGCATGAGTGGCCTCCTTCTCCACCTCCTTCACTTCCTCCTCTTTCCACACGCCTAAGAGAAAGTTAAGTTCCTCACGCTATGCATGTGTCTAAGGGTGCTTCTAGATGGAGGGGTCTCAGCACTAACCATTGTGCAGCTGTTACGTTTTTTCTTTTCCATGTAAGAAAAAAGACTCCGAATGCTCTGTAAAATTTCTTGAATGAGGCAGGGTGATTGCACATTGAAAGCCTTGCCTGGAACCACCCTAGAAGATTAGCACACTCCAGTTTATTGTGCTGTTGTGCCCCCAGGAAGTAATATCCAAGGAGCTTGGTCTTCCTCACAGTTCTACAATTCAGAGACCAATAGCTTGAAGATAGAAGAAAACTGCAATTTCTTCACAGATCCAAGGGCTCCTCTAAAGAAGTGATTTATTGCATGCTCGAAATTGGCCGCTCATGAAGGTTTGTGGGTCTTTTACACAACATCATTAACAACCAGGACATTTCTCACGGTATCCCTTGGAAATTCCGCCATGAAAAGAACCACTTTTAAAGTGGTAACATCCTGAAAAAAGCAGGATCTTTCACCACTAGATGGCACTGTATCAATGGAACTGAATGGAGGAGAAGTATTCAATTCAAACCCGTGGTTGCCCCTCTCAGCCCATAACACTCATGCCAAAAAGCAGGAAGCACAAATGCCCCAGGTAAGCAGCACAATTTCCCCTTAATGTAATGATGTCCCAAGACATTCACCTGAGAGAAAAGTGGGTAGGGAATACAAGAACACACCCCATCCTTCAGTTTGCTTTGTGAGTATCTACTGCAGTGGAGGTGGGGGAGAAGACCTCACTGGCAGCACAATTGTTTGGCAGGCAGAAGGTCCCTTCGTTAATTCCTGGCAGAGGATGATTGAGTAGCAGATAATGAGAAGGACCTCTAACTTAGAACCTGGAGAGCTGCTGACCACCAGAGACCAGACAATCCTTGGTTGGATGGACCAGTCATCTGACCTGCCATAAGACAGTTTCTTATGTTTATGCTGTTTCTACTGATGTCTCTGACACTTGTGAAAAACAAGCAATGAGCTATATAAACACTTATATTCTGGTCTGATTAATGGGGGGGGGGGTACATAATAAGGCTGTCAGGGAAATTTCCCGGTCCAGTAGGAAGGAAGCGAAGTCCAGGCAAGTCCTGATACAAAGGCTTTTATTCAGACTACACGTGTAGGAGAAAGGCAGCCTCCAGCAAGCTGAAGGATAAACTCTTTGACTACAGCCCACGTACAGCAAACCTTTATACATTCATCAGTTGGCTTAGGATGGACTCATACTTTTCCCCCTCCCTCCCCTGATTGATTACAAGTCCCATAAATGTTCCAAAACAAAACTACATCTACATAAACAAGCCCTATATTATGGTAGCTATAACTGGTGCAAATGTTACATTTTGTTCTTGATAAGCGCCCCCAAGGGCAATAGCAGTGGAAAGTCCCAGAGCCCACTCTAATTATTCCCAAATTGCCTAGTCAGGGGTCCTGAGGTGTTTAAACAAAGGAAGGATGTGCTCTTCCCGTCTGGCTGATATGCAGCTAGGAGCGGATCTACACTGCGTACTGAAGGCGCTTGCGTGAGCCTGCAGTGTGCCCCCAAAGCGATTGTGTAGATCCTGGAAGGAAGAGGCGGAGGAAGAGGCGGCTGGGGAATCCGGCCGTGTCCTTGCAGCCGCCACTGCCGCCGCCCACCTCCCCGTCGGCCTCCTGCTGCCGGCGAAAGAGCCACCTTCAGTACGCAGTGTAGATCCGCTCTAGGTCAAAAATACAAGGCTTCCTGATATGGACTTCAGAAAAAAGTAACAAGTTGCTGGGAGGGGCTATGAGTCAGTGTGTGGGCGAAGGTTTAGGGCAGAATTTGGATTGCCATTGTCTGGCTTCCCAGACTTCATGGACCCAGGGAAGGTGGAGGCAGTGTCAGGGAGTCTGGGGTGCTTGTGTACTTTTGCATGAGAGACAGAGACCTAGGAAAGACGATTTCCTTGTCAAGGCACTATTCTATAAGATCTCATTCAGAAATGAATGGATTTCACTCTGGTTCCAAATATAGTTCAAAATGTTGTTGACTATGTCCAATGTCAAAGCACCTTTGGAATAGTCTGGCTGCCTAACAGAGCACTTATTGATGTACAGTGCTGTTTATCTAGGAAAAGATCCAGGACATTCAACATGCCTGTAGCAACGCACAGTATCAACTAGATACCTGTGCAACCGGCTGTATAAATAGTTGCACAAGCGCTTCCACTAACAGTTGCACAAGCACTTATGAAGTGGAAACATTTGGTGGAGCTTCCCGAAAACTGTTTGCATTTGTGTAGTGACACCGGTCATTGCTACCCTAAACCTCCAGTGCCAGTGGGAAAATGTTTGCCTCTTCCTACCCCCATGGATGCTCCCCGAGTGTCACATGGGTGTCTGCACTGTGTCCAGGTGGAGGAGGGGTATGTAGATGAGTTGATTCTGGGAGCACTGAGTGGCTGCTGGTTGGGCAACACAAGGCCTACAAATGTTAGTCATTAGAGGTTAGGATGGCCACTTACGCAGAGCCAGAAAGCAGAAGACAGAGGAAGATACAGATTGGCATAAAATTTGCATGTGTTTGTCTCCTGTATCTGGTATTCAGAAGTATACTGCCTCTGAACAGGCAGTTCCACTTAACTATTTTGGATAGATGGGGGGTGTTGATGGGCAGAGCTGGGGTGGAGCAAGTAGAAGGAGCTGTGGATGGGTGGAGCTGAGAGGAAGTATTGTAGGAGCGACTTTGCAGAGAGAGAGAAGAAGCACTTACACTTCTCGGAGTTTCCAACTATCACTGTGCCGTCTTCATTGACCTCATTCCTGACCCATAACTCGGCTACAACTGCATATTCTCCTTTAAAGGAAAATAGAACAATTGCTAAAGCATTTGTTCTCCACAGCTTTGGAAAACATGGAAGAACTTAAGGTGCACTCGGACATGACACGAACTGAACTCGGTGAGGTGGAAGGGATTCCCCTTACAACGATGACCTGTGACACATGGGATAAAATCTGGGCTTTCCAAGCCAAGCCTGATGACCTGCTCATAGCATCCTATGCAAAGTCAGGTAAGTAAGCAGAGAACTTATTGATCTTACTTTGAGACCTTTAACTTACCTGGCCTGTCATGTGCAAAGTCAGGTAAGTAAGCAGAGAACTTATTGATCTTACTTTGAGACCTTTAACTTACCAGGCCTGTCATGTGACCCAAGACTTAGTGCAACCCTACACCAAGCTGGATATGATAATTTGAAAATGGCTTGAAAACTGTATTTTGAGTGTGTCCTGGGCCTCAAAAGTTGTCACTCTGTTATAAATCATTAAAGCAGTAGTGTAGATCCTGCCTTATAGTAGTTCCAACTAGAACTTGTCAAGATTGATGCCACATACTAGGACGTTGTCCTGCTCCAGACCTTCTAAAATGAATGGGGGCAGACCAGGGTTAGGGTGGTTATGCAGGGGAATATCCTGATGGATTGTTCCCCTTTCATTTCAATGCCATGTTAATCCATTTAAGCAGCGATTTATAGATATTGCTAATAAATGGATGAATATTTAATGTATACGTTGTCCATCTGCTTTCACTGGATGGTAGCATTATTCATAGGGCTACACCATATGGCCACTGAGAGCCCATAATCCTGTTGAACCATCTAAGGGTTAAAATGGGAATAGGCAACGTGGTGCCTGTTGGCCCAAATATGCTCCTGGGCACCTTTCCTTGCCACCCACCAAAATGCCCTACTCCTGATTTTTAATTAACAAATTTTCTTGAGGCTGGGATTGCTTCAAAGCAAAGTGAGGATCTCCCGCCACTGCCATCTTCTTTTCCAATAAATGCCCCAAGGCCACACATGGGGCTCAGAGACATTCTTAGGAAATGAAGATGGTGGGTGGCACAGGCCAATATTTTCCTCTGCAGTACACCCAGCCGTCAAGAAGTGGGGTGAGAAAAGGGGGCCCTTGTCATTGCTGTCGGGCTAAAGTGTCAGGTCTAAGACGGCAAGAAGGTCAGGAAAACCAGTAGAAAGCTAGTCATGGGCTGGGGGAACTATCCGGGAGCAGCTTACGAGGCTGGGGAGGATTGTGTGCTTGTGTGTCTGAAGGGATGGGGGGGGCTGCATGTGTGTGAAAAAGAAAGAGTTTAGGGTGAGAGAGGAAGAGAGGGAAAGGTTACAGTTGATCTAGGGAGGGGGCATTTTGGAGGAAACCTGAAAGAGAATGGGTGTGGTTATAAGCAGCAGACGTGAGGGACATGTGTGTGTGTGTGTGCGTGCGTGCGTGCGTGCGTACATGTACATGCATACATGATGGGTACATGGGGTGCCTGTGTATGTGTGAATTGATTGATGCTTGGAGGTGTAGAAATGAGAGAGAAAGAATATGTATATGAAGAGATGGGGGTGAATGAGTTAGCTGGCAGACAGAGATGGTGAGAGAGAGTTCACCTTTTGTAAAATAAGTTTCTGTCGTCGCAGAAAACTGTGGGTTCGAAGAAGTTACTTAGTGTGTTGAGGCTTAGACAACCTCTGTCTTGTACTTAGGCATTTGGGCAGATTACTACCTTTATGACTAGTCACACCTCCCATGGTAGCCATTTTGTGGTGGTGTCCAGGACAGCTTCTCACATTTCCAAGTGTGTGAATGAGCTCCCAAAGATTGGAGACCCCAGTATTAAAAAGATAGGTATTAATGGGCAAAACTAGTTTGGGTTTATCAAAAACTAGAATTTTCCAAATTTTATAATTCATGAAGCCCTTGCAAACACACCTTTAAAAACCCACATGAGAAAAAGGCTCTGAGGTGAATTTTGAGAGAAGTATGGATAAGGAAATGTTTTGGCTCCCCATTTTCCCCTCCTACTTTTTCTTTCTTAGCCCACCCAAGATGATGATGATGATTAAACTTTTCAAACTAAAACATGGAGGGACTTTATTTCATACATGTGGTTCAAGTACCATATTTCTTCGATTGTAAGACGCCATCGATTGTAAGACACACACTAATTTCAGTACCACCAACAGGGAAAAAAAACCCTAAGACACACCCGCGATTCTAAGACGCACTCCATTTTTAGAGATGTTTATATGGGGGAAAAGTGCATCTTAGAATCGAAGAAATAGGGTATGTGATTTGTCCCTCATTCATAGGAACATAGGAAGCTGCCTTATACTGAGTTGGACCAGTGGTCCATTAAGCCCAGTACTGTCTACACTGACTGGCAGCTGCTCTGCGGCGTTTCAGACAAAATTCTTTCTTAGCCCTACCAGGAAATGCTGGAGATTGAACCTGGGACCTTTTGTATGCAAAACATGTGCCCTACCACTGAATTATGGCCCTTCCCCTCCATATGTGCACAATAGCATAAGGAAATAACCAGCAGGGTGATACTAGTAGTCACCAGAGGCAGCAATTGCATAAGTCATGGAGAAGGTTGGCACACCTCACAATTTGAGTAATGCTCATAATTTCTTTAATTATCTCTTGGGAGCTATTCCTTTACTTTCTCATATTAATTTGGCTCTATATTTATCTTGAATTCTGCACTCTCAACTGAAAAATATTGCCTTGATTTGCATTTCTCCAGAAGCAACATTTACTGTTATTGCTAGTATTTAATCAGGGTAATATTCAGCTAACCATCCATTATTTTGAGATGGGAGCCATGTCTAATATGGCCTTTCATATTTTCTGATGAAGTGGACTCTAGACCACAAAAGTTTGTGCCACAATAAGTTTTGTTAGCCTTTTAAGTTGTCACAAGACAGTTCTTTTTTGGTTGTTGTTTTATATATATATATATATATATATATATATATATATATATCAGGAACAACGTGGACACAGGAGATTGTAGACATGATCCAACATGATGGCGACACTGAGAGATGTAAACGTGCTTCCACTTACGATCGACATCCTTTTATTGAATGGGTTTTACACAAGACTTTACCCACCGGTAAGCACCACTGCCCATGTGCCAGCAAGAGTGACACCTTGTGCAACAGGGATTTAGCATTTCATAAAGCAAGCACCGAAAAGAGTAGAAATGCTAATTTCTGAAATGGGACAGGTCAGTGGAACTCACAGAAGCCATCCCACTGACCTGTCCATCTTTGGAATGGGGCATTTTTGCTCATTTCAGTGTTTGCTTTATGAAGTGCCCACTGGTGCAGGAGTGCAGCAGCCCAGTTGGATACTGCCCAATATGTCTTAAAAGTATAATAAAAATTAAACCTGTGACCATGTATATGGCTGGCCGGCCCCTGATTATAATATTTTATTTTTAAATAAGAAAAAATGCTGTGTTGACCAGTATGTGCCTCATTGGCACCTGCAGCCCTTTGGGGAGTGGGGAGGGATGTCTGTGGAGTTTTCCACTTCCGGTATCATCCATCAGGGGCACACACCAGCGAGTTGTCTGGGAGTAAAAAGGGACGTTATGGGGCACCATTTTTTAAAAAAGAGGAGACATTTGTTCAATTGGGCAATCCTGAGCAAAGGAATGATGGTTTTAAAAAAAACAACTTAGCGCTGGAAGACGCCAAGCGCCATCCCAAAGATGGCAAAAATGCTCTCCCCCTCACCTGCAATGTTCACGGACTCCCACACACACAGCCTTGTGCCCACTTCCTGAGCCCTGCTATTCATGGGGAAGAGGAAGGACCCCTGGAGGGAGAACCACACCACTCATAGAGCTCAGGATGGTCCCGAGACAGTGACAAAAAATGGGGAAAATGCAGTCCCAGCTATCCCAGAAGAACTGAGTGCTTGTCCCTGGTTCGCCCCGGGATCAGCTGTGTGCCATTTCAATGTGCAGGGATGACCTTGTGACCACTCTGGGATAAATGGCAGGTATAAATTAGGGCTCTGTGTGTTTGCCACCATGCTTGGTGATATGTCAAGTGGGGAGTCTGAGCTGCGAGGTCAGGGCGTCCGCCCTAAGGTCCAGCCCTCGCTGCACCACTCCTGTTAGGAGCTTATTTTCTCTCATTGATAGCTTCATCACACCAGGGTTATACTGTGCAATCACTGCGAATTGCATGCAAAGGACTCCGAAGTTTTCCAGTTTATAATCTGCTTTGCCTGTGAAGTACTCCCATGCATCCTGCTTTAATTGTGCTTCGTATACAAAAGAACCGACCTATTTTGCTACCTCTTTAGGAGCAAATCTTTTGTTATTCTCCGAGCGGCCACTGGGGGCGGAGGAGGATGATTTGATATGTTTAAAGTAGGGCTTTAACATACCCTTTCCTGGTATGCAAAGGATCTTAGGAGCACTGCCGCCCGGG
Source organism: Elgaria multicarinata webbii (assembly GCF_023053635.1). Classification (NCBI taxonomy): domain Eukaryota; kingdom Metazoa; phylum Chordata; class Lepidosauria; order Squamata; family Anguidae; genus Elgaria; species Elgaria multicarinata. Next base: position 41,512,893 of record NC_086175.1, on the reverse strand, counting down.
GTGTGATTTAGCTAACAACAACAACAACAGCTTTATGCTATGGGGATAATTTGAAGGAAACGGGTACGTGGGATGAAGCCCATACTCTGTTGGTCCTAGCTGTTCCTCCCCAAACCCCAGTTTTAGTTTTTCATTTTGAAGGTTTTATTCAAAGAACAAATGCCATATAAATATACTATCTAATGGAATAAAAGTATAAATAAAAGTATAAAAATACAAAACAACTGCGTCAATTGTCCTAAGTGGAGGAAGAAGTCAGTTGCAAATTAATCAGTAGCTGGGATGACCTTGGATGTTCCAGACAAGGTCCTGTGATGAAAATCTCATTCAACATTTATAATTGCTCAAAGGGTACCGAAAGGAGATAAATATTTGTGCATTTCACTGTAGGATAACCTCTAGCAAGTCATTGACATTGCGTTCATGTCTCTTGGAATGTCTGTTTCATAGTCCTACAAAATAGTAATCACAGGATACTGTTGCATATGAATTGTTTCACAGGCCTGGATAAAGCTGAAGAAATGCCCTCACCAAGAACGCTGAAAACTCATCTTTCCGTACAATTGGTGCCTCCGTCATTTTGGGAGCAAAACTGTAAGGTAATGTGTTGGAGCAGAACCTTGAATCTATTTCATTTGAAGTAGAACTGATACTAGACAGGACACTGGCAGATTTCTAGAATACAATCATTTAGACTTCTCTGATAATCTTCCAATATACTGCTATGCCAAAAGTAAAACCTTCAAATGTTTAGGGCTGTAAGAAAAAAAAACTTGAGATAGACACTACTAAAATGACCTCTTCTTTATGCTGTGAACAAGAAATAATTTCTATCCTTTCACTTCCACAGATCATCTATGTGGCAAGAAATGCTAAAGACTGTCTAGTGTCTTATTACCACTTTCACAGAATGAATCTATTGATGCCTGAGCCAGGAACATGGGACGATTTTTTTGAGAAATATGTAGCTGGAAAAGGTGAATGGAAAGTCTTGTGCCATGTTCCATAAGTTTTTTTAAAAAACTAAAAACTGTTTATTTTAAATAAAAATCACCAATCTTTGCACTGATAAATGAGAAGTAGAAAACTCTATTCCAAATATTGCACCGGCAGAGGGTTCCTTTCCAGTTAGATAGGGGCAAACAAACTGAAGCTGAATTCAGACCAAGATGGAGCTGCAGCACAACTACTGATCTGGGAAAAGAATTCAGTCTGGTTTCGTTGAGGTAGCACTGCCCTTGAAGACTGGTTTGCAATCTAGGAGAGCTCCTGGATCCATCCTTAAGCCAGGATGCTTGGCTGATGGCCATGACCAGAAGTACTTTTGTCCAATTTAGGTTGGTGCACCAGCTACATCTGTTCCTGGAAAATGTAGATCTGGGCATGGTGACACTATCTCTTATTAACACATCAGATCTGGACTACTACTCAACATGGCTTTATCTTTGATGAGTGTCCAATAACTTCAACTAATACAAGATGTGATGGCCAGCTTATTGACAGGAACTGGGAATCAGGAGTGGGTGTCCCCCCTATTTGAATCAGCTCTATATGCTTCTGTTTTGTTTCTGGGTCCAACTTAAATGCTGATTATGGCCTTTAAAAACCCTAATTGGTTTAGTTCTGAGATACACCAAGAACCATGTTCTCCAACTAACATCTCAGTAAAATCAACAGAGGCTCTCTCGTGTGTCACACAAACATTTGATGTGCATTTAGTTCAGGCCAGGGAAAGGGCTCCCGGCTCCCGCCCCCCACCCCCGGCAACTAGGTTCTGGAGCTCTTTGGCTAGAGTCACACCACACTCCTTCTCTGATGGCGTTCACACAGCGTATGGCCTTTTGCGACAATATAAATATTCTTCTCTTTTAAAAGCCCCATGGTCTGTAAGAACTTATTTTTAACTCTTCCTGGCATGTTTGACTGGCCCTCCTGGTATTTTTACTGTTGACGCTGCTCTGAAGGTAATCTTTTGTTATGTTTGATTGACTCTTGTGATTACTTCAGCTTTCATACCACTCATCATTTGGAGTTTATCTATTTTTTTCCCTCTGGCATTATTTTTTATATTATTGTAGCATTTATTTTCAATGTTGTTAGCCGCCTTGGATGTTTTATGCAAAGATGGAATATAAAGCTTTCAAATAAATAAATAAATAAATAAATAGTATTGACAGTTTTCCTGAGGCAATTTTAGGTTAACAGAAGAATAGTAAGTAATTCCGATTCATAGCAGTAATCCACTTTAATCCTCTGAATTGTGACATGTATTCCTGTCGATGAAAAACTGTCCTGGAAATAAACAAACCAGTGTTCGATTTTTAAAACTTTTCCCTTTCTTACAATCATAGCCATGGAACTGTTTGGTACTGGTGAACTTTATTTTGATATGGACAAACCTACCTGTATTTTGTAAATCTGGTTCTTGGCAACAAATATTTTGCTAGCGGCATGAACCTCATCCTGATGCTGTTTTAATTTATTTTTATGGGTTAGTGCTCTGGGGCTCCTGGTACGATCATGTAAAAGGATGGTGGGAGGCAAAAGATAAGCACCGTATCCTCTACCTCTTCTATGAAGATATAAAAGAGGTGAGTGTATGTTTGTTTCTTTTAGGCTGTGGACTGCAAACTAGTTACAGAAAAACAACTGGGAATTAAACTAAGGGCTTTGCTAGACCTGCCGGCTTACGCCGGCAGGGAGGCAGGGCCTAGGCGCGCTAGCGTTAGCGCGCCTCCCCCACGCTTCCAGACGCCGGAGCCGCAGGGAGGACGCAAGCCCTGCGGCGTCCGCCATTTTTTGTTTGTTTGTTTAAAGGGGCCGCGGGTGACCCGAAGACTTCGTGAAGGTAAGGGGTGTTTTTGTAAAAACCGGGTGGGGGGGAAGGATGGGTGGGTGGGGGGGAAGGGGGGCGGGTGACAGAGGGAGCGGCGCTCGCAAGCAGGCGAGCGGCGGCGGTGAGCGGCGCTCCCTCTGTCACCCGCCCCCCCCTTGCCACCCACCCTCCCATCCTTCGCCCTCCCCATTCTTTCCCCCCCGCCCCTGGGCCGATGTGCCAGGCCGGTCCGTGGCTTTTCGCGGCTCCTCGCGAGTAAGCGAGGAGCCGCGAAAAGCCGCGGAAGTCGCTAGACATCTCCCAGCTCCGGCGTGAGGCCGGAGCTGGGGAAAAAGCGCGCCATAAGCGCATTCACTTATGGCGCGTTGAAGGAGGCCTCAGCCTGCCTCCGGATTCCCCTGTACGTCATCTGGACGCACAGCAGGGAAACCGGGTGAGAAGGTGCGCTAAGGCCTCGTCTAGTAAGGCCCTAAGAGTGACTATCAAATTGAACTCAATGGGACTAAACGAATTTTAATCCAAGAATATAATTTTAATTGGTTGATATGGCCTGCAAAGCATGTGCTTTGCTGCTGTCAAGTAGCATCTCTAGGTGATCCTCCACAGAAAGGTTTTGTTAATTCTAACTTCATCATTACCTTACCAATCTTCTTCATAACAAGATAAGGACGGCCTTGGAACATCAAACCAAAATCCAGTTAGTCCAGTATTCTGGTAACAACAATGGACAGCAAGATTATCTGACTTCATAATCAGACAATGAAAGTATAATCCAGAGATATACTGCCACTGAAGATGTAGGCTGCATGTATTTTTCAAGGATAATAGCCATAAACCTATCTATCCTCCATTATTATTATTTTCATCCTTTTTAATACCATTTTAAGTGAGAGCTCATCACCATATCTTATGGCAATGGATTCCATACATTATGCACTGTCTGAAGAAGGAGTTTTCTTTGTCTGTCCTGAGCCTTCTTTGTACTAATCGTCTTTAATGAGTGACCTGAGTTATACTTTTATGAGAGAAAGAGAAAACATTATTTTTCTCCACATTGCAAAATAGAAACATTTAACTGTCTTGGTCACTTTTTGCTTCATTCAGTTAACGATTGGCTCCTTTCTCTATTCCTAGTTCTTGTAATTGTCTGATTTAATTTAATATTTCTCCCCAAAGAATCCAAGGCGTGAAATTCTGAAGGTGCTGCAGTTCCTGGAGAAGGACCTGGAGAAGAAAGTTTTAGATAAGATCATCCATTGCACACAATTTGAGGTCATGAAAGATAATCCCATGGCAAACTACACTTCTTTTCCTACAGAGATAATGGACCATTCAATCTCCCCATTCATGAGAAAAGGTGCTAAAGTATTTTGTTTAACCCCATCCCCACCCTGGCTAATGACAGCTTATTTTCAATAGAATTATCATTTTTAGTTATAATATCTTCAAATTAGTGGCGTGGGATATGTATATTTTAAAATCTTAAATGAAACTGAAGAGCTCTTTTAAGTGGTGATTGATTGTGTGATTTTGATTTACTTTGCTCTAGGAGCTGTTGGGGACTGGAAGAACCATTTCACTGTGGCACAAAATGAGAAATTTGATTCAGATTATAAGCAGAAGATGGCAGGAACTTCTCTAACTTTCCGCATGGAACTTTAAAGAAATAATGCTTCTCTATTGCCATATAAGTACTTTCCACTACTATGACTGGGAATAAGTCCCATTAAACTCAATGGAGTTTACTTCTGATAAGACATTTATATGATTACACTGTAAAAATCTTATTTACTGCACTATCCCACTTTCTCACACTAATAGTGGTACACTTCCTGGTTATGAGTTTCTTCAATATGAGCTATGTTGTAGGCAAGCATCTCAAATCTATCTGTATTTAACACTGCATTCAGAAACACACTGATTAAGGCAGCCGTCTCTAGTCTGATGCCCTACAGGTGTTTCACCTTCCAGCCCATCAGCCACAACCAACATGGCCAATGATCAGGAAGACTGGGAGTTGTCCAAAACATCTGGAGGAAACCAGGCTGGGCAAGTCTGGACTAGGGATAAACCCACATTGAACTTAGTAGAGATATCTGAGTAAAGATGCTTACATTCACAATGCAAGGATGCAACTGTACTCCAAGCTAAGGTCTGTTTGGTGTTATGCTGCTGCACATTTGATATCCGTTCAGCATTATATCTGTATATGGCCACATTGCTCCTCTTAGATCAGAATTCTAGGTCCACCTATTGTTGAGTACTCCAGACAAAGCTAGTTCAAGGCTTGAGGGGCCACTCAGCACAGAGCTCTCTAGCAGGCCTCACATGTTGCTGCCCTGTGTGTCTGCCCCGCCCCCTGACAGCAGGTGACTCCGCCCACCCCCAAATACACACCCAATTATTTCCATCTAGATTTAGTGTTGGGTAGGTGGATGTCTCTCTGGAGGAGGATTATTTTAGTATTCTTCCTCCATTCCCATAACAAAATAAAATAAAAGCTAAAGCTGTTGGCTGGAATGTAGAACCTGGAATAACATGTATATATCCAAAGGTAAAATGACAGGGAGGCTAAACATACAAAGATATGGAACCATACAGCACACATGGCAGAAGGAGAAACCTGTTCCCTGCCTTCTTCAACAGCTCAGTTGCCAGGCCCATTCTTAAAATGGTCATGACGATATAATCTTTAAGATGCTGCAAGACTCTTTGAAGTTTTTGCTCCTACAGACTAACATGGCAGTCTCTCTGGAAATGCCAACAATAGTATCCCTCCTCTCACTGGCAAGTTTAAGTCTCTGTCCCTCTGTACCTACAAGCAAGCTGGCTTCTATAAAACCTTACTGGCCCCTAAATGATGGAATCAAACTGTTGCACCTTGTGCATGACATGGGTTTTTTCTTACTTTATTTCTTTCATCCAGCTTCTTTTTAACTGTACGTATCTGACAAGAAATGGATGTTATTCCACTTTCTTCTTCTAGATCTGGGATGTTTGGGAATCTTTCTTGTGGAATATTAATGTATTGCATTTACATGTAATGAACTGCAACAATAAATAAAACTTCTTGGGGGAAAACTCAGTGACATACACAAACTGCCCTTTTACAAAAAAGAAAGTCAAACACATAGATCTTGATACCTTCTTTTAAAAAAAATACTTTAGTAGTGCTTCCCTTCTTTGCAACTCCTGATAGTAGGGGAAGAACATAAGAGGAGCCATTCTGGATCAGACCAAGGGTCCATCTAGTCCAGCACTCTGTTCACACAGTGGCCAATCAGCTGTCAACCAGAGACCCACAAGCAGTACATATGTGTGACAACACCCTCCCACCCATGTTCCCCAGGAAACTAGTGTATACAGGCTTATAGCCTCTGATCAGTTTCATGGGATGACTCTGGGTTCTAGTATTATGGAGGAAGGAGAAAAATGTCTCCCTAACCACATTCTCCACACAATGCATAATTTTGTACACCTCTATCATGTCTCCACTTAACCTCCGCTCAGCCTCAAGCTGAACAATCCCAGCTGTTTTAACTCTTCCTCATAGGGGAGATGCTCCAGTCCCTTGATCATTTTAGTTGCCCTGTTCTACACTTCGTCCAGCTCTACAATATCTTTTTTTAGGTTTGTTGACCAAAATTGTACACATTATTGTTGTTGTTGTTTGTATCCTGCATTTCTCCCAATACTGGGACTCAAGGCGGTTTTACAAAATTGAAACATATACAATTAAACTATATGAATGAATGAATAGTTTATTTGTTTGTAGCACAAAGACCATTACAAAATACAGAATTGCTCACATATAGCAACACACATTATTTAAAATATTCAAAATATCTGAGGTACAATCCTTTCTTAAACCATATAAATATAAATATACAAAAGTAAAAAATATAATTAAACCAGCTGTCATCGTATTAAAACATATTTAAAAATAAAACAAATGACAATCGCTCCCTACAAGAGTCCAGGGCCGGTGCTACCATAGAGGCCGCTCAGGCAGCCGCCTAGAGTGCTAAGCTAAGAGGAGCGCCGGGCACAGCGCAGCACTCACGCGCATTGGCTGTGAGCCAGGCTGGCCCAACAATTCAGCTGGGCCTGGGCGGGTGAAATGGTGCCCCGCACCCGCCCAGCAGAAGCGAAGCCAGGGTCGCAGGGGTGGGGCGGCTCCACGTTCAGAAAGAGAGAGAGAGAATGTATGGGTGAATGGGATGCATGGGGTCTTTGAGTGAATGCATGCGCTCATGCATGTGTTTGTTTGGAGTGAGTGATGCTGAGTGTGTGTGTGCTCATGAGTTGGGGGTGGTGATTTGGAGGTGATATTCCTATTAATATCACCTCCAATATCACCTGTGTTTTAGAGTTTTACATTTTGTATACTTGTTTTTATCTCAATTTTAGAATTTCTGTAAACCGCCCAGAGAGCCCTGGCTATGGGAGCGGTATATAAGTGTAATAAATAAATAATAAATATTAAATAAACCCATAGATGTTCCTTTCCAATTTGTTTGCTATAATTGGCATGACGTATTTCTTGCACTTTAAAATAAATTTAGCAGTTTCAAGTTTTGTGCTTCTTATTTTTTTCCAGGAAACATATGTTCTTAAAAATCAAAGTTGGCATTGTGTGTGTGGGTGCGTGGGTGGGTGGGTGTGAAAGTAGCTCACCTTGCCTAGGATGCAAAATAGCCTGGCACCGGCCCTGCGAGGGTGGACGTTCAAAGACGACAAAAAGCTTCCATTGACTCCAATGGGGACTTTTCCCTTCTTTTAACTCGCGACGGGGACGGGATTTCAAGGGAAACGCGGTGGAGCGGTAGGTTACACACACCCCACCCGGAGCGCCATGGCCCCGATCCGAATCGGGGCCCCAGCGCGCTTGCACGAAGATAAATAAAGCGAAACGTAGAACAAGGGGGCGGGGTCTGAGAGAAAGCCGGCAAGGGGCGGAGGGAGGCGGGCCTGCCGTGTCACTTCATGCGTTGCCATGGCGACTCAATCGGAAGGGGCCCCGAAACCTGGTCGAGCTCTGCCTCTGCGGCGTTCAGGCCGATTTCCCTGACGTCAGAGGCGAGCGCGCGGAGAGGCGGTGACGAAGGCGGAAGCGGCGCCGGAGCGAGAGTTGCAGGCTGAGGGGCTGAGAGAGCCTCGTTTCCCCCTCTCCCTCCCTTCCCTCCCTCTCGCGGCGGGACTCAGCTCCGCAATGGAGGTAACCGGGAGGGTCTCGAGGGGATGTGGGGGCTGTGGAAACTTAACGCCGATCTGATCGAAGTTGCGTGGATTGCCTTGTCCGGGTCACTTCCCCTCAGGCCGCTTGTGGGTGGCCTCTCCCGCCGGTTGTCTATGAGGGTTACCTGGATTTGGTTTGATCTCCACGATTCCTCAGGGACAAGTTCCACAAATCGGGGAATCTTGTCTAATACCAAGGCTGTAGTCCTTTTCCTGGGAATTAGCCCCATTGAACACAGTGGGGTTTATTTCTGAGTAGACATGTGTAGGATTGTACTGTTCACCACGTTGAATGCCCTCAGTGGTACACTTTGGGGTGTCAACATTTTATGGGCTCTCATGCTTTGGCTATCAACAACCTGATTATATATGGAAGTCAAACAGGTAATGCTTTTCCCTTTCTGGCTGACAGCTGGTATAGCTAGTATCAGAGGCAGTAGGCTTATATACACCAGTTGCTGGGGAACATGGGTAGGACGGTGCTGTTGCACCATGTCCTGCTTGTGGTTCCCTGGTCGACAGCTGTTTGACCACTGTGTGAACAGAGTGCTGGACTTAGATGGACCCTAGGTTTGATCCAGCATGGCTCTTCTTTTGTTCTTATGTAACTAAGGTCATAGCTAGACCTAAGGTTTATCCCTGGATCATCCAGGGGTCAAACCTGTTCATCTAGGTGACACACAGGGGATCCAGTGCTCAGGCAGGGGCGAACCCTGGATGATCCCAGGATGAACCTTAGGTCTAGCTGTGGCCTAAGAGTGTCTGACTAGAGGACCATAGTTCAGTTTTTACCTGGTTTCAGGTAAGTCATTGTCTCTCAAACTCTCTCCTCCAAATCTGCAATATGGGGGGTGGGATTGTAGAGATAACGTGCATCAGCATTTTGAACACTATAAAGCAGTGATCGGTAGAATGTCAGTCGAGAGCTACTAGTAGATCTCTGCATAATTTGCAGAAGATCAGCAAAGGTTGTGATTCCCAATATGAAAAACTCTCCTGTCTTCTGAGTTAGTCTTGCAGAAATCAAGAAAACTTGAGAGGAAGCTACAGGAAGCTTTTTTTTATGACAGGACTATGAGCCCAGTTCTGCTACTGAAAAACAAATTGTTGGGCTTAACATATGCTCAGAGGCAGCCTGTTCTTTAATTCTAAACGTACGTTAGAATTAAATACACTTCCAGCTACCATTATGCACCTGGCCTGTTATTGGACGTGAGGCTTCTAGTAAAAACAAAACAAAAAAAACACCTAGATTCCGGAAGCTTGTTCTCTGTCAGTCCCTGCTATAAAGTGCTCTATAAATGCTGGGTATAATTTCCTATCACTGTTTGTCTAGCTCAGAGCAAGTTTATTTGCTAATCTTCCGTGTGCCATAGCCACTTAAAAGCTGGCAACCCTACGTGTGTGTGTGTGGGGGGGGTTTCCTGGTGGGCTGAAAACTGGTGAACAATCCACTCCTCTAGCCAAGGAAACATTGTAATTGCAGAGCCAAACCTTGGCAATTTTATTCTAGGCAGTATAGTCTTAGGAAACAAAAATGCCTCTGAGCATATGCTGAGTATTTATTTAATGCTGGGGGGGGAGAAAGGACACCAGCCGCTAAGTTCCTAGAACTGGGGGATGGGACTAAAATTTACCCTTTTAGATAAACTATTAGAGCCAGATTTGTATAGCATAATCCGGAGTCTCTTGCTTTGGGCTTTCAAAGTAACTGTTGTTGTTACTAATGGGTAACTATTACTTGGAGCATTCATAATTAAAGCCTGCATTACATAGAAAAGAATTTAATGTGACTTCTCTGATCAAATTTGAGATTTTTCAGAAGTGGACATAAACAGTATCATTTTATACAAAACTAAGTGCAAAAATCGAATGATTTAAAATATCTATAATGGGAAGAAATGTTTGAGCTACGCTTTTATTGTAAGATGCTACATACTCATAAGAACTTAAGGAGAGCCCTGCTCAATCAAACCAAGGCCCATCTAGTCCAGCATGTGGAGCTGTTCCTTTCCATTGAATTTGTCCTCTGGAATTCTGTGGTTCACTTTGGCCATGGCTAGACCAGGCCTATATCCCAGGATTGTCCTGGGATCATCCCTGTGCATCCAAATGACACACAGGGGATCCCGGGAGCAGGCAGGGATGACCCCTCCATTTGCCTGAGATAATCCTTAGGTCTAGCTAAGGCCTTTGTCTACCAGTTAGTTTAACATTAATGTGAAGCTCCTCAGGGTAGTCATCTGGAGATTTAGGTTAAGGTGTCATCAGGATAACTGATTGCATCCAACTTTGTGAACATTACAATAAATCATGGCTTATTGTGACAGGAACAAGTCTATCCCGCCCACCCCCTCTTTCGGCACAATTACAAGAAGGAGTTGGTTAACTGTGGCTTGCCATATCATCCAATCTGACAAACTGTGGTTAATCTTAACTCTGATTTGTATGGAACTAACCAGTTTCAGAGCATGAGGTTCGAAGCTAGCTTCTTTCAACAAACTTGTTAAGATAACCACAGTTTAGGCTAATCAACATAGCACCTCTTATTATTATTTTTGTATTAGGATTTCTCTAAGGAGTCTTCATGGTTAACTTCCTGTTCACCTTTGGCGGGGAGAGGGAACCAAAAGTATGGTAACCCAGACAGCATTGTTGAGTTTCTGGGATCCAAGGTTGGAACCAGGGCTTTGACCTTGGAGCTCAGAAACCACACTCCCTCACCCTCATAGCTGGTGCAGTTGCGATACATCACACATTTGTATATGACTTTATTTCTGCTCCAGCTGCAAGATGGTGGTCAAGAAATGGCAGCGTCTCCTTCCACGACTGCAACAGGCAAGTCAAAGGTGAGGTTCCCTTGCAGAATAAAATGGTAATAACTTATAAACCAAAGGATGCCTCTGTCTGTAAAGTGTCTTTATAAAGTGGCTCATTTTCAAATGCAAGTGTCGCCTTTGCTTTTTTTGAAGAAAGCGAAGTCATAGTAATCATTCAAAAGTCATGTTTGGATGCATGAAGAGTTTATTTGGCAAGTACAGCTGGCAGCTGATATTGGAAACAAGTAGAATATAGTTGGCTGTATCTAGTTCAAACATTTGGCTTTTTATTTCCTTATTGCTCATTCATACAACAGTCTCGTTAAATCAAAATGTAGTTTTTACAACATTCAGTTCTTCGGTCTAAACTTCCTCCTATGCTTTATCAGTTTTGCAAGCCTAATAGTTCTGTATGCCTGAAGATATTTGGATTTATTTATTTTCTGACTGTAAATCCTTTCAGCATGGTTATGTGTTGACTCCTTTTGGAATCAATTGAGATACAACTGAAAACTCAGTTGGAAATTGTTATGCTGTTATCCAAGCAGCACCTTTTTACCCTTGAGCCCCCCGAGAATCAGGATCTGGGTCTGTGTGGAGTGCAAGCAACAATCCCTTCCCCTTCGCAGGACAAGAATGTGGTTTTTTTTTCTGTTGTAGATCAGTGGAGGTGGACATACCCAAGCTGTTTCTCTAAGCATCAAAGAATAGTTATTAGAGCAGAAGAATGGAGCAGGTGCACAGGCCTATAGTACTTTTCAGGGCTGAGTTCTTCTTGTATAAGGCGTCTCTGCTTTGTGGGTCTGTCAGGGACAAAATGGGATGAATGTTTATGTTGAACCAAACATGTGCATAGTACTTCGCAAACTGCAGTGCATTTCTTAGAATTCCTTGCAGGTGCAAACAGTATAGAATAGCTTCTACTGGTAGAATAACGGTTGAAGAGCAGATCCATAAAAGTTACTTGTAATGCTGAAGTTCAATTACTGTTAACTGCAATTTAGAGCACACACTTATGAATTTTGCAGCTGGATACATTGCCCAGAGAAGATCTCATCAAATTTGCAAAGAAGCAAATGATGCTGATACAGAAAGTGAAATCAAGATCTGCAGGTAGCCTACTGAAATTGGTTTTAATTTATTTTAAAGCAATATGCATGGGGGGGAAATATAGGGGGAAAGGCCCATAAGTTGCATTAGCTACAATAAATGAGAAGAGTTGTGAGGAAAGGTCTTCAGGAATTGGGAGGAAATTGTGTGAATATCTGTCTGACTTGTACTTGTTCCTGTTAATAAATGAATTGTATATAATGGACTTTGGTTTTGTAGAAAGGTGGGATGTAAATGAAATGAATTGAATATATTAATGATCCTTATTCAGAGAAAAATGCTTCCCCCCCTAGAACTGGAGAAGGAGAATGAAGAACTGAAAACAAAATCTGCTACTGGTGGAACTGATGATATTATTCAGGTAGTAATACACAACTTCCTGCATCACATATTGCACAATCCTCAAAAATACATTGTTTGGCAAATGGGAGTATTTTCTGCTGGTGTCATAAAACTCACACTTTTCTCAACTGTCTCACAGGTTATGTGCCTAAAAATGAAAATGCAGGGTGTTCTACTTATTAAAAATTATCCTTGTGAGAGTTTCACCTAATATGGAATGCTTCTCATCTCATAAGAATAGAAGATCGTTTGCTACAAATGCTCTTCAAATTATAATTGAATATTACAATGTTTACTGGTAATATGGGTCTGGTGTAGAAAGTTGTTGTCCTGCTCAAAAGTAAGGTCAAGGAAGTGGGAATCCATAGTCTGTTTTAAATTTCATAACCTGGTTCAGTTGTAACACTAAAATATGGTTTACCTTTGCATGCATAAGTCTTGGGCTGATCCATTTTGCCCCACTCCCCCAGCATAGCTGTGAGGAGGAGATTTGAAGCTTTCACTTCTATTTTCAATTAATCACAATTTAATGTTATGTCTAAACTCTAAACTTTGGTCTTATTCAAACCCAGATAATAAACCATGATTTGAAGTTGGCTTGCTTAGGTAAATCATAATTAACATTAACTAGAGTTTAGGGCTCATGTTGTTGTTTATTCATTCAGTCGCTTCCGCTAAACTGCAGTTACTTTAAACAGAAACAGAAGTTTCCAAGCTCCTCAAGGCTGTGCCAGAGGACAAAGGGCAAGAAATTGCTGATGAGTTTAAGTCTCATTTACATAATGCTAAACCATAGCTTAGTGTTGTATTTAAACATAGTCTATGGCCTTGTTTGCATGACATAACAGTCCACCTTGGTTTAATTTACATGTGGCAGTTGTCATGTCATGCTGGGTGCTCATGGGCACAACTTTTGCATGGTGCCTGCGGATCCCTGGCTTGCCATGTCATGTGAACTCGGGCAGCAGGATTGTTTGAAGGTTAGACAACCTTCAGATAACCCTAAAACAAGTGATGGGTATTTGAGGGTTGTCTAACCCTCAAACAACACCTGACACCTGGATTCGCATGCCACGGTCAGCTGGGCAAATGCGGGTGTCATGCAAAAATGACACCTGCAGCCCCCAGCACAATGCGACAGCCGTGGTGGGCTGTCGTGACATGCAGACAGACTCAATGAGTGATAATAAGATCTTTATAATATTATTAATAATCTTTTTTTATCTTGCCCCCTCTGTTCACCTAGATTAATGTCATATGGTAGGATTGAATCTTATTGGTTAAGTTTCAGATAAACAGAAGCTCACTTAGTCTAGTTTTTGCATCTGGTGCCCATAGGATGTGTTTTCATACAATGTTATTTACTTGGTATTTTGGCTTGATGGCAGTGACAATGTTACCCCCCTGCCCTAGCCATCTAGAACTATAAGAATATCCCAAGTCAAGTCCTGACTTATTAAAGCTAATTAAGGATGACTTACAGGGAAATAAATTATAATAATTGACTCTAGAGTTAATATCTCTGTATGGATTTAAGATAAATATGGAGCCTCAGGATCATTCCTGTGATTCTGACCAAAATAATCCCTCTGGTTTGGGGTTGAAGCAGGTGGTAATTCAGACAGGTGAGTGTGATTGTAGTGCTTTTGCTGGCATAGGAAACAAAAATATTGAAAATGTATTGGGCTGTTCACACAACACGCCAACACACACTCAGTGGTTAAGTGTGGGTTATTATTGAACTGTGGGTTGTTTGTTGAACAATGGGTTAACATGTTGTCTGAACCCAACACATTTTCTGCAGAGTGTCTTGTTAACCATGCACTATGGTTTGTTAATCACCCTGAACAACCCAACAACAAATCATGGTTTTCAAGGTGGTTTGTTGGAGTAAAATAAGCCAAACTGCATAGTTAACAAGCCACCTGCAGAAAATGTCTTGGGTTCAGACAACATGTTAACCCATTGTTCAACAAACAACCCACAGTTCAACAATAACCCACCCTCAACCACAGATAGTGAGTTAGCATGTTGTGCAAACCCAGTCAATATGTTAAAGGAGTAGCCATCACTCTTGTGCTTTTTTCTTTTCTTTCTCTTTTTGCAATTAAGCGGGTAACTTCTGTCTGTGTATTTCTCAAAATTAGGCTCTCACAGAGAGGCTGGATGCAGTTCTTCTGGAAAAAGCAGAAATCCAGCAGCAGTGTCTAGCTCTGAAAAAAGAAAATGTGAAAAGGCAACAAGAAACAGAGGTACTCCATAAGTATAGTAAATGATAAAAAAACAAACCCTGATCTAATTTTGGCTTGTTAAATGTATTTATGTCACAGAAATCTCTTCCTTTCTTTTGATCCCTTTGTTTTGTAATCAAACATCATAAGTATCATGGATTGCCCCTTTCCCTGACAGCAGATGGGAGTGAATCCTGTGAGAATGGGATATTTAGTAGACCCATCCCCTAGAAAATAAACCTACTTCAACTGGGCTTTGCGGTCCTGGGTCAGCAGTCTGTCATAGACTTGTAACTTATCAACATCTTATGGGAATTTTTTTGAGAGAGTGTGTGTGTACTTGCTAATATGTAGGTATGTGTGATGGCAAAAGTGTTTTCCCAAAAGATTGAACATTCAAAAGATTGAAAGACTTAATTCTAAACTGCAGTTATTCCTGCCAGCTGTTCTGCCCCTCAGTTTTCCACCTTAGCGAATCCACTGAGGTGTACCTTGTCTTCAGAAAGAATTTGAAATGTAAAATGTGTACATCTATAAAATGTCTTCTGCTGGTGTACATATCAGATAAAAGAAAGCAGCCGCCACAAGACATAAAGCATATTATGCTCAGATCAGATTGCATGCTCAGATTTATGAATGGAATGAATTGGAGAGAGCAACTCAGCTGATTAAGATTGTATTATTTGGGCATGCTGAATGCAAGTCTCATGCATCTTTTTAGACATCATATTTTATAATAGACCAAATGCATATTTTGTTCTTAACTGTAGAAGAAATATGTTTTAGGATGGGATGAAAAGGCAGATGTTGTTGATTTAATACAGTTTGTGCAGATCTCATATACATGTTTCTATTTTTTAAAATCCTTTTTGTTCCTTCATTGGCCACAGCTAGACCTAAGGTTTATCCTGGGACCATCCAGGGTTCGCCCCTGCCTGAGCACTGGATCCCCTGTGTGTCACCTAGATGAACAGGTTTGACCCCTGGATGATCCAGGGATAAACCTTAGGTCTAGCTATGGCCATTGTTACTTGTATCGGATGGGGTTGTGGGGGCATGAGGATTGATTTTTTTTCTTTAATTGGTGTTATATTAATAAAAACTTGCAAGTGTTTTTAAAGTATGTTTATCAACACTTTGTAACTTCTATCGTTAGGCTGCTCTTGCTAAGGAAGAAGAATGGCAGAAGAAATTTGCACATTTGAATGCTGACTGTCTGAAAGAAATTGAAAGTCTTAAACATGAAACAGTAGCGGCACAGTCCAAACATGATGAAGCTGTAGCCACACTGCAAAAGGAACTGCATGCAGAACAGAAGAAACAAGAGCAGCTTGCAGAACAGCTTGAATGTCATAGGAATAGGCATGAAGACGTTAAAAAGCTACAGAAAGAACTCCATCAAACAAAGGCCACCTGTGAGGAGCAGATCTTGAATCTGAAGGAGCAGCTAAAAGCTTTCAGTGAGGGTAAGGAGGAGGACATTGCCAAATTGCAAGATGTTATTGAAAATAATTCTCAGTGTTATCACAATGAAATTGTTTCATTAAATGAAGAACTAGGCAAACTGAAGACTATTCACCAGGAGGAAGTATCAGAATTGACGCGTCAGCTTGAAGCCTCTGCTAAAGTATGTGAAGAAGAGCGAAATAAGGTAGATCAGCTAAAGCAGGACTTACTAGAGCAATACCAAGTAAAAGAGAAAGGCATGCAGGATGAATTACGGGCCAGTAAAGAGAGGTATGAATGTGAACTGGAGTACATAAGGCAAACTGTGATTAAAGATGATGAAAACCAAACAGAGACCAGAAATGTACAGTTGGAAACAGAAATGGCAGAAAAGACCGGGTACTTAGAGAATGCTTTAAAAGAACTGGAATCTCAGCATAGTATATTAAGAGATGAATTAACTTATATGAATAATGTTAAAATGAAACTGGAAATGGAAATCCAACTTGCAAAGGATGAATACTTTCATGAGAGGGAAGATTTGGAGTTCAAAATTAATGAACTGCAGCTTGCCAAAGAGGATCACTGTTGTCTCATTGAAAAACTAAAATCGGAGCTTCAGGCAACAAAAGAACAGCATGAGAATACTGTTAAAGAGAATGGCCGAGAAATTCAAGATCTGGTAGAAAAGCATAGGAGAGAAGTCTGTGAGTTTAAACAAACAGTATCATTAAGTTCAGAAAGAGAAAACCAGTCATTGGCTTTTGAAATACAAGATCTTAAAGAACAATTGCAAAGGCACATACAGGAGAAAGAAGAAGCGATTGCTAGCTATGAGAACCTACGAGAAACAATGGAAACCTTACAAACTGAGTTGGGGGAGTCAGCTGGGAAGATAAGCCGAGAATTTGCATCGATGAAGCAGCAGCAGGCTTCTGATGTAGATGAACTACAGAAAAAGCTTAGAGTTGCTTTCAACGAAAAGGATGTTCTTCTTGAGACAGTGAATCATCTCCGGGAAGAGGTAGAACAACTCTCCTCCCAGAGAGAGGAGGTAGAAGAACTGAGACATAAAATAGGGACACTTCAGGAGGAGAATGAGAAACATGTTACTTCTCTTCACCAAAGAGAGGCTGCAATAAAAGAACTGGAAGAGAAAGAGAGTGAGCTTTCCTCACGGAATGATAGCGTCCTTGAGGAAATGAAGTCTTCTGCTCAGACAATAGAAAACCTCCAAGAAAAATACACAGTGGAGCAAGCAAAGGTTGTGGAACTCCAACAACAGGTAGAGGCTCTTGCCCTTTGCAACCATGAGTTAGAGCGACAGGCAGAGGAGTTAACGCAGCAACTTCAAGGCACTTCAGTGGAAAAAGAAAAGGACCAGCAAAAGCTGGGGGAAGTTGAACAACAAATGGAAGCTCTTCAGCAACATAAACTCTGTCTGTTGTCTGAAGTAGAGACTCTGCATGGTGAAAATAACAAAATAAAGGAAGACAGAGACAGACTTGGTAAGGAACTAGAAAGCATTACATCCGAAAAGGGGGACTGGCTCATTTCTAAAGAGAAAGTGGATAGCTTAGAAACAAAACTGAAAATGGCCTATGAAGAAAAAGAGCATTTGACTAAATTACTTGAGGAGGAAAAGGCCTTTAAATCATTTGTCACCAGTCAGCTGCATAGCCTCCTTGAGAAGATGGGCTCTGGATGCCTAGATGAAAATGAAAGAGATGATGTTGTTGGCATACTGCAAGCTGCAAATGAATTCTTGGCAAAAATGAAGCAAGAGGCACAAAGCCTGACCTCGCAGAAGGAAGAAAATGTTCTTCTTCGGCAGGAGATGCAGAGGCTCCAGGAAGAAAGTGCGTCTCGTTGCATGGAGCTCCAGTCTCTGTTGGATGATTATGAAAAAGAAAAATGCCTTTTAAGAGAGGAGTTGGAAGGGGCTTTCTCCGAAAAAGAAGCCCTGCAACTAGATATCCAGGAGTTGAAACACACCAGTGAAAAGGTCAGGAATGAGAACCAAGATCTTCTAGCTCAACTTCAAGATATTTCTGAACAACTTGCACACCATGAAAGCAAAACAAAAGAGCAAGAAGAAAAATGGGAAGAAGAGCGCAAAAAACTAAGCTTAGTTCTGGAGCAAAAAGAAACTGAACTGAGAGGTGTACAAGCTGAGCTTGCTTTGCTAAAGGTTAGACTTTTAATATTGAAGTATTCAGATATATCCCCCAACGTTCTGTAGAATTTAAGTTGGAAAAATATCAGGAATAGTTAAGAACAGCCCATGAACAGGTTTATTGCATCGCCTGCTGTTTGTGAGAGAGGCCTAAGTGTACTTGAAGGCATGTCTCTTCTTTGCACTTTGTGTTCACCTCAGCAAACAAAGTGTTGTATAAAAATGTGAATTCCCCCTTAATCCCCAAATTAGGATTTATAGAATTGAAACCTGTATTGGAGGTTGGATTTGTGAACTGAAAAAAAATATCATTCCCAAATTCAAAATCCTTATATAGAAAGTGGCTTTTAGTTTAGTCTTTTTTTTAATGCAAAAGTCAGTAAAGAGTCTTCCTAACAATTGTGCTAAAGGTACATTAAATGGTAAAATATGGAACAGCTCTATCCTTATTTATTTCAAAGACGTTTTTCTCCTCTTACACTTTCAAGATGGTATGGGCTAGGGGCCTTTATGACTTCCAGTGTTCTCCATTTTGAGGCACTTAAGAATTGATAACTCAATGAAACAAAATGGCTGTTACAACTTAATAATGTTCCCAGGTTGCTCTCTCATTGCCTGGTCAAGAGGAAACTTGGTTGCCACAGTGCTTTTGTCCCCACTCCCTTTTATTTTAAAGTTCCTTCTGGAAACAGACTCCACAAATTACGTTTAAAATATGTATATTTAGATGTTGGACTGGTATTGAACTTACTGGAGCTTTTCCTATCACTTTTATATCTTTATTTGATTTTCTTTTTCATAGAGAAACAAATAGAGGCAACAAGGCAACATTGCTAACATTAGGGGCTCATTTACACCAAGCAGGATATTGCACCATGAAAGCGGTATATAAAAGGCAGGAGCCACACTACTGTTTTATAGTGGTATTGAAGTGCACCGACAACTGTTGGGGCCCATTGACATATACCATATACCGCTTTCATATCACTTTCACAGTGCTATATCCTTCTTGGTGTAGATGTGTCATGGACCCCAACAGTTGTCGGTGCACTTCAGTACCACTATAAAGCAGTAGTGTGGCTCCTGCCTTTTATATACTGCTTTCATATCACTTTCACAGTGCTATATCCTGCTTGGTGTAGATGAGCACTAGGAGTCCAGTCTTACACTTTCCCATGGATCAGACTCAAGCCCTAAGTGCTGTCACAATGGGAGCACTGATCTCCTTGCTCTGCCTCTGTGAGTTGTCTGTTTCCACCACCACCCAGCAGCAGCCATCATCAATGCTGTTGCTCTAGTATTGGAGAGAAGCAATTGGAGAATAGGAAGCACTTCTTGGAGGACTACACAAGGCAAACTCTACCTGGCTTATTTCCTGTGAGAGCTCTGATCAGGGTTAGGTGAGAGCTGCTGAGTTAATTTATTTTGTTATGCAGGGTTCTGTGGAGGAGTCTTCTGCGAATGGCGACCAACAATCATCAGAATCCCCCAAAATAGGTAATTCATTTTAAGTCTGTTCTTACTTGTTTTCTTTCGAAATAATTAGACAATGTTTTTGTTTCCACTGCATCTATAACCGTTAAGGAGGATATGCAAGAATAGTGGGGTGCACTTTTGAAGTTTGTGATGAGATATTAAAACGGCTCTAATATTCCATGCCTCCACTCATATGTTCCTGCAGCTCCTACATGGCTGAATGCCACTATAGAGTTGGGGGGGGGGGGGAGCATATTACCGAAAACATGAAACCCTGTCATTCTAGCTTTAAAAAGTCTTCTCCTCATAATCCCAGGCAATTAACAACATATGTTGAGTTTTTAACTGACCCCAGAATAGTTGTTTTAAATGGCTATTGTTGTTTTTATGCTTCTGATTGTTTAAGATTTTTATATTTGTTTTTAATGTTCACTGTTTTTAACCTTTGTAAACCGCCCAGGGAGCTTTGACTATGGGGTGGTATATAAATGTAATAAATAAATTTTTAAAAAATGCACTTCTCTCACAAAGGCAAAATAT
The DNA here is from genome assembly GCF_023053635.1 of Elgaria multicarinata webbii. Taxonomy (NCBI): domain Eukaryota; kingdom Metazoa; phylum Chordata; class Lepidosauria; order Squamata; family Anguidae; genus Elgaria; species Elgaria multicarinata. The sequence goes on along the minus strand of NC_086175.1, from coordinate 41,492,679 downwards.
GGCATTCAGTCTGCAAAGCCCCCCAACTAAGCACTTTTATTTGATTCATAGGTTTCCCCGCCCGCCCCCCTTTTTTTTTAATGCTGAAAATTGCAGCTTCCCTTTTAAAAAGCCAAAGGGACATCTTGTAATGTGTGGGTGCCCTCTTTCTGCCAGCAGGCCTCTGGAACAGCCCCTGGAGCTGGTCTAGCTATTTTCTCTCCAATTGAAACCAATGGGAGAGGAGAGGGGAAAAGACGAACCATTAACAAACCATGGGGGAAAGGGAAAGGTCTTGTTGAACTTGTTGGGGGACCTTGAATGGGATCAGGCCATTTCAAACTGAAAGCAGATATTGAAAAGGGTATATGGAATCGTATTGAATAATGTAGATATTATGTATAAATACAATGTTTTTAAGTAGCTTTTCTTTGTTTGTTTAGTAAATTTGGAAAAACAGCTGAAAGAGAGAGAAGAAAAATTAAATAAAATTAAAGCTGTGGCTGTGAAATTAAGGAAAGAACTGGATTTGAGCAGGAAAGAGGTAACTGAAATCAAGTTAAATATATCTGGTACCGTATGATTCCTGGACCACGTAAGTCAGGGGTCCCCAACCTTTTTGGAACTTTGCGCACATGTGGAATGTTGAGAAACTGATGTGGGTACCACCACAAAATGACTGATCTGTGGATTGCTGCTTTGGCGTCTGCCTGTCACATCTATAGAACTTAGGCTGCCTCTTATTCAGCAAAATGTTTGATTTGCGTCTCTTGGACAATGCAACTTCCCTACTAGGGATTTGTATAATTTGACTAATTGCTTGTACAGGTGGCATATAGACTTACTTAGATATTTGATCCGCTTTTGATGAAGCCAATGTATTATTGCTAGAAAGCTATATGCATTTCATGTGTATTTATTGATATGGATATATACAAATGAATGTACATGTATTTTTAAAAAGGGGGGATGGAAGAATTTAAAATTTTAAAAGTTTTGTGGTTGCCCACAGGTGCTACATTGGGGATTGCTTTGTTGGTGCCATTGAGGCATCTGTGGGCATATTGGGAACCCCTGACATAAGTCTTGTGCTTTTAAGTGATTCCATTTGTTTTTAGCAAGGTGTTTCTGGAGTGTTTCTGGAGCTTTTTTTTATATGATTGTCTGATTGGAATTTTCCCTGAGGTTCAGCAGGGTTCTATTTTGTCCCTTTTCCTCTTTTGCATATTATTCAGGTTAAGGTTATGTCAAGTTCCAAGTCAGGAGACATCACTATGCTGCTGGAGAAGCTCTCGCCTTCTCACTTGGATCATAACCTTGTAGTTTCTCTTTTGACCAAGGCCCTATGCAGCCATTCATAGGGGGGTGGGGGCTCACCTATAAGCCCTGCCCCCAACATCCCAACACACCTTGTTGCCTTCTGTAGTTCTGTAAGCCCATTCAGCTGAACATGCTTAGAGATCTTCCATGATTGGAAAATCTGAAAAGACAGGATTCCCAGTAACGGGACTTCTGTAAGTGTGTTCAGCCAAATGTGCTTACAGAACTCTTCCCACTCCGTACACTCTTACATTCTCTATACAGTTGAGCTCTACTTGTGTGCGAACCTGCATTGTGTCTGCCTATGTTAAAGGCCAGTCACTTTGATGCATATAAACTGAGAAGATGGTGGTCATGATGGTTGGCAGGCCTTTAACCTAGAATCACTCAATCTCCAGGTTTTGGTCTCTGCTCTTCACTAAAGGTCACTTTGCATGTGTTGTTGTTTTCTGCATGGTAATACTTACATAGAAAGAAACACATGGATACCATTCTGTGTGTAACATGGGACGGGTGGGTGGCCATGAGTACACATGTTTGGAAACCGGTACAATTCACACATGTAGAGTTTATCTGCCTAGTTGTTCCTGGAAAGACAAGTACCAGTGATGGAAGGATGCATCCGACATAGAATTTAGTGGCTTGCTGACAGAAGTAGCTGTTGGAAGCACATTTTATCACTACCCTATTCTGTTTGCATTGACTTGCTTTAGATATCTGGGATGACTCAAGAGGTTGGGGTTTATTTTTAAAACTTACTTGGGTTCTGCATACCACAGAGATTATTCCCTTCCTTAACTCCTTTTGTGACTAGTAAGCTTTATAAAGAGGACTGCCTTGAATATTCTAAATGCATTGCATGGGTTGTAATCAAATTGGCAGAGGCCAGCAGTCATAGTGACTGCTTCTTAATCATGATTATCTGGCTGTGAGAATTTCCAATATAAGATCATTCTGTTGGAAGTGGCATTCAGTTACAAGACCTAGGTTTGTAGTTGGTGGTTTTAGTACCAGTTGTGAAACTTCTGGATTTATTGGGATACATATATTTTTTTCAAAACTGGGTGGAATTCCAAATTCCGTGAGCAAATTTCTGCTCATAGAATGGAGCACTATCAGGTCTCTATTCCCCTGCAGCCCTGCGAAAATCTGCTCTGCAGGATTAGGGAACCCTCTGGAACAGTTTGGGAGGTTGGGGGGGGACGCGAAAGGGGAGGGAATCCCCCTTCTGTTCATGGAAGGTTCTTTGGATCCATCTATTGCAATTAACCCAGAGTGATGCCTGTCTTTCCATTTAGGTGCAGTCACTTAGAGAAGAGCTGGTGTTGTCACAAACTGAGAGAGAGCAGCTGTCTACTTCAATGGGAGATATCATTCAGGGAGCAGAGAGCTATAAGGTAAACTACAGATGCTTTATCTTCTTAAGTGCTTGGTGTACTTGAAACACTTAATCAAGCCTTCTCTGCATTGCACAACACAGACTTGTACCCAACCACCTGCTTTTTTAAAGCTGTCGTGGTATTAAATGTGCGTGCTGTGTTTACAGTGGATCCTGCTGTGCCAAAAAGAAATGCTGCTGAAAGCCTTGTTGGTCTACATTGTCTTCCCCTACTGTATAAGCAGGTGTTTTGCTCCTCTGCCTCTTGGATCATTGTGTTTAACATTTCTTTAATTGTTATTTTAATCTTGAAGCGTGCACAAAACTAGCAGAAAGTTCAGATTGTTGCTTTTGTTGTGTTCAAGTGAGGCAGCTATGAAATGGGCTGGGCTCGTATTCCCAACTGCTTTCTTGCTAAACAAAATGGAAAAATAGAGGAAAAGGCAAGAACTAGCTTAGCCATTGTTCTGTTTTTGTGATGGCTATGGGCATGGCTGGAGGAGGCAATATCCCGGTGATCATCCCGGGATCATCCCTGTGCGTCCACATGACACACAGGGCATCCCAGGAGCAGGGAGGGACGATCCCTCCCTTGGCCCAGGATATGGGCCTACCAATAAATTCCAATTTTTCCATGGTCTCAGGATGATCCTGAGACCGCTGAACATGTGGCTCGCCGTCCTGTTTTCGTCCTGACTCCTCGTAAGTAACCGCGAGGACTTGGGCACAGAGCTCCTCAGGAGCTTTGTGCCCATCAGGGGTGGGGTGGGGGGAGCGGGAGGGTGGTTTTTTTAAAATAGACTCACATTTTGTGCAAGAGCGCTCCTGCACTCCTCTCCAATTGAAAAGAAAAATTGGTGGCTGCGACGTCCTCTTCCTCCTAGGACGTTGCGCGTCTTGTGTAGACAAGGGGGACGATCTCACGATCATAAAATAGCGAGATCCTATCCCTCCAAACCCCTCGTCTAGCCATGCCCTATGTGTGAGTTAAGTCATTTGTACCTTAGATTTTACCAGCAACATTTCACTTGTTTTTAAAGCAGTACCAGTTTACGTTCAAACGCAACTTTCCAATTAGTTTGTGGTTTTAAATTGCAAGTTGCTTTGAGTGGAACAAGTCTACCCGCTCTGCGGTTCCATCTCCCCAAATCTGCTCTGCATGTTTCGGGGACTCACTGGAGCAGATTTGCATTGGAGGGAGCAGGCAGCTTCAGGAGTGAGGAAAGAAAGGGAACGTTTCATTTTCCAAGTGGATGTCAGCTTGCACCATGTTGGAGATCACAGACAATTGCAGATGCTAACTCCATCTTCTACAGTATAATTTTGCTGATACTTTAAAAAAAAATTCTAAAAGGTGTGCATTTAAATAACTAACGCAGATCTTTCAGATGGATGGATGGAAAACAAAATCTAGCCTTATTTCGATGGGAAGAAATAGGTCTATTTTTACAAAGCTACTCCTGCTGATATAATAAACTTGAAAATATATGCACACAGTTGTTTACATAGATAGTACATTGTAGGCGTCTATAACAATTTTTTAAAATGTATGTGCTCCAAGAATCTTTTATTAGAGTTCGAGAAACAAGCAGAACAGCTGGATTTTGAAAAAGAGCGAGCTCATAATTTTGAACGCCAAATTGATGACCTTACAAGACAGCTGGAGACCTCAACTCAGCAGGTACTGCTTATAAATATATAGATAGATATAAATGGGATTTGTTCTTAATTTGGAGGAGGAGAAGCGGAGGGGAAAATAAAATGGAGGAAGTGGGTGGGGGCTGAGAAGTCTCAGGCTGGGAAAATGAACGTTGATGCTGGAGACTCAGACCCCAGTTTGACCTTTGGCAGCTCACTTGTCATCTTCTAGTCCAACACTCTCTTTCCAGCAATTACCCAAACGTTTTGGCGAAGCTTACTTGCAGGGCTTGTGGGCAACAACATTCCCCTGTTTGTTCCCACCATCTTTTACTCAAAGGGATAGACCGTCTCTCAACGTGGAGGTTCTATTTAGCTATCATAGCTGTTGAGAGGGGCTTTCAGGGGTTGAGGTGGCCAATGGTAAAATGACCTGGAAGGATAAATAAGGAAAAGTTCTTGCAGAGATCTATGTCTTAGGAAATCTGCCATTCCATTTACACAAAAGATTACGGGTTTACACCTTTGGATTAATCTAAGAGTCTCATCAAATATTGTTAGATAGTATTTTTAACACCGTTAAAGGTAGAGCAGATTTATTTTTAAAAGAGGGGGGTATTGAGTTGTAATGAAGAAAATGCAGACAATTGCTCGCTCGCTCTTTTTCGCATATCAGATGGACAACTGTGGGAGGTCCAGGGGTCATATCATGCCCCCTATGGGCTGCACTCAGTGGAGGGGAATCACGATTTGCTGCCAGAATGCAATGGCAAACAGCACCATAGCACTACAGAACACTAAAAGGTAGGGCTGTGCTCCGCTCCAGATCGCGAATCTGGAGTAGAGCGACCCAATCCGCCTCTGCCACAGGCAGATCCGAATCAGGTCGGGGGAGCTGCGGATTGAGGTGAAGCGGTTCGCCTCCATCCAGAGCTCCGAATGCAGGTAAGGGGGGGGCTCATGTGGCGGCGGCAGTGGCGATGATGCCAGGTAAGGGGGAGGGGGGCTTACCTGTGTCTGGCGTGGTCTGGTGCAGGCTTCAACTGAGGCCCAGGCTTCAATTGAAGCCTGCGCTGGAGGCAGGTAAGGGGGGGGGTCTTACCTGGCTCCACCGCCGCAGTCCGTGCGCGACCGCAGCACAGCCAGGTAAGGGGGACGGGGGGCTTACCTGCATCTGTCACGGTCCGGCGCAGGCTTCAACTGAGGCCCAGGCCTCAAAGCGGAAGCAGACCACGGCCTGCTGCTTTGAGGCCTGGGCCTCAGTTGAAGCCTGTGATAGACCATGACAGACGCAGGTAAGTGGGGGGGGGGCTTACCTGGCTCCGCTGCCGCAGTCTGCAGCGACGGTGGCAGAGCAAGGTAAGGGGCAGGGGGGCTTATTCAGCCCCCATTTTGTCCCCCCTTCCCCACTTACCTGCCTCTGCCATCCACTGCGGAAGCAAGTAAGTGGGGGGGGGCAAAATCTCGAACCACTCCTCCGGATCTCGCTCTGCAGAGCGGGGGAGGGTCGGATCGACACAAAGCGGTTCGGGGGGCCGTGCACAGCCCTACTAAAAGAATCGAATTTAGCACAGCATTCCCATTAGAGCTATTCAAATCTGGGTGTTTGGTTTTACAGCTGGACATTTGTGTAGACCTGTGCATTAGGAAATGCCTTGGTTATTAATCAGTATTCTAGTAGACTGTACAAAATGATACCTCTTGCATGGTTGTCTGCACTAATTTCTTCTTAATCTATAACTGGGGACTAACTGTTTCTGAACTGAATTAGTTAGATCACTTGAATTTGTTTAGAATCAGCATAATTTGAAATAGAAGCAACCAGGATGAAATCCCCAGCAGTGAAAGCAGGTTCAGCTTTTTTAAACCAGACTGTTTTAACTTTGTTTTACGCTCTGTGCCCAAGGTGAGCTGACTGAATCCACTGGCCTAATTTCGTATAGCCTTTGGACTAATTTCAAATACCCTCTGCAAGTGATCAGTATTTATTTATTTTATTACATTTATATACTGCCCCATAGCCGAAGCTCTCTGGGAGGTTTACAGAAGTTAAAAACAATGAACATTAAAAATAGATATACAAAAATTTAAAACCATTAAAAGCATAAAAACAATATCTATTTAAAAACAATATTGATTTAAAACAACTATTTTGGGGTCAATTAAAAATTCAGCATTTGTTGTTAACTGCCTGGGAGAAGAGAAAAGGCTCGGGGGTGGCATAACTAATCAGTAAAGAGTGATCTCTTCCTTTCCTGACACCCTGCTAGGTGGGGAAGAAGGGGGAGAGAGAGGATTGGCAGAAAGATAGAAAAGGGAATGGCAGAAAGAAAAGGTACCCCACCCACTATGCCCCACTGCCAGCATGCGGGCCCTGAAACATTACCCCTCAAGGAATGGGGTCCTTGGCAAAGAAAATGAGAGAGGTTTAGGTTTTGCTTTAGGCAATACACATTTTGCAAATGCTGTCTGGTAGAGAATCCAATATGCAAACTAATATAATTTAATATTTCCCATCATAAAGTGTATTAACTCGTTCCTACTATCCTTTTAGCAAGACCAGTGGCATTCTGCTAATGAAGACCTCTTGTCTCGTATTGAGACTCTACAGACTAACACCAAGCTGTTAGAAACCCAGCTATTAGAAACCCAGAGAGCCAAAGCCAAAGTGGACAAAGAACTCGAAGCAGAAAAACTTCTGAAAGAGCAGAAGATAAAGGTAAATGGCACTGTTGTAAAAGCCAAAGATAAAATAGTTATTTTCTAAATGAAGATCTGAAAATAAAATAAAGTCATTATTTTCTAAATGATAAGCACTTAAACTACTCTGCAGGAGCATGCTAATGCTGTAAAAGAAGTTGAAGAACTGCAGTCACAACTTCAGAAAGAAAAGAAGCATCTTCAGAAAGTTTTGGAAGAGCTGGGATTGGCCAAGAAGGTAGACTGAGGCTATATTACTGGTCCATCATCGTTTTTTGGCTTCCAGTTGCATACTATGTCATCTTTAAACTTAACTTATGGTTTTATTTGTTGGTGTGCCAGATCAGAATCTTGTTATTTGGGTAATTATATGGTATGCTAAACTGGGATAAACATCTGGCAGTATTTAAGTAGGAAAATTAGGTCTACTGGACCAGCCAATGCAGATGTATTCAATTTGCGAATGTTATGTGTTGAATTTTATGCAGGATGCGCAGAAGAGTACAATGATGGACATGGAAATCGCTGATTATGAGCGTTTTGTAAAAGAACTTAATCAAAAGATTAACAACAAAAGCAGCAGAATTGAAGACCTTGAGCAAGAGATTAAAATTCAAAAACAGAAACAAGAAACTCTACAGGAAGAAATCAGTGAGCAGCATATTAACTTTTCTTTGTATACAGCAAGAGGGCCTTTACATGTATGTCTCAAATTGATAAAGGCATTGTACAATTAAAATCTAAATACAACTCAAAAGCCTCTGTTAGGTAAATAGGAATATAATTTCATTTTAAAATGAAAACACAGGCAGCTGTTGTAACTTTTTGGCATAATTTTACTTCCAGTAAAATGCTGGCATGAAGCCACAAGAAAGAAACCTAATTACTTCTCTGCTCTTCTAAATTTGCAGGAAAAGTGGAATAGGAAAAACATTTTAAAATGTGATTGAGAAAATGTCTGCTTCTGATTTCTAAATAACACTTATCCCTAACACTTTTTTTAAAAAAAATAGAATCATTTCAGAATTCTATACAGCAGTATCAAGAAAAGAATGCCAAGATCAAACAACTACTGGTGAAGACGAAAAAAGAGTTGGCAGACTCAAAGCAAGCAGTAAGTTTTTGTGCTTTTTGTATTTGTTCTTCCTGGTTTTATTCTATCAAAGTAATAACAATGTAGGTACATTTCTGTCTTCTACAGTATCTTGTTAAATTATTAAAGATAGCTCTTTTTCTGCAGGAAAATGAACTTCTAAGACTTCAGGCATCTTTAAAAGGAGAGTTGGAAGCAAGTCAGCAGCAAGTGGAAGTTTATAAGGCAAGGCAAAGTTTTCTTTTTAGGGTAATGAGAAAGATGTATTTCACCTTGCAGAGTGATAGCTGAGAACACATGTTAAAGCCATATCCGTAATCATTTACTATCCTATTCGTCGACTCCTTGACTCAATGCATCTTTCAGGGTGGCATTCAACTCTTAGGTATTTGTAAGTAAGTTGCATTGAAATCAACAAAACTTCGGAAGTAAAGCTGTAATCCTATATCCAGTTTTCTGAGAGGAAGCCCCATAGATCTCAGTGGGACTTAATGTTTGAGGAGACGTGTATATGCTGAAAATGTGTATAGGATCTGTGTATCATTACATTCATTCCTTTACCTAATCCATTCCTAACTCACTGGATAAATTTAAACTCTAGAAATAATTGTGAATATGTCTCTTATTCCTTTCACACTCTGTGTGCTCTGGATGCCACGTGGACCTAGAGCTGTATTTCAATGGGCCTGTTCAGACAGCACACTAAGCCATAGGTAGGCCACTAACCCTTTTGCAGCAAATGGTTAGTGAGCATGTTTAAACCATGATTATATACCTACCATGGTTAGGAATGGTTCACACAACACGCTAAGCCATAATGTTTAGCTCAAAATGCTTAACCACCACGGCTTAATGTGTCTTCTGAACAGGGTCAGTGTGATGTTATTTTCATGGAGGGAATAACCGAACACATGTAGAGCTCAAGGCTCTGATCTCTGAAAGAATTAAGTATTAAAGAAAGTGTGGATATCACTTACTGAGCATGATCCAATCAAAGTTAAGCTCTTTTAAGTCCTGTTGATTTCATTAGGAGCCATAAGCACATACTTAACTCTCTTCCACTAAAAATTGATGTGAATCCTAAAGGTTCTTAACTGGATTGTCACCAAATATATTTAGTTGAATACAAATAAAAACCAGGTCAGAAATTGAACTGCCTCAGCAAACTTACAGTTCCACTCCACACATGCCATACCATTGTATTTCACATTCATTTCATTCCTAGTATGTTTCCTATGTAAGTGCAGGGGGAAATGTACAATGTCATGTGCTGCCATGTGATGTGTCCGTGTGTTTATGAATTCCAATTGTATATACTCATTGACAAAACAGACAGTTTTTTTACACACAACATGTATGTGGGATTTCTTTTTCTCTATTGCATAAGGGAAAATGTTATATTAGGTGGCCCTTAGTTGAATTTAGCACATCATGCCAACTACTCAGTTGGTTTTTGAGCTTTTATGTAGTTGCAAATGTAGTAACAGAGTAATATCCCCTTTTACCACAACCTTACGATAGCCATTAAATAGACAGGAGACTTCACTATGGAAAAGGGTGACGAAAGCAAAATAGGAGTATGCCTGAGCCACCACAGTTAGTGCTGTTCAAAGTTAATGTGAATCCTGTCAGTGTATTGAAATAAATGTCCTTTTGCAGATCCAGTTGGCTGAGTTAACTTCAGAAAAACACAAAATTCAGGAACACCTGCGGACTTCACTAGAACAACACCAGCGTGTTCTGAATACTTCCCAGCAGAAATTGGCAGCTCTCCAAGAAGAGTGTAGTACAGCAAAGGTATTTTCTGGAAGAAGAAGAAATCCAATTCCAAACAAATGGCTCCTCTCTGAACATGTTCACTAAGTACTTTACAATTGTTTAGAGCAGGGCAATACTCCCTAACATTTCATACTTACGGACCATATGGAATATTTAGGTGCTTGGTCGTGTGTACCTCTCAGATCTATTCCCCATTGTATAAAAGAGGGTGACCGTGAGGAAGAATGCATATTAAAAGGAACTGAAATTCAAAAGGCTAAAGCAGGTCCATGCTCAACATGGTGTGTGACTTTCTTCTAAGAGAATTACTCAATGCATCATCATTGGCTGCCTTGAGGCCCAGTACTGGGCAAAAGGCGGGATCCAAATAATAATAATAATAATAATAATAATAATAATGATGATGATGATGATGACAATCGTGCTAGTTGGTACCCTTCTTATCTTTTGGTTTTGCCATATATCCATGATTGGTAGACTTTCCCTGTAGTAGTTTGCCACAGCTACAATGCATAAAAGGCTCTGTAAAAGATGAGTTGCCCATTGCTTACAAGGAGATTACAATGCTAAGCGCTGGATTATGAAAATTAGCATTGTGCATATTTTTGAACAGTTTTAAGTTCTATGAAATAGAACTTAAATTCATCTACTTTAAATGAAAGGGAGTTCTGCTGAATCTAGAACAGCTGAAGTGGCAGCCCTGTTAAGCGTTCAGCCTTGCACATGTGTGTTCTACTAGCCATAGTCCTGACAGAACTATGTCACATTTTCAGCAGTTAGCATTTATACTTGGTAAGAACAGGCGGAGAAACATAGGTTGCATTTCCCAGAAGGATACCTTGGAGAGCAAGGTTGTGGGGAGAATCAAATTCTGAGGCATTTTCAGTCAGTAACATTTGTACAGTGGGAATCCTATAAGGATAGTTCTGTTTACAGCCTAAATGATTGATATTCTGCTTCTTGGACAGAGCTTTTGTATGCTGTTCAACGGACTCACAAAATGTTAATGTAGAACTGTCCATCTTCTTGTTTGCTTTTCTCAGAACAGATTGACTCGTAATCCAGTGTAGTTATAATTAGGCAGTGGGTTGATGTGACTGCATGAGGGACTGTTATGATGGCTGGGTGTGTCATGGCCAAAGGATGGGTTGTGAGGTTTCTGCCCTTGGCTTGTGTTCTAATTGTTATATGTACTAGTTGGTTATGCTTTGATTGCAAAATAACATCATACTTGAATGTGTATCTGGAAGTCATGAATAATAGCAATGCTATCTTTGAAACAGAAGTGGTTTTACTGCCATTCTGAGAAAGTTGAGCATATTTTGATTATTTTGAAACAGCTTATCCTATAAAGCTCAAGGAAGGAATGCAGTCTTGCTCAGTATTTTAAAGTGTATAAGCGGCTGTGCATACATACAGTTGCATCACAAGTAAGTTTTAGCTGAGTAAAATACATGCCCCTTATGTGAATATCTTCTACCCCTGTATATCATTGCAGGCAGAACATGCTGCTATAACCTCTGAATTTGAAAGCTACAAAGTCCGCGTTCATAATGTTTTGAAACAAAAGAATAAATCCTCTCAATCTGAAACTGATGTGACCAAACAAGAAAGGTAAATATTGTATAGTTGGTTGATGTTGGTGAATGCTGGTTTGATTGGCTTATTTAATTCATCTGCGAAGTAGAAAGTGTCGTTTTTATACTATATTTCATATTGGCCTGCTCTCCCCTCCTCCAGGACACGTGCGAGGAGATCAGAAGCTTTGTTTCTATTTTCTATTAACCTCAATTTAGCATTATGTCTGAACCCTAAACTGTGATTAGTCTTAACTATGGTTTAAGGCAGGTGTGCACCATCTTTTTGCCCATGAGAGCCGCTTGTGATGCAGGGTGATGTGCAACACGTGTGCACGTGCATAGTCTACTTCCTGTTCCAGTGATCCTGGTACAGATTGCTCTTTCCTCGCAACAGCCAGACAAAATGACGAACATCAATGTGCTTTTCACAGGGTTTCACTTGTTCCTGAGTACAAAAATTTGACTAGGTTTTGACCTGTATGCAGAAAATCAGATCCATTAATCATTTCTGTTATCATTACATTCTACAATTCCATTGTGTATTTGTACCATTCAAACCATGTTGAAGCCATGACAAATTCCAATTAAATATAGAGGGATTTGTTTTTGTGGTCTACTAATGGTTCAGAAGCAAACGTTACATTTGTAAATATTCAACATTTGAATGGGTGTTATATAGTTCCACTTATGGATAAGTACATGGATATTTGGTCCGTTTTTCTTGAAACCTATGCATAACTCTCTCCTCTTTTTATGAGTGGTATATCTGATTGGGGAAAATGATATTCCTAAGTATGTTATGTTTCTTTGTTTTTCTTTTTCGTGGTTTATTTTTGTTCTGTTTTGTTAAATTCACAGTAAAAAAAGAAAAAAATCCATTTGTAAATATTTTGTGGGTTTTTCTTTCTTTTAGAGAACACATGGAAAAGGTAATAGACCAATTGAAGATCAAATTGCAAGACACTCAACGTAACTTACAAATTAATGTAACTGAGCTTCAGGCCCTGCAGTCTGAACATGACACTCTGCTGGAAAGGCACAATAAAATTCTTCAGGAGACTGTGGCAAAGGAAGCGGAGCTCCGAGAAAAGTACGTTTCGATCTTGTGTGAATTATACTGTTGTGCTTGTGTTTAGCATTTCATCTTTGAATTTTGCATCCAAATGCATCCTTTAATCTTCAGAGGTAAAAGCTCCCCCCCCCCCCCCCGTCCCATGTCTTGGCTGTTCCTCTTGTGGGAAGTTCTTTCAATAAATTTTTGAGGTCCCTCCAAAGTTGAGAAGTTGTTGACAGTGATTTTAGATGTTCCTGCCTCAGAGTCTCTAGCTTTCTCAAAGTATTGAAACTCGTTGTTTTCTAACATGGGAACTTGGGGGCCTGATGGGAACTTAGGGGCCTGACAGAAGCCAGATTCTGGTTGGACATCAGGAAAAACTTCCTGACTGCTAGAGCAGTATGACAATGGAACCAGTTACCAAGGGAAGTTGTGGGCTCTCCCACACTAGAGGCATTCAAGAGGCAGCTGGACCGCCATCTGTTAGGTATGCTTTAAGGTGGATTCTTACATTGAGTAGGGGGTTGGACTCGATGTCCTTATAGGTCCCTTCCAACTCTACTATTCTATGATCTTCCAGATTCTGCACACTACAATCTGAAAACATGGTGATGAAGTCAGAGCATGCACAGACTATGAGTCAGCTGACAGCCCAAAATGAAGCTCTTCGGAACAGTTTCCGTGATCAAGTCAGGCATCTGCAAGAAGAGCACAGGAAGACTGTGGAGACATTACAGCAGCAGCTGTCCAAAGTAGAATCCCAGCTCTTTCAGCTCAAAAGTGAGCCAAGCACAAAAAGTAAGTCTCTGTCCATTGTCCGCTGAAGAAATAATGCTTAGCTGAGACAGCCTGGCAAACTTGCCTAAACTCTAGTTAAGACTTTCTTTCCTCAAAAAAATACATCTCTGAGATCTTTACTTCCTTTAAAGTGAATTGTCACATCTATCACCAAATTGGGGGACATTTTATTCTGTTACGTTCTGCGGCAGGGCTAGTTCTTTAGTTAGTTTGAGGCAGCCTGCTTCAGGTGGCAGAGTTGGGGGCATCGTTGAAGAGCAACCGTGAATTGTTTAGTTGTATAATTATATTCGTATCTAAATGGATAGAGTTTGGGTTTTCTTCCTCAGGCACCAACCTATCTTGAGCAGCTCTGTTGGGCAATTGTTTATGTTTGGGTACTTTTTTCTTATAGAGTTCTATAACCCATATTTTCATCAAGTAGTAATTTTTATCGGAATTCTTTTCATATGGCTTGTTTTTCAGGTCCTGCTCCTTCAAGCCTACCAACGAAGAACTTGCGAGAACGGAGGAGCACTGACCTTCCTCTTCTTGATGTGCACACTGTAGCTAGGGAGGAGGGTGAAGGAATGGAAACCACTGACACAGAGTCTATATCTTCTGCCAGTACTTACATGCCATCCTTGGAACAGCTTCTTAATACCCCTGATACAAAATTTGGTAAGAAAAGCTTCTCAGATGGCTGTGTGGTGGTGTCTTGGGACTTAAAGTTTGCTTTTGGCGTAATACAAAGTTGATACTACTTGGTAGTTTTTCAGGTCATAGGGGAGACTTAGTTTTGTTGTCTTGTGAATTTCTCCCATACTCTTTTCATATTCCCTTACCAAAATTGTTTGTTTGTTTTTTTGTTTGGATGGTTGGTTTTTGTTGATTTGGTTTTGTTTAGAATATTTATATCCCTCCTACTCGTCGAAGCTCTCAAGGTTGTTTACGATAAATTTAACATATAACAACATAGATTTATTAGCAAAGATATATACAAGATTTCGCCTGACCTCTGATGTTCCAGCTGCCGCTTTGCTTCTGAATCTCTGGGTCACAAAAGGTCTCAGAGGAGAATGACCATAGCGTGGAAATGGCTGTCAGAACAGCCAGATGTTAGTTCCGCTGCTGCTTCTATCTCTCACATCTGCCGTTAGAGCCAGAAGCTACAAGAGGCACTGTGGGAGCAAAGACATTAGAAAGCCTATCCCCAGTCCACAGATGTTCCAGCTCAAGTTGAAGCAGCCTTCTCTTTCATAGATCGCTGCTGCCTTTAAGCCACTATTGGACTATCTTTTGCATCTGAAAAAGTTAGGTGTGGATTTTTTCCACATAACTGGGATTCAGCTGTATTTTCTTCTCTTTCTGTAATGACTAATTTTGACTAATTAGTAATTCGGTAAGCTTTAATACTCAGAGGGACTGGCTAGCATGCTAAAGGATAGTAGATTAAAGGGAATTAAAAGTGTGTTTGTTTTAATCTTGGTATGGTCCTGAAGAAGCATTCTTTGCAAGCGCATGGGAATGAAAGTCTTGTCTTTAATTTGGAAATTCTGGGAGAAATAAAAAAATGTGTATGTATCTTTGGATAGAAGCCATAAGAAACAGTGTTTCCATTTAAAAAAAAAAAGTACAGAGCAAATTTGAAATCACCTTTTTGTGAACAATTTTAGAACCTCCGCAATGGGAAGAAGAGCTCACAAAAGAAGAGTTGGTGCAGAAGTTAAATACCACGTCAAAGAGTGCTGATCACTTAAATGGATTGCTTCGTGAGTCGGAAGCAACCAATGTAATCCTAATGGAACAAATAAAGGTTCGTAGGCACAGGCTTACCAAACTCCCAGTTAGATTTATTTATTTATTTATTTATTATATTTCTATACTGCCCAACAGCCAAAGCTCTCTGGGCGGTTCACAAAAATTAAAAACATTCAAAATATAAAACAACAGTATAAAACCATAATATAAAATACAATTTATAGTGTATGCATATTTCAGATTTTGTGTACCAAGTCTAACAATCCTTGTTCAGTTAACTTGTGAAATTAATCCCACTCTTGTTCCCACAATTCATTAGCCTTTGCCCATCAGCTCTCACACAAGTACTGCCATGTCCTTCTTCGTGCAACTGCTAATAAGTTCTTGCAAGAGACGGAGTCTCATGAGCAGCTGTCAGCACTTCCCTGGGAATAGGGGTCAAGCAAAGCCAGGACATATAAATAAATATTGGCAAATAGAAAGCACGAGGGTCAAAAGATCAGCTAGGAGAATGATGAGAGGACTCCCAAAGCTCATGGAAAATCAGGAAGTGTCAGCAGATTAGAATGTTGACTGTTAGCATAACAGTTAATAACATCAAGGTTTGAAAGCACCGTAATGGGAAAAAAGCATTTAACACAGTCCATTACTTGATGCGTAGCCCCATATGTAAGTGGACAGAGTAGGAAGAGTACAGTTCTGGTTAGAAAATGTAGGAAAGGGTTACTAAAATGATCAAGGGGCCAGAGCAACTCCCCTATGAGGAAGGATTACAAGAGCTGGGATTGTTTAGCTTAGAAAAAGTGAGAGCAAGGGGAGAGTTGATAGAGGTGTGCAAAATGAAGCACGGTGTGCAGAAAGTGGATAGGGAGACATTTTTCTCCCTCTTTCATAATACTAGAACCAAGGGTCATCCCATGAAGCTGATTGGTGGGAGATTCGGGACAGATACAAGGAAGTGCTTCTTCCCACATAAAGTGTGCAATTTACTTCCGCAAGATGTAATGCTGGCCACAACTTTGAATAGCTTTAAAAGGGAATTGGACAAATTCATGGTAGGCAAGGCTATCAATGGCCACCAGTCTTGATGGCCATATGCTACCTCCAGTACCAGAGGCAGTTGCTGGGAGGGTGCTATTGCACTCATGTCCTGCTTGTGGATTTCCAATGGGCAACCCTTGGCTCTTCTTTTGTTCTTATGAAGTGAGGCTGGAATCAAACTCAGCTTGTAAGCAGAAGCTAGGAGCCACGGAGGTGACTATTGCCCTGGCTGAAGTCATAATGCATGGAGGAGATGGACACTCCCGGACACTAATACCTCAAAGGGAGGCCGTGTTCCATCCATTGACAGATGCTTGAGCCCTGCCCTGCCCCTTTAAGCTACGTGAAGCCAGAGGGGAAAGCCGGTGTTCCCAGAGAAGCTTTCTTACTTCCTGCTCTTTGCATGTGTGTGTGTATTGATATTGTACACATACGTACACACTATTGACTGATTGTGTCTACTAGGGCAGAGAAATCCATAACACAATCGAATGAGTTCAGACTTTTATGAATCCGATCTTGAATTCCGCAACAGTCCAGCTTCTCCCCAGTTGGGCAGATACTGCTGACCTGATGACCGTTTCCTAACTTTCCCAAATTTTGCGCAAATTTAGTAATAGAAAAATATGCAAAATTTTGAAAATAGCCAAAATGCGTATTTTCGGCAGTGCAGATTTGCACACATTCAGAAACTTTAAAATAAAAAATCCGATTCCATCAATAAGCAGATGACAGAACGAAAGGTGCCTGGCCATCTGTGAAATGCAGATGGAATGGATTTTACATGATCCGTACATCCCTAGTGTCTACTTTCAATTGTAGGAGAAGCTGCAACAAGTTGGAGGCTTCTTTAAGAGACAGTTCATACAGTTACGTTCTTCCATGTGGTTCCTTCTGTGTGTGCATGACTACATGGAGAAAGACTAGGCTGAAGTAGGTTGAACTCACAGTAAGCTGGCAGCACTCTCCATGACTGCCACTGCTAGGAAAAAATGCAAGGGTTATTCGCTCACTGTTTGCACTGCCTAGTTTATCCTTACCTTCATGCACTGGGCTACTCCTGTCTGACTGAGTGAAGGAGCTGAGCCACGTGAACTAGCCCTAATTCTATCTGTGTACTCTACCATGTCTGCTGGGATCTTTGACTAGTGCAAAACCCTGCGTGGCGTTTCCTCATTCCATTTGACTTAACATTGTTCACCTGTGCTTTGTCTACCTTCTTCACATCCCCCTATGGCACCTTAAGAAATGTCTCTTTGTTTTTCATCTCCAGCTTCTTAAAAATGAAATTAGGCGATTAGAAAGGAACCAGGAACGGGAGAAATCTGTTGCTAATCTGGAATATTTGAAGAATGTCCTGTTACAATTTATATTTCTAAAATCTGGCAGCGAAAGAGAGAGGCTTCTTCCAGTAATAGATACCATGCTGCAGTTGAGTCCAGAAGAAAAAGGGAAACTTGTTGCGATTGCTCAAGGTACATGAAACTATTTTGCTGCTGGAATTATCAGTGAAGTGGCTGCTGTTTGTGGCAAGCTTGAAGCAAGTTAGGTAGTGGCAAAAAATGTGCTTCTGTCTTGACCTGTAAGAGCGCTCATACAGTCACAATTCAGGGGGTGGGGAGACTACTGGACAAAACCTGTTCTATAAATGTACAATCAAAATTCCTACAATCAAGAAACACGCTGTGATGGTTCATGTTAAAATAATCTAAAACAGGTGGGGAATGTGTTGCCCTCCCTAAATTTCCGGACTGCAACTCCCCATTAGTAACCCCTGGTTGTGCTGGCTAGGATCTAACAGTGTAGATGAGGAGACCCATTTTTGTTTCCTAAAGCAGGCGTTATTGGTGGGATGGTTTTAAAGGGTTGATATTTAATGAGACATTGAGCGTGACTTTAGATCTGAACATTATTCCATCTTTATAGATCCTGCCAGAAAGTGTCTGGTGGCAAGTGCTTGTTGCTTCTTGCTTAGCCACATGCCTTTCATAGGGGACAAGTCAAATTAATTTGAATCAAGTCAAATTAGACATCCACATTTTAAGGCATGGTGAATGCACTGGTCAGTTTGAAACATGCTTTTAATCCTGTGATTAAGCCCTCTTGGTTGATACTTAAGGGACGTATGTCTTTTTGTTTTTTCTAAGGTGAAGACGAAAGCACATCACAGCCTTCTGGGTGGGCATCATACTTGCACAGCTGGTCAGGACTCCGATAAGACCATGCCAGCTCTCACTATCCAAACATTCAGAATCTGCAGTTGCACTGAGAGGAATCTCAACACTGAAGAATGAATCATACACATGTGTAGCAAGGGTGACTCTTGTTTTTCTGTTGGTTATTTTAATTAATCATCTCATTTTGACTAAAACTTGTAGGGTGTTTGGAAATACTTTTATTCTGCTTTCGGATTCTCTTCCCTATTCAGTGATTTGTTACAGGTGTTTAAGCTCTAATGCATCCATTGAGCTCCCCTAACTGCAGAATCTATCCCCCTCATTCATTGGAGAAACAATATAGCATACACTGTAAGCTTGAACATGGAGAAATCCCATATTTACATTGGAACTCTGGATTGGATGTCTGACTTCAGCAAACACCCTCATTTTTATTTGTCTGAAAAATGTACTATGCACATTGGTGATCACTGGTAAGACTAATGCCAAGTTAGCAAATATGACCACACACTTTAATTTTGTTGTTCAGAATATTCTTCATGCCCAGCAACATCAGATAGATATAATTTACTTCAAAATTGCTTATTCTTCTCAAAGGGAGAGAGCGATGCAAAAATATTATCTTTGGCTGTCTGCCCTACATTCAATTTATTCAACCCTAGGAATTTTGCCAGACGTATTTAGTGATTCCTCAAGCTAATAAGGTAATATCTAGTATTTAGGACATTGCTGCATCAGATCCTTTGAAACCATTAGTTAATTAGGACTTGAAAACAGGCTGCTTTAAGAGCTGATATTTCAAATCCAAAAAAAGGTTAATTAAAATAAAGATTAGAAGCTGCATTGCACTCTGAGTCTAAACACCCATTAATGTCACAGATTATGCTAGTGATAATTCTTTAAAGACAAAATGGAGATCATCCTAAAATAGGCTAGAATTTGCTGCAGGTTAAGAATCCTAAATATAATTGTCTGTGGTCATCAAGGATCTGTTTTTTGGAGACAAGCAGGTAAATGTAGCTATAGGTTTTTTTCAAGCAAGGATGCCATTTTGCCATATCCATGGCAGTCCTTGTGATCCTTCTTCTTGATCTGTGAGTCTTGCTTAAGTGTTAAAGTTTACATAGGATTAGCTTCAGTTTTAGTTAGAGTAGACCCATGTCAGGTATAACTTAAATGCCATTTATTTCAGTGTGTCCATGTCTGACTAAGGCTGGATACAATCCATTATTTTTGCAGTACCTTTCCTCCTTTGTCACAGAGCTTAACACAAATAGATGAGGTGTATTGAGAAACAATCCCCTTGATATACTAAAGGTTTGGAGGTGGTTACTGCTGATGCTTTTGTGACAGAACTTCATCTGTCGGGTCGTTAATGAAGTCTGAACTGCTTATTGGCAGTCTCTGATCTTGGTGGGAGGGATTATCCTGTGCATATGCACTGATATTTACCAACTCATCGCAATTTCAGTAAGAAGTGACTACGTAGGGTGCCTGGACACTCCTGCATCTGAAAATAATTGTTAAAGTTGTTGAGAAAAGCAATAATCACTCAGAGAAGGTATGTGAATGGCAGCGCTACTTCTAGGCATCTTCCAGGCAAATCAATGTGTTCTCTAATCCATGACTTCAATATGTATTTTCAGACAAAAGAGTAGAATAGAAGAATTCAGCAAGTCTTTAAATTATAGCATGAAAACACAGCCCTCAGATATTATTCCTAATTTAGTCTATTTCTACTAGTTGCTACAATGACTTAGCATTTTCTGCAGTTCTGAAAGCAGTTGGAAGGTGGCTTCAACTTAGGCACATGCAATGTTTAAAGTACTCAGTAAAAACAGATGCATCATTTTCATTTGTCATATCAGATTAGAAGTACTTTTGCTCAGCTTCAATAGCACTGGCAGATGGGGATATCTAACATATTTCAACATCTGTATTGTGACTATTCAGACTCTTACTGTGATTTTCATATCTACAGTCTACTCAGATCACAACCATGTCTTAAATCCTAAAGTATTACACCATTAGATGTCAATTTGTCTCATTGCAAGCAATTTAATTGGTATGTCTTTTTTTTTAAGCCAGTTCCTACAAGGATAGTCAACAGTTGAATATCTTGGTTTATTACAGTATCATGTAGTTTTACATGTTTAAACTAAGCAGGAAATGTCTTTGCACTTTCTTTAATAGTTCATTGTTGTCAGATTTAGCGTAACTGAACACTTGCTACTGACTGAAAAATTATTTTCCTATCTGCACAATGTTATTAACAGCTGTGATAAAATGAACTATTTTGACTTTTAGTCATTTCAAATCCCATTATTGGGAAGGGTCCAGAGTTGCCCATGCCTTTGTGCTGTTGGTTTTGCACTAGTGGCAAACAATGCTTGTGCAACACCCCTAACGCTAGTTAATGCAACGGGTCTCCTGGGAAACTGGCAAGTGCAATTGATGATGCTCAAGCATGGGTTTTCGCTAGTGCAATGTCACTATTGCAAGCACACAGGCACAGTTGGGATCCTTCCTTTTATTGTTTCAAACTGTGAATAAATTATGCGTATAGTTCTTGTTATTTTTCAAATTCAATTGTATATTCAGTGTATTAAAATACAATACTTGTGAATGTAAAATATTATTTGCATGCTCTCTGAGCATACTTTTTGCTACCAAGGAAAGTTGGAGATATTGGGGAGGGGGCGATGCAGATTAAAACAGCATGTACAAAACCTGGCTTTTTGTAAATATGTGTCATTTGCTGCTTTTAGCACTCTTACTCTTGAAGCTGCTTCAAAAGAGGCAAGAATTAAAATCAAGGTTACCATCCTGTGGTCCCTGGGATATTGCGGACCTCCATTTCTGTGACAAAAGTCCATTCCTGGAGGCCACTGCATGTTGGAAACCTCTGCTGCCATTCATCTTGTGCTATTGATGCTCTCACATGGGGAAGGGGCATGTCCAGGCAAATCAGGGGAGGGCTTTGGATCCATATACCCTCATTCCCCCAACACACCCACAACAAAGAGGGAAGTTCCCAACTCCTGGACTTGGTATACTTACTTTTATCTCCAACTACTCACACACCTTACTTTCTAGATTGTGTGACCCCAACAGGGCTTTGGAAATGGCATTTTCTCCATTTTGGATTCTCCCTCTCTCAATTCCATTGTATTTTCTTTAAAACTTACATAGGGCTAGATTTTCTTTTTTAAAAAATAAATTTTTATGATAGGTTTCAACAAAACAAACAAAAAATGCAAGTGTAACTACATAAAGGCCTCGGTTTCAAAAGTTTCATTAAAAAAGGAAAAAGGAGTAAATTATGCATAGACTTCAGTAAAGGCAGACCAAATCTCCAAATATAAGTCCATTCGTGAATGGTGCCTATATAATACTCTTTCAAATGTTGCTGGGGTTAGGTCTTCAGTCCATTAGGTTAAAATTGGTGAGCTATTAACATTCCATTATTATAATATCAGGTTTTTAGCAATCAAGAGGGTGTAAAAAATCCATTTATTCTCACCATGTATTATATTCCAAGAAGCAGGTACATAATTTAAGATAACATGACATTGGAAAATATTAAAAGAGCTTTCCAATACCAAGTTTATGCATATGATAACTCCCCCCACCCCCAAAACAAGCAACTATTGAGCATTTCCAAAATCTATGATTAAAAAAAAACTGTATGACACTGCCAACAATTAGCCAGTTTAGACAAAGATGTGCCCAGTAGACCCAAAACTAGACTTTTTGCTGAACAAGACATAACCAGAAGTCCATAGACATACCAGATACCAATGCCAAAATGGCAGTCCATTGATTAGACAAAATAGGACATTCCAATTCCCTGTTCCATTTCTGCTGAAGACCCCATATATCATATTTATTCACTGATAGTAAGTATTTATAAATATGAATTGTAGGTCGATATACCTGGTCAGCTTCAATAAGTGTTTCCAATAATGAAGGAGACTCCAAGACAGTAAAAACCGTTGGGCTGATTGTACATTCTAACAAATGTTGCTATTATGAATACTGCTCTTCAGCTATAGCAGGCAAATCAAATTTATCTCGCAAAGCTGAAAATAGGGCTAGATCTCAGATTTAGAAACAGTTGAAAACTGGCCATTCTCAGTGTTGATGTTATCTAGTTGGAGGAACTAGCAACTTTTCTATTTGTTTTCCAGAATATTACTTGTATTTCTAAAGAGTCAAATTAGAATTTCATGACAAAAGTTAGACGTTCCCTGGTTTTCTGTGCAGCTTAACCAGAGAGCTTACAAATTACAAAGGGGAGCAGCCATGACTTCTAGGTATCTTTATAAAGTTCAGTTACTTGGTCCATTCCTGTTTATACTCTTACTAGTATACAACAATGTCAGGTAGACTGAGAGGTGCTGCTGTCCTCCCCTTTCCAGTTCTGCTCATCTGTCAATCACATATTTAAACAGAGTCCATTACATTGACTTCTCTACATTCCCTTTCTGTTGATAAAAAAATAAAAATAGTAAAGAGGAGCCAAATTTTCCCAAAGGCAAGATAATGCCAGGTTAAACATGGTTGCAGACACTTTAAGCCAGGAATAGGGTCTTAATACTTTCATTAATTTGGATGCTGGCAATGTGGGTAACCCCACATATTTGCTCCAGTTCCCTCTCCTGCTACAAACAAGAACCTATACCCTCCTATCGTTGAAGCATTTTAAAAAGCCAACATTCAAAAGAAAATACAATTGTCACATGCTATGTTGAGGAGTCTCTCGTCTAAGCAGGTGTCTTACAAGTTCTGGGCCCTTACATGTTTTATCTGAATATTTGCCTCTTTAACAAAAGAAATTTCTTTACAGAGTGTCATCCTGATCCCCCCCAAAGGAGGTAATGGCTAGGTTCACACGATCACAGGGGAAACAATGCAGTATGGATTGTTTTCCCTGACTCTGCCACTCACATGACTGGCATTTATCTAATTGCCTTTGCTGCGTTCAGACAAGGCATGGGTTGTGGGATGGGTTAGAAGCCACCCATGCTGTGCGTCGGGCTCAGATGACACAGCAACCCATGACACGGCATGGGTAATTAGGTAAATGCAATTTGCTTGAACACCACATGCAGGGACAAGTAATAACTCCTGTGTTGTTTCCTCCACTGATCATATGACTGGGTTGACATGACACAACCACCCATTATGGGTGACAAGTGGATTGTCGTGACATGTAAACCCAGATCAATTCCCATGGGATTGCTTTTCCATGGGCAACAAGCCACCCTATCAATCCATGGCTTGTTGTGGGGGTTGTTGAACCCTCAGTGGTCTGGTGTGTTGTTTAAATCCAGCACTACCACCATCGAGGATTGTGTACATTGGTGAGTGAGCCACTCAGCAAGAGTGGCAGAAACCCCTGCCACTCTTGCTGAGCGATCTCACCCGTGAATGAGTGGCAGCCCTCGGTTCCAAAGTGGCACTTTGGTGGGGCTGTCATTCATTCAGTAACCCCCCTTTTTAAATTTTTCCCTCTCCACATTTGCATGAATTGGGGTCGCTTTTTTTCTAGCAATGGTAATTTGAGCAAATGTCCCTGTATTATTTGTTGTTGCATAGTCACATGGCTACATGACCATGACATGGCTACATCGCCAATGTGATGCAGATTTTTAAAAAGCCATTCTTGAGTGAATAACGTGAGTTGTAGGAAATTATTATAAAAATGCATAAGGCAACTGGTAAAGCTTCATCTGGAGTATTTTTAATCACCCACGACAATCTCAGACTTAAAAAGATGCAAAGGATATAAAGCAGAATGACTGTATGAACAGATAACTCATTAAATGTGGAGAGGTTAAACGGGATTAGCTTTGCAAATAGGAGGTTGAGAAGGAAAGTGGTAGCATTCTATAGTTAAAATCACTGGGTGTCAGCCAGTAAAAGGACAAGAGCGATTTATTTATTTATTTATTTATTACATTTTTATACCGCCCAATAGCCGAAGCTCTCTGGGTGGTTCACAAAAATTAAAACCATGATAAAACAACCAACAGGTTAAAAGCACAGTATAAAAAGCACAACCAGGATAAAACCACGCAGCAAAATTGATATAAGATTAAAATAGAGTTAAAACAGTAAAATTTAAATTTAAGTTAAAATTAAGTGTTAAAATACTGAGTGAATAAAAATGGACAATAACAACTGAGTAGTAGATTCAAGACAAAGGTGGGATTATGAAGCATATCTTGGTATCTTCTGCTCTGGTGAGCTTTATGTGGGCCATGTAGTTGATCTTTTTTCTTGGATTCCCACCAAAAATACACTGGAACATTAGGAGCTGCCATAATTGCTTAACTGTGTAGCATTGATTTTTGTCTCCTATACTTTCTGCCTTGAATAAATATTCCTAAAGCTAAAGTACTATATTGGCACAACAACATTTTTGAAAACAAGAAATTTGCTGTGCTCTACATAAAGATGAGCCCATGATCAGTCAACACTAGAAGAGATTAATTTTTGTTGTTTGAGAGATGCTAATCTAATATTTAAAACAATTTGTTGTGTAATGCAAGCACAGCTGAGCAAGAACACAGAAGAATAGTTAATTACCAGACTACCCTTGAAGATTCTGTTTTCAGGGTAAATGCTAGGTACTTTAAATGCATAGATCTCAAAGGATGGCATGGTAAATGGCATCTCTTCTGGCTATTTCTTCCCAAGCCAACTGGCTGTAATCAAATACATAAAGCAGGTCTCTAATAAGGATCAGACAGAACCTTGGCAAAGAATCAAAAAGGAAGTCAAACAGATCAGTAAGATAATTCTGTCAATATACTAAAGGCAACCTATTTTTGTACAGCACAGGATAATAAATCATTCTACAATGCAGAGCTTTTATGGAAGCTATTTTCGGGAGCTCACTGATGAATGTTCCCAAAGAAATTAGTTGCTACAAATACAATATAACATGTGTACTAAATGTGGATAATGAAATATCAAAATGTATGGCTAATTCTCTGAAGGCCTCGTTGAATATTATTTTCATGCTTTAATGTTGTGCAGAAACCAGAAAAATACCAAATACACTGATGATTCTCCATATGTTCAAGAACAATTAAAATCAAGGAGTATTTTGCTACTGTAGGAGTGGCAGATTATGTGACAGTATTGTGACTTCATTTTCTCCAAAAGAAACACTGCAGCAGAAAACCTGCGATTTTTTGTTTTTCTCCGGATTGGATTTTAATCCAAGCTGACAAAGAATTGAGACCCTCCTAATTCTTGCCTATTTGAGGGCAATTGTTATGACCAAAACAAGAGGACAGCTCCATAATAGATATAGTTTCCAACGTACTTCGAGGAAGCTCTTTCTCTGGGCAAATGTATAATGCTTCTTGATTTAAAAACATCCTGGGCCCATTTAGAAAAGTTGTCCCAAGCAGTTTTCGCAAGAAACATTTCTGTTCTAGGATTTTGCTTTGGCTGTTACTGATCCTCTCTATTTGGATATGTTATGACCTGATGGAGTTCATATCAGACTTGAACTCAGCAAGCTTTACCAGCATCTATATCTCAGTAGTATGTGTTAAAATCTACTCTCGGTAGTCTTTCAGGAGCCTTGAATATCAAACGAGTAAACAGAATAGCACTAAAGCCTTTATATTTTGTCAATGCAAAAATAGCTGATCAAAACATTCTGCACATTTTGTTTTTTGGCAACCTTCCCCAACTTTGGTTCCCCTAAATGTTTTGGACTACAACGCCCATGAACATCAGCCAGCATGGCCAATATTTGGGGATGGTAGAAATTCGAAAACACCTGGATGGACTCGTGCTGGGGAAGGCTGCTGTAGGATCTCTGGCTAAAAATGTTTCTTTCCTCAGAGGAAATAGCATCACTGACGTGGAAGGAGTAGAAAGAATAGATTATACGACTGTGTGCCACCTCCCATAATGCAATTGGCTGAGGACTTAAAGCTATCAACATTTGAACAGGTGGTGTATAGCTGCCACTTTTGAGTGGATAAATACATGGATATTTGGTCTGCTTTTCTTGAAAACTATGCATAACTCTCCTTTTTTTCTTTTTATGAATGGTGTATTTAATGAAAAAAATTGACATTCCTATGCATGTAATTTTTGTTCTTTTATTTCACGATTTGTTTTCTGTTCTGTTCTATTAAATTCACAGTAAAAGGATATATATGAGAGAGACTGTGTGCCACAAACCTTGTGCCAGTACAGCCCAAAAGGGAAAGGAGCATTCCATGATGGGGGTGGGCATGCCTCAGACCCCTCTGAGGGCTGTGAACATACCAGACTGCATTTCAGAAAGCTGGGCTGTACCGAGTAGTAGCCATCCCACATCCAGCAAATACTATGCAGTTGTAGGACATTGCAGTACCAAACTACCTGATGAGTCCAAAGCTGCAGGTAAAAGCTGCATCATCAAACCCGCTGCTCGCTCAGTTATATGTGATTTACTTCCTAAGCAGTGCCTCGGCTTTAGTTGAATCTTGCATGCACTCTGAGCATGCATTAGCTGAATGCTCAGGCCCGGCCCGGCCCAGCTTATGCACGCACTACTAGAAGGCACAGAGGACTCTCACCACAGTACCCATTGCACAGAATTGCATGGCTGAGCTTGCAGTGCGGTGCAGACGCTCTATGTGTTTGCATCTCCCAGAGACTGGATTGAGATCCTGATAGGAAATTATACTGTCTGTGTAATGCTGATGGTCCGGTTTGCATAATGCAGGACTGAAAGCAGTCCCATACCCATAGACAGGGAAATGTTTTAATTCACTCAGTCAGCCTTCCCCAACTTGGTGCCCTCCAGATGTATTGGAATACAACTCCCATAATTCCCAACCAGCCCTTTCATGAACCTCGTTTTTCTTAAATTCTTTGAACTCAGAAGTCTGCAGGTTTTGTCACTGCTCTGCTGGATAACACACTGTCCACTGACATTACATCTATTTTCTTCCTGTGCCCTCATCTCGTGTTAGGTGGGTATTGCTCTATTGGCCTCAACTGAAAGGAAGTTCAGACACATGTTGGTTCTCTGGAAGACCTCTAATGCTATTTCACCAAAAGATTGTATGAACAAGAATGAAAAAAGCATCACACAGGCCTGGCTACCTACTCAAGCGGATAAATCTCGGGTGGCATTAGTAGCTACATTATCAACACAGTCTTGCTATTTATTATCCATTATCTTAAGCAAAATATCTTGCAGTATTAATGACTCAAATAAAGCAGAATATGAATATTTAGAATCAATATATACAAATTGTATATATTGTTGTAAAATTCACAGAACGTGTCAGTAACAGGGCAGTATAGAAATGAAATGAACAAATAATTATGCAAATATATGTTGTACTAGTATGTTACTGCTTTTATATGTGCTGAGATTGAATAGCAGCAGATTTGGTTTCATTTGAGGTTGCAATTTTTAAGCAATGTGATTACCATCTCTTAATACTTTCTAAATGACTGTGGAAATATGGTGACATATTTCTATGTACCTTGCTATGAAGGCAGCCTTTATGAAAAGCACTTCCATGTACAAAATAACATGTCATCTCAGATCATCAGATGGGACAGCTGCACGAACAAGTATTTTGCTGCAATTACATATGTTGGAAACTGTACATGTTGATGTGGACATGGGTGGTACTATCTGAAAGTTGAGAAGGGAGGGGAAAGTAAAATGACTAGATATGGAGAAACAGCAACTTTTCACCTGAGAGAGATGGAGATGAAGAAAAAACACTTTTACTTCCCCCTTAGAATTGGACAAGTAATTAAGGGTGCAATCCTGTGCATGTTGAAGCCGGAAAAAAGTCCTACACCTCCCAGCCTTCCCCAGCCAGTATGGTTGGCTGGGGAATGCTAGGAGTTGTAGGACATTTTTCTGCTTAAACATGCATAGGATTGCACCCTAACATTTCTTTCCCACTTTTAAGACCAGGAGCCATTGCTCCAATCCTCACCTCAAACCTATTTGCATCCCTACCAACCAACATGCCTCACACTAAGGCAGGGATGGAGAAGTGTGTGGTCTTCCAGATGTTTGTTCTGCTAGCACTGTCAATAGTGAACTGCAGCCCAACATCTGGAAGGCCACAGATTCCCCATCCCTGCATTAAGGAAAAGGACCTACTTAGGTCAAGAATGAATGTGTGGCTATCCAGGCTAACACAACTGAGAGGTAGCGTAGGGTCTGGGAAAGAAAGGGCCACATTCTCCAAGGAACGGAAAAATCAATGGCCACAAGCAGAATATACAAGAGAAAAGGACTGAATATCAGAAAGCAGAGAATTCTATCCATTGTCAGTCCAACTTAAGGTAAAGTCATTGAAATGAATGAGACTTTAGACTCTGGGCTCATCTACCCCAAGCAGATATTCCACTATGAAAGTGGTATGAAATCGGTATATAAAAGGCAGCAGCCACACTACTGCTTTATAGTGGTATTGAAGTGCACTGACAACTTTTGGGGCCCATGACACATACCACATAACACTTTCATATCACTTTCATAGTGCTATATCCTGCTTGGTGTAATTGTGTCATGGGCCCCAACAGTTGTCAGCACTTCAGTTCTACTATTAAGCAGTAGTGTAGATCCTGCAGTGCACTTCAATATCACTATAAAGCAGTAGTGTGGCTCCTGCCTTTTATATACCACTTTCATAGTGGAATATCCTGCTTGGTGTAGATGAGGCCTAACAATGGAAACAAACCAGTTTAGAAAAGGGTGTCTGTGAGGCAAGGGGCCCGAGACGGTGCTGAGGGCCCACAGAAAAGTGGGTCAACAACAGGCAAAGACAGTTGGATGGGGAAACTGGGCACCACCCCCACCTCTGGCCCCAGCTCAGCGCCAGCCCAAACTTGGGGGGGGGGGCACATTCCCACCATTCCGGGGCGCTCTTTTCGCGAGTTATTAATCACCGTGGCTTCCGCCAGGTCAGAAGTTAGCCATCGTGTGGGATGCGTACTCCACAAGGAAGAATCCCTAGGGAAGAAACGTGGCTTTGAGAAGGGAAAGAACTTGAGAGCAGCCTGCCTGTGAGCGAGCGAGACACCCTGGTGAACACCTCATCCCCTCCCTTTCTTTGCCCGCGGGAGGAGACGGCGGAGGGGGCCGGAGCAAGGCTGGTTTGGACGCTGACGCGCCATTGCCGCCGCCTCGCTCGCTCGCTCCCTCCCTCCCTCTTCCCCCGTCTCTGCCTTCCTGTGTTGCCTTGCGGGGGCGGCCCCGCCTGCAGCTGCTGCTGCTGCGCCGAATTCGCCTGGAGAAGACAGCCCGTGAGCGAGCCAGCGAGCGAGCGAGGGAAGGAAAGTTGCGCGCTTTTCCGAGGCTGCTCCAGGGCGGGAAGCGCAGGGACGTCCCTGCCCCTTTGCCTTCGCGATGTTGGGGATCGCGGCCGCCGGCATGACCAACAGGTAAGCCGCCCCCCGAGGCAGCTGACAGCGCCCCGATTCTTCCCATTCATTGCGGGGACTCGGCGGATGTCCGCCCCCGCTCCTTCCCGGGTTCACCCCGCTCTGGGTCTGCCCCATGTGCTCCGGCGACCGGGGCGGGACGGTCCATCTCCGGGAGCCATACCCTGTCTTCCCCCCGGGAGAATCGCCCCAAGTAACTTCCCTACGAGCCGCTCTTCCCTCCCCTCCCGTCCCCACCCAAGCGGAAGGAGCAAGAGGGGGATGAGCCCACCGCACCCTCCTGCAGCACCGAACGCAAGCGCAAGGCGGAGTGAAGTTGCTCCAGAGGGCGCGCCGAGGTGGCGGTGGCGGCTGGCTGGCTGGCCGGGCGGGCGGATTTAAGAATGGGAACTCGAGGTGGGGGGAGGAGAACGGGGCTGCTTGGGAAAGAAGCGGCCCTGGAGTTGGGGCATCTGAAAGGGGGGGAGGCGTTTGCACGTGCACGCGCGGAATCACAGAGGATGTTGCCAACTTGGACTGGCAAACTTCTTGGCGAGGCTATCCAGCGGGGTAGCCGGGTTAGTCTGTGGCTGCCAAAACAACAGAAGATGCCTCCAGGTATTAGAGCAGTTGCAGACAGGCCGAGAGCGTAGTGTTGTTGTTGGCAACTCTTGCATTCATAGCTGAAGCTTCAGGTCTGTCACATGAGGAAAACTCTGAAGTGGAAGTGAATAAGGCAGCCTACCCTAAACTCCGGATGTGTTGGATCACAACTCCCATAATCCCCCAGCCAGAGTAGTCTGGAATAAGGAGTTCAGAGTGAACAGGTCCTGAAAAGAAAGTAAGGCAAGGCAGTTTGGTTTTCTTTTCCTCCTCTGAATTGCCATAGATTGCAAACACTGGTGTGTGTGTGTGTGTGTGTGTGTGTGTGTGTGTGAGAGAGAGAGAGAGAGAGAGAGAGAGGGCAGGGCTGTTCAGACGCTAAGCCATGGTGAGCATGTTTAAACCATGGTTATGTAGCTACCATGGTTAGGAATGGTTTACAGGACAAGCTACATCATGGTTTACACGATATGCTAAGCCATAATGTTTACCTCAAAACCCTTAACCATCATGGTTTAGTGTGTTGTCTGAACAGGGACTGAGAGAGAGAAGTGGTTTCCAAAGTGATTTTTAAAAAGGTTGACATCTGACTCAAGGCCATTCCATGCATTACACCACTGTAAACCAGAATTTGTGAACAACTGCACACTTTACAGGGCGCTGTAGTTAGCTGTTGCTCTCATGGCAAATCTATCTCAATGATGCACATTTTCTCAAATACGTGTTTGTATCTCTCCCGCACAAACACACGAACAGCCCTTAAATGGACACCTAAACTTGTATTATTATTATTATTATTATTTATTTATTTATATAGCACCATCAATGTACATGGTGCTGTACAGAGTAAGACAGTAAATCGCAAGACCCTGCCGCATAGGCTTACAATCTTCTATCTTAACTATATCTCCACAGACAAATACATCGTTTCTCTCAGTTTCTTGCAAAAATGCTATCAGAGGTTTCCATTCAGATATAAACGTGGATGTGGACATTTCTCTCATTATCGATGTGAGTTTTGCCATCTCCACCAACTCCAGCATCTTCAACATCTATTCATTCGTTGTTGGTGTTTCATTCTCCCATTTTTGTGCATACAACGTTCTCGCTGCCGTTGTCATATATAGAAATAAAGTTCCCCCTTCTCTTTCAGCTGTTTATCCATTAGTCCCAGAAGGAAGGCTCCTGTTTCATTTGTATGTTAGTCTTGAGAATTTTTTTGAATTCAAGAGTGTTTTTGTATACAGAGTGCTTTGGCTTTTTTACAAGTCCACCAAAGATAGGACTACAGGATACATTTCCTTCATTGATATTGTACTTCTACACGGGGAAAAGCATGCAAGTTCACCTATGACAACTGTACACCGCTATTTCACAGCACATGTGCATGCAAATGTCGTACATGGATGTGCTGTCTGTGTAGCAAACACATCATTGTATAGGAACCTTGCAAATAACTCCACAAACATTACTAGTCCACAAAACCTCTGATCAGCCCACCTGACCCAGTGTAACTATGATATACTGCTGCAGTGCAGCCTATGAGAAAATGAAAGAACCAACTTTTGTTCAAACATTCCCTGGCTGGAGGCAGTTCTTATTGATGCGAGCAGCTATTTACAAGTCTACTGGATAATGGCGCCTCTTCTTGGTTGGATTTTTCTGAGTGGCGTTGCAAATGAGATTAACATTTCACAAAGGGCTTTCATGTAAAACTCTGCTATCTATTCTGTGGAATGTTCCAAAGCGCGTGAGATTTAACAGAGTTTGTGGGCTGTTTCTCTTTCAAAATAAGGCCACCCTTTTGCCCCCACCCCCACCCCCAAACCTGGGACTTCTGGCAAATGGTACCCATGCCATTTTCTTATGTAGAAATCCTGTTTGCTGTAGGCACATTGTCAGTGGCATTGGTGTTTCCTGTAGACCACATGTAAAAGTGGTAAGAACATAAGAAGTGCCCTGATGCTGGATCAGACCAAGGGTCCATCTAGTCCAGCACTCTGTTCACACAGTGGCCAAGCAGCCATCGGCCAGAGATGAACAAGCAGGACATGGTGCAACAGCACCCTGCTACCCATGTTCCCCAACAACTGGTGCACACAGGCTTACTGCCTCGGATACTGGACATAGCACACAACCATCAGGGCTAGTAGCCATTGATAGCTTTCACCTCCAGGAATGTATCCAACCCCACTTTGAAGCCATCCAAATTGGGGGCCATCACTACATCTTGTGGTAGTGAGTTCCATAATTTAACTATGCGCTGTGTGATGAAGTACTTCCTTTTATTTGTCCTGGATCTCCCACCAATCAGCTTCATGGGATGACCCTGGGTTTTAGTATTTTGAGAGAAGGAGAAAAATGTCTCCCTATCCACATTCTTCATACCATGCATAATTTTGTACACTTCTATCATGTCTCCCCTTAGCCTCCTTTTTTTCCAAGCTAAACAATCCCAGTTGATGTAACCTTCCCTCGTAGGGGAGAGTAATGGTAATGACAACTACATGCCATTAAGAAGCATGGTCCAATCAGAGCTCCTAAGCACTTGTACAAACGGAGTTTAAGGCATGTGACTGCCATTCAAACTTCATGTTTGTTGCAGGAAACACCTCTGGGCCATGGCAAATGCAATGAATGGTGTAGCCACACTTTCAGAACAGGAAAACTTGACCTGGTTGTCCTTATTTCCTAAATATTTTTCCATAAGTGGCTATGGCAAACCTACTTTTTCACACTTTAGGAAGAAGCTGGAGGTTTGTATACACATTCTGCATCTTTTCTGGATTCCAGTATTCCGAGGATCTTAAGCACCATGTCATTTTTTGCAGATGCCATGTGGTCAGGATACTTTCCCATAACATCTGTTCTTGCAAAGAAAAGAATAACCACGGATGCTCTAGGCTTGTGGTTTGAGCAAGGAAATTCCAGACACATGGATGGGATCTAAAATACCATCTATGCTGGCTGAACCTTCAGTTCCCATTGTTGCCATTGTCACGTACACCTGCTCCTGGATTAGTACGTTGTAAATGGATTGATGGTGAGGCTTATTATTATTATTATTATTATTATTATTATTATTATTATTATTATTATTTCTTTAAAGCACAGAGCACATTTTTCCTTGATTGTGGCCTCCTGGACACAACCCAAGGTTCT
Source organism: Elgaria multicarinata webbii (assembly GCF_023053635.1). Taxonomy (NCBI): domain Eukaryota; kingdom Metazoa; phylum Chordata; class Lepidosauria; order Squamata; family Anguidae; genus Elgaria; species Elgaria multicarinata. Next base: position 41,459,219 of record NC_086175.1, on the reverse strand, counting down.
AATTCTGACCTACCAAACCCTAGATCTGCCTCCTTGCCTCTGGACCCTCATAACCTGTAGTATCAACCAGTAGTGGCTTCTTGGTCAAGGTGTGGTCAAAGATACAAAGGTGTGTTCTTAGTGGCTACTTCCCAGCCCTGGAACACCTTACCCCTTTCTGTTAAACAAAGGCAAAGTACAACCTTACTTTGATCAGGCTTTGTGATCACAAATTGAACATAAAGTGCACTTAAGTTCATCACGTTCAGTGAAATGCATGTTTACTTAAAAAGAAGTCCCATAGAGTTCAATGGAACTTTCTCCCTGGTGTGTGGCTGTATGTGTGTAGGGTTGCAGCCTAACTCTGTGTTGAATTATGTCCCCCAGAGATGGTTAACTTTCATCAGGTTTTTAGAACAGGGGTGGGCAACCTGCAGCCCTCAGCCAAATTTCAAAACTGTTCTGCATGTAATCAGCCCAGATCTCTGGCAAGAGCCATCTGTCTTTCTGTGTCACTCCACTAGGTAAGAAGAAAGGGAGAGAGAGAAAAGAGGGTGGCAGAAAGAGAAAAGGGGGTGACCAGTCCCTTTTTGGCTCTGGCTCTGCCCACGGCTGGCTTCAGACCCTCAACAACAACATGCAGTCCCCTGACAGATTACCAACAGGGAGATGGAGACCCTCAACAGAAAAACAAAGGCTGCCCACCCCTGTGTTCCAAGATTATATTAAGACCTCACAATTTTAAAAAATATCTATTTAAAAGTGCAATCCTATGTATGTTTAAACAGAAAAAAAGTCATACAACTCCCAGCATCTCCCCGCTTCTGCAATCGGGACTCACAGGGCACACAGCACAGTTTCAGGAGTGAAGTTGCGGGAGCACCTGTGCCCTGTAACGCTGCTTGCGCATATGGATCGGCAGAAGTGGGTGGTGCTGGGCAGATGATGTGGCTGCCGGGCAGAGATTTTTCTTTTAATGACTCGTGAGCAAAGCACATGAGCGCACATGCGCAGCAACACATAGGGGGGTTAGGAACTCCATCGAATATGCACTCCTGTGCAGGTATATATTTGTATTAAAAAAAACACTCGGCAGTGACACTCACCAGTACCCATCCAAAACATGGTGACAATGGTGGACAGGTCCACTTCCGCACACCTCCGATACCCATGCACATGTCCCTCACAGCTGATTGGCTGTTTGCTGAGCCCGGAACTCGTGGCAAACAGCAGCTTCCTTGCAAAGTGAGGGGCACACTGCAAACGTTCTTCAGCTTAGAAGCAAGAGAGCCAGAAAAACCATGACAAAAGCAGTCATGCCCCATTAGTGATGACTGAGATAAAATCCTGCAATAAATGGCTGGTGTAGACTCCTCCTCAGTGAGGGGTGTTGTTGTTGTTTTGGTGATCTTGTTCTTGGAGAAGAACGTCAAAGCTCAGCCTTGCTGAGCTAAAGAGAACAAATTTATTTGGTCAAGGGGAAGTAAGGTTGTCTGACACTAAACTAAACATGACAGCAGCACCCATGTTCATTCTGTTCACATGTAGGGAAGGGGGTAAGCTCCAATTCTATCTTCAAAAGGGATCAGAGAGAGAAGCTAAACCCCCAACCCTTTTCCATGTTCTGTCACCCCCCAGTCAGTTTACTTCCAGCCCAGATAACTTCTGCTACAAAAGATGGGCTGGAGTAAAAAGGAGCTTTAAAACTTCAGAGGAAAAGGAAGGCAAAGAAATGGACGAAGATTCAGCACACCCTTTTGTGGTTAAAATTAAACTCCCTCCACTCTATTTTATACATGAACGAGGCAAACAAATGAACAACTAATGTGCTGCCACCATCACATCACGATTAGCTATTTGTTTAATGCCAGTTATGGTTTTATTAGTAATCTGTTTTGATAATGGTTGATATTTTCACTGCTTTGAGCTGGCAAAGAATAGTAGTACCATCACCGCCCCTCCAGCTGCCCCAGTAAACAGCTAATAAATAATCATACAACCACTGTAAAGTAATGAGTTTGGTAGAATAAAAAGCTCCTTTTCAGGAACTTGCAGAAAGGAAATTTGCTGAAAGTGGTGCAAGAAAACCTAAAAAGAAGGCAGTATTATATAAAGTCTGGTGGCATGAAGCTTCTACAGATTGAATACAGTGGCTTTGTAATGATGGCGTACAATTGAAACAGTCCTAGGAAGGAATAGTAAAGGTTAATGAGCCAGAGCATGGGATACAGTGATTCAGTGCGCCCTTTGGCAGCTTGAGCCAGCATTCTGAAATGCCTACTTCACTACTGGCAGATGCTTCCGGCTCTGTACTGCCTGTTTTCTTGTATGGAGTAAATCTGGCATTTACCGTCACCACTAGGCATGTTTTGACTGTAAATTAGAAGTTTAGAAATGGCTGTCATCTGCACTATCCAATCTTGCTTCTGTTTCCCTCCTTTGAAAGATCAATTATCAGGGATGGCCCTCAGCCTATTTCATTCATCACTTGATGTAATTTCAAATTCCCTCTACAAGTTGTGATCTCTCCCCTTTCTAACAGCCCATTGGGTGGACAGGGAGGGAGAGAGAAAAGAATCTGTCAGAATGAGTGAGAAAGAGAGAGAAGGGGATGACACACACACAGAGACTCCACCCATCTTTGGCTTTGGCCTGCCCACTGCTTGCTTCAGCTCTGCCCACTGCTACCATGCGGCCCTCAACAAATCACCCCTGAGGGGATGTGGGCCTCTACACCACAAGATGGTTTCCCTCAATTAATCAGTATGAAAAAGGTGACTGTAACATAGGCCTACAGAAGTTGTGACCCACCAATGGAATGGCGCCCACTAGCCATGTATGGTGGCCCAGCCAGTAGTTGATGACCCTCTTTTTTTATTTGCTGCTTGCTTGGAATTGCAGAAATTGTGTTTGCGGAGGGGAAACATCTGCTCATGTTGGCTAGGGATGGAGTTGTAGTCTTTACATGTCTGGAGGGTTGGGGAATGCTGCCGTAATAAGGAGAGTCATGGTATTGAAACATCATGTCATGGAGATACGGCAGGCCTGCACAAATTGCCAAACTAACAAAATTAAATCCAGTGCACCACCCAGGTATTGACCCAATTAATTAATCTTTTGATCCTTTATAATTGGCATATTTCTATATGAGCAGCTGTTTTCTTGTGATTTGTAATTCTCAAAGTGCTACCTTTGGGTGTGTTGGGGAGAGGCCATGTAATATTAGTTGAATGTCTTCGTTGGCCATGTTATCACTTGAAATTGATTCAGGTGTTGAGCAATGCAAAGCAAGAGTCCTCATAGTAGTGAGCCAAGTTGGATATTTATAGATGGAGATTGCATGTTTGAACCCATGGCAAAAGTTCCCTGAACATGCAAAGTTAGCACATCAAGGAGAAGGCTGGGCTAAATACCTTCTACCTGATAGACTAGCTTTGTGTACACAAGGAGATTTTAATGAGGAAGGTGTTCAAATATGTAGCCCATGCATATCTGAGAATGTACAGTCCCATCAGGACTCTATAGTCTTCACTGCTCTCTCTCTCTCTCTCTCTCTCTCTGAATTGGGTCTTGCTTAAACTCTTTCCTGAAATTAGGACTGGTGTCACTTTTTATAAAACACAGTGTCACAGCACTGAGAGTTGCTTGCCTAATGGGAAGGATGAAAAAAACAGAGGCTTTGACTCTGAAACATCCCCAAATAGAAATGTGTAAAATTGGAAGTCAGATATGAAAGGCTGGCTGGTCCTTGTTGAGTTGTGGTATGCAACACTGGAGAATAGGTAAATAATGGACTTGTGGCTAGACATAGCCAAAAGGAAGCCAATAATAAAACAATCTAATTGGTAACAGATGGCACCCGCATATTTGAGAGACTGTTTTCCAATCTGTGCAGGAACTGTCTCAGAAGGAGATGCGTGAGACTCCATTTTTGGTGGTATAGCAGATTTTAAAGGAATTTGTATGAATCTGTTGTGTAGTGAAATTAGAATTGCTGTGTCACAGCCAGTCTGGTCATTACGCTGGGAAGGAGCTAGGAAACAGCCAGAGTAGTTGTGAAGGATGTTCTTGCATAGTAGAAATGCCAAATACACTGTGAAAACCGAGCCATGCTCGTAATTAACTTCAGCCACTGTTGTTATAAATGCAGGAATGAAGTTCTGAATATTTTCATTTTAAGCAGCAGTTTGTTTACTTGGGACTTGAAAAAAAGCATGCCTTGAGTAGTGAAGCCTTAGTCCAGACGAGATATCTGCATCCAGGCATTTGGCGAGGAATTCATTTTAAAACAGCACTTCCATTCTTTATGTGCATGTGCTTGATTTCTTGATTACCTCACGCTTGTCTGGGTGTCTGGTTTGCACCATGTATGGTGATTATTGGAGAGCAGTTAGTTGCATCCCGTAACACTTGGTCTGTAACCTAGTGATGAAAGTGGAATTGAACTTTTTGGCACCCAGATGATTGGTGGAGATTGTATGGTAAGGAGTGTGGCATTGTTAGCACTGTGCTACATGATTGGTGGTAACTGATGTGCTTCCAGAGGGTCTGGACAGAGTGGAGTGTGGACGGACTTGCATTCATCCCTTGTTATCCTTGCATCTCTTCTCCTTGTGTTTCCCACTGATGCCACTTACATTGTAAGCTCTTGAGACCAAGAACTACTTTCTGTTGTTGTGGCTTATGTTACCCTGCAAAGCACGAGTGCAAAACCTCAGGCCCAGGGGGCCAAATCCAGGTAGCCAGGTTCTTCAGATGGCCATGCCCCCTTCCCCTGGCCTTGCCCCTTCCCCCACCCCCCAACACTGACTGGTGGTTTCCCAGTGTTTGTGCAGTTTCCCCCCCCCACACACACACACACTCTAAAAAGTTTGAAATGTCTCTCTTAAGCCTTAGTTCCTGGAAGACAGAGCTTTAAGCAAAAATATGTTTTTGGCCCCTTTGTCTCTGTTTGCTTTTGCTACACTCCTTTTGCCTTCAACCCAGCACACTACTAAAATGTAGGCCTGGAGAACTTTGGAAAAGCTCTCCAGGCCCACATTCTTCACCCCTTCTGTAAAGTGCCATATATGTTTATGGCACATGAATCATATTAATGACGTACTAATCAGCCAAATCAATGGGTCGATGGTATTCTGTGTTCCCTGTTTGATTCAAGCTAGTTTGGGGGTGAGGGAAGAGAAGCAGTCCAGCCTTTAAGAGTGTGAGGCCTGGCCTAAAATGCCCTGCTACTTGCCTTCTGAGCAAAAGTAATGACCCCTATATTCAGCCATCCACAGGAATACAGTTTACCTCTATTTAAATTTAATTGTATTCCAACAAGAGTGTTGAGGAGATCAATATTGTTGCTACTGCTCAGAAGATGGATAAACAGTGTAGCTAAGAGCTTCCCCTTCATGGTTTGTGGTGCTCTTGGGAACACTTTTGTAGTATACTGGCACATTACCATACCCTTAAAACAGAGCAGAGATCCAGGAAGCGCAACACCCTGTTTGAGGCTCAAGCTGCATGGTGATGTTTTCTAAAATGCCTTTCTATTTTATTTTATTTTATTTTATTTTATTTCTGCCAGGTTTTTGCTGTGAGTTGTTAGTTTGGAGGATATATTGAACAGTAGAATGCTATGGTGAGAAGTTGATTTTTCAGCTGCTGACAATGGTCTTTGTTTTCTTCTTCTTTTAAGTTTATGATTTTAGTGTGTTGAAATATGTTTCTACTGGCTGCATTTTTGTACATGATGCCTTCTTTTGCCCTTACCTGTGCCTGCAAAGGATATGTCAAGTGTCCAAATTAACTGTGTGTTGCTGGCTTCTCTAAGTACTGGACCACAAATGAGCTGACAGAGATTCCACGCTAAATATTTGTTCAAATTCCTACTCCTGTAGATTTGAAAGATTTAATTCAGCACATTTGCTCACTTTAGGCATCATAAGGTTCCACTGAATTCAAGATTTAACTGTATACTCAAACCCACTTATCTATACTCTAGATCTAACATTATGATTTTCATTTAGGGTCAGTACAGTCAAAATGGGGCCAATCTCGTTAACTGTAGTAAAATGATTAAGAGCAGGCTGCAGGACTGCATGTGTGCTTTTTAAATCGGACTCAGTTCCCCTTTCTTTTGTTATCTGTGATTAAGGGATGCATCAGTTCTGACATTCATCATGGTTAAGGTTAATCAGGTTCCCAATTAACCAGGGCAGGATCATACACTACTATTTTATAACAGTTTATAATGGTTTTGACAACTGTTTGGCCCCAAGGCACACTCCATATACTGCTTTCAAACTGTTTTCAAAGTGTTATATCCTGCTTGGTGTAGATCTGGCTAGACCTGGTTAGCCTTAACCACAAGTAATGTCAGTTAAGGCAGATAGTAATGGTGAATTCACTCCAGGATGGGGAGAGACAAAGGCCGTTTCTACACCTGCCTTTTTTCCTGAGATCGTCCCGGGATCATCCAAATGACACACAGGGGATCCTGTGAGCAGGCAGGGACGATCCCGCCATTTTCCTGGGATAATCCTTAGGTGTAGAAAGGGCCCTAATCCTGTGGTTTACTCCTGATCTCTTAATCAGAATTAAGAAGTTAGCCACTTTGCATCTTTACTGGCCCTTAGACTACTGAATCAAAGGTTTGTACTTCACTATCCAAAGTTTTAACTCCCCAAATAGTTCTTAAAAATACAAATGAACAAAAAAGTAGAGAAACCTCCCATTACCCACATTCAAAAGCATAACTTGCTGTTCATGAGTTGCAATCAAAGTCGTCCTCCTAGTCAGTTCTGTTGCCCTAACATGCAGCCATAACCCAGGAACTTCTTAGCTGCAGGCCTTGCCCATGTTCAGCTCCAAACCACATGCAATTAGTTGAAGTGGCAGCATCTTGACATGGTGCAGCTTGTGACAACGGGTGAGGCAACTGTAAACCTCTCACAGAATTCCTTGAGATACTATTTGGGTTGTGGTTGTATGTTGCTAAAAGTGGCAGAGTTCCAATACTTAATTTCTTAACATGAGCAATGAATGCATCTGCCCCAAATGTAGAGAGTATAAGGCAGAGGTCTGAGCCCCAACACACAAAGCAACTCCTTTGAACCCGCAAATGTGTGGGCACCACATTGTTTACCCCTGCACTGCAGAGTTTTCAGCTAAGGAACTCCAGACTATTTGATCTCCTGCAGAACAAGTGGCATTTGCCCTTTGGGAGGCTGCTTAACCCAAATTTTGGTAGATGATTTTTCTGGCTTAAAAAGCAGCAGCAGCAAGAAACTACCCCTCCCTGTCTTTTGACTCTGCAGAGGCTGGGGAATATTTCGTATTCAAATATCCAAATTTTAAGAAGATGTTTTCTTTCTCCACCCTCTTTATGCAAGAATTCCTTCCATAGCTACTGTCTAGGGGCTACTGCCAATATCTAACACGAGTAAGAAGGGAGTGGAAAAGAGTCACTCCTTCCTTTCTCTGCTGGCTGTTCTTAATTATTCTTCTTTAGTGGATTTAGTGGTGTTCCCTTCAGGAATGGGGCTTTTCTCCCAGTGCTGGTAACCAGCATTGGTGCTTCTCGTAATCCAATATCAAGACCTGTTGATACTGTTGTCCTGAAACAGATCATTCTGTTTACTAGTACTAGCCAACATGATCTGTTTCAGGACAACAGTATCGGCAACTCTTGATACTAGATTATGAGAAGCACCGATGCTAGTTCCCAGCACATTCCTGACTGGCTTTATTTTTTAAATTCCAAGCTAGGTGATAGTGATAGGCACAGAATTTGTTTTGCTATCACTGCTATCACAGGTGTGGGCCAAAGAAGTTCTTTTGAAAACAGATAAATCATGTAACCAACAGGCATTTTGGTTTTTGCACAAAGCTCTCCAAATCTGCCCCACTTGCCTGAAAAAGAGATTGCTTTGGTCACCTTGGTGAATGATCTGTGCTGGGACCTGGACAGGAAGTGCATGTCTCTCTTGGTTCCGCTGGACCTCTCAGTGGCTTTCAGTATCAGTGACCGTGGTACCCTTCTGAGGCATCTGACTGAGATGGGACTCAGAGGCACTATTATGTGGAGGTTCTGGTCCTTATTGGAGTGGCGATTTCAGGAAGTTGTGCTGGGGTATGCTTGTTGGATGCTGTGACTTTTGACTTGTGGTGTCCTTTAGGGTATCATCTTGTCCCACATACTATTTAACACATACGTGAAAGCACTGGGAGAAATCTGGAGTTTTGCAGTTCAGTGCCAGCAGTATGCTGATGATTTTCCATTGAGACCCAAGGAAGCTGCTCTGGTTCTGATATTGGTAACAGACGGCATGAGGGTGAACAAATTGAATTTAATCGAATCAAGACAAAGTTGCTCCTGGTTAGTCAAAAGGCAGATCAGGGAATAGGGTTGCAACCTTGCTGGGTGGAGTTGTGTCTTTAATTGGTGAGTGTCTTATTGTGTTTTTAATGTATTTGCTTTTATTATTGTTTGAATTAAGTTTATTTTTATCTTGGTTTATTACTGTTAGCTGCTTTGAGCACCATTTATTTTATTTTTTTGGTAGTAAGGCAGTGGGAAATCCTAATTCCCATCTCTTTGTGACAGCACTGTTTCCATGGTGCAGTGAAAACTGGACCTCTCAATGGCTTTTGGGATGATGCATAAGGTGCTGCGAACACTCACACCCTCTGCTCATCCTCACGCTTCATACTCCTTGTGTGATGCTACAGCAGTGGCATTAGTAACATTAGTAGTTCCTTCTCTGTCTCTCCCCCACCCCCATATACATGGGTTGGTTTTTAGCACCAACGCAAGCAGACAAGATCCACACTTGCACAAGCGCACAGACCCTAATACTCAGTGTGCTCACCATCCACTGTTGCAGGACATAAGGCTGCTCTGTTGAATGAATGCAAGTCATCATTTCCATTCATCTCAGGCCTGCACAATGTATAGTCTACCAGAAAAACTTGGCAGCCCACCAGGGGCTCAATAATGCCTTCTGTTTCTGCCATCTGCAAAAGTCATCTGGTAGACTACAATACCAACAGGGTTGTTTGCATTTGGTTTGACAGGTTGCAAGTTCTGGAGGCCTGATTTATCTACATGCATCACATCTAAGGGTTTAACCCTTTTGAACATAACATTTCATGTTCTTTTTGCAATTTCCCCAAATGTCGCCTCACTGCAGCCAGTTCGCTGTGAAAACAAGCTATCCCTTGACTTTACTGAAGTCGCTAGTTTGTGATGATGTTGGAAAGGATGGTTTTTGGCTTACTATTTACTACATATTCCTCCATTGTCCCCCAGGTGTGTGTGTGTTTTAATGGGTAAAATCCATGTGATGTCAGTGAACTTCTTCTCTGGGAAAATTGCCTCACAGAATGTTAAGCGCCTCTACAGCTCTGAGGAGCATGTCCACTGTCAGTTGAATAGAATTTGACAGAAATCCAAAGAACTAAATTGCTGCTTGAGCTAGTGCCACGTTTTTAATCACTACCTGTATTTCTTGGTGGTACAAAAACAAACTGATTGCAAAAAGTTAAAAAGTAAAAGAAAGTGGGGGGAAAGGTGGCATCTACTTAGGAGGTTAAACACAATATGTTTTCTTGCATTTTTTTAGCAGATGCTGAAGAGATCTCTTGCATCTTTTGAATCTCTTTGTTAATCCTTCTTTTATCCACACTTGTTTGATGTCCCCTATCTTCTGATCTGTTTGCTTTGTCCACGATTGCTCTTGGTGTAGCTCACTATGCCAAAGTTCAGAAGAGAGTAATCTCTGGATTATTGATATTGTCAGCAGTATACAGTATATATTATACAGCAGGGATGGGCAGACTTAAGGCTTGTTGGTCCTACTTTGCTTGTTACTACACCTGCAAGATCCCCAAGCAGGGCCAAGTGCAAAAGACATACACTTGGAATTGAAGACCAGGCTGCCTCTGAGTACTTTCTGAGCCCGGGAATTTGTTTTCAGCTCCAGAATTCAACTGAAGTCCAAAAAAGACACTATTTTAAATCTGTGTGTGGCAACTACGCCTTTTCTTCATTTTTGCTATAGAGTAATGCATGGGGTCCAATCCAGATCTTAAAAGCCTCAGCTCTCATACTGGAGTTCTTAATCCAAATGGGGCACCCTGCGCCTACCCTGAAAGGAAAAAATAAACAAAAGGCATAGCTGCTAGACACAGATTTAAGGTAATGCCTGTTTTGGTCCTGAGCTCACACAAGCTGAGCTGCTGACCCCAAGCTTCCTTAATGTCAGCAGCTTCATTTAGATGGAAAAAGTCATTTTATTGGTGCTACTGTTAAACATTTGGCAATCAGAACCCCTTGTTGATCTACTGCAAATGCTCAGAGACCTACCAGTAGAGTCTGATCTACTTCTGCCCACTCTTATTAAAGAGCGTATTATTTCTAAAACCATGTTTTAACGAAGATGCAATAGGTAAATACTGATTTTAGGTTTTTTTTTCCCACCCCTGCTGATCGAGGTTCTAGAAAGATCTAGTGGATGACTGCAGAGTAGCACGAGAGAACCTGCTTTCTATACTTAGTGTTTCTGTGTATCAAACCTTTAACTAAACAAGTGGGGACCTATGGAGGGGGAAGATACAGAAACTGGGGCCATAGCTAGACCTAAGGTTTATCCCTGGATCGTCCAGGGGTCAAACCTGTTCATCTAGGTGACACACAGGGGATCCAGTGCTCAGGCAGGGGTGAACCCTGGATGATCCCAGGATAAATCTTAGGTCTAGCTGTGGCCTGGGTGTGAAGAGGAAGTGGCAAAGGTTCCAAAACCTGATGTCCTCCAGATGTGTAGAGCTGTAGTTCCCATAATTCCCAGCCAGCATGGCCAGTAATGGGAGTTGCAGTTCAGCACGCCTGGGGGGCATCAAGATGAGGAAGGCTGGCATAAGAGGGAATGTGCACCCCCCAAGGCTAATTCCATGACCTCCTTTAAGCTGCGAAGGATCAGAGGGTGGGAGTGGAAATTGGGCTCAGAGATTATGTGCCTGAAGGTGGCTTCTCCTCAACCTAATTTCCATCCATAGTAGAGGCCCATTCATACCCCCATCCACCCACATACACATTTAAGTCCAGTGTGTCTGCATATGGCACTTAACCAATAGACAGGGTGATATACTACCAGATACCATTGCTGGTACTAGAATTACATTATGCCTCTTCTTAAAATTTACTAGGTTGGGTCTATGTTTCCATAGGAGTGGTATTATTATTTTTTACCACAGATGCTGCAAGGCTCTCCCATGCACCACACTAGTTATAACTCATGCAGAGCTTGGTTGTGTATATTGGTGCTTAACGGAGGGTTGCTAGCACTACCAATCAACAGCCACTGTGCAGCTATTCTGTCTTCCTCATTGAGGGTTCAATCCCATACATGGTTAGACAGAAGTAAGTCCCAACTCCCAGCATTTTCCAGCCAGAATTGTAGGCTTTTTTCTGTCTAAACATGTATAAGATGTTTCACCCTAATGGATTTTTTTTTCTGGTGGAAAAACATGTGAGGGTTACAAATGGAAGATGACATCATCTCGACCCCCTTGAAGCAGGGCAATCGGAGGATAAAAGCCTTGTCTAGAAGCAGCCGGTGTCTCTGAAACTCTGATGGCACATTGACAACATTACACATCCCACATGACATAGGGAAGAGTCATAATTTTCACCTTAATTTTAAAAGTCATCTTATCTTTCTCGGTTAGATATGTGGCTGTAGTTCATCCTTCTGCAACCTGGTGCCCTTCAGATGTGTTGGACTACAATGTCCATCTTTCCCAGCCTGCAAGGCCATTGTAACTAATCTGTCTTCAATTGACTTTTTTTTTTAACCAAATACAGCATCTAAAATTATCTCCAGCTTTGTTAATATAAAGACTGTCTAGTTTCTCTTTGTAGTCCACTGATAAAAGGAGCCTGTGTGTTTCACCCAGGATGGGAAAGAGTTCTGAGTAACAGCTGTTTTCTATATTTTCAAAAATGGAAATCTAACATTTCTCCCTTTCTTGCTTCCACCAACCCTAGGGGCAACTCCCAGCCCAATCTGTAATCATCCCATGAGCATCTAGGGTCTAATTTTGTTTGAAGACGCCTCCTCCCCCACTTCGTTTTGGGACTCTGAATATGCAGACACTTTGACTTCATTATCAAGTCAGGTTTTTTTTCCATCCCCTATTTCTCCCCCACAACCTCATTTTTGCAATATTTTGCCTGATTAAGATATCTGGAAAGTTTGCACATTTTTTGTGATTTATTTTTGGGGGGGGGGAGGGTTTACCCTGATAAAGGTATTACAGTAATATGGATTTTTGGATTTTACTTACTACTAATGTGACTCCCTTTGCTTCTTAACACATATTGTTGAGTTTTTATATTGTTTTACACTCTGTTGTAAACGGCTTTGGGATTTTTAAAACGGGATGTTGTATGTAAATATTTTAAATAAATTGTACAGGTAGCTAACTCTTCCAAAGCTTCACCCCACCCCTTTGTGCTGGGTGTGTGTGGATTTCAGCCAAGTTGGCTGTTGCTGGCTTGGCTGTTGAATAGTTGTGCCATGCTGCTGTTATATACTGTTTATGATACCATACTACTGCTTGGGTGGGGCCTTCACTAAAAGCATGCCCATAATCTCAAAAACATTCTTTTGTGTTTTAGTGATAGGATGTGAAGATAATTTCTACTTGGATTTATGATTGCATACAAGGTCCGAAATTTGCAAATAAAACCTTTTCTCCCATGCTTTTTCTCCATAGTATCTGTAGTTAAATGTAGTTGTGTTAAAAGAGAGAAATGCTTTGTGCATTGTCTTTTGCTGCTTGTAAATAACTGAAATGCAGGTACTTTTCTTTTTCTTTGTTTGTTTCTTGTGGAATTGCTGTTTAGTATAAAGGAAACCGCTTTCCATAAAGGGATGAGAAAGCCTGATGCTGAAATGCATTTATTATGAATATTAGAATGAATGGGTGTGCTTACGGATGAAATATGTTATAGCCCAAAGGAATGGTATGACTAAGAGAACATTTACTCATATTAAGGAGCTAAATCTCTTTTGTTTTGACGTTGCAAATTGAGAGAGGTTTGGCTAGGAGTGGTATAATAGATGCAAGTTTTCCAGAATAATTGAGTCATACTGTAAAGTTACAGTTGCACAATTCAAATTACAGTATATACTGTTTACGGGCAGATGGTTTTGAATTTATCCATTTCCTAGGGTGCTTTTACAAGGACAGCTCCTAGCCGTAGCAATCAGAAGGCAAAGTGCAGTTGGTCGATCTTTTTCTCCTTAACAGATTTTCTGCATTAAGGGAAAAGATGGAAGAAGCTGCAAGAAAATACGGGAGGGTCATGAGTAGATGATGGTAACATCTCGACTCTCTGAACACTTCCATGAATGAGGCAGAAGGGTGATGGCTCCAAAAAGCCTCATCTGGAAGAAGCCCCACTCTCTTTTCAACTGAAAATAATCCTCTACCAGTACTCTATTTTGTTTACTTGTTTGTTTAAAAACACACACAAGGTTATTAAGGCTCAGCCAGTTAAAGAATTCTGGACTGATTGTATGAGCTATACTCAATTAAGGTGCAATCCTATGCATGTTTAGAAGGGGAAAAGAGTCCTACACTTCCCAGCATTGGTTGGGGAATGCTGGGACTTGTAGAACTTTTTTCTGCTTAAATATGCATAGGATTGTGCCCCCAATTGATTAAATCTGCATAAATTTGTCTGAAAAATAGCTCTGTCTGAATGGGTGTGAGAGAGGTACCAGCTTCACAGAGGCACAAGGTCAGGTGTTCCTTGTGTCCTTTTCTATTTGTGCTTTGTACTGAGCCACCCTGAAGGTTGTCTCTGATCTTTCCAAAGTATGTTCATTCACAGGATGACATCACAATGTGTTTGACAGAACCAGCGATAGAGCACATGCCTATCTATATATTTTAAATTTTCAGCCATCTTCCAGAGTGCCAACATAGCATTACTCCAGAGAATTCTGAATTCTGGGAACTTAAAATAGGAGCCTAGGGTAGGTGTCACTGGGTGCATAATATGAAAGACACCAATTTGCCCAAGGGTGCCAGGTCCTGATGCTGGGCCTTCATGGGGGCTGTACTCTTTGCATCCAGAATGGGATATGGAACAATCTTGACCTATGGCTTTGAGAATGGAGAGCATCCTGTACTGTAACTCAGCTGAGGGCTTCCAAGAGAGAGCTGGACCCTGCCTTCACTGTGCTGTGCTGTGACTGCTTTGCTGCCAAACCCCGTGGTATCGCTGCTGCAAGGTGGCGGCGAGTAATTCTCATTGGAGGAGGCAGTGCAGGCTTTCTGGCAGCCATCAGCTCACCAGACGTGTCCTCTGCCCCTCGCCCAGCTCCCAGTGACCAATCAGAGGTCACCTTCCACCCAGGAATGCCCCTGGCGCGACACCAAAGCGAGGACAGATGGCAGAAGAGCCGTAGTGACCTCACTCCAGCAGAGAAGTCGGGGCAAGCCCCTGACTTTTCCAGTGCTCAGCTTTGCAGGAAAGCCCTGTGGTGGCTGCAAGGTGGCTGCTGCATGGGGCTTTTAGACCATATAGACAGCCTCCTGCATCTGTGAGAGGCTTTCATTACTTGATGGACTATTGAGGAGGCCTTCAAATATTATCTGTTTGTGTTGGTCACCAGCCATGTACCTCTTCACTGACTGCAGAATATGAAAGATGGCCATCTCCACCTCACCAGGTGGTATCTCACCTTCCTCCATTCGGTTGGCTCATAAGTCAGGAAAATAGCATACTCATGTAGATTTCTCCTGATGACTTTGCGAGAGGGACAGATTCCCACTTGTGACAAAGGCTATACCAGGGGCCTGGAACTTCAGGCCTGGGGACCAAATCCGTCCCTCTGGGGTGCCCCAGAAGGCCACCTCCTCTTCCTTTAGCCCCACCCCCTCTCCCTAAATAACTTCATTTCTCAGCTTTTGTGCAGTTTCCCCCCATTTTAAAATGTAAAAATGCCTCTCCTAAGGCCTAGTTGCTGGCAAGAAGAGCTTTAATATAAAATATGCTTGTATTTATTTATTTTGGGGGTCCCACTCAATTTGAGTTTGGCCCCACCCATCACTGGAATGCAACCCCTGAGAGCTTCTTCAAAGTACATTTGCCCCTCAGGCTGAAAGAGGTTCTATACTCCATGGCTACACTTGCCCTGGCTTGGCCTGGATCTTGCTGCAGGGTCTCCCTAGCTTCTTCTTAGCATGGCTTTTCCAGGATAAAGGATAACCAAGGAAATGCTAGGAAAGATGGATGAGTGAAACAGTACAGGAGATGGAAGCGCCACCACTGTAGTGAATAAACGAATCTCAGGGGAAGCTGTGAGGGGAGAAAGAAGTGGGGAAAGGTGGAGGAGCAGGTTGACAGCGGTCAGCGTGAAGACTGGACTAAGGGGCCTCAGCTCTGGGAACGGGGAGCCAGGCCACAGGCTGGGAAGCCAGCCAGAAAAGCCTCTGGTGAGCCAACTAGTCTGTTCTCAGCTGGGAAGTAGGGAAGAGGGGCAAAGAGGATTCCCAGCCTTCAGTAAGGTCAAACCCAAATGAGGAAGAAAGCCCATGTGAAGGAAGTACTCCAGTGAAGTAACTAGGAGTCAAATCTCTGTTAACTGGCCTTTCCTAGGCCTAATCTATACCAAGCAGTATATTGCACTATGAAAGTGGTATATAAGAGGCAGGAGCCACACCAAGCAGGATATAGCACTATGAAAGCAGTATATGGTATGTGTCAATGGGCCCCAACAGTGGCCAGTTGACTTCAATACCACTATAAAGCAGTAGTGTGGCTCCTGCCTTTTATATACCGCCTTCATACCACTTTCATAGTGTAATATCCTGCTTGGTGTAGATTGCTCATGGGATGGAGTTGTCTTGTTCCTGCTATACTAAAGCCAGCTTCCCCAGCCTTGAGGTTTTGGGCTACCACTCTCCCATCATTCCTGGCCATGCTAGCTGGGTCTGATGGCAGTTGTAGTCCCAAACATCTGGAGGTCCCTGATTGGGGAAGGCTAAAAGGAGAAGGCAGGCAAGCAGCAAGAGGAAGAGCGGAACGTGCGAAGCTCATCACCCCCGCAGGAGCCAAACTAGATGTGACGCCAAAAGCATCACTTGCTGCTATGTCTTCAAAAATGCACAAGATACAGCACCAAGTGACATGTTATTGCCTTGGCACACAGCAGCTTTGTCTCTTAACGCTGGGTTCAGTAAAACAAGAGACCAAAAGGAAATGTTCTAAAACTGGCAGTAAAGTGGGGGAGGCAAGTGTGTCCTGTGTGGCATCCTTGGAGCCGCCCTCCTGTCTACTTTCAGTTTCCACACTGCCCCCCTTTATTTTCTTTCTCATTCCTTTCCCCATTTCATCAGGACCATATCTGTGTTGCCATGTGGTAGGATGTCATGGTTTATAATCTTGTGTTCAGCTGATGTTCAGCACTGCACAATTCTGCGTATGTTTACTCTGAAGTAAGGGCTCAGGAGACATGGGCCTGCAGCAATGGGAACAGACATTACTTTAAATCTAGCAGCTATGTCTTTTCTGTTGTTGTTTTTACTGCAGATCAATGGGCTGTGTAATCCAAATCCTAAAGTCCCCCAATCCCCCCCACTAGTGTCCTGATCCAGACTGGGACCCCGGTGCCTACTCTGGTTGAACCAAATTACAGACTGCGGTTTCCAGCATAATCCTAACATATGTTTACACAGAAGTAAGCCACATCAGGTTCTGTGAGATTTACTCCCTAGAAAATGTGTTTAGAATTGCAGCCTTAATTTCTCTTATTGCTTCTAATAGGGATGACATGGTACAAAGAGAACAATGCATGATAGAACTCTGGTTCCATCTGCTGGGGGAAAAGCTGCTAGCAACAAGTATAGATGGTCACTAGATAGGTATAAAAATGTCTTGTCCTGTTTGGCCACAGAGAGGTTATTTGCTATGTCGTACGTAGCAATTTCCTACACAGCTGTCCCTCCCATATAAGCCATGTATACCTCTTGGCATGCACACTCACCTACATACACATGTCTATTTCATTGTGTGCGTTAATTTTATGACCCCAAATGTATGCTCTGAATGTACATGCAGCAAACAGGCCCATATGCTCTCTTCGCATTTGTGGGTCTACACCAGGATTGGGCCACTTTTGACTCTCCAAATGTTAGGGTTACAACTTCCATCAGCATAGCCAAGATTTAGGAGTTGTAGGCCGAAACCACAAGTTGCCCGTCCATGGCCTACACATAGTGATCCCGTTTGCATGCAACGACGAAACAACCCAGGAATGGCCAACCAGGGGTGGAGACATCTCAATTTCCTGGAGGGCGAAGGGGGCTAAACCAGGGAAAGGGGGCTAGGCTTATTTGTTTACATTTATGCATATAATTCTATTTATATTTTTGGAAACCATCCTTCATCAATGGATCCTAGAGTGTTTAACAAAAATATTAAAAATATTACATTTTAATAATAACATAATAAATAAAAATAAACAAAGCACCAAGGATAATGCACTGCTAGGATTCTTCCACAGTGAATGTATTTCTTCTGATTGATGCAGCCTGGAGAAACTCATTAGCTATAATGTTAAGATCCCTATCCAAACTGATCTCTTTATGTCCATGTAGAACAGCCAAGTGATTGAGCCTGGCTTGCCCCATACTTGACCACATAAAGGTCTTTTTTCTACGAAGGCATGAGAATGACCTTTCTGATGAACATGATGAAACCAGTATTGTAAGGCTGATTTTAATCAGCTTTGTCAATTCTGGTAGTAGGTGCCGCAGATGTTTGCCTTGTCTCCCATGCAGAAGATCAACCACATCCTGAAGAGCTGAAACGTTAACTTTCCTCTCCCTTGCAATATCCAACAGAATATCACGATGAAGCTGTAATCGAGAAGAATCCATGTCAGTTGTATAAAAGCATGCAATGGATGTGCTATCAATCTCTCCAATGACAAACTTTTCAATTTTGCTCATGTGTTTGCACAAATCTGAGGAAACATGATTGTGTAAACTGCTGCTGACATGATCAATCACATCATAAAATATTTTCCTGCAGAATTCCTCAGGAGACCCAAACTGGTGAGGCTCACACCCAGCATCAACGGGCCCGTGGAGGCTTCCTGTGCGTAGGGAGGGGAGGGCTTTATAAATCAAAGTCTTTTGTTGTCATAGTGCTCTTTATCCAGAACTCTTCAAAGTTCTTCCTCAGCTTATTTATACTCTCCTTGGCAGACACCAAAAGAAGTTCTGCTTGATGGAACTGTAGGTTCCTTTTATTGAAGTGCTGTATTTAGTGTGTCCAAATGGCCAAACACAAGCATCAAGAGAGGCAGCATGAAGGAAGAAGCAAACCTCTGCCAGCTTTGCGCATATCCATCTGCTTTTGCCCCAGTATCTCCCCTTTCCTCAGGTGCCACATCCTCAAAGAAACCAATGGGCTCTCTGTAATTAAGAGCAACTGACTGGAAGGAAGCTGCTTTGTCCATCTTGTGGAGCAAAATCATTTCAGATGTATGTTCTCCTCTCCCCTTTTGAAAGTTTTTAAACCAGGCAAGATGTTTGGGTGAACTTCTGACAAAAGTGATAAGGTCAGCTACTTCACTCAAAAGGTTTCAACACATGGCAACATTTCCTGATACATCCTGCACCACTAACTTCACAGCATGGGCCACACAGTACACATAAAGTGGTCTTGGTTCCTCTTCCTTCACAAGAGCCTGCAGTCCACTAATGTGCCAAGCTACATTTGATGCTCCATCATAGCATTGGCCACAGCACCTATCAAGAGGAAGATTAAAGCGGGAGAGTGCATCTTCAAAATAGCAAAAAGAGTTTCCTGTGTGGCAATGTGAAAGGAAAATGAAACCTGCTCCTTTGTGGTGATATCTGTCGTCTCATCCACAATTATACTGTAGTAAACAGCTGCTTCAATCTCTCTCACTAATGTACATAGAACATGTACATCTTAAGAAACTCATTCACAATAGCTGGCGAAATCCATTTGTAATTTGTACAATCCAGCCATGATCTCAACTGGAGAACACCATCAGCACGAAGCAGCAAGAATTGACTAAGGTTTGATCCTTCCTCAATGTAACCACAAACTGCAAGGCCTTGACAGGCAAGATATCTCACAGAGGATAAAATTTTCAGCAATGCCTTTCTAGCTTCTTTCATTTGCTTCTGTTTTCCTTCCAAGCCTGGCATGAACATTTACCCCACCTTCAATAGCAGCTATAAAACAGCTGCATGGTGAAAATTTGAGGTTTGATGGCTACGGAATCTTTCTAGAGCTTTCTTCCAATTTGAGAAAGCTATCTTAACAAAAGTTTCATATTCATCCCTGTCTCTTGAGGTTTTGGGGAATGGTCTTCTGGAGCCCAGGTCTCATTGGTGGGTGGAGTTCAATAGCTCTGTTTTTCCTTCCTTCCAGGCAGGTCTCAAAATTCCCAGGAAGGGTAACTAGTTTTGAGCCATACACCAAACCTGGCCATCCAAGAAATGCAACTACTTGCAATCAATTCATTTAGGGCGTTACTAGACGAGGCTCTAGCGCGCGTTACCTTCCGCAGCCACGTCGAGGCTTCCAGATGACGTTCACGAGGATCCGCCGTTATCCCGCGGTGAAGCCTCTTTCTCCCGACTTTAAAAAAGTGAGTTGTAGTGCGCCTTTTCCTGCTGTCCCGCGGTAATTCGGAGTACGTGTGGGAGGATGTGAGGTCACTGCGGTCGGCACTGGTCAGGAAAAGGCGTGCTAAGGGGGAGTGGTCAGCGGCTTCGGTCAAGCCGCCTCCGCCATTTGCGCGCAGTCCGCCAGCTGGGGCAGCGCGGCGGAGCGGCTTTTTTTTTTTATTTCCCCAGTGACAGTTTGCGCAGGAACGGAGGACCGCAAAAGTGGCTGGTGACTCCTTGCGGTGGGCAGCTACCGTGGCCGCATAATGGCGGTGCTGTACGCTGCCTGTTAGTGTGGGTACCAGGCTGGCAGAGGGCAGAGCTGTTTGTGGGCTGCTGCCATGGCTACGGCCAGATGTGGGTTGGCTCCTTGGGATGGGGCACAGGGCACAGAGGCGGTCATCGCCGCCGACACCTCAGAGGCATGATGGGAGATGTAGGCACAGAGTGGCCATGCAGACGATTGACCTCGGGTCATATGACACCCGCCACGACCCCCATCAGGAAGTGAGCGCATCAATGTTGACCCTCAACAGCACCAGCAGCACTTCAGCTGGCACTGGCACTGCCGCCGCTGCCGCCGCCAGGGCCGGCGGCGGCATCGCTGACGGCTGCGCAAGTTTGCGGTCTTTCGGACGTGCGCAAACCGTGCAGCGAGCGAAAAAAAAAGCCGCGGCAATCAGGCCGGTGTGGCTGCGCAACCGTGCTCGCGGCGGCAGCAGCACAACCGGCGCAAACTTCCGCCATAAATCGAAGGCAGGTGTGGATCATGAGGCGTCACGGCTGAACGGGAAAAGCCGCTTTCACCGCTCCTCAACGACGGAACACCCGGTAGGTCTAGCAACGCCCTTAGTGTCTTAAATCAGTTAACATAATATACTAAGCAGTTTGTATTCATAAATAAAGAGGATGCTGTATAGACCATTGTAAGAACTTGGGAAACAAAGATTATGATTAATCTGATTGTTCTTTGTTTTTGACAAGGCAATAGATTTAATTTCTAGTTGCATCTTTTGAAGGTGTTACAGTATTTTCCTTCTGGACTAAAAAGTAATAGGAATAGTGTTACTAGCTTATGCAAGAGTTCAGTAAGTTTGTTTTTAATCCTCTACATTTGCAAACAAAGAAAAAGAGATAAAAAAATCATGTGTAACAATACACAGGAAATATATAAGACCTTTAAGTAGACTTTAGCTGTGTTTCTGAATGTAACTTCCTCATTATGACATGCTGAGGCTTCATTCTCCCTCTCCCACACTAGAGGCCTTCAAGAGGCCATCTGTCAGGTATGCTGATGAACCAGCCTTCCCCAGTCCAGTGTCTTCCACATATTTTGGACTTTAACTTCCATTAGCCCCACTGACACAGCCAATGGTCAGGAATGCTGGGTGTTGTAGTCCAAAACAACTGGAGGGCAGCACGTTGGGGGAGCCAGTGATGGACAGGTAGCTTTTCCTGGGGTCTAGAATTAAGCAGAGCATGGTAGAAGTGGAGAACCTCCATCCTGTGAGCCTAAACTCCCATCCAGCCCACAAGCTTTGGCTCACTCTGTGGGCCATTCCCTCTTCAACTCTCACTTGGGGATGGGGCAGGGAACAGAATCTCCCTGTAATCTCTAATCATTCATTGTTGCTTTAATGTAGGGGTGAACAAGTTGTAGTCCTCCAGATGTTTTGCCCTACAACTCCCATGATCCTTCAGCATTGGCTATGTTGAGTAGGACTGCTGGGAGTTATAGGCCAAAACATTTGGAGGGCCACAAATTGCACCCTGCTTTAATGGATCCCTGTTTAATGGATCACTATTTGGCAATATAAACTGTAGGTGCATGATCTGGGCCAGATCGGTACCCCTGCACTTACTCAACAGTAAAAAGGACAAAGGCAGGGAAGACAGAGCTGCTAGCTACATTGCCAAAATAATATGTGCTTTGACTCTTCGTTCACAAGAGAGTGCTGGTTGTATAGTAAGGCATTCTTTACATTCCACATACCCAAGGCTTCTCAGCAAATGTGCAGATAATGCCAAGACTAACATGGGCTGGTATGTCCACACAATCCAAAGTATGTTGTTGATGTGGGGCAGCTCATTCTACTGCATGCTTGGAATTGGAGGAGGAGTTTTCCCCATATTCCCCCATTTTGACACCCAAATGAGACAGATGACATGACTTATAGTTAGCATGAGTCCACCAACACTAAATTATTATTATTATTATTTACATTCCAAGGGCAGATCTGACAGACGCCATCGTGGAAGGCTTCCAAGAGCTTTGCCAACACGCTGAAACAGTATTATAGAAAACAAATCACTCTGATTTAAGTGGCAGCTGCCTGTGCCACACCTCCCTCTCGATGAGAGGAGCAGGA
This sequence comes from Elgaria multicarinata webbii, assembly GCF_023053635.1. Lineage (NCBI taxonomy): Eukaryota > Metazoa > Chordata > Lepidosauria > Squamata > Anguidae > Elgaria > Elgaria multicarinata. The sequence continues at coordinate 41,437,158 of NC_086175.1, read as the reverse complement.
ATTCATGAGGTGAAGCTGCTTGTGCTGGGTGACTTGAAGAAGAGGTCAATGCACGCACGCACCGAAGAGAAGCTGTCTGTCAGCGCACTAAGTAGATAAGTTGCAAACATAGCTTGTCCCATACTGGTCTATAGAAACAAGTGTTTATTGATTTCTTTAGTCCAGAAAAAGTACATGCAATAGAGCTTGCACTTGCTGATTTTGCAGCAGAAGGTTCCACTACAGAAGAAACAAGCAATAGTGGCTTGTCTCTTCAAGCCTTTCTACACTTTATTGTGTACTCGTGATTGGATCATTCATGTTAGTTTGTGTGTCTTTTATCATTTTCCAGGGCTCTCTCTTTGAAACCATTACTGCAGTTTTTTCCTAACCAGGAAAGTCTTATTATTTAGAAAATGCATGTAATTGCGTGATTCAGCTATACCACAATACCATCTAATGGCTGAAAACGAACCAGGCTGGGCTACAGTAATGCACTCTTATGTGGGGCAGCCTTTAAAGGTGGTTTGGAAATTTCAGCTGGTGCAGAATGCAGCCACCTACGTATTTGTGAGGGTTAGGCGGTCAGTTAATGTGACACCTGCATTACTCCATTTTTATTGATTGCTGGTGCACTTCCGAGCCCAGTTTAGAGCACTGGTTTTAATCTTTAAAGTCTTGTTTGAAGCTGAGTTACTTATGGACTACCTTCACCCATACCAGTCTGCTTGCACTTGATTATGGGCAACAAATGCCCCTCTCACTTACCCACCTCTGAGTGTAGTTAGGTTGGTGGGTACCAGGGAGAGGGCCTTTTCTTTAGTGGCCCCACGTCTTTGGAATGCATTACCAACTGACTTCTGTCAAATCCCATCACTACAGCGCTCAAGACTTGTGTGTTTTCCATGGCATTATCTTGTATTGTGTTTTTTTTTATGAGACTGCTAATGGTTTTGACTCCAATGGTTTTTGGGTTTCAGGATTTTGGGGAGTGTGATGTCTGTTTTATGATTGCCACTTTCCTTTATGAATTCTGATGTATATTGTTGCATTGTTTTTATCTTGTGAGCCACCTTGATAGGGTTTTGTACCCTAAAAGGTGGCCTAGAAATATTTTAAAAGATATTACAATAAAATTACCTGGTTCGCCAGGACAGCCACTCCAATATGGCCTTTGTCAAGATTTTTTAGTTCATTGATTTTTGGCAGAGGGCCCTGAGGTAGGGTGGAGCCAGCTGGACTTTGCACTCTCTAACATGCAAAATGTTTGCCTTTTTCTGGCTCAGGCGGCAGAACGTATCTTGAGAAGCTTGAAGTTGTCGTTCCATATAATCAGCACTGTATTCTTTCAACTTCTTACAAATAGTTCCACTGACTTCAGAAAGGGTGACTCTGAAACAAATGGTTTGAAGACTGCAGACTATGCCGCTGTCATGTGCTTCAGACAGGGTGGGTAAAACTACTGACACCAGTTGTCTCACAGTGTGAATTTATCTCCATTTTCCTCGAAGCCACAGAAAATTTTAATGTCATCATGAATCAACTTCCTGCCTTTCCTGCCTGCCTTTGTGGACGTGATTAGTACAAGGCTGGCTTATGAAGTTCAGGCACAGTGAATGTAATGCAATTCACTTTTTTTAATCTATAGCATGTCTTTAGAAATGGCGCCTTAAGAATTATTAGCAAGATTACAATTAAAGTTAAGCCTTTTTTTAGTTCCATTGATTTTAGTGATATTTAAGCACATACTTAACTCTCCCATGAATTGTGTGAGTTTTAGCTAGATTGAGCTCACATATTTTTAAGGTATTTGAGTGTTTTAACGGTACCTTTCAAGCCTCCCCCCATCCCATCCCAACCACACAAATAAACATGTATCAAAGATATATGCTGGCTAGGGTTCTGAGAGTTGATTTAACTACACTGTTTAATTTATATATTCAGTTAACATTGTTGAAAGCGAATTATACTATGTTCAGATGGGAACTGCAATATAGGTAGCAGGTTTAAAAGAAGAAAATCAATTCCTTCCCTCCTGCCCCCCCCCCATCCAAATAAACTTTAAACCATCACAAAATCATAAACTGGAGGGAAATGACATAAGCTGGGGGGTGATTTGGGGAAACAAAATCGATGAAGGACTTCATGGAGCACTTGAACACTTATAGCTGCACTATTTTGTTTAGGAGAACCTGTAAGAGTGAAACCTGACATATGAATAACATGGTTTTAAATTTGTAATTTTGCATTGCTGCTGTTTTTATCTGGTTGAGCTTTTATATTGTATTTTATATTATGGTTTTATACTGTTGTTTTATACTTTGAATGGTTTTAATTTTTGTGAACCGCCCAGAGAGCTCCTGCTATTGGGCGGTATAGAAATGTAATAAATAAATAATAAATAAATAACAGCATACACATTTGCTTAAAAATTATGTTATTGTTTTCAGACTCATCTGAGTGGATCTCAAGATGCAGCATGAGTTGAAATAAGTGAGGAAGATGCCGTACCCATTCGATTCTAGATAGCAATTATTTATTTGCTTACACACACACACACACACACACACACACACACACACACACACGATCTTTGGAATCTACACATAGTGAAAAACTGGGCAGAGAATAGCTTTGTGGATATTTTCCTTCACCAGTCCTCATTTGGCAAATCTCAAGAATTACCCTTTATGGGGTGGTAGCACCAACATGCAGTGCAGAGCTAGTCCAGAATATTTTGCCACCTCAAGCCACTGCACCGTACAATCAGCGCAGTGAGCCCTTTCATTGCAGAGGATGTATATGTAAGAACATCCTCTGTGAGCTTATGGTGAGCCTTCTGGATTGCACGCTACTTCATTGGTGCCCTTAAAATGTTGCCATGGGACTGTTCAGAATGCTTTTGCAGCTGGCTGACTTTACTGCACCAAGCACATGAGGATTGCCAGGTGCAGGGAGGGGAGGGGAAAGCATAGTGGATTGTGGGTGGTGGGGTTGAAACAGGTGATGGAGGCAATAAGATGATGTGGCAAGAGAACCTTGCGTTCAGATGGGTGTGAAGAAGAAATGGATAACCGTCTTGCATAGGGTGACCATATGAAAAGGAGGACAGGGCAGTTGTAGAGAAAAGGGAATTTCAGCAGGTGTCATTTGTATGCATGCAGCACTGGGTGAAATTCCCTCTTCATCACAGCAGTTAAAGATACAGGAGCCCTGTCCTCCTTTCTATATGGTCACCCTAATCTTGCAGTACTTTTGCCATTTTAAGGTTTTGGTATATGGTTAGCCTTAAGGCAGCCTTCCCCAGCCTGGTACTCTCAAGATGTATCGGACTACAATTCCCATTATTCCACACTGCCTGAAAATGATGGGCATTGCAGTCCAACACAACCGGAGGACATCAGGTTAGGGAAGGCTGCCTTTGGGACTTTGGCTACCTCTGTCTAATTGCAGAGAAGTCTTCTTCAAATCCAGGCCCTTTAACACTATTCATTTTACTTATCACCTCTCATCCTTCAAGGAATGCTGGGTGATTGCTATATATGAGGTTCTCATTATGCTTAAGATCGTATTGCGTTTTGAAATATTTTTGGGATGGTGGAGATAACTAAGTTGTTAGGCAAGAAAATGTCTCTTTTAAAACAAAACAACAACAGACATTTCCCCTGCACTAGCCATTGGGATTGAAATAGCAGTTTGAAACGGAGTGAATACTATTGTAGATTCTGGGGTAGTGTGTATTGTCTTTTTGTTCGCTTTTTAGTTTTCGAGACAACTGCATGGTGAAAAAAAATAATAGGAAGTGGTTTGCTAAGTCATGCTGGCTTTTATCTCTGCTGCCAGTAATGACCAGAGGGAAGTTCTGTGAACACGGAATATTCAACAGACAGCTGTATCTGACTAGGGTTTGTTCCTCAGAACATTTGCTGGCAGACAAATACTTTGTGAGTATTGCCACATTCAGACTTCATTCTTTCAGCTATGGCATCGGTTTGTGTGATTGCAAGCTAGATTCTCTTTCCATTTGCATGGTTTGTGTATTGTTTAATGCATAGGCATGGTTGTTTCAGAAAGCTATTGAATAAACACAACCTTATATGGCCACCTAGGCAGACACTTCTATAGAGAAGTGAGACTGGCTGAATAATGTCAGTTTGGCTGGTTTGCTTCAGTTAAGCCCTTTTGAGGCTGTCTGTGGAGCTCTTTAATTGTGCTGCTGTTCTTGCATCATAATTCTTCGGCTTGGAATGTTATTTAGCTTCTGTTTGCAGAATAGCACAAAGGAAAATGAAATGCATGAGCTGTGTACCGACCATTCCTTCTGAAGAGCAATGGGAGTCACCTCCCTCTCAACAGTGCTCTGGCACTGCCCTCCAATTGAGCCACACATACCTTGATAACTGTAGAAATGTAATTTGGAGGCAGAAGAGTTAATTTGTTAATGTAGCCAGTTCTAATCCCACAAAAATCAACCCAGGCATGAAGTTGACTAATAAAGCTGCAGTTTCTAGTCTAGTCAATTTCATCTACAAGGGAAACTAGGGCTGTTTTTTGAAAGAGAAGCATCCTTGCCTTGCTTTTGGCTGTTTTCTTTTTTAAAGGCCTCTGTGTGCAGATATTGGGATGTATGCAGCTTTTCATGTGCAAGTTTTTAATTATTAAAACTCGTTCCAAAACCGCTCCAGCCATGGTGGATGTGCTACATCCATCCTAGACCCTGCCCACTAGTATTTGTCATAGTCACACTTTATACACAAGGCAATTACAGCACTGTTGGTTGAGCTGCAGGACGTTAATTTTGGGTTTTCCTTGGGCGGTTAAACCACTGTAATTTCAGTGGAATTTGGGGGGTAAGTACCTTGATAATCCATTGTAGCCTAGGGATCTTTTGTAATTTCCTTATAACTTTGTGAATACAGCAGTTATAGGGAAGTGACTCGCCGCTGAGATAAGTTTTCATGGCTGGTAAAGAAGAAGGTTTGTTTGTTTGTTTTTGCATAATTGCAAAGAGCATAAATGAAAGAGACTTGCAATTTCTGTGCTATTGAAAATGGGTTTCTACCGCCTTTACCTTTGTGTTACCATTTTAATGCTTTTTACTGGGCAGTTGCTAAGAAGGTTTGCCCCCAAACGAATCACATTTCTGTGTTGATCGTTGATCACAGGAAAGATGTTGTTCTTGATACTTGCCATAGACTGAGCAGTATGGAATATTATTCTGAATTTCTAAGCTCCTTCTTAACAAAAAGAGATGAGTCTCTCTCAAACTTACTCTTATAGAGAGTATTAAGTGTAGAGCAGAGCTGGGGAACCAGTGACCCTTCTGATGTTTTGGCCAACATGGCCAATGGCAGGGATGTTGGGGATTGTAGTTCAACATCAGCAGGCCCACTGGTTCCCCCACCTCTGATACAGAGAAACTAAGAATCCATTTCACCCCAGCAAGTGTCTATGCTTGAAACTTAACTTATTATAACTGTACCCCTGTCAGGGTTTTCTCTCTCTTCCTGGCAGGGCTCTGGGGCCTTTAATAGATAGAGCAGCTTCCCCCAAATTGGTGCCTTCTAGGTGTGGTGGATTACAGATCGTCTATGTTGCCTGGGGGATGCTGGGACTTGTAGTCCAAGGGCTCATCTACACCAAGCGGGATATTCCAGTATGAAAGCGGTATGAAAGTGGTATATAAAAGGCAGGAGCCACACTACTGCTTTATAGTGGTACTGAAGTGCACTGACAACTGTCAGGGCCCATTGACACATCTACACCAAGCAGAATATTACACTATGAAAGTGGTATGAAAGTGGTATATGGTACCATCAGTTGTCAGTGCATTTCAATACCACAATAAAGCAGTAGTGTGGCTGGCTCCTGCCTTTTTTATACCGCTTTCATACCGCTTTCATAGTGGAATATCCTGGTTGGTGTAGATGAGTCCCAAGTCATCCAGAGAGCTCCAGGTTGGTGAAGACTGCACTACAGTGTCATCTTTTCAATGGAGGAAAAAGAACCAGCCCATTTCTTTTCCCCCTCCCTTTGTATCTTATAGGTTGGTTGAGATCAGACTTCCCCCAATGTTGGCTAGGGATTGCTATTGAATATCAGTTCTGTGCAGGGTGTGTGTCAGTGTGTTGGTTAATCTGTATTCCCCCCACCCCTGCTGAACCTCTCAGAGCTAAAACTTAAGCTTGCCTAATAGTCTATTGAGACATTCTATCTACAAAATGGACACTAGCCACAAGAAAGGCTTCTTATGCTGAGTACTTCCTAAACATATAAAGTGAGCATTAATTCAAAGATCACACTAAGGTTTTATACAGGCCGATGACAACGAAACAGGGAAGTAAGTGGGACTTGTGTGTTAAATCATCAAATAGTACATTACATACAGTCTGAGATGACCAACCGTTGACATGAAAAGAGATAGCACATGAGGCGTTCCATCAGCAGAGGGGGATGTTGCAAAGCAGATGTTTCTTATGTAGCATTTTCATTATGAGCTTTTATCACAAGCAGCCTTTAAGCAGTTGTAAAATTTTATTTGACTTTATTCCCTTTTGGTTTTACACCATTTTGCATGGAAGAAGACGCTAGAAAGAATTTCACTTCACTCATACAGGGGAAGTAGACTTTAAGTGGACTCTTTTGCAAACATGCATTTCTGAACCACGCAAGGTTGGAGGGAGTCATTTAGGAAGATGATTTGGAGTGGAAAAATGGTTCCGCTCCACCACGCCCTGCTGACATTTTGCTGCTCTGAATTCCCCTTTCCTGAGGAGGCGTTGCTCTTGAAAAGAAAAAAAAAGACACTGAGCGGAGTTGTACACATTAGAGTGTGACATGCAGTTAGCCTGTAAGGTAATGGTTAAATAAATACACAACAGTTTGAAGTGTGATGGGAAGGATCTTGTGAGAATACCCAAGGAAAAGGTCCAGTTCTTGACTTTCGGTAGTATTTGATCAGCTGGTATAATTACAAAGTACAAGTGGAACTGCTACAAAATGTTGCAGTGTGAAGTACTTCTATTCTAGGTGCCAGCCAGCAATGCCCTCTTCCAGGAAACTCTGTTCCATTCCAACACCCCCTCCACAGTATTCTCTTTTGTTTCCCCCCCTCCAATGCTCAGTCAGCATTCCATGAGCACTCAGTCTTCATTGGTAGTGGAGGCTTGTGGCTCCGACGTCAGTGGGGCAGTGAATCTTCTTCCGGTTTCAGTCAGAACCAGTCAGGATTCTAAAGAACTCCTTGAGAGTTCTACTGATTCTGACTGAAAGCTAGAGCGGATTCAACACCCCACTGACATTGGAGACGTTAATCTCCAAAGTTCATTGGGCTGTTTTCAGGTCCTGCCCCCCACCCTGGGTTTATCCTTAAAGATTTTTTGTACTCCAATGTTTGAGGTTCCCCCAAGCTTGCTAATACCTGCATTTTGTGTGTGGATGTGCTGTTTTGGCTATATAAGAACCTACAGTTGGAGAATGAGTTTGCTATTCCTCTATGTGGGATACTCCCCCACCATTCCTATCCATGCTATTTTGCCAAGGTTTGTGAGCGGGGGTGGGGGCGGGCGGAGAAGCGATGGTAGGGAACCGCGATTTTCCTCCCATCTGATGACACCCTAAATATAACTGGCATATAGTGATAAGCCTCTGATTCTCAGAGTTTTTCACAGATTGAGCAAGCTCTACACCAGCCTTCTCTAACCTGGTGCCCTCCAGATGTGTTGGGCTGCAACTCCCATAATTCCCAGTCACCATGGTGACTGGGAATTATGGGAGTTGCAGCCCACACATCTGGAGGGCACCAGGTTGGAGAAGGTTGCTCAAACATTTTCATCTAATACAAAAGAATGTAACCTATTTTATGATGTTTATTTATGCAATGCTTGACTGAGAGTTATACCAGAAAAAGTCGATGAAAGATGGTTTGCACCAAATGTTAGCTTGCGTAATCCATAATTTTTGAAATAACACACTCACAACCTCATTTCAGTCTCTGACTTGTTGGCACACCCAAGAGGTTAGTTCTGAAGTTGAAGTGAATTGAAACCCAGCAAATCTTCCACTATTTAATTAAGGGGTTATGGGCCATCTCTACGTCATTTCAGAATAAACAGCCATTTAAACCAATAACCTGGTCATCATCTGAGGTTATGCAGAGGTGAGTAAAAGCAAAGAGCTTCCTGAGACAGTGTGCAAGACACTTTAAAAAATCCTGGCTGCATTTTCAAGGTTTGTTGTCTCGGGATTAACAACCCTTAGAGGTATCTAATTTATATAAACCAACTGAGGATACATTTGTACATGGGTATGATCCCTTACCATTGGCTATACTAGCAAGGGCTAATAGGAGTTGTGGGCCAAAACATTTGGAGAGCCACAAGTTGTCCACCTCTGACTACAGCTAGATAATATAGATATCCTAGAAACTGAGAGACATATCCAAGGGGAAAAGCTCCCCAAAAAATGCCAGAGAGAAGTGTAATATAGGAATTTGTCTAAAAAGCTGCCTGCTTTTTCTTCTTTTTGATACTGTATTTGGCTGGGAAATCCACAGAAAGGACATCTTTACAAACTGTACCAAGTGTGAGGTGTCTTGGCCATAGGAGATTATGTCATGCTGTTTGTCATTAGAAGATCAGTTTAAACAATCATGTCTGTGTCTGTTAGCATCTCCTGTGAATCCTTCTGCAAGCCATTTTGCAACCAGGATTTTGAGCTTCAAGCTACTTTAGATTAGAGCAGATATGGTCATGTAAACATCTGCTGACGTACAAGCTTGTGGCAATCATTCATGCTTGGAGTTAGTAGAACACCCTCCTATGCACACCCAAAAGGTATATGCGGTAGCATTTTTCTCTCTTACATTTTGTCTGTCAATATAAATAGCACATACTAAATATTACTCAAACAACTGTACTTGAAAGAAGTCTCTCTACGTTATTTTTAATATGATTTCCTCAGCTTTAAATCCTGCATTTGTCTTGTTTTATCTTTAATATCTCTCTCCTGTGGATAGAAATGTTAACATATATACTGTAATGTTAACAGGTATATTGATAATGCTCTTATTGTGAGTTCTTTCAATTCTTTTTTTTTTAAAAAAAGCCCATCCTAATGAATCATTAAGTGACAGACATAACAGTCCTAAGAGCAATAACTGCCTCTTAATGAGTACTAATGAAAGACTTTGTTACTTAATTACTTTTAAGCTCACATGCTGTGTTTTGAGGGGTTAGTTGAAGCTCTCCACTAAAAAAAGGAATATTGCATGTTTGGGCAAATATAGGGATTCCCTTCCCCACCCCCCATTTCAGTTTTCCAGATGTGCTTTCTAAGCAAGGACAGATTTCAAAGGTGCTTCTGCTTTTTAAGTGGGTGTGGGTATAATCCTGACTCTGCTGTGTGTGCGCGTGCATGCATGCATGCGCACAAGGACAAGTTGTTTCACAAATGCTCATCAAGCGTAGGGCAGGGCAGTATGTGGGTTTGGCCTCTCCAACCACTGGGTACAGGTCAAGCACAAAGCCTTCCATGAAAGCTCCTGTATATGGGTAGTATCCTATGTTGGTAATACTTAGAGTAGATCTATTAAAATGAATGGGACTTCAGTTTGTCATGACTAACTTAAAGTCTTGTTCATTTCAGTGGATGCTACTCTTAGGCCCTTTCTACACCTGCCTTTTCACCCAGGATCATCCCTGGACACACAGGGGATCCCAGGAGCAGGCAGGGATGATCCCTCCATTTCCCCAGGATAACTGAGACCTCGGTTATCCCGGTTTTACCTGCAGTCCTGGGACAATCCTGAGACTGTGGGTGGTGTGGGTGCCCATCTCAGCTTCTTCTCTCCTCCCCATGAGTAGTGGGGGTCAGCAGAGAGAAGTAGCTAGACCGGAAGGAGTCCAGGGACATCAAAGGGGGGAACGGGGTTGGGGCCTTTTTGTTTTTACTTACTTTTTTGCTGGAGCTAAAGTGCGCTCCAACTCCTGGTTGTTGTTTTTTAAAAATGGTAGATCATCCCCACTCCCTCCCTGAAGGCCCTTAGGTGTATAAAGGGCCTTAGTTTTGTCGGTGCCACAAGACTGTGATTATTCCGGCAAAGCTGAAAAGTCCCCACACAAGCATTCAGCCACTCAGGTCCTCTCATGCAGCTTACTCTATGGAAGTGATTTCAACCTGGCTGCACCCTGACAGCTTGAACTTTGGGGCCGTGAGGTCCATGCAGAAAGAAAGCAGTCCTATGTTGGTGCACTGAATAACAACCAAGTCTGACCCAAGGAGCCCTACCCGGCATCCTCCAAATGTGTTGGACTGCAATTCCCATCATCCCTGAGCATTGGCCATGCTGGCTGGGACTGATAGGAGTTGACCAAAACATCTGGAGGGCACTCAGGTTGTCTACAGCAACCTTCCCCGAGCTGGTGCCCTCCAGATGTATTGAACTGGAAAGAGCCTGTAGTAGAGTATTTCCATGCTGGCTGGGAATGATGGGAGTTGTAGTCCAACACATCTGGAGGGCACCAGCTTGGGGAAGGCTGCCCTCAGGTATTTAATGGGAGGTGATGAAAGTGGGAGGCTGGCCTAGTTTGGAACAGTCTCCAGCAAACATGTCAGCCTTGATTAATACATTGAGTGGCCTTGGTTGCTGGTAACACTGCAGGTTGGCATTGCCCATTTTCCAGTAAACAGCCAAAGCTTTTCCAACACTGGCAACAGAGGCTGGCAGTGGGACAGCCACAGCCTCAGCAGCTGGGGACCTCACTTTATAAAAAAGAGTCAGTGTTAGAATAGGACAGGGAAGGACTGGGTTGAAATCCCCACTTAGCCATGAAGCTCTGGTGATCTTGAACCTCTCTCTCTTTCTCTCTCTCTCTTTCTCTCTCTCTCCTTCTCTGAGCCGAACCTACTCTTTAGTTTATGATGAGCATAAACTGCGTGGGGGAGATGCCACCCTGAGCTCTCTGGAAGGAAGGTGGGATAAAAATGTGTCAGATGATCATTCCTAAATATATATTTATGGTCTGGTCTAAAGAATGCACTAGTTCACCAAGCAGGAGTAAGCATAAGGTAGATTGTCAGATGTTTTGGACTCCCACTCCCAGAAGTCCCTGCCATCATGGTCAGTGGTTACAAGTGCTGGGAGCTGAAGTCCACAACACCTGAAGATCTACTTTCTGCCCCACCTCCGTATTACAGAATATGATTTCTTATCATAGTAGAGGCAATTCTCTCCCCTCCCCACCCCCAGTGGATAGAATGCATCAGTTATATTTAGGCATCAGTTATATTCTGATTCCTGCTCAGCCATGAATAGCCCTGGGCACATTCCCTGCCTCTGTGATTGGAGGCATTGTACACTCAGTCACAGATTGGTATGAGGAAGAATAAGATGAGCAACGTAAAGCACTCTGCACGTTAAATGTGTTATATAAATGTATCAGATTGTCTTCACTATTTTAAGGTTGCAAATCCCTCCTGAAGAAAGTGGTGCCGACCTCTTTAAAGGAGGTGGTAATTAGGCCACTCCTGAAAAAGCCTAACCTGGACCCAAATGATGTTCTGTACCCCAATAGCCAACATCCCCTTCCTGAGCAAGATGCTTAAGTGGATGGTTGCTGCTCAACTCCAGGCACTTTTGAATGAAACTGATTATCTAGATCTGTTTCAATCAGGCTTCAGGTCTGGTTTTGGAAGAGAAATTGCCTTGGTCACCCTGTGGGATGAGCTTTGCCAAGAGAGGTAGAGGGGGAATGCAACCCTGTTGATTCTCTTGGGCCTCTAAGCAACGTTCAATACCATCAGCCATGGTGTCCTTCTCAGGCAGGTTGTCTGTGTTGGGAATTGGATGCAATGCACTATGGTGGTTCCAGTCCCACTTGGATGGCTGATTCCAGAAAGTGGTGCTGGGGGATTATTGCTCTGTGCCTTGGCAGCTATGCTATGGGATTCCACAGAGCTCTATTCTATCCCCAAGCTCTTCAACATTTTTATGAAAATGCTAGGAAAGGTTATCCGGAGGTGTGAGCTGAGGTGTCATCAATATAGAGATAACACCAGCTCTATCTCTCCTTTTTATGAAGAGCAGGTGAGTCAGTGGCTGTTCTGAACCAGTGCCTGGGCATGGTAATGGACTGGATGAAGGCCAATAAACTGAGATTCAGTCCTGACAAGACAGAGGTACTGTTAGTGAGTGGTTCATCTGCCCAGCTAAATCAACCTGATCTGGAGTGGATCGCACTCCCCCTAAAGGATCTGGTTCATAGTTTGGGGGTGCTCTTAGATCCAGCATTGTCACTAAAGTCACAGGTGGCACAGAGCACCATTTATCAGCTTAGGCTTATATGTCAAGTACACACTTACCTAGACAGAGATAGCCTTGCTGCAGTTATCTATGCTCTGGTAACCTCTTGTCTGGATTACTGCAATGCATTATACATGGGGGTTGCCTTTGAAAATGGTCTGAAAACTAGCTGGTCCAAAATTAGGGCAACAAGATTGTTAATGGGCACCAGCCAACGTGATCATGTTATGCTAGTTCTTTTCCCTCTGCACTGGCTGCCAGTCCATGTCCAGGCCTGATTCAAAGTGCTGGTATTAACATTCAAAGCCCTAAACGGCTTAGGGCCATGTTTCCTGAAGGATCATCTCCTCCCATATGTACCTGCCTGGACCCTAAGATCATCTTCAGAAAATCTTCTTCAGGATTTCCTGCCAAAGGAAGTGAGCTGGGTGGTTACCAAGAAGAGAGCCTTTTCTGTTATGGCACCCTGGTTGTGGAATGAGCTTCTCAGAGAGGCTCCCCTGGCACCTACGTTGTGCTCTTTCTGGCACCAAGTGAAGGCTTTCTTATTTTCCCAGACACTTCAGTGTTTCAGTTTCTGTTTTAAATCTGTAACTATTTTAAACCTTTGCACTGCTGCTAGATTTTATTTTGGGTTTTGCTTCTGCTTTATACTATAGCTTTGTATGCCTTTTTATTGTACGTTATGTTGTACTTTATGGCTTTAATTGCTGTGAACTACTCATAGACCTTCGGTTATTGGATACTATAGAAATGTGAAAAATTAAATTAATAAATGCTACAGTTCATAGTAGCTCATTAGGTGAGGTGTTAATAAAAAGCTTTCAATAAAAAGACTCCAAGGTTCCTGGTTCAAGCCTCTGGATGTTAGTCAGCTGGGTGGAGTCAGGAGTTTCCTGTCTCTGTTCTGTTCTTGTGGTGGGGAGAGAAATGATAAAATCCTTGCCTGGCTTCCCGCCTGGGGTGCCCTCTGAGACGTCCGTGGCAGCACCATCGTTTTTATAGGTGTAATTAATTTGTGGCATTTTCTGCCGCAAGATGTAATGATGGCCATTGGTTTAGATCAGGGATCCCAAGCTTTTTTTCAGCCCAAGGGCCAAATTCCATCTGGGGTGGGGGCGTGACCTTGTGGGGAACTCCAGATGGCCGGATTTGGCCCATGGGACTGAGGTTCTGTCCTCCTGCTTTAGATGGCTTTAAAAGAAAAGCGATCTGTCAGTATCCATGAACAACTCAACGTATGCTCCATGTTCAGTAACTGTGTATCTCTGAATACCAGTTGGGATAAAGGAAGGGGAGCAGTTGCCTTCATGCCCTGCCAGTGGGCTTCCCAGCCCCATCAGGCTGGCCACTGTAGGCAACCAGGTGCTGAGTTAGCGAGAGCTTTGATCTGATACAGCAGGGCTACTCTTACATTCTTTAGCCAGCCTTCCCCAGCCTTAAGCCCTCCATATGGCATGGACAGCAACTCCCATCATCCCTGGCCAGTGGCTTGATGATGAGCACCAGGTTGGGAAAGGCTGTTTTTATGCCATTGGACGTTCTTCACAAAATATGTGACAGGGTGGGTGGGGGAGGGGTGGAACCACGGGAAAGCCCATGTGCAGCAAAGCCACCCCAACTGAGGTGCCGGCTAGAAGAGTGCTCCTGCAACTGGCACCTTGGACAGGGTGGCTTTACCTGCCCCATTGGGGAGGATGCAGAGTGGGCGAAGTGCTTAGCGCACTGCTCTCCATCCCAGTTGGGCAGGGCAGTGGCAAACTGAGGGGAATCCTGCTGTTATCTCTGATCATTGACTGGATCAGGCCAAATTTTGCCTACAAACCAGAAGTTCTCTATCTCCATTTAAACAAACAAACAAAAATTCTCATTTAATATAAGGGAAAGTCAATCTCCCTCATAGATTTGTGTTATATGCATGGTGTGTGTGTGTGTGTGTGTTATTTTTCAGGTGTGGGTCAATCTGCCAATCAGTTTATACCCATTGGAAACCACAACAGATGGATTTTATTTTCTTGTTGTCGTTGCAAGGTTAAATGAGGCATGTATGACTTAGACCTCTCTGGTTATCAGCTTCCTCTTCTACAGGAAACCTTTTATTCGCTTCTTGTTTCCATAGTCTCCAGTGGACCTTGTCCCAAAGCCCAGTGGGATGATGAGTGATGAATGATGTCACTTTTGATGCTTACAATTTGGCCAGGAATATTGAAAACATCATTTTCCTCCCCATCTTCTCTTTTCTTTAGAAGGAATTTTATTCCTTCACGTTAGTCTTCAGTTTGCACTTTGCAGAAATGTTTCAGAGTTGAGGAAACCTTTCACCCATCTACTGTCCTTCACTACTTTTTTTAAAAGAATAATATTCTGAATTTATTCTTGATGGAAAGCGCACAGGCCTGCCCCGATCAGTGAAGTGCTGAAGTTTTTGCTTTTGTTATGGTTCATGGTGGTGTAACAGTTGAGGTGGAGATTTTCAACTGATTACAAGAGGCAGGAAGAGGATTGTAGAGGTTTCATTGTTTTGCTTGGTTTCTCTGTGTGTATCTGGGGGGGGGGGGTGCTTGGAGAGAGAGTGGAATGATTTTCTTGTGATCCAGGCATGAAATGGCTGGCCCTGGGTTGTCACAGAAGCATCCCTTAGGTGCAAGCCTCCCTGCTAAAGGAAACACCGTGCCCTTCTAGAGGGTGTGTACCTATGAGAAACAGGAAGTAGTGCAGCAGCTGCCTCTGTGGAGAGACTTACAATTCAGATCCGTGCAGGTGTGCAGGCGGCACTCTGCTGAACTCGCTCTCTTCAAGCATCTTGGCAGCCGTGGTGCTTGACATAAACTTTTTGGAGCAGAGGTTGCAGGGGGAAAACAGTGGGTAAAGCAGAATGACTGCATTACAGCTGAAAGAATTGTCGTACTCAGGTCTGTACAGGAGGAGACGGGATCGCCCAGACAGCCTGGGTCTTCAGGGGTTACCTGAGCAGAAGCTAAGGTGAGTGGGGCGGGGGAGAGAGAAGACAAAATTAATGGTTAACGAGAAGCTCAGTGTGCCTTTTTACGTTAGATGTCACTTTCCAACAAAAACAAAAAAAAAGCCTTGGGAAGCAGAGTACAAGGAGGTGGGGTTGTAATAAAGTGAGTTACAAAGCATGCATGATTGGAAATTGTCTCGGAGTCCTGGAATGATCTAAGAAGAGTTAAGAGGAAGCAACTGTTTTCAATTTGCTCCACTGGGAATGTTTCTCAGTAGCTTGATTATTATCCTAAATTGCAGCCGTAGCTATGGGAGTGACAATAAGAAGTGCCCGTACTTTTCCCTGCAGACTTTTAATCGCTGCTTAATTTCCCCAAGAGGTGACAGTCTGAAAAATCAGTTTTAGTCCCCAAAGCACACTTGTGTTGAAACAAGGAAAGCTCCATAAACTTTTGGGAATCTTAGAGGTGTTGTTCTATAGGGTTTTTTTTAAAAAATAATAATAATTGATGTGCAATTTGTTAGATTGGACTGATTTTTTTAAATAGGATTTTTTAAAATCAAAATGCCTTGTGACAAAAGAATGTAGTAGAACCACTTTATATGACCTTATGATGGGAGAGTAACCAAAGCAAATATTTTCTTAAAAAAAACATTGACGACACTGGTTGGTTTCCAAAATTTGAATTCCTTTTAAAAAGCAACATGAGGTGTGTGTGTTTTTCTTACAGACCTGCATTTTTTAAAATATTAACTTTTAAAAGTGCCCGTCAGGGAAAAACATGTGTTGCTTTTAAAAAGGAACTCAACTTTTGGAAACTCACCAGTGCCATTGTCATGCTGTTAATAAAAAAAAAAAAAAGCCACCCGCGCAAATGCTGTCAAATGCAAAATAGTGAAGGGGAAGAGTTTCCTGTCATGCTATGACTAGTGCATTGCTTGTATGACCCCTTTTGTTGGTGGGTGGGTGTCTTAAACTAATTTATCACAACGGTACTAATAATCTCTGACACTCTTATTTGCTTTTGCCGGATCAAAAATCTTAAATAAGAAAGCACTATTGTGTATGATTTGGTGGTGATCTAAACCATGGGACAGACTTTGAAAATAAAGCATATCCCATGATATAATGGCATCTGCCAATTCAGGAAAAGGCTTAAGTGATAGCAGCTGAACATCTATTTCCGATGTTCAGAGGTGAGTGTCGTTGTTTATGTAGCCAAAAGAAGCACCATCCATGCACAAGAAGAAGATATCCACAGGCTTGGGGAAAAACCCAAGGCTTGCAGAAGTACAAAAGAAAAAAACTTTTTAAAAACCTAGGCAAAACAAGTCAATGATGCTAGAACAAGTAGCCGCAGATGCTAATTGGTCCAGTGTTGCTAAGGTTTCATTTGGACCACAGCAATAGAAATCACTTTTTCTCTTACCTTTATGGATAACAGGTACAGAAATTATTATTGGAACTTAGTCTTCATACTGTCCCGTTCTTGATAATGGAAATTATGTCACACCATCATACTGAAAAAAGCACGGACCTCAGAACTTTTATATATTTGGAGTCAGTGCAATGAAGCGGTTAGAATATTGGACAGTCCAAGGACACCTGGGTTCAAATGCCCCACTTAGCCTACTGGGTGTGCTTGGGCCAGGCACTACCTCCGAGCCTACCCTACCTTACAAGGTTGTTGTGAGGGAAGTGGATACTATATATGGCATTGCAAGCTTATTGGACAAAGGGTGTTTTATGCCAAAACATTACACACACACACACACACACACACACACACACACATATATATATATGTATATGTATATGTATATATATATATATTTTAACTGGACACACTATTGTTGGTTGTTATTTTTGTTTCGGAGTGATTTGTGCATCTCCTACATATCAATTTATTCATAAATATTAAGAAAATTTGGGGGAAATCAAGATAGGCTAAGCCTATAAATTTTGGCAGTGCTTAAAATCTTTGGGGATATGGCCTGAAAAATGCCCAGTGAATCTAGGACATAAAAGTTTTCCCTACTTTTAAGCAGGTTTTCAAAGTTCTCTGCAATTTTCATTGTAGGTAACAAATTAAGAACACTGAAGGTGCAATCCTATGCATGTTTAGACAGAAAAAAAGCCCTACAACTCCCAGCATGCTTCAGCCAATCATGTTGGCTGGGGCATACTAGCAATTGCAAGACTTTTTTTTCTATCTAAACATGCATAGGATAGTGCCCTAAAAGTTTGTACAAGAGGGGTAACTTGCAAAACCTTTTTCCATTGTGGTTTCTACATTCAGGTTCTTAATCGTGAATAGTCTCTGGCCTTAGCTAGACCTAAGGTTTATTCTGGGATCGTCCCTGCCTGCTCCCGGGATACATGTCATTTACATGAACAGGGATGACCCCGGGACGATCCCAGGATAAACCTTGGGTCTAGCTAAGGCCTCAGTGTGTCCTTTTAGATTAATTACATTTGGTCACAAATCTCATTGGTTTAAATGGAACTTAATTTCACATAAAACTAGGACTACAGTTCTATGCATTCTTACCTGTGAGTAAATCCCATTTAACTTGGTGGGACTTAACTTCTGAAAAAACATGTATAGGATTGCTCTACCCAAGTGCTGCCGACCGCCTGATCCTACATGTCTGAGTAGCTTACAGCAGTACAAAGAGCAGCCTGTGTCCATACAGTTCGAGCAACTTCCTGACAGTTAAACCACTATTCAGAGCTTCTCCAACTAAAAACAATAGGTCACAACCAATGTTAGTCTAACATAAGTCTCGCTCATTTCAATGGGTCTACATTAAGTAGGACTAACATTGGATACAACCCAGAAATGCTGACCCAGGGCTGGTCCTGCCATGAGGAATGGAATTTGGGCATTATTAAGAGATAATGGATTGTCAGTCATTTAATATCGGCTATTGTTAAACTGCTGCTAGGGGTGCCATTCAGAGAGTTTCATCTCAGGTGATGTAATGACTCGGGTCGACTGTGTCTCTAGCTCAGCCTTCCCTAACCTGGTGCCCTCCAGACGTATTGAACTACAACTCCCAGGATTCCCATCACTGCTTGTGCTGGCTGGGGATTGTGGGAGCTGCAGTCCAACACCTCTGGAGGGTGCCCAGGTGGGGAAGGCTACTCTAGTTTAAAAGAGGCAGTCCTGGCCAAATCCCCTCCATCTCCCAGCCCGTATACAACACTGCAATTAATCTGGTGGTGCCCAGAGCCTCTTTGCATTGCCAGGGGCTTTTATAATTCAGTAGTGCCAGCAGAGGCTGCTGCTTTGGTGTATCATCCCAGGCTTGCACCACTTTTGTGAAACCCCCTGTGCTGGGAAGCACCAGGCTGAAAGATGGGTCTGCTGGTATTTGGTGCTCAAGCCCTGTGTTTCAACATCATTTTAGTGATGATTTTGGACCTGTCTTTGAGTAAACCCCTGTTTGCGTCAGGCTCCCCCCACCCCAGGAGGTAAAAATATCAAGTGCTAAATATTCCATCTCCTTTAGCCAGGGTTCTTATCTCCTAGGAACAAATTTATGTATCATCTCTTCTGAGCAGTGTCCATGTCGGCAGATTTATGGCACTACATGAATCCATTGATTCTCCTTCTCTCTCTACCCCCGCCCCCCGCACCTTAAAAATGTTGCTGCTCTGAAAACTGAATGATTCCTTTTGAAGTTAAATACGAGTTGCCACTAGCTTTAGACTTGAAAGTTAAGATGGTTTTTAATGTAGCGTCACCCTGTTATTATTATATGAATTACAGCAGTGCCTTCAGGCCCCAGCCAAGATCAAGACACCACCATTTTAAGGGGTGGTGGGTGCATATACTTATAGACATCCCATGCACACACACACACACGCGCGCACACACACACACACACACATACAGAGATTCCATGTGCGTAGTTAGTTGCTATTTTCATTTTCGTTTTTTTATCTTTATTCTTTGCCGTTCCTGATTTAAAACTAAAACAAAAAAACCCACCCCAATTTTCATTGGGAAATCATGACCCACGTTTTGTCTGGCTGTGACACTTCATAAGATGTAGGATATTTCCACTGCTGAAAGGCTTAAATATATTCAGAGTGACACACCCTTTTCTTCTCTCCCTTGCCCTCACCTTTACCCGTACACTTTTGCAGGCGTGTTGCTTAATCATTCCTCACAAAATGCCTTTTAGTTTACTCACTGGCCCCTGGAGTGCAAAATGTGGGGATTGGGGGCATGCAGAAGGCACCACACTGCGCGCTTTGACTACAGATGCTGCCGTGCCAGCAACAGCAGATTCCCCCCTGGCCATGTTATGTTTGGCCACACTTAATGGAAAAGGTAAGCAGGAGGCATCACATCCTCCCCATTTGCAGAGGGGAGGGGAGGAGAAGGTGTGAGGCAACAACCTCTTGACTGGAACTTGCTTATCTCTTTTGTTACATCTGGCTAGTACATTTCATGAGGGAGCAAGCGGTGGTGGGTAGATCTACCACCCCATTCGAAAATATAGACTTGGGGAAAGTCCATGGACAGGTTCCTGACATGTGTCATTTTACCACAAGTTTGTGCATTGCTCCGATGTCCCGATGGTTATTTGTGTGTGTGTGTCAGTGGTAGCTTCAGTTCGGATTAAGAGAGTGGGTGTAGTTAGGGGGCAGATCCCTGTGCAAGATAGGCACAAGAATACAGGGCAGGGGGTGGGCTCCAGGTGAGTGTTTAGTAATGGCATGGCAACATTAAAGTCTCATTCTGGAACAAAAGTAAGGATAGTTATTATGTCTACTGCAAAAATTCAATGAACTGTAGCTGCGCAGCTGCAGGCTTTCAAAGCTAAAATGTTGCGTAGAGTTGCCAGAAAATAACAACAAAAAAGGTTTGGGCAGTTTTCAGTCACTCTATATTTGCTTCCCATTACCACCATCTGACAACGGTGTTGCGAATTTTCCTGGCTGGATAGCCCCCCCTCACTCCTGCCATGTAACCCTATGGATGTTGCTTCTCAGCAGTGATGCTGCAGATTTTGGGGGGAATTGGTAGGTAGAATGGCACCATATAGATGCCCCACAGCTCCCTTGTTTCCTCTTCCTCTTCCTCTCTCTCTCTCTCTCTTTCATTCCCTTATAAGGAACGCTCACCTTAGACCAAAGCAGCTTTCCCCAACCTTTCAGATGTGTTGGACTACAACTTCCACCATGGGACAGCTGAGCTACAGCATGGCTCTCAATGTGGATCCCATCCCACTCATTAAAGGCTAGTGGCTTATGCCACTCAGGAATAGGCAGGGAGGGGACAGGCTGAATTTTTAATACATTCCTGAATAATTTTTGTAGCCATTTTGCCATACTAACTTCCAATATACGAGACCATTTTCTCTTGCATCCCATCAATTCAGAACTCTGTTAATATAGGGTTGGAAGTGGATTAAGTTAGTTGCATGTAATTCCCATTTTAATCATATTGATTTCACTGGGAGCTCAGTTTAATTTGTATATGAAAATGTTTATAGATGGCCTTTTGGCCATAAGGCCCTCAAGGCATTGTATAATACAATTGTTAAAACAGTTCAAATCACTTAGAAACACTAAAAACATCCAAAAGAATAAATTGAACTATCAACTGGTAAAAAAAAAAGAATGAATGCTGAAGGGAACAGGAATGTCTTTACCACCTGCTGGGAGCTAATCAATCAAGTGGCTAATCTAACTGCCCTAGGGAGGGAGTTCTGTAATCAGGGTGCTGCTGCAGAAAAGGCCCTGCTCTACATTCCCACCAACCTAAACCCTTTTGAAGGTGGGATATATAATAGGGCCTCAGACTAAGACCATAAACTCCAGGCAGTTTCATATGAGAGGAGGTGGCCTTTCAGATATCCTCACTCAAAGTGGTTTTAGGCTTTATAGGTAAGAACCAGAACCTTTAATTGCGCCTGGAAACAGATTAGAAGCTTGTGCAGCTGATGTAGGAGCAGTGTAATATGATCTATAAAGCCCACACCAGAAAACTATCTGGCTGGAGACTTTTGTGTCAGCTGCAGTTTCCAAACACTCTTCAAGGGCAGCTCCATCTAGAGTGGATTGCAGTAGTTCAAGTACTCTTGACGATAATTGCCACCTGAGCATCCAGGGGCAAAGCCAGATTCAGGAGCATTTCAAAAAGAGTTGCTGATCTTTCAGATCCATCTAGGACAAGTATGACTCCCAGTCCCCAGTGGGCCAAGCAATAATCTTTCAGCACCATCTTCTGGGGATGTTCAAGTAACTTAGTCTGGATCCAAGCCATAACTTTTTTTTTTTTTTAAATGTCATTAGTAAAGTCTCTATTAAAAAAATAATAATAGAAAAAGTAAGAAAAGAAAAAAAAACATGAGAAAGTGTCTTGTGTCTTTCACGGTGTATTAATTTCCTGTGTGTCCCCTCTGTCCTTGAAAGGGTTTGTTTAGGAAACCCTCTTAATCCATGTTCCTTAAACAACTAATGAAACCTGTTATCAGTCATCTAAAAGATATGAACTAGCCTCAGCTAGTCCGCTTAGGCTTAGTTCTTGTAAACAGTAGGTTTTCCCATTCATTTTGGACTGTTCAATGGGCTATTTCTCCACTCACGCTCCCATTTGAATCATTGGCACAGTTTTAAAAGCGCCATTTAAACTCATTGATGATTTTATTTGGGGGGGGGGGTACTTCTTAACCAGTCAGGGAAACATGGTGGATGGAGATAAGACTGCTCCTAAATACTATTGCTGGGTGAACGTAAACTTAAACTGAAACATGGCTCACTAGATCTCAGCCCTGAAACCTGTTTTCTAGTGTCAGGAGCCAGTTCTGGAATATGTGAAGAAATAATGTGGAAGAGAATTCCTTCCAGCATGTGCTGCACGCCTTTCCTTCACCTCTGAGCAACCACACAATGTGCCTATGCATTTCCAGGCATGCTGAAGTTGCAGCACCTGGCATTTCAAGAGGTTAGTGTTGGTATATGTTGGCACTCTACAGCAGGAGTAGGCAACCTAATGCCCTTCAGAAGTTTTGGACTGCAACTCCCATCATCCCAAGCCATTACCCATGCTGGCTGGGACTGATGGGAGTCATCCAAAACATTTTGGAGGGCACCCAGGTTGTCAGCATCAACCTTCCCCAGCCTAGTGCCTTCTAGATGTTCTGGACTACAACTCCTGTATTGAGCAGGGAGTTGGACTCAATGGCCTTATTAGGCCCCTTCCAACTCTACTATTCTGTGATTCTCTGAAAGACCCTGTGTAGTAGAGTATTTCCAAGACTGGCCATGCTGGCTGGGAGTTGCAGTCTAACATATCTGGAAGTCACCAGTTTGGGAAGGCTGTGGTACAGCATAAGGGGAATAACTGTTCTCTGCATCTTCATTTTGAAATGTTATTAGCAGTATAGTGAGAATATAGTGTGTTGACTTGCAACTTGTGGTCATCGTACTGCAGTCATACCTAGCCCAGACAGGCCTATCATAGTTGTTTCGCAGCTTGCTTAATGAGATGAAAAGCTAGCATGTTTTGCGAACTCTATAGCACAGCCTTTCTGAGACTGCCATTTTGTGTTGCAGGTGGGAAACATATTTAGGTAAACTGTATTTAAACTATGATACATAGTTAAACTATAGAATTTGCTGCCACAAGATGTAGTGATGGCTAATGATTTGGATTGTTTTAAAAGGGAGTTAGAAAATTTCCTAGAGGAGAAGGCTATCTATGGCAGTAAGCCTATGTACACTAGTTGCTGGGGATCATGGGCAGGATGGTGCTGTTGCAATCGTGTCCTGCTTGTGAGTTCCTGGTTGACATCTGGCTGGCCACACTGTGAACAGAATGCTGGATGGACCCATTGTCTGATCTAGCATGGCTCTTATGTTCTTATATTTTGTATGCTTCCCTACTTTAAAAGAGAAAAAAAACTTTCCCTGCATATAGAAATTGAACACCTCAATGTAAACTAAACTAGAATCTCGCTTTCTCTGATGCGCTTATTTTCTATATGCAGGGAGCTTTTCCTAGAGTGGAGGGTGGGGAGGCATTTCTAAATGCAACCCTTAACCTACAGTCTGAAGAGCGCAGGGCAGGGAGAATTCCATGATGTGATTTTGTTGAATTAGGTTTGTCTAGAATCCATACGTGGAGCTACTCAATGTTTACCTCTGTACAATCTCTGCCTAGCGCTTTCAGGCAGGTGCAGACAGAAACTGTCTACCAGAGGCAAAGACTAAAGGGGCTGTTTACATCATACACCATCTGTACTGAATGCAATTAGGGTTGCCTCACATGACAGTGTTGCTACACAGATTTTACTCCTGGATAGGAAAAAGCACATCTTGGTATTTATTCAGTTGCATGGGACAAACACGCGTATAGTCTCACGCTGTAGCCCCATTCCTCGGTACTCAAAATTAAAGTGTTTCTTTGAATGTCTTGTCTTCCATCTCACTTTTTGGCATAGATAAAAACTCTCTGGCAAGTGTGTATAGAATGGCAGCAATGCTGCACAATCCTATGCATGGCCACTCGGGAGTAAGGTCCTTTGTGTTCAGAGGAGTAAGTGCATGGAGGATTGTACTTTTACAATGCAATCTACTCAGAAGTAACTATTTATTTATTTATTTATTTATTTATCACATTTCTATACCGCCCAATAGCCGGAGCTCTCTGGGCGGTTCACAAAAACTACCATTGAGTTCAGTGGGTCTTATTCCCAAGTAAATGGATATAGGTTGGATCCAGACTTAGGCATTCCTAGAGTAGACCTGTTGAAATGAATGATTAATTTAAGTGCCATTGATTTCAATGGGTCCTCTCTAAGTATGACTAACATTGGGTTGGATCCAGATTCAAACAGGGACATTGGTCCTAACTTCCAGAGGAGTAGCCTCTGTTGCAGCAAAAACACCAAGACATTTTGTAGCACATTAACAGATGTATTATGGTGTGTATGTGTGATGCAATGGGCTCTAGTCCACAAAAGCTTATGCCATAATAAATTGGTTAGACTTCAATGTGCTTTAAGACTATTTGGTACTATGCCTAAGAGGTCAGTCTTCATCCATTCCCATAAAACTACTTTTTAATGTAAATGTTGAAACATTAAAATTGGAACTTTACTGGCAGAGGACACAACATGTTTGATAATGAGAGTAAGCTGGAAGCAGTTCTTTGATCACTGCCCTTATGTAACCAAAAATGTGCTTATTAAAATAAACAATGTTCTTTCATCCTCTTAATATAAATATAAGCACCGTTGTATGCTTCCAGAGAGAACTCTTAGGGACTGACGTGCTACTTAGTAAAGGAATCAACACTCACCCCACTACCTTAGCTGAAGGTCAGTCTTCAGTGTGGTATCTGTGACGGAGTCGTTACTATAATAAGAATGTAGTTGAGAGCCAGAAAGTCTGGTGTTGACAGTTATCCCAACCGTATAAGGAACTTCATGGACATACGAGAAGTCTTGCATGGCAAGCTGAATGGTTTGATCTGGTCTGGTCTGGTCTGGGTATTAATTATAGCTACTGGATGAACTGTTCAGGTCATTGTCTTAGAGTAATAAATATACTTAGCTGAGTCAGAATCACTTCTACAGCTTCTTCTTTATGTTTATTCTTGTGAATTGGTTATTCACTACGTATGCCTGACTGGCTAAGAAGTTTAACCCACCCACCCCATGTAATGAGATTACTTACCACTTCCAAAACTATGTCAGTTATTGAAATGGGCGCATGCATGGACACTGAACAGGCCAAAATGAATGGGAAAACTCACTGTTTACAAGAACAAAACCTAAGCAGACTAGCTGAGGCTAGTCATTGTTAGAAGAAGTGGGCCAGGGTGAAAATGCTATTTAGTGCTTTAAAACAGCCTTTCCCAACCTCATGCGCTGCACATATTTTGGACTACAACACCTGAACATGCTTGCTGGGGTTGATGGGAGATGAAGTCTAAAATATATGCAAGGCTCCAGGTTGGGGAAGGCTGTTTTAAAAACTGCTAATGAAAAGGAGTTTCATTCGGTCTGCAATGTAGTATAGCCAAATTTCACTGCATCATGGTAGGCTGAAGCCCAACCCAGTGAACTGAGCCAGATTCTAGCAAGAACCCTGTCCATGTTGTACCTTGCTTGGTGCAATGAATACTTTGTTATAAGCATCGGTATTCCTAGGCAAAATCCTAATGGAAGTTACAAGGTCTGCAAGAGCTGAACAGATAGAAAGACTGCAGAATAAAGAACATGAATGCTCCCTTAAGACAGGTGGCAGCCCCAAGAACAATCAGTCTGTCTCTCATTTGTATCTTCTGTTTTTCCCAATGAGCTTGTGGATTATTCTGCTTTATCCTCACAAGAATCTTATTTGTTAGATTAGGCTAAGAGACAGTGACCGGACCGAGGCCACCTGATAAATTTTGCAGCTGAATGGGGATTTGAACTCCCCAGTCCAAATTCATACAAAACACTGGTTCCTGAACATATTTAATTGGAAGTAAATCCCACTGAATTCATCTGAAGTGACTTCCAAGAAAATATGCTTAGGACCATAGCCTATATTTCTCTCTAATCAGGTGAAAGTTTTTCAAATTCATGCCACATAACATTGAGATTAGTCACTTGCCTAGTTCCTTTTGGAAACATTTAGCATTTCCAATCACCGTTCACTTTGTGAACCAAAAGAGAGTTGCTCCTTTTTGTCCCTTTTCTAGTATGCTAGAAACGGCCAAAAGCTACATATGGGTAGGCGGGCTAGTAACATCTGAGGACTTATTTGCAAGACTACCATACATTTTGGATGTTTGGGCCCTTTTCATCTCTGTCTTAGTTGTTTCATTGGTGCTGAGAACTGCTGTGTAGTTGTTTATTTCACCAGTGCTTATTTAAAGTATGGTAAAAAGCTCCTTGTGATTGGCTTTGCCTTGACAAGTTAAGCTGCAGTGCAATCAGTCCGCCTCCTCTGTCCCATGCCAGGATAATTGTTTTGCATGCTACTGCCGCAGGAAAGGTGCTAAAACCATTTTAATCTGAGGGTTTGTCTGACACATAATTCGAGTGTTTGGCAAATTCGGCTGCTGGCTGGAGTGATTGGAGGGAAATGCCGGGAAGTCAAGATAATGTGTTCCTTGTACTTAAATCCTAATTTTATATGGGGCTCCAATGGGATCAGGACCTGCTATTTCTGTTTCTCAGGGGCAGGATCTACACTACGGCTTTAAAATGGTTTATAACTGTAGTGACAACTGTTGGGGCCCAGAACACATTCCATATACAGTTTTCAAACCATTTTCAAAGTGGTGTAGATCTGACCAGGGAAACGTTGCCATGGAGAAAAACCAGATTGGGACTGTGGCACTGGGAATGAGATTAACCCTTTTCCTTCCACAATTTTCCTGCAGGGAATCCCCCCTGAAACTGCTATTTCCATGTGTGTGTCCCCGAAGGTGTTATATAGCATGGGGGGCATTTGGAGTGCGGGAAATGGCACAGGAGAAGGGTTAATCAGCCTACGCAACAGTCCACCCTCCCCAACAATTGCTGCTTTTTTTGAGAAAGAGAAGTGGCAAGTCCTAACCACTTTTTTTAACTAGCATAATGTGTAACTTATCACTCAATGCAGCAGATATAAAGACAAACTTAAAATTGTTCCAAGCAAACTATAAATATGGAATGTGGATGCAAGTCATTGTTTTCATCAGCACACACAGCGTGTACTCGAGAATAGATATGTCAACATATCCATTCACATACCTTGTTTATCTTTTCAAGTCTTAGAATGTCGCTGGTACATCATGTCCAAACAGTCATATAGTTTTACTTTATGGATAGGCAGATAACTCTGTGCTAGTAACAATGTGGAGGCAATATTCCCGATTTTGACATGTGCTTGAAAAGAAAGAATTCAGATTCCATTTTGTTACTCCGCAGCAAGTATAACAAAGATAGGAATCTGAAATGCTGCTCACATAATTTCCTTGTGGGCGAAATGATTTACGCTTCATTTCAAATTGTATTAGCTGCAATCCCGCTGATCAGAATTGAGTGTACATTCATTGGCCCCTCTGGGAAGGAGACAGGGCTAGGATGGAGGAGACAGGGTTATCCGTACTGATTTGCAGGTTTGAGCTGGGATTAGCTGCTGGATTACTGTACCTTTCCTTCCCTCTTAAGACCATCCATGAGCTGCCAGTAAATGTGAACATGCCTTGGGAACAAAGGAAGACATTTCCACCAAAAATGATTAATTCCATGTAATAGTTTGCAAACTGCAGCTCCTTTTGCATCAGGAAAGTTTAGTAAGTATATGTTGTTGTTGTTGTTGTTGTTGTTGTTGTTGTTGTTGTTATTATTATTATTATAACATATACTTACTAAACTTTCCTGATGCAAAAGGAGCTGCAGTTTGCAAACTATGGAGTTCTTATGTGAGCCAGAGCTTTTTCTCTTCCCTGAAGTATGGGGGGACCGTGTAGGCAGCTTGTGCCCCCCCCCCGATGTTTGGGATTACAACTCCCATCATCCCTAGCCAGCATAGCCAATAGTGACAGATGATTTCCAAGCCATCTGGAAAGCCATGCCCATTCCTGGTATAGGGGAAGCACTTGGTATCATTGGCTATCAGCGGCAGGAACACCCCCAATTTAAATCTGTAAACCTTTCCACAGGCGTAAATGGAGCCTCTAGGGTGGATGTTCTCTCTTGTTTGAGGAGGAACACTTCTGTTCCATCATCACTTCCTCCAGCTAGCAGATCTGGAGGTCAGGATTGTGCTTTTTAGTATAGCCTTGGAAAAAGAGAGAGAGAGAGTCAGTCATTCAGTCAGGAGGTTTCTAGTTCAAACCTCAGTTTATATATGAACTAACTGGGTGGTCTTAGACAAATCACTATCTCAGTGACCCAGTCTGTAAAATGACAGGCTTACCTTACAAATGTTATGGTGGTGATGATGCAATGTTCCTTCATTCTCTAGACTTGCATAGCAATGCTTTGGAATTCCTTATTTAATTTATTATTGTTAAAAAATCTACTGCAACACAAAGATCCAAACAAGCCAAAACAGTAAGGAAACCATCCATGAGACTTTGGTAATATTTTTGGATAGTATCCAATGTTAGTTCTGCATAGAGTAGACCTGTTGAAATGAATGGGACCAATAAGTCTTGACTAACTTAAGTCTCATTCATTTCAGTGGATCTATTCTATGTAAGACTAACATTGGATATACCCATTATCATCATTTAGCACCAGCAGTGTGCATGAACTATTGAGATAATGTATGTGAAGCTCTGAGAACTCAACAAAAGTGCTATAACAATGCTTATTTATTTATTTGTTTGTTTTCTGACATGGAGATTCATCTCTGCATTCAAAAAGCATCCTACGAAGGTTATTCATCACTCTTCCTTGTTGCATAACTATGCTTCTATTAGCATATTGAAACAGAAGAAGACACAACCTAGTCAACTCTGGATGTGTGCATTCTCTAGTCTAAAGTGAGCAGGGTAGGGTGTGGACGACTGCTCATCAACAACTGCAAATGGGTGACCTAGGAAACAAATTGGGAGCTGTAATTATTTGTAAAGTGGTTTAAAAAAAAAAAAAACAAGCTGTTCCTAACCGGGTATTTCCTTGTTATCTTTTCAAAGGCGTTAACATTCATGATATATATATATCAGGCCAACACAGTGGAGTAAGTTTTTCCACATTAGACTGCTATTGACAGCAATCATGCCCTAGCTTACGTCTATCCAAAATAACATTGCCTTAGTAGAACACTCACTAACAGCA
Source organism: Elgaria multicarinata webbii (assembly GCF_023053635.1). Taxonomy (NCBI): domain Eukaryota; kingdom Metazoa; phylum Chordata; class Lepidosauria; order Squamata; family Anguidae; genus Elgaria; species Elgaria multicarinata. The sequence continues at coordinate 41,408,126 of NC_086175.1, read as the reverse complement.
GTAGATAGCAGAGAAGATCATATGTTCCGTTCAAGTTGGTGTTACCACCTTGGTCTGGAATGTGTTGCTTTGCTTCCAGTGAATCTCTCCCAAGCTCACCATGACATTCGAACTGCTCTGCAGTTGAACTTTTAACTTGAAGCTCTTTATGCAGCACGCAACTGAGTCCTGCGGATTGTTTTTCTCCTGACTCTGACCGTCTGTGGTTCCTTCGGAGCGCTCTGTTGCAGTTGCTTTTTAACCATCGTAGATTTAAATATGGAATTCCAAAGCAGGGGGCATTCCTATCCCATTCCAGAGGACGAAGAAATCTCGGCCGCTCATCAGGATGTGTACAATGACCGTGGAAATGAAGGCGAGAGAGTGGTGTCAAAATTGCAACGTAGGCACAGTGACGTAAAAGTATACAAAGAAATATGTGACTTTTATGCAAGATTGTAAGTTCCCCTTGTCAGAGTTGGTTTGTTAACTTGGGTTGCTTGCCTTTTTCTAGCATAATCTTGGCTGCTGTTCCTATGACTGTGAATCAGAATTTATTATCAACTGCATATTAGCAAGATGCTATGGAGCTAATTGTATTTTAATCTAGCGTGTGTGTGTGTGTGTGTGTGTGTGTGTGTGTGTGTGTGTATGTTGTATGCATGTTGTAATGTATGTATTGGTTTCTGGTTCTGTGGGATTTCTGACCAAGTAGGGTGCTGCAGGATTCAGTCCTGGGCCCTGTACTCTACAACATTGTTATTAATGACTTGGAGGAAGAGATGGAAGGAATGCTTATCAAATTTGAAGATGCCACAAAATTAAGTAGGGCAGCTAATGTCTTAGAAAACAAACAAAATCCAAAATGATCTTAATAGATTAGAAAACTAGGCAGAAAATAATAGGTTTACTATAACAGAGATAATCGCTAAGTTCTTCATTTGGGAAAAAGAAATTAAATGCTCAGGTATAAGATGGGTGTTACCTGGCTTAACAATAGTACAGGTGAAAAGGATCTTGAAGTTTGGTTTTCTAGACCTTGCTTTGTACCATTGGGCCTATCTATTGGCTTGTACTAAAAATTGGTCTTTTCCAGTTCGCTTAGATTTGCCACCCTGGTCAGTTCTGGAAGCCTTATGGTTAGAACCTTTTCCCAAATGGATGTCACTCAGTTCTCAACATATTAGATTTTTTTTTAAAAAAAACCTCTTACAATCTTGGCTGCTAGAGAAGTGTGGCGTATGGGGTCACAGTTCGATCCGTTCTCTCACACAAAAATGACTTTATGGGGAAATCCAGACTTAAGACTTAGAAAGAAAGTGTTCTTGTCGAGGACATGGACAGATAAGATGATTTTTACTTTGGATCAATTGATAGGCCCACGATGAGTTTTTGTCATTTTCTGATTTATGTGCTAAATATAATTTACCTACTATGGCTGAATGAAAATACTTGCACTTGCAACATTGTTGGAATCTAGCTTTGGTTCTGCCGCTTTCACAGCTTCAGAGCCTCCGTTATTGTTAGAAACATAGCAGCTGAAACAGACATCACGACCCATATATACAAGTATTTAGTAGTAGTAAATAAATATGATACCCATGGATTAAGACAGGATTGGAATAGAGAATTGTAGTGTCCTGTTTTGCTTAATCAGTGGATTGTTGCCTTAAAGTCTGTATCTGACGCTTTTATGGAACTTAGGCTACAACTTATTCAGCAAATAAAAAATTGTTTCGGGTTTATTGGACTCCACAACGTCTCTAACTTGCACAACTGTTGGAGATGTAATGTACCTAATGCTTCTTTAATTCATATGCTTTGGCAATGCCCAGTATTTGCCCCCTTTTGGGAGGAGGTCATAATAAGGAGAAACTTCGTACTGAAACAAATCTTTAATATGGAACGATGTGCATGTCCTCCTAAACTACCTATTGGCTTCTTGGAAGTTAACGCATAGTCTGCGAAAATGGATTTTCAGAGCCTTTATGACAGCTAAAAGACTTATACTATCATGTTGGAAAGACAAATGTTCACCTCCCATAATGCAGTGGATTGAGGACTTAACAACACTATCAACATTTGAATGGTGTTATATAGGTCTGACTTGTGAGTGGTTAAATACATGGCTATATGTATTGGACCACTTTTCTTGAAACCTGTACATAACCACCACCCCTTTTTTAAATGAATTGTATACCTGCTGGGGAAAATGATGATATTCCTGTATATGTAATGTTTCTTTGTTTTGGTTTTCCATGATGCATTTCTGTCCTGTTTTGTTAATATTCACAATAAAAAGGGGGGGAGAAAAAAAGAAAAGGATCTTGAAGTTGTAGTCGATCACAAGCTGAATATGAGTTAGCAGTGTGATGCAGCTGCAAAAAAGGCAAAGACAGTTTTAGGTTGCATCGATACAAGTAGAGTTTCAAAACCATGGGAAGTAATAGTTCCACTCTGCTCTGCCCTGCTCAGACCTTACCTTGAATACTTTGTTCAATTCTGGACAAAATACATTAAGAATTATTCAGATAAATTGGAACTAATTCATAGAAGGTCAACAAAGACGATCATGTGACTAGAAACTATGTCCTTTGAGGAAAGATGGAAGGAACTGGGTATGTTTAGCCTTAAGAACAGAAGACCAAGGGGGGATATATAGCATTTTTTCAAGTACCTAAAGGGTTGCCACACAGAAGAGGGCCGCAACCTGTTCTCTAGCATCCAGGACTATAGGACACAAAACAGCGGGCTTGTTACAGAAAGGCAGAGCCATCCGCACAAGAAAAAAGGATGGACAGATTATATGGGCAAGGTGTGTGTGCCAGGTCTCATGTGATGTTCTTAAAGTCAAGTGTATGTGGCTTTCCTTGCTCAGGTATTCCACTGCATGTAAAGTGTACAAAATGGAGTGAGCTAGGCCAGAAACACATGTGACGCAGCCTCAAATCCTATGAATCATAGGGACAGTGTCAATCCTAAACACTACTAGGAAGTAGTTTTCATTGACCCTGTTCAGACAACACGCTAACCCATGGGGGTTAAGCAGTTTGAGCTAAACATTGGCCCTGTGCAGAAGACACCTTAAACCACAGCTTTAACCATGGTGAACAATTCACTGTGGTTAAACCCGTGGTTTAAGGTGTCTTCTGCACAGGGCCATTATGGCTTAGCGTGTTGTGTGAACCATTCCTAACCATGGTGGCTAGATAACCACAGTTTAAACATGCTTACTAACCATTGGCTGCAAAAGGGTTAGCAGCTTAACCATGGCTTAGTGTATCATGTGAACAGGCCCAGTGAAATCAAGAAGACAACTCCAGGTTAACATGTACTATTCATTGCATGGGTAGTAGCTTTAAAGGTATCTTGCAGTTTGTCCCTGCCATTGAACTGGGCTATGGGTTCATGGGCCAGAGCCCTGGGGTGGGCTTTACAAAGACAGAGGATGCCCAATAGCAGGGTAACACCTGGGTGTTGTGGGGTGAGGTGCTTTGGAGTCTCACCAGAGAATTTGCTGTCAAAGACCTTTATCTGGACCACGGGAGCAGAAGAGCTGCTGTGTCCTTTTAATAATGCAGAGGAGTGTCCACTTTCTTGCCTTCCCCTTCAAAAGCTGTTCCAAGGCTGGTTCATAAAAGAAAACAGGGAGGGGACGCCACAAGAAAATAGGAGAACTAAAAGTATTCAGGCTCCTTCATTCCCTTCATACAGGCTCCAAAAGTCTCTTTAGCGAGAGAAAGTTTCCCAGTTTTGGGGGACTGGCAACAAAATGGCTGTTCCTTCCCACACCTCCCTTACTCAGAGTCTGGTTGTAGCAGGTCTTATCTGGCTGTCTCTGCTGCCATTGCCTTCGCCTTCCTCCCAGCTGGCTCCCGAAACAGGAAGCATGACTGATGGACAAGAGGACAATGTTTCCTCCATCTCTCTTCCCCAAATGTCAGAGGTTGGTCTGTGTTTGCCACTGGTTTTCCAGTAGAGCCAGGGGACGTCCCTCAGTAAAGTCAATAGAAAAGACGGGTGGTTTTTTTTGTTGTGGTTGTTGTTGTTTTGCTGGACTAGAACAACTGCCTCTTGGCATAAAAACCTGATCAGCAAAACAACATTCTCATGCATCTGCCTTTTCGTGTTGTTTTTGTTGCAGCAACATGGCCAATGCTCTCGCAAATGCCATGTGTGAGCGCTGCCGAGGAGGCTTTGCACCCGCGGAGAAGATTGTGAATAGCAACGGCGAGCTGTACCATGAGCAGTGTTTTGTGTGTGCCCAGTGCTTCCAGCAGTTCCCAGAAGGACTTTTTTATGAGGTCGGTTTCCATTTTTTACACATGTATTGACGCTTCAGAAATCCCTGCTGTATTGCTTGCGTATGTGGATATGTGCTTGAAATTTGCTGTAGGAAGTGTTAGCTTCCCGTTACGCTAGTGGTCATTCCTGCTAGCGCAACCTAACGAGCGCTGTCAGACTGCCAACTTTGGATACTGCCAAAAATGTCCAAAGGGGCAATGAAACTACCTCATACCGAGTCAGATCAATGATCCATCTAGCCCAGTCTTGCCAACACTGACTGGCAGCGGATCCCCAGGGGTTCAGGTTGGAGTTTTTCCTGCCCTACCTGGAGAGGCTGGGGATCAAACCTGGGACTTCTGCATGCAAAGCATGTCCTCTGTCACACTGAGCCACAGCCCCTCCCTGATGTAAAGATGTAAACGAGGAAGTGCAAAGGAACATGGGCACACAGTTAAGAGATGCCTGTCATGTGCATCAACACTGAGTCATACACGCTGGTCAAATGTAGTTTGTGATGGGCTCTATTACCTGAAGTGCCGCATAGTTAAGAGCCAGTGTGGTTAAGAGCAAGTAGTGCTAAAATGTTGGACTGGGAGTCGGGAGATCCAGGTTCTAGTCCCCGCCTGGCCATGGAAACCCACTGGGTAACTTTGGGCCAGTCACAGACTCCCAGCCCAACCTGCCTCACAGGGTTGTTGTTGTGAGGATAAAATGGAAAGGAGGAGGATTATGTTCGCAGCCTTGGGTTCCTTGGAGAGAGAAAAAGACAGGATATAAATGCAATACAATGAAAATAAAAATAGAAATAATTAAATGATCAAGTGATAAGAAAGCTGCAATCTGGAATGGAGGACTGAGGTAAAAGGTGATGTTTAGCAATCTGTAAGATGCAGAGCACCTTACATTTTTAAGAAAGGAGACTCACTTTTTAAAAAAGAAGCATATCCACTTTGCAGGCATGTGTTTGTTGTTCAGGCACTTCTTCAATGATATGGGCTGCAGAGATTGCCATTGCCAAGCAGAAAGAATTGCTTTCAGCAGCAACTGCCATGGCCAGTTATTTGTCTTTGTTCGGGACCAATCTGTCAGCCTTGCCTTCTGTCTAGAACTCCTCTCCAGTTAATCTTTTAAGCAGTGCTGTCTTCTGCCTACTGTGTAGCTGCATCCTGACAACCTGTTCGCATGATCTCTGCAAGCCACAGGTGTGCCATGAAACACTGTTTGTGAATCATGGAGTTGGAAGGGACTAAAATGTAGGCCTAATCTGAAACTTTTCAGCTGCTTTCGCTTCCATTTATTCTATTAAAAAGACCTTTTGCTTTGTTTCTATGTTTATTTTCTTCTATTTTTCTTCTTCTCAAATTATCTTGGTAATTTTTTCTTCTACTATTTTGGCCATAGTATCATAGAATAGTAGAGAATAGAAATGTATTATAGAAATGTAATAAATAAATAAATAAATAAATAAATAAATAAATAAATAATAGTTGGAAGGGGCCTATAAAGCCATCGAGTCCAACCCCCTCAATGCAGAAATCCACCTTAAAGCAGTCCTGATATATGGCGTTCCAGCTGCCTCTTGAATGCCTCTAGTGTGGAAGAGCCCACCACCTCCCTAGGTCATTGGTTCCATTGTCGTACTGCTCTAACAGTCAGGAAGTTTTTCCTGATGTCCAGCCATAATCTGGCTTCCTGTAACTTGAGCCCATTAGTCCATGTCCTGCACTCTGGGAGGATCGAGAAGAGATCCTGGCCCTCCTCTGTGTGACAACCTTTCAAGTATTTGAAGAGTGCTATCATGTCTCCCCTCATTCTTCTCTTCTCCAGGGTAAACATGCCCAGTTCTTTCAGTCTCTCCTCATAGGGCTTTGTTTCCAGACCTCTGATCATCCTGGTTGCCCTCCTCAGAACTTCCAGCTTGTCTGCATCCTTCTTGAAGTGTGGTGCCTAGAACTGGACGCAATACTCAGGATGAGGCCTCACCAGTACTGAATAGAGGGGACCAGTACTTCGTGCCAGTTTCGATTTGAACCTCAAAGGGACATACTAACCTGTGCTGTTTCCCCAAACTAGTCCAAAACGACTATGCTCGAGGCCCTTATCTTTATATACCCTGCATAAGACCTCTGTCTTGGCAAGGTGGCTATAGACAGAGCTGCTCTCACTCACATGATGGGCAGGAGAGAGAATTTAAGAAGGATGGTGTCTTAGCTGTGGTTCAATCAGAGCTAATGGTGAATATGGACCAACTGGAAAGCATCCATTAGAAATTCTCAGATATCACATGTCAGGATGCTAGAAAAATTCCTAAGAAAGCCCAATGCATTTTGGTCCAGATTTGCTTTGGGGGCTTTGGAGTGACTTGTTAGTTACTGAATACAGGGACATGTCTTCCAGAGTTCTCTGAAGACTTTTTAAAAGTCCCTGAAGGAGCCCCCAAAGAAAATCTGGGGCAAAATGTGTTGGCTTTCTTAAGAATAAAGCAGTTTCCCTAGCATCCTTAGACACGCTCTCTCTTTGTGGTTTTTTGATTTTACCTAAGCCATATTTGAGGCTAGATCAGGGACAGCATACTGTAGATCCCTTTTCCTAAAGCTGTACGCAGGGGTGAGCAACTTGTGGCTCTACGGATGTTTTGGCCTGCAATTCCCATCAGCCCTAGCCAGCATAACAGTGGTAAAGGATCATGGGAGTTATAGACCAAAACATCTGGAGGGCCACTAGTAGCTTGCTTCTGCTGCACAGCTTCCTCCCTTGTCCTCACTTTGGGGTTGCACAATTCTTCCCCCTAAGGCTGAAGCAATGGCCTTAAATCTAGTTTGGGATGAATGGCATTTTTCTTTTGATCCAGACTCATTCATCCCCAGCAGTCTTGGGCCATTATGGTATCTGGCCTTGCTAAGTGTAAGTATCGTTATTATGACTTTATGTATGTCAATAGCTCAACACATGATTTCAAAGACTATTTCAGTGCATCCAATTATAATGTTCTAGCTGAACGCGATAAGATGCTATCTATAGTTCTGTACTATTTAGGCCTCTTTTCGACCCCTTCTGAGTAAATCTTACTAGGATTGCACTGCAGGACTCTCAAATGTAACTTGAGACTGTTCCTATGTATATTTTCAGTGCCTTCATTTTATATATTGGAATAGCCACCAAGATACCTTTCACTTGGGGGTTCATTTAGCACAGGCTACTGTAGAGGAGGGGGTTTCCAGAATGTTAGTAAAAGTCGTAGAGATTTGCAACTGTCTTACAACTTGAGGCAAGATTCCTTCTTCGAAGCCTTTAACTGGGAACTTACACTTATGTCAGTGTCAAACCAGCTTTACTTCAAAGTATGCATTTATTGCAGGCCTTTGAAGTGTTTACTGATAGATCAAGAAGAAGATGAAAGTAGACTTGGACAGAAAATCAGGCACAATGAGCCAGAAAAGCTAAAATGTAATTATAAAAGATAATAAGAATAACTAGCATCTGTTTGTCATAAGGGGTGGGTGGAACTTCAGTTACTTAAGGCCTACAAATATCCTAGTATCATATTTGGGGGCCCGAGTTGAAGAAATCCTGTGAGCCCATACTAATCCCATGGTGTAAGTACACCCCACTGACCCTACATACTCATAAAGAGGTTTAGCTATTCCAGTTGACACTCATGTGACCATCTAGGACTGTTAAGCCATCTCACACTTAACCGCTCTCTTTCCCTGGGACAAGGCCCAAATCGGTCCTTATGAAGTGTGTGTGATCAGGGGCAGCCATCTTGGAAGTCATTTTAGTGAAGTAAATGCTTAGTCCTTATATACAAATATGGGTAAGTGCCCTAGTTCCACCATTTCTACTCAGCAGAGAAAATCAGGAAACATTCAAATACTAGATTTCAAAGAAGTATGCATTTTGTGTTTGGAAGTGACGTTCAGAATCAAATTCATTCTGAAATTCCCACGGGTTTAGCCCTGATTTGGCTGCAGTGTTTCCCATACTTCAACATTTGAAATTAATAACTGTTCTAGACGTCAATATCTGCAACATTCTACAGGATGACATGTAGTACAGAGTGTGACAGATCATGAAATAATCCTGATTTATTTGAATTACATTGGAAAGCCATGCTAAACCACAATGGCTTTTAAAACATATCACTGGTTCATCTATTTATTTTATTTATTTATTTATTTATTTATTTATTACATTTCTATACTGCCCAATAGCCGGAGCTCTCTGGGCGGTTCACAAAAATTAAAACCATTCAAAGTATAAAACAACAGTATAAAACCATATAAAACCATATACTGGTTTTATAGAATGTAACATTTTAAGCTTGTAATGTCAAGTATCCAACTGGAATGCAGTCTTCATTAAAAGATGCATAATGTAGCTGCCATTTTGTGCCCTAATGAGCCTTTATTGTGATAACAAATTTGCAAGTGATCTACATCTGCCTTTCCCATTTTAAAATTGATTAGGCTACTTTTTCAATCCAATTGAAAACACTGTCCCATCTTAGCCTTACAAATCAAGACAGTTTAAATCCGCTTTCCCCAACTTGGTGCCCTCCTGATAGTTTGGACTACAATCCTATCATCTCTGCCCATTGACCATGCTGGCTGGGGATGATGGGATTTGTAGTCCAAAACATATGGTGCGCTAGTTGGGGAAACCTGTTTTAAGTCATAATCTATTTTAGAAAAACTTCAAGTACATGCAGTATAGCTTTTTAAACCTGTTTTTTACCGCAACATTAATTTAGACTCTAGAGCAGCTGTTCTTATTTTTTTTTCCACAGGGCACTTTTAAATTTGCAAGGGTTTTTGGCAGACAACTGAATAAAGATGTTTTTGTTGTTTGTTTGTTTTTTTGCTTGTTCTACAAATCAAAGCATATAACTCATATTTTAATAACATTGTCAAAGACCAGTGCCATATTATGACAATTAAAAGCTGTAGGCCAAGCTGCCAAGAATGGCCCTTTTAACTGCTAAACATGTAGGGGAAAATCAGTAGACTGCACCTCTGCCGTATTATGGAAATCACAGAATTTACAGTAGGACCTTGTCAGCCTGTCCTATAATCCAGCCCTGGTCAAAATTGCCTCAATCACCATCAGAAAATAATCATTCAAATACAGGACTAAGTACAGATATTCTTAACTGTTCCACCAGCTTTCTGTGGACCATTTGAATTGAGCGTGCAAACCACCAGTTTGAGAACCTCTGATGTAGAGCGCTGGTTCCTAAATGTTTGGGGTGTTTTTTACTAAGAGTAGAACACAGTTGGACTTATGTCTGAGTAAACATGTAGAGGGTTGCTCCGCATGTGATGTACTCACTCCAACGCCACAAGCTGAGAAATTTACTCGTTGCACTCCACTAGCTCACCGTTAATCCACCATTTGGAAATGTCAGGCTTAAACCCATCCATCACAGTTACCTGGTTAAGCTGCAGTTCTATGTACACACTTATTTAGAAGCAAGTGTCATTGAACATAGTAGGACTTAATTTTGAGTAAATATGCATAGGATTGGGCAGAGGATGGCTCAGTAGGATTTAATTTATTTCACATATACTTGAATGTAATCCTATTGTCAGTACTCTGAAGTGGGGATTGCAATCTCGGGGGAAAGGGATTTGTATGCCCATTTATAAAAGAGTTCTGGCATGCACAGTCCCATCTTTACTCACCCGTTTCCTGGCACATACTTTCAGGAAATGGAGAGGACAGAAAGGATCAGATGAGTTAGCAGAAAAGGTTTCCTGTTCAGAACAGGTGTTCATAATTTTGACCCAACAAAGCAAACACTGATTTGTGCCCAACTTCTAATCATCTTGTTAGAATCCATCTGCCTCACATAACATGGCCCTAGTCCTCCTTGGGAGGGTTTCTGCCCTGAAAGGTGGCCCAGAAATATTTTAAATAAATAAATAAAGCATTCTGCAGCAGGCCATTCTCTACTGCATATTAATATGTTATGCAAATCGAGTTCCTTTCCACCATAAAATCAGACTGTATCCTCTTTTACAATTTAGAGACCCCTGAAATTGAAGTCCGCATCTATTATATAGGTGGAACATGAAGCACTATGGTATACTTTTCTGTATTTCTCTAATAGCCTGATATGACTGTTTGTCTTTCAGTTTGAAGGAAGGAAGTATTGTGAACATGACTTTCAGATGCTTTTTGCTCCTTGCTGTCATCAATGTGGTAAGTTTTAGAAAAAGTCGTTTATAGACATCATTGATGAGTAGGCCATTATAAGCAGAAGGTAAGGGCAGAACCAAGGATAATCTTGCAAAATGTTTATACAGAAAAGGGTTTAATGAAGGATGCCTACGTGTTTTGGACAAAAACCATCCTTCCTCAGGGCTTATTCAACAAGGTTTTTTCAGTTGTCTGCTCCCATCAGTCACAGCCAATATGACCAATGATCAGGGATGATGGGTGTTATAGTCCCACCCCAAAAGAAAAAAACTGGACAGCACCAGATTACTTACCTCTGTACTGCAGTGATGACTATACATTGCATCAAATTCATTGAATCTTAGTAATTTTGTCATGTCATATTAAACACTTTTCAGACTCACATCCTATCAATAAAAAAGATGCTAATCAGTCAAAAGTCGGTGTTTGGAACTCTGTGGTATTTTGCAGGGTATTGTGCCAGAAAATTTTCTGTAAGGTACTACAGACAATTAAGGCACATCTTTATACTATGTTAAACTGGGACTGTAGATTGTGGTATGTACATATTCCTGTTTAAGCCACCTAAGTTTGTATCACTTAAAACTAAAGCAAGGTTGCTAAACAGGAATTTTGGTCTTCAATAGAAACTAGATCAGAATTTCTGTTTCCCTTCTTGCACCCTTTGGCAAGAGCATCAGGTCAAATAACTTAATTAGAACGAGATAATAATTCTAGTTATCAAGTACAGGCTTGCCATTTCTGGAACTTAATAGGAGAAATTCCTGCATTTCATTAACAAGTGAAACACATCAACGAGAAGAAATCAAGAGTCTGATCAATAATGCTGTAGACAGGATTAAACTGGAATTTTCAGTGTGTGTGTGTGTGTGTGGTGTGTGTATGTGTTGTCAGTGACATTACCCCAGTTTTGAAAAGAAAAACAGGAAGCAGAAGTTTCTGCCTTGTTTGCCATGATCCAGTGAAGAAGCTGCTTGCCCAAGTGGATTTTCTTTCTTGTCAACTATAGAAGGATAAAGTGCTCCATGTCCTCACAAATATCCATCTTCCACAGTCAATATTGGGAGATCCTCCTTGAAAGCAAAGGAATGTTATAGCTGACTGAACTTAATCCCCAGAGCAGTTTACTCCTAGGGAGAAATGGGATCTCAGTATATGTTGCCCGCAGACAACAGAGGATGTTGGGATGGTAAAGGAGGTTTTAGGAGCCTTTGCACATGAAGCTTTTATTGTGTGTGTGTGTGTGTGTGTGTGTGTGTGTGTGTGTGTGTGTGTGATTGCTCACTCATAGTAGTTTGTGGGTCCTTTACATGATGTCATCCTCCAAAGCCTCTCCCATGTTTTGCAACCATTTCCCAGTTATTGTTTTTAGATCAAGGAGAGTGTGGTATTATTTAGAAATGGTGGAATCAGATTCTGGTGTAATTGCTAAATTCCACTATACCACAACGTAATTTAGTGCTTGTGTAATGAAACTTATAGAAAGGCAGAGGGCCAGACTGGGATCCCCAGAGGGCCAGATTTGGCCCCCGGGCCTGAGGTCCTACACCCCTGCTTTATCACTTTTATTCTTTCAGGAACTCCACTGGTTCAAAATCAGATGTCTGTTTACAATGGGTCAGATGCCCAATTTGCACTTTAAACAGAGTGTCTGAATGTGATCATCAAGGGTGAAGAATGGCAGGAGACCGCAGCATAAAACTATTGTTGATGTGTTGTTTGTTTAGGAAAGACACAGATAACTTATTAAGTCCCACACCGTCGCATTTAAAATTCACCTTTCTAATATCTTGATATGTTGTTGACTTTCAGGGGAGTTCATTATTGGCCGTGTTATTAAAGCTATGAACAATAGCTGGCATCCAGAATGCTTCTGCTGTGATATCTGCCAACAGGTACTGGCAGACATTGGATTTGTGAAGAATGCTGGCAGGTAGATGATCAACTTTTTCTCTGTGACTTTGAGCATAATGAATTGATTGTTAGGTGAAATACCTTAGAACCTTGTCCTACCAAAAATATGTAGAGAACCATATTTCTGCTCTTTAATCAAAAGTTGCTGTGGATTTTGTGTGGATTTCAAATGGTCATCTTCCTTTTTTCTCCCATGAAGCCTTCTCTTGAAAGCTCTTTCCATCCCTACTGCTGAACTGGGGTTGGAAACAACATGTAAAACACATTCACACAACAACTCATTTTGCTCCTATCACTCCCCAGCCCAACATTCCAACTCTTCTACAATGAGGATCCCTTCATAAAATATGGGGTGGAGGAAGTATTTGTAGCTTATTCATTAAATACTTCCATAGCATTTATAGGGGAGACACATGTCTGTGGATATGTGGTAAATTCTACTTGGAAAAACACAAGTCTTCTTCACATTCTAACAGGCAGCCTTAGATTTCCTATGATAGGTGGAATAATGTTAGCAGACGCCATTTACACTATGTTCCTTTGTAAACAATGGGTTGTGTCCAATGTTAGTCCATCTTAGAATAGACCCATTGAAATAAATGGGATTTATATTAAGCTAACACTAGATATAACCCATAACACTTAATCATGTTTTCCCCATAACACTTAATCATGTTTTCCTTAACCATGATGAAATGATCACCTAAACCATGATTAAGGATTAGTCACAAAAAGGGCATGTGAAAATATGGCTATGCCTTAAACATTTCTCTGGATCTTTTATTTGGAGGCGGAAACGTTGCTTGGCATATTTCCATCCAGAAAAGCATTGCATTAACATTTTCTGGTTCTCACTGACTCCTTCAAATCTGCATAATAATCCACATTTTCATGTAGTTCTTCAATTAAGTGAATCTTTTCCTGAATAGTTCCATTAATTTCACTATTTATATATCACATTAGAACTACTCATGGCATAAAGTAGAATTGATATAAACATTGTTCTAATTCATTATTATGTCTTCATATTTTTATTGTGGTAGCTCCAAAAAAGAGGTGGTTGACCTTCTATACCTGGCATACTAGTGGCATAGGGTCGGAACCAAAGAACTGTGGGTGGGCAGAAAATAGCCACAACTGTTCTTCCACACAAATGCTTGCAAAGGAGTTCCCCAGTGCTATAATAGATAGTTCTATAGCAATTCTCATGCTTCCGCTTGTGCAAGAGGTTGTGCAAGCAAAATGTCATCTTTGGAGGTAGTTTTACTTTTCTTGCACAATATTTTAATGCGAGATGTGAAACAGTCCTTGTATAAGAAGGAGATGCGTTCCGTGTATGGAAGAGCACCTGTGGATGCAAACCCAATAAGAGTGTACTATTGGCCCAGGTGGATCTGATCCTTACCTTATTTGCTTGCTGAGACCACAGTCAAAAGTAACCTCTGTCATGCAAATGGTCTCATTTGCACTGAGAATGCGTAAACAGTGTTTCGTCTTCACTTAAGGTTGTACACTATCAGGGCTGGCATCACGGGTAGGCATAGACAGGCACCTGACGAGGGTCCACATTCCACCACTGAAAGAGCCCCCTGGAATTGCTCCTCCGTTTAACCATTGCAACCTGGTTGTTCACCTGCCTCTCACTCTGGCCCAGACAATGGTGCTGGTGAGGAGAAGGGCGCAGTAGATGCCACGGCCTACTTGCTCACTGGCTCTCTGCCTGTCAAGCAAGCAAAGTGGAGCAATGATGAGGAAAGAGGATGAGGAGCAAGAGCAGCTGATGACAATGGCGGTGAGAAGGTAGAATCCCTGTGGAAGTTGGGCCATTGAGGATGACTTGTCCAAGGGCCCACAAAAACCTGAAACAAGCACTGAACACTATAATAATACTTGGAAAAGCACAAGGGGAAGTATTTTATGACAGACCCAAGAAGCACCAGCCCTAAGGAGATACACATTGGATATGCAAAAACTATGATATAATTTCAGTCCGTTGAGGATATTAGAAGATTTTAGTTTACTCTAGGGTGTAAGACTAGATAATTCAGGGGGTTAGCCTTTTATTGAGTAACACTGAATTTATTTGAGTAAGTAAAATTGCACCAGAGCAGGGGCTACAACACAACTGGGTTTTGTTTTTTCCATATAGATTATTAATTGGGTTTTCCACATACAAAACAGAAGCAAAAGCCCTCATTCAGTTTTTGTTTTTTGGTTGTTGTTTTCTAAAATCCAAGGCTGTATTTTCTTACTATTCCTTTTCCCTCTGATTTCTCTTAGGCACCTTTGCCGTCCTTGTCATAACCGGGAGAAAGCTAGAGGCCTTGGCAAATACATTTGCCAAAAGTGCCACGCCATCATTGACGAACAACCTCTCATCTTCAAGAATGACCCTTACCATCCTGATCACTTCAATTGTGCCAACTGCGGGTAACAGGAATTTGTTTTTTAAAAGCCCCAAAGCCTTTAACATTTGATTTTTTTTTAATCAAAATGGTTGATAATAAAACTCTAAATGCATAATATTAATAATTATTAATTAAGTGCTGGTATTCACATTTAAAGCCCTAAACGGTTTGGGGCCAGGTTATTAGAAGGAACGCCTCCTCCCATATGTACCTGCCTGGACCTTAAGATCATCTACAGGGGCCCTTCTCTGTGAGCTCCTGCCAAAGGAAGTGAGGCAGGTGGCTACTAGAAGGAGGGCTTTCTCCGCTGTGGCACCCCGGTTGTGGAATGAGCTCCCCAGAGAGGTCCGCCTGGTGCCTACACTGTACTGCTTTCGTCGCCAGCTGAAGACCTTTTTATTCTCTCAGTATTTTAACACTTAATTTTAACTTAAATTTAAATTTTACTGTTCTAACTCTGTATTTTAATCTTATATCAATTTTGTTGCGTGGTTTTATCCTGGTTGTGCTTTTTATACTGTATTTTGTAATTGTGCTTTTAACATGTTGGTTGTTTTATTATGGTTTTAACTTTTGTGAACCGCCCAGAGAGCTTCGGCTATTGGGTGGTATAAAAATGCAATAAGTAAATAAATAAATCTATGAAACATTTAAGAACGTAAGAGCCATGCTGGATCAGACTAAGGCTCCATCTAGTCCAGCATTCTCTTCACACAGTGGCCAACCAGCTGTTGACAGGAAACCACAAGCAGGACATGAGTGCAACAGCACCCTCCCACCCATGTTCCCCAGCGACTGGTGTACATAGGCTTACTGCCTCTGATACTGGAGATAGCATATAGTCATCAGGATTAGTAGGCATTAATCCAGGGATTTGTCTACCCCCCCCTTTTAAAGTCATCCAAATTGGAGGCCATCACAACATCTTTTTGGTAGCAAATTCCTTAGTTTAACTATGCGCTGTGTGAAGAAGTACTTCCATTTTATTTTGAACAAGGTAATTATTAAACCTCTTGCACCCCAATCATGTGTAGGTTTACTCAGAAGTAATCTCCACTGTGTTCAGTAGGGACACAGAGATCCTAGTAAAATGTGCATAGGATTGCCATGTAGCCTCATTCTGCGCATGCATACTGAGGTTCAAACTGCACATTATTTTATTCAATGGTAAATGCAGGGGACCGGATCCAGATCAGGAACCTAGTGTGTGAGATGGGGGGGGGATTAACCCTTTGCTCCCCACTGTGGTCCTGATCTGGAACTGGGGCAGGTTATGCTCAGTTTTCAGCTACTGGCTTAACTGTTCCCAAATAGTTTGCTGCAGTATTAATTCCAGTTTATAGCTAAATATATAATAATTCAAGTGTTTTCTCCTGGAACATCCACCAGTGGAAATGTATGCCTGTATTTTAGTTGCTGCATCTTCACACTTCTTTCATTAACTTATGAACAGGAAGGAACTTACTGCTGAAGCTCGAGAACTGAAAGGGGAGCTGTACTGCTTGCCTTGCCATGACAAAATGGGAGTCCCCATCTGTGGAGCATGCAGGAGGCCAATTGAAGGACGTGTGGTGAATGCCATGGGCAAACAGTGGCACGTAGAGGTAAGCCTGTATGTTTGCGTAGACTGCTAGCGTAAGTAGGGATATATTCAACCTGAAAAACATTAGGCTACAGAATGACTGGGTTTGCACAGCAGGCTAACTAACCCCCACTCAGCGTTGGGTTAGTGTGTTGTTGCTGAACTGTGTGTTGCTTGTTGAACCTGTGGATTAGCATGTCGTTTGAACCCAGGACATTTTCCACAGGATGGCTTATTATCCATGCAGTGTGGCTTGTTTTTGTTATTGGGTTGTTCAGGGTGGTTAATAAGCCACCCTGCAGAAAATGTCCTGGGTTCAGATGACATGCTAACAAACAACCCATGGTTTAACAACAACCCACATTCAACTACTGAGTGTGGATTAACATATTGTGTAAACAGCCCAATGTAGTCTTCAAAAAGGTTAGTAAGTTCTGGGTCACTTCATAGGTTGTGATACTTTGCAGTAGACAAATGCATAATTTCATCCATTTTTAAAATATCGACTTCTGAAAGTGTCTTTTATTGTTACAGAGAATCAGAAATATTTTATTAGTAAAAAAACTAACACCCATGTTATTTATTAAAAGCAACTTCCTGCTGATTTCAGTGGAACTAAATTGCCCATTCAATGGTTAGAATAATAGATATAAAGTACATACACTTTTAATAGTTTATTATTTTAGTAATAGCTATAGCCCTTTGCAGCAATTTAAAATTCCTATTTAATTTCTTCTCACAAATAATTTGTGTGGTAAATTAAACTGAAAGGAACTGAATAGACAAAAGCTTCCAATCCACTTTATTCCTAAATAAGGTTTTATGCAAGTGGTTGCAAACATCGAACTCCAACAATCTATTTACTACACCAGATTGATTCATGCCAGCACAGCAAAGGGCTTCTGAGTTTATAGATCATGCAGTTATTCATAAAAGGTGATTCTAGATGTTAGAACAGAATATGCAGTAGTTTAAGAATACAGTGAGTAGAATAAACTACTCACAGAATTGTAGGTATACATTGTATTTTTACTTCATAGCATACTATATTTTTCATTTTGCCTTCTTTAAAAAAATCATTTGGAAGTGATCAAATTTCACACAAACAACTTTATTTTAAATTACATTCTTTAAAAAAATATCCAGAAAATTAGTAAAGTTCTAACATAGAGTAATCTCATATGCTTCCAATCAGGCTAGATGGGGAGATTTACTACTGTTAAACTGGTAGAGTTGCTGCTATATCCTATATGTGCTCAGCCCAGAAGGGGAGGAGGAAAACCAGAAAATGCCAAAATGGCACAAAAAATCAGCCACATCCCCAGTGTGCAGAAAAACACTTCGAAAGCCCACCAGTCAGGGACTTAGTCAGGAAAGACACCCACAGGGCACCCACACATAGAGGGAAATGAACTCGGGTCAATGGAGGCATACCCCAGAGACCTCCCTGGATCACAAAACAATGTCACAGTGCCACCCCTCCCTGGCAGCGATGGACCCATATCCTATAGCCCCTCTGCCACTATAATTCAAGTATACGTTTGCTGTATGAAATCTATAAGGCTGCTTTGGAAATCTTAATCTTCAAATACATCATTTCAGTATTTTTGAATGGTAGTAGCCAGGTAGTTTTACACCTATTTGAGATCTCTGTAGCTCTAGTACAGCATGTTAAGAAGCACAGCTTAAAAGATGTGCTGAAGGTCACACTGGAAGTGATGCTCCAGATAAAATAGCGATGTAAGGAAAACAATGACCTGTACTTTTTCTTTGTAGCATTTTGTTTGCGCAAAGTGTGAGAAACCATTCCTAGGCCACCGCCACTATGAGAGGAAAGGACTGGCGTATTGTGAAACCCATTACAATCAGGTATGGTTGCACCTTGCATTTTGTGTTTCAGTCATTCAGCTAAGTGCTTTTAGAATGTTAATTCTAAAGCAGGGGTGCAGAACCTCAGGCCCAAGGGCCAAATCTGGGCCCAGGTGGCCATGCCCCTTTCCCCTGACCACCAATCGCTTGGCGGCTTCCCGGCTTTTCTGCAGTTCTTTTCCCCTTTCCAACATGTTGAAAGGCCTCTCCTAAGGCTTAGGAGAGAAGAAATGTAAGCTAAAATATGCTGGCATTTTGGCCCCAGTCATTTGGCTTTCAGCCCTGCCCCTTTTCTCTTCAGCCTCCACCCACCACTGGAATGGAGATCCACAGAGCTTCTCCAAATTGGAATTCAACCCTCGGGCTTAAAGACGTTCAACGCCCCTGGCCTAAAGCCTAAATGTAGAAGTTAAGACTTTGTGGTTGGGTTAATAGCAGCATTAGGAAAATATAAAACAAACCAAAATGTTTGCACTAGTTTACTAAGGAGAGCATACAGGTATGAGAATATACTTGTAAATCTGAAGAAAGCATAAAGACAGTAATCCAAATATCATGCTTGAACATCTTCTTCTAGTTTTCCATTAAGGGTTCTTCTTAATTCTGTAATTGTTCTGTTATATTTTCACACAGGTGTGCTAAAGTTGATGATTCTGTAATATCTGAGCTTAACTTTACATTATGATTTCAGACATGCTGTCTAATACTGAACTAACTCCTTATATTAGACCAGAGGTGGGCGACTTGTGCCCCCCCCCAGATGTTTTGGCCTACTACTCCCATGATCTTTCACTATTGGCTATCATAGCTAGGGTTGGTGGGAGATGTAAGCTAGAACATCTAGAGTGCCGCATGCTGTATTACAGCCTTAACTTTTTCCTGTGTGCTTCCTTTTCTTTTTAATAAAACCTTTTTCTCCTGCATTTCCTCAAAGATTTTCAAAAGATACTGTGCAATAGTGACTTAGTAGTGTTGGAGAGCTTGATGAAATTGACTAAAAACAGATGCAGCCAAAAGCTGATTAGCCTAATTGGATTGACATGTATTATCAATTAATTGTCTCACATCATCACAACACTATTTGAGCACTATAATGATAAGAATGTTGTAGGCAGATACGTGGTGAAAAAACAATGTGTGTAGCTACTTCTTTTAAAAAGTCATATGATCATTTGCTATTTTTAATTTCTAAAGTTCTGTGAATGCATGCCTGACTTAAAAATATTCTCCATTTCCACAGCTGTTTGGTGACGTTTGCTTCCACTGTAATCGTGTGATTGAAGGAGATGGTGAGCCTCACGTTTCATCATTTCCATAAAGCAATGTAGTAGACGTTTTCTAAGAAAGCAGAAGATCATTGAACACAACTGGGGAAGTTCATTTCAAAATAAAATAAAAGGATTTATGAGGGGATTTCCCATTGGGTCATTCTGGTACCAACGAAAAATGCTGCTCAGCAGTTTACATTTCTGCCACAGCTTGAAATGGTCATAAAGTTGGGGTTTTTGTTTTTAGTAAAAATAAGATACTGGAATATTATGCCACTTTGCCTAACATGATAAGCTACCTACCTCATCCCCCAAAATAGAATTCCCCAAAGATAACAAAATACCTTCAGGGATTATTATTGTGTGTCCCCTCCCCCCGAAAGTGACAAAAATTGCTGGGCTAAATACTTTGGCCCAGCACTAGTTCAGACGGGGCAGGAAATAAGGGCCAGCAAGTACCTGGTGTTAGCCAAGAATGCACCCTAGATCATGTCGCAGGATTCTCTGTAGCGTACAGAGATTATTTGGCAGCCAAATGGAAAGAATTACCTAAAAGTAAAGAGTTTGAAAGCCATGGACTTGTACCAAAAGTTGTACAGGGACAGCGATTACAGTTGCTGTTAGAACCCTTCTAGCAAAGTACCCCTAGTGGTTCCCCATCAACATTAGTGCCTCCCAGGCAGACCTAGTGGCAGTGGGTTGCAATAGCAGCGCCACAACTTGCTGGGCACTACTGTAACCACCCAAAGTACCCTAATATTATTCTGGGGCAATGAGGGCATATTATGGCAGCTTCCTAAACACCCACGGCTGCTGCTCAGGACATCTGAATCCCAGTGATGAGGTGGGTAGGAGGTCACAGAACAGGCATCAGCCCCAACCTTGGCAGCCCTGCCCAAGGATGCCAGGTTTTGAAATTGGGCCTGCTAAGCGAGCATTTAAGTCAGGGGTGGGCACCTTATAGCTCTCCAGATGTTGTTGGGTTGCAACTCTCATCAGCCCTAGCTAGCTTAGACAATGGTGAGGCATGATGGCAGTTGCAGTCCAACAACATCTGGAGGGCTACACGTTGTCCACTCCTGATGTAAGAGTTAACCATAGCACACTTTACACATGTATAGCATTCCCAACTATGGCATTACACCAGAGGAGTAGGGACATGGTTATTGCCATTAGCTAAGCCCATGCAAATATATAATTTCAGACAGACAGCATATTTGGAAGGGTCTTTACCCTAAAAGGTAGCCTATAAAATTTCAAATAAATAAACAACATACAGTGATTTGGAAGATGTTGTATCCGTCTTGTTAAATAATACTGTAGCTTTCTCTGTGGTGGCCTCCTGATGGTGGAGTACTCTCCTCTTAGAGATCTGACTGGCACCAATGCTGGCTTCATTTCAACGCCAAGTTAAAACATGGCTTTCTATTAAAGCCATTGAAAGCTAAAATTCTCCAAGGTTGCACATAGTTTAATTGGTCTTACTACTTTAGACTTTTCTACTGGTTTTAGTTTGTTAAAGATCTAATACATTTTTAGCTGTGCATATTTATTGTTTTACATTGTTCTGATTTTTTAATAAATGAATAAAATATATGCCATGAAATTGTTATGATAAATATTATCAGGTTTACTTTTGGCAATGGATGTCTGCCTTTGACTAATCCGGTCATTTCTCTACTTTTTCTTAGTTGTGTCCGCCTTGAATAAGGCATGGTGTGTGAACTGCTTTGCATGTTCTACTTGCAACACTAAGTTAACACTCAAGTAAGTTTATGTTGATATATTTCCTATGGCTGTGTAAAAGCTTGCTCTTACTGAGGAGGGGAAGGCAAGGAGAATGAGGGCCTTGTTAGATTGTTCAACGTAGTGGCCAGGTAACAGCCTTGAGTACTTACTCTGTGGAACATTTACTGCACTAGAGAGCAAGTGACCCATTGCCTGCTGTTTTTTTGTGCAGGATACAGTAGGCAGGATGGTGTTGCCACTCTAAGTGCAGAACCGATTACTAATCATTCTCCGTTAGTCTCTGCATTGGGCTTTAAAAGAAGCTCAGCCTTAGGTGGAGCAATTACAATGCAGGACTAGGGCCTAACCTACACCTGCCATTTATCCTGGGCTGGACTTGAGGTCATCCCTGTGGGTCCAAATGATGCACAACTGATCCCGGGGTGAACCAGTGACGACCACTCAGTTCTCCCAGGATATCTGAGACTGCTTTCGTCCCGTTTTTTTTCCTGGTCTCAGAACAGTCCTGAGGTCTGCGGGTGGTGTGGCTTTCCCTCCCAGGGTCCTCCTTTTTCCCCTCAAGTAGCGGGGCTCAGGAAATGAGCAAGGAGCTGTGTAGAGAGAGCCAGTGAGCATCAGGGGAGAGCATTTTTACCATGTTTGTGATGGTGATCAGTGCCTTCCAGTGCCGAGTTTGTTGGCTTTTTTTGTAATTGTATCTTCACACAGGGTCGCACCCGCACTGTTGCACAAATGTCTCTGCTTGTAAAAAAAATTGGCGCCCCAAAACGGCCCTCCTTCTGGGAAAACTTGCTGGCGTGTGGCCCCTAAGGGATGATCCCAGAAGCGCAAACCCCATGATTATTATTATTATTATTATTATTATTATTATTTATTTATTTATTTAGCACCATCAATGTACATGGTGCTGTACAGAGTAAAACAGTAAATGGCAAGACCCTGCCGCATAGGCTTACATTCTAATAAAATCATAATAAAACAATAAGGAGGGGAAGAGAATGCACCAAACAGGCACTGGGTAGGGTAAAACTAACAGTATAAAGTCAGAACAAAATCAAGTTTTAAAAGCTTTAGAAAAAAGAAAGGTTTTTAGCTGAGCTTTAAAAGCTGCGATTGAACTTGTGGATCTCAGATGTTCCGGAAGAGTGTTCCAGGCGTAAGGGGCAGCAGAAGAAAATGGACGAAGCCGAGCAAGGGAAGGAGAGACCCTTGGGCAGGCGAGAAACATGGCATCAGAGGAGCGAAGAGCACGAGCGGGGCAATAGTGTGAGATGAGAGAGGAGAGATAGGAAGGAGCTAGACCGTGAAAAGCTTTGTAGGTCAACAGGATGATCATCCCTCCTCACTCCCGGAAGGCCTCCAGGTGTAGATTAGGCCTCAGTCCACTGTATACAGTCTACTTAGTGGGCACTCCTTGTGTATCTGTACAAGAAGTGCAACTTTTTCCTTGCTTTTACTGTCTGTCCCTACTGTCCCATAGCCAGCACCAGTTGCAGTGCCACAGTTTGCGCATTTCCTTTTCCTCCCTGGGTATCTGCAGTTGACGTGGGGTGTGCTTTCTACCTTTATAACGTATGAAACTGCCCTTCGAAACCTCAGGCACGCGCATCCATGGAGTAGCACCTAGTTGCTTCTCAATCCTGCAACGACAAAGCCATTATTACCCTAATGATGCAGCCCGTGGCAAACAGCAGGCATATCCTTTCCTGTTACTATATTTACTACTTTCACTTCATTTCTGTTTTCCACTGGATTCTTTTCCACTTGACCTGTACCTTGACTCTTTCCTGTTCTCTCCTCTATTCCTCCTTTGCTCAACCTGAAAGGGACAAGTTTGTTGAAATCGATCTCAAACCTGTCTGCAGACACTGTTATGAGAAAATGCCAGAAGAATTTAAGCGGAGACTTGCCAAACGGGAGCGTGAAGCAAAGGATAAGGACAAACTCAAAAAGAAAAAGCCAGTCTGTCTGTAAACATCTCATTCCTACCTCCCACCAACTCTTCTTCTTCCTTCCTTTTGGTCAGTTTGAGGGAATGGCTTTTCTTTTAGTTGATGTTGTATGTATATGGGATCATTGCGAAACAAAACCAGGTTTTCCAATATTCAAGTGAAGAATGCCAGAGCTTTCAGTGGGAAGTCTAGGCTTGTATCGTACTCCAGTGAGTACCCTGTAAAATATGCAACTTCGTTTTGAGTAACTTAGGGTGCAATCCTATGTGTGTTTAGACATTTAAAAAAAGTCCTGGGGAATGCTGAAAGCTGTAGAACTTTTTTCCATCTAAACATGCATAGGATTGCCCTCTTAATTCATTAAATACAAGTCCTTTGTCTCAAGAAGAGTATCTTTACTGATCAGCTTTTTTTTTACAAGAGCCACGTATGGGATACCCACTGCTTTTTGTTTACCTGTGTCTTCTCAGATTGGCCGGGTCAAAAGTGGCTGAGTGTGATATGAGGTCCCAGTGCTGGGCTGTATAGGGGCTAAAGAACACAGCGGTTAATTCATGATTTGTACTTGGTTTAGCTGCTGGGTTGTTTAGCCCGTAAACAACTCAGGGCTTTAGGTTCACATATCATGCTCACAACCTACAACTCAGCAGATTGTAGGTTATTGATTAAAAGTAGAATTGAGGAGTGTGTGGGAGGCTTGCTCACTCCCACTCATGCATGATTAACCCACGATTTGCTGTGCCATGCAAACTGAGCTGTTGTAGTTCTTTTTGCACACACATCTCTCTTAATGGTGGATGAGCATTGCCCTCAGGCACATGTGAACCCTAAGATAGCACTGTCTCCTAATATGTGATTATTTAAATTGTGAGCCCTTTACATACTAGTACCAAATACCAGTCTCTTTGAGTCTGTAAACTTGTAAAAGAGAGAGAGAGAAATGTAACTCGCACTGAGTTGCAGTGATTAATTTATATATGCATTTAAATTTGTTTTCACAAAATATATAAACATATTGAGGAAAGATTATCTCCATTAAGGTTCTGTCTTTTCGCTCCCCCACCTTTTTCTTTTCTTTTACTAAAGAAACAAGTTTGTAGAATTTGATATGAAGCCTGTCTGTAAGAAGTGCTATGAGAAGTTTCCGCTGGAGCTGAAGAAGAGACTGAAGAAATTGGCTGAGACTTTGGGAAGGAAGTGAGACCCTCTGCTTCAAATCTCACTGTGCATAATTTAGCAAATGTTATTGATACTACAGACTTTCTTTTGTTGAGTCTATGAAACTTAAGCAAAAAAAATAAGTATTCTCTGCATGACTAGCTTCATACTAGAATGTTTGCCTCACCACCTTGAAAATATACCTCTCAAACCCTTGACATCTTATGTAACCTTATATTCAACCATTTAAATTCTGTATTTTATACTTGCATACATTTGTAGATATATACATTGTATTTGCTTAGTCACTGTCAGATGAAAAATGGGTCCTTATATTGCAGTAGGGTCAATTTGAATGGATGTTGGTGCTAAGTAGCCTAATTGGGCATGATCCAGCAGATTCCCTTGCCAAATAGACCAAAGCTCAGCCTTACTAGGGTTAGGCTGAAAATCCATCCCACATTGTTTCCCATTCTCATTCAGTTTGATAGAAAAGGAACTGCTTTCCAAGAAAATTCGAAGGAAAAGAAAATTTAGGAAAAATTCTCATGGGTTGGGGTTGGGTTGCTTTGTGCTTTCCGCATTTCAATTAAGGGACAGGGGAAGACATCAAGAAATAATACCTCCCTTATAGCTTTTCCAGATGAGGAAGTGCAGGCAGCCTGGGAGGCTGCAGGGCAATGGAAAGTTATGTAATAGAAAGGAAAAACACACACACTATACCCTCAGCCAGCTCACAGTGATTAGTTAAGGTCAAAAACATCACAAAAATAAATTATAATGAAAATGAGACAGAAAAATGGAAGCCTCCTTCATGGGGGAAGAAAACTTGCAAGAATTTGGAAGACAGATTTAAGCACAGCACTATCTGCACCTCGACACAACACTTCCCCTACCCCCACCCCACATCTGCATAGCAGTGGATGCAAAATAAGGGCCAGCCTGCAAACACAGTTGGTGCTGTTGCCATTTGTTTCTACCCATGAGAAACCTTTGAGAATTTCTCCTCCCTCTGGAGAAATTCAGTGAAGTTGTGTGTGTCCCTTCCCCGTTTACAAATGGGGAGAAGAATTTCAAAAGGCCATCAGTGTAAATCTCTAGTTTAAACTAAACTCCAGCATAATTTGTCTGCCGGGTGGAGATTGCTGGAGCAAAACAAGAGAAGAAGATAAAATATTGTGTAAGTAGGTAGCCTGAGGCTGTGAGTAAGGCTCATTGAACTCAATGGAACTTACTTCTGAATAAACATATATAGGATTGCATTGTTAAGCACCTACAGGAGAAATTAACTGGATCACAGACATAAAATTGAGAGCTTACCAATATATTAGGGTGACCATATTTGGGAAACCAAAAAAGAGGACACCTAGTGTGTGTGTAGGGAAGCAGCTTTCTGAGTCCTGCAGAAAGTACGTTATTCCCCCGCCACCGTAAAGAACCCGATTGGAGTGGAGGAGGGGAAAGGATTTCATTCTGCACCACCACCATCCACTCCAATTGGGGCCTTTTCTATAATGTCCACGAATGACCCACTTTCCCCTTTAAGACCTCAATTGGAGCTCGGGGTGGGGGAATGACGTGCCTCAAGAAAGCATGTCATTCCCTCCTGCCATGCTAATGGCAGCCTTAAAGGGGAAGGTGTGTCATTCCAGGACATTATTGAAAATGATAGAAAATCCCCCTTGACACCATGGAAAGAACAAAAACCAGGACAAATCCGGGGAAATCCTGACAGTTGGTCACCCTACAATATATGCATTTATTTTAAAAAACTTACTCTGCAATTCAGTATTAAAAGATGAGTATTTTCTACCAAGCTCTTGTGGTGTTCTAGTAGGAGAACTCTAGTTCCTGGGCTACCTTTTATTGCAAACTCTGGCATGGCCAACATTAATGTTATAAACTGTGATACCTGTGCCTACAAATCATTAGGTTTTTGAAACAAAGAGTTCTTGTTATTTAACATCTGTTTGTGAGCTAATGAGAAACAAACAGATTTTTTGAACTTAATGCTGTTGCCATGAGGAAGGCTTTAACAGCAAAACAAGCTAGCATTCTCAAAATTTAGGAAGAATCCGTATTCTATCAGGAGACTTTGTTGACTTTGTATACTAACTTATCAGAAAAAGACAATATCTGTGTTTTGGAGATTCTATTCCCTACAGCTCCTTGATATGAGTATTAATGAAGCCTTATTTCAAAATACAAGAAATGCAGAGATATTTTGTTCAGAGATAAATAATGCTTGTTATTGTACAGTGGGTTGAAGGTTGTCCTTCTCAAACAACTACAGAAGGATGACTCTGGAATACATCATTTGAAGACAGCAACTCAAAGTGAAAAATGGCAACATAGTTCTGTTTCACTAGAAATATGTATACACAAAGCTACTTGAATTTTGTGGGAATCCTTCTATGTTACATAAAAAAAAAAATGTCCCTATATGCTTTTTGTATTTTATTTCACTGTCGTGCCTTAATTCTGCCACACTTATGCAATATAAGTCAAAATATATACTCTTTGTATACTGTTATTTTGTATTTTTATGCATAAAACATATGCCAAGTATTTCAAAAGGTGGCATATACTAAAGATTTTGGATTTACAATGTGTCTCTTATGATGAAAAATACCTTTATTCTCTGGCTTAGCTATTTTAAAATGGTACATGAAATAAAAACCCAAACATGTCCCAATTACAACTGAAAGTATAGCGTGTTAATTAGTCAATAAAATACAATGTTAACTGTATGTAGTGTCTGCCCTTTGTGAACAGGAACTAAACTTAATTGACATCCTAGGTTAATACTATACCCACTTATCTGGGAGTAAGCCCCATTGAACTCAATGGGACATTTCTGAGTAGACATGTATAGGACTGCACTGTAAGAAAATGTTTTGTCATAGAATTTTGAAGTAATTCTTTACCTTCCCATTAATAAACTATTTTGATATTTACCCCAATTCTATCATTAAGGTTCAGGGTAGCTCATAGTTCAAAAACGATCTTTGGCAGCCATTTATAAGTACTATGGAACAACTTTCAGGAAGCTAGTTCAATGCTGCCCAAAGGGGAGGTAATTTGTACATCTGAATGTGCTTCTATGGATTTCACACGTCATAACAGTTACACAATTTGCTTTCCTCTCCAACTAATGTAGAGGATGCTTCTGCAGGATCTTCTGGTCATTGGTATTTAATTTTGCCATTGGAATATTGGAATGGCTCTCCATGAATTTAGTCCTCGACAGCAATAGAATTTGGATCAATTCTCTGGGAAGAATGCACAGTGCTCTATCCTGTCTCGGGACACGTTTTGGCAGCTCCTGCAATTCTGCTAACATCTCCACCGGTTTGGTTTGACCTTGGCATTCGGCATCTTGTTTGGTCAGGCGCTATAGCTCAAGAGCTATAATGAAATACAGCTATATATGTACAAATGGAAAAAGTAATAATGTTGGCCTCTCCTCAAAGTACCACCTTCCTGGGTATCTGTGCTTCATATTAGTACTGAAGGTGAAATAATAATAGCAGTATGGTGAATTCAATACTTTAGCATTGGCATTTAAAAGGACATCATATATAGAACATAGACTTTTCTCTCAATATTAAAAGTGGAGTTTGGATGTTTGTTTTTTAAGCCTATAGTCACATAGGTCAGATTTATGTGACTGGTAGTGAAATCCTATGCATGTTTACTCACAAGTGACTCCCAGTGTGTTCAGAGGAACTTAATCCCAGGTAAGTATTTTAATATAACAGTTTAATCTAAACCTAGTATTGAAAGGTTAAATAGTTCCAACTGAAACCTCTTGTCATTTATTTATTTTTTAAAAATGTAGCTGGAAATAATCAAGTTCGGTCAATAAGGTTCCATGAATAATAAATCGTTTGTCCTTTTCTTAAATAGATGATATAGAGAAAATAAAACTGTATCATGAAATCTCCCACATACTCCATGGCATGAGTCACCTGGATTTATTTGGAGAAATTGTTCACCCAGTAATTAGTGCTCTGCAGTTTGCCATTGCCTTCCATCCTCACATAGATCATGTAGACACATTACATATCAGCATTTTTTCCCCAAAGCAATCTTAAGTATGTTATGATTTCACTGTCCACTGTGCTGCCTGACTATGTTCTTCTCAGTCTCTTATCAAGTATGTTTTCCTCCTCTTCCTCACTCCAGGTGCCAAGGTCTCACACTGGCTGTTGCTTCGCTTCAGCAAAAGTTTTGAGCACTATGCACAGAGCTGGACTTCTCCATTCCCCCCCCCCCCCCCGTCCCATCCTGATCTAGGCTGTTCTGATGTATGCTGCTGAACTCAGTAGTTCCTTGAGTTTAGCAGGGCCAGATTAACAGCGGGGAGGGAAAGACCCTTTTGCCAAACAGCCACAGGGAGGGGCCACGACATTTAACATGGGCAGAGACCGATACAGCAGAAGCCAGTGGCTCACTGCATGGGCATGGGGTTGGGAAGCAGGAGCTATGAGTTTGAGCTCCACCAGAGGGAAGAGAGGAAACACCTCCATTTAACTTTTGTATGCTTGGAGGTGAAAAGTCATATCTGAGGTAAAGAGAAGGAGCTCCTGATACTTAAATCTACAGAGAGAACCCATCAAACACCAGAGAGAAGTTCTCCAACCACTCATCAACAACAACAGAGAGCACTCCAACACATCATGGGGCACTTTTCTTCCTCAACCCCAAGACACCCGGAGCAGCAGTAGGAGTCACTGGGGAACAGGCTTGGTTTGTTGATGTGAAATATTGTTTTATTAAACTACTTATACGCCCTGGTACATACTGTGAATGAAGAGAGATTATGCACACTCATTTGTTTCAATGGCCTCAGACACCTTATTCGCACAAGGCAAAGAGGGTGTGGGGAGATATTTGCAGCATGTGTGTCCAAATCTCTTACCTGTGTGGTGTAGCCTCTCCTGGCACCCCCACTTGTTGGTGTGGAGTTTGGGGTCGGGTGTTGGCATTTGGAGGCTCAAGGCAAGGTGCCTGTTAGGATTCTATCCAGAGAAGTATTTACAATGTGCGCAAGTAAAGTTCTCATGTGTATTGTGAGGCCAGAGTGCTTTGTGAAAAGGGCTCCCTTTGTCCAGAGTTTCCCCTTACCAAAGCTCCCCCGTGTGAGTTCTGTGTGCATGTGGCATGAGCCCAGCGCTCTGTCCCTAAGATGCACCCAGCACAGAAACCAAGCAGGGTGCAAGAAAAGGGAAGCCCCCGTCCTTTGCACCCAGCACAGGAGAGGCAGCTCTCTGTCCCTCTTCTGCCAGCCCACAGCAGGCTAGCAACAAATTTAGCAGGCTAATAATTTTGTGCACTTATTTACAAGGCTGAAATTGTTCAGTTGGCCAGTTACTAATATTTTGGCTTGTAGGAATAGGAAAGGTGGAAGAGAGGTGGTGTGGGGGGTGTAGACATGCCCCAGGAAAGCTGCTGGAGCAAGGTCAGACAGCGGAAGAGCTATGCTGACCTTGCTCCAGCGTGAAAAGTCGGGGTATGTCCCTGACTTTTCCAGTGAGCAACTTCATCTATTTGCCCTGTGGTGAATGCGAATCCGTGGCTGAGTCATATAACCAACGCAGCATTGATTTGTAGCCACCATGGGGCAAAGAGGACATTTAGCCAGCCCTTTCTCCCTCCCGCACTCATAAAGTTCCACGTATGAGGATGTACAATTACAGAATAAAAGTGTAATCTGGTACTGGAAGCACCCCAGTCTTGAGACAAAAGTGGCAGAGGTTGAGAGCACCCTCGCAACCAGTGTTGAGCATGCTCAAATGGTTAGTAGAAGAGCACTGCTAATCTCATTCTGAGTGGAATAAGTGTAATTATTGTATCTCTAATAAGAATAGATCTATTAGGAATTTCCACATTTGTTATCTTTTTTCAATGTTTGCCTCATTTGCACAGGGAAGGATTAAGGAGGTATTATTATTATCTTTATACTATGGCTACGTCATGATGGAAGAAAGTAAAATCTGAATCCATAAAATAAAAAATAGATGCTCTTGATTTCATATCATTTTTAGAGGGCATACCCTGCGAACCATCATCCAATCACAGAGCACAGCTGCTTCCACAGACTTGACCATTAAAATCATGGATTGGGCACTCATTGACATTGCCATGATGGAAAAACATGGATCCAAGGCACAGATCCTCATGGAGCCTCATGATTTTTGCACGGAAAATTCCCCAGACAATCTCACATTGCAGTGAACATCTGCCTCCGCAGACTGAACCATGAAAACCATGGATCTGCTACTTGCTGGGCCATCATGGTGCAAAAACTCATGGTTTTATGTGATTTTCACATGGAAAATCCCCCAAACCACCATTACATCACAGTGTACATCTGCCTCCATGGCCTGAACCATGAAAATCAAGGTTCCAGAAGTCAAATGCATGCCATAAATGTGGCCCTCTTCTGTAACTCCATAACACTTGTGATCTTAATAACACTATCTTGAAAGTGAGTTTAAGTGGGATTTCTTTCAAAGTGGGGGAGGGTTTTGGATAAGAAAATAACTTGTCCAGCAGTTTCATCTGAAGGAGCCCTGTTCAAATCCCTGTTTCCCTCTGAGAATCCTCTCCAAGGCAAGGAGTGCCTGGAACAACTCTCATATTGGGAGGGACTGATGGGATTGGAGGGCCAACATCATCTGGAGGGCCATAGGCTCCCCAGCCCTGATCTGTGGTGACATGGCCCTCTTACTTACTCTCCAAGGAGAATGGTCTACCTGGCAGCTTCTTTTATAAACTACTTAATCTCCCTCTTTTGGAAGGCTGGGGTATTTCTAGTGTGTGTTTTATAAAGTTGTTTTTAATTCTACCAGTTAACACTTTTATTGACGTAATTTATGTTTTCTTCATGTTAATTTCATACGCCTTTGCCGGAGCCGTTCTGTTAGGCGTGTGGCTCAAAATACCAAAAAAATGTTGAAAACAACCTCAACGAACTTCCTGACCTGAAGGAAATGAATGGCTATATTGGAGCTAATCGCCAAGCCCCCAAAGGTGCATCATTGTATGTGAAGCTGTACTCTAACAGGGGTTCTCAGAAGAGTTCCAGGCCCTGCTGTAATGCAGTGTCCTTGGGAAAATCCATTTCACCCCCAATTATTGTGAGGACTGCAGCTTAGGTCGAAGGGAATACAACCTTCTGAAGGGTGGGGATGGTGGAAGATGTCTACATCCCAGCTAATAAACAATGTACCAGCATGGCCTACTTGTGAGCCCTTGTACCACTACCTTGGGAGTATCTAGTGTCAGTTTTCACATTGGCAGCAGATGGCTGGTTGTGGCAAAAAGGGCAGGCCAGAGACTACCCTCTGTATTTTCTGACAGCAGGCTTTCCTTCTCCCTTCCCAGGCTGAGGACATGACAGACAATCTGCCAGACAATCTTGCAGCAGCATATCTCCTCCCGGGACATAATTTTAATTTATGTTGCTTGGCCCAAGGTAAGTGAAATAATAATAAAAGAAGTCTTAATAGAATGTCTAAAGCTAAAGCGTGGGAAGCAAGGAGGGAGATGCATAACCTGAGTGTTGCAGAACAAACCCAATTTTGCATCCCAGCCAACCACGCCTTTGAAGGTGGACCGCAGAGCAGGAATTTAGCTAGTCCCTTTTGAAACATCTCCTCTCTCTTCAGTAACACCTACATTCTTGGTGATGAGATGAAGGCATACATGGGCTATATTTTGAAGGGGTAGAATAACATGACACATCAAGGCGACAACCTTCTGCTTCAGCCATCCTTGCATCTTTATTATTATTTATTACATTTCTCTACTGCCCCATAATCAAACTTTCTGGGTGGTTTACATAAAATTAAAAATATACAAAATTTAAAACCATAAAAACATGCAGCATACACAACATACATTTTTAAAAAATATAAAAACATGCTTCTTCTGCACTTATGCAATTCCAAGTGTGCTTGAACATACTTCATTAGGTTCTTGCAGACAGCAGTTCATCTGCTAGCTCAGCCTGGCAAACCAGTGTAATTATGCTGTTAATCATGGCATTACACTCTGCATATGGCTCAGAATACCCAGAAGGTATGGGTTT
Source organism: Elgaria multicarinata webbii (assembly GCF_023053635.1). Classification (NCBI taxonomy): domain Eukaryota; kingdom Metazoa; phylum Chordata; class Lepidosauria; order Squamata; family Anguidae; genus Elgaria; species Elgaria multicarinata. The sequence continues at coordinate 41,375,661 of NC_086175.1, read as the reverse complement.
TCCTCTCCTCTGAAACATGGTGTGTCCTTAAATTCCAAGAGCCCCAGGTGATCAGGCTGGAAGTTGGGATTTCATGAAGAGGAGTCAGGAAACTCAAATCAGCCTCCAAAGGAGGAAAAAGCCACATCATGCCTTGCAACAAGGTCACAACACATTTAGGGTATCAAGAAATTATGTGGTGAGTAATAAACTTTACATTCTTTATTTACAGAGGCGGTCATGTCCATTTTTCTAAGTCTGTTTTGCTTGGGCTCACAGAGCTCTTGGGCTGGGATTCGAGCATGCTCCGGACCCACGGTTCCACCCGAAGGGGAGGCCAAGCCAATGGGGATTTCAAAAGGTCCCTTAACTTGGTGCGCGCAGGGATGACGGTCCCCAAAGGGCTTCTACCAATGTGGTCCTGAAAAGCATTGTTGGCTCCCAGACAAGGAACCCAGGTATTGTCATGGATTTCCAAGGCCCTGACAAAGACACTAGCAACAGCATTAGTCTTGACAGCAAAGTCTTTATACCACAGAGTAAAGAAACTCAGTTTGCATGTCTCTTTTCTGTAAGAATAAACTAAATACTTTATGAACTCATCCTTCAAGATTAGAAGCTGCTGTGCAGGAGGGTGGCCCGGATGAATTGTTGAGGGTCCAGGAGTCAGCAGGGTCCAGAGAAGCAAGGCGACAAACTGAGGTTAACTTACAGTTGACTGCAGCAGAGATCTGGTTCCGGCTGGACTGGTTTATGGCTGGTCGTTAAGAAGCAAAGCAGGCTAATTAGGTCAGCATGTTGCTTTAAAAGGAGATGCCAAGCTACAGCTTCTCCCTTCTTTGATGTTCGCATCGGAGCCTATGGCATTTGTAGAGATGAAGCATCTCTGGGTCTGCTTCCTGCACATAGGGGCATCAGGGAACAACTTTGGAAGAGCCAAGTTGTTCCTTCAAAGTTTCTGTGGAGTGCTGTCAGCTGGACCTCCAGATCTCTTGCCTGGGGCCAAAAGGGGCGTCAAGGTAGGTTTAGGTCCCTGACATCACAATGAACAGGATGCTTTAATGCAGGGGTCCCCAACCCCCAGGCCACGGACCACTACCGGTCCGTGGCCTGTTAGGAACCGGGCCGCGTTCTCATTAACAATGCAATTTCTGCAATGACAACAACCAAAACGAGATTACGGAGTAGACTGGACATAAGCAACACACTTCGGGTGTCACTGTCTCCCATCACCCCCAGATGGGATCGTCTAGTTGCAGGAAAACAAGCTCAAGGCTCCCACTGATTCTGCATTATGGTGAGTTGTATAATTATTTCATTATATAGTGCAATGTAATAAATAGAAAGAAATAAACCCTAAAAATGACACAAACCAACTCCCACAACTGATCTTTCTAGGCAGTTCACAACCATTCAAACCACAAAACATCATCAAATGAAATTCAATCCACAATTCAAACCACAAAATGCATCACCAAATAAAATTCAATCCACAATTCAATCCACAAAATGCATCATCAAATAAAATGGAATATAAAATGTGAAAGCACAATTAGAAAGCCAGGAGGAAATCTTGGTAAGATTTTTTTAACCCTGTCACTGCCAGCCATTCTTCCTCTAAACCACCCTTCCCCAACCTGGTGCCCTCCCATTTCACAGTCAAAGATCTTGGCCTTGTTCAGAAAATCATCTCACACCCTGAGGCAAAGACCAAGACAAGGGTATGCCCTGCCCTATGTGTGGGGCCTGTGACAAATGGAGACAGCCCTATGGTTGCCATGGAGAACATGAAATCCCGAGCTGGTCTTGTTAAGGCAGCCTCAAAATGAATATTGAAATCCCCCAGGATCAAGGTCCTAGGATTTCCCAAGACCACATCCGAGAGCTCCTCAGGCAGGTCAGTCAAGGAATCTATTGGTTAGCAGGGTGGGTGGTGCTCCAATAGTATCCCTAATCTGTCTCTTTGGCCCAGCACAAGGTATAGGCCCTCATAGCCTATCCCAGGGCAGAAGGGATCTCCTGGTGAGCAAGATTTAACTTTTATGGATCATGACAACTTCCAACCCCTGGCCCTCAAGCCTGGGTTGGTGCTGCACTAAATAACCAGATGGGCAAAGCTGTGTCATGTCTACGCCATAGGGTGACCATATGGAAAGGAGGTCAGGGCTCCTGTATCTTTAATTGTTACATAGAAAAGGGAATTTCAGCAGGTGTCATTTGTATGCATGCAGCACCTGGTGAAATTTCCTCTTCATCACAACAGCTAAAACTGCATGAGCCCTGCCCTTTTGTATCTGATCACTTAGTATAGCTCCTACAGCTTTAACTGTTGTGATGAAGAGGGAATTTCACCAAGTGCTGCATGCATACAAACAGCACCTGCTGAAATTCCCCTTTCAATACAACTGCAGGGTGACCATATGACCGGATTTGCCTGGGTTTTTGATGGCAAATCCGGGAGGGAGAGGGGAAATCCAGATTCCCCCCCCCCCACCCAAAGAGCAGCTCTAATGGGAATTAACAAAAATGCTTATAACTCTGTCATTTTTTAAGATAAAGACATGAAACTTGGCACAATGGTAGCTCTTAGGAAGGGCTTTAGTCATACCAAATATGAAACAGATCCGTTTATCCATTGATTTTTTTAGGATTTTTTTTAAAATTGAGGTTTTAAAATTAATATTTTTAAAATCGTTATTTTTTAAAGTTAAAGAGATTAAACTTTGTACCATGATAGGATGTGGGTAGAGCTTTAGCCACACCAACTTTGAAACAGATCTGTTCATCCATTGATTTTTTTAGGAATTTTTTTAAAATTGAGGTTTTAAAATTATTATTTTTAAAATCATCATTTTTAAAGATAAAGAGATGAAACTTTGTACCATGATAGGATTTAGGTAGAGCTTTAGCCACACCAAATTTGAAACAGATCTGTTCATTGATTTTTTTTAGGATTTGTTTTTAAAATGAGGTTTTAAAATTATTATTTTTAAACTGTCATTTTTAAAGATAAAGAGCTGAAAGTTAGCACCATGAAAGCTTTTAGGTAGAGCTTTAGCCGTACCAAATTTGAAACAGATCTGGGGGCAGTAGCAAACCCTGTTAACAACAACAGCAGCTTGCAATGAGTGAAGATACAATCAGAAAAGATATTTGAGGGAAGGGGAGAATGTAACACACAGAGTATAGCAAAAGCTTCAAAGTACAGCAAAACCTACAAAAGTAGGAGTGAGTGAAGTTAATTTCAGATACATTGAATCTCTCACTAGTTCTTTATTTCAGTGATTTTAACATTAAGATGTTATGTAGAACAGATTTGTCTTAAATGTGTGCTGTAAAATCCGACATGTGACCAAGGCTATGTTTGGGTGGGCACGCCCCCTTGGTACTGGACACGCCCCCTTGGGGGCGACCATGTTGTCCTCCTTTTTGGTTTCCAAAATATGGTCACCCTATACAACTGTTACAAGCAGGATCTACACTACCGCTTTAAAATGGTTTATAAGAGTAGTGGCAACTGTTGGGTCTCAGGACACACTCCATATATTTATTTATTTATTTATTTAATTACATTTATATACCGCCCCACAGCCGAAGCTCTCTGGGCGGTTTACAACATTTAAAAATAGTAAACATTAAAAGTATACAATTTAAAAAATTGTATACAGTTTTCAAAACATTTTAAAAGTGTCATATCCTCTTGGTGTAGATCTGGCCAAGGATACAGGAGCTCTGTCCTCCTTTCCAAACGGTCACCCTACTACACCACCCAGCTCGCTGAACTAGGTCTCAGTGATGAGTGAGGCCTTGTTGCAAGCTGACCTGGCATTCACCACCAGCACCACAACCAAGCCAGAGGGTTCAGTAGCCAGTCTACCAGGAACCTGCGGGATGGGGATCTGATCAGAAAGGGCAATGGCTTGTAGTCATCTAGCTCCCCCCACGTCTTTGATAACATTTCCTCCTCATTGTGCCAGACCTTCCCTTATCCATGACAACTGATGGCAGCACCTTCTAGCTCCATCTTACCCTGGCACGTCCTGGTTTGTAAAAATCCCTACCCAAGAATTTAGAGAGAGAGAATGAATAAGTAAAGAGAGAAAGGGGGAGAGAGAGATGCCCAGCTTGCCCCCAAGATGGCAGCTTGCCCCGCATTTGGGGGCAAGCCACCACTTGGGAACAAGCCAGGCAAGGCCCCCTCCCCATTGGTTCGGATGTTTATGAGCCTCTTCCAGGTGAGGCTCTGGCCCAATCCAGCCACCACACAGTCCCAGCAGCAAACCCTTATTAGCAAAGCTGCAGATTGAAACAGTCCAGGTAAGCAGGCTGGCCACCAAGCGGAGCTTGGAGAACTCTTGCTGGCAGGTAAAGCAGCTGAGGCAGAAGGCGAGATGTTTTGTGTGGCCCAATCAGCCCCATGCTGCCAGTTGGGCCCTTGTGCTGCTGAAAAGAAGGAAAGCCACGGCAGGGCTGGTACTTTCATGAGCCTCTTCCAGGTGAGGCTCTGGCCCAATCCAGCAACCACACAGTCCCCAGCAGCAACCCCTTTCTAGCCAGCTGCAGATCGAAACAGTTCAGGTAAGCAAGCAGGCCAAATGAGAAGGCACTCTTACTAGCAGGTAAAACACAGTTGAGGCAGAAGGCTAGGTGCTTCATGTGGCCCAATCATCCCCACAGTGCCAGTTGGGCCTTTGTGCTGCTCTCAGGAAGGAAGGATGGAAAGCCGTGAGAGGACTGGTTCTTTTTTGAGTTTCTCCCCTACGCAAACTCTCTACCTAACTAAGGTACTGGGAATACTGAGAGATTATATAAGAGATTATGTTCAAAGAGCTTTATCACACCAGCGTTATACTGTGCAATCACTGTGAATTACATGCAAAGGACTCCGAAGTTTTCCACGTTATAATCTGCTTTTATTGTGAAGTTCTCCCATGCATCCTGCTTTAATTGCGCTTCAAAGCAAAAAGATTCGCTCTATTTAGCCCCTGCTTTCTGAGCGTTTCTTCCGAGCCATCGCAGGAGCAGGATTTTAAAGAAATGCTTACATCTGCGTAAGCTTTAAAGATAAAGACACCAAAATTGGCACATTAATAGATATTAGGGAGAGCTTTAAGCATACCAAATTTGAATTGGATTGGGTCATCCGTTGATTTTTTATGATTTTTTACATTTCCCCCCTTCAACTCACTTCCTGGTATGCAAAGGATCGCTGCCTCCCGGTAGCAAAAACAACAACAACGGCGAAAGCTTAGCGCTACGGGGATAATCCGAAGGAAGCAGGAACGTGTGATAAAGCTCTAAGTCTCAAAAAGTCTCTTTCTTACAGTCTTGAAACTACTTTTAAGCCTCCATTTGTCTATTTCCCCAAAACTAGCTTATGTATTTGAATCAGTGTAAACCTCAATAACTGTGCCATTGTGGTGTTATCCACTTCAATGGTGTCTGAGTATAGATCTCTTTTGAATGTGAATCACCTTACTTAGCTATAGACACTGCCATTACAGTCTGTAATTGCTCACGCTGTGTTTAGGACCAAATCCAAACCACCACTCCCCAAAATTTACACACCCACTTAGAAGGAATCATTAAAGATTCCTTATAAGTGGGTGTGTAAATTTTGGGGAGTGGTGGTTTGGATTTGGTCCTAAACACAGCGCGAGCAATCCTATCTACACTCAAGCCAAAATTACATTTCAACTGCCTTAAAAGTGTTGGGATGAACACAATAAAGGACCCCTTTTCTGCTGCCATACAGAATTTACACTGTTTTCTCCATAAACCAGCAAATGGTCTCAGATTACAGTCATGAGAGAGTGGACAAAGATGTGGAAGTCCAGAATCCTGGGTAACCTGACTGTGTGAAGCCAAATATTGCTAACACTAAACTTTTCTTTTTAGATGCCAGCACCAAACAGCAAGGTGCTAAACCAAAGTGCACCAATGACATGGGTGTACAAATGCTAATGTTTTTGTAGGGTGACCCTATGAAAAGGAGGACAGGGCTTCTTTATCTTTAACAGTTGTGTTGGAAGGGGAATTTCTGCAGGAGTTATTTTTATGCATACTGCACCTGGTGAAATTCCCTCTTCATCACAACAGTAAAAGCTGCAGGAGCCCTTCCCTCTTTTGTATCTGGTCACACTAGGCACAGAATTAATTTTTAAACTTAATTTTTGTTTCACTTCCTGCAGTTGGAAGCTCTATCTTTAAAGACTGTTTATTAGGAAGCAAAATCTGATTAACAAACAAGGAGTTATTTACTAGACTTTACCACTGTTTCAGGAGACAAAGTAAGTGCTGATTCACTTTCTTGAGAATGTTCTTTCTGTGCTACACAGGATTCGACAGGCTTTTTACTTGTAGTTTCTACTTCTAAATATGCCACAGGATTTTGTTTACAATTTGGCATGGCAGAAACTTTAGATCGGGTTTGGTCACTCGAACTGGGGGAGCTTTAAAAACTGCCCCTTTCATGGGCTCACTTGGTTTAGAAAGTGAAGCCTAAACTTCTCTGAGGGGAAATTTCCTTTGTGCATTCCTGGGAGAGGTTTCTTTGGCAGTTAAAGAGTATTGCCTCCCAAAGTGGTTGGAGTTTTAAGGAGAGTCTAGATTTCTGTTTGCTGCTTTGGGAAGACTCTTTCTGACACTTTAGATTCTCCCTCTGGCAACAATTGCACACTTGCACTGTCTGTACTTGTACTTTTGGTTGGGCTAAGTCTCCCTGGTTCCCCACTGTAGCCCTGTCAGGGGGCATCCTTTGAGCATTACACTGAAGCTTCTTGTTCAGTTGAGGATGTCCATGGGGAACCAGGCATCCCTATAGTGCTGCACACACTTCTCTCAAGAGACCCTTTGCTCAGGGGTCCAGGTGTTGGCATCAGTGATTGGTGCTGCCTTTGCTCTTTTAATAATGCCCAAACCTTATACTAGAGTACAGTTGGCTGCTTGTCATACTTGTTCATGTCTTCCCCTAAAGAACTGAGTTCATTCAATAGGGAAAAATCTGAATGGATCTATTTTCATTTCTGGGGGAGCCTGTTCTGAAACTCCCTGCCTACTGCTTCCACTCAGTAGGCTTTGCTGACCAGGGCCCTTGGTAACTGGCACGAGGTTTGGGACCCCTGCCTTGCTTGGGGATAACTGAGGAATGGGCTCCAGTGTTGGCAGAAGTTAGAGCCTACAATGGCTCCAAGAGTGTCTTTTCCCCCCCCGGAGGATTTCTTTCAGTTACCACAGGTCCTTAGCAGTTCAGAGGCTTGCAAAAACCTAACTGTAAAGCCAAACATTGAAAAACGCTCAACTTTTATTTTTAGATGCCAGCACCGAACAGCAAGGAGCTAAACCAAAGTGCACCCATGACTTGGGTGTACAAATACTAATGTTTTTGTAGGGTGACCATATGAAAAGTAGGACAGGGCTTCTGTATCTCGTAGGGTGACTGTGTGAAAAGGAGGACAGGGCTCCTGTATCTTTAACAGTTGTATAGAAAAGAGAATTTCAGCAGGCGTCATTTGTATGCAAGCCACACCTGGTGAAATTCCTTCTTCATTGCAACAGTTAAAGCTGCAGGAGCTATACTAGAGTGACCAGATACAAAACAGGGGAGGAATTTCACCAGGTGCTGCATGTGTACGAATGACACCTTCTGAAATCCCCTTTTCAAACTATTGTTAAAGATACAGAAGTCCTGTCCTCCTTTTCACATGGTCACCCTATCTCAAGGGGTATCTTAAAACATCATTTGAGGATGTGTGCATCTGCCTCTTTACCACTTTTGAGACAGCTCAGCTCAGCTCATTCCAAACTATAATTTCAAACTGGTTCCACTCTGGTTCACTTCGGGTCTAATTTTGTGCATTCAGAGCTATTTCACCATCCCTTAGCCTTTCCTTTTACAGGTCACTCCCCCACGTTTGATGTTGCCTTTCCGCTTTTGTTTGACAGGGTTTGATATGGCCACAATGCCCTTTGCAAGATTGTGGGCCTGTTCAGTAGACACCTTAAACCCTGCTGGTTAAGGTCTTTTGTGAAGCAGCAGGGTTTAAGGCATCTTGGGTGATGTGTTTTGCTAAACCCTGATCAATCACGAACCACAGACTGTCTGCAGCAGGGTTAGCAGCTCTGACTGTGGCTTAAAGTGCTGTGTGCGACCGCATGGCTTTTGGTTAGTGTTAATGCCAGAGAACCACAGTTTCACTAACCACAGAGCCTGAAGGGTCATCTGAACAGGCCCAGTTCGTCTAGCTCCAGTCTTATTCGAGTCCACAGAGCTTAATGACTCTGCATACATTTTGGCTCATAGGAATTTGGCCAAGGAAGTACTATAATGAATTTAATGGGACTTCTTTTGTTAGGGTGGTCAAAAGACCCCCTTTTCTGGGAAGGAAAGTGTACGCCAAGCACTCAAGGCTCAGCCACAAGACCCCTCCTCCTCCCCCTCTGTTCATTAATGAAGAGTCATCAGAATGCAGTTGGCAAGTTGCTCAAGGTTGCTCTGCACTTTCTACCCCTAATCTGCCCAGTCAAATGTAGCAGTTCCCAAAAACACAGCTGCTGAGGCTTGGATCCCGGATCCAAGTTGCCATTATCTCAGACACTTCAGCACACTGCTCCTTGTTATCAGCCGAACCCCCACCCCCGCGTGGTCCGCAAAGTCAGCTTCGCCTGCCCTTGCATGGGGGGCTTATCTGGTACAGTAAGTTACATAAACAGAGCATAGTTGTCACAATATTATGTATTATTAGTTGTTAGAAATAGTTTCATTTATGGAAAATGTATAACTCTGCAATCAATAAAGGCTGGGAGGAGCCATGAGCTCATCAGGAGGGGCATGGAATGTTTTAAAAGATGTTGGTTGTGGATGATGGGTAGAGAAGCTCGTCTTTGATCCATCGAGGGTGAGTTTCCTCCTACATGTGTAGTTCAATAAAGAATGGTCACTGAATCTGGACTTGTCTGGTTTTCCTGTTCCGTCTTTTCTGGTTGGTTTTTTTACCCTAACACCTTTTACTGGGACGGGAGGGTTGTTTGTATGGGGAATTTGAGGTTGCAAATACAAACCAGTCCCAGCTCTGGCTTTTAATATGAACGCTGGGTTATATCATAGGGTTGATCGTGTGTAATGGCATCGAGATTTAAAGGGCAATTTTCAAATGTTTAAAAATGCCAAAAAGTAAACCAAAGCCATACATTTCACGAAATAAGGCATGCGTTAGAAGGGGCATAAACACCACTCTTTGCGGCTACGTGGGTGGACGTGGACACGCTGCTAAAATGCTGGCGTTCACCACCGTTTCCTATAGTCACTTCTCCACTTTGCCGAAGGGGACGAAATAAAGGTGGAGAGGAATCCGGAAGTCCCGCCTCTAAACCGGTGGTGTGAGGTTCACTCTCATATTTTCCTATCTCTATGAAGCTAAACTGGGCGTAAAGCCTATTTCGAATCTCCGTGGTAAAAGCGCGCATTAAATCACTTCCTGTGTCGCTTCCGTCGCGGGTTTGCTGACGCAACAGCAATATTTAGCTCTGCGCGAGCTGGCGCGTCTAGCGGCGTCATCATTCTTCGAGAGGTGTACCTTCCAAACCGGCTCAGCTCGGCTCGGGTTCCCACCTTCCTCCTCCCTCGAGACCAAGGAACCAGCGGGAGGCCGGTCGCGGCAAGGCCTCCTTCGGACGCCACCATGATGAGGCGCAACAGGGCGGAAGTAGATCGCTACGTCTCCTCGTTGCAGGCCTCGGCCCCTTCGCCTAGAGAGGTGGGTGGTGTAATTTGAGTGCGGGGGGGAGGGGAGGCGCGTGTTCCTCCGCTTCTCCCCCCCCCCCATTTCCCCGTTATTCCTTGAGGTGTTCAGAGGCCACCAGTGATTGGTTTCCCCAGCGGTTTGTTTTGAGGCTTTTCTCCAATGAGCGAACAGGATTTGGCGCGCGACCTGGGTGCTCACCTTTGGTGGGGAGGGGAGGGGAGGCGAAGGGGTTTGTTGGGGCGAGACATCCGCCCTAGCCTCAGCCCCGTCACACACACACACGGGGGTGCGGGTGGGGGTGGGGGTGGGGGTGGGGGGCGTGCGTGCGTCACGCCTCTCTGAAGGAGGTGGCCGGCCGGCCGAGTGATTGAGCGAAGCAGTGCGGCGTTGCTCCTTCTCCCGCTTTTCCCCAACAGCGCCGTAATTGCGGGAGTGCCCTTGGTTGCTAGAGCGGGAAAGCGGCTCTTGGGTCTTTTTAAGGGTGCAGTGCAGTGCCTGCAGAGGGGCTGACAATGAACGTCCGTATAGGATTGTGCTGTAAGAATAGGAAATCCTGCTAGGTGGTTTTCTGTAAATTCCTGATGAGGGAAAAGCAGTATTCCATGCAAGTTCTGTTGCATTTTCCAAGCCTAAAAGCCTAAGAATCCTCTCCAGACCCGGCTTTATGATCTTACTGTCCTGCTGTTTTCCTGTCTGTGTCTCCCCCTCTTCTCTGGATATTCGGAGAGGTGTGGCTTAATGTCACTTCACTAATCATTGTCTTAAGCCAGGAGCAAACCAGAGTTTAAAATCCTGATCGTTAAACCAGAGTTCCCAGTTTTAGGCATAGCAGGTTTAAATAGCAGGATTGAAGGGATGAAACTGGTGTGTGAGGAGAGGAGCACATGGGCCCGATACATATTCACAGTTAGGTAAATTATACTCTGCTAACCGGGATCATTATGTCTGAACTAGCACATTGAGTTGTTATTGAAGGTGGGTTCAAGTGCTGGTGCTATATCTGCTGCCCTGTGTCTAGCAGAGGGAGGAAGCACCTCCAAAACAGTAATGGCAGCTTTCAGAGTGGATCATGCACAACATATTTTCCTTGTTTTCTTAATGCATTTGCGTTCGATCAGGATAGGCAACCTTTTTGGACTTGTGGGCACAGTTAGCAATTTGAGGAACTGACCTGGACACCACCACAAAATGGCTGTTATGAGAGATGTTGGTAATTACAAAGGACAAGTAACTTGTCCAAAGGACAGAGGTGGTGCTTTCATTGAGGAGAAGGGATTCCAAAACACACTAAACAACAGCTTTGAACCCACAGTTTTCTTCAGCAGAAGGCAAACTCTTATCTCCTAACCCCATTCCCCCTATCTCTCTCTCTTATTCTGGAGCAGCACCCATAGACCACAACCCCTGCCATTCATCCTCCTTCTATTCTCACATGCACACACAACGTATCCGGCATGCATACACACACATCCACCCTTCTTTCCACTGAAAGCGCACACACACAAAATTCTTGCTCTGTTTCAGGATCCCCCTAAACTCCCTCCCCCTTCTCTCTATCACACACAAACACGTTTATTGAGAGTTCCAGGTTTACTCATATATATATTTATAATCCTTTTACTGTAGCAGTATGTGTCACTTTTGCCTCTCCTGAGTACTTTGTTGTAATGTAATGCTCCAGGTCCTAGTGGTGTCATTACTGGCTTCCATCTTCCAGTCTATTGCATAGATGTTTGTGCATTTATGACAGTGGCCAATTATTGTTGCCTCCTCTTAAAATCTTCTCTTTTACTAAACCTATCTAACATCTATCTAACATGTTATCTACCTATCTAACATGTACATTGATGGTGCTATATAAATAAATAATAATAATAATAACAAGAAATAATGTTTGAGAGTTGAAAACTTAAGCAGGTTTGTGTTTCTTGAAATTTCTGTCCTGAGGTTTCCCACCTGTTATATTCATTCATGTATTTATTGTGGTCAACAAACCAGAAATAAATAGTTATATTGTGAGGAATTTGGTTGTCTTTGTTACTCAGCTGCAGTTATTTTGACCCAGCCCCTAGGGGGCCAAGCTGTTGCTTTAGTTAACTTTCACTTTCTATTCTGATTGTTAGCAGTTGTGAGCCATGACCTAACAGGAGTCAGAAGTGTTTCATGGTTAGATTTTAACCTCTTCCCCTACTGTTTGTGCAAATATTACACCAAGGGCATGAGAAATTGAAAAACAGTTAAAAGAACAAAACAATGAAAATAGAATGTCTGATCAAAATATATATGCCTGAGATTGGCCTGGGAAACCTAGTCTAAGGCAAGATACTGACACAACATTAGGAAAGTGGGGCAAAATATATTCCCCAGGCTAAATATGCTAATGAGAAATTCTGAAAACTGTTGAGCATTTTTAAAATAATAATAATTATGTATTAGTATGGACAGTTGAACTTAAGGGGAATGAAAAGGATTCCTTACCTAAAGTGTGAAAGGTGTATGCTGCTGCTTGGTTGTCTTAATGAAAAGTAGTTTATGAATATGAGAAGTTCGACTCACATTTCACTGGTGCCAGAATCACTCCCATGTCTGAACAGACAGCGCAACCGTAGGCCATCATGAGCTTTTCAAATGCTTCTTTGTTTTGTTTTGTTTTAAATTATCTCTGAACATCGACATACCTTTACAAATCCTTGAAATTTGCATATTTTCACTATTGTGTAACGCATATGAATATCTGGCAGCTAATAATGGAGAGCAGTGGAAGGAAGCAACGAGCATGAAGAGGGTGGCAGCTACAGGAGAAGCAGCTTTTTGGGAAGATATTACTTCAGTAGTAGGTAAAGGTGTTTGCTAGCAAGGCAAGCACTGCAGTGGAGGATGAAATTCAGAAGGACATTACATTAACAAGAAGGGGATATTGATATGCTGGGCTAAATTGTGGACAGGCAATCTTGTGCTCCTGCTCACTTGCACAGGAGCCCAAATAAGCGAATGTTTTTTTTAAAAAAAATTGAGAACACATTAACATGTTCATAAGAGATTAGAAAATTATATGCATTTGATAATCTGATGCAGGGGGAGCTGGGAGTTTCCCTTGTGAGCCAGCAATCCCCAAGGACTTTGCAGAAAGGGTGCTCTTGATGGGAATAAGGCAGTGAAGATTTCTGTTGCAAAAGTGCCTGAGATATGTGCCAGGAGTGGTCCGGTGAGAGGTGGGGATGTATAGAGGGAAAAGCCACAACAAGCTGCAGGGCACCCCGTCATCTGTCAGGAGTAGCGAGCAAACCATCAACCAATGGCTTATTCTCAGGGTGGCGTAGTGTGACTTGTGAACTCATCCATTGTGTTCTGAAATGCAAAGCAGTGACCACCAGAATATGAAAGCATGGAATTCTGTACCATCAAAAGTTTGTTTTCCTAAGTTATATTCAACGCAAGTTTTGTGTCATTCTTATGAATTGTTAACATGTGGTGGGATGCTAGTATACCATGTTAGTAAATCTTAAATTCATGCAAGAAAGAAAGAAATCTGACAGATATACACTGATTTAAAATCGCACAATGGACAAGAAATTAAACAAAAGCTTCTCTGACCTTCTTTTGAATAGGCAAAGCATAGTTAAGATTAACTACATTTTTGTTTTAATTCGGATGAATCAACAAGCTGTGATGAACCCAAAACAGAAGCAAAACTTGCAAACAGCTCTTTGTGGCTCTGCTAGAGGAGGAGAGAAGACAGGGAGCACGCAAGCAAGGCTCGCTGTGTCTCATTCCTGTCATAATAAACTATGATTTATCATGATGTCTGAATGCAGCTATTAAGGGCTTAGAAAGGGTCATATTACTGTTCTCTCAATCAGTGCCATACTAGTCAGCATTGCTTATAATTGGGATGGGGGTATATTGATAGATTTCTCAGCATTCCAAGATCTAAACTACAAGCAATATGTTGTGCTAGCTTTAAAATAATGTTTCTTTCTCTTTAGAAATCCATGAAAGGATTCTTTTTCGCTAAACTGTATTATGAAGCAAAGGAATATGAACTTGCTAAAAGGTAACATATATTTCTTAACACATTTACTAATCAAAAATAATAGTTATTCAAACAGGTACTAGGATGTTCAAGGACCTCAGTTTATATTTTGGATAATTTCTGATGAGAGATCTTTTACTTTTTAGTTAAGCTTCCTGTGTGATGAGCGATATGTTTATTGTAACCATAAGCATTTACAATCGAATTTTATAATTTTCACTATTATCATTGTTCTTTAACATTTACGAAGTATCTAAACCTTTTTAAGTCTTGTACATATATTGAAGGGTAAGAGAAATATTCATGCTGGTTATTGATTCATACCAAGCATTGTAAACTTAAGCTAAATATGTAAAATTTGGGGCTTTAAAATTATTTTAAAAGAGCGTCTATAATGCATTGACATCACCTTCCTCTATTCTGGATTAATGTCATTAGTCATGAATTTCTGTCATGTTAACTTGCCATGCTGTTTTGTAAAGGTACATATCTACATATCTTGGTGTTCAAGAAAGAGATCCCAAGGCACACAAATTCTTGGGTCAACTGTATGAAGCAGAAGATAACATAGAGAAAGCAGTAGGCTGTTACAAGGTAAGAAATGTGTGACCCTACACTTTGGCAAAGACTCTATGCTTTGTTGTTAGAGGTTGTTGTATCTGAAATATTCTTATTTAAATATATTTCCATATTTTGCATATATTTTAGAATGCTAGAAAATATTTTCTAAGCTGTAACAACCTAGACCAAATCTCCCTGTTGGCTTAATCATAGCTACCAAATTACAGCCCAACAAAGTGTTGCCACCAAAAACGATGAGACAAGCATGTATAAACCAGTAAGGAGTTGCATGACTCTGGAAAGTCTTCGCAAGATAGAATCCTGTTGTATTTTACCGGGGCAGGGGTGGAGTCCCAGGGAAACTGGCCTATTACCACCTTCTAGGATTGCCTTGAAAAGAAAGCAAGATCAGTTGAGTGATCCTGAAACACTTGCCAAGTCACTTAGGCTACTACATTATGAAAATCTAATATTTTCTAAGTGGATTCAGGGGGTGGTGGTGAGGAGGAGTTATTTCAGACATTTGGTATACCATCTGACTGGTATTGTCAAATGTACGGAAGGATAATAATCAACTTCTCTTAAAAATTGCAGGGGCTATCTTTCTTTCTTCTACCAAGTAGCTCTGTGGTGTTAGCCCCATGACTCTAAAGATTAGGCTCAAGGATAGTAACTTATCCAAGACTGTCCCGTGAACTTTATCTGAACTAGGATCTGAATCGAAATTTTATACAACCCAGCTTATCACACACTGGCCACTAAACCTTACTGCTTGTTAGTAACTTCATAGAAAGTCCATAATATTTTAGTTTGCAGAACGTGATGGGAATGCTGATTAGTTAATTATGGAGACCCTTGCAATGATACAGGAGCCTTTGTGAGGGACTGTTCTGTGCAGTCTAAATTATGGGTTTGCATATAGCATTGGATTGAAGTAGATATTTGTCAGATTGGGATGAAAGATGTGCACACTGGGTTTGGGCCACTCTGCCTGGAGACACGTTTGTGTTCTGTACAGATAATTCCTTGTTCCAGGAGATTAGTCAAACATAATATTGCTTTATATTGCTAATGCCCAGCACTCCTGTCAAGAAGAGAGAGTAATTCTTTTTGCCCTTAGCGCTGAATTCTTTGTGAATGCTATATTTATGGAGTGATGAAAACTGCACAAATCTACACCAGACTAACAACAAAATAGTCACCTGCTTTTTATAGATTTGGACTATCCTTACGCACTGTGCCTAACGTAATTGCAAATAAGGGAAGTGTTCTTAAACAACTGTTTAAGCCTCTTGAACTTGGACCACGTTTCTAGTGGTCTGTTGCAAAATTATATTGCAGAAAAGCAGAATAACTATATTTCCTCTTTTTAATTGGGGCTTTAGCGTTCAGTGGAGTTGAACCCAACACAGAAAGACCTCGTATTGAAGATTGCAGAACTACTATGCAATAATGACATTACTGATGGAAGAGCAAAATACTGGGTTGAGAGAGCATCTAAGCTCTTTCCTGGGAGCCCTTCAGTTTTCCGACTGAAGGTAAGTGTTTTAAAATTTCTGTAGTGTGACAGTGTAGGGATTAGGCCTTGATAGGTAAATAAAAGCTTGAAAAATTGGTGGTATTAAAAGTTATGTTTGGCATAATAGAAGTAATTTTGTTAGCCTTCTGTATTCCAAGACTTCTCTTCTCATTTCCAAAAAATGGAAACCTGGTAATAAGTTACCATTCCTTTCATTATTTCAAAATGCTTAATTAACACCCCCCCTAAAAAAAATCAAAGGAACTACAGTGCATTCCCCCACTGTTTAAATGTAGTAATCTACTTTAGAATGAACTAGCTTGCTTATACACTACCATTTTCTTGGAAGAGAGAACCAAAATTATGTTTCTTTGATGTTTAAAATGCTTATCTTTAAAAATATATTACAGCACAACTTTTAACTGGTTGTTTATCATTACCATAGGAGCGTCTGTTGGATTGCAAAAGTGAAGATGGGTGGAATCAGCTCTTTGACTTGATCCAGTCAGAATTGTATGCCAGACCAGATGATGTCTATGTTAACATCAGATTAGTAAAGCTATACATGTCAAACAAAAGACTTGGAGATGCTGTGACACATTGTCAGGAAGCAGAGAAGAAAATTTCCCTCCAGTCAAGTTTGGAATGGTGCTCATGTGTTGTTCAGACACTTAAGGTTTGTTGAGTTGTATGATTGTGTGTTGTAAAGTATTTTCCTTTTATGCTTTTCCATAGGAAGTATTATAGTGTGCATCCTTAAGAGAGGACTAAATGGTGATTAAGCTACTTCGGTGTAACTGTCCATTTCTGTGTCAGAACTTGTTTTTGACAATGGTCTGAGCCCACAAATAAGGAAGGGTCAAGTCCATACAGGTCAACAGTATACCTATATTGAGTTGTATCCATGGGTGCCCTTCCATATGCAGAAAGTATCTTCAGCGTGCAGAAGATCCATTTCATATTTCATGTCAGAGCATTGTGAAATAAACATCACTAAATCAAAATAGGTTCCATGTATGCAGCCCCGTGCATAAGCCAAAGCATGGAAAGTCCTCTAGAACAAATACCCATAAATTCTTGTGCAAGTATCTGTGAAACAGACCTAGAGTCTATTTTTCTTCTGTTCGTGGTTCTTTGGAACCAGCACAGTGTGCTTTTACCTTGCCAAAGGTTGAACGATGACCCAATTGTTTAGCGCATGGATAACTAATGCAGATGTTAAGGGTCTCCTGCAGTGTACTAAGTAGACTGGCAAGACAAAAATGCCAGTCAAGCCACATTATTTGGTAGGATGTGGGGTGGGAAAAACTATCTTCCCAGCTTTTATTCCTTTTGGAGTTGCTGAAGTAATGATCTTCAACTTGTCTTTGAAAATATCCCTGGTTGAACTGCTTTGAGAACAATTGCCTTAATCTGTATGCATAACAAGGTTTTTACTTTATTTAGTTCTAGGCTCCTGGATTTCAATAGAGAATGAGTTGATGAAATAGGGTCTGACCTTGCATAGTAATGCTGGAGAGCTGATGGTTGAACCTTACTGCACATTGACCAAACCATGACTTCTGAATAATTTCCTCTAGGAATATCTGGAATCTGCACAGGACTCTGAATCTGATAAAACTAGCTGGAGAAAGACGCATCGGGATCTCTTGTTGGCTTACTCCAATCTAGTTGTAATGACACTTTCAAACAGAGGTGTAGAAGAAAGCAGAGAATCCCTTGAAAGGTATCTTCATTTTGTATAATTCATGTTATCTGAAGGATAGTCTCGTCCCATATATACCTGCATGAACCCTAAGATTGTCTTCAGACGGCCTCCTCTGGATCCCCAACCAAATGAAATGAGGTGGGTGGCTGCTAAGGAGAGGATCTTTTCTGTGGTGGCACCCTGGTTGTTGAATGCACTCCCCAGAGAGGCTCACCAGGCACCTATGTTGTGATCTTTCCAGCACCAGGTGGAAGACCTTTTTATTCTTCCAGGCATTTTAGTTCTTCAGTTTTTATTGTTTTAAATTTGTTACTGTAGTTTTAGGTCTTCACATTGCTGCTGGATTTTACTTTGGTTTCTACTGCAGTTTTAAACTTTTAAAAGTTTAATATCGGGACAATTTGTACGATTGTTGCAGCCCACACAGTGGGTTGTGGTGTGTGCGAGCAGCCATTTAGAATATTCAACCCTGGGTGGGGGTTTCCCATGGTTGGTTGTGTTGTCCAAATCCATGTGGCAAGAGTTGTTTGAGGGTTAAAAAAACCTCTTCAAATAACCCAATAGTCCATGGATTGTTAACCCTCAAACAACCCCTGCTGCCTGGGTTTGGATGATCCTACAGGCTGCAGCTGGGGCTTGAAAAGGCAACTGGTGCCCACAGGAGCTGTGACTTATTCTGGCTTAAATAAGCCACCATTGGCTGCAGAGTTCGTGCAAACCAAGGTCATTGTGTTTTATGTTTTTACCTGTTGTGAACTGCTCAGCTATTGGTAGTATAGAAATGTAGTAAATTTAATAAATAATATAGAAATCTGCAAATGGTGCCCCTTTTGGTATGGAAACATCCATGGTTTGGAGTTGTGTCTGCCCCAAGGCCTTTTGTTCAATTGAGAGATTTAGTCTCCCTGTTACTTTTTTCTTGTGCTGCTCTTTGCCCATTTGCAGAGTCTATGTATGAAGTATAACGGAAGAACAATAAGGGGCAAAAGAGTACGCAAATTGAAAGAATTTCTTTTAGTAGATGCACTAGTTTGCTAGGTTTTGTAACAAGAAGTGTTGAACCCTGAAACTGCTATTACTCATGAGCTTCTGTCTTGTAGCTTTGATCATGCACTTCATTCAGTGAAAGAACAAGCAGCTAGAGGCGATGAACTTTCTGTAACATTCCTGGAAATGAGAGGCCACTTCTATATGCATGCTGGAAATCTGCTGTTGAAAATGGCTCAGCAGAGTGAGATGCAGTGGAGAGCTGTTTCTGAATTGGCTGCTTTGTGTTACCTTCTCGCTTTTCAGGTAAGCTGTTCTCAAGGGACAGGCTGCTCTCATTCTTTTACACTATTTGCACTGTAGAACAGTGTTTTAAAATACTAATGCGTGTTCCCGTATGTGCAATACTGTAGGATGTGAAACTTAGGCCCTTCCTACTCACTCTTGAAACTAACATATTCCTTCTCTTTTTAAAAAAGAAAAGAGCCATATATAGCTGGAATTCACTTCTTGTCAACAGAATCTTGTAGCTAGAGCAGCTTTCCGTAACCTGGTGCCTTCCCAGCATTTTTGCTTATTGACCATGCTGACTGGGGCTGATGGGAGTTGAAGTCCAAAACATTTGGAGGGCACCAGGTTGGGGAAGACTGCTCTAGTGGTAAAAAGAAAGAAACAAGTCTGAAATCAGGAGGAGTCAGTTGCTGTCTGCAGATAATTTAATTTAGCCTAGCTGTGTAACTTGTGCACCTTGGGCTTGCTTGGCATGCAGGAGCGCTTACTCAGACCGGCATCCAAACATAGTGTTCCACTGTCTCCGTAGCTGGAGGAATTATGGCTGATGCCTCTGTGCAGTCACTTCCTATTCTGGCACATCTGTGAAGACTCTAGCTGCACTATGTGCCACTGTTGCACCATACTGGATCTAAACCTGTAACCACCAGGGAGTTTTTTGCTAAGTTTTGCTAGGTTCTTGCATCCTCTCATGCTAGGCAAACTTTCTGCAATCTAGGGGTAGTCTCTAGCCCCTCTGGACCTAACTGTGTATCAAAGAATTGTTTAAATGTCCTACCCCCATCATTTTCACAAGGAAATAATCCTGCATTCGTTAAGTTTGTTGTTGACACAATGCCAACTTCATTTTTTTTCCAGTTTAGCATCTTGAACAGAAATGTAGTGTAGTATTAAGTTGTAATAAGGTTGAATTTATGACTGTACTATCCAAGATTTCTACACTTCATAGAGAAATGAATTTTATTCTTAAGCTTAGTGTCACCACCATATCTTTCACTGCGGAGAGAATTCTTTATACTTGTCTAATCCCTACCAGGTTCCTAGACCAAAGTCAAAACTAATAAAAGGAGATCAAGCTGAACAAGAGAAGTTGGAAATGTTAGCCTGCGACCGACAGAGCCAATCTGGTAATGAGAAAACAATAGCAATTCATTTTAAATCAAAGCTGTTAGCATTAGTAGCTATGCTTAAGCAATGTGCAACTTCACTGAGTTGAAATTAGAAGTAATGAACAACCATCATAGTTAATGCTATGAGTTCAAGGGATAATGAAGTTTTATAAGTAGGTAAAATGTTAGGGACCCCAAAGTAGCTTCTTTCATTATCCCCTCACCTACAGCAGATCACATTCAGCTTGTTGTATTGTTATATCTACAGTTTTTCCTCCTTTGTGAACAGAAAGTGTTAAATTTAAGTACTAAACTGTCTGAATTTCAAGTTATGGAATGCTACCAGTTAACAAGGTATAATCTTGACGCTATTGGTGTATACATGCCAAATAGAAACTGCTGTTGCCATAATTAATCATGTCTATCTTTCCTTTTCAGGACATATGCTGCTAAACCTAAGCTACAGCAAGCAGGATTTTTTGAAGGAGATTGTTGAATCATTTGCAAACAAGAGTGGGCAATCTACCTTATTTGATGCATTATTTGGGAGTAGTTCTAGAGAAAGCTCATTCCTTGGCACTGATGATATCCGAAATGTTGGTGTACAGGCACCAGAATACATTGAATTAACTAGATATGATATCGGTGAGACATTTATTTTTAATACTGAATTTGTACATATGTATGTTATAAATACATTACAAAACAAGTATAGAATTTAGTCAGCTTAAAACTTCAGTTAAAAGCATTGAAAGAAACAGTTGGATATCAGCACTGTAGCAAATGCAAGGTTTTTACATGAACTCATTTGTTCAGGTAACCAGGAGTCCCCAACCGTTTTGGATCCCTGGGCGTATTTGAGAACTTGAGTAACCACCATGAGCCCCACGATAAAATATGACTAATCACATAATGGCTGCTGTTGAAGCCTGTCTAGTCAAAAGAGGTGGTGAGCTGGAGAGAAAGAACAAGGCTAAAGGCCAGGAAGGAGGGGGAAATAGCAAGGCAGAGGGGCAGAAGCTAGGAAGGGAGAGAAAGAAGAATGCTAGGGAGAGCAATAGCAAGGAAAGGGGGTGGGGGAGGTGAATAGAAAGGCTGAGAGGAGAGAGAAAGACCCAGTTCACGCAATCAAAACAACCCATGGCTTGTTAGATTGTTTGAGAGTTGTTTCCCCCAACAAAGCCAAGCTACATGGGTTCAGACAATGTGGCAAACTGCACCTGGGCTGGTAATTCGGCTAATGGCATCCATCACATGCTGCCAATTTAAGTAAGCCACCATGACTTATTTAAGCCACCGTGGCTTGTTTGTTTGTGTGAACTGGCCCTAGAGCAAAGGGGAGAGATCTGTGTATATGGAAGAAGGTTTGGTGGGGCCAGAAAGCAACTCATTCCTTCTCTTCCTGCCCATTGAACAACTGATCAGTGACTAGTTCAGGAACAGGAAGGAAAAGCTAGCACCCTAATGGTTTAAAAGTTTTTTAAATTTGAAAACAAATTTTTGAAGAGGACAGGGAGTGGAGAGCTTCAGCAGTGCTGTTGGAGGTTCCCGTGGGCCCTGCATTGAGGATCCCTGCCTTAGACTATATATGTAGATGTTTTTTGTGGGATGATTGAAGCCTGTTTGTATACTTACATTGCTAAATCTCTGGTTGTCTTTAGATGGGATAGCAGATAATTACTATGTACCATAGTGTTTATGCTTCTGTTATCCCCTTAATTTGTCAATATCTTCCAAATGCGATCTAAGCAAGAGCAAGTACTTTTGCACAGGCCTGTGGAGAGAAACGTAAGCATGTCCAGTGCATCTGAGATTTCCTCTAATTAGGCTATCGTTTGAGACTCTTACGTTTTGAATTGTCTAAACTTAGGCTCTAATTCACATTCTTAACTGGAGACTAAAAAGGGATGATACCTCCTGGTTTGTTTGAATGGGAGGAAATAGCATTATGTAACTAAAATCCTAGCTTGATCACGGTCTTATGATGGAGTATCATAAAACTGCTTATTTGAAAAGTAATAAAACTTCCTTATCTTTAGGTGCCATCAGAGCGCACAGTGGTAGTCTCCAACACCTCACATGGCTTGGTCTGCAGTGGAACTCCGTACCAACTTTTCAAGCAATTCGCAAGTGGTTAAAGCAGCTTTTTCATTTGCCTCAGGAAACATCAAGGCTTGAAACCAACGCTCCTGAATCAATTTGCATGTTGGACCTTGAAGTAAGAAAATAGTTTTAGCTGATTTTACTATAACATAAGTTTATGCAGTAATGTTTTCTGTACGACTTAAATGTGTGTCTTTCAAAAACAGGTATTTCTGCTTGGGGTGATATTTACGAGTCGTTTGCAATTAGAAGAAAAGTTTAATACTCGGTACATTGTCCATCAGCCTCGATTCTTGCCACTGCCGGTATACAAACAGCTTTGTACTGAAAGGCAACGAGCCTGGTGGGATGCTGTTTATCACAAACGAGCAGTGTAAGTATGAATGTTACTATGGTGGTGGTGGTGGGGTAGTCTGTCTTGTGGTAGGCTTCATTTCTGTACTGCAACAGCTTTAGTCTTATTCCTTGATTATTCCCCATGTTGAAGGATGTGATAAAAAGGAGTCCTTGATCTTGAATGTAATTTTGATGGCTGCCTTTTTCTATCTTTATGCTACGTATGAGACTTTCCTAGCAAAACTTTTAGCAGCTGTTGGAGTGATCCTTGTGGTGTAAATTCTATATTTAAAAATGGATTGGCTTGTTCGCATTTCAGATTACAGCTAACCAAAGAAAAGCCAGTCAATTGAATAGCATTATACATCTGACACATTTCTATATAAATGTTGCTTTTCAGACCTGGGACAGCAGCAAAAATGAGACTTCTCATTCAGCATGAATTAAGCATCCTCAGGGCATTAGGAAAACATGGTCTTCAACCAGCTCTGATTGTGCACTGGGCAAAAAGTCTTCTTAGAACGGTAAGTAGGCAGGTGGCATTTTCTATAAAGAAAAGCTATAAAGTTAATTCCACAAAGGTGCAATCCTATGCATGTTTTTTTGTTTTGTTTTAAAAGAGAAAGTCCTCCAACTCCCTAGCTGGGGGACTACTGCGAGTTGTAGCACTTTATTTCCGTCTAAACATGTTTAGGATTGCCCTCTAAACCTTTTATTTGTCCATGCAGTTGATTGCAGGTACTTGGGTCTCATATTGGAAAACAAAATCAGAATATAGTTGACAATTAATTTTTAAAGGCTTGGTTAAGAATTGGTTAAACTTCTTAGGCTATGTGTTACAATTTAGGAAAGTTGACATCTTGTGGCTTGCAAACAACAGCACTTGGTTAAAACAGAGCTAGAACTGAAAATTTGGTGTACTGGTTAGACTGTTTGACTCACTGGTCCGAGTCCTTGTTGGATCCACTGGACCTAGTTCCAAATTCATATTCTCTTTGGGTGCCCTTTGGCCAGTCGCCAACTTTCCGCTTGATCTACCTCCGAAAGTTGTTGTAAGGGGGAAAATGGGAAGAGAACAATACATGCTGTCCTGAGTTCCTTGAAAGAAATGTTGAAAGAGAAATGTGAAATAGCGTTACCATGACATGTAAAGATAACTCAGGTTATGTTACTTCACAGGGCTGTGGTCTTAACTCTTTCTATGACCAAAGGGAATATATTGGACGAAGTGTTTATTATTGGAAGAAAGTTTTGCCAATGCTGGAGATAATCAAGAAGAAGAAAAGTATTCCTGAACCAATTGACCCTTTGTTCAAGCATTTTCATAACGAAGATATTCAGGTAATAAAAGAGAGGCTGCTAGAGAGTTGCAGGAGTTTCCTATGGTAGTTATATTCCTAAATGCTTTTTTAATCTTTTGTCCAAATTCTTGTTTCGATGTGTAACTGTTTGCCCTTCTCCCCAAAGTAATAATTAACCTCTGCACCTAAAATCTGGCCAGCTAAACACCATCACTTGAACTATCACCGGCGTGTCTGCTTCCGCTATTAGCTTGTTTTTAGGCCTAGTTACTTTGGATTAGTCTTATCCTACTTCCTAATCTGTAAATGTTGAATTTGTGTGCGGGAGACAGACATGAAAGTGTTCAACTTAATTGTGTTTGCTAGGTGCAAGTAGGTGGGGGTGTTTTTACTTGGGCTAACAGACTTCAGAATTTGGATCTAAGACATATTGGTCCCATGTAGTCAGTATATAGAGTGCTTTACTATATTTTTATTGGTGGGGTTATTAAGGCATGGACAGCAATTAAACATTTACTCTCCAGAAAGTGGCTTAACTGCTGTCTGAGCTGTCTCAGCTGCTGTCTGAGTTCACAAAATTCAGTCCTAAGCTGGAAACACAATTATTCAGAGGAGTCCTGATGCCGTTTAGGATGGTTATATCCTCCTTTCCCAGATCAACAGGATTGCCTATCTTGTCTGAATTCAGCTTCTGTTAATTAGCCCTTTATAAAGCATATAGCACTTTGTGGCACTGATTCAGTTTTTTTGCTGCCAAGACACAATTTGGATAATCACCGTTTGGGCGCAGCTTGTCATATCGTCCAAACCTGGGGGTGCTGGCTTCTTGGAAAGCAAAAAAAAAAAAACCCTCCAATAACCTATGGACTGTTGTAGGGTTGTTCTTTCCCCAACAAGCCATGCTGCCTGGGTTCACATGACATCACAAGCCATGCCCAGGCAGTGATTTTTTCAAATTGCATCTGTGTTTTAAATAAGCCATAAGTCATGGTGGCTTACTTTGTGCAAACCAGTCCAATCTTTCAAGGAACTTATTTCTAGTTTATATAGAAATAGGCTACCAGATGGAACGTGTTGAGAACACTAGATGGTTGTGGTGATGGTTATAAAACAGCATAATGTGGTGCTATTTATGAGAGTGACAAAGACAGAGGTAGTGTGCCGAAGCATCCCCTCCCCATCGAAATCTTGCCCAGCACACACAAAGACAACTGGGGAAAATAGAATTTAGTGTAATACTTTAATTGGGAGGTGGCTGACTTTTGGGCAAGGTGGGTACAAGGCACTGCATTTGTGGACAGAGCAACCCTGTAAATATGTGTGCCTTCCATTCACATGCAAGGTGGCTGGGTGTGTGGTTCTAGCTGTTAGAAGGAAAGGCCATCTTTAAAGGAAGAGCAGGAAGTGAAGATGATCTGCCCTACTTATCTTGGTACAAGTAAACTGAATATGTTACATTTATTAGACAGTCAGGTACTTAGTCTACTAGCATATTTAGATAATTGGGTCCACATAATTATAACATCAAATCTCTCCCCCCCTCGACATCAGGTGGTGTAATATTTATTAAAGAGAAACTCATAAATTTGTGACAGATTCTGTACTGAGAAACTGGTTACATAAGACTAATGGAGTAAATTGCTTTCTCAGGCTTCCCAGGTTGATGAATATCAAGAAGAAGCACACATAGCATTCGCTATTTTAGATGCTGTTGATGGAAAAACAGATGATGCTATGAAAGCATTTGAAGCTATTAAAAATGTTGTTGCGTACTGGAATCTTGCTCTGGTAAGTGCTGAATTTCTTAGCCCTCCCCACACCAGCCTTCAAAAACTGTGTTCCTTGCTAACTCCTTTTTCTCTTGGCTAGATTTTCCAGAGGAAAGCTGAAGAGATGGAAAATGATGGTATGTCACTAGAAGAACAAGAAGAATGCAGGAATTATCTAAAGAAGAGCAGAGACTATCTCATAAAGATAATTGATGAAAGCTGCACAGATACTTCAGTCATTGAAAAGGTTCATGATTTGGCTTAGTTTTCTTTTTAATCACTAGGAAAACCTGCATAATGAGGGGAAAAGCATACTTGTTACAATATGTTATGTCTGGGTGTCTGATTATCTGATTTAATATTAAACTTACTAGAAAAGCCATAGTTGCTCTAAAGCAGGGGACCCCAACTTTTTTGGGCTCGTGGGCACATTTGGAGTGTTAAGTGTTACGGGCGCGGTCATGGTACATGTGGCCAGTCACAAGCTGGTGTGGCTAAAAGACAAGTAACTTGCCCAAGAACCTGAGTACAAGGTAGAGGAGTGGTATGAACTCCAACCTAAATCCATTTTACAGAACAGCAAGCCAGTTTCTCCAAATTACCTTTACAGTTCATTCCACTGTATTTCCCCAAATTAATAAGATCTCCCAGAGTTGGTACAAAAGAACTCCAGACGCAAATGCACAAGAAAGCCACTCCCTCTTTCAGGTTCGCCCCTAAACTTCTCTTGTGCGTGCAACCCCTCCATCCATTCAGTCATGCAACCGCGCACCCCATTTTTCCATCACTCAGAATCACACATGTCCCTCCCTTCTCCTGTGCCCCCATCCCCAAGTCCCAATGCCCACCCAAGGTTACTCTTCAACCCTCTCCTAGCCTTCCCCTCAGGTCACCACATCGCCTTTCCCCCACACTTGGCTGCAACAGCGGAGGCCCTTTTTTGGTTTTGGATCAGAAGTTTTAGCAAGTGGCCCAACCTGGCATGCTGCAGAGCAAATTGCCTGCCTCCTGATGCCTGGCGTCTTCACTCCCTAATAATCCCCCTGTGCCCAGAAACATTGTGGGGAAAGGAAATGAAGATGGCAGAAGGCTGCAAGTCAGGTGTTTCATTTTGCAGCCTCCCCGTCCTGATTGGGTAAAAAACACTTAAAAAATCAGGAGGGCCTGGATATCTTGGCAGCAGCCGAGGCAGCTCTTGGCAGCATCCCAGATACCACATTGCTGAACTCATCTCTAAAGCATCAACTACTCCAGATATGGATTATTTTGGATTGGGGCATTGGAATTAGTTCAGAATCTAGCCCCCTCTAGAAACATTCTGGTTTTAAGTACTAATTTTCATTTTAGTGAAACAAGGCAGTAAGTTTTAAAATCCAATGGCATTTATTTAACCAAGGTACAATATGCAGGCCATCAGCTTAACCGTATGTATGCCAACTGACTCTAAAATCACAATACTTTGTTATTTTTGCCCTAGTTACCTGTCTCCATTGAAACAGTTAAGGAGATGCTGGAATGTGTAATGCAAGAACTTGGGGACAATGGTGAAGAAAGGAGTCATACCTTAAACAATGATTTGAGCCAATCAGCAGAAACAGAGATGAAACATTCCAGTCCGTCACCCACAAAATTTTCACTCTCTCCAAGTAAAAGCTACAAGGTATATCCAAGATATATGTGTTGAAAGCTGTATTTTATTCTAATAGATCTAAACACCTAACAATTCCTATTGTGTTTTTTCCCCAGTTCTCTCCCAAAACCCCTCCTCGCTGGGCAGAGGATCAAAAATCTCTACTTCAGATGATCTGCCAGCAAGTAGAATCTATTAAGGTAAATAAAATAATAGTGTACTGCAGTGTGTACTATAAGCTCTCTTCTGGGGCAGAGATGTAGTGTATTCAGTCTAAAAAGGTCAAATGCAGATCATGTCCTAATGGTTGTAATAAAATCCCAGAGTACTGATTGGAGTATTAGTGTTAGCAATCTAATTTAAATTAGAACAGTTGCTTATTTCAAATTAATCAAGTGTTTTCTAGTTAGTTGTCTACTGTATAAAGTATCAGCAAAGTGCAGACAGAAGCTTTGAGTAAACATTTTAGTAAATTTTAATTAAGGATATTTGCATGATTTTCACTTTTGCATTTGCAGCTCTTTGCTGAATAGCCCTACGTATGCTATGATATGGCAGCTTCCAAATAAAAATATAAATTCATCAACTTGATTGTCTTTTAGAATTTAAAAAAGCAATAAAGACTGATCTATTCCAGCAGGCCTATCCAGTGAAATTTTAGAACGTTTTAAAGATGTTTTAATGTTTTAAAGATGTTTTAATCATGTATGATATGTTTTTAATAAAATTTTAATGTGTATTTTATATCATGTTTTTATACTGTTTGTTTTATACTTTGAATGGTTTTAGTTTTTGTGAACTGCCCAGGGAGCTTCGGCTGTTGGGCGGTATAAAAATGCAAATAATAATAATAATAATAATAATTTTAAAAAATCATAAAATTGAAAACAACCCTAACAAGAGAAAATAAAAATTAGTAAAAATGCTTTCACAAGAACTAGATCATCAACACCAGATTACAAAAGTCTTGCCAATCAGATTCAAGTTTGGCCTTCAGTAGCATTATGGAATCTTGTTACAAGGCAGCCTGTTGGGACATCAACTTGTTTTCTCTATTAGCGAAGGGGAAAACGTGACCTAGTTTGTGTGACACAAGGGTGGTTGAAAAGCCATGGTGGCTTATTAATCACCCTTGAGGATGCCGGCTTATTTCCCTAATTACCTTCGCTGGGTGCAACTTGTCATTCATGTGAACCTAGCAAGGGTGGTAGACAAACCACCCAGTGCCCACACTCTGTAGGTTTTCTGGGTGGTTTGTTAATCACCCCAGCTGCCCACTCTCACTAGGTACACATGTAACAACAAGCCATGCACAGCAAGGGTAATTAGGGAAATGAGCTGGCACAGGATCGGCTTATTAACCACCCTCATATGTCTTTACTTTTTAGTTTGTACGCCTAATGGCTAATTCCCTCACTAATAATAGTCTGAAAAGCAGGATAAAAATACAGCAAATAATAAATGAATAATAGACTAAAGTTCCATTTCAGTTTCTTATCACAAACACTTCTACTAATGCCCAAGTGCAGATCCTTATGTAGCTAAAATGGTGCATCCATGCACAATAGGAAGATATCAGCAGGCTTGGATACAAAAGATACAAAAAGTCTTTGGGGGGGGGGGGAAGCACTAAGGAGAGAAACCTAATGATGACCAAGCTTGCTGAGTAGCCACAGAACTCAGTTGGAAACGAAAACCATGGGGAGGGAGATTGGAATCAGCTGGCCATCTGGAAATGGCTGAGGAAGGCAGGTCTGTGGCCATGGAAGCCTTGGAGGCTTCAAAACATCACTGATCAGTCAACAGGAGAGGGTGACTGAGAGAGGAGAAAAGGGATGCAGAAAGGGTAAAGAGGAGAATGGAAAGCGGGTGATTCTTTTCTCTGTCTCTTCCTCCACTGTAGTGTGCTCCTTTTCTCCACTCTAAGAGAAGTGAGCAAAAAAGAATGGAGGAAGAGAGATACAGAGACAAAAAGGACAGAGAACCATTTCATTGTCTGAAAGGAACACTTTCTGCTTCACACTGCAGTTACCTTTATGTTAACTTCTCATGGGGGGGAAGTGAGAGTTGCCCATAAAGAGAAATCTAAGATTTTTATGTAGCCAGGATTGCAGGATCGCAATGGTCATATTGGTGCCCAAATGTTAGCAGCATAGAGAAGAGTTCCTGTTTTTTTCTAACTCATTTAGTATGAAACATTTAAAAATAGCTCTGCTAATGCATGTTCCAAAGCAAATGCAACTCCATGTTCACATCTTGCATATTGTGACTTATGACAGCCATGCAGGTGTAGTTCATACTGCATGTCAGGCTCTGGTTGGTTTACTACAGCCCTGCAGTGTTGTCCAGAGGATTTTGTTGCACATCTCACTTTGTGGTTTTCTAATTACTCAAAATTTGTGTGGTAGTTAGCAGCAAGGACTTAAAACCATGTTCATTTTTAAGGAGGATGTATCAATAACATCGTATTTCTGAGTGGTGGCTTCCCGTACCCTTCAGTTCTGTTGAGCAGATGTGAAAATCCGCAATATATTGGCATGAAGTTGTGTAATGTTCCTTCCTATCTTTTTGATAGAATGAGATGCATGAAATGAAACTTAACAATTCTAATGCAAACACACCTCATCGATGGCCGGCTGAAAGCTATGCAACAGAAACTATGTCGGATGGCTATCAAGGAGCACAGAACTTCCATGGAGCACCCTTAACAGGTAAATACATGGTGAAATTGAGTTCTAGAAATTTTATGTGAAGTTCAGAATATAATGTCAATTGATTATGAGTGGAGGCATTTAACAACATATGCTAAGTTTGTTTGTTTTTAATGGACCCCAGAACTGTGGTTGATTAAATGGATACTGTTGTTTTATACTGTTGTTTTTATATTTTTGATGGTTTAAAATTTTGTATACTTTTTAATGTTCACTGTTTTTAACTTTTGTAAACCACCCAGAGAGCTTCGGCTACGGGGTGATATATAAATTTAATAAATAAATAAATAAATGTGTAACAAGTTCCGAGAACCTCTTGAAGGATAAGCTAAGATATTTTCCCTGTCTTGGTTTCATAATCTTCAAACCTAGTTTAAAACTTGCCACAAGTTTTGAGGACGAGGCTGTGTCATCACACAGCAGCATAACATGATGGTATGCCAGAAGTGTAGAGAAATGCGTTAAGTGTTTAGATCTAGGGTTCCTGTCAGCTTATGTTCTCTTACCATTATCTCTTGTGTTCAGTTGCTACAACAGGTCCATCAGTCTACTACAATGCATCACCAGCTTATAATTCCCAGTATCTTCTAAGGACAGCAGCCACCAATGTGACCCCCACAAAGGTAAGTATAAATGTTTCTTGATAAGTTGTAATGTAACAATTAAAGATATGGAAAGCTGCAAGCCAAGTTGCTTTCTGTTAAATCTTGAATAATCTCAAGGAAGACTCCCTTTTTGGTAAATACTGGGACTGGGGAGGCAAACAGAAACCACCAGTAGCTCTTGAAAACAGATTAAGCATTGATGAAAATGAAAACATGAGATTGTTACTGGATTCACACAACATGCTAACCCATGATGGTTTATTTTCAGGAAACCCCCTTGATAAAGTTAGCCTGTTGTCTGTGGGAATGTCACACACACACACACACACAATGGGTTATTTCACCCAAATACGCCACCCTGTGAACCCATGGTCTTTAAGGTTAAGGGTTATTTTACATATGGTGGGTTAGTGTGTTGTCTGTTATACCAGTGTGGATTATGGAGATCACCTACAGAATTGCTTGGCTCAAGCAATCTCTATTCCAGCCACAAGGGGAGCTGGGATACCTGCCTGACTGGGTGAGGAGGAGGAGGGTGTGTGTGAAATAAGCTACTCTGTGTAGCTTGTTTGCCTAATTGTCTTACAGGAAAACAGTAGGTTGTTTGCATAACCACCAGCGTAGCTTGCCAGCAATCATAGGTTAGCATGATGTGTGAACCCAGCCCATGTGAAGCATGATATTCAGCTTTTGAGGCTTTAATACTAACATTGAGTATTCTATTTTTAGCCTCCAGTCTACGCCATGAACAGGCTTACACCTCAGCAACACATATATTCATATCAACAGCCAATGCATACTCCTCCACTGCAGAACACCTCGACTTGTATGTTTTCACAAGAAATGTATGGTACTTCACTGCGCTTTGATTCTCCTGCAACTGGAATTTTGTCTCCTCGTGGCAATGAGGACTACTACAATTACAGTGTGCCACCAACAAGCACAAATCCTCCACTTCCTGAGCCAGGGTATTTCACAAAGCCTTCAGCAGCTGCCCCAGTTTCCAGGTCTGCAGAATCAAAGGTGATAGAATTTGGGAAGCCTAACTTTGGGCAGTCTTTACCGGCAGATGGAGCAAAATCTTCACTGATAACCTCAGCTCAGTCAACTCAGCCAACCACTTTCAAATTTAATTCGAATTTCAAATCTAATGATGGTGATTTTACTTTTTCATCACCTCAAGTTGGAGCACAGCCCCATAGTGCACCATATAGTAACAGTGACAGTCTTTTGGGCCTTCTGACATCAGATAAACCTATCAAAGAAGATCGATACACAGGACAGAAGCCACTTGCTGAATATGCTGCTGGACAACGCAACATCTTCAGTTTTGGTGCCAAGAATCCTCCAAGCATTTCATTTACAGATAAAATGGGACAAAATCAACCCAAGTCCTCTGGGTTTGGCAAGGGCGATGTGTTCAGCTTCCAGGAACCTGGCAAACCCATTTTTGGTACTCCACATTCGGATATAGCAAACAGAAGTCATGAAACGGATGGAGGAAGTGTCCATGGTGGTGATGAAGATGATGACGGCCCTCATTTTGAACCTGTTGTGCCATTACCAGACAAGATCGAAGTAAAAACAGGAGAGGAAGATGAAGAAGAAATCTTCTGCAACAGAGCAAAACTCTTTCGTTTTGATGCTGAATCCAGGGAGTGGAAAGAGAGAGGTGTTGGTAATGTGAAAATTCTGAGGCATAAAATAACTGGCAAAATCCGACTACTTATGAGACGAGAGCAAGTGCTGAAAATTTGTGCAAATCACTATATAAATCCTGATATGACTTTGAAACCAAATGCTGGATCAGACAAATCGTTTGTGTGGCATGCCTTGGACTATGCAGATGAATTGCCAAAACCTGAGCAACTTGCCATCAGATTTAAAACTCCAGAGGAAGCAATGCTTTTCAAGCAGAAGTTTCAAGAGGCCCAAAACAGTTTGAAATGTTCTGAATCAGATGGTAGTCAGCAGGTTCCTCAGAACATTGGATCATTAAGAGAAATTATTACTCAGGATGCAAAGGATTCTGCTAAATCTGACCCTGGATACCTCAACTCTGGATTCCATTTCAAGAATAGATTATCGTCTGTCAGTAGTAGTTGTCAGCTTCCTGGTCCTGATGTGAGCAATACTGCAAAAAACGCTACGACCAAAAACACTTTTACAATTCCATCAAGTGGAGCTCCACCTGCAGCCTTTTCTTTTGGAAAGGAAGTCCCAGGAGCACATACTACACATGGATTTGGTGAGCAGTTCATGTTAAAGAAAGATCAGTGGGAATGTAACACATGCCTTGTCAGAAATAAAATAACTGCACAGAATTGTGTAGCATGCCAGACTCCAAACCCATCTAATAGGGAAGTACAAGCTGTGCTTCTTCCGACAGAATCAGCTATAACTTTCAAGCCCAACACTGAAAGCACACACAGTACATTTGGACTCACTTCCAATAAAAAGGAGAACCAATGGGAATGCAGGGTCTGTTCTGTGAGAAATGAAGCCAATTTGTCTCATTGTATTAGCTGCAAGAATCCCAGTGGAACTAACGCACCAGTGCTTGGTCCTCAAACTACATTCAAATTTGGCCAAACGGATACTTCAAAGGTCCCTCAGAGTGGTTTTGGCTCTGCTTTTATGAAAAAGGAGGGCCAGTGGGACTGCAATGTATGTTTGGTACGAAACGACGGCTCTTTGTCAACTTGTGCAGCTTGTCAAACTCCAAATCCGTCCAGCAATGTTCAGAGTGGTTTTGGGTCTGCTTTTATGAAAAAGGAGGGCCAGTGGGACTGCAATGTATGTTTGGTACGAAACGATGGCTCTTTGTCAACTTGTGCAGCTTGTCAAACTCCAAATCCATCTAATGATGTCCCAGCTCTCCCTGCTAGTGCTCCACCATCTGTGTTTGGCTTCAAAAGCAAATTATCTGAACCCACTGGAGGACCACAAGGGACAGGTTTTAAATGTGACATTTCAGAGAAAGGTTTTAAGTTTGGCCACCCTGCAGAACAAGGAAAGTCTCCCTTCACATTTCAGATTCCTGTTAGTACTGAAACTAAGCCTGCACAAGGAGGGTTTAATTTTTCAATGCCTGTGCCACCAGGTGAATTTAAATTTGGTATACAAGAACCTAGTAAAAATGTAACTGCAAAACAGAGTAAAGAAGATAGTCTCTTAAAAGGCATTGAAGAAAAAAAGACATTTGAGGAAGACTCTCCAGTCAAATCTCATGATACATCTAGCAAACAGAGCAGTGATTTGGTTTTTGGCCAACATGGTAGCACTTTCACTTTTGCCGATTTGGCAAAAACATCTGGCGAAGGGTTTCAGTTTGGTAGGAAAGATCCAAATTTCAAGGGTTTTACAGGTGCAGGCGAAAAGCTCTTTTCTTCTCAGGGTGCTAAAACTTCCAAAGCAAATACTTCTGATTTTGAAAAGGATGATGAAGCATATAAAACAGAAGACAGTGATGATATTCATTTCGAACCTGTTGTCCAGATGCCTGAAAAAGTGGAACTTGTGACGGGTGAAGAGGATGAGACGGTGTTGTATTCACAAAGAGTAAAACTATTTCGTTTTGATGCAGAAATTAGCCAGTGGAAAGAACGTGGTGTGGGCAACTTGAAAATCCTTAAGAATGAAGTTAATGGGAAACTACGAATGCTCATGCGGCGTGAGCAGGTCTTGAAGGTTTGTGCAAACCATTGGATCACGACTACCATGAACTTGAAGCCACTCTCTGGTTCTGACAAAGCATGGATGTGGTTAGCCAGTGACTTCTCTGATGGCGATGCAAAGCTGGAGCAACTAGCAGCTAAATTCAAAACACCAGAGCAGGCTGAGGAGTTCAAATTGAAATTTGAAGAATGCCAAAGGCTCCTGCTGGATATACCACTCCAAACCCCTCACAAACTTGTAGATACTGGGAAAACAGCTGAGCTCATACTGAAAGCAGAAGAAATGAAAAGTGGGCTGAAACATCTTAAAACCTTCCTGACAGATGATAAAACTAAACTCGGAGATGAAGAAAGTAAAAACTCTGTTTCTGCCACAAACGCTTCCGATTTGGTTATAAAGCCACATGCTGAAAGTACTGGCCCTACATTAGAATGGGACAACTATGACTTACGTGGAGAAGCACTGGATGATAGTACAGATAGTTCTGTGTATGCATTGCCTCGGGCCAGTAGCCCTGTGAGGAAAAATCTGTTTAGGTTTGGGGAATCTACCACAGGGTTTAACTTTAGTTTCAAATCTGCGCTAAGTCCCTCAAAGTCTCCTTCCAAACTGAACCAAAGTAGATCCTCTGTAGGCACAGATGAGGAGACTGACATTACCCAAGAAGATGAAAGAGATGGCCAGTACTTTGAGCCAGTGGTACCTTTACCTGACCTTGTAGAAGTAACGAGCGGGGAAGAGAATGAGCAAGTTGTCTTCAGTCACCGAGCTAAACTGTATAGATATGATAAAGACGCTAATCAGTGGAAAGAGAGGGGCATTGGGGATATCAAGATCTTGCAGAACTATGACACTAAACAAGTTCGTATAGTCATGAGACGGGACCAGGTATTAAAGCTCTGTGCCAATCATAGAATAACCCCAGATATGACCATCCAGCAAATGAAAGGCACAGAGCGAGCATGGGTATGGACTGCCTGTGACTTTGCTGAAGGGGAAAGGAAAATAGAGCTCTTGGCTGTGCGATTTAAGCTGCAAGATGTTGCTGACTCCTTCAAGCAAATTTTTGAGGAAGCAAAACATGCTCAAGAAAAAGATGCATTAATCACACCACTTTCTTCACGTGCCAATACCCCAAAGGAATCTCCATGTGGAAAGATTGCAGTTGCTGTACTGGAAGAAACCACCAGGGAGAGAACTGATTTAAAGCAGGAAGAAGAAACTGTTATACAAACTCCAGAGGTTTCATCAGTGGTCGGAACTTCTGAGACACCAACAAAAGCCGTAGTTTCGCCACCCAAATTTGTGTTTGGCTCCGAGTCTGTCAAAAGTATTTTTAACAATGAAAAATCAAAACCTTTCACGTTTGGAAACACATCAGCAACTGGATCTCTTTTTGGCTTCAGTTTTAATGCTTCTCCCAAGAGCAAAAGTGATAGCTCAGTGTGTCAGATCATGAAACAGAGAGAACCAGAGAGCACACATGATGCTATGACTTCCAAAGTTGCTGAATATCAAGAAAGAGGCGCTGCTGGTGGCAAAGGGGAAATTCAAGTGGCTACATCAAAAGCAGAAGGATTTTCTAATTTTTCATTTAAAACACTAGAAAAAGGTGAGTATTTCTTAAATTATAACTTATAAGCTAGAATTGTAGTTTTTTGGTGGGTGGGTGTTTCCACTTCACCCATCTTCTAATAGTTTAGAATGCTTACTAATGTACAAGTTCTAAATCTATAATGTTAAACCTAGGACCCTGTAAGAAAGGGAAAAGGCAGAAAAAAACCTTAAGACACATGTGCCCGGATCATCAAAACATTCTTGGGGAGAAGAGACTTAAAAGAAAAGTATACAGGGCCCAATTAGCGTAGCAGTTAATTGATCAGAATGAGCTCCTTTAATAATAGGTAAAAGTATACTAGTAGTCAGTGCAGTTGCTGAGGAACTGTTCTCTGTTCTCTGACTTCATCCATTCTACAGACTAGTTGAAGTTTCTGAATTCGATTCACTTGGAGCCCCATGTAAGTCACTTTGCGGAGTCTGCTCTCACAGTTAAAATGTTATGGAAGACATGACTTCTATGAGAGCTTGCTCAGATGGGAGCTAGCAAAAAATTGGAGTTAGTAAAATCTTGATAAAGTAAACATCTTATCCATCTCGGAGGCAATGCACTTCTGAAACACTAATTGTTGTGAGGCAGTAGTGTTGGAAGGCTCGTGCCTTGCTTTTGAGTTTCCTGGGAGTATATGGCTGTTGAAAGTTACTGCATAATTACTACAACTAGAAAGATCTTTGTTTTAGTATAATATGCAATGAAGAATCAGTGGTCCCTTTTATATTTCATCTTTGTTTGGCAGTGCCCCCTGTCCCTTTAGGAATGTCAATTTATTACTCAAATCCACACACTTTATTTTCTAGGATTTAATTTTAACCTTTTTAAATCTAACCCAATGGCCTTTTGGACCAGCGCATCTCCCCCTCAACCCAGTAGTAAAGGTATTTACACACTGCACTGAATGTGGTGTATCACGTCTTGGAAAGCACTCTACTATTTTGCTCCTGTACTCTAGCAAAATAACTGGCTGTTTTAAAAGTGTAGAGAAGTAACAACATGCATGTTAAAAAAAAGAAAGAATAATGACTGTACAGCTGTTTTATGGTTAAGAGGCTGGTTCTTGAATTCCTTAATCTGTTGGATTGCTTAATTCCTATGTCTTCCAATGTTCAACTACTGACTTTCAAGCTTTGCTTGATTATCCTAAGACATTAGTAGCAGTGGCTTGCTGGACTCAAGGCAGATAGGAAGAGTTTGAGAAACTTGTTGCAAATACTAAGTGTTTCAAAAGTCTTCATAGGACCACCTTGATGCTGAGTTTCCTCGTATCAGCATACAAGGAAAAATATGTTTTTCCAAACCTTTTTAATAGGTTATGCTAACTTATGAACACTCTTTGAACTAGTGTTCACCTTGATGTTTTTGCTTTTGAGTGTCTTCATGATCAGTGTCCCTGCATCGAATAAATATTTGTTCATTAAATACAGTGTTTAGAAAAGCCCTAGAAAAAAAAGGCTTATTTCATTGCAAAAATAGTGGCTTGACCCTCCCCTGCAGCTCCCCTGTACCACTTCTCATGATGTTCCACAGGGTTCCTCAACTAATCAGGGCAGATCTGGGAATGCAGTGCAGGATTCTTAGAGACAGTTTGCATACCTTGACTTCTACCAGTGGGAGCATCCCATTGGCCTTGTTTTGTTCACATGATTTCTGAATCCAAGCCAAAGAGTCGAAATACTACAATCTGCACGAGCAATCCAAATTTAAAATTCAGTGGAAACAAGTGTTCCATCATGAAAAGTATCTTACGTTACCTTATCACCAACTGTAAAAAAAGGATCTGCTGTTTGTTACTGTGTTTTGGCTATGCTCAGTCTGGCTTAGTTTTGCTTCCATTCTTAAAATTTTGAAATCATAATTCCATATAGGTCCAGTTCACATATAGGAAAGGAAAAGAACCTCTCGTGCAAGCACTTAAGTAATTGCTGACTTCTAGAGGGACGCCTGCTTTCGCTGACGTTTTCTTGGCAGACTTTGTAGTGGGGTGGTTTGCCATTGCCTTCCCCAGTCGCAGTTACCTTTCCCCCAGCTAGCTGGGTACTCATTTTACCGACCTCGGGAGGAAGGAAGGCTGAGTCGACCTGAGCCGGCTGCCTGAGAACCAGCTTCCGCTGGGATCAAACTCAGGCCGTGGGGAGAGTTTTGGCTGCAGTAACTGCCGCTTACCACTCTGCGCCACACGAGGCTCATGTTCACATATGATTCCTCTTTTAAAAAACCAATCAGTCGTCATGCACGCCTGTTTCACTTTTACCCTACAACCCATAACCGGCTCCTTCGTGATTGTGGAGCATATGTAATTGGCATAGTTAATTGGAGAGGGCCTTCTTAATTGACTAATTATTGCAGCCCTACTTCACATTAATATGTGAATGATCCATTACAGATTTTGGATGCAGGATTCTGGGAGTCTTGTTAGTTCAGTGTCAGAAGCTCTCGCTTCAAATGCTTGCATGTTAAAATTAATACATGCATCTGCTCTGATTTCCAAGTTATTTCCCTATATGTATTTTAAGAATGCAAGCGGGAAAAGGTAAGCTAGGAAGAAACCAACACAGTTTGAATTCTAGCATTTTATTTGATCTTAATATCCCAGAATGTAAACTCTGGCAAAGAGTTGTTGTGTGTTTTTCTGTTGTCAGATACAACTCTTGTACTCTGATCTTTGGCATATTTGTTCAGGAGTAAGTTGCTCCCCATAGGATTGCAGCCTAAAAGAGGCAGGTGAAGGGCACTTTTATTTAGAAAATGATGCAGCTGTTATCACTTGGCCTGATGCTTTTTTCAGCTTCTTGAAAAAAGAAGCTGAAACCTTAGGCACAATTCATAATAGCAGACCTTGTTTTCATAGCCTTGATTTTAATATTGGGTTATAAAGCATATTCTCACTCGCTGGCTTCCCTTTTACTAAAACTACCGTAATTTGGCTAGTTTCTTTGTTTTTCTAACTCATGCATTTTGTAAAAGAGATACTGGAATTCTGGAACATTTAATTCTAATACCCATGTAGGATTTCGCTTGCATTCTTCTGTGGGAATGTGCACATCGATAATAGTATGCATGCATAAAAATGTTTTAAGGTGCTTGGCATGCTCACATTATGACTGCTTGGTGCTCTAAAATGTATTGCAGATTAGTCTCTATTTAAGAATTGATACACCGACAGTTGCTTGGGAAGATGGTCCTTTGAGCTTGAATTGAGTGAAATAGCAGGTTGCTTTTTCTGTTGGTGTCATGGCTAGGCCTGTTCCCCTTAAGCTAGGAGAAGGAGTTTCAGGCAATCAATCGGAATCGGATTCTGAAGCAGAAGACACAGTGCCAGAAACGTACGAGCCTACAAGGGAAGTGGGGGAGGTGATTCTCACAGCTCTTCACCAGCTGGGGATGAACCTTCTTCAGACCTTATCACTGAAAACGTTAACAACCCACAGTCTGTGGGAAATCAGTATTCTTCAGAGGGAGAGGGTACTTCAGGGCTAGCTGATCCTAGAGTATGCCGCAGACTCAAACAGGCAGAGTTAAAGGAAGGCGAGAGAAGGTCAGCCTGGCTAGCTTCTCATCAAAAGCTCCTTCAGAACCAGTCTCCTTGAAGTTAAAGCGTTCTGGGAAAAGGCTTTCTGTTTTTCTTGAAAGGACAATTGTTTTGCTTAGTTTTCATAATTTTTGTCTAGAGGAAAGTTCCTAGAGGTTAGACTCTCTTCTGGTGGGAAGAGATGTTTATTGCCTGAATAAAGCTTTGTGGATTACGTGGCAGACCCTCTTTATTGTCTCCCAATAAGGCGGGAGGTTTTGGGAAACACGACAGTTTCACTGAAACTCTACGTCTTCAGTCAAGTGGAATAGGTGTTTCATGCTGAAGATTTTAGAGAAGCACTTTGATATGCTTTTAAAAGCAGTTTTATCATTAAGATGTTTGTGCTAAAAGGCAGTTGTTGTTTTCCTTGTCGAAATGATCTTAAGCTATCTGATTTTGTTGCACCAGTCCATTTATGTTCAAACCTATAAACTCCTAGCACTTTGATAATTGTTGCTTTTGGAACTGATATATCTTACTTTTCCCCTGTCCACATGATTTTATTTGGGGTAGGGGAGTGTTGTTCACATTCATTCTAGGTGCTATAAAGTATTTACTGCTTTATTAAAGATGTAGAAGCATCCTAACTGGCAACTGTGGTTTTAATTTTTGTGACCCACCCAGAGAGCGTGTAGAAATGAAATAAATAAATAAACTCAAAGAAGTGTTGCAAAAACTGAGCAGCTAGACAAAATCAGAGGTATTCTTCATCCTAGCATAATCCAAGTTAGCTGTACAGATAACAGCAAGTAATAGAACTTAAAACAAACAACAGTACCGGATCCTTAAAGGGGGAACAGTCCTATGGTCCTTGGAGATCATAGGATTCTTTAGAGGCCATAGTCACTGCTGTGACTTTGGAAGGGGGACTCTAGAATCCAATCATTTCCCCTCCCCACAATGAAAAGGCCCACCCCAACTACATAACAAGCAGCCTCAGAGGATGTCGATGTCAGAAAGGGTGTTGTGGCGGGAATGGAGCAGAGGCCAGATTATAAAGCATCCTATGGCCTCCCCAGCCCTGCCCCCACCAGCACA
This sequence comes from Elgaria multicarinata webbii, assembly GCF_023053635.1. Taxonomy (NCBI): domain Eukaryota; kingdom Metazoa; phylum Chordata; class Lepidosauria; order Squamata; family Anguidae; genus Elgaria; species Elgaria multicarinata. The sequence goes on along the minus strand of NC_086175.1, from coordinate 41,335,374 downwards.
TTTCCACTAGATGGGCTCAGAAGCCTGTCTAGAAGGGGAAAAAAGAACAAAGGAGGACAGAGAGGAGAAAATCACCTCCATCGCTCTTCCTGCTCTGCATTTTGAAATATGACCTGGAATATGCACATATTTCAACTATGTGACCGACCTTCTAACTTTGTTTTCCAGCATGGTTGGATTGTATGGGGGCTTTCTGATACTGGAAGTAATCTGAGATTAGTGCAAACGTATCAATTAGAGAAGCTATCGATACTGCTTCCTGTATTTTCAGAGTGTGTGTGTGTGTGTGTGTGTGTGTGTAGGCAGGCATGCGTGCCTTGGATTGGATCCAGGACCTCCTTTTGTTGACAAAAGGGCTCCACTCATGGAAGATGCCTCTGTGTAGCATTTTCAGGTGGAGGAAAGGGCTGCCATCAGGAGGATGGGCCAGGGAATCTGCTTTTGCCAACTTAGTTAGACATGCCTAAATCTGAATCTAACCTCTTTCTATAAATGTGTAATCTATAAACACACTCGCACAGCTCACGATGCTACACTGGAGTCTCCACATGGTGCAAACTGTATCTTTGGACATCTCCCTTGGCACCCATGGGCTCCCTGCCCTTCCTGTTTTTTATTTCCATTAGATAGTTTTTAAATTAAAAAATTAACTGCGAGGCTGGCATGCAGCAAAGCAAAATGATGGCCTCCAGTTCCATCCTAATTTCCAAGAATGTCTCTGACTGGTCATGCCCACTACAGTAGCAATTGTGTGAATGAAAAGCCCCATGTTGTGCCAGCTATTTTGTGTGAACTTCCGCAACCCTCTCAAAATTTCAGCTCTGCCCACCTACTTGGGCAAGACACGATTTGAATAATCGCCACCCAGTTGAGACTTGTCATGTTTTCTGAACCTAGGTGGTATGGTTTGTTGGAAGGGGAAACAACCCTCCAATAACCCATGGTCTGTTGTAGGGTTATTAGAGGGTGGTTTCCCTTCCAAGAAGCCATGCTCCCCATGTTCAGATCACATGACAAGCCATGTCCTTGCAGTGATTACTCAAATCATGCACAACGATTTAAATAAGCCATAAACCACGGTGGCTTAATTTGATTGTGTGAACCAGGTCACTGTTTCTTCTGCTTTACTAGTTTAGACCTTAAAATTTAATTTCACTAAACTTCCCAGAACTACTTTTTAAATAAAACACTTATACAGTGTAAAACAGTGCCTAGCCCTTGAGTTCGGTTTAAAGGCAATGAAAAGAAGATGTGCTGAATATAGTTGTTTAATGAGAAGCATGGCATGAGTTTGGCCAGTGCCGTTCATTGTTGTCTTTAAAGCTTGATTCTTTGTCTTCTTGTTGAATACATGCCTTCCCTATTTTGTAAATATATTACTATTAAAGTGCAATTGCTGACTTTAGACTTGCTCAAATAATTCAGTTGCATTTTTTTCCCTAGCAGTTGAGATTAAGAAGGAACCAGATACAGTCACATCCGATGATGTATTTATTGTATACGAGTTAACACCCACTCCTGAGCAAAGAGCTCTTGCAGACTCTCTTAAATTACCTCCAACGTTTTTCTGCTACAAGAACAAACCTGGGTATCTGAGTGAAGATGATGATGGTAAGAAGCATTACTTGACCGTTATTCTCTCCTATAAACTACAGAGCAGGATTAAAAAATGAAGCCTTTAGACAAGTCCAACTGAAATCCCCAGAAAGTTGTTAAAATTTATTAAGTCAGGAGAAATAAAGTGTTTTATGTGCAGAGTGCTGGAAATCAGTTCTTTGTGATCACCGTGTCTCCTTTTTCTGTTCCCAGTTGGTCTTGTAGAGCAGAATAAAAGTTAATAACAAAGATGCTTGGAAATTGTTACTGTTGACAATTTTAAAACTGTTATTCATGACACCAAGACCCACTTGGGCTACATGGGTAGAACAAACCTCTAGCTCCCTCCAATTCTGAAGTGCTGAGGGTGGGTGGGGCAAGGGGTTGCTTTCTCCCCTGATCCCACCAAGATTAGAGCTAGACAAAGGAGCAGGAAGTTCTCACTTGATCTTGTGCTGTATTTCAAAGACCTAACATGAGGTCAAAGATAGAGACTTGGTTCCTTTTGGGCGGGAGGTCTTGGAGATAAACGTTTATTTTATGTTGGCCCCTGCTGCTCATGCATCTGAGATAAGGCAAGTGGTCTCAGGCATTTTAAATTTGATAGTTTTTACTGCTAGTCATATTTAAGGCCATTTCTTCCTTAAAATGTAGCAGAAGATACACACTTGAATGCTTACTTATAGCCAATTGCATGTTTATCCTGCTTCTCTGCTATGATGCCAACTTTTATTTTCATATTTCAGATGAGGACTATGAAACAGCTGTAAAGACACTTAATGGAAAGTTGTACCCTGATGAACCTGAAGAACACACACAATTTCAGGAAATTGACACAAGTAAATATAACTACTTGGGGAAGAGTTTTGTAATTTAGCAAGCACAGGAATGTAACTGAACTTTTCTAATCGTTGCCACATTGCTTACTTACTAACATACTAAGTCACTAATTTGCAAAATATTTACTGTATAGTGAAAAGGCAAGCTTAAATTTGACATAATTTAAGTGTGCATAAAACTAAATGCCATTAAAATGAGTTCCTGTAGTCCAGGAGTGGGGAACCTGGTGCCTCCAGATGACGATAGACTTCAACTCCCATCAAGGTGACAATAGACTTCAACATCCTTGGCCATGGTCAGGGATGATGAAAGTTATAGTCTAGAGGACCCTTGGACTACAGAAACTTCTCAACCACCTCTTAATTGCTCTCTCAAAAGGCAACGCTGTTGCCACAAAGGGGGAGAAGCAAGCCAAGCCAGATGGTGAGGCCTCAGTATTCTTCTGAGGGAACCTGCCCCGTCCAGACCTCAAGTTGCATAAAAATGAAAACAAGTGCTGTTGTAAAAAGAAGCTGCATCTAATAGAATCTTGTGTTCTGTGTGACTTAAAAGTACCGCTGAAGGAATCTGCCCCGCTCCTCTGCCCATTCCCTTTGCTTCTAACTACTTCTGTTCCTAGGGTTCATGTGAAGGCCTTCCCTAGTTAGATAAGCTTTTCATTAGGATATTTAGAGGCTTCATCATTCTACTTTACTGTTTGTTCTTTTAAATAAAATCTAAGGTACTCTTCTGTTTTGGTATCATAGGAGAAAAAGAACCAGAAAGTAGGAATGACTGTGTTCTTGTATGGGAAAAGAAACCAACTCCTGAAGAAAAAGCTAAAGCAGAGACCCTGAAGCTTCCGCCAACCTTTCTCTGTGGTATTGGCAGTGACACTGATGAAGACAATGACAACTTGGAAGATTTCCAAACAGAACTTAGAAAAGTTCAAGAAACGAAAGTAAGTATCAGAAGATTGGGCTTCAATTCCCATGCAGCTGGATTTGTTTGAAGGCTTTAAGTATAACCGTAGTACTTTCCGTCTACCTGCCCATCACAGTCTGCCTTTCATGCTTTAGTCTGTTAGAGTGAGGTCCTGTGCCATATAAATGTTATGTATATGTATATTAATCAGAAAGGATGTTTTTCCACATGCATGTGAACTTGGGTCTTTGCCATTCCTCTGGGCCATCAGGAAACTTAGAATTGCCAGTTACCTTGGTACCTTCAAGATGATTTCACATCACATTTCTGAATGCTTGTATTAGAATAAAGAGTTCATAGGAATAAAAAAGGCTATGTAATCCGACCTGTTGATCAGGGTAGGATTGTTCCTTAAGCGTACACAATCTGAATCGCAGTGTTCCACAATCAGAGAGTAAGTGCAGAAAAACATAACTTATTTGTGCAAATAAACCCAGCAAGAAGTAACAGAGGAAAGGCATGATCCCAAGGATCACTGTTAGTATGGCCTGAACCCTTCCAAGTCACTCCAAAAGAAATGTGGGTACATGTATTTGCCACATTCATGAACAAATTGTTGAATGGAAATGTCCCTACTTCAACTGCCTGGAACATGCACCTGTTCAATAAGTAAACTAGCTCTGGTTTCACGTACTGTCTAATATTTCTATGAATTTACCTAAACAACCTCTGAAGACAAGACACCCATTTAAAACAACCAAACTTTACAGTGAATTTCTCTTCTGTAGGATACTCAGGTGGAAGAAGTAACCAGTTCAACTGAAGAAGTAACCAGTTCAACTGATGATGTTTGCACCACAAAAGAAGAAGAGCCTACTGTTGCGGCCAGTAGGACTGAAGAACCAGATTCTACCACCGAACCTACACACATTATACAGACTTTATTAGGAACAGAAGATAAACCTGTTGACTTGTCAACTAAAAAAGAAAGTGATTCCAGATCTACAGCCTCTACAAACCAAGGTATTTGTGTGACATATGTAAAACCCCTATACAGATAATCCCCAAATAGTTAAAACTTTGCTTCCATAATGAAGAGTAACAGTTGAGAGAGGTTTGGTAGAAATGGGTCTTTGCTTGCTCAAATAGTAGTAGACCACATTTACATGCAGTTGGGAGTGGAATATATATTGCCTTGGTAATGTCTTTTCAGAAGTGAAAGCTGAGTTCACTTTCTACTTCAGTTTGTGCCAGGATTTATTGTACTGGTGAATAAGTCAAGGTCCCTGTTGCATTATGTAAAATGGACCATAAAATGTGTGCTCTTTTCTTCCTTCACATAGAAAACAAACCTTTCTCATTTGCCCTTGGCAACATACCTGGCTTGTCATTTGCTGATCTGGCTTCAAATAATTCTGGAGATTTTGCTTTTGGTGCTAAAGGTAAGATCTGCATTTTTATACTTCGCATTTATACAAATTATAAGACTTATTAAATCATTTTATTGAGGAAGAAAGATAAACGAATGTGATCATAGAAATACTTGTTTGGAATATTAAGGTTTTATCTTCCCGTCTAAGCAGACAGAAACTTCAAGTGGGCAAATACAGGAGCAACTGTATTTGGAGTACAGGCATCCACTAAAGGAGAGAATGAAGATGATGGAAGTGATGAAGAAGTTGTACATAGTGATGATATTCACTTTGAACCAATAGTATCACTGCCAGAGGTAAGACTTCCAACCACGAATCTAGGGAGGAAGGGTGTATCTACTTTGCAAGTTTCCTGGTACAGTGGACCTGCAGCACTGCTACTGTGTTAGCTATAGCATTATTTGCAGCACTATTTGTAATGTTGGAATTGAATGGGATATGGGAGGTCAAGATTGCTGGGACTTGGGGGATTTAGCAAGGGAGATAATAAAGTTAAAAGTCTATGCATACATGCAGTTACTGTCAAACAAGGCTTTAATCTGAAAAGAAGTTGACCTTCCATATTTTCTTCAGAAGGCTGTTGTATATTTAAAAGTTCATTAATTTAAAAGATGTTTGGCAGAGACTCGCAGGAAGGGTCCTGCATTTCCACAGACACAACCTCCTCCACTGCTTTCACTTTTGGAATGTTGCAGCCTCTTCTGCATATTTTGTAGCCTTGACTTCAGGATCCTCTGCCTCTTCATCAATTAAGTATGGGTTGCTATTTAACAAGTTTCTAATGAGTTGGACTTGGCATTGATGATTGCCAACTATAAGCTGAGGCGGAGGAGAGGAGAGTGTCTACTTGCTGGCATACCCAGAGAATATAGTATATGATGAGGGCATTCCTCACTCAAAAATTTCCAGCAAGAGATGCTGTTCCCTTGCAAAGTAACAAAACACCTGTGTTTGCTCAGATACTGTTTTAACCACCTCAATATACATGAAGTGCTTTTTAACAGACTAGAATGCCAATTGCGACCTCTCCTGGACAGATGTTGTGTTATTCTTGAGGCCTGATCTATTCAGGACCCAGTCAAAGTAGTTTCTTTGGTTACATTCTTCTATTGACAAACGCACTACAGGTCTGCCCTGTCAATACTTTTCCATTTCTTAGCAAGTAGTCAATCCTGGATGTTACCATGTGGTTTGAAGGAAAGTACAGTTGGCACAGAACACTATGCTATGCTAGGCTATGAACTAGTATGGGCTATGTGGAACATACTCCAGTTTTTAAAACACTTACACTGGCCTCTTGTGGCTTTGCAGATGCAATGCAATTTATCTATAAAGCACTAAACATTTTTTGGATTGGGATATATCAAGGCCCAAACTACTCCTGTATGAACCTGCCCATGTTTTGAGGTCATCAGGGAGACCTCCTACAGGTACCCCTGTTGACTGAAAACAGGCGGGTGGTAAGCAGGAATCAAGCCACTGTAGCGGTGACACCCCATCTTTAGAATGAACTCCCTGCCTTTTTGAGCTTTAGACACGAAGTAGAAAGTATTTTATTCATCCGAGCCTTTTAATTTGATTGTATTTATTGTGATTTTGGAATTTGGTCTGCTGCTTTTAAGAGCTTTTAGATACTGTATTTAATGTGGTTTGTTCTTGCTGATTTTACTTTCCTGTGTTTTTATTCTAATTCTATTTATTTGATTTGTTAGCTGTTTCATGTCCTTGATAATGATATAATATAAATCTATTTAATAAAATAAGAGTTCATTGTTTCCAACAACATATATGTGAGGACAATGTACTACACAAATTCTGGTATATATGCATGTTTACTCTAAAGTGGAAAAATATGCAGATGGCACCTAATATAATTTTTGTGAACTGCCCAGAGAGCTTTGGCTATGGGGCCGTATAGAAATGTAATAAATAAATAATAAATCATGTTTTCTGACAAGATCCTGTGATTCATGAATCTACTTGATTTAATGCTGCAATCCTCTGATCACATGCCATTGAACACAGTGGAATTTAATTCTGACTAAACATGCATAGGATTGTGCTATGACTCAGTTTACAGTAGTACTGATCTGAGTAAACATGAATATTTATCCTTGGTGTAGGTTGAAGTGAAGTCAGGAGAAGAAGATGAAGAAATTATCTTCAAAGAAAGGGCAAAACTCTATAGATGGGACAGAGAAGTCAATCAGTGGAAAGAACGTGGTGTTGGAGAAATAAAGATCCTCTTCCATACACAGAAGAAATGCTATAGAATTTTAATGAGAAGGGACCAAGTTCTCAAAGTCTGTGCAAACCATATAATCACAAAAGCAATGGACTTAAAACCCCTGAATACCTCAAATAATGCTATGGTTTGGACTGCAACAGATCATGCTGGTGAGTGTTTTTGTAATGGTATTCTCTAGCTGATTTCCCCCTCCTAATATTAGATTATGCTGTGAATAATATATGGAATCTTTATTTCAGATGGTGAAGCTAAGATAGAACAGCTTGCAGTCAGGTTTAAAAACCAAGAGCTGGCCGATTTGTTCAAGAGGAGATTTGAAGAATGTCAACTAAGCTTGTCAGAGTTGCAGAAGGGCCACATATCCCTGGCAGCAGAATTGTCAAAAGAAACTAACCCTGTGGTATATCTTGAAGTTTCCGCTGAAGAGGAGCCTCTAGGGCATATAACCATAGAATTGTTTTCAAATATCGTTCCTCGCACTGCTGAAAACTTCAGAGCATTATGCACAGGAGAAAAAGGATTTGGATTCAAAAACTCCGTATTTCACAGAATAATTCCAGATTTTGTCTGTCAAGTAAGTGAAAATATTAATGCTGAGAATATATGCAAAATGTCCCCCAAGATATCATATAGTATTTTAAAATTCTCTGGGAGCCTCCTTCTCAGTGATTTATATTTACCTAGTTTTTTGTAGTTCTTTTAAGCCCAAGTTAGGTAGGTAAGAGAAAATGAAAAGTAATGCCGTGATTTCAGATCTTCCCATGCACTTCTCCAAATTGAAGCCACCATATTTACTTCAGTTGTATCCAACAGAGACACACTTTACTGGTATAGAGAAATACAGATGAAGCAACAGAAGGTCAATCCTTAAACAGACCGTGGGTTGGGTCATTGATGACTCCATCCAGTGTTCAGGGATTCCTCCCCCCACACACACACACACCACAACTTACCCCATCCAGCAAGAATTCTCAACCTTTTACGTAGCACTTTCAAAGGACTTAGAGGAGTTACTGTGGGAAGGAAAGTCTGCTTCCAGTAGCCCTGTTGTACGTACCTAAGCTGAGATCCAACCCCATCAGAATGTGTTCACCATCCCCTTTATTAACTTGTTTAGGTTTCCTTCAATAACAGCATGAGGGAACATATTTTATATTGGCTTCTTAACCAAATGGGACTTAATGCCTTTCAGATAGCTGTGAAAATAAAAAGCAAACTTGCAAGTGACAACTGCAGCTACATTCAAACAAGACATAACATTCCATGGTTTGCTGCATTGGCCTGAGACTCTCTGTTGCTTGTGTATGTAATAGCAAATCAGTTTGCTATCATGTCTCAATACAGTCATAGCAAGATATACATGGAGCATACCAAAGGTGCTAAATAAAGCTACTATTAATTTGGGTCCCATATCTGTTTTCTACCAGCCATTGTCTGACCAGCAATTAAGAACACTATATCACACAGAATGTAGTACTATGTTGGTAAAACACATTTTTGGGCATGTTGAGATGTTTCAACCTATATTTTTCTCCACTCAGTTTTCTCTATTTGTTATATTCCAGGGAGGTGATATTACTAAACATGATGGCACAGGTGGAAAATCCATTTATGGAGATTCATTCGAAGATGAAAACTTTGAAATAAAACACACTGGTCCTGGCTTATTGTCAATGGCAAACCATGGCAGAGACACCAATAATTCTCAGTTCTTTATTACTCTAAAAAAGGCAGAGCACTTGGACTTCAATCATGTTGTCTTTGGGTTTGTAAAGGATGGTATGGATGTTGTTAAAAAAATGGAAACTTTTGGATCTTCCAAAGGAGTGTCAAAAAGAATTGTGATTACAGACTGTGGGCAAATATAAATTCATTGCTCTGACATTTATGCAGATTAAGAAAATTTAATGTTCAACAGATTTAGATAAAATTATGTTCAGGTTTTTTTTTTAAAAAAAATGAACATTTCTGATGTATAAATGTAAAATTACAGCTTATAGCTGAGTACTTTTTTAATGTGTTTCAATTGACTTTGCATGTTGTGAAATAAAAGTTCAAACACTGGTAAATTTCAGGTGTATTTTTGTTTCCTCCTGATTTTTGTATTAAATAATTTAAAATGAAATCCCTGGAGTCTGAAGTTCTGTCAACCTGGTTTGTGCAAGTTTCCCAGTTTGCCTGAATGGTTCAAATAAAATTACAAACTACTGTGCGATTCTTACTTTTATTCCTCTTTTGGCTCTCCTGATTCATAGGCAGTCTAGAAACAATTATCTGTATTTTACTTTTGCCATTCATCTTAGTAAACAAAATGATTCTGCTGCTTGAGTCACCTACTTAGTTGGTACATTGCCCCAAATGTACTTAGGTATTTTAATTAGTGAACTATTTCACTTGGATGCTGGTTGAAATATGATTTAGGTCTTCTATGCTTGGGATGGAAACCTCTTCTGCCATCAACAAATCACATAATTGCAAGACAGCTGTTGTAAAGACCGCTACAGTAGTGCTTATAGCAAAATAACTAACTCAAGCCAACAGTTGACACCACATTTATATCTTCCCATGGCAACTACAAAGACAGGTTTCAAATATAGTCCAGCCAGGTTGTAGGAAAATCAGTAAACATTGCATGATTCTCATGATCTGAGCTATCACTGACCCGGTTCACATGATGCTTAAATAAGCCATGGTGTGTGCCAGGCACCATTTGTCTGATTGCCTGGGGGTGGTTTGTTTTGTCTGAACCCAAGCAGCATCGCTTGTTTGAGGGTGAAACAACCCTCAAATAACCCATGGTTGGGCTATTGGAGCGTTGTTTCCCCCCTCAAAGGCCTGCCTGGATTCAGACACCACAAGCTGAGCCTGGACAATGATGCTGATGGCTTATTTAAGCTGTGGTGATCATGAAAACTGGCCACTCTTGTTTCTTCTGGCTGGTAGGCATGAATGGGATTGTTCTATTAACTGCTGGAGCATTAGAGCTTGGTATATCATTTGGTTTTTATTATAACACTCTAGGAACTACGATGACATCCTACAAGGTTTGCTTTTGTGGCTGACCTTCCTTTAATATACTAAAAACATACAGAAGGCAGGGTATTACGATCAAGGAGGTAAAATTTATTTATTTATTTATTACATTTCTATACCGCCCAATAGCCGGAGCTCTGGGCGGTTCACAAAAATTAAAAACATCAAAGTATAAAACAACAGTATAAAACCATAGTACAAAATACAATATAAAAGCTCAACCAGATAAAACCAGCAGCAATGCAACATTACAAATTTAAAACACCAAGTTAAAATTTATTTATAGACTCTTAAAATGCTGGGAGAATAAAAAGGTCTTCTTCACCTGGCATCTAAAAGCATATAATGTAGGTGCCAAGCGAACCTCCTTAGGGAGCTCATTCCACAGCCGGGGTGGCTTATTTTGCCTTAGTGTCATCTTGTAAACTGTTCCATTTATCTTGGAGCATGAGATGCCAGCTGGTTCAGCCACTTGAGGCTCAAACAGATCTCTGGATATTGGTGCTGCTACCTGCAGTAAGTTTGCATATCCAGCAGAACCAAATGGTAAAACTTGCCCAACCTGAACAGCACAAGGTTGTGATTATTATTTTTATTTATTTATTACATTTTTATACCGCTCAATAGCCGAAGCTCTCTGGGCTGTTCACAAAAATTAAAACCATAATAAAACAAGGTAGATTAGGTAGACTTTCTCCCATTCTGCTTCACCTTCAGCCAGAGACAGCATGGAGCTATCCAGTACAAACCTAGAACACAACCTCCATTCTATACACATGATCCCAAACAATATACAACGTAATGATTTGTAGTTATAACTATACATAGCGATACAGTTGGGTGTGTACATGAGTGGGCAGACGTCAGGCTTACAGAAACTAACTTGGGGTGGTTTTTTTTGTTATAGTAGAGCACCAACCAGTGTCTGGTGCAGAGGCCCAGGCACTATTAACAAGAATTAATGAACAGAAGCAGGGTGCTCATCCCAGAAATGTGTGATCCATACCAGAAACCAGCTCAAAAGTACTTTCACACAAAAGTCCACTCCATGTTTCTCCTCAAGTGTTCTTTATCAACCACCTCATGGGCGTGGGGGGGGGGGATGCTGGGAGTTGTAGGAATTATTAGTCTTAACATAGGATTGTGCCCTTTGCTGCTGTTTGAAAATGAGTCCCAAACCCTTGCTGATTAACTGCAAATCACCCAGAGATCTACCAGTAGATCCGAATCTATCCTTCTCTCATCCCTTCCCCATGCAGCCTGAAATGAGAACACAATCAAGGGGAAGCTTTGCCACTTGATAGTGCAGAGGGCCAGTGTGGTGTAGTGGCTAGAGTGGTGGAGTAGATACATCTACACCAAGCAGGATATAACGCTATCAAAGCGGTATATGGCATGTGTCATGGGTCCCAACAGTTGTCAGTGCACTTCAATACCGCTATAAAGCAGTAGTGTGGCTCCTGCCTTGGCTATCGTATGTACTACTTCCTACTGGGCCACGAAGCTCACGGGGTGACTTTGGTTGTTGTGAGGATAAAATGGAGAGGAGGAAGGCTGTGTAAGCATCCTTGAGTTCCTTGCAAGGGGTGGGGGGAGATAAGTGTAACAATAAATGTACCTAAACTAGGGTGACCATATGAAAAGGAGGACAGGGCTCCTGTATCTTTAGCAGTTGCATAGAAAAGGGAATTTCAGCAGGTGTCATTTGTATGCATGTCGCACCTGGTGAAATTTCCTCTTTATCACAACAGTTAAAGCTGCAGGAGCTATACTGTGTGTGTGTTAAAACAGCATTTTAACAGCATTTAATAACGTTAAGTTTGTTTTAATGGACCCCAGAATTGTTGTTTTAAATGAATACTGTTGTTGTTTTTATACTGTTTTTATGTTTTTTAAATTTTTTTGTATACTTTTAATGTCTACTATTTTTAATTGTTGTAAACCGCCCAGAGAGCTTCGGCTGGGGGGCGGTATATAAATATAATAAAATAAATAAATAAATAAATAAAATACTAGAGTGACCAGATTTAAAAGAGGGCAGGGCACCTGCAGCTTTAGCTGTTGTGACGAAGAGGACATTTCACCAGGTTCTCCATATATACAAATGTCACCTGCTGAAATTCCCTTTTCAGTACAACGGTTAAAGATGCAGGAGCCCTGTCCTCCTTTCCATATGGTCACCCGTCCTAAACTGCAACTTCAGACAAGCGGGTACTGGGATTCCCACCCCTTCCAGCCGCGCTGCAGACCCCAAATGCCTCCCCTCCTTCCCTAAAGAAAAGGGCGTCCTTGCAGCGCTTGGCGAAGCGGCCTGGACGCAGCACAGCCGCCGCCTGGGCAAGACCGGGAATTATCCGTGGCTCGGGCGGGACAACCTCGCGCAGGCGCCCTCTGGCCTGCCCGCCTCTCTCCTCCCCTCGCCTCTCAGGCGGTTGTTGTGAATGGCGGAGCGGGCCGCGGGAAGCTCGACGAATGGCGACTTCCACAGAACTGAGCAGCTCGGTCGAGCGCTGGAGGAGACGCTATCTGACTGGAGAGGTGGTGCCTACGTGCGGGAGTGTGTGTGTGTGTGATATGAGAGAGGGAATAGATACGTGTCGGTCCATTCTCACAAGATCCAGGATGGGGGGATGAGGCTCTGCGGCAGTGTCTCGCCTCGAAACCTTGTACTCTCTCCGGTTGACAACCAGCCCTCCGGGGGCGGGGAAAAGGAGATGGCGGAAAGCAGCCTGTACATGCTCAGAGGCATAGCTTTTGTTACTGTTTTCTGTATGCTAATACACAGCCCTTGTATCGCAAATCGGTATCGAAGCTCTTCCCAAACTGATCTCGGCGGCCCCTTTCGGAGTAAGAAGGCCGTGGGCTCCTCGTGCTTTCAGTTTAGGGTTGCTAGCAACATTTTTAGAAGCAAACAAAAACGTTTCTCTTGCTCATTTGCCCACCGTACTGCTTCGTCGATGGTGCCATTTACGTGTGCCTGGGGGTTGTTTCCAGGAGGTAGTATCCGATGTTAGTGTAAGTGAAGTCTACTCGTAGGTAGGATAACCCGTGATACACGCCTAACCTCTTCAGCAGATGTTGCTTTTGCCAGCCTGGAGATGTAAGATCAGCTGTTGAATTTCTGCCTGCTATGCAAGTTGTACCAGTCTCTCCCAACTGTGCTGGGGATTTTCTCCATCCATGTCCTTGCAGAAGATCTAGCTTTATCTCCTATTGAACTCAATCTCTGGAATGTCTTACCTTCCCATAACTCTTCCCCACCCTATAAGCAGCCATGTAGATGATATTAGTAACTAGAACAATATTCTTTTTTTAGGATTATTCTTTGGATGTAGTGCAAGCCAAAAGTAAAAGTCGAAAGACCCTGATATCTGCAGGTAAGGTGTTTAAAGTTGTCAACCTTTACAGCAGAGAGTGACTGTTCTGTTGTATCCAAGTCAATAATAAAGACAGATGCTGATCAGTGTTACACAAACTCACTAGGTGTTTCTTGTCCCATTCATCACAAAAAACTCTCTTCTCAATATTCTGTTACCTGCAGATTGCTTTGGGCAGGGAAGGGTGGCTTTTCTCCCTTTCTACTGGGTTTTTACACAGACAGCAAGGTAGCATCTGCAAAAGCCCAATGGGAAGGCAAAACCATATTCCTTTCTTTCCCAAATTCTGTTACAGTTACAGAGAAGGTTCTTCTCTTTGCTGCTGAGCTTTTTCCAGGGATGACTGGGTGGGAAGAGTTGTTGGGCTTGGCAGTGATTATGTCTGGCTATTGAACCAAGGCAAAATATGTGGAGTCATCATGTCCCATCTTAAGCCTTCCTTAAACCAGAATTCCTGCTTCCATTTTCCAGATTCATGGAGATTGTTTCTTCTGACTTAGTAATTCGGAAAGAAACCTGGGTACATATTCGAAGGTCCAAATAGGTTTTCAGGTGCTCATGTCGGGTGCATTAATATCCTACTTCAGAGATGGCACCAAAAAGTGTTTCTAAGTCTGAGCCTTGGCCAAGATTAAGCCATCTTACCCCCAGATAGTGGCAATGTGATTCTGTTCAATGTGATTCTGTTCAAACCAGAATCAAGTCCTGAGGACACTACTGATTATTGTAGACTGTCAAAGCCCAACGTTTCTCTGTGTGGAGCTCAATAATTACTTTTATTTTTGCACACGTGGTTGGAAAATTCATTGCCTTAGATCTCCGGCCTCTAAAAGGAGTTCAGCTGGATTCTCCAATTTAACATCCAGAAATAATCCCATTGCCTATTTTCTCTGGTGAGCACAGTTTTGAGTGTCAGCAGTATACCAGTATGGGCCCAGACGGTATCCCGTATAGACTCCGAAGACCATGTCTTGTGTCGCTCATAGCATTTAGAGCAAGGGAGGCCAACGTGTGGCCCTCCAGATGTTGATGGGCAGCAAGTCCCATCAGTCCTAGCCATCACAGCCAATGGTGAGGAAAGGTGAGAGTTGCAGTCTATGAACATCTGGAAGACCATCTGTCTTCCATCCCTGAGATAGAGGCCAGAACTAAATCAAAAACCTTTTAATGATGTGACAGCTATAGGCAATAAAGAGGCAAACCAGTTGGGTTCTTTTTTTAAGTGTTTCTCTAAAATCTCAACCCCAAAACAAATAATGTTCTGATGTTCTTCAGTGACATCGATGTTAGGTGAACACTTCAGAAGTGTCAAGATATCAACACGATTTGTACGGACTTCAAAGTGGGTCAGAACTGCACCTTTAGCATGTGAATACAAAATATCCCAGTCCCATTGAAATTACTGGAACTTACTTTCAAATTTATTTATTTATCGCATTTCTGATCCTCTCAATAACTAATGTTTATTTATTTTATTTATTTACTAAAACATTTATATCCCACTCTATAAATTCTCTAAATAAACATTTTGGCTTAGATCCCAAAATGAAGAAATTTACAGAAGGAAGATTTCCTGTATTCTCCTGCCTTCTGCAGCTACCTCCCTGGAGGATCAGGGAAACCATGATGAATAATGTGGGATATGAGATTGGGGGAAGGTTGCTTGGGGAGGAGAGACTTGCCCCAATATCAAGTAGAGATCAGAGGGTCCCTGACCCTCCAGAGAGTTTTTTTTTAGGGTGCCGCAGGAGAAAGACGGGGATGGTGTGTGTTTTTTAAATTGTATCCAGCAGACGTCCCGTCCCCAATGGAACAGCATCTGTCAGTGGGATGGATTCCTTCTCCCTACCTCAGCTCCCTGCATACCCCCCCCCCCAAATCTACTGTGAATGCTTGGAGGGCCTTCTGGAGCACATTGCGGGGGTAAAGAGGGAGAGGGAGCAGCAGAGAAGAAGGGGAAGTTCCATTGCACAAACAGGAGTTTGTTTGTGCATCGTTGGATTTAACCCTTTCTGTGAGCTTCTTCAAATTTGTATTTTTTAAACTCAGTTGATATATTAAATTATTTTGCTTTCCTTATGTGCTTGCATTTCTACACTTAAGAGACCTGCATCATTCTGGGGGGTGGTTGGGGTGGGGAGAGACATTTAAAGATTCATAAAAATAGTTTGGTGTATTTTAATTTCAACCAACCCATGTTGAGGCACTGCTCTTTTTATCAAAGGTGTTTTTCCTCACTTTTTATGAGAGACGTATCTCATCCCCTGTCCTTTACTATAAGGACAGAAATAGACACATGAAGAGAACCTATCTCTTAGGAAAGGGGTGAGAAACTACCCTTGATAAAAAGAAATGTCTGAAAAATCATTGGAGGGGTTTTTAAAGGAAATTTATTTTCGACAGCACCTTTTAGATGTTTCCCTTTGATTTTCTGTTTGTGCACTTCACAAACATTTCAATCCAGATACATACGTACCCATCACCTTCCTCATCATGGAGTTTTTCAGAATTTCTTTTTAGACAGGTCCCAGACTCCTAAATTTGTTTTTTGTTTTTAATTCTAACTTTAAAATGATGCTTTTATGACCAAGTTATTTTTAAGCAATGTGAAAGCCTCTAACTTCTTTTTAAACTTGGGAGTGTTTGATAGTTATAGACCTTGGTTTGCACTTTTAGATTTATGTCACCACGTAATAGTGCATGGTTTTTTTCTTAAAATGTTCTCATCCAATACAAAATAGATGGTTTGATCATTATTGTTGTTCTTTTAACCAGCGCAATGAAATATGTTTCTAGGTAAAATGGACAGCTCACTTGATGATACTATTGCATCTTTACTCAAAACCTCCTCACAGTCGAAACATACCTATTGTGGAAGAAAGCACGATAAAAAACGTCTTTTTGACTCCTCAAAGAGTTTTAAAAAGTTGAGTCAGTAAGTAAACCCCTTCACCCTTTGAATCAGTCTTATGCTTTCTTGCTGTTAAAGCCCACCAAAAAACCCCGAATTCAGTCCTTTCGCTCTGGGATCATATGTTTCAGTATCAAAAAGGGTTGGGTATCTTTCCTACTGTATATTTTATTTATTTAAAAATGTCTTGGCCATCTTCAGGACAGGAAACCTCTCAAAGTGGCATACAATAATAAAAGTCACATAATGAAAACAGTAAAAACAGCAACAAACATCCTAAGAAAACAACAAATGCCAGCGTGAAAGCAAAAGCTACCACATACAATTGCAGCTACAATCCAATACAATAAACAATCATGGGAAGGCCAAAATAAAATAGTGGGCTTTCAGAGCCTTCCTAAAAACCTGTAATGATGGGGCCTAGTGGACCCCTGATGGCAACTTATTCGAGAGGTGTGAGGCCACTGCAGAAAAGACCCTCTCTTGTGTATTCACCTATGTATTGCCCTCAAAGGTGGGCAAGTGAGAAGGCTCTCTGTTGCTGATCTTAACGTGTGAGCAGGAACAGATGGGTGAAAAACTGGACTTGGAAACACACCGGTAAAGGCATTACATGATCGGATCTCCTCACCCCCAACAACACCAGCTGAAGCTTCTGGACCCTCTTCAAAGGCAGCCCCACATTCAGCATGTTACAGTAGTCCAGCCTGGACATCACTAGCATATGGATAACCAAGGCAAGGCCTACCCTCTCCAGATAGGGCTGGGCATGGCAGCCATCTGTGTTTCCAGTTAGCTCTGAGTCCAGGAAGGAACCGAAACTGCCTGCTGGGTCTTTTACGGGGCATGCAACCCCATCTAAGGCCGCTTGTAAACCTCCATCCAGCCCACAGTCCCTCTGTTTTGTCTGGGATAAATTTTAGCTGGTTTACCCTCATCACCATAAGGAGGGTGAAACTGGAATTGGTGCTAATTCCAGCATTATTTTATACTGCCTAATGTGATCATTTTGTGTTTATCAGGCCAGATGATGAGTTGGATTCTCTACATGTTTCAAGGCAGCTTGACATCCAGTCAGAGTTCACTGGAGATTTTCTTGGACGTCACGAAATAGAAAGTGGAGGCACATACTCAGAAACAGGTAATCAAATGCTTGCTATTCCGAACACCACTTAAGTGCAGTCTTGCTTAATAACCTGGCCACAACTTAACTGAGTAGAATTTATAACTCTTACCAGTTCGACTGACCCCTAGCAGTTTAACAACAGGTTGATGGTGGCATCCTGTACAAGACAGTTGATGCTGAAGTGGGCCAGTTCTGCCTCACTTGCATCCTAAGCCCATATCTTACATCCCCTGTCTTAATTCATTTTTTTTTCTGGCACATCTTTGCGATACTGGCACAGTGAATCACTTCGCCTTACTCAGCATATTGAGGTTCCCTGGATGCAACAGTGGCAATTGGTGCTGTGCCATTGGAGGGAGCAACATCTGTTCCCAGTTTGACACTGGCAGCTTCTCACCTGAGCCTATGTTCCGTTGCATATGCACAGCAGCACATAGCATTGGGTTTCTAGTTGCATAACTGTTCTGTATATATAAGCAGGACAATGCATTTTTAAGGGCACAATCCTATGCCCGTTTAAACAGAAAAAACTCCTGCAACGTGCAGGCTGAGGAATGCTGGGAGTTGTAGGACTTTTTCCTGTTTAAACGTGCATAAGTTTGCACACTGAAAAACCTAAATTGGAAACATTTTTAGCCACTATGTTTGTAAATGTCTGAGCTTTCAACATTGTTCTCAGATTAAAGAGAAGTGGTTTCATTCTTAATTTGTAGCAGAAATTGGAGAATTTAGTGCTGGGGGTGGGGTACAATTGCTTGGTCCCGCAGGGTTCCATCTTGTCCTCCCATACTTCTCAGCATTTACATGAAGCCGATAAGAGATCATCTGGAGATCTAAAGTGGGGAGGGGGGTTTCTTCAATATATTTAATGGCATTTTTACTTTACATCTGACTCAAGTGAGGCAGTGGATGTGCTAAATCAGTGCCTGGGATTAATAATAGACTGGATGAGAGCCAGTAAGCAGAAGCTCAATCCAGACAAGATAAGAGGTTTTGTTGGTAGATGCTTAGCCTGCCCAGGAGGTGATGGTGAACCTGTTCTAGTTGGTGTTGCGCCTTCGTCAAAGGAACAGGTTCACAGCTCCTACATCGAGCTTCGTCACTGGAGGCCCAAGTGGCCTCCATGGCACGGAGCTCTTTCCACCAGCTAAAGCTGTGCAGTGGGGGAGGAGCATGCAAGCCACTGACTCATTTCCAACCGTGGTTTGGACGATCATCTGAATTGAGCTTTTGGCCACGATTCACCTTGCCATTGCGAGTGTGATATCTGCCTCTGATGAGTGTAATGAAAGAAAGCCCAGCCTGGAGTTTGGGAGAGGGTGCGGAGCTTCTGTGTAGTTCTGAGCCTTGGAGGGTTCAGCACAATGACAGAGAAGCTCCCCAACCCCCTTGCCAGCTCTGAGCTAGAGGCTGTGCTGCCCTCCACCAAAACAACTCCCAGTCTTGTGCTCCTGCTCAGGAGGGATCAGTTTGGAGCTGGCCTGTTTGGTGGTGGGTGACTAAGATGTTCAGATATCAATTCCTCTGGCTCCCATCGGCTGTGCTGCTCTGTTGTCATTCATAGAGCCTGTGAAGTCATAGAGCTTTAGGACAACTGGAAAAACTTTGAATGTAAATTTGGAAGATCTGGCAAGCTTTCTCTCTTTTTACACTTTTATACCTGCTCTGAAATCATTTTTATTCAAGAAGGCCTTTAATGATTATTTTTTGACCTATTTCTATTAACTTGCTTTTATCATTTTTTCTAACATGTGTTGCTTTTATTTATATTCTATTTTCTTTTATTGTTGATATTTTTCTCCAATAAGCAACCAGCAATTACGCATCTAGTTTATAAATTTATAATATTTTTTTTAAAAAAGAAAAATGTACAAACAGAGATATTTTCTGTTTTTCTAACGTTATAAGGTGGCTTGTGAGAAGCTTTACTAAAAGGCAGAATATAAATCCCATCAAATAAATAAATGTGCAATCTTTTGTTTCACATGCAGTCATGCCATAGACTTTCAAATTACACCTTGCTTGTGCAATTTAGTTGAGCATTCTCTGAGATTAGACTTCCGTACCGGCTTATAAAGCCCAGTAATAATACACCTGATACATGACAGAATGACAGGATATCAATCTGCGTGCCAACAACCTCAATTGCTGTGATATTTAGTCACACAAGACTATGCCAACGTATAATCTTTGCGATAATACAAATCTCTCCCCCGTAACTGGCCGTTTGAGAATTGAGGAATAATTTGCTGAATATGTCTGCTTCTATTTTCACCTGTTAGATATTACTCTGCCATCCAGTTTGACAGTGGCCACATGTTGTGACTATGGTAGTGGTGGTGATGCCACAAGAGACAGTGTTCGCATTCCTGAAGCCCAAGAGGTGAATGGGGAAAACCTGCTACCATCTCACTTCAGTCAAATTTATCATGAACTATCCATCATACATCAAAAGCTGCAGGTAAAAATTAGCAACGGTTCAAATATCAGTAGAATTATGATGATGATTTTCAAATATTAGTACATCAGTGCAATATTTTGTGTTCCTTGTCTTTTATGATGAAGCAAGAAAAGCTAACTCAGCAGGAATTTGCTTTGAAACTTGAAAAACGAGAACACTTCTTAAGTGAACGAGAAGCCCTGCTTTGTCGACATGAAGCTGCTTTGACCAAAATAAGAGGTGTTGAGGCGGAAGTTCATACAAAATTTCAAATTATGAAGGAGGTATTATTCTCATATCTTTCTTTACCTTTAGTAAACACAGTTAAACACAGTTAATCTCATTAGTACCCATCTCTATGATTTGGATTATCCTCATCTACCTGTTACGATCCTTTGCGCGTGTGGATTTGTCTTCTGGGTGGGGGGACACTTCCTGGACACATGAGTATTGTGAGCATTTGATGAGGATGGAATGTGGGTGAGAGATCAGTCCTTGCTTTGATGTATTAGTTCTCCTCTTGTTGACATCCTAGAACCTAACTTTAGTTGTTCTGCGAGTTTGGATGATGAAAGGGCATATCTTGCCTCTTGGGTACAGGAAAGGGATAGTCTGAGGAGGGCAAATACTGCATTGGCAAAAGACAGACTGGGTGACAGAAGCTCAGAGCCGTGGCAGTTCTGCGGAGAATACATTATGCAGAGGATCAAGCAGGAGATAGCTGAGACGTGTACGTAATGAGAAGCCATCGTGGATGAACTGCCCCATGGGGGTTTTCTTTTTGGCAACTGCCATTTTTAATATTCAAGTTGCAGCGGGGGCATGCTGGAGCATTTCATTACATGCAAACCTGGCGATAATGGGTTGTTGGGGTGGTAAACAAGCTGCCTGGAACCAATGAGCTAGTTTAGGGTTGCCGAAGACTTGTCAACCACTCCAATAACCCACCCTCGCCAGTTCACACATAACAAGAAGCTACAGCGTGCCCCTGCTGTTCCTAGAATATTCAAAATGGCGGCCGCCACTGCAACAAGAAGCCCTGAGGGGAATTTTACCCACTGTGGCTTCTTTTTATGTGCAAACCGGGCCTCTGAGAGTTTAATCTTACGGCTGGTTTACGTCTCTATGATTGTAAGTCTATTTCTTTCTGCTTTGGTTGGCACCGTTTTTAAGTTTGAGCCAATTTAGTTGGCCTGTACAAGTGAGCAGTGTATTCACCTGACAGATGAGCATATTCACGAAGATTCAGGTTTTAACTTCCTTTAGAAAATCTCCCCACCCCCCACCCCGCCTCATGTATCTTAAGGGTCTTGGATTATCACAATATAAAGATTATCACAGGGTGACCCAATAACATATGTACTTGCAGCTATAGAGGCTGGCTTTAAAATGCTTTTTGAAAGTAGCTTGTCAATCCTGTTTTAAATATTCTTTATTTCTTTTTGCAGCAACATGAAGCTGAAATTCAGCAGTTGGCTGAAGCCTTGAAAGAAAAAACAAAGGAAAACAAAAGACTTAAGACATCATTTGAAACTTTAAAGGAACTGAATGACACCTTAAAAAAACAGGCAAGCACAATTTTAACATGAGTCAGACACTGTAAATGCTATAAATAGGATGTTTTCAGAAGGTTCTGTAGCACCAAACAGTTAACACAATTTGTATGATCTTTGTTATCTATGAATTATGCATTGTAAGAAATATAGTTGCCAGAAGTTATAAATTCAGGGATAATTCACGTTAACTTACCGTAACACATACAGGTAACCTTTAAAAATGTTGCCCTCTTCAAGAGGTCTTGGAATTCTTTTAAAAACTTTATTTTGGATGTTTTTTTGTTGCTTTGGTTTTGATCTCAAGTACTTCTGTCTGTAAACTCTGCTTTCAAATGATGATAGGCCTCCCTAAGTTGTGCAAATTGGCCACATCTGTTCTACAGCATGTAAAGGGCTGGTGTGTTCCTGTAAACACACCACTGGGGACCCTTAGCCAACTGTGTCTCTGGAAAGCGTTTATCACATGTTTTCAGACAAGCATGTTTTCTTGAAAGTGTTAATCACACGTTTTCCTGGATGAAAGGAAAGATGGGTTTAACCTGAATTCAGTAATGCATAAAAATGTAATGTGTCTTTTAATGCAGTGCTAAAAAAAATTTTTTTTACTTGAAAACATGTTCCTTTTTTCTTCAGTAAAAATTCTACCTCAACGCATTAGGATTGTAACCATAATTCTGGGTAGGTTGTTCAGCTCTCTTTATACAGAGAGATAAATGATGATTCTACATCTCCTGTTCACTTCACACCGTTATGTATACTAGAGATAGCAATATATATTCAATATTTGAGGGAGGAAGAGAATAATTATTTGTGAACAGATTTCCACATACTGAAAGGGTGCAGAAGTGTTTTTTTGGGGAGGCGTATTGCCCCCCCAGTCCTTTCACAGGACGGATGACATCAGGGGTGACCCCACCCTCTGACATCACCCCCCACCTTTGTTCATTCAAATTTTATCGTTTCTAGCCAATGACCATCACAATATAAACACAGGGAAGCATATTTGTAAAACATTGAACAATCAATATGGAGGGGCACTGGTAAGGCCCTGAAAATACAAGTAATATAGATTTAAATTTTTGTTTAAATTGAAACAGAACTCCCCTGAGCTTTTGTCGCTGCTATTGTTCAAGAGCTGCTTCTTATCTTCGTTGCAGCTGGTGCAAACAGAACTACTCCTTGGCTGATGAATTTATCTGTGTCCACCAGCAGCCATCTGATCTTAAGGTCATCTGGTAAATCTAACAAAGTCTGGAAAGAGAGGATGAACCTGACCCTCGGGGACTTATATAGAGGACAATATAAAATATAGTGCAACACATCTTCAATTTGGCCTGCTGCACAGAACACAGAATTGATATTTTGCTGGCTTTTTAGAAAATCTGCCAGCCAGATATTCGGTGGGCATCAGTTGGAACCTACAAGGTAAAAGCATGCCTTGTAGGGGGAAAAATACTTTTGTTTCTTTTTCATGCTGGAAGGAGGCATGGAGAAAGGGGCTCAGACAGCACCAGGAGGAACACCTCCTCCTCCTCCCAGCTCAAACAGAGTCCCTGGCTTCATATGGTTCCCAGCCCCTTTCCCCCCACCCACCCACCCCGGACACCAGGCACTGCATGAAGGTACAGCAGCTGATCTTCCTGGCTCGCGCCACGTCAGGATGCCCTGCATCCCCACTCAGATCAGGGATAGCAAAGGGACTCCCCCGTGCCGGGAAGAGTGTTACGGCCCCAAATCCCCTGGGTTTATCTCTGATCTGAGATAACGGGGGCTTTTGTTGATGGCGTGTGCCAGCAGGGATTCTATTGATGGCACATGCCAGCAGGCGAATGCCCACTGTTGCCTCAGATTGGTGATAACAGTGAGAGATGACCTTCAAAAGGATTCCTCCAGGGGGAAGGCAGGGCTTACAGCTAAAGCCCCGCCCTCCAGAGGAATCCCCAAAGCCTCCGCAGGCCAGATTTCGGTTCCCTGTCTGCCAGCTTAGGCCTGTAGGTCAGAGGGTCTACACTGAAACATTTTCAAGGTTTGGCTCAGCATTTTCTGCTTCTTTTTAGTTAAGTGACGTAAGTGAGCAAAACAAGAAGTTAGAAGGCCAGTCTCGAAAAGTACAAGCCCGTTTAGAGAATTTGCAGGTACGGTTTCATTCTATTTCTTATTGTTTGTCATCTTTGCAAGAAAAAAAAAGTCTTAATGCATTTTCTTGTCAATCTGTCCTGTTCCAGAGGAAGCATGAATTTTTATCGATACAGAAGTCTAAGGAAGCTTCCCACACAGCCCAGGAACGGAAACCTGTTAAGCCAGAAAAAGGGATAGCGTCATCAAAACCTCCAAAGGTAAGCTACATGCTCTGCAAAAACTGTGACCCCAGCCCGTTATTTCAAAGAGCGTTATGTTGTGCACATGGCAGTTCAGTGAAGGGGCCAACTACTCATGTGAAGAAAGGCTGCCCTTGCGCATGTGAGGACTCCATGCACACACTGCAGTGCTTGTATGCGGAAGAAGAAGAAGGTCTGGCCATTGCGTTTTATTGGGGTGAGGTGGTGGGTTGTAAAATAAACGAGTTACTTTAATATTCTTGCCAAATACCTTTTCTCCCATTTCAATTAACTCGTGACACCTTTAGTGTAGGATGCTAATGTCCATTGTGTATGATTTGTTCATATATGCTGAAGGAAGGGGAGCAAAGATCAAGCCCAAAAGAAATGTGGAATTAAACCGTTTGGGTTTCTCCAGAGAAGCCAATCGAAACAAAAGATTCCTTTTCAGAAAAGGGAGAATCTGTAACAAGGGCGGGGTAGAAATGAAAACAGTAACAGTCCTCAGCAGAGGAAGAGACAACTGTATTTCCAGTGACAATTTTGCAGGACTTTTCGGGCAGGCGTTGCTTCTCCCCCTTCAGACCTGCGTAGCAACACCATCCACAGGCAGATTTCCATCTGCATTCAGTGCAACTGATGCAAGCCAGATGTGCGTTGCAGTGCAGATTGCACAAGTCCGTGCATGCTTATAGATACCATCTTGTCGTAAAAACCCTCTTAAAAAACCACCAAAAACATCTTCAAACACGCCCTGAGAGATTTGCTTTCATGTTTGCAGATACCTCTTAATTCACACGTCTATGACCTTTTAACGGTATTAATGGACTGGATCTCAGATCATCACCTCAGCAAATTGATGCTAGAGGAAGAGAGAGAAGACATTCACAAGCTAACAGGCACGCTTGCTTCCGAAAAAGACTACACACAGGAGAAGTGTATCAGGGTAGAGTTTCCCCCCCTCTTGTTTTATAATAAGACTCTTCGTATCATGTATTATGTGTTTGGCATTTGTGTGTCCAACTAGCCAGCAGAGTAAATTGAATAGTTTGATTCTGAAGGGCCAAAACTCCTAGTTATTTTAATATTACTGGGCTATCCATTATCCAGACCCAGGCTATCCAGGTTCACTGGGTATAATCGCTTGTATAACGCTAGGTATGTTTAATGATATATAATTAGCATTTCCATTTATACAAACTTTGCTTATCCTGATTTGGACGTGTTCCAGCCCACTCAGAGAAATGAATTCATATTATTGTGTAATGGAAGATTTAAAAAACAAACAAACACAAACTAGAGGGTGATCATTACTTAAGATAAGAAATTACAAAAATCAAGCTTTCTTATCTGTCCCTAAGCTGCAACTCTAAACATACTTAACAGTGGAATTACTTCTTACTAAACATGCATAGGATTTCACTGTTATTTCTGCACCCATACAGGCATGTATGTATGTGAGCTGTGTTCATGCCTTCAGAATGCCTTTGTTTTTGTGATCTTCGTTCTTCCATGCAGTTCAGGAGAATACAAAAGTAGTGGCGCAGGACCTGATGCCTGTCAGAACATAATAATGATTTAAAACCGATATGGGCAACCCATTGGCTGCGTGGTGCCCTTGGCCTCTCTCTGTGCTGCCTGGCAGAGCCTCGGGGTAACCAGGCCTATTCTGGGATACCCGGCAGAGCTTTAGCGTAACCTACCCCCTTTTCCCCTCTGCCCAGCTGATCAGCTATCAGCTGATCAGGTCATGGTTTCGTGATGCTAATAATACTGAGAAAATACCAGTATGGGTCAGTGTTATTTTAACTTCCCAACCTCCCCTAGTAATCCCATCTCCTGATCTCAGAAGCCAGGGAGGGGAGGTTTAAATCCCAGAAATCCTGTAAGCTGGGGGCGTGGGCGTGTGTGTGTGTGTGTGCGCGCGCAAACCGCACATGTGTACAGCCCTCGAGGCCAAAAGTTTGCCCACTCCCGATTTAAAAGAAAAGAAACTCCTTGTACATAAAAACCAAGTTTATACAGAAAATTTGTAAAATGTATTAAAGCCAGCACAATATCAAAATACATTTGAAGAGTTTGTCAGCATATTATTATTATTATTATTATTATTATTATTATTATTATTATTATTATTATCATCATCATCATCATCGTCATCATGTTATTAATTGTTCATTTGAGAATATGATATCCACAAGAACTAACTTACATATAGAATATATTGATAGAAAACAAATATTGGGGGAAAAATTACAATTACAGTGTTTTGTGTTCTTACAGTTTTTGCCTCTAGTTGCTGAACAACTTCAGTGGATGCCCTTTGTGAATCCGAACTTACACATGCATGTGGTTAAATTCATTTACTGGTCTTTAAGGCAGTTAGATGGAGGGATGCAGGTGAGGAATATTTACACCAAGTAGCTCATTTGCATTTAGATAAAACTATTCTTTATGGAGGTTTCAGTTTTTATGGCGTGAGCTTGATCTGAATTTCACCTAGCGGTTTTATTCATTTTCTTTTACACCCTGGGTAAAGTACTTCTAGCACTAATTCACTTACATTCATGATACTTTTTGTTAGGTAGAGGATTGCTTTTCTCTTGTGAATAGTCAAGATCAAGATGGCTAGAATTCTAACCCTGGTAACATTGCTTTGAAGGAATGTCCGCTGATTTTAATGTAACTTACATGATACTGCCTCTTGTCACAAACCATCATCTAACCTATATCACCTTTTATTTTTCTGCTTTGATGGAGGCTTTCTCAACTTGTAGCAATCTTGCAGTTGGTAAAAACAAAACAATATGCAAATGTTCAGAATGACTATAGATGTTTAGGCAGTAATCTGGCCTAAACATCTCCCTGGACTGGCATCTTCAGGCCTGGTTCAGAATCATGCTTTGTAACATGATGCTGGCATATAGATTGGTATACTTCATGAAGCTGTTATCTATTGGGGCCTTAAGTCTTAAACTAGATAGTTTGTGAATTAAATATTTAAGGCATGTAGTGATTGATGCTGATGGTCTTTGTGTACAGTATACTAGATGGTTTTTTATATTTATTTAGAGTATATTTTATAAAGAAATGCAAATAAATATGCAACATAGAATACTGTGTTCATTTCCTGTGGTTTTGTCACTTGAATAACAGCATGCAACGATGACATCAACGATGAGGAGACTGGGTGAAGACCTATTTAAAGGTGTTGCACCGAAGGGAAATCAATATCTTTCTTCCGAACATGCTACTGATCCCAAACCAAAGTCAGCAGCTTTCTTTAAAAGCTGCAGTTTACCTTTAAGAGTCGTATCAACTTTAATTATAATCAAAACAGTGACACAAGGTATGTTCCATGCATATTGTTGAGATTGGTATTGTTTTAGCGTATGTAATGTAAGAAATGAACACCCAGTATAAAAACACTAGCTCCGATTGATACATAGTTCAAGATGGTTTGTACATAATCTTTTGCTTTAAAGTTACAGTGCAGTAGGGGGCATGCTAACTAAAATTTTGCAGTATAATAATCCTGCAACAGAGCAATACTGCATTAGTTACCTAGTCTATGTCCAAAATAAGTATTACTCCGGTTAATGTATCTGTTTATTATTTTACCTAAAATCTCATTCATATTTATAGAATAAAGTATTTCACTTTGCAAAAAATAGGGAAGGATATAGTTTCCTAATCAAAACATTGGGAAATGATAAGTAAATAGAAGTACGTTCCATTCAACACTGATATTTACTTCTGAATAATCGTGCATAGGTTTGTGTTCCATGTGTTCTTCGGAGCTGAACACACTAATTGATTCCTATCGAAGATCTGTGATTAGGATTGATAAAGTTAGCTGAAAGTGCATTTTATTTAAATCCATCCAGCACAAAACAGTGCTATTCCTTCAACTATCTAAAGATGTGCAACAAAATCTATTCAGGGTAAAGGAACGTTAGCATCTAATTCAGAATAAAAAGCTACTTCAGTTATCAGTTGACCTTTAAGAAGAAGCATTTCTTAGGCTAGTTTTAAGTTCCAAGCGTAGTGAGAAGCTTTTCGTTTTTGTCTCAGCGAAAATAGCTGGCAAGTTCCAGGTTGGGGATGCAGCACCTCCAGCCCACGGCATGGAGATAACCTCAGAAGTGCAGGCGGCTAGGGGGCGGTGCTGAGAGGGGCAGGCGCTCTTCCTAGCACTGGCTGAGTCCTGCCACATGGTACGCGCTGCCCCGTGGGAATGACACGTGCTGCGTGAAGCCAGGGACTCGGGGACTGTTTCTCCCAGAGTCAACCAAGGCCCTTTCTCAGTGCTGAGAGAGGTATGAAATTCCGTGGCGCTCATAGTACAGAGAAAGGCAAAGTGGGCAGGAAGGGAGCGGTGATGATGATGTCAGTAGGCATGGCTGCACCCCCTAACATCGTCCGACCCGCAGGGAACTTGATGGTGGAGAAGTTCAGCTGCCATCCCAAAAATGGCACCCCGGGCCTGGGCTTTATGAACTTTGGCTTTTTATCAAATGGACTTCTTCTGTTATGTAATTCAAAATACGTATCTTGTATTTCAAATGCATTTCAGCAAGTACTCGATTGCAAAATGTCGCTTTAAACATCTTGCTGCGTTGCTCTCTTTCAAGCTTAACTCATATCCGTTCCAGAGCAGTAGCCATGTCAGTCTGTAGAAGAACAAACAACAGAATCCTGAGGCGCATTTAAAGCTGAACAGATTTATTACACTTGTATAGACTGGAGTCTACATGAGTGGGGAACTGAGGGGAAATTATAGACAGTGGAGTCAGAAGGTTACTGACTCCACTGTCTGCTACAGGACTGCCTACATTTCTTGCCCTTTTGACCCCACTGTCTACAATTTTGTTCTGTAGATGTATTTCTGTTTGAATGGATAAAAATCATTTTTATCCATTGCTATTTCGTTTAAATTGGATTCTTACAATTGCTAAAATACCGTTTCTCTTTTTAAAAATCGCCGGGTTAAAAATTGAATCTGAATACAAACATATTACAGCTATGTTTATAATCTCTTAAAACTAAAATAGTAGCCCCCTGTAAAAGATATTGGGCTGAGTTCAGATTTAGTCATACTTAGGGTAGACCCTAGTCCTAAAAGTTTTAAGGACAGCCTTGGTAACACAAGGGAGGTTTGTAAATGTGAAAAGCTTATGTACCGTTTTGAGCTTATTTGATATAATTAAAATATGAGTTGTTTTGTGAGTGTGATTTGCTTCTAGTCAGCAATCATAATACATTGCTGCTTGACACACATAATGAGCAACTGTCTCCATTAAATAGGCAATAAAGACTATTGTTATTATAACCATTATATCAGTATTATGTAGGACCTATTTAATGTATAGCTGGTTTAATTAAGAGACTAGAACTAGCGATGTACAATTTTAATATTTTAATTCTAACGCATCTTCTAGCTGATTACCTAGCACAAGCTTTTGATTCACTTTGCATTGATCTGAAGACAGATGAAGGAAAAGCCTTGTTTTTGGACTACCAAGCTGTGCCCATTATATTGAGTCACATTAGAATATCCAGCAAAGGCCTGCTTTCCAATGCAATTGACAGTTTACTTCAGATGACAATAGAATCCAGTAAGTATGCTACATTATAATAATCTTTATTTTAATACTGGTTTGCTCATCTTATGTAGCTTACAGGATTACGGTTATTAAAATATACCTGGAAATTGCCTCTTGCTTGATCACTTGTTGCAAGTAAGAGTTGTTTCCAGACAATTGTTTCCAGGAAACTTTACAAAATTTTCATTCATTAATATTTGGGACAGACAAGCTAGGGGGGGAAAAATGTTTTTCTAGACTCTGGTGCTCTTTAGCTTTGTACTTTTCACACTGAAAGAGAAATTAAAGTTTGTGGAAGAAACAGGCATATAGACTCCTCTTTGAAGTATAATACCCTGATTTTTGCCTAGTAAACATGATACAAGTAGATAAACATGATGCAAGTTGGATAAGGCCCATTCTTCCCTTTTCATAAGGTACCTGAGAGTTTATGGTAGCTCAGTGTAGGAAGCGCCAAGAAGAATAACTATGAGAGAGTCACTCATGACTTCAGTGACTCTGATGCTCCAGAGGTGGGAGGAAGGGTACATGCTTATGTTCTCTTAGGCTGCAATCCTATACACACTTAGCTGGGAGTAAGTCCCATTGAACTCACTGGGTCTTACTTCTGAGTAAACATGCATAGGATTGCACTGTTACTCTTGAAAAATATGTGAACAGTGTGTGTGTGTGTTTGTATCTATGTATTTTATCTATCTGCAAGACGAATGTTTTGTTTACAAGATTGCTTTGTGCAATCTTGTCTCCCATACTTACATTGTTACCTGGAGAAATGGGCAATATTATCTTTCAGTTTAATCAACACCTTACTCCAACATTAGACCCCAGTCTATTAGAATGCAATGATTCCTGTCTCCAAGTTACTTACTACTTACTCTTGTACAGAACTTAGCAAGATCTCCAGATATGCCTCCAGCCAAATAGAATAATCATTCTGCATTAAAGACTCTAAGTTAGTTGAACTAAAAGACTGAGAACTCTATGCATTCCTATGCAAACCAGCCTGCTTGATCTTCCACTGAGATAAATTACTGCTAAGGACTCATCCCACGCTTTCTGCCTAGGGTGATTATGCTGTTTTATCTTAACCAGGAAGTATTGCTCCTTTTTATCTTTAGCCCTCAACACACTAATGTCAAGTTAGCAGTTTGGTGCCCTTTATATGTTATTGGGAGTACTTTCCTTTACATCAATTGCACAAAATGTCCAGAAGACATGACAGTTAGCTTAGGACCTTTGGTAAAATGCAGCTCATAAACAAAATCTTCTCCCAGGTACACCCATTACTAATCTCCCACTTTACACAGTTTTGCGGCTGAGTGTGCTGAAGCCAAGATCTCCCCTCTTTAATGAACGCACCCCTATGATGTACGTGCTTGTAACATTTACGCTTTATGACTTTAGCTGCAGACGTCAAAACCTCTTGGGCATACGCATAAGCCATTAGAAATATTTATGAAAAACGGTATGCAGTTTGTCCTATATTTTGTAGCATAGATCAATCGTACACATGCATAACAAAATGTACTGCAGCTTTTACTGTTTCCTGCAGCTGGAAAACAACACAGATGATCAGAGGATAGAGTCATACAAGAGGAACTTCAGAGGTTGTGAAGCGGTGGGTCTGGGTGGGCTGTGCAAGATTGAACCAACAGGTTTTGAGAAACAAGCTTAACCCCGCCACCATAGCTTTTAGGGCAAGGAGCATGAGCGACAGAGATGAAAGGAGATAGTAATAGTAGTATAGTAATGAAAAGATATGGTAGGTGAGGGTGGAGGAATAGCCAGGATTTGGGTTCAAGAAAGCTAAAGATCACAGAGGGTGGATGTGTGTGAGAAAGTAGCAGATGGTGGGAGCAGGGAGTCTGAGGAAAATGAGATTGGGAAAAGTGGAAGCAGTGGAGAGCGGTGCCGTGGTGCTACACACAACCAGCAGGATGCTGAGGGCCCTACGAGGGTGAGGAGACTGGAATTCTCAGGGAGCAAGGAGGGCCGCTGAGAAGCAGAGGCAATTTGATCTTGGCATGGCTGAGGGAGGCCTGAGGTGCTACGCAGTCAACTACTGCTGGCATGCAGGGCCCCAAGGGAAACATTATTATTATTATTATTATTATTATTATTATTATTTACGTTTATATACCGCCCCATAGCTAAAGCTCTCTGGGTGGTTTACAAAAGTTAAAAACAGTGAACATTAAAAAGAAAAAAACGAAATTTAAAACCATAAAAAGCATAAAATACAAACAAAAACAGACAATATACATTTAAAAACAACTATTCTGGGGTCAGTTTAAAAACTCAGCATATGCTGTTAAATGCCTGGGAGAAGAGAAAAGTCTTGACCTGGCGCTGAAAAGATAACAATGTTGGCGCCAGGCGAGCCTCATCGGGGAGATCATTCCACAATTGAGGGGCTACCGCTGAAAAGGCCCTCTCCCTGGTTGCCATTCTCCGAGCTTCCCTCGGGGTAGGCACCTGGAGGAGGACCGTAAATGTTGATTCTGGTCAGAGAGAGATTCCCACCCCAACATTAAACCATTGTACTTTGCCCATACAATTAAAACAGTCCACTTAGAAGCGTAATAGTCTACTTGTTTCAAAAATTCTCAGAGTGGGCTTGCCTTTGTTTTTAAGTGACTCAAAGCAAGAGGTACCAACTCTTAATGGGTTTTGTCTCCTTCCTTTCCACTCTGAAAACAGTTCTTGGTGAAGGCTAGCAGGAAATTAGTCACAGGCTCATTTGATCCACCACCAGGCTTTTTAATGTCCTTTTCACCTGCCATAGGAAAGGTCCTGCCAGTGCCAGTCCACTGCATCAGACTCTTTTTAAAAAGGCACTTCTAAAGGGCTTTAGCTAGTTCAAAGGGCCATGGCCATATGTGTAAAGAAGTCAGCAGATTACACGAATGTTACCACTACTTTTTATTCAGCATGGCTTTGCACCAGCCTCTTGTTAAAAAGTTTAAGAAATCTGTGTAATTGTCTAGAACTGGCTGCCTTGAGTGCCAGTTTTGGTAGAAAGGCAGGGTACAAATCAAATCAATAAACAAACAACCTAAAAGTCGGTTTCCCCATTACTGTTTCATTGTGTGCAAAGTTGTCCTTGAGCATTGAGCGTCTGGTATTTATCCCTTTTAATCACTTCTATGTAAGTGGGAACATGCATGTCCTTAGCCAGATCTTCTTCAAAGACTTGGGTTTTTATTCTTGATTTTGAGGGGTTTTAGAGCAGCCTTCTCCAACCCGGTGCCATCTGACATGTTGGACCACAACCTCCATCTTCTCCATCCCGCATGGTCATTGGGTGTGCTGTCTGGGGATGATGGGATCTGTAACATCTGGAGGGCATCAGGTTGGGGATGGCTGTTCTAGGGCATGGTGGGTTTTTTTTACTCAGACCCACTTTCTGCATAGTATTTACTTTGCAGTGGCAGTCAGGGCAGCACTGCAAGAGTTAATCCGTCACATCCTTTATTCTTCTAAAGGACAGGTGTGAAGTTATCTTGAAGAGAGGCATTTGAAGTTGAGAGCAAAAGAAATAATTTATAGCTTATGTAGGATAAGCAGTGAAATATCTCTTTAAAGGACACCCTGCCCCAACCCCTCCTTTCTCATCCTGCCTGCCTTTGTAGTGTTCTTTCCGATTACGTAGGATTCTCTTTCTCTTCTAGCTTTAAAAGGTTAGGAGAAGCATTGCTCACCATGTGCTGCTCTGTGTAATGCTAGGCAGGGCTGAGCTGTCTGAACACATGCCTTGGGTTGTCATTCCTCTGGGAGCTTTCAGGGGCTGCTCTCTTTGGAAAATGCCTCTAAATTTGGGGCTGCATTCAATGATGGCTGGATGAGGGTGAATAAACTCATGGTCAGTGGTAGTGGGCTGGTGGAACTTGGTGGTCTGGTTGGCTAGGGCTATGCCTGTTCTGGACAGGATCATACTCCCCTGTAAGGATTAGCCTGGAGATAGTCCTGTTGGCAGCTGTGTCTCAGAGTATTTTGGTTACACCTGCTGCTGAAAGATTGCCACAGGCCACGCTTGTTCAAGCTTTGGTGACTTCCAGTTTGGACTGTTGTATGTGGGACCATGTTTAGAATGCTGAGGAACTGCAGAATTAATATCACTTTCCACTTAAACCAATACTTCAGCATTCTGTAGTCAAAAGAAACACCCTAAAGAGACAGGCATTGGGATTGTTAAGGCAAACGGCCACCCCGTAACCCTGCATTTTATTCAAAAATACACCTTCATCTCCCACCATTAGGGGGGAAAAAAACCACCAAGTTGTTGAAGGCCATAATTTTCAGGTATACAAATTTGTATATAACACACACACAAATTTCCGGTTTAATATCGTAGTCAAGAAAACCTTTTTAAGACCGAAGTTGGATTCGATGCTGATGGAGTGAGATGTGCGCCTGGTGAGCTATATCTGTCATCTCCGGAACTTTCTCCTGATGTTCACGATCGTATCTCGGCATGTCTTTCAGATATCTCAGCTTGGCTGCTTCATCGTCGCTTGAAGCTTAACATGGCAAAGACTGAATTGCTTGTTTTTCCTCCTAAACCTTCTCCTCATCTCTCATTCTCTCTTACTGTCAATGATGTTACGCTTACTCCGGTCAAGGAAGCTCGTAGCCTTGGCTTTTTCTTCGACTCCTCGCTCTCCTTTATTCCTCATATTGAGGCAGTAGCTAAATCCTGTCGTTTTTTCCTGTATAATATTGCCAGGATTCGATCATTTTTGTCTGTCTCTTCTGCCAAGACGCTTGTTCATGCACTGGTTATTTCACGGTTGGACTACTGCAACCTTCTTCTCTCTGGCCTTCCTTCTTCTCACATCAGTCCGTTGGTTTCTGTTCACCACTCTGCCGCAAAGATCATCTTCTTAGCTCGCCGCTCCGACCATGTTACTCCGCTTCTGAAATCTCTTCATTGGCTTCCAATTCACTTCAGAATCCAATATAAACTTCTCCTGTTAACCTTCAAAGCTTTTCACGGTCTAGCTCCTTCCTATCTCTCCTCTCTCATCTCACACTATTGCCCCGCTCGTGCTCTTCGCTCCTCTGATGCCATGTTTCTCGCCTGCCCAAGGGCCTCTACTTCCCTTGCTCGGCTTCATCCATTTTCATCTGCTGCCCCTTACGCCTGGAATGCTCTTCCAGAACATTTGAGAACTACAAGTTCAACCACAGCTTTTAAAGCTCAACTAAAAACTTTTCTTTTTCCTAAAGCTTTTAAAACTTGATGTTGTGCAGACTTCTACTGTTACTTTCTACTGTTAGTTTTTCCCTACCCTGTGCCTGCTTACCCTACCCTGTACCTGTTTGCATTCTCTTCCCCTCCTTATTGTTTTACTATGATTTTATTAGATTGTAAGCCTATGCGGCAGGGTCTTGCTATTTACTGTTTTACTCTGTACAGCACCATGTACATTGATGGTGCTATATAAATAAATAATAATAATAATAATAGCTCTTGCTGAGTCCAGTTGATTCAGCAGTCTAAACCCTGTCCCAGTGCTAGGAGGCACGCAAGTGGGAAGTTGGGTGTGACCGGCTTCCCCTCCCCTCCCCTCCCCACCTCGGCCTTTGCTGCTTGAGCATCAAATGCCACAGAGGCAAGTGGAACTGGGCGAGTGAAGGTGGCAGTAAACCATGTCCCCAACTGCAAGCTCTGAGGCTGATCATCCAGAGAGCTTCGGCTGTCGGGCAGTATATAAATGTCATAAATAAATCCCTCTAAAGAAAAAGAGGGCTTGATCCTGACCTTATTACAAACTGTGGCCAAAGCCATAGCTGGTATTAAAATGGTTGTTGGTAATCTCAAGATAATAATGGAACTATTGGGTTTCTGTGGCAGGGGAGCCTAGATTGTCAGCCCTGCAGGAGGAAAATAAAGGCTTTGAGCCAGAATAAGTAGCAGAAAAGTAGAGTCCTTGGCACATTCAGGAGATGGCCCAAGAGAGTTCATAATTCAGTTCTTAACACTTCCAAAGTAGGCATGATTTCCTTTGCTGGGCTAGAAGGGAAAGTTGCATCCAGACTCAGATTGTGCTATTTCCTGCCTAGAAGCAAATAATCAGAGGTGTACCCAATGGAGGCTGACGGCGCCAACGTCAGTGGGGCTGTGAATCCGCTCTGGGTCTCGGTCAGAACTCTAAAGGAGCTATCGAAGGTTTTCCACACCTTCGATAGCTCTTTTAGAGTTCTGACTGAAACCCAGAGTGGATTCACCACCCCAGACATTGGAGCCACCAGCCTCCACTGGGTGTACCTTTAACAGCCAAATGACTTTGGCCGGCAACAGGAATATTTCTTTCCACAGCCATTACTGAGCTGTCTTTGTGGCTAGATACCAGAGAATCCACTGATCCCTCAGAGAACCTCATGAGGCAGTACATTCACCCTCTCCAATAGGTTAACGTTTGTATTTCTGTATTTTGTTTTATAGCTATAAGCACACATCATTGGTGATGTAAGGTCTGTGCTAAAATCTGAATTTAAAGTGTTAGTTTGATAGTTCGTTGAACACCAAATTGAAAATCGTTCTAGTCTTAACTTGCTTAAAAGCATTTAGTTTTTGCTTTTTAAGCTCATTCTTCTTCTTGATCACAGGGGTTTTGCATCGGTTTCTGGAAGCTTGCAGTAATGAAGCCTTTTTCCGTACATGTTCAGTGCTACTTCGAAACCCTAAATTAGATATTCAAATACTGGAAAAACTCAGCATTCTACTGCAAAAGCTCTCAAAAGTTAAGTAAGTCTTTCACAATTTGAAGCAATTTTCTTATCATCCCCTATTTATCTTCTTTTCCAAGCCCATTGTCAATGGTCAAGTTAGGATGTTGGTAGCATAGGAGACTCAGGAGGGAAATTAATAGGAAAGAGGCATGGAGGCTACAAACAGACTAGGCAGCAGTCCAGGTCCAGGCAGGGCAGAGCCAAGCAAAGGCCAGAAGTCAGCACAGCGATTTGAGGTACATTCAAGGAACCCAAATTGGAATAGTTGCCAACCTACCAACAAGTATCTTCCTGCTTCCTTTTATGAGGCCTGGGAGATTGGTCAAGAACTGTTCAAACAAAGGCACGAATGGTCCTTCAGATGTTGACTGCCTGCAACGCCCATTCTCCCTCACCACTGGATATGCTGGCTCAGGCAGATGGGAATTGCAGTCCAACAATCTAAGGAGGGCGCACGTTCCTCATCCCTGGTCTAGGGCCTTCCAGGCCCCTTCCCCACTACAGCTCCACATCCTTCCCCCTCAGAAATCCTCACCTGAGGTCTAGGAGCCCTCGGTCGCCACGTGCAGTACAATATGGTGGGGTGGGAAGAGCAGTGCTACGTCACCTCACTCTCTGCTTGTGCACAATAGTCTCTGGATACTGGCCAAAGTGGGAGGTGGGACTCCAGCATCTGTAGGGGACCTTTCTCTTCCAAGGCTGAATGTGGATGAGAATGTGATTCCAACCAGTAATTTATCATATGCAGTTTGGTATGGGCTTCAATGGGAATTAGACCAGCCTCTAGCCGCAAAGCAGCATTGGACACACAATGAGGTATTGAAAATATAGTTCTTAGAAATTTGGTCTGAATAATTTCTAAAGGGCGGAGGTTATAATAGGCGTACAGCTGAGATCCATATCGCATTTGGGCAATAGTTTTGGCCACAAACACTTGGATCGCGGAAGGGATATGTTGCCCGCCTTTAGTATAAAAAAATCTTATCAGTGCTGCAGTGCTCCTTCGTGCATTTGTCACCACATGATTTATATGAGTGAGCCATGATCCTGATGCATGGAACATCATTCCCAAATATTTATAGCTAGCAACCTGCTCAATAGGATTTTCATTAATCATCCATTTATGTTTTATTTTCCTCCTGCCAAAGACCACCACCTTGGTCTTTAGAATGTGATTCCTGACATCCATTCAGCAAATAATAGTTCTTTATTGATAAGTGTTAGGATCTGTCTTCCATCAGTTTCCTTAAACTAACATGTTTTAAATGTCTGTGGGGGTTATCAAGTTTATTGAGACTATTCGCACTGGGTCATTTTTGAGTGTTGGTGTAATCTTGAAGGGCTCCCTACATAAATTCATTTCTCCTCTATCAACACTCGCATTGCTGAGTTATTGACAAATATTATTTGCTAGAAAATTTCCCTGACATGTTTAAGTTTGGTAGGATAAATTGACTGGGAAAGATTTTCTCACTGATCAAAAAGCAGATCAGAACTTCTTCTTTATCATTTTATATTCTCATGTCAGGTTCATCTTACATAGGTTCAAAACATACCAAAAAAGGCACCATAAAATATCTGTTAACTACACCAAAAATGGTGCATACTCTTATTTCAATTGTACAAACTCTTCAGAATTTGTGAATTTCAAATGTAATTGGGATTCTTATAATTGTACTGATGTTTTGTCACTGTGTAACATTCTTGGGAAATATTTTGCAGGAGTAATAAGAAGATGTTTGAGCTGTTTACTATTCACCTGATGATTCAAGAACTACAGAGGACAACACATCCTCATCATGCGTTTTTATGTATTAACCTCAACTCAATTCTGTTTAATTTGGGTCTGACAAAAAGCAACCCACTAGCAAGTAGTCTAACTACAAGCCAGTAACCAGCTGCATTTTATTAAGGGTTGTTTCTTTGTAGTTTGTTCATGTTAGACGAATAAATAAGATGAGTGTGGAAGAGAATTATCACAGTGGATGCCCTCTCTTATACTGATAGACTTTGCAAGATAGGCCAATAGAGTCTTTTCAAAGAGAGTTTGCCATTTTAAATAATCCAAAATACTGGATTCCTAGCACCACCTTCTGTAAATATTTGATAAATTTTAAACCTGTCTTTTAAATTGCAGCACCATCCCCTATCCCTTGCAATATGATCAGAGCTGTCAAAGCTAAATCCAGTAATGTGCAGTGCTGTTTTTCATAAGCCGTTCCTCATCCAGTAGAAGAAGGATGGCAAAATCCTCTGGCCTAGGGATGCTGGATCCTTGGTCCCCACAGCTGAAAAAAAAAACCTCAATGCTAAATGACAAGCTGTTGTGGAGGTTCCAGGTCATCCTCTGATTTAAAGCCAACAGGAGTGATGTCTTAGGAGGCGAGCAGGAAAGCTCAGGTGCTCACAGAGGCCTTTGGGATGGCCTCCCATTGTGCATTTCAGCGTGTGGCAGGAGAGGTTGCCAGTAGCTGGAAAGAAAGCCAATGAGAGCTGTTGGCCAATCAAAAGGCAGCACTGTTTTCCAGCTTGTCCAACCGCTACCTAGCACTATTATCAGATGGGTAATGGGACCACACAAAGCTTGGGTACGGCCCACTTGTAGGCCATTGCGAAGGATGCACAATGGTCTGAACTCTAATCACCAGCTCATTTGACAATCCCATCCTCAAAGTTGTATCAACGAGTTACTCTGTTATACAAATAAGAGTTAATTTTGTACAGGATTTTTTTTTTAATGTTAGCTTGCTACCTTCTGCATGTTCCGGGGCAGCTTAAATGTTGAAGTCAGTCTTAAAAGAACGTGGCACTGCTTTCCTCTCTGACTGTACTCTGTACTCTGGCTACCTCATTGTTCAAGGATATTGC
This sequence comes from Elgaria multicarinata webbii, assembly GCF_023053635.1. Classification (NCBI taxonomy): domain Eukaryota; kingdom Metazoa; phylum Chordata; class Lepidosauria; order Squamata; family Anguidae; genus Elgaria; species Elgaria multicarinata. The sequence continues at coordinate 41,296,384 of NC_086175.1, read as the reverse complement.
CATTTTCTCCTTTATATGTATTTATTGGCTACCACCATGCCTTAGGGATCCATGAGTATTCTGGAGTGCCTTATTTGTATACATTTTAATATAATATTAAACAGCCCCCCCAAAAAAAATCTTAATTATGTGGACAGAATAATACTTTGATATATCAAAAATACTTTTCCATTTTATTTCATGTCAAAGGGATCTTCTTTGAGTTATTTTCCTTTCCAAGAATGGAAGGGTTCCAGCATTGGAATCCAGCGGAGTCTGAAGCATAGAGGTTTGTTTCTGCTAGCAGCTATTGAGAGTGTGGGACTTAGAGGAGGATTGGCAAACATATGTTTGAAAACTGCCCTGTTCTGTTACATACTTTGACTATAGGACTGTCAACAAAAGAAGACTATGGATGTAGATTACTAAAGGGTATTACCCATTTTAGGTTTGCTTGGGTGTTTACCTTTTTGAATTGCTTATGCTTTCTTGGCCAGAACTTGGCAAATAGAGCTTTGGGAACCTGCCTGAATTGTCCCTGAAACAAGATTCCCGCCAAAGAGATGAAAGTCACCCCACCCTTTCTCTTGTTCTCTTGACAGTGGTCATGTTCCTGCCAGGCTGAAAGAAAGAAACCAGCATCTCAGTTCCTAAAAGCAAACAAGTTCAAGGAAAGAGCGGGGTGGTGGTGGGGAACTTTCATGGAACAAAGAGGGGATTATAGGGGGAAACATTTTCTTAGCTTGCCTAAGCCTACACTCGCCAACTCTCCAGTGATTCTGTACCCCAAAGCACTTGCCTTTGGTAACCTGGAGATGCCACCAGGAGGATGGGTGAAAGCTTGACTTCCCCAAGTGATAGCAAGAGCCTGCAGCCAACCCTTGCATAGCCTGCCAGCTGGTCTGAACTGTGATGGCAGCCCTGCTGGATTATCCTGGATGGCAAACTAGTCTGGGGACACAAGGCTGCTTTCATGCCTTTTACATAAAAGAGGGAAGGCCATCGCTGAAGCAACACTGGATCACTGCCATCTTTCCATTGCAAGCAGTTGCCGTTTTCCATAAACTCAACAAATCAGTCCACCCTGTAGAGTCCTAGAATTCATGTGCTTAAAGCAAGTGTACTTGAGAGTGTCAGCTTGCATTATAGGATTGCTACAGTGTAAACCTGTAGGTGGAAAACTAGGAGTGCATGTTTATTTGAGTTGTTCACTTTTCCCATTTTATGAGCTTGTAGGGAACCTATGGAACAATTATTTTTGTGTGTGCACACAGCTACATTTTTCCATGCCCTTAAATTTTATGAGACTGGTGGACTTCATTATGAATGCCCACACACTGAAACAGAGGGGCACAGGCAGGATTTCTATATTGCAAACATAGCCTGGGGGAAAAAACAGCAGAACGGATAAATACAGCGATTGGAACATGAAGGTTTGTAATGAACTGCTTAGTTACAAGAGCTCTAGCAGAGAGCTTTTTTATTTGAGACCCCGTTTGAATGGCTTTACCGACTGTGGCTATTATATGTCATTCTTATTTGCATGCACATCACTGCATGTTATAATTTGAAGCAAGGGACTGAAATGTTAGTTTCTATAGAGAGAACCACGTTATTTTGACAAGGGAGTGGGAGCTGTGGTAGAATGGGAGAGGGACACCCACCACCATTTACCCTCTATTGCTCCAGCTTCTCTCCCCCACCCCCAATCTCTTTTCCACACAACCTTGCTTCAACAGCTCTGCCACCTGCCTGCCCAAATTGGACAGGGCCAGCTAGAAACTCCAGGTCCTATTTTTGCCTTCTCCCTGTTTCTGCTGTTCATTGGAGCCTGCCAAAGCTAATAGGGGCAGGGGAATTGAGGTTTTATTTTGGGCAGGCCAGTAGGCTTTGTGAGCTGCATGAAAACACACACACACCCCACACACACTGGATTGAGTGAACCCTGAGCCCAGCATGGAAAGGAAAAGGTGGTAGGGAGGAGCTCTGTGTTCCATCTTCATGTGCCCTTTGCCTCCTCCAATTTGTTCTCTATTTCACCTTGATGGAACCAATGGAGTACAATAGAAATTGAGAACTGGCTGTATATGGAGACTGGACGAGTACCTGTGATATTCATCGCATGAGGCTGCATCAGCTCCATTGCCTAAGCTCCACTCCTTTGCCCCTGGACATCCCCTCAATGGATGAAGGAGAGTTTTACAGAGAGGCGAGGGATCCATAGAATCATAGAATAGTAGAGTTGGAAGGGGCCTTTAAGGCCATCGAGTCCAATCCCCTGATCAATGCAGGAATCTACTTTAAAGCATCCCTGACAGATGGCTGTCCAGCTGCCTCTTGAATGCCTCTACTGTGGAAGATCCCACGACCTCCCTAGGTAATTGGTTCCATTGTACTGCTCTAACAAACAGGAAGTTTTTCCTGATGCCCATCTGGAATCTGACTTCCTGTATCTTGAGCCCATTATTCTGTGTCTTGCACGCTGGGATGATCGAGAAGAGCTCCTGGCCCTCCTCTGTGTGACAACCTTTCAAGTATTTGAAGAGTGCTATCAGTCTTTCTCCTTTCCCCTCCCTGGTTCTACCTGTCCAAACTTGCCCCATTGCTCCAGCCCCTTGAACCGTTTCCACCCCTACCTTGCTTTCGTCAAGAGTCTTTGAGATGGCACGATTTCTAGAGCATCCGGTTTGGTTTCTCTATGGCAGCAAAATGAAATTGACCTACTAGCCAGCCTGGTATATGACAAATCTGCAGCCTTGTCAGAAAAACACTGCAGCAGCATCACACCAATGCTGCACTAACAATGCAGGCAGCAACAGTTGTTTGAGAGCAGGGTGGCAATTTCTCTTTGTGCCTTAAGATTTGTTCTGTTTGAGAATGGTATAGCAAGTGCAAGCAGAGCAGCAGATCATCAGCAAATAATAACAACAATTCCCACCACCACCTTTCATGTATGCCCATGTCCTGTTGTGTGGTGTGTTTCAATGCTTTAAATCACATTGTAATCATTAATCGCATTGTGCTTCAAAGGGAGCATCAAGGCACCTGAGCCACAGGTATTGGAGAGGGACTGGTGTTCTGTTCCGAATCAGTTTCCGTATTGTCTCTTGTGACTGTCCTGAACAGGAGGTTCTTTGATACCTAAATGCATGAGAAAGATACTTTAAAATATTTATAACAATATTTCTAAATCTGTAGATCATGCCATAACATGTGATTTGGCTTCACTCCAAAATATGGCAACTCTGGGTTATTACAAGTTAGATTTTACCTGCCTACATTTCCCATGATGGAACAAATTATCTTGATTTTATGACAAATAGAATGTTCAGGTTTTAGAATGAAACATTCTATTCAGACGTTTTTCATTCTAAAATGATTTCTGTGGCCACATAATCACACAAAGAAAAAGTGAAAGTCAGATAGCGCAGTGTACTTCAATTACATGTTTTGTTGTTTATTCGTTCAGTCGTTTCCGACTCTTCGTGACTTCATGGACCAGCCCACGCCAGAGCTTTCTGTCGGCCGTCGCCACCCCTAGCTCCCCCAAGGTCAAGTCTGTCACCTCCAGAATATCATCCATCCATCTTGCCCTTGGTCGGCCCCTCTTCCTTTTGCCTTCCACTTTCCCTAGCATCAGCATCTTCTCCAGGGTGTCTTGTCTTCTCATTATGTGGCCAAAGTACTTCAGTTTTGCCTTTAATACCATTCCCTCAAGTGAGCAGTCTGGCTTTATTTCCTGGAGTATGGACTGGTTTGATCTTCTTGAAGTCCAAGGCACTCTCAGAATTTTCCTCCAACACCACAGTTCAAAAGCATCTATCTTCCTTCGCTCAGCCTTCCTTATGGTCCAGCTCTCGCAGCCATAGGTTACTACTGGGAATACCATTGCTTTAACTATGCGGACCTTTGTTGTCAGTGTAGTGTCTCTGCTCTTAACTATTTTATCAAGATTTGTCATTGCTCTCCTCCCAAGAAGTAAACGTCTTCTGATTTCCTGGCTGCAGTCAGCATCTGCAGTAATCTTTGCGCCCAGAAATACAAAGTCTGTCACTGCCTCCAGGTTTTCTCCCTCTATTTGCCAGTTATCAATCGAGCTGGTTGCCATAATCTTGGTTTTTTTGAGGTTTAACTGCAACCCAGCTTTTGCATGAAAAGAAGTAACATTGATAAGTTTACAGGTAAAATGGTGGTGGTAGAAAACATTTCATTAAAAAAAAAAACAGGAGACCCTGCTTTTAGATTTCCCATGTCATGTGTAGGTTGAGCCTTAGCCATCAAACTAAAGGGATGGAGTTGTTGCTCAGATAAAATGTTTCCAGGCATTCTAGTCAAAAGTCTGGATTTTACAGATCAAACTTGAAAACTGCTGGCACGTTTGCAGCTGAAATCATCTTCCCTGGAATAGGAGAACCCTTGTTAGAATAAGCAGCTTCCTGAGGCCCCCCACTGTATAATTGTGCTCTGCATTATCCTGACAAGCACTTTAAAGCAAAACAGCCTTTTATAGTCCATTATTCACTGTAAGTTAACAACCTGAGGTTTTGCATAAAACCTATCAATTACATTCTGTTTGAATTTCACCAAAGCCAGAAGCGAAGAACTGTGTGATTCTTTTTTTCTCCCTTTTTAGTGAGTGTTGAAAAGCACATTCTTTTGGCTGATTTTTACCACTTGTTGCATACACAGGGCAGTATCCAACACTGCCCATGGGCCTCCACTGATTATATGCCAGCACCAGCGCTGGCACAACGAGAAGCTAACACTTCCTAAAGCAACCATGTCCCCAAATGCTCATTTCAAGCATTGAGAATAAAACGGCCAGTATCGTACTGCCCTTATACAAATCTATGGTGCGACCACACTTAAAATACTGTGTACAGTTCTGGTCACCACACCTAAAAAAGGATATTATAGAGCTGCAAAAAGTGCAGAAAAGAGCAACTAAAATGATTAAGGGGCTGGAGCATCTCCCCTATGAGGGAAGGTTACATCAACTGGGATTGTTTAGCTTGGAAAAAAGGAGGCTAAGGGGAGATATGATAGAGGTGTCGAAAATTATGCACGGTGTGGAGAATGTGGATTGGGAGACATTTTTCTCCCTCTCTCAAAATACCAGAACCCGGGGTCATCCCATGAAGCTGATTGGTGGGTGATCCAGGACAAATAAGAGGAAGTTCTTCTTCACACAGCCCATAGTAAACTGCCCAGAGAGCTTTGTGGGGCGGTATATAAATGTAATAAATAAATAAATAGTTAAATTATGGAACTCACTGCCACAGGATGTAGTGATGGCCACCAAATTGGATGGCTTTAAAAGGGGGTTGGATAAATTCCTGGTGGTGAAGGCTATCAATGGCTATTAGCCCCGATGGTTGTGTGCTATCTCCAGTATTTGAGGCAGTAAGCCTGTGTGTACCAGTTGCTGGGGAACATGGGTGGGAGGGTGCTGTTGCACCATGTGCTGCTTGTTCATCCCTGGCCAATGGCTGGTTGGCCACTGTGTGAACAGAGTGCTGGACTAGATGGACCCTTGGTCTGATCCAGCATGGTGCTTCTTATGTTCAAGCAGGATATGACACTTTGAAAACGGTTTGAAAATGATATGTGCAGGGTGTCCTGGGCCCCAACAGTTGTCACTACTGTTGTAAACCGTTTTAAAGCAGGAGTGTAGATCCTGCCCAGGAATATTCACCAGCCATTCAAATGTGTCCTTTCAAAATTCATCATTTCTTAGCAATTCCACTTTTAGATATGATGTAGTTGCTCTTTAAAAAGAAAAGAAAAAAAGTTACAGAATGCATTTAACAATAAATTAATGGGGGGGGGAGGGTGTTTCAACAGAAACATTTAACCAGAAGTTCAGAAATAAGCCCCTGGCAAGAGCTGTTTCCCCCCCCCCTTCCTTGAAAACGCTCATTCACAATGCATGACAGGTATTCTGTATGGTTTAATTTATCAGATCAAATTAAAGAACAGCTATGAGCAAAATGAGTAATCATAGTTGTCACACTGTCACCTTTATAAGTTGAGCGTGTGGTGGTTGTTTTTTTCACCCTTCGGTTTTGATTTTTCAAGTAGGCAATGTGGATCCTTTTATCTTCTCTTCAGAGTTTGCCTGGGCCGGCAGTTTCTAACATTGTAATGAGTTACGTGGACCATCATTTTTTTTCTCATGTGTGTCAATAAGATGAGCGTTCTCCACTAAAAGTGATGGCAAGTTGTTAAATTGGCATTATAGCTCACACACGTCCCTAAATTAAAGAATCTTGGATCATCTCTACATTAAGAAAAAAAACTGCACCCTTACCAGGTCTTGGGTCTTTTCACATTCACAACAAGCTACTTCAGACATCGACCATCAGTGACCACGTGATTTTGAACTGAAAAGGGAATGCTATTGCAGCCTATTCTTTTAAATAAAAGAGTGCCATCTACTGATGGAATAAATTATGTCATAAATTAAACACTGGGTTATCTCTGTATTTTTAAACATATTGAATTACTGGGAAAAACTACGGGAGATGTCCTGGCTGTTGACAATGTCATGTAATCAACCTGCCAACGTCTGTAAGTGGCCAGTCATGAGCATGCTATAAATTGCTTGTTTAGAAAAGCCATTGGAGTTACTGTATTTCCCAGTAAGCTTTTAGGACATTATATTTCTCACATCTTCTGAATTCAGATTCTTCCACTTAACCACCCACCCAAAAAATGGCATCTGCCTTTTGGGCCCACCTAAACCATCCTACACCACTGTGTAAGACTTTGGTAAAAACTGTTGAATGATCAGCGTAATATGCTGGTTTCTTTTAATGTTTCTCTTTTGAAAACTTAAGTGTTTGCTACTAGGGCTGACTTGAAACGACCATTACATGCCCTTTACATTACGGCCCTTTTACATACACTGACCATTACATACACATGACAATTACGGCCTTTTTACATACAGTGAAATGGGTGGTTTCAATTCATTGTCTTTTTGGGAGAAATGTCAAAATAAATAATGTCTTGCAAAAACCCAAAAAGATGCTTTATTTGAAAGCAGACCTAAAGTTTCAAGGGAATCCCATGCTATATTTGGGGGAGGGGGGAGCAAGGAATCAAAGATTAACATTATGTTATGCATGTCTAATCACAAGTAAACCCCATCAAGTTCAATGAGACATAGTCCCAAGTAAACACATAAAAGCGCTGGCTAAATGAATTAGTGAAACAAAGTTGCCATTTCACAAATCTGTTTCTCCTCAAAGTACTGAGCCAATTTCATAAATTTTCAATTGGATTGCTGTTTCTTGCCAGCTCAAATTGCTACCATAATGCCATCATTTACTATTCTCTTTTTCCCACTTTGTATTTATTATTGCATTTATATCCCGCCTTTTTTCTTCCAAGGAACCCAAGGCGGCATACATAATAATCCTCCTCTCCATTTTATCCTCACAACAACAACCCTGTGAAGTAGGTAGGGCTGATAGTCTGTGACTGGCCCAAAGTCACCCAGTGGGTTTCCATGGCCAAGTGGGGACTAGAACCCAGATCTCCCGACTCCCAGTCAAACACTTTAGCCACTACACTGAATTTTAAAAAATCCCTATAACACACTCTGCACCAGCCAGTAACATCTAGTAGAAACGAGGTGAGCATCAGCTCACAGCATTTCTTGCTCAGACTTTGATGAATCTTGACAGGAACAAAGTTCTTGAGTTGTCAGATAACCAGTGTGATTGGTCCAGTTTACATGTAACAAGAAGCCACTGTGGGTGAATTTCCCTCTGGGACTTCTCATCATGATGGTGGTGGTGGCAGCCGCCATTTTTACTATACAAACTGCAGCGAGGACACGCTGTAGGTTGTGGTTATGTGCAAATCTGTAGAGGGTGGATTGTTGGGCTTGTTAACTACTCCACAACCACCCTCACCGAGTTTGTATGTAATGACACCCTGCTGCAGCTCGTATATCCAAAATGGTGGCCGCCGCTGCAACAAGAAGCTCCACAGGGAAATTCACCCATGGTGGCTTATGTGTGAACCATGTCTGTGGCCCTGTTCAGAAGACACTTTAAACCACCATGGTTTAAGGTGTCTTCTGAACAGGACCATTGTGTGTTGAGGTCTTGGTTGAGCTTAGGGAACATGTTGAAACGTTAAGGAGAAAGTGGTCTCCTAGTCTTAGGGTAGTATGTAATGTTAGTCCTATGTAGAATACCCCCAACATGAATAACTTAAATCCCATTCATTTCAATGCCTCTGTTCCACATAGGACTAACACTGGATACTACCCCAAGGCTGCAGTGCTGTGTGAGCTTACCCAGAAGTAAGTCCATTGAACTCAGTGAGATGCACTTCTTAATAAACATGGATAGGATTGTGCTGTAAGTGCATAGGATTGAATCTATATTAAGTAGGATTCAAATATTACCATAAGTCAGCCTTTCCCCAACCTCATGCCCCCCAGAGGGTCCATGGCTCAGTGGGTAGAGCACCTGCTTTGCATGCAGAAGGTCCCAGATGTAATCTCTAGCATCTCCCAGTAGGGCTGGAAAAACTCCTGGCCTGAAACCTTCAAGAACTGCTGCCAGTCAGTGTCGACAATACTGGGCTATTTATTTATTTATTTATTTATTTATTTATTTATTTATTTATTTATTTATTACACTTATATACCGCTCCCATAGCCAGGGCTCTCTGGGCGGTTTACAGAAATTCTAAAATTGAGGTAAAAACAAGTATACAAAATTTAAAATTCTAAAACACAGAAAATACACACATAAAGCTTTAAAACTGATTAAAAACTAAACATGTGGGTAATTAGGATGTGCCGCCATATGCCTGGGCAAAGAGGAAAGTCTTAACCTGGTGCCGGAAAGATAGCAGCGAGCCTCATCAGGGAGATCATTCCACAGTCTGGGGGCCACCACCGAAAAGGCCCTATCCCTTGTTGCCACACTCCGAGCCTCTCTCGGAGTAGGCACCCGGAGAAGGACCTTAGATGTTGAACGTAGTTACCGGGTATATTCACGTCGGGAGAGGCGTTCCGTCAGGTATTGTGGTCCCAAGCCGTGTAAGGCTTTATAGGTCAAAACCAGCACCTTGAATTGGGCTCGGAAACATACAGGCAGCCAGTGCAAGCGGACCAGAGCAGGTGTTATGTGGTCAAACCTTCTGGTTCCCGAAATTAATCTGGCTGCTGCATTTTGCACGAGCTGCAGCTTCCAAACCATCTTCAAAGGCAGCCCTACGTAGAGCGCATTGCAGTAATCTAACTTGGAGGTTACCAGAGCATGGACAACTGAAGCCAGGTTATCCCTGTCTAGATAGGGGCGTAGCTGGGCCACCAACCGGAGTTTGTAGAAGGCACTCTGTGCCACTGAGGTCACCTGAGCCTCAAGTGACAATGATGGGTCTAAAAGAAACCCCAAGCTAGATGGACCAATGGTCTGACTCAGTATTAGGCATCTTCCTATGTTCTTATGACAGCAACGTCCAGCATCTCCCAGCATTTCTCCCATAACTGCAGCTCCTAATGTCATGATGGAAGCTGTTCGTAAAGTTCCCCAAGTTTTGGGAATACTTTGAAGGCATGAGGGTGGGGGGAGTTCTGCATTTGAAAGCAAGAATGACAGCATTGTAATATTTCTCTTAAATATGGGTTACTTAGCAATTCCACTTGTTCTGGGGTTGCGTTTGCATTTCACTGAGTCAAAACACAATTATGGTAAGACGGAAAGCTGTCACCTACTTCCTGCACTCCAGCTTCAGGGTCAATGTGATTAATTGTCTTTGGGAAATTAGGTCTCCCTTCCTGGGACTAAAGCTGTCTAGTTTTACACACACTAAAACATTCTTGTTCCTTGACAGCAAATGGTTCATTCAAGCATTTATTTCATTTTGCATCTACTAGTAGTACCCTGTTTCAGTTTCCATTATCCCTGCTCTCATTAGGCTATCCTCCTTAGACAATATTATCCCAACTCTAAATTGACCCTTAATCTGTTCTCGTTTTCTCCTTGGTTACTCTTATTCCAAGCCTAGTTTGGAATAAGGTTTTTCTCCGTGCCTATCCTTTCATCAAGGACTTAACAACAGAACAATTATTAGCATCCTGTTACTTACAACAGTGGGGAAAACTTATTAAAAGCCTTAAGAATAATGCTTCTTTATGTTAATGGTGGTGAGGCAAGTTGGGAATTAATGTTTATCCCAGGTGATCTCCATGAGAAAATTATGTTGCAACTGGCTTAAAGTCAGCAAGACTTAAGACAACTGCCAATTTGCTGCGCTACATTTTGCATAGAAAGAATGTCCTAGGCTACTGGCTCTGCCGGTGGACCTCATTGAGCATTTCTGAACTTTTAAAATAGCTATTCCTAGCATAGTGATAACAGTGCAAGATATACACCCTGCTCTAAAGGTCAGTGCTTTATTTAGAAATATAATGGGGGAAGGTCTTACAGGAATGAATTTGCCACATTCTGCATTAAAATCTTTTCAATACAAGTGCTCTTGCAAGATTCTAGAATAGGTACATTTGCCTTTACTGCAGACAGCAGTTGGACTTTAATTATTGTGGGTCATTCATTCATTCACCCTAAGGAGATCAAAATAGCATGCATGTTTTTTCTACCACATTATTCTCACAACAACCCTTTGAGGTAGGTTGGACTGAGAGAAAATGACTGGTCCAAAGTCACCTAGTCAGCTTCCTACCTGAGATTTAAACGTGGTTCTCCCCAGTCCTAGACAATCTCTTAACCATAACAACACACCTGATACTATACCAAATAATAACTAAGAACATCTCTCAGGAGTGATGCATGTTCCACTGAAGAGCCATCTTTGGGTTAAGTTTGGCTAGTAGCAGCAGATGTGCCTGAATTATAGATTTTTTTTAACGTCTAAAAATATTGTATATCCCATTGTGTGTGGGCTGAGATAAAAATCAACTGGATGAGAAGGAAAAGCCATTTTGTCCCTGAGGAGAGACTCAGAATGTTGTATGGAATCCATTCAAAGAAAAGTGTGTTTGTTACAAGCCAATGAAAGTTAATTAAACATCTTTCTGCTTTCACAGGAGTTTAGTGATTAGAGATAAATACATAATGGAAAGATCCACATCTCAAGCAAAGGCAGCCACAGAGGAAGTGGGCATAGATCCCACGGATTTTTTTCCATAATAAGACAACCTGCTTCCTTTTATCATATAAGAACTTACCGACTGGCAAAAGAGTTGCTGATCTAATTGGTAGTTTTTCTTAAAATCACCTCTAGGAATGGAATTATATTAATCTGTTGAAAAATATGGTGCCTAATAGGCTATTTATTCCTTTTGTCTGTACACCAAGAGGGTTTCAGTGTGGCACGGCAAATAAATGAGCATTTTCCCTTCTTAAGACAAAGAGAGTCTGTAAAAAGATATCAGAGGAATTATGAAGTCTTTAAGTAGCTTTGATGATTTCACTTTGTGTGAGCCAAAGATCTCCTAAATTCTTATGAAATTACTTCCTTGAAACAAGAGTTTGGGTATAGAGAAGAACAGGAAGGTGAGACCCACATTGGTAATAGCGATGGTTAACCAGCAGCACAATGTGTTTACACATGTGAAATTTATTTATTATTTATTATTTATTTTATTACATTTATATACCGCCCCACAGCCGAAGCTCTCTGGGCGGTTTACAACAATTAAAAATGGTAAACATTAAAAGTATACAAAATTTAAAAACCATCAGAAACATAAAAAACAGTATAAAAACAACAGTATCCATTTAAAAACAACAAATCTGGGGTCCATTAAAAACAAACTTAATGTTGTTAAATTCTGTTAAAATGCCTGGGAGAAGAGAAAAGTCTTGACCTGGCGCCAAAAAGATAACAATGTTGGCTCCAGGCGAGCCTCATCGGGGAGATCATTCCACAGTCAGGGGGCAACCACTGAAAAGGCCCTCTCCCTTGTTGCCATCCTCCGAGCTTCCCTCGGAGTAGGCACTCGGAGGAGGACCTTAGATGTTGAGCACAGTGTACGGGGAGGTTCATGTCTCTGCTTTTAATGAAGAGGTGTGCTAGAAAGCAAGCCTTCCCTTTTTGATTAAATTAACACAAAATGCTCAACCACTGTTACCATAGCACAAACCTTCTTATTTATTTTATTTATTATTACACTTATATACCGCCCCCATAGCCAGGGCTCTCTGGGAGGTTTCCAGAAATTCTAAAATTAAGATAAAAACGAGTATACAAAATTTAAAATTCTAAAACACATAACATACAAACATAAAGCATTAAAAACCGTTAAAAAGCTAAACATGTAATTAAGATGTGCTGCCATATGCCTGGGCAAAGAGGAAAGTCTTAACCTGGCGCTAGAAAGATAGCGGCGTAGGCGCCAGGTGAGCCTCGTCAGGGAGATCGTTCCATAGTCTGGGGGCCACCACCGAAAAGGCCCTGTTCCTCGTTGCCACACTCCGAGCCTCTCTCGGAGTAGGCACCCGGAGGAGGACCTTAGATGTTGAACGTAGTAACCGGGTATATTCACGTCGGGAGTGGCGTTCCGTCAGGTATTGTGGTCCCAAGCCGTGTAAGGCTTTATAGGTCAAAACCAGCACCTTGAATTGGGCTCGGAAACATACAGGCAGCCAGTGCAAGCGGACCAGAGCAGGTGTTATATGGTCAAAACTTCTGGTTCCCGAAATCAATCTGGCCACTGCATTTTGCACGAGATGCAGCTTCCAAACCGTCTTCAAAGGCAGCCCTATGCGGAGTGCATTGCAGTAATCTAACTTGGAGGTTACCAGAGCATGGACAACTGAAGCCAGGTTATCCCTGTCCAGGTAGGGGCATAACTGGGCCACCAAATGGAGTTTGTGAAAGGCACTCCATGCCACTGAGGTCACTTGAGCCTCAAGTGACAATGATGGATCTAAAAGAACCCCCAAGCTACGAACCTGCTTCTTCAGGGTGAGTGCAATCGCATCCAGAACCGGTAGAATACCCCCCACCCTGTCAGCGGAATCACCTACTAACAGCATCTCAGTCTTGTCTGGATTGTGCTTCAATTTATTAGCCAGGCACCGGTTCAACAGCCTCTCCTGGTGAAGATGAAAAGGAGAAATAGATCTGCGTGTCATCAGCATCCTGATGACAGCACACTCCAAAGCTCCGAATGACCACACCCAGCGGCTTCATATAAATGTTAAACAAATGTTCTTCCTGGACTTGGGGGCAGGGAAATCTAAGAAACGACATAGCAAGGACTTGTAGGCCTGAAAAGTCTTTATTGCAGAACTGCAATATGTGTGCAAATACTACCCCAGAAGTCCCTACCTGCTTCCCCTGGCCCCACCCCTCAGAGGAGGAGCTGTAGTTCAGCAGTAGAGCATCTGCTTTGCATGCAGAAGGTCCCAGGTTCAATTCCTGTCATCTACAGGTAGGGCTAGGAAATATTCCTGCATCCAGGATGACCATATGAAAAGGAGGACAGGGCTTCAGTAAATTTAACAGTTGTAGTGAAAGGGGAATTTCAGCAGGGGTCATTTCTATGCTTGCAGCACCTGGTGAAATTCCCTCTTCATTACAACAGTTCAAGCTGCAAGAGCCCTGCCTAGCATGACCAGATACAAAAGAGGGCAGGGCTCCTGCAGCTTGAACTGTTGTGATAAAGAGGGAATTTCGCCAGGTGCTGCGTGCTTACAAATGACACCTGCTGAAATTCCCTTTTCTATACAACTGCTAAAGATACAGGAGCCCTGTCCTCCTTTTCATGTGGTCATCTTATTCCTGCCTGAAACCCCAGAGAGCCATTGCTGCCAGTCCGTGTTGACAATACTAGGCCAAATGGACCATGGCTCTGACTCAGTATAAGGCAGCTTCCTGGGTTCCCAACCACTGATTGTTTGGTGGTTTCCTGACTTTTTTGCAGGTTTTTTTTTCCCATTCTAAAAGTTTGAAATGCTTCTTCTAAGGCTTAGGTAGGATCTGCACTACTGCTTTAAACAGTTTATAACAGTAGGGACAACCATTGGGGCCCAGGACACACTCCAGCTACAGTTTTCAAAACGTTTTCAGAGTGTCATATACTGCTTGGTGTAGATCTGGCCTTAGTTGCTGGCAGTAAAAGCTTTAAGCTAAAATAGGTTGGTATATTGGCATTTTGGGCATAACCACATTTGGTGTTGAGATGTTCTGTAAACACAGTAAAGTCTAGTACATTATTCCATGTGCAATCAGTTCCACGTGGGGGAAGTTAGGACAATTTCAGCAAGGAGCAGGATCTTTTCTGTGTTAGCTCAAGGATGTGGCACACACTTCTGGGAGAAGCACATACCCAATGGCATTAAAAAAATGTTTTTTGCAAGAACTACCTGTTCAGGTTGATGTTTGGGAGCTCCTGCCAAGGAAACTGCTACTTTAAAATGAATGCTGTGTTCTTTGGATCATGTGTTGCTATCTGTTTTAAATTAATATTTTTGAGCCACCACAAGTGCAGCAGAGGTGACTTATAGTGGCTTTTATCCTCTGTGCTGCCTGGAGAAGGTTCCACCCTTAACAGCAGCCTAGAAATAATTTTATACAGATAGATATTTAAATAAATCTATACATACTTTAAATGAATGAAAGAATATGGCACGATGGGGAAAGCATTTGAAGATCTCATTGGAGTCAGAAGCAGGCTGTCACTACTGGCAGGGGAACAGAGCCCCCACCCCTTGCTGGTCCCCCTCAGTCCAAATGGACCATGTCCCACTGCCCGACTGATCCACCACCAAGAGACTTGGTTGCCACTGCTTCTTCCATAACCCCGCACTTTTGCTTCTGCAGGGTGAAGGTGTCTAATCCCCACGCCGAAGGCAGCATGGGGGCATTCTGGCAGTTATTCGGCTCTTCAGCCCCCCCCCCCGCCTGAGCGGAGAGCGACCAATCAGGGTGCACCTTCCGCCTGGGAACATCTCTGCATCGAGGATGGAGCGAGGTTAGATGTTCGCCTCGCTCCAACCTGAAGAGTTGAGGTAAGTCTCCGACTTTTAAAACATGGAGCTTTTCTGGAAAGCCCCATGGTGGCTTCAAGGTAGCTGCTGCGTTGTATAATTGATGCAGCACCACCGTGGAAACACCTCGGGGCTTTCCAGACAGCCCCCTCAGGCTCCTTTCCAGACAGCCCCCTCAGGCTCCTTTCCAGACAGCCCCCTCAAGCTCCTTTACTAATTAAGCAGTATATGAGAGAGAGAGAAATAAATTTTGTCCAACCCCCACCCCTCACAAACCTTAGTGGGTTTTTTTCTTTTCTTTTCTGTGCATTGGGTGGCTGTTATAGCAGAGGAAAATGGGAGTAATATTGTGTTGCTGCATGGCTATCCCCTCCTCACCTACTACTACCTCCTCCCCCCTGGCTTGGCACTCATGATTTTAAAGTTACTTGACCTCATCCATTTTTAATCATGGACAAATTGGATGCCTAAATGGAGGCTCAAGATGCCAGTAAGAGGTAGTGGAGGCCCTATACCTTTTCTCCCAGCGCAGAACCAAACATGATATCATGCAACCCTTTTGAACCAAGGTAAGACTCTCTTCTCGAATGGAGGTAGATGCTAAATAATTGCAACACATAGCTTAAGTGTCCTTCGCATCTTTGTGAAGGAGGAGGATGGGGAGAAGACTAGCTCTCATTGGCTACACGTATTGTGCACTTTGGATACTGGCTGTTGCATACAAGAGTTCGAAATTGGCTTATAGTACAGCAGTCGATGCTAAGAAGTGATATAAGCTTATGAACTGAACTGTGTAGCCGAAAACAAAAATATCACCATGCATGTTGATTTAACTCATTAGGTTATTTATTTCTTCATAATGTACAATAATAATAAGTTATATATACAGAATTACACAAAATTGTTACAATAGAAGCATTTTTCGCAAAACAAACAAACAAACAACCCACCGCAGAACTAGTTTTGCTTTTTGCTGCTTTCTCCCCACTGCTAACACAATAAAAAGCTTCTCTGTGTGCTCAACAAAATAATTTTAAATAGTCCTGCGTTCACATTGATTCTATTGATTCCAAGGGCCTGGTTTTCTCGAGGGCTGGATGAACAAAAATGCTTACCATACTTCTGTGGCTTTTGCATTTTTGTACAGTACATAGTTCAATTCCCAAAACAAAACAAATGGCAGCCTAACCTTTTTGTTGTTGAATAACACTATACTTAGGAGGTGAGGTGAGAGAGGCAATTACTTAGGGTGACCCTATGAAAAGGAGGACAGGGCTCCTGTATCTTTAACAGTTGCATAGAAAAGGGAATTTCAGCAAGTGTCATTTGTATATATGGAGAACCTGGTGAAATTCCCTCTTCATCACAACAGTTAAAGCTGCAGGAGCTATACTAGAGTGACCAGATTTAAAAGAGGGCAGGGCACCTGCAGCTTTAACTGTTGTGATGAAGAGGGAATTTCCCCCAGGTTCCCCATATATACAAATGACACCTGCTGAAATTCCCTTTTCAATCCAACTGTTAAAGATACAGGAGCCCTGTCCTCCTTTTCATATCGTCACTCTAAATTACTGGAGCTGCAATAGGAGGGTCTGAAATGACAGCATATTTTATTGAAATTCCACAATTACTTTTGGCAAGTAGAAAGAGCTCTGTTGCTTGTACGTTTCATTCCCCCAAGCAGTAGAACAGAACAGGAGCGAGGATCCAAACCCAACATCCAGGAGTATGAATATAGTGCTACTGAACTGTGTCTCTATTACTGAATTCTTCCTCTGAATAATGATAAAGGTAGGGCATAACCTTGACTACAGCAACAGGTCCAGGCCCTTCTGCTGCAGTCAAACATCTCTGGATTGGGGCTTCTGTCTGGTAGCTTTTAATATTTGCAAAAAGGACCTGCTCACTTTCACTACAGGGCTCAGATTTGCTCTGTGTGTACAATTGACTGCTAAAGCTGTGCAACTAGGTCAGGTTGCACAGTTTGAGAGTTATCAACCCAAGGTTCTTCCATCAATAGAGTTATCAATCCAAGAGACTCTTTTGGTTATTCATAGATGTGAAAATATATTTAAAGGATACAGCAAGCTGCAGTGGGGGGGGGGGGGAAATCCCGAACAGTGGTTAAATTTTGCCTTTGCAAATTGACTGCAGGCGGTGATTTTATCATTATTCAGAAGAGAAAGGATATTTCCAAGACAGTAAAATATTCTTTAATCTTAGAATACAAGAGCCCCCGAGCTAACAAACCGGGTGCCACACGTAGATTAAATGACAATATTAAATATTCATCACATTGACCCCATTAGAGCACAGTCTGTTTTCTATTGTCATTTGTTTGGAGGTGGGGGGTAGGCCTGTTATTGTTTTCAGGAAAATGAATTAAAGTTTTATATCACTTTTGCTCAGTCATGCAACTAGTAATTAAAAAAATATTGCTTTTTAAAGTCATGGTGTTTCTTTTAATAATAATAATAACTCACTGAAATCTGTCAACGTAGCACTTTGTGATGAACCGAACTATAAATTAAGAAAACTTGCTAATTAAACTTCTACTGGATCCTGGACTCTGTAATTATGAGTTCACAAGGACTTCCTGCCAAGAAAAATAAGGATTTCTTTTCCTTGGCGTTTTAAAAATTTACAAATCAAAGGCACAAGCCATCCTATCAAGGGCACAGAGCCCACATGGGAAGTGAATGGCTTAAGGTTCAGTCTAACCTGCCCTCTTTGTCCCTCAATGTGTGTCCTTCAAAGAACCATGTCTAGGGTGACCATATGAAAAAGAGCAAGTGTCATTTGTAGGCATGCAGCATCTGGTGAAATTCCCTCTTCATCACAACAGTTAAAGTTGCAGGAGCCCTGCCTAGCATGACCAGATACAAAAGAGGGCAGGGCTCCTGCAGCTTTAACTGTTGTGATGAAGAGGGATGCTGCATGCGTATGAATAGCACCTGCTGAAATTCCCTTTTCTCTACAACTGTTAAAGATGCAGGAGCCCTGTCCTCCTTTTCATATGGTCACCTTAGACATGGGCTTCTGTGGTGTTTGGTTTCTCTCCTCACACCTGTTGGGGAAGGGGACGGGAGGTGGAGCCAGAGGTATGAGAGTATAAAGCGCTGCTCATGCAGACTCATTCTAGTTTGTCATTGCAACTGAATCAGGCTGCTGTACTTCAGAAAATCTTGTCCACCCTTATTAATCTTCACTGTTTTAATCGTTCCTGCTATTGCTGTCCACAGAAAAAGTTGTTTTGGTTGAAGTAGATCACAACTGCTGAAATGGTTATATATCTTCAGTTTCTGTTGGAGATTGTAACAGTTGTGGCTAACAGAGCAGTGACATTTTAAAATATTCTCTATAAAAGAGTTGTGATAGTAATTAATTTTAATTATGTTTAAAATTGGACTGGACAAATTTGTGAACAGCACTGATAGATGCATTATAATCTTCTGCCCCAGAAGGGATCTATTTTGGAGAGTCAGTAAATACCCCCACATGCTTCTATGATTAAAGATTTTTTCCCCTTCTGATGTATAAAAAATGACCTCGTTAATATTTTTACTTAATACATGATCATATTCATAAATGGGTTCTGCCAACTTTATAATTAGCATATACTTCCACTAGTATATATGACAATATTTCTGAAATGTCTATGTGGACCAAATCAAGACTTAACATGTGCTGAAATTTGAAAAAAAATATGGACTAATGTAGTAGATTTTTCAAGAATTATAATACAGCTAATCTAAGTCAATATAAATTCACACAGGTGTGTGTGTGTGTTTTTAAAAAAACTCATATATGAGAGGTAACAGATAATCAATTAAATGCTTGATGTAGCAGAACTGGCATTCTTCTAATCTGTATCTGCCAACACTATATCTGATGGTAGTTACTAATTGTTGAGGACTGAAACAAAATTAAGCCATAGCAATTAAATCAGATTTCTTCAAAGCAAGCAATGATATCAGCAGGCTGATCTGTATCTATGCTTGTAAATGGAGTCAGAAATGAGTATCTTTTATGGGGCCCAGCCATTTTCATTCAAAAAGTCTTCAAGTTGAGCTCCTTGCAATTGTCTGTGATAGCCAGCAACACACACCTTGGCTCACTTTATTCTTGGAACAATAGGAAATGCTACTGAAATCCGAAGGCCAGCTATGCTTTCAAGATTCTGTCCCCTTCTGGGTCCCATTGTTCGTGGAATCCATTTCCTCTTAAATCCTTTGGAAATGGAGATCACACACATGTCAGGAGGCCACCACTGTTTCGGGCTTGGGCATCACTTGTGCCCACTCCAAGATATCTGCACAGAGAGACTCCACGGCATCCAGCCGCTCAATCTGCACTAGTTTCGTTAGGAGTTCCGGAATACTATAGCCTGCCGTGCTGATGCGGTCGAAGAGCTGCATGCCGTCTGTCATGCCACCTATTTCGTCACGCTTCAGTCCAAAGCTCTCAGCGAGGTGACGCCAAGTCTTCACAATGGCTTTTTCTGTGTTGTATGTAGAACTGAGCATCCTGCTGGTCTTCTCCAGACAATCAAAAGGCAGTTCTGTAGGACTGAGGCCTAGAAAGGAAAGTTAGATTTAGATCAGAGAGCCCCTTTTCTCCCATTTCACATGTCTGCCCCCTTAGAACAATATTATATTTTATTAACACGAAGGTATATTCACAGTGTGATTTTATAGTGTTGTAGTTAATCTATGGATTTATCCCCATCACAGTTGCATATGCTGATCATTCTTCCAGGGCAGTTCATTACTTTCTATTGCTTCATTTCCATTGCTTTAATGGAAACAGCATAAGAAGTTGTTTGGTTACTACTTTTTTGTCATGCCCCCGCCGGAGGACTCTTCCTTTCCTGAAGAGCTGGAGCTGCTAGAGATGAATGATTCTATTGAATTACCCATATTAAGAAACTAGGCGGAGCCTGGGCCCTCAGGGAAGAGGACCACAGCTCCTTCCCCAAAGGAAGAGGGGAGTTCTGCTCTGGAGACAGAGGCTGAAACAGCCTTCTCCGGAGTCCCAGAGAGCATCATTGCCTTAAGAGGCAAATCTGCAGGGATCCTTTAAGAAGAAGGACCCAACTCTAAATAAAGACTCCTCAAGAAGAGGTCACTCCTCAGGAGCAAGGCTTTTAAAGTTCTGCAGCTGAGTCTTGGGTGGGGCTTCCACCCAAGCCTGTAGCTTTTGATGAAAAGAGTTGTTTCCTCAGCTCTTCATGCCTGGTATCTCTTTTCCCTGACTTGTGTTTGAACCTCTGTTATTGACCTTTGGACTTCTGCCTGATGCTGCCTTCTGAACATTGATTCTGCTTAACTAATGTGCATTTCACTTTGGCTACTCCTCTGCCTTCTCTCTGGAAAATCTATGTTTGCCTGGTAAAACCATGCTTGACATTTGCTTGCTTGATTTATCTATTGTAATCAACTCTGTGTTTTGCATAGCAGAGAACTGAAACTAGTTGGAGCAGGACATTTTTGCTTCAGCACTAGGTAGAACCAAAGTGTTACATCTTTTCCAACCTTTTACCTTTTACCAAGAGCAAAAGACTGGAAAAGCTATTAATCCAGTGCTTTGCCCTTCCTTGTTTTGCTATTTTCCTTCCTCATCTTCCCATCTTTACCATTGGTGTAAGGTTACAAACACTTTACCACTGGTGTAAGGTTACAAACACCCTTCACATGAGGCAGGGAAATTTAATTGGAGGCTTACATCCAGAGGGAGAGGAACAGGCCTCCAGCTACAGTGAATGCAAGAAGTATCCATTAATGAGCACTAGAACCCCTTGCAAAGAGAAGCGCTCTCTCCTTTTTAAAGGAAATATTATTTTTCACCTTAGGGGCAAAGCATATTTCAGGTACAGGTTTAAATTCCTGGTGGGGCCTACTAGTTTCCCCATCATATGTGAGATAACAAATCCAGCTCTGAAGAGAGTTTTTTTTCCAAAGATTTCTCCTGAGGTGGCGGTGGTAATAATAATGATATAGCTGCTTCTGGAAAGGAAAAATCATGTGTAGCTGTAAGTTTATATTTGCAGTATATATGTACTTGGAGAGCCTTCTAGCAGAAATTTTAAAAGAAAAGCTGAAATTAGGTAATCCATTTTCCACCTTGCATCATAAGCTTTATGGAGTATCTATTATATTAGTCCCTAAATGTCATAGAATTATAGAATAGTAGAGTCAGAAGGGGCCTATAAGGTCATCGAGTCCAACCTGCTGCTCAATGCAGGGATCCATATGTAAAGGAAGAGTGTTAACGGGATAATAAATCCCAGCTCATGTCCTAGGACCTTCTCTCTCTCTCCCCCGCCCTCTTTCTCTCTTTAATATATATGTTTATTACAGAAATATGCAGGGCATAGTTGCCTAAAATGGCAGCCCATGACATCAGAATTAATATATTTTATTACAGAAATATGTAGGGCATAGTTGCCTAAAATGGCAGCCCATGACATCAGAATATGCGGTCAAATTGCTTCCAAAATTAGCCATCTCCCTTCGGAGTTGGATCTATTTATATCTATTGGTTGTGAGATATTGGCATTTGTGAAGCTACATACAGCTTCTCACTTAAGAAAGAGAATAATGGGGTTACAAATAAATGTTTACACTTTATACATATATTCTTTTCACCCACCTTCTGCAACGCTGCATACGTTAGTGTACAGATCAAGTATCTTTTTCCTCCGGCTTTGTATCTAAGGAAAATAAAGGACAAAAACATTTCTTTTTACAGATTCAACTTTCATGGTTTCCTCAGAGATGTGTAAAGAGACTAGCAGAGGCAGGAGGTTGTGTATATTCTTCAGTTCCAAAAATAAAACAAACAAAAAACTACTACAGTTGAATCTCTGGTGGTGGTGGTTTTTAAAGCACATGTTTAGCTTTTATGTTGTTTGTTTTAAAGTGTGTGTGCGCGCGCGTGTGTGCGTTCTCTGATGAAAACTGAAGTGTGGCTGGATACAATTTTCAGTAGCCAGAATGGGACTTCAGTGACCAATACAGTTTGCCTCTTTATAGTACAAGGAGAAGGAAAATAAATTAAACAAAACAAGCCACTATAAGCCTCCTTGCATTGCATATTCCATTGCAGAATCGACGTTGCCTGGGTGCACAACGTTTATCATGGGTTGGATCCAAAGCTGTGTGAGAAGAACACACAGTCCCCACCTGGACTCTGCCAATTATTATTATTATTATTTATTTATTTATTTATTTATTTATTTATTTATATAGCACCATCAGTATACATGGTGCTGTACAGAGTAAAACAGTAAATCGCAAGACCCTGCCGCATAGGCTTACAATCTAATAAATCATAGTAAAGCAATAAGGAGGGGAAGAGAATGTAAACAAGCACTGGGTAGGGTAAACAGGCACAGGGTAGGGTAAAACTAACAGTGTAAAGTCCTTCTCCCTACACCCCATCCCACACTGCTCCAGAGGTCCCTGTATCTGATCTGACACCACTCTAGAGGGTCTCCTGACCCTCAAAAATAGATTTCAGGAGCTGCAGGGAGGAGGAGGAAGTGGGAGCAGAATTCTTCTCTCACTTCTCCGGATCCAATCTGATGTCTTTATTTTAGTACAGGAGGTAAAATCCAGCATGCGTCCTAGTTAGAGTAGACCCATTATAATGAATGGGACTTAGGTTAGTCATGAGTAAATTCAGTCCCATTCATTTCAAATGGTATACTCTAAGTAGGATGCCTGTTGGATTTTAGCAGAGTGCACCCTGGATTAATTTGAAATAAATAAATAGTGCAAAAGAGAGCCAAGAAAGGACCAGAAAGTTGCTAGGAAGGCGTTGCCTCTTCGCTGACCCTACCTATGCCCTCTTCTCAGTCAGCATTGTTAGCATAGTTGTCTAATGTTAGCATAAGTGTCTCCATTTTTAAAAGGAAACTGTGAAATACACCAAGCAAAATGTCATGATGTCCTGTATGCGAAATGTCTCCTTGAGTGCATCCTTCTTATCTAACATAAACAAGAGCCCTGGCTCCAGTGCTCTGCTGTGTCAAAGTTAACGTCTGTAACTTACTGTCAGGCCAAAGGTATTGTTTACAGAACTGTTTAGCATAATTAGCTATGCCCCAGTGTTATGTTCTGATTGGTTAATGCTGCAACAGGGCCCTGCCCCTTGCAAGCTCAAATACTGTACTGTATTCCCTATGTCTTTTGTCTGATTGCTCCCTTTGAAGAGACCAGGCCTTGATTACTAATCAATAAAGCGCTTTTGAACCCTCTGTCGCTGGAATGGTGGAGTCGTGCTTAAGGGCTGTTTGGATTTCGTCCTTGGGTGAAAAGAACATTGATCTAACAGCATGATGAATATAGCTCATTGTGCTGTGTGCCAATCCATTTATGTTGAATGAGGTATTAGAAAAGATGTAGCAGTGGAGCACACCCATATTTTACAGGGTTTTTTCTTTCTTTCCTGAAGGAAAGTTGGAAACTTCACAGTCTGCATGGCCCTGCACAAGAGCCAACAACTAAGATGTCTATCGTATCCTAATGGGTGCAGTTTACTTCATTTTTTATATTTAGGAAACAACAGTTAGAATTTCTATACTCTGGTCCTCGTGACTGCACATCCCAAGATACTTACAAGGACTGTGCAGACATTGCAAGCTTTACTAATAAATGCATGAAGCAGGGATACGGGGGCTGGAGGGAGGACCAGAACCATCCCACTGTTAAGCCACTAGGTACAGATACAGTAGCGAGCCTTGGAATATCTGCATACTTGTAAGGAGAAGGCAGCGACTGTCAAACAGGAAATAATAACTCTGTGAAGTTTGTGTCTCAGTCCTGTCTAGTATATCCTCCTTTGCCAGCTACCTACGGAAGCAGACACAGGGATACACGAATCGGCGAAATTTCTACTAATTCCATCTCGAAGCAATTTCTGACTTGAGTCCATATCAGATTGTGAGCTTTGTTTTTCTTGCATGTTTTCTTGCTTATTTTCTCAGATGTATGCATCAATTGTGCACATCTTTGAAATGTATGCGTTCTTCTGCCATTGATTAAAGTGTATTTGTGTGCGTTATTCCTGTGTGTTTTTTTAAATGTACGCATGCCGTTGAATACATTTTTTTTGTCCTGCGAATCACATTGCAAGCTCAGAAACGTATGGACTTCGGCCGCAGACTGGATCCAAGTCCAGGTTCGATCCGAAAGGCGCAAACTGGGTAAAATCCTGATTCAAAATTAATTGAAATGAATTCCTCACATATCCCTAAGCTATATTTGTGAAGATTTCATGGGAACAAACTCTTGTCAGAGAGCCAAGAAGCTTTGGTCCAAGGCGTTTCATATTGTATACTATTGAGGCCCACAGAAGAGTTAAAGTCTAAAAAAAAAAATGATGCCAAGGGCTCCATCAGCCCTTTTAAGGAGAATTCACATTTCTCTCACACAAGATCATCCTCTGCCTTCGATCAATGACATTTCTGCTTTTGTTTCTGTGTTTAATTGCTCTTTGAATAGACACTGTCCAGACTTGGCAGGAAGAACATGTAAAATATCACTATTGCATGGCCTCCGTCCCGAGATTGTCTGGTTTGTAGGGCTGGAACAGCTGTGGTGAATTAAGCAATTCTACCTACACCTTCTGAAAGAGGGTTATAATCTGGGAATTATTGGCCTCATTGCATATGTACTTTGCCATGAAACATGCTGTTACAAGAACGTCTTGAAGGAGTAAAAAAAATGGCTTCATAAAAGCAATTGCTTTTGGCTAACTTAATTTAGAGAATGTTGTTGAAGGGAGATGCCACCCTTGGCCCTGACCTCAAACTGAAGCATCAATACCCTTCAGTATTGTTAAATAGACAGAACCAGCAAGTAAAAACAGGAATATAAAAATGAGGGTTAGAAGACACAGATCAGGCAAAACAAGGCAGTGGGGCAGACTAAAGTACTGTCCGTGGAATAATTTGCTATGCTAGCAGAGTTCTGCTGCCTTTTCCTGTGGCGCAAACCCCAGTGGTCCACTTTGTAAACCAACATCCATAAGTGGTTGCACAAGCAGAACTTAAGTTGGGTTTTCCCCTTGCGCATACTTCGGAACTTGGTTTCTGCAAGCACAGTGTCATTTGCGCTAGCAGAATGACGTTGGTGGATACAATCCTAACTATGCCAGTTTTGGGATATAGGAGTTGCCTTTCAATACCTAGCCAATGTATTAATAAAACAAGACTTCATAGAAACAAGACTTGTTCGCTATTTCATTTTTAATCTCAGCATTGGTATAGGCTGAAAACTGGATGCAGCCTGTCAATTAGTTTCTCCACAAAGCTCTATTGGGATCTCAATCCCCGCATAGTTAGGTCCTCACTGCACTATATGTTAAATGTAGAATTGCATTTAGTGTGTCTATTTTTTCTTGTTATTGTAAAATAGCAGTGTGTGGGGGGGGGACATTCAGCTGGAGGGGTTCAATCCTTTCCTCCTGCACCACGGTTCGCATGAAAACAGCCCCTCCCTGAAGCTGCTATTTGCTATGTATGGGAAGCTGTCACTGGCATCAATAGCAGCTTACCTCCTACAGCAAATAGTAGTGCTGGGTGAGTGTGATTTTCATTCAGATCTTGGCAAGGAATTTATGCCACGCAATTTTTATATTTTATGCATTTTTCCTTCTAACTCTGGACAGTGTCTGTTCAAAGAGCAATTAAATTAATTACTGAAACATATAATCAAAAATGTCACTGACCCAACAGGTCAAATGTTCAGGTGAGACTTACGCCAGTTGATTTGTTGTTAGTCGAAGATTTATCTCTCGCCAAATGTACTAACGACAACAAGCACAGTTCTGGAGTGCCTTGCTTGTCAATAGCTGCTTCTTCATCACTGTCCATGCTACGACTTAGAAGCCTCTCATTCTCTGAAGAAGCATCATTTTCACTGAAAAGAAAAACATAAGGATTGCTTTTCTAGAACAACAGCATGCGTGGTTCCAGCAATGCCCTTTTCTTTGTCTTAAATTAGCATACATTTATTTAACATATGCATGATGTTTACAAGAGCTAGATTGAGCCATAAGTAAAAGTTGCAATGGAATTCATAAGGTGAAAGTGCTTCTTGCATGAAAATAGACACTTTCTAGATGTAACTTGGGAATCAAAAACGAATAGGATCTTTTACAGCACAGTCCTATACATCAAGGGGGGGGGGCAGAAGGTAGTTCTGCAGATATATTGGACCTCAACTCCCAGATGTCCCTGTCAGCATGGTCAATAGTCAGGAATGCTGGGAGCTGAAGTCCAAAACATTTGCGGATCTACTTTTGGCCCAATTGAATCTGGGCAGTAAGTATTGTTGAGTTCAATAGAGCTTCCTCCCAGGTAAGTGGGTACAGGATTGCAGTGTAAGTTTATCCCAGAGATGGGGAACCTGTGGCCTTCGAGATGTTGTTGCATCAACGCCCATCTTCCCTCACCATTGGCTATGCTGGCTGGGGCTGATGGGAGTTGCAGTCCAACAACATCTGGAGGGCCACACATTGCCCACCCCTGGTTTATCCAGTCTGTGCTTTCCCAATTCCAAGGCGACCTATAGTGATATGCCACAATCAAGCGTCCTATTGCATGGATTACTTGCCTGTTCAGTTCAACTGAGTTTCTGTTCCTTTACACACATGGATTCACCCCATTCATTGAAATCAATGGGGACTGACCCATATGCAACAAAATCCTGTGTTCATCCAAGCATCAGGGCATTCGATTTTTGTAGTTTTTAATTTTAAAGCATGTGACTTTTATTTCTTTATTTTGGTTCATTTGACACCAACCACATAAACAAAAGAAGGCTGCAATCCTAAGTACTCTTAGTAGGGAGTAAGCACCATTGAACTCAGTGGGACTTACTTCTGAGTAAACATGCTCAGGTGATTTCTTCCAAATCACTGTAGCCTGCTGTCATGTTTCTTCCCAACTATCTTATTTATTTATTTTATCGAGTTTTCAAAATCAAAATACACTGAATTCAAAAAAAGACTACACACATTAATACTTATTCCAAATCTCTCCCTATTCCCTCCACACGCTTGGTCGATTACAGAATTTTCCTTCTTACATCTTTCATTTTCATCTTCTTATCTAGCGTGGTATTATAAATTTCCATTTCATTTATTAATCATCTGCTTTTCATGAGTCCCACAAATTTCTATAGGCTTCTGCCAAAGTTATTCTGTTCAATTCTTTTTTCCTGTAGTCTATATATTTTTGCCAGTCCTTCCTAAAAGTGTCTCTTTTCTTTATTCCTCTGTGTATTCTTAACTTCTGTGTCAACTTTTTATTTCTTGCTACATCCCAAATTTTCTTTTTCCACAATGGTATTGTCAACATCCAAGTTGTCTTCCAATTACTTTCTATTAATTGCCTTGCGGCTGCCAACAAAGAACCAATTAATATTTTTTCTTTTATCTCTCTGTTTTCTTTAACATACATATTCAGTAGAGCTAGCTCTGGTGTTTTACATATCTCTTGATCAGTAATTTTTCTTATTTCTTGGAAAACCTTATCCCAAAACCTCCTGAACTTCCTACATTCCCATCACATATGAATTTGGGTTCCATTGATTTCACATCCTCTCCAGCACAAAGGTGATACACTCTTATTGATTTTTGCCAATTTCATGGGTGTCAGATACCACTTCTGAACTAATTTTAGCACACCTTTTATTCTTGTAGATATTGTTTGAAAAGGGAATATATCTATCGTGGGAGGGGGAATCCCATTCCTCTTCCTCTATTTCCTCTTCCAAGTCTCATCTGTTTAATTGTTAGATTCCCTTTTATCTCCTGCTTTATTAAAATTTTATATATTTGTGTTATTGTGCTTTATCTCTTAATTTATATTTATCTATGAATTTTTCCCATCCTGTTAACTTCCCCGCTATCAAAATATTTGTTTTTATACCACATACCTCTTGACAACCTTAGCTGGAGTTGCTGTCAATTTTCCAAACTCATCTTTCTCTGAGAAAATCACCACATTTTCTGTAAATTAAAAGAAGATTGAATTGGCAAGGGGGTGGAGGGAAAGCTTTACAACTGTGAACACAACTTCCTTGCTAGCTTCTTCATATTGGTGTTTCAGAAGAAATCACCAAAATTTGGTGCTGAGCCTTAATTAGTCAGGATGTGGGTGCGTTCACTTAAATTCTGGGTTGCATAGATGCCTTTCCAATTATTCTTCTACTAAGTGGAATTTGAATTGAAGCATTTAAAAGAATACATTTTCACAGGGCATTGCACCAGCACCATTTAAGCTCCGTAGGATCTGATGTGTAAAAAGCAGAAATTATAAAGTAGTTCAAACCTTGTACTTCTTTTTTTTCTTCCTGCATGTTGGCCTGGGCTTCTACAGTCTTCACCGAATGGCTTGTGCAACAAGCTGGAATTTCAAAACAAGCCTCTTGTTAATATTCAGCTATTCTCAGCAGCTGTCTAAAAAGCATAGCATCTCGAAGCTGGAATTCTCTTTATTAATTGGCAGGTTACCTTGAGCTGAAGTCTTAGTTTTCACAATGTAAAACATGATGATCAGGACGATAGCAATAGCCATTATGAAAATTGTTGACATAGCAATGATTAGAGCAGTAGCAAGATGTCCTTGTCCAGAAAGGTCTCCTGGAACTACAAAGAGAGATAATTAGTACTAAGGCAGCAACCTGATCAAAGACATTTTACATTTTTAATCATATGAGTTTTCATCTGTTGTTGAACAATTCTGTATAAGATGAAAACAGTATTTCTGAAGCAGGCAGCATACTTTCTTTGTTGTTTGATGATGTACACAGGTGTTACAGCATTATCTTAGAAGAGGCATTCCCTCCAATGTGTTAGAATAGGGGGATGCCTCTTCTACAACACAGCATTGCCATCTGCAATTGCATTGAAATGATATTATACTTTTAACATACATGGAACAAGGTGGGTAATCTTGCAATTTTATTTACTTGAATTGTTGCTTTGCTTGCAGTAGAATGACAGAAGGGGTCTTTATACTTCAGAGCCAGTATAAATCGCTTATGTATGCTAATCAGGTCCCCAGTGTGAGTAGCTTTTGTAGCTCAAGGATGCCTCTGCTTCAGCCTACAGGTGAATTGCCCACTCAGGAGATCACCCCTCACCATTACTGAGAATGCAACAATGGATGTTATACTCTCAATAGTTAACAAGTGTTCTGATACATTACATTAACTGTTGAATGAGCAATTCACTATTCATAAGTGCAAGCATAGTGGTTCAGTCTTTAAAAAAAACAACTAATTAGGAACTGCACTTGATGTCCATCTGCCGTCAGAGTCTATTCCATTTACTATATTCCTGTAAAGGTGAGGCTTACACCTTCAATATAAATGGATTTGCCATCAAGTTCCCAAATTTCTTTTAGCTAACTCATTTATGAATAAACAAAGTACTACTTCTTTACTTTTAGCAAATTTCCTATTCATTTAATAGCTACTCTGTAGGATGCAATCATTCGTGTTTTCTTTCCTGTACTTATTTTAGATTTTTGCGAATTTGAAATATGCTTTTGACATACATTTCTAGATAAGGATTACCATTGCCAAGGGATTTTCAGTTGCCAATATTTATTAAGACCCCAAATCTTTATGTATGTAGAGCTGGATTTATAGACTGTGTGTGTTCCTAATTCAAGCATAATTAGCAGTAGAAGCCCTACTTAGCAATTGTATTTGAGGTGGTCTAGTCAGGTGATCCTAATGCAAGTGCAGAGCTGCCTCTAACTTTGAAGTGAACAAACTTAGGCTCAATGGGAATTTATCACGCACATTGCAATGGCTGCCTAGTTTGGATCAGGACCAGTAGGTTACATTTTCTCACCCCCACTACTAGATTTCAGTCTAAATTTCATGCATTTGTGCCCTACAATTACAGGCCTTCCTGTTTTAGCACCAAAAAAAATTGCTCACATGTCAGCAATGCACAACACCCCCACATTCCAAGTAAACCTCATCTGATGAGCTAAATTATGTTCCTGTCTGAATAAACACATCTCATTCACAAAGTTCATCATAACACTAATCTCCACTGAAATATGCTGATTGCTGAAGAAATAATTCTGACGATTCCTCATATATGAGAAATTAGTGAAATGTAGTTAAAACACATGGTTTAAGCCTGACAATCTTGAATTCATTGATAGAAAAAAGAATTTTTAACTAAATATGGCTCCAACTTCTGCCTCCAACCTTCTCTACAGGAAAGAGCCAATTTTGGCTGCTCCGGTCATTCAGCAATCTCTCAGCCTATGTACTAAAGGCTGGTGGTAGTATCTGCTCAAGGGAAAAATAAAACGGTGGTAACTTTTCTTACCTTTATCCACATGCTGGAAAGGAGAATTAGTACTTGTTCCAGACGTACTTGGGAAACTGGCTGACACCCCAGAGGTAATTCCTGCACCTGTAATAATAAACAAATTTGCCATAAATTTTCCTGGTTACCGTGTAAAATCTCAGCCATGAATTGACGCATTTGTGAGCTGACAGAGCAGTTACTTAGCCTCCTTGAATTTCCTGTCCATTTAAAAGCTAGCCTTACAACTGAAATGTCAATTCAACCACCTGTTTGTAGATTTATGACGCCAAGCTGTGAAGTAAACATTTGGCAAACATTCCTTTCTCCAACCTACAGCTTTGCCAGCTTTGACTTGAGCACCAGAAAGGGAGATGTAAGTCCAACCCTAAGCATGTTTTCAGAAGTGTGCTCCCACTACAATCAATTATTTCAGTGGGACATTTAGTACTGTGGCTTCAGATATATTTATTATGAATTGGAGCCAGTTTAGAGTAGATTCTCTGAAATCACTGGGATTTAAGTTAGACATGTCAATGGGTCTACTCTAAGTATAATTAAGTCTGGATCCAACCCTGTTTGGATTTTGTTTCACATAAAAACAAAAATGAGCAAAATTGGTCTGGTAAAGCTTGAGTAATAAGCCTTACACTACCCTATTCTTATATAAGATTATTTTACATAAAAGGTAAGCTATTGATTATTGTTTTCAGCATTTAAGACCTTGAATCCATTTAAGATGGCATTGTGTTAAGGGCATATGGGATTGGAGAATTTGTGTAGGTAAATTCATGCCACAATGAAAAACTGACTTATGTTCAGCAGTTCTAGGAAGTATAGAATTTTCTTGGCCTAGCTCCATTGGACAAATTTGACAGGAAATTAAGTTCTCTAGTAGTGCGTGAAAAAGTCTCACAGCTTATAAAGTGAAGAAATGAACATGCTCTAAATAAAATGTATTTTTAA
Organism: Elgaria multicarinata webbii; assembly: GCF_023053635.1. Taxonomy (NCBI): domain Eukaryota; kingdom Metazoa; phylum Chordata; class Lepidosauria; order Squamata; family Anguidae; genus Elgaria; species Elgaria multicarinata. The sequence continues at coordinate 41,265,110 of NC_086175.1, read as the reverse complement.
TAAAAAGAAAACTATTGCACAATATAAATTCTTTAGAGAATGACAAAGATAAATACACATTTTAAACCTGGCCAACAAAGTATACAGTTCAGTAATTTCAAATGACTTTTTTCCTATAACAGCATAAAGTACCTTCCGAGCATTGCTAGTTGTTAAATTCAGTTGTTAAATACATATAGTCCTTTAAGAACATTCTTATTTGGAACACATATAGTTCCTATTTTTATGCAATATTTAATAGATTGGTTTATTTAGCTAGCCCCTTTCAGTAATGCATGCATACATAATATATGAACTGACTTGGTGCTCTAAGCTATGTTCTTGAAAGAAGGCCATATCTACATAAGCCTGATAGATTCATCCATTTAACGTTGGTGAATTACGATGAGCAAATGAATCAGAGGCCTGTTCCCTGACATTCTGGCTCATGGCTCATAAGTCTTTCTACCTTTGATGGTGCCAGTTTCACTTATGACCTTATTGCTAAATGAGTTGCACATCCCTGGCATGATTTCGTATCCTTGGTGCAAAATAGTGTCTTCTATACTAATGCCATATTTTCCCTTTCCTATTGTCATTCATTTTCTCAATCACCCTAAATTAATGTCATAGTGTAGACATAAGCTCATTCCTCATGTTATAGTGCACCCAAAGAAAAACTGGTGAGATTCTGCTGTGGCTTTCCCATCAGCAGCTGGTTGGCCACTGTGTGAACAGGGGGGGGATCTACACTACTGCTTTAAAGCTCTTTATAACAATTTTGACAACTGTTGGGGCCCAGGACACACTGCATATACAGTTTTCAAAACGTTTTCAAAGTGCTTTAAAAGCAATAGTGTGGATCCCCCCCCCAGAATGCTGGACTAGATGGACCCTTGGTCTGATTCAGCATGGCGCTTCTTATGTTCTTACTCAAACGCCATACAAACATAACAAAGTGAAGACATCTTTCTGAATTTACCAGCATGCCAGGCAAACCACTTTTTAGATTCTCTAGTTTCTCTTGAAGGCCAAACCATTCTTTAGATTCTCTAGTTTCCCTTGAAGGCCAAACCATTCTTTAGATTCTCTAGATTCTCTTGAAAACTTCACCCACCATGTTTCTGATTTTCATTGTTCAATGGCATGGGAATGCTTATAGACACTACCATCTGTTATGTTGGCCTCATCTATTTGACAGCCCAGCAGGCTTGTGTAGTCCACTTTTCCCAAAAACTCTGGAAAATGTAACTAAGGCTGCAACCCTACATGCACTTTCCTGACTGTAAGACCCACTGGCATGTACAGGATTGAGCTGTTAAGATAGATGGGATGTCGCACACTATTGCTGCACACTGCAACAGGTCAATAACAGTCCCATCTCCCCACCCACCCCATTACATTGCATTTCAATTAATAGAGGCAAATGATGTGTTACATTGTCTGCTACTAGATTATCCAGCAGGCTGCAGCTTGTCTCTTGCACTACACTTCATCCAGCTGAATTCAAGCATGTGTTAACATAACCAGCACTGCTTTATTCAATTAGCCAATTCACTGATGCATTCGCACACGCACACACACACACACACACACACACACTATTTCAGGTATCTAGAAACTGGGCAACGTCTATGCCACTTCCTTGATCATTTTGGTTACCATAATGACAAGTTTTATTGAACCTTGCCCCTACCTGACTTAAATACAAGGGAAGGAATTGAAATGTTCTCAGCCAAAACGGAATGGAAAACCTCTCTCTCTCTCTCTCCCACACACAAACACAAACACACACACACACACACACACACACACACACACCTACACCTTCTATAGCTTGCCATTGCAGCCATTACTTATATCTATAATAATAAAACAAGCATGTGTGTCTGTCTGTCCATCCGACCGTGCCATAATACAAAGACAGTGAAACCTAGACACCTCACACTTGGCATGCATACTAAAGAGACCTTAGGGGTTATTTTGTTTTAAAACACATTAATTTTAATTAATTCAAATGTTTCCATGTGGTTGAACCCTACAGTAATATCTTCAGCCACTAGGAGCACATAGCTTTGCAGCCCATACAGTTTGAAGAAAGGGAAGATCAGTAGGCAGAGAGAGAGAGTTATATGCCTGCCCCCTCCTTTGCCCTTGCTAGCCCCTCGCAGGCGTAGAGATGTATGAGAATTTTGATTTTGGTCACAAAACATGTAAGTATGTCTTGTCTGAAGCTCTGAATGCAAGCGCAAGATCACATCCACCGAAATTACTCGCAAATTGTCAAACGTGGTCGTGTTTGTCTCGTTCCCGATCCCCAGTTTCATTTGTGCAAATTTCCTCAATAGACTGAATCTTTAGTTGATGGAGAAAGCTTGCGCAAATTTGGGGAGATCTGCACAAATCTCCCATCGGATTGCTGCTCTATTTGTGCAAGTTTCCCATTTGCGCAGAGCAAGCAGCAATCACAAATGTGACTGGGATTTGGGCACGAGGTAAGCAATGAGACTATGTTAGGAGAACATCTCTTGCTCACCCATCCCTAGCCAGCAGACGTAGCTTCACTCAGATGTAGTGGGCACAATGTGTGCAAATGTGCCAGCTGTGTTTGAAGGTTTCGCTGTATAAACTAAAGGCTATTTCAACCCGCGCGAAGCTGGATCTGTTTGCTAGTGTTATCTATAAAGATTTACACAGAGGAACTCAAGGACATATCACCACACATGGAAATCCCTGTATTTTGGCCTTAAAAAGGTGCTGACTGAAATATAATGATACAAATATGAGTTTTATGCTTTTAACCACCTGTATGTAATACAACAGGAATGTGGTGAAGAAACCTCCTAGCAGTACTATTGTTGAAGGGCTTTCAGCCTTTCCATTCAATACATGGCTATCCAGGAGATCATAATTTGGCCTCAAAGGTTTTGGAGTGGATCAGGTTCTGTTTACTATCATCCTTTTCTTGAGTACCCAGTGCCAAAAGTAAAGTAAATTATTCTTTTAAAAGGATCTAAACATTTTGTCCATTTTAACTGATTAAAGATAGCCCTCCAGTGGCCTTTTAAAGCTTCAAACTGACAACCTGAAATGTCAAAGCTGTGGGAAATAGAATAGATCATCTGTTGGAAGTGCCTCTGGATCCAACCGTATGTAAGGAAAAGGTTTGGCCATTATTAGTGTTATGTGTTACATGTGGCGCAACCCTTGAAAACAGTTTGGAAGCTTCAACTTGTGCAGAATTCTGACTGCTTTATCTAGTGGTAGACATAGTACACCAGAATTACATTGGCTCCCTATTCACTACTGTGCCAAATTGAAGGTGCTAGCTATGACTTAGGGGGGCCATTCAGAAGACACCTTAAACCATGGCTTTAACCACAGTGGTTAAGCCAGAAAGCTAGGCCATGTTCAGAAGACACCTTAAACCATGGCTTTAACCACATTGAATAAGGCTTTTTGCTTTATTCACCATGGTTAAAGCCGTGGTTTAAGGTGTCTTCTGAACACAGCCTGGCTTTCTGGCTTAACCACTGTGGTTAAAGCCATAGTTTAAGGTATCTTCTGAACGGGGTCTTGAAGCTCTAAATCACTTGGGGCCTAGATATATGAACCGCCTCCTCTGTCATCCTGCCCATGTATTTTCAGGAGAGGCATAAATATGGTACTTCTCAGAGTACCATCAATGGAAGATGCCCATGATGCATTGACAAAAAGAAGGACTTCCTCTGTGGTAGCACCCTGGTTTTGGAATGCCTTTCCAAGGGAGACGCAATTGACGCCAACCTTGCTTTCTTTTTGGCACCAAATCAAAACATCTCTGCTCGCCTAGGCATGATTTTTTTTAATTGGCGGATTTATTAATCTGTTTGCTGACTGAATAGTTTCCATGCCTTTTATCTTGCAATGTTATGATTCTTACTATATTGTACTTCTTTTTAAAATGTTATGTAGGATCCCTTAGGAAGGAAGGGTGGCTTATTCATTTTAAAAATAAATAAATTTCCGAGAACTCAATAGCCATATGGAAACAGGATTGCCTTTACTATATGGATCGTCTATTTTAAGAACATACGAAGTGCCATGCTTGATCAGACCAGGGGTCCATCTAGTCCAGCACTCTGTTCACACAGGGGCCAACCAGCCGTCAGCCAGGGATGAACAAGCAGGACATGGCGCAACAGCACCCTCCCACCCATGCTCCCCAGCAACTGATGCACACAGGCTCATTGCCTCGAATACTGGAGATAGCAAACAACCATCAGGGCTAGTAGCCATTGATAGCCTTACCCGCCATGAATTTATCTAATCCCCATTTAAAACCATGCAAGTTGGTGGCCATCACTACATCTTGTAGAAGACAATGTCCTAGTTTAACTTTGCACTGTGTGAAGAAGTACTTAAGCCTTAGCAAGTTGGATCCATGAGGTGGGAGGGGAAGGAAAAAGAGGGGTCAGTTCTGGAAACCTGATACTGCTCATACAAGGATATGTTGGAAGCCTGTGCTATGCTTGTACACAAGGTATTGTGCACCTACTTGTGTTTGTGTTCACAACCTGTGTTGTGCCAGATATCTTCTGCATTGTAGTTATTGATAGCAGCAAAATGAAAAATCTGCACTCTTAAGAGAAAGGGTGGTAAAACGGGGGGGGGGGTATTCTGAAAAGAGTACAGTGTGACAATGAACCCTTCACATTCCCTTCTGCATGGAAAAGAGAACTGCATTTTGTATAACGGAAGTGGCTGACTTTTTGTGGCAGTCACAAGTCCGACACCTTTCACTGCCATCTGACAGGTTGCTCGTGAAAGCTTTGGACCGCATTTTGAAGTTTCTAAATCTGAATAAAATTAAATGGAAATCAGACTGAGAGCACTTACATTCTTTTGTGTTGGGAGGAGCCAGTGAACACGAGTAGCAAACCATTCCATAAATATTCCGTGGTCTGTTTTCTAACATGTAGTAACTGCCATGAAAGGAAAAGAGAAGGCAAAAACAATATAACAGGGTGACTGAACAAGCAAGGAGAGGGGAGAGATGTCAAGTAGTGTTTGTGCTTCTGGCCTCCATACTGAAGATGAGAACAGGCTCTAAATATATTCAACCATATTAGTGGAAAGTTCCTTGAGTGTAAATCTACTGCCAGTAGTAGGCCCCCAAACAGGATGTTTCCGGGACGGAGCAGAGGTGGCCTTTGATTCACTGGATTCATGATCCCACTGTCTCTCTCATGAGACCCTGTACTTATACTAGCCTCGGAATGGCCTAAGTATTTTCCCTCCCAATGGAAAAAGCAAAAACAAAACACTAGTGACTAAAAACTTCCAGCCCTTCACCCCACCCAGCCCCACCCAACCCGAGCCAACGGGGCTTTGGATGTGGTAATTGATCCACCACTTCACTACACACCTCACCTCACTACAGTTTGGATTGTTTTGTTAATTAGTTGCACTAAGTTCCAATGGAAATCAATGGGACTTAATTTAAGTCATGACTACCTTTCTACACTGATTTCAATGGATCCTACATGTAACTAATTTTGTCTGGATCCAAGCCATTATTTTTTTAAATGTAGATGTGTTTTGCCTTTATTGGGGAAGCAATAGTAAATTTAACTTGTCTAGGACAGAGTTCATCATTTAACGTTACTGTAATACAATCAGGTTTTCTGAAGAAAATGATTAAGGAACACATTTTGGCCATGTCGATTTCTCAGTTAATTACAGTCATGCTTCCCTTTCCTTCAGGAAACCAAGAAAGAAAACTGATTTCAGCTTTTGATTATTTTTATTAACAAAATGCATTATTTCAATAACTTGGACTAATGTAAACAGCTATGCTTTGAGCTTCTTTAAACAAATGTATTATAGCGCGTTCGTGACTGGATATTCACTGATCATTTTGACACAGTGATCCTCCTGCACATCTCCCACTCCATTCCCCAGTATTAGCAATTTTTAAAAAAGGCTCCGGAAACCCGAATCTTGTGAAAAACTTTGGTATTTATCAATATTTCCTACTGTGTGCAGAAGAAGTTACACTATAAAATGCCTACTAGAGGGCTCTTCCTCATTAAACTGTATTGAGGCTGTACAATCGCTGCTGTCTTCTTGCCCACTTCCTCGTGTAATTACAGCTTGTTGTAGAAGCAGAAGAGATGCAGCAAGCACAGCCACGGTAAGGGAACGTGATTTCCCCCCGTCTGAAGGAGCTCATAGTATTGACAGATGTTTCCTTTTTTTCCTTCTGCCATCCAAAATATTTGTCCTCCTAGTTCTTATCATAAGATACATGCTTTATATTTCATTTGCTTTAATAACTTATGTTACTTTCTTTGATATAAAACATGCATTTTAAAGGGTTTCTATTATTTACATAGAGTTAATTATCATGCAGTTAATTGCATGAAAGTAATGCAGAAAGTAGTGTGGCCAACACCATGAGTGCAACAAATATGCTTATATTATTGAGCAGGCTCATAATTAAATCCTTACCCAGGGAGACAAGGCCCACATTCTGCATCATTTTCTTGATCTCCAGGTGTCATAACTGTTGCCCGGAAGAACCCTTCACAGTCCTTGTGCCTTCTGCAGATCTGATATCCGCCTTTTGAAAATTTTTCTGATGGACAAGGGACGCAGCCATAGTCTTCATCTCTGGTGCCATATCCACATGTCTACGGGAGTAAAAGCATCTCTGAATTCAGAGTCATTTATAAAATAACGGTTAAGAAAAATGGACATGAATATTCCCACCTCACAGACATACACACTGTACTTACTGCAGTGTCTGCGGGCTATTTTGGTGGTCCATTTTCTGTCTTCCTGACAGAATTAAATGTGGACAGCAGGCTAGGAATAGAAGGGAGAAACCCAGCTCTTTCTGCTTTGTAGTTCTCCAAATTCAGCTATATGAACAATGTGTGAAACATATTTTCAGCTAGCTGAAGGAAGGACCTACCGCAGGCTTGTCTTTTGCTCTTATGTGTGAAGCAGCTCTGAGTAAGATATACATTATGGAAAAGCAACCAAAAGGACAGTCCCCAAAGATTTCTCATGAATCCCATCTCTTGCACTTCATAACCCCTGTTCCGGTCGCCATTTCCCTCCCTCGCTCCTCCCAGCATTTTGCACTATTAGGATATGCCCAATTATTGTTTGGGACTAGGCTGGGGAGAATGGATTGGGATGTGAGAGTGGGCCTTCTCTGTGGTGACACCAAGGCTTTGGAACTCCCTCCCCCAAGAGGCTCACGTAACCTCCTCTCCTGCGGCTGATAAATGGTCAATGTTGTTCTCCCCACCATCCAAGCATTTTATGACAGAGATGAATTGATTGTTTTCAACCATAATGCTGTATTTCTCTCTCTGGCTTGAAAAAATGATATTGTTTATCTCTGCTTTTAGATTAATTTAAGTTGCATTTTATTGCACTGTTACTGTAATCTAATTAGGTTTGCTCAGGGTGACAAGGCCCATAGAAGCTGAGGCAAAGGGTCCTTGAAGCCTCATCTTCTTCAGTGTGAACAGCAACAGAGACTCGCTGCCATTATGCCCCTCTGCAGCTTTCTGCCATTCATGAGCCAAGACACAGATGAATGGGAGTGAATACATATGTTGCATGACGTGGAGAACCCTGTCAGAGTCTCTCTTGTTGCTACACTGCAAAGAGGGGCTTATAGGCCCCCTTGCCTGCATCTTGGCTTGTGTAGGAATGGGCAGAGTTGATTCAAAATATGGTCCCCATTAACAAGTAAATGCCGATTAAGACAATAGAGTATACGAGCCAAGTAAAATGTCTGATGCAATGTAATTATTTGAAATTGCCTCAGATAGAGACTGTTCCTGCCCTGCTGGCCCATGCCAGTCTCCTTTAAAATTCCTACTTGGAGCATGATGACTGGTTTCTTACCTCTCAACACTCATATGGTGATGGTGGGGGAATTGAGAATAACAATACCTTGAGAAGTAACCATTATTGTAGAACAGTGCTCACAGAAGTGTGCATGTCTGAGCCAGTGTGGTGTAGAGGTTAGAGAGTTGGGTGATCTGGGTCCCCACTAAACCAAGCAGCTCACTAGGTGATTTTGGGCCAGTCACCGACTCTAAGACTAATCTACCTCATAGGGGTTGTGAGGGTAAAATGGGGAGGTGCTGGATCATGTAAGCTGCTGGGGTTCCTTGCAAGGGGCAAAAATGGTGGGATATAAATGTGTTGGGTCCATGAATGAGATTCAGGGCAGATTTTATTTTTCTATGGCCTGGTTCAGACAACATGCTAAACCATGCTGCTTAACCACAAAATGGTTAATGAAATGCATGAAGGTCAATGCATTCCCTTAACCATTTTGTGGTTAAGCAGCATGTTTTAGTGTGTTGTCTGAACCAGGCCATTCAATCTAATAGGAACCTAGGAAACTGCCTTATATCAGGTCAGAGTATTTGCTGTATTTAGTTCAGTATTCTCTGCTAGTCTGACAGGTTGCATCCCTCCAGGGTGTGAGGCAGAGGACTTTCCTCATCACCCACTACTTGATCCGTTTACCTAGAGAGCCCTGAAATTGAACCTGGGATCATTTGCACACAAAGTAGGTGCTAAACCACTGAGCTAAGGTCTTCTCCACTTAGGTATTGCTGCACTTGACTGTAGAGTGGAGACAGAGAGGAAGGGTGAGCAGGTTTTTTTAAAAAATGAATTTCCAGGAGTATGCACAGTATTCTAAGGGCCATCACTGATTACAGTGATTCAGATTACGTGTGGTGCAGATTTTCATATTAGCATCTGTAGTATAAGACGTCTCAAGAAGATGGCAAATATGTGACAAACTCACCATATAAGGTTCTTCTCCTGGCTCACACTGTGGACACTCATGGCACATTCCAGTCGTCTGATTGTAATACTCATTTTCACCACAGTTAGAATATTCAGCTTTAGCAGAATACACAAGTGATACCTGCCACCAAAAGGTCAATATTGGTTAATTTCATTGCCCAGTCATCCTAATGTGTCAAGATAGCACAGTTGCCTAAAATGATACTGTGGGAGGCTGAATCATTGGCTTTTAGCATACAAGATGAAATTTCCTGCTGGTACAACCCGTTTAACAGTGGTGGAGTCTCCTTTATTTGGGGTTTTAAAGAAGTCGTTGGATGGCCACCTGTCTGGAATGCTGCACTAGTGGCAGGGGGTTTGACTAGATGATCTCTGAGGTCCCTTCATGCTCTATGATTCTAAGCATTCTTGGAATAGAAAAGAGAATGTACAAGGCAGTGTCTGTATCCCAATTCTGCAACAGTGAAAGAAAAGTACAGAATGTATTATTTTGTGCAAAAATTAGCTGTGGAAAACGATTGGCATCTTTTTAAAAGCGCCTTTATGGCTAAAGGCATGCATGAAAGTGCTTGTGTGACACCTCCTGAAATCTTTAGAGTCATGAGATTTTCAGGGGTTGGGGGTTGGGCTTCTTTGTGCCCTTCTCTGATGGTGTGTAAAACTAAAATAAATTACAAAAAATGGTAGAAGTTGTGGAATAAATTTTGCTTGCAGAATTTACAGGGCAACAAATTAAGCTTTGTAGATATTGTGTGTGTGTGTAAAGTATATAAAGCCAGGCACGTAAATCAGAGATGTTGTCATTTATACACCTCGCAAACCCAAACTGCTCCTATTTTATCAGAAAATTTAAGCACAAGCTGAGATTCCACAGCTCTGAAATAATAAAATCACACATATATTTAAATGGCTTGTTTGAATAAATCATGGCTGTGATGCCCGCCACAGATAGACGCTGTTTTAATTGTCTCTAAACGTGCTATAAAAGACAACGCTGGTTGAAAAAAATGGCAAGTTAGTTAAATCATCTGCTAGGCATGAGAGACTACCCAATGGTCCCTTAGAGCGGGGCCATATTTTTAATAGGTTGACAGTGGCCAGTTCTGAATTCCCCATGCTTTGTTTAGAAGCCTGCTGCTGCCACCCCCATGCCCACCCACCACTTCACGCATTTACTGTACTCTCATGAAACCTGAGAACAGGGACTGTCTTCGTTTTCATTAATCTATCTGCCAATCCAGGAGGCTTTTGGCTGAAGAGTGGAGGAGATAGTCTTTAAATCGGTCTTCCCTGACCTTGTGCCTTCTAGATGTTTTAGGCTACAAGTGCCATATCCCTGACCATTGACCACGATGGCTGGGGCTGATGAGAGTTGTAGTCTGAAACATTTGGAGGTTGGGGAAGGCTGCTTTTACACAATAATAACAATAACAATAGCAGGGGAAGAACCTCCAGTGTGGTGCCCCCACTCCTACAGAATCCCCTGTCTCTGGAATACAACTTTGTATTCCTTCTGGCTCCTCCTGGTAATGTCATTATTCCAGGAAGCCTTCCCTTGATGACCAGTCGTGGTTTATTTTGCACTTTGATTCCTTTAAAAATGTACTTTTAATGTTTTCTTATTACCTTTTTATTTTGTCCACTGCTCCAAAATTCTGAATGGGGAGCGGTATATAAATATTATAAATAAATAAGCAACATAGATTATCTTTGCCCCCCAAAAGTAACCCTTCTGCAGTTACTATTCTCAAGATTAAAAGAAGGAGTAAGTTCTCTCTTATTCTCAGATCTTAAAATTTCATAATCACAGGTGCTCTCCCAGCAACTGGAGGTAATATATAGCCATTATGACTAGTAGCCATTGATACTGATCCTCTGTGAATTTGTCTAATCCCCTTTTAAAGACATACAAATTAGGGTCTAGCACTACATTTTATAGCATATAAATCTCATGTCAGTAAGGTCCAACACTGAAAGAACTGTGTAGATAATTTTAGCCCAGGTTAAAAAAACAAAAACAAATTAAGCATATATTCATTGTTAATGTTCTACTGCTAGTAACTATAGCTTTCTTTGTCTGCAGTTTAGGTACTTGAAATACCTACCATGAGAAAAGGAAACATATGAGTCCATTTGCATTCTCCCTGGCGCATCATATTATCCTGATGGTTTATCTGAAAAGGAATGACCAATTGTTACTGCAAGAAGGATGCCACATTAATGCATGTTTACTCTGAAATAAGTCCCATTCTGGGGCTTAGTCCCTAGTAAGTGTGTTTAGGATGGCAGCTTCATATTCACTCCTATACACGTCTACTTAGAAGTATGTCCAATTGAGTTCAGTGGGACTTACTCCCAAATAGGACAGTGTAGGATTGTAATGTTAGGAGTGACAAGGTGGACCTGTTGCCTTATCCCAGGGGGCTGTCTATAAGTGGGGAAAGCCCCAAGGTGGCTGTGGAACTTTTCTGCGTCACTTATACAATGCAAGCGCAGCTTTGTAGCCACTGCAGGGCTTTCCTGTGAAGCTGTGGACTGAAAATGTCAGGGATTTACCAATCCAACAAGATCCCCAACAACTTTAATTAAAAGCTTCCTCCTTGTGGCTTCTTTCTCTAATGCCTTCTGGGCCCATACAAACCTGGCATTACTGATGAAATTATCCTGTAAGTAGTCAGTTCATTTCACTGAGAAATTCTTTAACTAATGTTTTCTTCTCATGAACTTCTCTTTTCTTTATTGGAAACTATTCTTATTTTTTTTACTAGTTATTAAAGGCAGTTCTGTGAGGGACAGGACCTGATTCATTGCTGTACAATTCATCAAGCTAATGCCAGTGAACAGGAAGCAATTAGAGGCAGAGGAAGCTAGTAAAGAAGGAAACTTGTAATTAAAGGCACAGTGGCTCTGAAAAGTTTCATTGTAATTGCGTTTAACTTTTAAGTGAGAAGACATGACAACAAATCAGGTCTGGGAAGAAAAGCAGGGGGACAACAAAGAAAATACAAGAAAAGAACATGTTAGCAATCTCAGACTAAATCACAAATCTCAAAGCAACTTGGAAACCATGCCTGGGTAGTTAACCTTTTTGTCTATGTAAATTGGCTGCTTTCTTCATTTTATTCCGCTAATCAGGCCTATCTATTGTTGAAGACCTTTAATAAACATGCAAATGAATATATGCTTCTTAACTTCCATGGAGGCTTAGCTAAAAAAAGGAAAAATACTTATAGGTGCAAATCAAGCTCTGTGGTACTCTGATACATGTTTGCAGCTCTTTATCAGCAGGCGCTTCCTAACTGTCTTCAGTATGGGAGTGTTTTCTATACATGAATTCCCTAGTACTGAAGAGAATAAGGTACTCCCTACTGCTCCCTAACAGGAGCTCAGAACATGGTTTTTATTGGCTGTGTGTTTTTACAAACGCTGCTCTCTGCCTTGACCAGTAGTCAGACGCAACATAAAGTTTCCCATGCTAGGAAAAGCCTCACTTGCTAAATTTGTTTAATAAGCTGTGCATAAGTATAGCCAGTGAAAACAGTGCCAAATTTACCCCCATTTACAATAGAGGTGGTCCCATTTTATGCATGTACGGCTACACTGGCTAGAGAAGGTGTATATATACAGAAATAACTAACTGTTTACTTTCTAAGAAATAAAAAAAGAACTGGAATACATTTGATATTTCAATTTCCCCTCAATTCTCCCTCAAATAAAGCCAGCCTTTGAATCTGTGGGTAGTATCCAATGTTAGCCCTGCATAGCATAGAACCATTTCAATGAATGGAAAAAGATAGTCATAACTAAATGAAGTCCCACTCATTTTAATGAATTTACTCTATGTAGGATTCATGTTGGATACAACCCTGAGTCTCCTGTTTTAAGAGGCCCTCTCCAAGATTCATTGCTTGTAGCCCATAAGGTGAAGATTGCCAGAAAGACAAAATGTTCATCTCAGAATCCACTTTTTAGAATCACGCCTTGCTTTCAGCATCATAATGTTAAGACTATATGTCCAGACAGCAGCCTTATTCTTGAGTAGTCCCCCCTCTTCTTTTCATGTTTTACTTTTCTCCATTTTTTTCTTATATAAAAGATTTTGGAAAATCCTTAAGACTCCCAGTTTTTTTTTAAATGAAATAAAATAAAATCCTACCTTCACTCAAGGCATGACCAAAACACACACCATGGATTAGGTTCATTCTTTTTTTTTATTTTTGATTTTTGAGAATGTGTTTGTGGAGGAGGGGGAATTAAAAAATTCTGCCCTGTAGCATGATGCAGAAAAGAAGCCAATATTAATGGTGCTGCTGCTACAACATGGTATATGCTGCAGGGATTGAACAAATTAAATATCTCTGATGTTTGAGGTGTGGCTGTAACAGTGTGGTCTTTACAGAAAACATTAACTACCTTTCTATAGACTCGTTTTTCAAAATCTGTGTCAGAATAAGAGCTTTTCCTGAATCATAAAGTAGGGTATAGTGTTTGTAAGTGTGTTATATACCTATAAAGTGTTCAGTCCAAAACTACACCGCACACACGGCGTTCACTTTTAAATCTGTCATAGTTTAAGCAATGATTATATTGCTTATCCACAAAACAGTGAAGTCGCTTCGCATGTTCCTTCCAGCAAGAGGACTAGCTCAGACAAGTTACCGTATGGATGGGGAGTGGAAAGACAAGGAAACTGATCTATACATAATTATATATATAATTTCTTTAGAACACAATCCAACCAACGCTGAGCCCTTTTTAAAATCCCAATGCTTTCAGCAGGAGAGAGTGGAATATGTGTTGAACGTTCTCATGAAATCAATGCAATTCGAAGTGCTTTGGGTTGATTGTTGCCTCTGAAAAGTGCTCGAGCAAAAGGTAGAAAATAAAAACTGGGAATCCATTAGACTAAGTGCAGATATTAGGAACACCATTTTCTTTTCTTTCCTTTTCTCAGCTCTCTCTTTTCCTTTTCTTGAGGATAAGAGATCATGTATTCATCATGGTGGAAGGAAAAAGTTCTCCTACCTCACTATGCGAATGGTTAAGTGTTTAGATTGGCCAAACATTCCAGCTACCTGTGCATCATTACATTGGATGTGTTCCAAGAGTACACTCCTAACAGCGGCGTATTTATCTGTTCCCTGCTTATAGCACAGGTGTGGGGAGCTGGCACATAAATATTGCTAAGGTTGTTCCTGCACTGCCGCTGTAGACCCATCATGGGCCCCATTCTGGAGGAAAGGTAGTGTCACAGCTGTCCGATAGTAAACAAGCAAGTTAGTTGGTTAACTTAAATTCTATCGGCTCACCTGGGATGTAGTTATGGCTTAGCCTTGATCTTTGAGCCTGAAGCAGGTCTCCTTCTGGAGTCACAGAGGAATTGCTAGAATACACAAGAATTCCTGTGCCTAACCCTCCATCTCCAAATGACTGGTGGCTGCTTCCCACTTTGTGGCAAGCAGTTTGAAGACAACTTCCCTTGCTCTGGTGTTCCAACTTGCATTCCATTACTTCGTCCCTACTTCATTGCTCTGCCCCTGCTTCATGCTATTGATTCTATCCCTCTCTGTTCCTCTCCTTGTCTACCCTTCAGCTCATGTCGCACTCTTGTTATCCTCATGCTTGTCTCCTCCTCCATGTTTTCAGCAAGAAGTAGACACTATTTGAGATTTTACGATATTAGAGCTTATAGTTTAGATATACAAGCTTAGAGGTGTTTTTTTTTACTATATTAAGAGGGATACAAGCGTTACTATATTAAGAGGGATACAAGCATTTTATCTGTATGCTGCCCTGAGATCCTAGTGATACAGGGCAGGATATAAATGTTCTAAATAAATAAATAAATAACCAGTAAATGTTATCCTTTATCGGATGCTTATATTGGGGTTATAACCAGGAGTGGATTTGCACAGTTGAGGCTAGTGCACCAATTGTATCCATTCCTAGAGACGTGTGAGCTGGCCATGGTCACACATGACTTAGTTACATCCCGTTTGGACTACTGTATCCTGCTTTATGTGGATCTGCCTTCGAAAACCGTTCAGAAACTTCAGCTGGTCCAGAACACTGTGGCCAGACTTGACTGGGGCTGGTTACAGGGAGCATGCGACAATAGCTTCATTGGTACCAATCTTTTTCCAGGGAGAATTCAAAATGCTGATTATGACCTATAAAGACCTATATAGCTTGGGTCTTTCAGGCTACCTGAAAGACCACCATCTCCCATATGAACCTGCCCAGTTCTTAAAATCTTCTGGAGAGGCCCTTATTTCTAGACCATCATGTGCATTTGGTGGTGACCCAAGAGAGGCTACTCCCAGGCTGTGGAACTTTCAGTGGCCACTCCCAGGCTGTGGAACTCCCTTCCTAGTTCTTTGGCTTGTAAGTAGGCCTGTTGGGTTGGATGCTGTTTCGAATGATATTTTTTTCTGTTATTGTTATGTTTTATTGTACTTTAATGTATTGTTTTAATCCATTTTAATTGTTTCTGTAAGCCGCCTTGTGTGCCATATTTTGGTAGAAAGACAGGGCACAAATAAAATAATTACATCACCTTTCTCTTAATTATCTTCACAACACCTCTGTCTTAGCATTATTTCCCTTTTTTCTTTTGTGGGGTGTTAAGTGGTCTAAATAGAGATATTAAATCCATGTGATAGTGGTGCCCATAGACTGCATAGAGATTAGAAAATAGCCGCCTCCTCTATCAACCTTTGAACCAATTTTGTAGAGATTATAGTTTGCAGTTTTTTACACATCTAATGAGGGTATCTTTCCTCTGCCCTGCCTTTTCTGCAGAACACAGAGCTGAGATGTCCTGCATTTTCTCAGCAAATGGATGCAGCAATATTTACAAGGGCAAATTGTCCTTAATCTTATTCTCAGAATTTACTGCATTTTATAGTTTAAAGACCAGGGATAGCCCTAGATGAGACTACGAGAAGGAAACAGCTAAGCGCTCCCTCAGTGCAAGAACTTACATTTATTATAGGAAGTATTAAGGCTGCTTCACATAGGACACTTTTTTGTTCAAGGAGATAATCTCAGCATGTGGGGAAATGGATATATTCAGTGGAACACAGTTTCTACCAGTGGATCACCAACTCACTGGCCATGGGGACTGAAAGGCAATTCTGTCTGTACACACAGTAACAAAAGTGACTTCTGGTTTTGGTACTGGAAAAGAGAGAATACTGCTTTAACTAAGGCAGGAATCTACACTACTGCTTTATAACGGTATTGAAGTGCACTGAGAACAATGAGGTTCATCAGAAGAGCGTTTTATCACATGCCCGCTACTGCCCACTTACGGATGTGTGTGTGTCCCTTAGACAACGTTGTCCACCTCCCACGCACCTCCCGTTCCTTCCACTTGTTTTTCCAGAGCAAAATAGACCACTTTTAATCTGACTTTTTTTAAAAAAATGGAATGTGCCACAATCTCCTACTCTGTGCAGGGAAAGCAACATGATAAAAACAGCCTCTGAATGGGCTACGTAGTCTTTGTTTACTTTCTCTTTCCCCTCCGGGAAGAATGAGGAAGTGCAGCAAACCGACGGTAAGGAAATGCGATTTCTCCCCGCTTGATGGAGCCGATGACACATTCTACATACAGATTTCAAACCGCTTTCATAGTGTTATATCTTGCTTGGTGTAGATCTGGCCCAGGATGCAAAGAATTGCAGGTCTGGATCCTTCGGTGTATACCACAGGGAATTTTTATTTTGCTGCATTAGAGAAGTCATTCAGAAATGAAAACGTACCAACTCACTTTATCAAACTGCCCTTCTCCTGGAAGATGAGCACACCCAATCCCACATCACACAATGTTTTCTGCCCATCCCACTTTGTTCATTCCCCTGCCTTTCAACTTTACATTGCCACTGCCAGTCTCGTCCATTTCACTCCTGGGTGCATTGTAGAGCTTTAGGATCCCTAAGCAGCTTCAGTTTCATTCTCAACTTGGGTCTCAACTTTGGCTGCCTACAGGACTTATCCATCAGACGATCCTGCCTCAAGACAGGAACAAAGTGTTATTCCCCCACCCCCAGACCTTTCTCCAAAGCCCTAGAATATGATGCTGTTCTATAGGTGGGGAATCCAAATTAGTGAGCTGACCCAAAGTGTTTATTTAGTTTGAGCTGTTTATATTGTTTTAATGTTTTTAGGTTAATTTTTTTTAGACTATTTTTATTGTATTGTATTTTGTATTTTTATCAATTGTTTGCCCAGAGAGCTTCAGCTATGGCACGGTATAGAAATGAAATAAATAATTATAATATGTCCGAACAAAGCAAGGGCAGGAGAGGAAAACCTATCTTAAAGTAAATTATCCACTAGGGTGCAGATGATTGCCAAGAGTTTCAAAGCTGAATCATTAACAAATTCCAGAAACACAAGGTATGCTCATCATACCAGCGATCATGATTCAGATGCCTCTAACAGGACCACTGTTTTCTATAGACATCACACGTTTGTCTTATTTTCAGTTTTGGCAAAGAGATTTTGAATGAAGGCAACCTGAACACATTGCCAAGATTCTGAAAGTTCTGCGTTATTTTATCTAGAGGTAACTATCAACGAGGGATGTTAACGTACACGTGTAGCGTGCAAAGTACTGGAACCCACAACACACAGGGGACCCCAGCTTTCAATATTGCATTCCTTGGTTTGAAAGATTCAGCATCAGTTCTGAATCAGATGAAATGGCCATCTAATCCAGTGTCCTGTTTCCAATGAAAGCCAGGAGATTCTGCAGAGGACTTTCATGAGTAGCAGATGTGGGAAAATATCCATAACAATTACAGAAAATATGTATCAGCGCAATACAGGCATTTCAAACTTCACAGCTTCTTATAAACAAACATCTTCAACCATATTTGTGGTCTCATTTAGCAACTCTTGGTGTCTGGGGGTTGGGCCAGTTTCTCTTCTGTCAGTGTAGAGTTTGCAAAGTTTTACTTTCATGACATAGTTCCTTTGGATGTCCTTGTATCTTCGCTATTCAATTTAGGATTTAATTCTCACGTGCTACCTCTTGTACTCTAAACCAGCCTTTTCTGTCTTTCAGTTCCTTCTTTCTCTGTTTCCTTAAGCTGATCTCCTCTGTTCTGAATAGGGATGTACAAATTTTGTAAAATCCATTACGTTGGCATTTCACGGATCGTTTGGTGCTTTTTGTTCCATCATCAACTCATTGGCAGAATCGGATTTCCCCCCTCAATTTCCAGAATATGCATAGTTTCCTTACCAAATATGTACAAATCTTCCCCTAAATTAGAAAATCCCTTCAAAATGCACATTTGCATGCTTCAGCCTATGGGGGAAATGTGCATTTGCAGCCAGTGTTCTTTTATTGTACGTATTTTTCTATGACTAAATTTATGTAAAATTCTGGAAAGTTAAAAAAACAGGTCTGCAAGTCTGTGGAATCTGTGCAACTTGGGAGAAGCCAGTCCGCTGCAGAATCCATGAGTTGGATTCATACAAATCCAAACTCACTTGATGCCATTGTGGATTTCTCAGACATCCCTAGCTCTGAACACCCTCTACTTCAGGCACCATTTATGCTAGACGTGGGCAACACACTGTCCCCAGGTCAGATGCGCCCCCTGCCACTCCCATACTCAATGTTTGGGGAACTGCATTGGAAAAGGTGGGATATAAGTATTTTAATTGAATGAATGAATGAATGAATCTTGCCTCCTGCACTGGAAATTGGTGCAATTATATTGAATGAATTGGAATGATGTAAGGAAGCCATAACGGGCCTGGGTGGTCTTGCATCATAATATAATTCCCCTTTAAATATCACACAAGGAAGTTTATCTTGTCATAGTGCCAACTGCTGACACCAAGGTTTGTTAATTAAGGGGACGTGTTTTCATGCGACTTCTTTCATGCTCTCCTTCCTCGTGACCCTCCTCCTCTATGACAGCAGAAGAGTCCCTGAAGCTCTTGTCCGCCAACTTCATTGTCTCTCTCAGCTTCTCTGGTAGTTTGCATTTGTCTGGAAATTCTCCTTTCCTTCTGAAGCTGGGTGTGAGACTGGCTCAGGCTAAAAGCCTCATTTGAACCACGAAAAAGGCATAGGAAGACCAGTTGGTGGACTTCCGTGGGCTGCAGTTGGTCCATGGGTCTTCACTCACCCATGATGACATGATTGTGGGAACAGTCCGGGCTGTACTATCTGCAGATGGGCTGGCTCCCATGAACACATTCTCCATATAGGCACTCTGTAGAGAGCATGAACAGCTGCCATTGAGGAGATGCCATTTGATAAAGGTCTTCCTAACAGAAAGTAGAGGAGTCGTAGAGCACTTGCTTTGCATGCAGGCAGTCTCAGTTTCCATCCCCCTCATGGAAAAAGGCTGGAAAAAATCTTGCCTGAAATCCCAGAGAGCTGCCGCCAGCCACTGTTTACAATCCTGGTCTAGACAACCATGGTCTGGCTCAGTAGATGGCTGCTTTCTGTGTTGTTTGACACTTTGCTTGGCAACTTCAGGCAGTGCTTCAATGTAAATATAGGAATGCTTCCTATTTTAATGAATTCACACTGCAACCAGAAAAGCTCATAACTACTACTAAGTTCCGTCCACTTGTCTAATGAAGGTTTTCTAGTGAGGCACCTTCACTGGCATCCCTTGTAGCCGCTCCATACCTTGGCCTGGTAGGTGCACAATCCTCCGAAACATTGCAGTCAGAAAGTGGTTTGGGGTGAGGGTGACCTTCTCCCTCCTCACATCGGCATCCGAGAGATTTTCCTCTGCTACCACTGCAAGAGCAGCTGAGTGCTGCTAAGGTGTGCAGCCGAGGAAGGAGCTGCAGCCTTAGGAAGGAGGGTAGCATTTGCTCCCGTTCCTGTGCCAACTCACAGGCCTGAGCAGGATCTCTAGGAATCCGAAGCCACACAGGCTGCAGGCAGAATTCGTACAGGCTGTGAGCTTTGCAAGCAGTTGGCTGGGCTGAGACACGTGCCCTGCTCGTTGCATAAGGCAGGCAATACCCTCTCAGTTAATGCAAGCTGGCTGTGGAACAGGTTGTAAATCAGGGCTGGCAAAAGCTGGAAACACAGACCACGATGGGAATAATCAATCAGATGCAGAGGAAAACAAGAAATGTAAAGAGCAGGCACACCTGGACGTTCATGTGTCATTAATAAAAATAATAATAAGCTCTTTAATGCCAGCTTTATGGATATAATCCTTAAAAACTAATTTGGGCTGCTTAATTAATTCTTCCCAGAATCAAATTCTTCCCAGAGTTTTTGTTGTTTTTGTTTTGAGGGGGTGGATGGTTTTCAGAGAGAGGCCACCACATTAAAGCCAGAGGGTCTGTTCAGACAACATGCTAAGCTATAGTTAAGCCGCTAACCCTTTTGCAGCAAATGGCTAGTGGGTGTGTTTAAACCGTGGTTATGTAGCCATCATGATTAGGAATGGTTCACACGACATGCTAAGTCCTGGTTCACACGACACACTAAGCCATAATGTTTCGCTCAAAATGCTTAACCACCATGTTGTCTGAACAGGGTCAGAGAGTCTACATTGAAAACTACCCAGAGCAAGTTCTCTATAGTGGGATTTCATTTCTATTGGAGGCAGTAAGTTAGCACATAGATGATTAGACTCATTTCTAGTTCTACCCCCCACCTCACCCCCACCACCCTTTTATGGAATATCTCAGTGTCCTATAATACAGACTCTCGTATGGAAGGAACACAAACACATTAACCAATGTTTGTAGGCACAGTTGTGATAACCAGCTCTGCTAGTCAAGCAATAGATGTTAATTTGATAGCGAAAACATCCCCCCTAAGTAGAGCTGATGTATTGGCACAAGGATCAATCAATTCTAAATTAGCTACAAAGCTGCAGGGACTAATGAAGCATTCAGGTTTTTTCTTCTTTTTAATATTAAATTTGTTGGGGGGGGGTTATACCCCACAAGCCCTGGAGGAACTGTGAGAAGATTTGATGTTCTTCTGGAGGGTTGTCAAGATTGCTAGAGCAATTTAATAGGCTGCCAACATGGGTGGTTGTTGCTTGAAGGCATTCCAATGTGGCGAAGTGTTTTGTGTGTGTGTCTGCAAACTAAAGATGTACGTCAATCAAATGTTGTGTAGAACTAAATAAAAAGTGGGAAACATATAATTGTCAGTACAACACCGTATGTAAGTTCTAAAAATCCAACGTACCTCTTTTGCTAGATATTAAAAAGGTTTTACATGTTGTGGCTGGTGAATGAATTCACTGTCATGTAAACTGTAAGAACAGGACTCATTAGTGAGAATGGGGTGTGTCCTCTTCTTCTACCTGAACATGAGTGAGAAGGAGAAGAGCCATAGGTGCGTGGGTGGTGGTGGCATCTTGTCCTGGTTTCACCATCCCCTTGTCTAGAAATAGCTATGGGAGCAGCAAGACCCAGCTGGCTCCTGCCATTTCCCTAGAAAATATATATATATATATATATATATATATATATATATATATATGGCTTTTAGAAAGGGTGTAAAGGCACATCTTTTCAATTTAGCCTTTTAAAATGTGCAATTAAATGATTTCATGTTTTTACCATTTTAACAATCTTGTTTATAGTTTTTATTGTTTTAAATTGTGGTACATCACCTTGATGGCTTTCTAGTAGCAGATAAGGCAGCATATAAATTCTAATAAATAAATAAATATATAGGGGATGGGGGAAGGGGAGACAAATCCATTAGCATCCACACTTTTTATAGGAGTTTTTCTCCCAATAGAGGTTATATCAGGCCTGGAAGGCCCACTGGGAGGGGAAAAAGTAGATTGCATAGGAAATGTGGGCTCATTCTGCACTTTAAATCCTCCTCCCACCCTGACACTTTATTCAGATTTAACCGTTCAGTCATTCTGCACAAGCGCAGAACGCTAGTCTAGCCACATTCACAGCTGGCTCCCTCCTCTGAAGGAGGTTAGAAACAGCAAGAAGGAAATGCTTGGGGGAGGAGGGCGGGAAGGTCACTGGCAATGATGATGAGTCCTCTTTCCTAGCCTCCCAGGCCAGGAAAGAGGATTTAAGCACAGCAGCCAGGCCTAAATATATCCCATTTTGCCTGCAGGGAAGACCCAACCCTCAAGACCAGTAAACTATATTTTTAAGCCAGGCTGCTTGGATTGCAGAAAGATTGGCAATGAGGGTTGGAGCAAAAACAACCAAGAGTCTTGTGGCACCTTAAAGATTAACACATTTTTTAAAATTGTAATCTTGTGGGTAGGGACTGTCTTAAGAAATATTTTTGTAAGCTGCCTTGAGAGCCTTTTTGGCTAAAGGGCAGAATAAAAGTGCTAAAATAAATAAACAAAGAAATTTATTATTGCATACGCTTCCGTGGACTGCAGTCCACTTCGTCAGATGCATGAATTGTGATTCAGTGTTTTAGATATATACACAGTACATATGGCAGCGGTGCAGGGCAGGTGGGACAACAAACAGTGAGGTTGGAGAGAAATGATATGCAGAAAGAACGGACAGTACCGCTCCCAACCGTACAAAGGTGTTGATAACACTCAGTAAAAATCCTCCCTTCCCCCAGCAAGTAGTCTTAGGAACAAACTTCCCCTTGTCTTTTTATTTGCCTAATGTGAATTGCTATTGAGAAGTGGGAGTTTTACTGAATTCATGGCTAGGGAGGAAGGAGTTAAACTTCCCTTCTCTGCATGCTGTGGGGCCAGTGACTACCTGGAATTTAATTTAGGAAGAACAACCACAAAACGACTCCTAATCATGACATAAACTTCGCATTTCTCAAGCTCTATTCCTGACATTGTACCTATAAAACAGAAGTTGGCGTGTTGAAATTGGTGGTCTAGAAATCATAAACTAAGGCTGAAATCCTGTACCCATTTACCTGGGAATAATCCCCACAAAACTCAATGGGACTTACTTCTGAGTAGGATTACTCAGGATCACAGTGCAGGATTACTCTGTGAGTTTGCCACTCCCTATGCTTTGCCCTGCCCCAAAAGGCAAGGTCCATAAACTTGTAGTTTGGATATGAAAATAGAAGGCATTTTATCCACGAAGTATTTTCTCCTAAGGATACTATCTTTTCCTCCTACTGGGGAGAAGAAGTCCAAATGCTATGTTTATAGTTTCCTTTTCCAGGAGAGAGAATTGGAGTCGAATGGAGCCTTTGAAATGATCTTTGTATTTATGAACCTGCTAGAGTAGGGAACTGCAGAAACAAGCACAGCGGAAGGAGCAGGTTCACACATCTGCTTCAAAGCAGCAACAACACCAGCCAGATACCTCCCAAGATGCCTTCCTCCAGAAAGAGTTTAGTAAATCTGCCAGACAGCTTCAAACAGGACCATAGGAACTAGGAAGCTACTTGGTATCAAGTCAGGTTACTGGTCCATCCAGCCCAGTACTGTCTACTTTGACTGGAGCAGTTCGCCAAGGCCTCACGCACTGGCATTTCCCATCTCCTGCTACCCAATCCTTTTAAAACTGGAACCCCAAGGATTGAACCTTCTGCATGTAAAGCATGTGTTCGGCCACAGAGCTTTGAGCCCTTTCAAGAGCTTTTATTTTATTTATTACATTTCTATCTGGCCCAATAGCCGGAGCTCTCTGCGCGGTTCACAAAAATCTAAACCACAAAATACCACATAAAATACAGTGGACCCATTCAGAAGACACCTTAAATTATGGCTTTAACAATGGTGGTTAAGACAGAAAGCCAGGCTGTGTTCAGAAGACACCTTAAACCATGGCTTTAACAATGGTGGTTAAGACAGAAAGCCAGGCTGTGTTCAAAAGACACCTTAAAGCATGGCTTTAACCATGGCCAATAAGGCTTTTTGCTTTATTCACTGTGGTTAAAGCTGTGGTTTAAGGTGTCTTCTGAACACAGCCTGGCTTTCTTGCTTAACCACAGTGGTTAAAGTCATGGTTTAAGGTGTCTTCTGAATGGGGCCACTATAAAATATAGAAGCTTAAAACTACAGTATAAAAATACAAACCAAAATAAAACCTTGGAGCAATGCAAAGATTTAAAATACAATAGCAGATTTAAAACAACAGAGCTAAAAGACTAAAATGCCTGGTAGAATACAAAGGTGTTCACTTGGCGCCGACAAGGGCACAACATAGGCACCAGGTGAGCTTCTCTTGGAAGCTCATCCCACAGTCAGGGTGTCACAGCAGAAAAGGCCTTCTTCCTGGTAGCCACCCGCCTCACTTCCTTTGGCAGGGGCTCCTAGAGAAGGGCCACTGAAGGTGATCGTAGGGTACATATGGGAGGAGTCAGTCCTTCAAGTAACTTGGTCCCAAGGGGCTGCTTAGACGTTTAAAAGCCCCGTGGTTGCTGTGCAGTGGTGCTGCGTCAGTTATACGACACAGCAACCACTTTGAAGCCATCACGGGGCCTTCCCATGAAGCTACGATATAAAAAAGTTGGGGACTTACTCTTTTTCGCTGGAGTGAAGCGAATATGGTGCATCTGCCGTCTAACCTCACTCTAGGATCGTGGCGGGGCATCCCTAGGTGGATGGCAACCCCTGATTGGTTGCCATCAGCCCAGGCGGGGGCAGGGGGCGGACCTGGTGACCCAAAAGGCCACCAGAAAGCCCACGTCCTGCCTCTGCATCGGGATTAGCCACTGCCACCCCGCAGCAGAGAAAGCGCAGGGGATTGCTTAACACAGTAAACCAGCGCCTTCAAGACAGCCCCCTTGCCATTAAGGGCTTTGCATGTTTATATTAGCACTTTGAATTGGGCCCAGAAAAGGACTGGCAGCCAATGCAACTGGGAAAGTACTGGCATACTATGATCACACTGACCAGTCCCTGTTAATAATCTCGCTGCACTGAACTGTTTTCAAAGGCAGTCCCACGTATAATGCATTGCAGTAATAATCCAGATGAGAGGTTACCAGAGCATGGACAACTGTAGCTAGGTTGTCTCTGTCCAGATAAGAGTGTACTTGGTAAATCAGCCGACACTGACAAAAGGTGCTCAGTGCCACCTGTGCCTCAAATGACAGTTCTGGATCCAAGCGCACAACAAGCTATGATCCTGATCCTTTAGGGGAAGTGCAAAGCCCTCCAGAACAGGTTGAACATCACTTAGTCAGGCAGAGATGGCAGCTCAACTAAGAACATCCAGTAGCTGTCCAAAACGGAACTATTCGCAGCCCTGCCTAATGTACGGCTTGGCACTGTACAATGTCTTCAGTTGTTTTCCCTGGACATAATTTTTCATTTACAGAAGGTGTGGGGAACATGTGGGTCTCCTGATGTTATTGGACTGCAACTCCCACCAGCCACAGCCACCAGAGACAATGGGGAGGGCCACAAGTTCCCCACCCATGCTTTAGAGAGCAATCTTATATATGTCTACTCAGAAGTATGACCCATTGAGTTCAATGGGACTTCCTCCCAGGTAAATGGGCATAGGTTTGTTGTGTTAGTGCTTCCAATCAACTGTGAAGGGCTGCATTTTTAAATTTAGTGACAGCCTTTCATAGGAAAAAAAGTCATCACATTGCGCTTCAGAGAACTTGTCTCAGTACTGAATCATGGCAGTGACGCAATACTTCTCTGTGGAAAAGATCTCTATATTCTGTTCACAGCCTGTCTATTACTTCTGCAATGGAAACTGACATACGAGTATATGACAAATCAAACCTTCATCCCACAGTGCAAAGCAGCTCCGGATTCTATCGCAATTAAAAACTGAAAATCAATGCTAAGGATAAGCTACAGTTACACTGTACATATATACATTTGCAGAATGATGAGTATTTTCACCCTTGTGGAAAACGTTTCATGTGACTAGGGCCTAATCTACACCAAGCAGGGTATGGCACCACGAAAACGGCATGAAAGCAGTATATGGTATGTGTCAATGGGCCTCAACAGTTGTCAGTGCACTTCAATCCTGCTATAATGCAGTAGTGTGGCTCCTGCCTTTTATATACTGCTTTCATACAGCTTTCATAGTGGAATATCCTGCTTGTTGTAGATGATGCCTAGATCTCATGGCCATGCAACAGTATGGAAATGATTTGATTTTCTGTGTGCAAAAACTCAGATGTTTTGGAGATTTACTGTAAATTTCCCTCATGAGAGTATTTGTGTATATCCTATGTAAATAATTCCCATGCTCACATAAACCACTTTTTAAAACAGAGGGGAGTAAAAGCACCTTTGGCTTTGGTCTAGGACAGCAAAATAATAATAACAAGAACATTGGAAGCTGGTTTGGCCCTTTGTTATTTACCGACCTGGTGCCTTCCAGATGTTTTGCACAACAACTTCCAGCATTCCTGACCATTGACTAGGGTGACCATGTGAAAAGGAGGACAGGGCTCCTGTATCTTGAACAGTTGCATAGAAAAGGGAATTTCAGTGGGTGTCATTTGTATGCATGTCCACCTGGTGAAATTCCCTCTTCATCGCAACAGTTAAAGCTGCAGGTGCCCTGCCCTCTTTTAAAACTGGTCACTCTAGTATAGCTCCTGCAGCTTTAACTGTTGTGATGAAAAGGGAATTTCCCCAAGTTCTCTATATATACAAATGACACCTGCTGAAATTTCCTTTTCAATAGTTAAAGATACAGGAGCCCTGTCCTCTTTTTCATATGGTCACCCTACCATTGACCATGTTAGCCAGGGCTGATGGGAGTTGAAGTCCAAAACATCTGGAGGAGACTGGTTTGGAGAAGACTGGCCTATTCTGACTGGTGGTGTTTCTGTGGAGTCCGGGGCAAGAAGAGGTCCTTCACATCAGTGTACCTCAGCCTTCCCTGTTGGGCTACGACTGCCATAATGGGAATCATAGTCCAACATACACGGAGGGTACCATGTTTGGGAAGGCTGACTGCTCTGATCCTTTTAACTGGAGATGAGCGGAATTGAACCTGGGATCTTCTGTATCTGCTACATTTGGTCCCCAAAGGGTCCAGCCCAAGTCTTTTGCAGAAGCTCACAGAAGGCTTGTGGGTGCTTGAAGTACTATTGCCCCATCCTGAAATGACTTACCTTGGGGTCAGTGGAAAGCAGTGGTGGTGGGTGCTCCGCAGGCCTCAGCAGGGTGTTTTTCTGTGCCAGGTGTGGTACTGGAACTATCAGTGCCATCATCCCTAGCGAAAATGACACTGTTCCCATCGTTTCTATGGGGAGGAACCTCTTCCGAGGGCAACAGAGCCTTCTCTCTGGCAGAGATGATGTACATACGGTTATTTTGTGCCAGGGATGATGGCACTGATAGGCCCCAGTCCCATCTCTGGCATGAAAACAAGGAGTACCTGCTCTCGCTTGTCTCCTTCTTCTGCCCTAACTGAAGCCCCTTGGGAACGGGAAGGCAGCAATGGTTCCAGATTGGGATCTTCTGCAAGATACAAGATCATCCCTACATTTGACCCCAAAAGGATCCAGGGGATGGGGAGGCGACAGTAGTGGCTCTACTCTGGGCGAAGGATGGCTAAGTCTGGATCCAACCCAACAGATATATGCTTGCTTGTGTTTAGTCAAAAGCTTGAGAATTTGAAGTATCTTTAAACTCCTGAAGGAGTAGGGAACTGTAACACCAGTTCGTAAATTAATTTTGTAGCTGTCTTTTCCCACCCTCGGGATTAAGGAAGCTTCTATTTCTGCATGCATGGACACTGAACTAACTTAGTCACAGATGGTATTTGATCATGGAGGTGACTGAGATGTTCAAAAGTTATAAATAACCATGTGATGTCCTCCCTTGAAGAAGCCGTACCAAAAAATTCGAGTCCAAGCATGAATCAAACAAGGCATAAATTTGGGTCTTTCCTGTCAAACATGATATCTCGTTCTACTGGTTCGGGTGCGGGGGAGGATAGTGTTATCAGTGTTTTCCTCCCAAGAATCCTGAAGAGTACAAAAATATCTGAGGGTTTTGTGTGCAAGAGTTTCTGTGTGAAGACTGGATACATCATTTTGCCATTGCCATAAGTTGGCAAACCTTTCAGAGACTGTTTACAGAAGAAGAGAGGCTAGGAAACATGTGGGAATTATTGGGATTCAAAGTTAATCCTTTTATTAATGTCATAATTTCAAAAGTAAGGATTACTGCTATTGAAATTCAAGATATAAATGTGTTGTCGAAAACTTTTTAAAGCCATCAGGCTGTCTAGTTCTGTGAAGAGACAGAAGGGTATTAATTCATTCAAAGTTCTTTCAGAATAACATTTTAGGAATTTTGGGAAGATGTTGCCAAGGTGTCTAGTGAAGCAAGATATTTAAGAGTACATTTAAGAGAGTTTGCACCAGGAATATTCTTAGGTGTTCTGTGTGTGTGTGTGTTCTCTTTCACTTTCATATTACAATAAAATTATTTATTGTTGAGAATTCATCTCTTTTTATATTAGATCTAGTACATGATCCTGGATATATTGATACCCTAGAAAGCGTCTTGAAATTACCATTCACAATTTTCTCCTTCCTTTCTATAGGAAAAGGAAGATGATTGGGAGTATACACATGGGTTCTAGGGACATCTATGGCTCCTGTATATTTAACAGCTGCATAGAAAAGGGAATTTCAGCAGGTGTCATTTGTATACATACAGTACCTGGTGAAATTTTTGTATGGTCAATGGGAGAGCATCCCGGGGGCTATAGGAAACGGCAGGTAGAGAAAAACCCTTTTCAAATAACTATATAATAAACATTTTTCGTTTCAGAAATCTAGGAGGTTTCAGCGGCAGTCTTAGTGTGTCGCATGCATGCATCCTTAATGCATGCATTCTCTCTCTTTCCATTAATTCATTTTATTAATAATCCTTGTTTGGCTGAAGAATGGTAAAGATGCTTAAATATGTAAATAATTAGAAGAGAAGAGGGATCAATGGTGCATAAGACATACACTCCTCTGAGAGGCACAGAGTGGTTGATGCATGCAACATGGTGGCTTAATTTTTCTCGACATGCCCTACTTGTGGCACTAGGGTGCCCATGTGAAAAGGAGGACATGGCTCCTGTATATTTAACAGCTGCATAGAAAAGGGAATTTCAGCAGGTGTCATTTGTATACATGCAGTACCTGGTGAAATTCCCTTTTCATCACAACAGTGAAAGCTGCAGGAGCCCTGCCATCTTGATCAGATACAGAAGAGGGCAGGGCTCCTGCAGTTTTAACTGTTGTGATGAAGAGGGAATTTCACCAGGTGCTGCATGCATACAAATGACACCTGCTGAAATTCCCTTTTCTATACAACTGTTCAAGATACAGGAGCCTCATTTCCATATAGTCACCCTAGTGCCTGGTACACAGTTTCGGAATTGTGACTGTAATATAAAAGGCATCACTAGGGGTTCTTGAGCTTTAAGTGAACATTTTAGTTGGTGTGTATTTAAATGTATTTTTTCAGCAACATTTTAGCAAGGCCTACTGTCAGTATTTACACATTTCTTGGAATCGAACAGAATTTGTTGCCAAAGAGATCACTGTGACTTGCAAAATGTGATTAAAACATTTCCAAACATTTAGGGTAGAACAAAATGTCAAGACAAGTGTTCATTAACTGGGACCTTAAGCAGATGCTCACATATGGACAAGTCATATGCCTTTAAATTCATTTGATCAAAAACGTTGTGTGCCTTAATTTAGAACTATAAAATGTTCCCATTATAACAATTTACAAGATAAGTACATGGCACACCCCTCAGTGAGAACAATTCCAACAATAGCGACATTTAGCCCTCTTAAGAAAAATACATTTAATCAGTGCCTCACATGCCATTAAAAGCAAATTGCCCATACTTTTCATACCAATCCACTTTGAAACAGAGGTCAGTCTCTGAAAATCTTAAACTCAAAACTGTGTGATTTCTGCAGGAAGTGAAAATTGGAGAGAGATGGATGGTGCTACAACCTCACCCTGTTTTCACATCTGGTGGAGTTATGGCATACAGGAACTAGGAATGTTGCTCACCCCTCCTGATTGCCCTCAAAATAAATAGATTTTCAAGAGCTCGATGTGAACACTCAACAATTCCAATTTAGTTCCCCACCCTCTGCCATTCCTTGCCTGCTAAAAGTCACTTGAGGGAGAGGACAGCACCCAACCAAACAGGACAGGGCACACACTGGCTGTCAATGATGCCCAATGTCATTGTCTGCCAGGTATCGTGGTACATATAGTCCAGCTCAACAAACCCTGGTAGGGAAAGTGCAATCCATCACTTCCTCGTGATGGTAGGCGCATGCTGGTATTTATAGTCCAACACAGCTGGAAGGTGCCAAGTTAGGGAAGTCTTCTGTACACAGGCCTAGCTGGGCTTAGATAGAACTGTAGGCCTCTGTCTTGCAGTTGTTTATGGAGCAGCAGAGAGATGTCAGATTGTCTTTATGGGAGGGCTGAAGGCTGCTGCTGCTCTGTACTCCACTTCCTTCTCTGTTTTCACTCTTTCTGTCTTTGGAGACTCCTCAATCTCTGAATCTCTTCCTGTTTTGCTCTCAACCTTCTCAGAATCAATCAATCAATCAATCAATTTCTCTCTCTCTCTCTCTCTCCCCCTCCCCCTCTCCTCTTCGTCCTCCTCTTCCTAATCTGTTCAGAATCGCCAGCCTCTAATCCCTATCAACTCCTAATGGCCAAAAAAGGGATCCTTCCACTCGTTTTTCTGTCGCAAAATTGACCTCGTTCAATCCATCTTTTTTAAAAAACCAAAAAAAACCCCACCAACCCCTGAATGTGCCACCATTTCCTAGTGTGTGCAGGAAAAGCAGTGTGATATAAATGGCCCCTGAATAGACTATGTGTTCATTGCTACTTCCACTTTCTCTCCCTGTGTAAAGAGACTGTCGCTATTGTGGGACAGCAACAGCAGGCCATAGTGATGATCAGATACAGAAGAGGGCAGGGCTCCTGCAGTTTTAACTGTTGTGATGAAGAGGGAATTTCACCAGGTGCTGCATGCATACAAATGACACCTGCTGAAATTCCCTTTTCTATACAGCATGCACAGTGTGGCCAAAAAAAAAAGCCCTTTTGTCCCTGTTCAAGCCACAGGTGACAAGAGCTGAACTTCTCAATGAATTGTATTTCTCACAGGACACTACTTTTGCAGAGACAGAGAGATGATATGCTCAAGAACGTTGAGTTCTTCCACCATAACTCCAATTTTCAATATTTTAAACACCACGTGTGCAATCTCAGACCCATACAAGTGAGGCTTGCAGTAAATGAATGAGAGCCACAGCATAATATCTGGGTTTTCACTACACCACAGTCCTAGTTCTACTGTGCCTATAATGTCTACGTCCACAGGGGAGAACAAGAAATGCACCTGTACAGAGTTTCATTCCTGGTCAACCCCAGCTCTTCCTTCTGCATCTTTTGGGGCTTTATGCGCTCCAGCACCTGCCCTGAAACATTTCAAATGTTTGGACCTTCAAGGATTTACTAACCACATGTTTCACATTTACATGTCCTCATTGAAATCAGATGGTTTTAGAATAGCTCGGGAAACATAGAACAGAAGCTTTTATCACTTGTTTTTTGGCACCATCAGATTTTATTCCTTAACATTTAAAAGGTGTCAGTTTTGGCCAGGATAAAGAATATGCCAACATCCATTCTCCAGAAATAGATTAATATGTAGATCCCAAGAACCTGACAGAATGGCAACAGGCACATTCTCTGGCATGTTTCAGAGATAACATGCCTCAAACTGCCTTCACCAGATGTTTCATGTGGCAAAGCACAAGTACGCCAATTCGAATCTATGAGAAAGCAAAGGTTGCATAAAGTTGTTTCGTCATGTGTTGTGAACCTTTGCTTTCCCTAAATATATCTCTAGACAAACTTGTAAATACTTAACTTTGAGGCTTGAAAAAATCCAGTGTACTTATTTCTCAAATGTAGGCATAGCTCTAAGTTGAGTTGGCTGCCTATAAAACTTACACTGAAAGTTTGGTTCTCTCCAAACTCTGGCTGGGTTGCTCATAGGAGATAATAGCTTTAGCTTGGGAAAGCAGTTTTTTGCATTGGTTAGGCCACTAAGGGTGAGTTTACAAGTCTCTTTCGTATGATAATTATAAGTATAGCATGGCTTGATTGTGTGAAATGGCTACCAGTGTCAATCATCACAGTGTTTAAAGCACCTGTTGATCAAATCTCTAAATCAGGGGTCCTCAGCCCTTTTAGATTGGTGGGCACATTTGGGACGGAGGAGAAAAACAGAACAGCTGAGCCTGAGAGTGGCTGAGTTTGGACAACACGCTAATCAATTGTTGTTTCCCATTCTGTTCCTATTACCCACCCCTCCAGTTGATTAGCGTGTTGTCCAAACTCAGCCAGTGTTTTGGAAGAGGCCCAGCACAAGCTAGCTGCAGCTCAATGCAGCTGGCCTCACTTAGTCACCACATCACAATATAAGGCAAGCCTCAGACTCTGTTGACTGCTAGAAGCAATTGTTGTTTCTGTGGCTCCATCTCAGTAGCTTTCCTGCCAGCTCCCTGACACTGCTTGGACTATAACTTGAACCCAGAACGACTACAACCATTCTTCTACCTGTCCCTAAATCTGGTGTTGCTTGCCTTGGCCCCCGATGGATAATTTTGGTGTACTGACCTTGGACTGTTGAATGACCATTCTGACTGCTGCTTATCTCGCAACTCCTGTGATTTACAACAATAGCTTCCCAGTTTAAAAAATAGTTTAAAACAAATTTAAGAAATAAAATAAAAATCAGGATGGGCAGGAAACCAGGTGGGCGCCAAGAGATGTGGTTGCATATACATTGGTAGCTGTGGGTTCCATGCTGGAGACCCCAGCTCTAAATCATCTTAAGATATTCATTGTTTATTGATTCAAGTTTCCAAGACTAGGAAATAATCTCTACCTGCTGCCTTGAAGGCCTGTTTTCAGTAAAAGTTAGCAATCCAGAGCTAGATGGGCCAAGAGCCTGACTCAGTATAAAGTAGTATCATATGTTCATGGCAGAAAGACAGAGTGTGAATGAATTGCACTTCCTGGTTTTATATGATGCAGCATTTGAAAAATTCCAGATTTAGATGAGCTTGCATGTCTTTATTCTGCAAGGCACCTGCAACCATGTAATGTCAAAGTTCTCTTTGACCATGATTTTATGATATGTAGATTATGTTAATTTGCTCATCTCAATTCATGGAAGGTAGTTTTCTCTAGCATCTGGTTCTTTGACTTTGGCTGGAATTCTGGGATGACTCAAAACCTGAGCCGTTTATGTGTGAACCCAGAACTGTGGGTTGTTCATGGGTTGTTTTACCAGGCTACAGACGTGAAGGGCAAGTGCAGTAAAATACCCTAGTCACTCTACTTGCCAGTACTACAGTGTTGTAAAGGCATTTGGGATACAAAGAGAGAGTGGATGAAGGTGTAGGAAAACCGCAACCCAAGGACTGAGAAAACAAAACAGACAAACCTCGGGTAGGGTAATAAACCATGGGTTAACCATGAGTTAAATAAACCATGTCTTAGCATAATGTGAGAACCAGTCAATGAGAAGGGGAGGGCAGGAGGGGTATATAAGGACAGGATATTGTGGTTAAATAAAACCAGGAGCAGTATCCAACACCCAGGCAGAGTCTAAAGCCTAAGTGAAAGCACAACTGTATTTTCTGTTTTTCTTTTTTGACATTAGGGTTTTTGTTTAACAAATGGCACACAGCATGCTGCGCCTTTGCAATTATATAATAGGGTGTTCCTTTACCAGTGGCAAAACAAGCGAAGCTTTAAAAGGA
This sequence comes from Elgaria multicarinata webbii, assembly GCF_023053635.1. Taxonomy (NCBI): domain Eukaryota; kingdom Metazoa; phylum Chordata; class Lepidosauria; order Squamata; family Anguidae; genus Elgaria; species Elgaria multicarinata. The sequence goes on along the minus strand of NC_086175.1, from coordinate 41,231,560 downwards.
TGAAACAGAATTACCTTTATAGGTTCAAGCCATAAGTCTGCAACCCCTTAACCAGAGTAATCTCACTGAAGTCTGTGGAAACACATTAGGATGACCTTAGAGTCACTTATTTTTCATATTGAACCATAAGTTCAAAGTCCATAGGATCAAGGGAACTATTTTATTTCTTCCACCTCTCCCATCCCATGAAACAGAATAATAATAATAACATATTCTGGAGCCACAACGTTTTAAACCTTTTATGTTTTTGTTTTGAGCTTAAGAAGCAGCTGGCCCTGTATTTGCTCCATTGATTTATAGAAGAATCAACCTCTTCCTGCAGTTCTTTGAACTGACAGACGTCATCAATCAAAGGCGCCATGGATCGTTCATTTTACATCCACTTTTGGATTTCTTTGAAAGTTATGGATGCTGTCATGATGTAAAAGAAAATGGAGGCCCGGACAGACACTGCCAGTTGGAAATTGTACAGCTTGGCGAATGTGTTTGGGGTTTATCGGTTCCAGAAGACTTTTTCACTTATTGTTACTTATAATGAAACATCCTGTTGACAATACCAATTTAATAACTTCATTAAGCAGCAGAGAAAAGGTAATCTGCTCTACAAAGTGGCAAAGACATTTGGGATGTATTAATACATACATATTTAACATGAAAATCATGAAACTGCTCTGCTTTTCTTTTGAAGTTTTGATCTATGCATACATTTGCCTGCAAAAGTTCTCTGGAGATAAGCCTGTTTATGGGTTCAGTCCTGCAAAATGATGGGTGCTCTCAGATCCCACATAAGCCAATCAGTTATGGTACCACCTTGCAGATGCTAACCTTTTCAACTGCAATTGTAAAATAGGTGTTTCATTTCCATAGAAAGGAAACTGCCGGAGGCCTGTTGTCTTCAGCGAAGGCCTTTTTGATGGAAAGGTTAGACCAGCCATCCCTCTTTGGGGCCCTCCAGATGTTTTGGACTTCAACAACTCCCAGGATTCCTGACCATTGGTCATGCAGGCTGGGGCTGATGGGAGTTGAAATCCAAACCACCTGGAAAGCACTGGGTTGCGAAAGGATAGCCTAGGATTTCAGGCTGGGGTCAGGATGTATTGAGGAGTCACAAGACAGCTGCAAGTGAAGGCATGAACGCTGGAACTATGGGAGTCATCCATTGCTGTGGAAAGACAAACAGCAGCTGGGCCTTTTCTCTCTCTCAGTCCTCTTTCTGAAAATCCAACAAGAAGCTGTGCAAGCTACAGCTGTAGGAAGGCATTTCTCAGTTCCTGTCTTTCAGATGTAAGCCTAGAGCACCCAGGCAAAATGAGAATCAGAGGAGGACTCCCGCTGAATTATGTATTACAGAGCAATCTTATGCCTTTTTACTCAGAAATAAGTGCCAGTGAATTCACTGAGGCTTACTCCCAAGTAAGAGTGCCTAGGATTTGCAGTGTTCATTTCTGTCCACCCTGATCTAGAGGTACTCGTATGCAGCAATGGGCTCTATCTTTCTCTGTACAAAGCTCTCTGCTCATTCACTCACCAACAGGTAACTGGAACAGGACCGGGGGTGTGGGGGAGCATCTCCTGGGAGGTCGAATGAGTTAAGAAGGGGGCAGGGTCAGAAATGTTTGAAAACTACTGATTTAAGGTAAGAACATTCAGAAGTCCCTGCCCAGCCTTAAAAAGGGTTAGGATACAGTCTTAAGAGGTTATGGAAACACACACAAACCTTGAGCTTCATTTGGATTGTGCTTAGATCAATATATAACATGTATGTAAGCCCTACGTGTTTGTTTATTTATTAAGATATTTATATCCCACTTTCTAGATATAAATCTAGATCTGTATTCAATGTAGATTTGATATCTCAGCATTCACACACAGCCCAAATATATGTGAAAGCCTCAAAAGCACTTTTTAGTATAATGTGTGGCAACTAAGGCTTGGATTCCAGCTACATTGGTCATGCTTTAGTCTCATGGAAATCATTGGGACCTAAGTTAGTTGTGACTAACTTGATTCGTTGATTTCAGCTGTGACTAAAGTATGACCAAGGGCACAATCCTATGCATGTTTAGACAGAAAAAAGTCCTATCACTCCCAGCATGCTCCAACTATCCATGCTAACTGGGGGCATGCTGGGAGTTGTAGGGATTTTTTTCTGTCTAAAAATGCATGGGATTGCCCCCTAACTTAGTCTGGATCCCATCCTATATCTACTGAGGAAAAGCACTGGAGACCCCAGTCAAATTAATGGGGCTTGCACTGGTGATAGATTGACTTGAAGATCACAAGATGGCTGTCTACAGTTGACTGGTGGTGGAGATCTATACATCGTGCTCTTCTAATTAAGTCTGTTTTGACATCACAGGAGAACACCCATTCAGTAAGCTTAATTAGACCGTATATGAACCCAGGCTACTAATATGTGTTGAAGCATTCACAAACATGGATCTGCATCTGAACATGACATTAATGGGTAATTGCAAAGAGAGGATACAGAATAGCAGTGAAAACTGGCACCAAAACCCATTGTAAACGTTTAGAGCTCCATCACACCTAGGAAAAAACGCTAGCTACTGTCGCTTCTCCATCGTCACTCAGTTACTTCCTGTTTGAAAACAGGAAGTAAACAAGGAGCATGAGGCCCATTCAGTCAGGTGTTGTAATCATGCAGCTTCTCCCACACACACAGCAGGAGAGAGCAGCAACTTTGGTTTAAAAATATTTTGGAGTTTTTCTTGTGGCGCAAGGAAGGCCAGAAGGGACAGAAGGCACGCGGGACAAGGTCGTGTGAGGGACAAGGTCGTGTGAGGGACCTCCGAGAAATCTGTGAGCGCCCAGTAACAAGTGTGCAATAAAATCTTTGTTGGATGGAGCTCTTAGACCTTGCAACAAAGAAGCAGTGTGAGGACTAGAGCTTTAGGCACTTCCAAGTGTTTATCCATCAAACTGTTTGCATATCCTTTAATCAAAGAGAACAATATAGCAAAGAATACAGAGAACTTTTTTTTAAAAGAATGAAACAAAATCTGTGTGCTTTTCTTCCTGTGCTTGTTGCAAAAATGGCCTGGTCTACCTTACATTGTTAAACGTTACATCTTTGTAACAGTTTTGATCTTCATTAATTATAGGTCAGGAAAGCTTATAGAGGCAACCTGTCTTTTTAAATACAAACAAGATTAATTGCATGGTTCCTGCATAAAATGAACCACCAGCAGTTTAACAAAAAAAATGTTTTCTTTGAGAAGCCCCTGATTTTTTTTATTATTTTTTTTAAAAAAGTGAAGTTTAACTGTTACAGGAAGCAGAGCAGCTGCCAAATTACTATGCCTGTGAGCTTCACCCTCATTATTAGACTAAATGAATACCCCCACCCCCTGCACTTTCATCCTCTTCCAGGCACAAGGAAAAGTAAAGGGGAGAGGGAGAGAGAGAGAAATCACTTTGCACAAAGAAGTGTCTCTGAAGTTTGGAATGCACCCTGGTTGTTTGAAGACTTGATTTATGCCTGACACCTTTCTTTAAGCTCATTGTTGAGACTCGTCCGTTTTCAAATCAACCGCAGACTGACTGCTTGAGGTACTTCATCGCATGACGACCACATAAGCTAAGATAAATGCACAAAGAATGGATAACACTTTTAGGCTAGGAAAAGGTTTGTGTGTGTGTGTGGCGGGGCGTGTGTGTGTGTGTGTGTGTGTGTGTGTGTGTGTGTGTGTGTGTTAAAGAATCAAATCCTGAAGGCAGTTCATAAGCTTGAAGAGTTCGGGGAAGATGGGTAGATAGGACCATACAAGGGGGGAAAATGAAACAGGAAAGAAAGAGATGTTCTACAAGGATATCTAACGGGTTTGGCCACAGAAATTACCCATTCAGCCAAATTTGGGTAGACGGAGAAGTTACGGAGCCTAGGTACGATCAGACATGCTTCAACATGGGTAGGCAAACTTCAAACGTTGGGGTTCTTCAAGCTTTGTTTGGTACTAGGAGCTCAAGATCCACCAACTGGAACCTAGCGCAAAATATACATTTAGTATTCTCAATCCAGGAATTGATTGTGAATAGCAGAACTGAACAGAGTTCACAGTCTTTGCACACAAAAATCCACTCTTGGTTACCCCAAACTTCCTTTACGTCAGCAGTATATTTAGGGTAGGAGAAGAGTCATTTTGCTGCTGTTATTGTTAAACAAGTCAGAAATCAATAATATCCATCATACTATAAATATATATCATTATTTTAGATGGGATTGTATACATATCTTTACTGCAGCCTTCCCCAACCTGTTGCCCTCCAGATGATTTAGATTACAAGACACATTATCCATGACCATTGGCCATGCTATCTGGGTCTGATGGAAGTTGTAAACCAAAACATCTAGAGGACAGCACATCAGGGAAGGCTGATCAACTGCAAAAACCAGTCTTGAAATATGAGGTGGGGAAGGAAACAGATTTGCATTTGAAATTATACATATGGGCCAGTTCAGAGGGGGGTAAATTGCTCCACATGCAGTGGTCCAGATATTCCCAGGGGTGAAGCCATCATTTCAACTACTAAATGACAATTCTATTCAACCAATCAATAACCTTTCCCAATAAGCTTGGGAAAGGTGTCAAATATTGATATTTAAAACTGGTAACAGTAGTCAAATGATATGGACACTAACACACTGAACCTAGGTATAATGGTCAATGAAGAGTCAGGTGAGGTGAAGCCCCTTGATCTTAATGGGGTTTCAGAGTAACTTGCAGCAACACTGCTTTGTCGACATCCCACATTGGCCAAATGGGACCGCTTATGTGTCTACTGCAATGCCAGTGTAACATTTCACTACTATATTTTGTTCGCAGAGTCAAATCAGCACAGATCACTATAGAGGTTAAATTGCTTTCAGGATGTTGACCAGATAGACTTCCCTAGCCCTCCCCCACCCTCACATGCTTTCTCTGTCCGATGCAATGCTGTAGCATAAGTTTGGACTTCATGACACTGGGCAATGGTGGCTATTGCCAGCAGCACAACAATGCTGCCCTGTCTCTGGCTTGCCTTGGCTTGGCATTGTACATCAGCATAATAAAGAACAGTCTGACCTGACCTCTGTCTATTACAATAAACCCCATCATAGACTACTGGGATAAATGGAAGCCTTTGCATTGATATGAGTACATTCTGTATCCAATGCTGCGAAATATCCAGATCTGATGTGATCAGTTGCAGACACTGGGTTCATTAATCTTCTTCTTTTTTCTTCTTAAATGTACCTGAAAGAATTTGGATGCTGATCCAGATTCTCTGAGGATTTGCATCTAATAGTATGGTCCAGAAATATTTAGAATCCCTGGAGACAATTTTAATCCATTTCCAAGAGAATTTTTTTAACAGTTTGCATCATTAGAAAGAGCACCATACGTGACAGAAACTGGGCAGGCCATTACACGTCAGAATAAAGTAGGTAAGTTTATCTAAGTTTTTTTGATATATTTGTAATATGAAAAAAACAGCGTTTGGCTGTTGAACAAATACAAAAGGGGGAAAATAGTTTTTATGTATGGGATAATACTTCAGCGATGTAAGTGAACTGCAACGCAACAAAGCCATTTACTCTTAGAGCGTCAATCAATTTTGTTTGCTTGTTTTAACATATGAAAGATTCTATGTGAATTCCTCCTTTAATCTGACTCATCTATGTATTGCTTTGCTGTCTTTTCTATGTTGACCACCCTGAACAACAGTTTGTCATAAAACGAGACTTAGCTAGACATTTTATTATTTAATTAGGAAATGGCTAGTTGGCTCTCCGCAGGATGGATCCAGCCCTGAGGTAATTTTATTTGCTTTTTGTAGCCCTTATCAACATTTCATCAAGAAATAATAAAAGTTTGCCCACGGTTACATTTTTGAGGAAAAGATAACTGTGTTCTTTTTTAATTTTGCTTTTATGCTGACATTTGTCAATTCCAGTCTATAGAAAAGACTTAAAATTGCTATAGCATTGAAAAAGGGTAGTTGGACAGTAACAACACAATCCTGTATATGTTTATTTCAGAATATCAATCCCACTTGTTTCAATGAATCTTACTCCCAGGTAAGTGGGTTTAGGATTGCAGCCCAGGTAAGGGGGTTTAGGATTGCATTTTGTGGCCCTAGTTTGAACAAAATGCAAGAGATTTTTTTTGGGGGGGTACTGCAATATTCTGAACAGGGCCCTCAATAAACATGTGAAAAGTCTCCTCAAAGAAAAATGACCTTTATGACATAATTGGAAATGACTGCCAATAAGAAATAATTAGGAAACGTACAAATGGTTATGCAAACCAACCTTGAAAAGCTTGTCTTTCTCCTGATGAAAGATCTTTCCTCAAGCTACAAACATTGAATTTTGTCAATGATAGCAGTAACCATAGATCCAGGAAAGCTACTAGGATTCAAACCAGTATTTACATTTGATCGACATCCCTCTTTTGGAGGAAGATAGCAGCTACTGGAAATGATCCTTCAAGAACTGGTCTGCTACTCAGGGTATTTCAAGCTATAATCCTTTTTTTGGGGGGGGGGGAAATAAATTGGTTTACATCATGAATGACAGAGGTCTAAAGGTGCTTCCAGGTGGCTCCTAGTGCTACCAATCTGAATTCCTTTTCTTTACATTTATATATCATGCGTTGCCATCATCAGAAAGTCCATTTTGCTTCACGTTGCATTCCTCAACTTTGTATATGTAATAAAGAAACATTTCTAAATAAAATTGTACCCAAACCATTTCTTTTGCAATTTGTTCAGGCTCACTCTGTATATTGGCTGCATTACAAGCCATAGCCGAACAAACAGGAAACAAAATCAGATTTCTTAATGAAGATGAAAATGACTAGCAACATTTTTGCACAGAAATACCAAAGTCAGCAACTCATCTCTCAACAACAACAAAATAAAAATGTTGCTGCAATTTAGCAGATTCTTTAAGGAAGTCATTCTGTACACTTGATGGCGTGGACAAAACAAAACATTGATAACAATGGAATTGTTGTTCAAGTAGGATCATCAAGGGTGACCTATCCGCTTCCATGGGGATAGGATGTAGAGAAGAAAACAGGAATTCATTTTCTAGCAAATACTCCTGGCGCAAAGTGGCACAAAGTGTCATGATGCTGGCAGATTGACTCAGATAGGCTCTGCCAAAATGTCATGGGAATCCTGATGATTTGATATGACTCACTGATCCACACAGTTCCAAAGTGAGGCAAAAAATGGAACTTTCTATCTGCCGCCTCTGGCCCTTCTAGCAGTGCACCTCATTACAGCGAGCCGACCTATGTGCTTCTCTGTACACCGCACCTTACCCTGGAGCAACGTGTTAGTGTTGCATTGAGCTAGTTTAAAGCTCAAATTAGAGCAGATAATAGTATCATCTTGCACAATGCCATTTACGAGAGGCTAATGCTTTAGAGAGCGGCTTCTCCATGTGTGATGCCACACCCATCTTTCCTCAAGGCAAGAGAAGAAACAATGTGCCTATGGAGGTCTATCAAGCCACATCCTGCACATGGTAGCCATGCCTAGTGTTCTCATTGCTTTGACTCCTCCAGACACACAATCATCTGTGGCTATGGCCTTCCCTGAATAATCACTGAAATGGCACAATTAATGAATGAAGCCACCAAAAATAGAAAATGAAGCCATGCCAGGTGGGGGGGAAGAAGAAGAAGAAGAAGAAGAAGAAGAAGAAGAAGAAGAAGAAGAAGAAGAAGAAGAAGAAGAAGAAGAAGAAGAAGAAGAAGAAGAGATAATGTCTGTAAAATGCAACTAAATCAAAGCCTTCCCTCCCAGCAAGACTAAAGATGCCATTCTGTGGAGACGCCATTCTGACGAAAATGGCATCCTGAAACATGCCTTTTTGGATGCTGAACTGTAACAGTGAAATTGCATGTGTAATAGCTAGAAATAGCAAACAAACAAAGCATTTTGATCTGTTAAATAATGTAATTTATGATGCACTGAAGTCTAAGTAAATGTTTACCTAACTATGTAAAAATTGCCTGGCTAGATCAGACCAAAGGTGAATCTAGTCTACTGCTCCTACTTCAGAACCTAAATTTGACTTCCAGAACCCTCAAATTACATTTTCCACATGACCAATACACAGCCAACGCTCTAGACAAGACCTGCTGTCCTCAATCTTTCTGCTAGCCAGGCAAGTTAACATATAGTTTGCATACCCCATCAGAAACCCAACTATCAATGGCTTTTTCAGGTATTTTAAACAGGAGTAAACTTAGGGTGACCATATGAAAAGGAGGACAGGGCTCCTGTATCTTTAACAGTTGCATAGAAAAGGGAATTTCAATGGGTGTCATTTGTATGCATGTCCACCTGATGAAATTTCCTCTTCATCACAACAGTTAAAGCTGCAGGTGCCCTGCCCTCTTTTAAAACTGGTCACTCTATAGCTCCTGCAGCTTTAACTGTTGTGATGAAAAGGGAATTTCCCCAAGTTCTCCATATATACAAATGATACCTGCTGAAATTCCCTTTTCAATACAACTGTTAAAGATATAGGAGCCCTGTCCTCCTTTTCATATGGTCTCCTTAGTAAACTGCATGTGTGAAGAGGGGGATTGTGCTATGTCTGCCTCTTCCATCTTCATTTCTATCACCCTGTAAACACAGAGGCCAACTTTCTGAAGGGGAGGAGGAGAAGGGGATAGAAGAGGCTCTCCCCTTCAGAAAGTTGCCTGCCATATTTAGAGGGCAACAGAAATGGAGAAGGAGTGAGCGGGGCTAGTGCACTCATCTACCATATGTGCATAGTTTACTCACTGAATAGAGCTTATGTTTGTATATGCAATATCCTACAGGACCAACTCATACCCAGAGGTAAATATGGGGAGGCTATCAGTGCATCATTAAAAGGTTATTCCTTTCCAAGATATTGTTTCCCATTTCATACTTTGATGTTTTCTGTCTCCAACCCTAAGGAGCTGTTAACACAGAGTGGGACTTTTCTATAGTGTTCCTGAAGGCCTCATTTACAGATACCTCTGTGTTTTTCTCAGTTGCTGCTTGTCAGCCACCCTGACCTCCATGGCTTTGCATTTGTTCTCCTAAGGTGATTTCAGATGTTGACTATCCTGTTGACTGTAATGCCAAAGAAGAAAAGAAAATAGGAAGTATCTTATACAAGAAGTACTTAATAGGGAAATCGTCTATACAAGATGCTCTTATGTGGGAAGTGATGGTGGAATTGCCATTGCTGAGGAAATGTGATGCTTGCATGTATATTTAGACTGGAAAGAATCAACATGGACCACTACATTCAACATCTACCTGCCATAACATCACCCAAGGAGGAGGTGTGAAGCACTCACAGCCTATGCTCAGCAGAAAAATCGTTGTACATGTGACACTAGACAGTCCCATCCCTCTTCTGGATTTCTGCCTGCGCATCTTTTATATGCTGACGAAGACCATAATGGAAGCAAAATGGCACCCGTAAACTTCAATAGGTTCCTGCATTCATGTACAGTGGACTACGTTCCAGGCTAGCTCTCAACTGGCCTACTTCTGTTCTTTTAAAAATCATTTCCCTAAATCTATTCCTTGATGCCAACTATAAATAACATTACATGGTATCAGCTCATTCACACTGCAAGTGACATTTAATTAAATCCATAAATATGCAGGTTCTTTTAATGACCTACAGTGAACATGTTGACAATCTGGCTATTGTTCCGCTTAGCTAATTGCATCAGTTAAAACTGCTGTTGTCCTAAGGAAAGGCTGTTCTCACTATTGTTAACAACATGTAGGGAATGTTGCTTGCACTTTGTGGCAGGAAACATAATGGGAAAGGTTTTTGTTAAATCCAGATATGCTGTGTATTGCATTGTCATCAAAATGAATGTGCTTCTCCTTGTTTTCATGTAAACCCTGCTCAGCCATTAAGCCCAAACAGGGGATGTAAATTCATGTTAGGAGTATAGGCCATGAACACTGGTTCCACCCCTACATCCCAGTGCAAGCTGGTCGTGCTTTGTCAGTCCCCAACCTTGATGCATTGTGAGGCAAGATCTGAAGTGGAGAATCTACTCACTTTCACTTGAATGGAAGTAGATCCACATGATCCTGGACCCTGATAAAGATGGGGAACTAACATGCATTAGTTCCTGTGCCCCTAATACAAATTTGCATGCCCTGTTTGGGATTATCACTTTAAGTACTGAGGCAGAATCCCTTTTTTTAATGTACAATACTAGAGAATCCAAATCTCTGCCAGGCAGCCTGTAAACATTCTAGGCCAGATGGTGATTATATGCATATACAAAGTTGTCAAAGGGACATAGGAAGACGCTTTATATAGAATCAGACCATTAGTCCACCTAACTCAGTATTGTCTGCACTGGCTGGCAGCAGCAGCTCTTCAGGGTTTTAGGCAGGATACTTTCCAAGGCCTACCTGGAAATGCTAGAGATTGAACCTGGAACCTTCTGCATCCAAAGCAAGTGCTGTTCCAGTAAGCTAGAGCCCTAAACTAGCCACCAATGTCATCTCATGAACACCTTTGGCAGATATGGCCAATGACCACCACAAACAGAAATAAGGGCTGAATTTCCTATATCTATCTAGATCTAGATATGCATAAACATACAGATTTATATCCCTGAATCCCAGTTATGACCACTACTGATATACACAAATGCAGAAAGTCTGACTCACAGTATTTGTGCTTCTGGTATGCATGAGTATCATTAACATCCAAGCCTCTCTCAGTCCATCTGCCCATGCACCTGTTCATATGATTAGGCAAACCAATATGGCATTTACTTGAGTCACATCAGTAGCCCTTGTGAAATATTGAATGACACCCCATGCCCACAATAGGTCTTGGGGCTCCTGTTATTGGTATGTATCCTTGGGATTGCACATTCCTCTACTTTCCCATAGGAACTTGCCTCCTTCTAGGGTCTCTGGTTTGCCCTCCTGCCTCTCAAACAGTTTTTCTATTGGGTCCACATGGGCTATTCCTGAATACCATCCACCAACTCATACTTGGCACTGGATTCCTACTCAGTTCCTTGCCCTATAATGCTTGATGTTCCCTGACATTTCTTGCTTCTTGCCTCTCTCTAGCCAGAGATGCAATATCCCTAAGAACATAAGAAGTGCCATGCTGGATCAGACCAAGGGTCCATCTAGTCCAGCACTCTGTTCACACAGTGGCCAACCAGCTGTCAACCAGGGACCAACAAAGCAGGACATGGTGCAACAGCACCCTCCCACCCATGCTCCCCCCTCTTTTTGACATTTCCTCTACACAAGCCTCCATAGGAGAAGTCCCTTCTATATGCCACTACAACAGCCTTCCCCAATCTGATGCCTTCCAGATATGTTGGACTGCAATTCCCATCATTCCCAGCCAAAGATGAGAGTTGCAGCCCAACACACCTGGAGGGCATCAGGTTGGGGAAGGCTGTGCTACAAGAATAAGTGCTGCCCTTTCAAAGCACTATTTCAGCAATGGACAATTTACATTTTGTATTTATACAAAATGTATGAGGTCCAATTAAAATATACATAGGCCTCTCATTGAATCTGAAAGGTGTTTGCATGTAAGGTCTGGAATAGCTCCCTTTAAAATACACAGGAACTGCATGAGGGAAAGGACTGGGCCGACAAGAAGTATGCATATTTTTGTACAGGGTTTGTCTGTACCCAACTGCAAAACATATAGTCAAAAATGAGTAATCTTTCCCAGTGGGGAATTTCTTCATGCATTGGTGTTCTCACGAAATTTAAGGTTCAGGATAACATTTAGAAACAATTCCTGGTGGGATTTATTAGACATACAAATATGTTGCTTTCCATATTCATACATCATCATCATGTCGCTGCCTATGAGGTTCGTCTTTCCAGGGTTGATGTTTGATGATGTATAGACCCTTTTCAGAAGCCCTTTGGTGTCCTTCAGAGTTGAGGGAACGGTTATACTAATATATATATATATATATATATATATATATAATCAATTGCTCTGCTTCATTATGAATCTTCCCCCTTCAGGGTGCAAGTCTTCCGCTTCTATGATGTAATGTTTGAATAATGTGACCCTTAGGCACTGGAGAAGAACATATCTCATTAAAAGCAGTGGGATGCAGGCTCCTGTATGCTTAAGGGGGTAACCTTAATCCACGGAAGTCAGTAAGCATTTGGCAGTGACTTCAGTGAATCTGGCCATTTTGAAATAGGGAATTATGCCCTCCAGAGAAACATACACTACTGCAAGCATAAACATAGAAGATTTGCTCATTTTTGCTAAATTTGCCAGCAAATACTTGCACCTTAAAAATCATTAACAATAAGTGGCATTTCTTCTTCTTCTTGCCATATGTGGTATTGTAGGTGTGTGGTGCATTGGCAAGTTTCTGCCTCAGTTCCTAAATACATTTACTTGCTAGTAGCTAATGAATATCCAAATAAGTGTTTTTAGGCAATCTGCAAAAATACGAAAATGTTGCATTTTTGAATCATTTCTATGAAAATCAAAACATTAACTAAATCACTACCATACATTAACACAATCTTTGAACTTTCTCTTCCTACAGCAAAGCGGAGTTGAATTCACACAAAAGTAAGATAAATTTACATCTGAATCAACTTTGATAGCCATATCCACAGGGTGATAACCTTCTCAACTTCTCATGCAGGTAAGGGTTCCTTGAAAACCTCTATGATTGCAAAGTAATCACTATTAAGGGATAACTACATCTATTCAATGCTGAGTATATACACTGAGAAACAGGTGATAGGACCATTACAGGTCAACAAAACAAGGATTTTTTAAAAAAATTCAAAATAAGTAAGAAATGTAGTTCTCAAACTATGGGGTGGTCTGGATATAGAGGAGAGACGTTTAGAAGACCCAAGTTCAAAACATTTCAGAAACACTGAGCTACCACAGACTGACTCTCTCTCTCTCTCTCCCCACTCCCTCCCTCCCTCCTACTTTTTCGAACTATGATATACATATTAAATAAACACATATTTTAAAACAACGAGTAGAAATGAGATATATGAGCAGTACTTGCACAGAATACCTCTTCAATCTCCCGTTTATTGCTTTATTAAATTGAAAACCATCTTTAGCCACAGAGTACATTGCCCCCCTCCAAGCCCATCTAGAATAAATGGTGTTTGACAGGAGTACAGCTTGATGGTTTGCACTTAAAGGTCAGAGTACTAAGCACATTTATGAGAATGTAAATTTCACTGAAATCAGTGCCAACCTGGAGCCATTACACGATTTCTTCTTTAGGTGAAGGAATGAAGGTGAGAACAGTGATTAAACTGATAATTCATAGGCCTCTAGAAATCTTAGCTAAGGTAGAAAAGCAAGACTGTGTCGTACTGAAGCATGCAAGAATATATAAATATACATCTGTCATTATGAGTCATTTTGCATACTTATTTTACAGCTGAAAAATATTTTGCTTCATAACATATTGCAGTTTATGAAACTGCCCAAATGACCTCAAGCAATAATGCTTTAAAAATAACGATAGGATTTTAAACCATTACAATCATCCATTTCTGCCAGATCATTATATTACAAATATATACTAATTTTCAAAGCTCACTGGCATTTAGAACTATGACTTCTCTACTATTTCCAGATTAGTTTTTTTTTTTTTTTTTGGTTGCTGTACACAGAAAGATTAAATCTATGATATCTCTGGCAAAATATCCAGTTACTAGGGTGATATAAAGAAATATAATTCTGATATATTTTCTTACCGTTGTTCCGCATTTTTCTTTTTGTTGTTCCATCACAACAGGAAAACAAGTCTAAATCTTTTGCCGCGTCTGAGACTCTACCTAGGTTTAGCGTTTGATACTGGGAAGGCGGAGCAGTTTTCTGTCTTGGAGGGTGTGTAAGAATGAAAGAAGTAAATCAACTTTTAATTTATGCCAAATAGCTTTAAAAGGAAATCAGCCCAGCTCAAAAGCCTCACAGTCTAACCCAGGGTGATACATCTTTTTCTGAGTAACTATGCACCACATTGAAAAGCATGTTATAGCCTGGAAAGCTATACTACTAACTTAACAGTTTAGTTTCAGCTAATCATAACATTTGCATATTTTTATCATTAACACAATAGGTGCCAAGACACACCCAATAGACATGTAGGCCTTCATCTATCACATTTTATTTCAAAACTATTAACACTAAATTCCAAAAAGCCAGAAACTGAACAGTCTGAACAGTCATGAAATGTGCTTAAGAATTATGAGTTTCAAAAAAGCATAGTGTTGGGCTTAGTCCCTAGAAAATCTTTTATTCTTCTCTCTGCAGTCATGTGGACCAGAAGCTTACATTTTAGCAACTGGCAGCTGCCAATCTCTGGATTCTGAGAACTAGAAGACCAAACAAAAGCATTTTGGCTACTGAATGCCCTGAAAAAATGTTTTTGGTTTGTTGTTGTTTTCTGTAAGAAAGGCTGACATGGGCTCATTGTGCACAATGCATTGGATCCAGAGACAGAAGAGCAGAACTCTCCTTGTGCTACAGAATTCTCCTGGCTCCCACCACACCACTGTAGATCCCAAGCCCATCTAAGCCACAACAGAGGGTCAAGGGATCCCCTGAATAGCATGTAATGGGGCATATGGGGCTGCAGTGGGGCAGGGAAATTGGGAGAATTTGGCAGGGCTACCTGGAGCAACCAGAAGTGCCTGTCTGCTCACACAAGACATATCTTGACCCAAGCCAGCAAGTTTTTAACAGAATAAATGCAGAGTTGTCCATGCAACTCCAAAGCCAGTGTGGTGTAGTGGCTAAGTTGGACTGGGAGTTGGGAGATCTGTTTTAGTCCCCACTTAGCCATGGAAACTCACTGGGTGACTTTTGACCAGTCACAGACTATCAGCCCAACATACCTCACAGGGTTGTTGTTGTGAGGATAAAATGGAGAGGAGGAAGAGGATTATGTATGCCGCCTTGGGTTCCTTGGAGGAAAAAAGGCGGGATCTAAATGTAATAAATAAAAATAAATCTCTCCTCCAAATTGTTGTTCCATTGAGGGCCTTATCCCAGCTCAGGACGCAATATATTTTACATCTGGGAAAATAAGTTATTGTTGTTGCTGCTGTTGTCCTAGCAGCGCATGCTTTGTTGCTATAATTAGTGCATATAGTTTGGTTGCATGTGTTTCAAAAGTGTCTCAGAAGTAGGTGTGCAGGCACATGTGACAATTGAGCACATTTTACTTTTGGAGGGGCACAGGCAAATTTTACATTTTTTATGGACTTTTAGGCACATTTTCTTGCCCCCCTTCCAGAATTTGCAATTTTCTCCTTCCCCGCCCCCATATGCAATGTCATTAATGATGAGAAATTCCTCCATCCCAATTCATGCCAAATTCATGCCGAACGCTGTGATTATTTAAAAGACAAATTAAAAAGTTCTTGGTAGATGTGAGCTCCCTCTTTGGCACGGTTCCCCTTAAAACATGAAGAGGAGCAAGTTCCATTCCTAACCCCAATCCCACAATGCCATTTCAAGAACCATTATTTTTACTATATCTTTTACGCTTTTTATTTTTGTTGTATGAAGAATGGCTCCGGCTGCCATTAAAGGAGGGTGGGCTATGCTACCTTGGCTTACAAGAGTATTATGCTATCTGTAACTTCATAATTTTGTGGGGGGACGGACCCAATTAAAAGAATAGGAACATTGTTTAGCTGCCATTTGCAAGCAATTAAAACTAATTATAATGTTTCTTATCTTGACATGAAAAGTAATTCTCTAGAAGGCAATTTTCTTCACAGAGCTGCCACTTTCACAAAATTTATGGCCCAATCCTAAAATTTGCTCAATCAAATAATAGCTTCCTGTATAATCCTGGGGCAAATAAAAGAACAAAAGAATTAAGGATTACATGGCTCAAAAAGGTGCAAAAGCCCTTGTCCTGTCTCCCACCTAGCATTCACCGAATGTCCCTGGGGAAGCTTTCAAACAGGACACGATGGCAAAGGCCATCACTTGCTGAAGTTTCCATCTGTAAATACAGAAATTCCATTCTTAGCTATTTTTGCTAACAGTGTTTGCTACGCCTGCCCTTATTAAATCGTTTTATTCTTTTGAAACACTATCTCTGCTGGAGCTATCGCAAGTTCCGATGGCAATCCCAGTCTCAGTGGATGTACCCAGATCATGAGTCTGGGCGAGAGAAAGTCTCGTTGATTTCAATCAGTCTCCTCGAAGGATGCCTAAATCTGGATCCAAGCCACTATCTCTCAACACTAGCCTTACAATCTGTAATGTGGAGATAATAATACAATCTGCCTTATAGGATTGCTGTAAGGTTTATATGGCCTTTTATTCTACAAGATATTTGGGAACTGAGGGATGTTGGCATGGCTTGTCTTGCTGCTCTTTTAAGATTTTGAAGGAAATTTAATGTATACTTCTACTATGTGTGTGTGTTTAACTGATTTTACATTGTTCGCTCTATCTTCAATTTTCAGGACCTAGTTAGAGTTTTTCAAGCCTGTTTGCAGTCATCAGCCCTCTTCAGATGTGAGCAGGGAGCAGGGCCACTCTAGTTAGCCTGTCCCTTGAGGTCCACATACGTCCTGCTTGCTCACTGGAATGTGTCTTGGGCGTTCTTTAAATCAAAGGTTATATATGAAGTAAATACACATAAATAGATAAATAGGTACGGAAGGGCCCTGACAAATGTCTAGAGTGGCGACTTGAATATCACCAAAAATATGAAAAATAGATCTTGTCTCCCAGCATGGGAAACATTTGCAAAAATTTACATTGTTCCCATTTACAAAGAAAGGTCATCCCTGCAGGTTAAAATAACGTATAGGTGAACCGGGGATGACCACTTAGTCCTCCTAGGATATCTGGGACTGCTTTTGTCCCATTTTTTTCTCCAGACTTGTGACAATCCCGAGGTCCATGGGAAGTGTGGCTCTCCCTTCCAGGCTCCTCCCTCTTCCCCACAAGTAGTGGGGCTCAGGAAATGGGCAAGGAGTTGTGCAGGGAGAGTCCACGGACATTGGGGGTGAGGGGGAGAGCATTTTCACCATATTTGTGATGACTCTCGGTGCCTTCCAGTGCCGAGTTTGTTGTGTGTGTTTGTTTGTTTTTTAAAAAACGTACCTTCACACAAGATTGCACCCGTGCTGTTGTGCAAATGTCTCCTCTTGTAAAAAAAAAATGACGTCCCAGAATGGCCCTCCTTTACTTCCAGGAAAACTCACTGGCGTGTGGCCCCTGAGGGACAATCCTAGAAGCGCAAAACCCCATGATCATCCCTCCCCACTCCCAGAAGGCTTCCAGGTGTAGATTAGGCCTGAAACAAACCTTGAAGTAGAAGACTATCCTCTGTAAAGTAGAGGAGATGGCAAATGTTCCTCCTACACCCACCGAGGTTTGCGGGACAGATGCAAGAATAAAGAGACGATACACAGAACTTTGGGGTTAAACAGGGGCCACATTTATTCAAGATCTGCAAAAAGAGGTGTAATCCTAACGGGCATCCAGTCTGGCCTGCACACAGGCCTTGCTACTACGTAAGGGCAAACATTCTTGTCCAGGGGGTTGGCGCTGCCTCTTTCACCCTCCCCCGGCCGTCCCCTTAGGGAAACCTTCCCTTGTCACCCCCCCAACCCAGGCCACTAGGCTCAAGGTGGGGTGAGAAAGGTCGGCCTCAGAGGTAATCCTTATCTCCCAGCCCGACCACAAGGCTCAACACTGGGAGCCCTCGGGAATTACCTGTCACTGCAACAGTGCCTCTGAAGGCTCACCATTCCAATCCCTCTGGACGCCCATTCCTACCTGCCGGTAATGAAATGTGACCAAATTAGCTATCCGCCGAATCAACCTATTTATTCTCCCCGGCTGTCTTACAGTGTGGAGTAGCCAAAAAACCTCATGGCCAATTCAGAACATGAGTAAAAAATTCCTACTCGGTCCCCTAATGGCAACCAGCAAGCTCACACTGCCTACAGGGAAGGAGGGAGGGAGCCGTGCAAAGCGAAGAGGGCTTGGAAGGGTAAGTGCCCAGTTTTTATTCCTTGGGTCACCCCTCCCAACCCAGTGGTGCCAAACCCAAATGCCCAATCACCATTGGGCACGCCTCTCCCCTTGCCCTGCCCGCAAACCTCTCCCCATGCCCAGGCTTTGCCGGGCATGGCAGAATGATCCTTCTGTGGGCATACCAAGTGCCTCTGGGATGGACATGCCATCCTGCTACCGTGTTTCCCCGAAAATAAGACAGTGTCTTATATTAATTTTTGCTCCCAAAGATGCGCTAGGTCTTATTTTCAGGGGATGTCTTATTTTTCCATGAAGAAGAATATGGTACACATTTATTGTTGAACAAAAAAAAAAGGTCTTATTTTCGGGGGGATGCCTTATATTACAGCGAGAGGCAAAACTGGAAGTAGGTCTTATTTTCGGGGGATGTCTTACTTTCGGGGAAACAGGGTAGCAAAGCTCCTCTTTGCCAGTGGAGATTCACTCCCCCCTCCATTCTAATCTCCTTTGGACAGCCATCTGCGAGGGTTAGGATTGCTTTGCCTTTCCTAGTAAACACACATAGAATTGGGCTACAGAAGGATAAACTTCCTTCAGTCCTTGTACCTTTGCCTGTTTCTTACATTGCAGTACACACATGTGTTGTTGTTTTTAAAACATTTTTACACTATTTTTGTTTGTTTGTAGAAATCAAGGCCCCAGGCAGAAACAAGCATCCTACTTCTCACACCTTCAAAGCTTTCATTTAACTTTAACATTTCATTGCTTTTAATCTCTTCCCCCCACTCACCGCCCACCCCCTCTATCAGTGACTAGGTTTATAAAGATCTTGGTCTGCCACAGATGGTTTCCTGTTCTTTCTGCCAAATGTGGAATAGCTATAAAACTTGAAAAGGGTTTGAGGTTGTCACTGCATGAAAAATTACATTTTAGGGAGAAAATTAAATCTGAGCCTTATCCTTTAATTGCTTATCTTTAATCTTGTTTCATAAATGAACTTTTTTTACCCCAAACTTCATCTCAAAGCTTCCGCTAGCTTAACCTGAAGGGCAAAACATAGTTGTGCAGATATATGTTCTTTAGCAGTCAGGTGTGTGTTCTTTATCAACAACAGCAGCAGCAACAACAGTAACAACAGCAGCAACACAATAACAAAAGCACAATAACCTAGTTCCATTCTAGATACAACCAAGTTGACACCCATCTTCATTTAGGAAATGTAGTTCCTTTGGCTCAGCTTCACAAAGATATGGAATGAAATCTCAGGTAGGAGAGATAAAAGCGGGGATACATAGTAAATGAAACCTTTAGTCCTGTATGTTAGTAAATCATCCTTTGAGTTCAATGGGGAAAGTTGCTTGATTATGATAGAGTCCTACCTTAACACTACTAAAGCTGCAATCCTATAGCACAGTTACCTGAAGATAAGTTCCATTGAACATAATGGGACTTACCCCTAAG
The DNA here is from genome assembly GCF_023053635.1 of Elgaria multicarinata webbii. NCBI lineage: Eukaryota > Metazoa > Chordata > Lepidosauria > Squamata > Anguidae > Elgaria > Elgaria multicarinata. Next base: position 41,212,062 of record NC_086175.1, on the reverse strand, counting down.
TAACTAAGCATACGTAGGCTGCAATCCTATACACTGTGTAAGATATACCCTTACCTGGGAGTAAGACCCATTGAACTCAATGGGACTTACTTCTGAGTAGATCTGCAATAATAACCATTGCGGAGAAGAAATAGTAATAGTAATGCTTCCAAACTCATAATTAGTTGGCCCATTCTTCAGATCTAGGGTGTTTGTAATCCCTTGTAATACTGAACACCCCTGACTGATCCATGGAAATTGTAAATGAAACAGATTTTCCTCCCAAGTCAGTTTCTTGTTTCTGTGCATTGTTGGCATGACTAAGCAGACAAATCCTACCACCTTTGCACAGGCTGTAACCCCTTATTCCTCTCACAAATGGGCATTGCTATTGCTACTTGTTCCACAGGCTTTGAGCTTCATCCCATGTATCAGTTTCCCTCAAATTATCCCTAAGCTGTCGGCGTTGTTGTTGTTGCTAAATCACACCCCGGGCGGCAGCGCTCTTAAGATTCTTAAGGAGGGAAATGTAAAAAATAAATAAATAAAAAATCAACGGATGACCCAATCCGACTCAAATTGGGTATGCTTAAAGCTCTCTTTAATATCTATTACTGTGCCAATTTTGATTTCTTTATCTGTAAAGCTTACGCTGATGTAAGCATTTGTTTATTTTTTCTTTAAACATATCAAATCTTGCTCCTGCACACTCAGTGGCCACTCGGAAAAAAACAAATGATTCGCTCGAAAACTAGTACCAAAATACCTCGATTATTTTCCCTTTATAGCACAATGAAAGCAGGATGCATGGGAGTACTTCACAGTCAAAGCAGATTATAAACTGGAAAACTTCAGAGTACTTCACAATAAAAGCAGATTATAAGCTGGAAAATTTAGGAGTCCTTTGCACGCAATTCACAGTGATTGCACAGTATAATGCTGGTGTGATAAAGCTGCCTCCACCCCAAACCTCCATGGATGACATACTAAGCATGCCATGTACCCAAGATGGACTTTGGTGATGTGGTCATGCTAAAATCTGGGCATGGTTTGAAAGATCCCAGTATATGAGAGAGAGCCTTTGTCTAGGTTTATAAAGTTGGACTAGTAAATCAGCTGTCCAATCCGAAATTGCAGTGGGGTCAGTTCATCCATTACTGGTTACCAAAGGGTTGATATTAATTCCCCCTGGTTGCATCACACATCACCCCCAGTAACATCTGAAATGAAGAAATCACACAGGGGTGGATCATATGGGAAGTTCTCACACTACCATTTCCCTTCTCCAATGGACACTGTGACATTTTGGGGGCAACTTCCACTTTGATCCATCCTTTCAATGTGATTTCCTAATTTCATATATTACAGGAAAAACATGATCCGCAGGGAAACAGCACTTAGGCCACTCAAGTAACTTATGTATTCAGGGCCAGCCCTACCATTAGGTAGAGTGTGGTGGCTGCCTGAGGTGGCAGATACTGGGAGGCAAAGCATGGCAACAAGGTACTGATATGGAGTGGTATGTGCCATATGGTTTGCCCTGCAGCCTTCAGGTGTTGCCAAGGTCACAGTCCTGTCGCCAGTATTGAAGCAAGATCCAACTGGGAGGGGACACCATCCTGTCCTATATGTCAGGCAGAAAAATGTCTTAGGACAGCTTTGTGTGTATTGGACCTTTGTCTTGGGTACTGCCATTGTATAAATTATACAATTCCCATTGTATAAAGTAGTGTTTTTCAGAAGTCATTCATTCTCGACAAACCTATGATGATGGGGAGTCTGTGATTGGTGATTAGGATCTCCCACAGTTATTATTCTTATTCTTATTTTACATAATAGCAAACCCACACAAGTGGCACTCTTCCGTGATCTAAATCACTTCTCTAAAGCTGCTGTTTGCTCCATGGGCTAAAGATGGCTACAGCGTCATGCCTAGTTTGGCTCATAGTCTTTGGATTTTTGTTCAGTACTTATGTGTATGGATTTCCCATGAAAATCAAAGCTGTGGTCATGTCTAACTCCTAGTGAATTTACTGGGGGGGGGGGAGTATTGGAACAAATCATGGTTTTGATCTAATTACTAGTTAAATACATCACTAGGGATTAGATTACGATCATGATTTCCCCCTTTATTTTGGTCACTTATTCAACTGGCTCCATTGATCATTTCACATATTTGACTAAATATTTGACTAAATATCACGAACCATTTACATAGTTTCTCCTCCCCCTGAGCATCCAGACATCTGCAGCAATTAGTATTTTTTGAAGTACTTGAGGTCCAAACTAGACATGTGGAAGGACCATTACAGGATTTCATTACATCTTTTTCTTTGATTAAAAGAAAGCAGCTGTGTGTGTTTTGGGTGGAGGGGGACACAGACGCACTCTTAACCAAGAAAAGATATCACAAGATCTGATCACAGATAAGCTATGTCACATCTAGTGTGGCCCTACATATTATTTGTGGGTTTAAATTGGCAAAGCAAGCATTCATTTCATGTATCACCGATTATCAGTGCACTCATGCATTTTGCTTTCAGGTTATGGACAGCTAACAGGCAATTTGTGAACTGCCCAGAGAGCTTCGGCTATTGGGCAGTATAAAAATGTAAAAAAATAATAATAAAAAAATCACACAAACACTTTTGGAGGTTGTCAGTCCATGTACTTTTTTCTTCAGGCACACACATTTTGTGTTTTAATTGTATACTGAAGATATTTTCGTTGCACACCTAAAAATGAGATCTGTGAATGCAACAAACAACAGTTTGCAAACATGAGATCATACATGTGCATTCAAGGAGGGGCCATGACTACCTGTAGTAGTTTGCTGCGGTGTGATGTGTGAAATGGCCTTGCAGCAGAATGGTTGCATACAGAACTGCAAACAGGATTTTCTTAGGCTGGTGTACAACTTTCTGCTCAACCTGATTAATAGGACCAGCCAACTCCACCCTCTAGTTCACAGAGCGCACACATGCGCACACAAAGACAATGAAAAGAGCAGCGGTTAAGCAGCTCTGAAGTCCATTTGATGTTCAGGCCATCATGGAACTGGTGTGGTTGTGATGCTCCTCAGCAGACTGTGTACACCAACTTGCCATCACCATAACTTGAAAACATAAATGATTGAGTGAATTGCTCCTGAATCTGAGACCTTTAAAAGTTAGGGAAAGGAAAGGAACCTCTCATGCAAGCACTGAGTCATTTCTGACTCTTGGAGGGACGCCAGCTTTCGCTGACGTTTTCTTGGCAGGCTTTATAGCGGGGTGGTTTGCCATTGCCTTCCCCAGCTGTTATTACCTTTCCCCCAGCTAGCTGGGTACTCATTTTACCGACCTCGGGAGGATGGAAGGCTGAGTCGACCCGAGCCGGCTGCCTGAAACCAGCTTCTGCTGGGATCGAACTCAGGCCGTGGGGAGAGTTTCAGCTGCAGAAACTGCTGCTTTACCACTTTGCGCCACACGAGGCTCTTTATTAAAAGTTAACACATGTAAAACAAAACAGATTCTGTTCTAATTCAATGAGTTGGGAACTGGGCTGAAGACTCTAATATCTCTCAAAGATCCCATAACGATCCCCCAATTTAAGTGTGGAAAGAACTGATCGTTCTGCACCTATTTTCACTCAATGGAGGAAAGTGTAAGGATGCAGTCCTAGACCAACTTAGAATAAGTCTTATTGAAATCCACAGGACTTACTTCTGAGTAGACACATGTAGGATTACAGTGTAAGGGCCCAGTCTTATGAGTGTTTAGACAGAAAAAAACCCTGCAACTCTAGCATGGCTGCCTGGGGAATGCTGAGGATTATAGGACATTTTTCTGTCTAACCATGCATAGGATTGCACCTAAGCCACTTTAAAGCCTAAGTTTTCTTCTTATTTATAGAACGGTGTATTTTAAACGGGGTGGTATGTGAGTTCTTTTACAAGTGGGTTTGCCAAAAATAACTGTCTAATGTCCACCCTGCCGCTAGCCTCCATCGTAACAGACAGGCAATTTCAATATCATCCTTTCCATGGGAAGTAATTTTTTTCTACAAAATGCTTATAATTTCATAAAGTGCTTTGACCAATAGTTTCTATCAGTGTTTGAGAGTGATATATTGGGACTCCCATTTCTCTTTTAGTTATGTGATGATAGATAGGTGATGATGTATCATCTTCCTTCTCTTTCCAAGTAAATGCCCGAATTGCAACCAAAAAAAGAAAATTGCTAGAGGTATATTTTCTATACAAATGGCAGGAAAGCGGTCTCTTACCTAAGGTGGCTATCACTACCTTGTTTTCATAGGGAACTGGAAGCATTTCTTTGAATGATGATACTCAGTTTAAAGTTACAAACAGAAACTGGATAATCAAATTCAAAGGTGCTATGGAATCAGCTTGATTGCTAAAAACCCAACATATTTTGGGCTCTTAGCCCTCCATTTTCTTCAAGGAAACCAGGACTTTTCTCTATCAAGGTAGAGATAATGCACAACTAGAGAAACACCTACTCTCCTATGAGCCCAAAATGTGTTAGGTTTTTGTTTTGGTGTGTGTGTGTGTGTGTGTGTGTGTGTGTGTGTTTCTGTGTGTGTTGCAATAAAATGGATTTCTGCAGCATTCTTGGATTAGATTATCCTTTTTGTTTGTATCAGATTGGTGCCATTCTCTTCTCTTTGGAGAAGAATAAGAAGACAAGACACACATCACTCACCTAACTACCTCTTCATGCTTTGATAGGTAAACAGTGTAGAGTTCTATATGTGACACTGGAGATCCTAAAGGACTCCCAAAGTCATCTACTGCTTTTCAGGACTGCCACAGAACCCTGATTTGGAGGAGGGTTGTGGCACAAGGATAGTTTCTTAATTCTCTTTTCTCCCTAATGCAGAATGCCTGATGCTTTGCTGCCAGGCAGTGCCCCCTGGAACTGCCGTTAGTCGCAGAGGGCAACACCTAGAGACATAAGTTATATTTTATATATGTTATCTTTTCCTCACCACAGCCATTTGTAGTTCTTGGGGAGGAGCAGGATTTGCATTGGAGGTCTGGTACCACGGGGGAGAATTCACTCCCTTCCTGCCCCTGTGCCACAATCCTGACTGGAACCTGTTCTGCCGCTGATTTCAGTAAAAGAAAATATATCAAAAGATCCAGCCGCTGATCCTCCACATCATAAAGCCTTTGTCTAAAGGGCGATACGGAAACACTTTTAATAAATGCATAAATAGTTGTTCCTAAGGGTGTGAGTTGCTTCCTAGTTCAAATTTCACCACAGCCACAAACTAACTCAGTTACCTTAGGCACACTTGTATTTCAGTCGTCCCCTATCTGTGGTTTGTTATGCAAGGATTCTGAAAAGATTATTCAGATGAGAATGCATGATGTGAAGCGTTTACAGCACTTCAAAATGTGCTATATGAATTAAGTGCTGTTAACAGTGTAATGTGAACTAATTGACATTCCCATTCATTGTGAGCGGAGGATCTTGAGAGTTCAGCATTTCTGGTTTATTTATTTATTCATTTATTACATTTTTATAGCAACCAACAGCCGAAACTCTCTGGACAGTTCATAACAAAACCATAACCTACAGGACTATAACATTTAAAAATTTAAAACTACAATATAAAAGCAAAAATAATAGCCAAACAGAAGCTAGAAGCAGTGCAAAAAAATTAAAAAAAGAAGACCAGATATAAAACAAACCGAAAAACTAAAATGCCTGGGAGAATAGAAAGGCCTTCACTTGGCGCCAAAATGAGCCTAATGTAGGCACTAGATGAACCTTTCTGGAAAGCTCATTCCACAGCCAGAGTGCTTCAGCAGAAAAGACCCTCTTCTTAGTAACTACCCACCTCGCTTCCTTCAGTAGGGGCTCCAGGAGAAGGACCGCTGAAGATGATCTTAGGGTCTGGGCAGGTGTATATGAAAGGAGCTGATCCTTCAAGTAGCCTGGACCCAAGCTGTTTAGGGCTTTGAATGCTACGTACCAGAATCTTGACACGGACTGGCAGCCAGTGCCGATAGAAAAGTACTGGCATAATATCACATTGGCCAGTCCCTGTTAGCAGTCTTGCTGCCCTATTTTGGACCAGGTGGAGTTTCTAGACTGTTTTTAAAGGAATCCCAGTGTATAATGCATTGCAGTACTTCAAATGAGAGGTTATCAGAACACAGGTAAGTTAGGCTATCTCTGTCCAGATAAGGATGCAAATATATATATATATATATATATATATATATATATATATATATCACCATCAATGTACATGGTGCTGTACAGAGTAAAACAGTAAATAGCAAGACCCTGCCGCATAGGCTTACATTCTACTATATCGGTCTAAGCTGATAGAAGGTGCTCTGTGCCACTGAGTCATATGTACCTTGAATGACAGTTCTGGATCCAAGAGCACCACCAAACTACAAGCCTGAACCTTTAAGGGAGGTGCGGCCCCCTCCAGAACAGGTTGAACATCAATTAACTGGGCAGATGATTGCAAGGCGCTAGTCCATCCAGCACTGAGCACTTTCCAGGGGTTGCGTAGCTCACCGCTGGCTTCCTTCCGAACATTGAGCTTTCCACTATTTAAATCTTGTTCCAGAATTAATAAGATAAAAATCAAGCAGTGCATGATGATCTAACAACACCCAGTCGGCTCAGATATATGGCTTTTCATTGCAACAGCTGTCTTAGTTAGATAAGCCAAGAAAAATATTGGTTATCAGTCATCAGTATTGTACAACAGCATACTGTGGAAAACAGCATAAAAATAGCTAAATCAATGCATAAAAAATCAGGTCTTGTTTTGGGAGTGCCCAATAATCATCATTATCATCATCATCATATCCACTAGCAGAAAACACAATTCTCCACGTGCCTATTGTTATGTAGCCAAAAGAGCACTGTCTTAGGAGCCGTTGGGGTGAGGGGGAGTGGTGAGAGGAACACACATTGCAAAACAGCTTAGTGAGAAGTACGGGACATGCCCTCATTATATGCCTCAAGGAGGCATTGCCCTAATTGCATTGCCAGAAACTGGCAGAGCTAGCCAGCTTCTTCTTATAAGCCTCTATTGTGTCCAATATGCACAAAATGCCATGTTTTGTTGGATCAGTCTCAGTTTCTACACATACTGTACATAGGGCAGCTTTTCATTAATTAGACTCCATAAAGCATTCCAACTCTTTATTCCATTCCTCTCTGACACTTTGAACATCTACCTTACTGCATTCCATCCAAAAGACTTTTGTGAACAGCTATTATTGTCTTAGTTTTCTATGAAGAACCAATTAGTTCCTCCAACAGTGTAGGACGTGCTAAAGCATTCATTACTGATGGCCCATATATAGACTCTAATGAATGGACTTGAATGGACTTCCAACTATCATAGACAGTAAATGGTATCTAATCTGTAATACTGAAAATGGTAAAAATGCATCACTCAATGCTATTAACTGATCTGAAATATGAATTCCACTATCAGACCAACTCCTCCACATAAAAAGGCCATCTCTACATTTTCAAACCTGGATTCTCCCATAAAGTTAATTTAGCATGAGAATATGGACCCAACTTGACCTGACGAGGCATTGCATACTGAGTCTCTCTCGCTGCTGAAATTGTTAGCTGAGCCATTCCTTCTGTTTCAATATCGGTAGATATTAACACCATTCAGCCGGAAAGCGGTGCCAAATAATCTGACTCCAAACAATCCATGGGAGGAGTATTAAAAGAAAAAGTTGTTGTCCAGCCATTAGTGGAAGTTAACATATAAGCTTTATGATACAAGCTAATATGTGGGAAATTAAGTCATCCCTCTTTACTTGACAACTGCATCTTCTTCAGTGAAAAATGGGAAGGAGACACCTCCCCCCCCCCCCCGCCCACAAATAAACTTCTGAAATGCTGCATAAAGTTTTTGAAAATATGTTTGGGGAAGGTATAAAGGAATACTACTTAACACATAAATTACTTCTTGGAAGACATTCATCTTAAGTATCTTAACCATACCCTCAAGTACTTAAATTAAAGAATGTCCATCTTTCAAAATCAAGAGATATTTCCTCCAGTAATGCATTTATATTCAGTTTAAACATTTGTGAGATATCTCTAGGGACCGATATACCAAGATACTTTATCACTTCTGGGCATCAATAAAATCGCCATTTAGTAACTACTTTGTGTGTCTTGATTGCTACCTACAAACATTCTGGTGGCTGAAGAGCAAAACTGACTGATAATAAATTGTTAGGCTAAGTATGTGACTAACGTGTGTCCAGGACTGGCCCTGTCATGAGACATTAGGAGGGGTGACAGTACAAACATGACCCACCTCTCAAACCTCCACTGGAATAACGGCCCACACCATTCTATAAGCCACTCTACTAGTGGCACTCCAGAGCCTAGCAGGAAATGCCCACCATCTGCCTGAGCCCTTGCTGAATCACAGCTCCAGCAGTGTTTGGCCTGGTCAGGTGGCAGCCTGGCCATGGGGTCTAAGGCAGCAACAGCTTCTGGGGGTTAGCCTGGCAGGTATTATTTATTTATTTATTTATTGCATTTCTATACCGCCCAATAGCCGAAGCTCTCTGGGCGGTTTACATTGGCCTTAGCTCCTATCACATGGTACAACTTCTTCTCTTTTGATAGAAGCACAAACAAAAGTGAAGGAGGGGGACAGCCTTCCTTCATTTCCAAGAATATATTCCATTACTCGTAGTCATCTCACAGCACATACATACAGAACTATCACACTTACAAGATACAATAAATTCTTATCAATTCTACACACTGCAATGTATATTCCATTACAGGAGTACCCAATCAGAGAGCAGCCATTCACGTCAGACTGAGGCCAGGCCAGGCCAAGTCTTGCCTGGCCATGTTTCTCAAGTCCTTGGGGCTTTTATTCAGTGCTGAGACAACAGGTAGCAGCATGTGGGATGTGTTGCACTGGTGGGGTTGAGGTAGGAAGAACAGGCAACAAAAAAGCTTGGGTCAGCTCTGTATGAGCATATTTCAATAGTTTGTTTGAGCGTTAAGTGAATGGGCTGCATAATTAGTGTCAATGAAGTGTGCATGAATGGGATATGAGTTGCAAACAACTTCTTGAAGTTACTAAACACAACAGATTGTGCTGCTAATATTGAAATATTGGCTATTTTGCAAGTGTTAACTTTCTGACGCCAGTTGTTCAGGAACTTGAATTTTTGCTATAATAATAAGTAAACCTTGATGTAGTGGTATACAACTTGGGCAAGTTATGAAAACATGGCTGAAACTTTTTCTTCACGTAAAAATCCCTCTACCAGTCTCAGTTCTGATCAGGATTATGGAGAATATGCCTCTGGAATACTCTGAGGAGTGCTGTGTGTAATGCAAGCAAGAGGCAAAGCTATAATAATATTAACAATTATTAATAGTGTCGATATTAAGTTGCACAAATGGATGGTATCAGATAACTGGAATTCATTTAAATGCTTGTGCAGATAAAAAAAAATCCAAATAATTTCAAGACGGTTTGGAAAACATATAAATCTGTATACCATCAGTGTATCATCTAGAGAGAGGAAAACTGAAATTATGCTGATCAACGAGATTATTCCAAGAAAGCATCATAAATCAAAACCAGCAACCATGCAAAAAAAAATATTGAGCCCCTGAGAGTTGTCAGGACATTGGACATGTATAAAACATTAGATGTCTAGAATCTGTGCCAAAATGGGGTTAGTATTTGCTTTTTGTTTTTTAAAGTACTGTCTCCTCCAATAGACACAACAGAGTACAGCCATAAATATTGGCTTACTTGATGGGTTTTTCTTCTTCACAGTGTACCCCAAATGTTGTAGTTTGTATCCAAGTGCCAAATCTTGGAATCCTGATAACAACAAGAAAAATTCATAACTTTATTCTATAAACTTTATTGGAGTATGAACTGGGTATGACTGCAATCTTGTCCAATGCTGGGACAAAGGACAAAGATTACTAATATCTACAATTGGGGAGTTGCAGTGCAATCCTATACATGTCTATTCAGAAGTAAGTCCCACTGAATTCGAGTGGACTTACTCCCAGGTAAATGGGTATAGGATTGCAGCCTCACACAGATCATAATTTTTTCAAAGTAGGTATATCACTCTTAATACCCTATTGACTTATTAACTACTTCAAAGCAGACTTTCCCAATCTGATGACCTCCAGATGTGTTGGATGGACTACAACCTCATCATTCCCAAACAGTTTTTATTCACAGAAAAAAGGCAAGTTAGGGGGATATGTTAGAGGTGTGTACAATTATGCATGGTGTGGAGAAACTAGAGAGGGAGAAAAACTTCTTATAATACCAGGAACTGAGGTCATCCCATAAAGCTGAATGATGAGACATTCAGGGCAGATAAAAGGAAGTATGTCTTTACACAGCACTTATTTAAACTATGGAATTTGCTTCTACAAGACGTAGTGATGGCCACCAATTGGGATAGATTTAAAAGAGGGTTAGATAAATTCCTGGAGAAGAAGGCTAACAAAAGCTACTAGTCCTGATGGCTATATGCTACCACCAGTATCAGAGGCAGTATGCCTATGTATGCCAGTTGTTAGGGAACATGGGTGGGAGGGTATTGTTGCACCTGTTCCCTGCTTGTGGATTCTTGGTCAACATCTGATTGGGCAATGTGTGAACAGAATGCTGGACTAAATGGGACTCTTGGTCTGAACCAGCACAGCTCTTCTTATGTTCATAAGTTCAACACATCTGGAGGGCATCAGGATGGGGAAAGCTGATCTAGAGTGTTTAAAGATGATCGGGTTCTCCCAACATGATAACTCACATTCAAGGTTAAGTGTGGGTTGAAGATGAACCATGGATAGTTGTTCATGGGTGGTTGTGTTGTCTGAACCCAGCCATGCTAATAAACCATGGTTTATTAACCAAGAACTAACAGTTCACAACCCAACAACAAACCATGGGTTCTCATCATTAGTTGTTCATGGTTTACAAACTATGCAGCTGGGTTCAGGCAACACAACATGGATCCAGTTTCAGTCATACTTGGAACAGACCCATTGAAATCAATGAGACTTAAATTCATCATGACTAACAAGTCCCACTGATTTCAATGGGTCTGTTCCAAGTACAACTAACACTGGATACAATCCAATATGCTATGATAATTAGTAGCAGGAATTGTATGCGATCAGCATTTTTATAATCATAGGCAATTATACAATATGAATAATAAAGGAATAGCATCAGAAGTGTTTTCATAAGCAACAGATCTGAACAGAACTATTTCGTTTGTTAATTAGTTTACAAAGTTATTTTTATACTGCCTTTTAGAATCAAAGCCCTCACAAGACAGTGTACAAAAGAAGAAATTAGAATTCAAACATTAGTTCAATAAAATATCAAAGCAATTGATCATAGAATCATAGAATAGTAGTGTTGGAATGGGTCTAGAAGGCCATCTAGTCCAACCCCCTGCTCAATGCAGGAATCCACCCTACAGCATACTTGATAGATAAAGTAACAACAGATTAAAACATGGTAAGCTAACAATAAAATTTAGTGAAAGGCTTGATGGAATAAAAACATTTTCTGGATATATTTGAAAAGCACAAGAGAATGGGCCCACATTTGAGGAATAGTGGAATTCCAAAGATGAGGGTTCATCACATAAAGTTCCTAATTGTTGTATCTGCTAACCTTATCTTAGTGGTGGACCAAAGAGCAGCATCTCAGGACAATCTTAGAGTCCAGTTACAGTAGGTTCATCTGGATGTAGATGGTCCTTCCATAACCTGGTCCCAAATAGTTGATGGCTTTAATGGTGGTTAATACCAGCACTTGAACCGAAAACTGTTACTCCCGCCACCTCCCTACCTCCAGGATAATACAACATTTGCCTGTTATTAATTACTGAGGAATACAGTCCACAGCATACTATGGCATGTTTAGTCAACAATAAAAGAGAAATGAATATTTGAAGTTTGACATTTTTTCCAAATTTGCTCATCATCAATTTATTATTGAATGGAAAATTTCAAAGAAAAACTCAATTATGCATTTTGGAATTTTTAAATCTAGAATTAGAAACTGATCTTGTTGGCATCTCATTTTGGCTCTATTCCAATGTGAAATCTCATACGCTGCCAACTCTTGAATATTAATTACTATTGCATGTTATCTCTCAAATCCCATCAAACAAACCTGACCTGGCAAGTCATCATCACCAGTCTGTGCCATTTGCTGTCCAACTCCAAAAGCAAAAGTTTAACCCTGCTGTGCTGCCATACATGGATAGTTGCTTTCTCTGGAGCTGACCCACTAGGATCAATGTCTGAATACGTGTTTTGGGGATTGCGGCTATATTATAATACACATATATTAAACACCACTCTATCTGCCTCAGGCCTTTAGCAACAGGACTGAGGTAAACATACTGTGTTTACTTCACACCTGTACATTTTGAAAATCAGTCTATGACAGTGCCGTGCTTCAGAACCTTCTCCCTAAGAAGGTTTATTCTAATTGTCCCACAGCTGTACCCATGTTAGACCAATGCAGGGATGGGCAGTAAGTCATTCTCCAAACCTTTTGAACTTTAACTCTCAGAAGCCCATGCCAGTATGACCAATGGTCAGGAATGCTGGAAGTTGACATCTAGAAACCTGAAGATCTGTATAGGAAGCTATATATACCGAGTAAGACTGTCAGTCTATCTAGTCCAGTATTGTCAACACTGAATGGCAACGGCTCTTCAGGGTTTCAGGCAGTTTCCCCACCACCACCTGTAGGTGCTGGGGATCGAACCTGTGACCTTCTGCATGCAAAGCAAGTGCTTTACCGCTGAGCTACAGCTCCTCCTACTTTCTGCCCTCCCACATACTAAGAACTGCAATCAGTGAGATTCCTCGCCCCCCTTAATTAGTGATCTTGTTGTATTGTTATGTGGGTTGTTCTTTTCGTCGCCTGTATTCTTAGCTTTATTTAAAAATAAAACTCCATGTTAAAGAGAAGAAAAGAGAATAGGTACACAGATCCCTGAATTTTAAGTATGTGAAAATGTTAGGTAGGGCACAGAATGCATGCATCTGTGAGGTCTTTCATCTCTGCATTTGATGTCTCCTGCCTTGATTACTTCAACAGGGGTCCTCAACCGTTTTAGGCCCATGGGCACGTTTGGAATTTTAAAAGAGTGTTATGGGGTAGTGGGGTGGGGTGGAGTTGCAAAATGCTGGGAGTGGAGCCGGTTATCTATGTGTGTATGCACATGTACGCATGCTGGTTCTGTGTGTGTGTGCTTTGTTTCTCCCCCACCCTCTCCCTCCTCCCACTCTTTCTCTCTCTGCTTCCAGGCAGAGGGCTCCTAGCACTACCTATCAAAGGCACTGTGCAGCTATTTTACCTTCCTCTCTTTAACAGTTGTTTCTGGTAAGAAAGGGCAGAAAAAGCTGGGAGGGTTACAAATGGAAGATGATGACATCTAGACACCACCACCACCCCGGCTGTTAAATCCCATGCTGGGTGTTTGTATAATAAAAACTTTGCCTGGAAATACTCTTTGGTTTTTCTTCTCTCTCTCTCTCTCTCTCTCTCTCTCTCTCTCTCTCTCTCTCTCTCTCTCTCTCTCTCTCTCTCTCTCCCTCCCTCTCTCCTTCTGCTCTTCTCTCTAGCTGCTTTCACTCTCTCTAGCTTCTTTCTCTCTGAGCCCTCTCTCTTTCTTTATTTCCTTTCACTCACAACTCCTCCTGTTCTCATCAGCACTGTGGAATTACCTGCCAGGCTCTGTGGCATCTAACTAAATCTTGAGATTGGTGCAAAATCTTGTGAGATCCCACAATCAGCACAACTTCACATGAGATCTCACTTCCTTGCTAAAATAAAATAAAATATGGCGATACAGAGCAGAGCTGAGCCACGGGCCTCATGGATGCCATGGTACCCACAGGTGCTACATTGGGGATTGTCACTGGCTGCCTCATTAAAAGACATGGTGTTTGAGGCAATCTGATGTGAAATGAAAGTTCTGAGTTTGAATACACATGGTTCAGAAGATCCTGTTTCACAGAGAAGATGTATGCGTACATCTTTAAAATAGATCCAGGAATTAACCTTCCCATGCTATATTCTGTATGTGTATATTCATATTTTCTAAAAGCAAGTGCTTTTCAATACTGCAGGCAAATGGAACCGTGATTGTGATGGCTATTTCTGGGCTTCTTAATATTCTTATTGAAGGTAGGCCATAGGGCTGTAATTTACTTTGTTGTTGTTTATAGGTATGCATTATGCTTTACATGGTAAAAGTAAAAAAAAAAGTCCCTGCCTCTAGGTAAAGACACTGAAGCAGCAGATATAAAAAGCTAATGATAATTTTTTTAAAAGGGAGGGGGAAGTGTGAAATCAATTTAAACAAAAATGGGTGGGTGGGGGAACCAAATCAATGGGCAGTATCCAACGCTCCCACAAGGCTTGTAAAATTCAGTGGTGCATCACTGCTTTTCCCCTTTACCTAGCAAACGCTAATGACATTGTGCTAGTGTTGGTTTACATTATTGCAACATCATTAGCACCAGTTCTGTGGCAGCATTGGACCTTGATCCCATTTTACTACTGATAATATTATTATTTTTAAAAATCCCTCCTTTATTTTTCTGTACGTGATGACTTTAGATTGAGTGCTCCCAGCATCCTGTTTCCTGTTTGGTAGCTTGGTGGCAAAAGACCTGCTTTCCATGCAGAAGGTCCCAGGTTCAGCCCCTGGCATCTTAACCCTCCAGGTAGGGCTAAGAAAAAAATCCTGCCTAAAAGCCTAAAGAGTCGCTGCTGCCTGTCAGTGTTGAGAATACTGGGCTAGATGGACCAATGGCCTGATTCAGTATAAGGCAGCTTCCTATCAGTCCTTTACAACTGGAGGAGAACTAAATGGAGTAACTATCAGAACCTGCATGCATGTGGATCTCTTTCCTTTTTTCTCTTTGTCGAACCCATGGATGGCCAGCCAGTGGCCTCTAGACCATATCCAGCCCATGATTTCATTTGCCTTCTCCATTGTAACTATAACAGTTGAGAATAGTCTGTAAGCATGTTTATGCCCTGCAAGGCATGGAGGAAAGAAGAGGATGCCTTGAGAGCAGGATGGGGATGAAGACATGGGACCAGGTCCAGAATGGGAGAGATCAAGGGGATAGAAT
Organism: Elgaria multicarinata webbii; assembly: GCF_023053635.1. Taxonomy (NCBI): domain Eukaryota; kingdom Metazoa; phylum Chordata; class Lepidosauria; order Squamata; family Anguidae; genus Elgaria; species Elgaria multicarinata. The sequence goes on along the minus strand of NC_086175.1, from coordinate 41,196,892 downwards.
ATGATTCCCTGGGATCTTCCCAAGGTAGAACCTCGCCATAGCCAAGTTGGCAGGTACTATGGACCACCAGGACGTTGAAGCCATTCATCACTTTTCTTATGTGCCCAGTGATTGAAAGATTGTATGCGTTATGCTTTGAATGTATTGTCTTGCCATTTCTTGCTTTATTGGCCTATTATAGCCAAACAAACTTGTTTTCTTCACCCAGTGGTGAGTTCATTGCCTCTGAATATCTAAAAGGAACGTTACCTATTGGTAAAACAATTGGCAAAACAGCCCAAATTCAGAAAGTTGGCCATCTTTGGTCTGAATTGACAATATTTCTACATCTTCCAGTCTTTACAATTGAAGTTAGGGGTAACTTTTATTTCCTCTAGTGCCAACGCATACACAGAGCTCCTAACACTTTCTGCAGAGGCTTCAACTCTGTGTGTGCATCATGTTATAGTTGTAATTGTCATGGACAAAACATGGTTGTTTGAATCTATTCATTGCTCTGCAAGATTCAGAACTCCATCAGACGAGTGTTTTATTGCATGCTCGTTACCGAGCACTCACGGATTTTTGCGGGTCCCTCTCACAACGTCATCTGCCTTCTGCATGCCTCCCGCCCTTTCTAGCCTTCTTTGCATGACAAAACCCACCCCACCCCAGTAAGTCTGACTTATTTTAAAGATGGAAGTTGCCGCAATCTCCTGCTATGTGCAGGAGAAGCACCGGGATCAAAATGGCCCACTGAATGGGCCACGTGCAAGTTGTTTACTTCCTCTTTTGAAAGAGGAAGTAATGAGGCACAAATGTATGGGCGGAGAAGCGACGGTAAGCAAACACAATTTCTTCCAGTGTGATGACACTCTCAGAGTCCATTTGAATGCCATTACTTCTTATGGACCTGGCAGAAACAAGGAAGCTTACTTATAGTACAATCCTATACTTGCCCATTCAGAAGTAAGCCCCGTTGAATTAAATGGGGCTTTTCCACAAGAAAGTGGTGAGGGGATTTTAGCCTTAATTACCTTACAAAGGCAATACTTCATAGAATGCATATTGCATTTAGCCAAAGCTCATTCTAAAATAACATTTAGAATGTATTGTAAGATGACTGAGGCCCAATCATACATCCATGGCAATATTTCTTAATGGTTAAACCATTTTCAGCGTTCAGAACTGGTTTCCTATTTCATTTTTTAATGCATTCTATCATTCCACTTTTCTTAATATTTCATCTTCCTCTTCAAGATTAGAGAGCATTTCATTATGAAATACTTTCTCCCCATTAAAGTATTTGTAGCCTGTGGACAACTCACCTCTTCAACTTCTTTTTGATATGATAAACAGCTTGATCTTGTTAAGTTGCTTGCTGCTAGGCCTGTTTTCCAATCCCTTAAAATTCTCATAACACTTCCAATTTTTAAAAAGTCTCTTTATCAAAGTGGACATAGTCCGAAACACAGCAGTACAACTTCTTTACCAAACCAAAATACAGAGGACGCATCAGCATTGTCCTCCTGCACCCTGATCCTTTGTTTATTTATCTTTGCAGTTCTTTCCTGTTTATGTTGAAATGGGTATATTGCTTAATTCATAATCTAAGACTACAATTCTGTGCACAGTTTCCTGGGGACAAGGCTCACTGAGCATTGCGTGGATTACTTCTGAGTAACTATGCACATAGGATTGGGTTGCATGTTATTTGTACTTCTGTGCATGGATCAGCAAGCAGCCCATGATGCACAGATTGACACATGTGATGATTGCACATGCATGTATTTTTCTGGCTTCCCATACAGTCCCACAGTCCCACGGATTTCATTAGAAGTGAAGGTGAAGTCCAGATTTGCTTCAATTCAACCAAGGCCAGACTTTGGATCAGGGAGTGCAGTTTGAAGCCAAGAAGGCTGCCGCCAGGGGTAATTTATTTCCTTTGCTTAGAGTTTTTGCACGTGTACTCAAAATGGGAAAATGTCTTGGGGGAGTAATTACAAACATTAACATTTCATAATTATTTTCTCCTTGGTGGCTTTTTAAATGAAATATTTCAGAATTTCTCAGCCAAGGAAGATTAAACTAAATTAAATACTGCTTGATCTTAGTCATTTATGTGACTTCCTCTTGCCCACTCAAGCCAGTTTACTTCTTCCATTTCATGAACTTTCGTAGTTTGGATCTTTTGCAATTTCACTGATTCTGTAGTTGTTCCATACCCGTAATTTATGGATCTTAACAGTGTCCAGTCCTGCCCTTCCTGGAGGGAAAAACTATATGGGACTGCTGTTATGCCCAGCAGCTATTGTTCCACAAGCATTGTGCAATGATCCTCAGAGAGTAGCAGGGTATTTTTAATTGCATGGAGTATATCTCAGAATCAAGCCATCAGGAGCTCAGGAGTACATAATGTCCCTATATAAATAAACATTGCACAATTTACTGAGCTAGCGTCGCAGCCTCAAAGAGTTCATTGACACACTTGAGAAAAATAAGGATAAGCGTGGTTAGACACTCTGGGAGTCTAGAAAGTTAGAATCTTCCCGCTTACAAAATGAAAGAAGGAAGAAAAAGCTAGAGAGGAGTTCAAAGAGATACATGTTTGTACAGCGTCTAGCATAATGGTAATAAATAAAATAGTGGGGTCATTTTAGGAGGAGGAGCAGTACATACATACAGCATCAATAACCAATAAAGGAAATGAAAAATGGCATAGATATTTACCCTTTCTTACACTGCCGGATGTATAATGTTAAATTAGCATGGAAATACACAAAGGAAAATCTTGAAGTTATGGTCTGGTCCACAAGGATACAGGAATGGCTTTTCACCACATGTGAAAACGTTTCTTTTCCCCACCACTACTTTCTTCAGGAGCATAAGAAATTGTCACAACCAAAGGCAAAATGATGGCTGATAAGGAATTGAGGCCCATAACATTTCCTTTAGTGGGGCTGAGGGGATTTGATGGGGTCAAAGGGATTTCCCTCATTGTCAGGGTCTGATTGAACTGGCATTCTCCCTGGTTACGCTTGCAAAAGACCTTTAGAATTGAAAAGACTGATGTTTCAGGACACATTTTGCTTGGCTGACTTGCATTTCTGACTATTTGCGCTGCATGGACTTCCACGTGGTACACCTGCTCTTTGCTTGTGGCATCGATTGCGTAGGTAAAGAAGGGACCAGAGCTACCTTGCCATAGAGCAGGCAGTTAGATTGGTCCTTTGGTCCCTTCTATCACTGGGATTCTGCAACATGTAGAATCACACCACTCCCAAATACAATGAAAACCAATTGTATAACTGAGTAGGAATAGGGGACCGGAACATCTCTAATTGTTAGCCAAAGTGGTCAAATCACGCTTACAGGACATCAGCATGCACAGCCTGTGCTCTGCTGAGGCATGTTCTATGCCATCACGCTTAATTCCCATAATCAGGGTGTTCCTAAACCTTTAAGCAGATGGACACCAACAGCAAAGTGCTCTGGACTGGTTTTGCCCTATCCATTTGCAGTAATGTAGTGACCACTGCTGGCCAAAAGGTGCTTGGCTGGGTAATTAGTCTACCCTTTTCTTGCCCAACGCAAATCACCTTTGGCCTCAAGGGATTATTGCAGATTTAAGCTAGCTGAAGATCTGCTCCTTTATAGTTACACAGGGAATGGTTACAGCAAATGTCCCCAATTTGCATGACATCCCCCTGGAACTCATAAATGTTCCCATGTACCTGTGTTCCTTGTTCACTAGTTAAGCTAAATAATACTATAGATAAGAGGAAAATATCATGTTCTACTAGATAGAATATGACATTTTCCTCTTTTCTATAGTACTCTGGGTTTTCCGTGGCTCTTGACAAGCAATATTGAGGCAGCTTTCTCCTGAAAACAAAACCATGCATGCTCCTAAACTTGTATTTACAGGTATGTAATTCCCCGCATTCAATCAACCTCATCCCAGCGGGTGCCGAAGTGCCTTGCAGTAATATTCTTTGTTCCAGCCAGCATATAAAATATAGACATTATATTGGTGTTCCATGCAGCTCAAATAATGAAACTGCAATCTCTCCACACAAACAATTCAACCTCTAAACTTATTTGCACGTTATTGCAGATATCTGAACAACAAAGCAAACCACTGTGATAAATGTTTCGTGCTTTATTAAATAACTATTGCAAAGGAAATCTTAGGCTTTAATCAAATCCTCAACTGAGAACATGCACACAATTGTTTTCGTCAGATACAAACAAAAACGAAGGGGGAAAAGATGGAATGCAGTGCTTTTACAGCACCAACTTCCCTTAAAATGGTACTTTCTCCCTGAAATATTAAAAGTGACGTATATTTCAAATACATTCCCTGACTGCTTAATCATGATGTTTACCATGAATGTATCTAGCTTTCCCAAATATAAATTCCTTATGCAATAATAATAATAAAATAATAATAATAATAATAATAATAATAATAATAATAATAATAAACTTACCTTGGACGGAATTAAATAACAAAGCCGAAATCCAGCGAAGCAATCAGTATGTCAGTAAAACGCCAACAAGTTTCCAGTTTCAAGAAACTGAAGCAGTTTTCACAGTTGCCAGAGGGCATCACACTGTCAGTTGCTTCCAGCCATGTGGATGGACAATATATCATGTGTGTTCTCAAAACTACTCCTGTCTAGCAAGGGTCAACATGTACCCGGTACTTTGCAGGTCCCACACTTACTTTGCAGGCTTAGAGGACTTCCCTGCAACTTTTTCCTGAGTTGTTTTTCTTCCAGTTTGAAACATCTGAAAGCTAGAGAATGCATAAGGGGCTTCCCGTCTCTGGAAACTCACCTGCGCCACCTAGAGGTCTACCACAGGGCAAGAAAAGTGACTGGAATAGGACACATGCTCCGTTTACCCTCAGTTCACACTAGAAAACCAATTCACTTCACTTCACTTCACTTTAGTGTCTTTTAGTTCTTTGTATTAAGAAGAGAGCAATAACCTAGTATGCAAAGCTAAAAATGGCAGCTAAACTCCACAAAGTTGAACAAGGGGTTCTAAAGCATTGCAAATGAAGAATTGGAGAAATATGAAATGATTTATAAAAGAAATCATGGTTAACATAATATCTAAAACTATTTTCTTGTGTTATACAGGGCTAGATTTGAGCTAGATTCTTTGAACAGCTCCCTCTGGACAAGTATTTTATCTGCCTTAGTAGTATCATTCACTAGGCCAGCCCTTGTCAATTTTACAATACCATTGGCTTATATGCAGCTAGGGGAGGCAGGGGCAATTAAGAAGCACAGAAACTGAGTAAATAGGTTTTCCCCCCCTATAGCCAGGCTTCCACTTTTCCCAAAGCTGCTTCAGCACTACGGGGCTATCTAAACACATGGAAAACCCTGGGGTGGGTGTGGAGTGGGGCTGCATTGATGGAAAACCCCGGGGCTTTATGGTGAAGCCGCGCAGAAAAAAGTTGGGAACCCCGACTTTTTTTCCACAGAGCGAGCCTTGCTCTGGAGTCGTGGTGGAGGCATGGCCAGGTGGATGGCGATTTCCAGGCAGAGGGCAGGCCTGGTGAACCTAATGGCTGCCGGAGAGCCCGTACTGCCTCCTTTCATATAGATTAGTTGCTGCCACCCTGAACCAGTGGTATTGCGGGGTTTGATATCAGAGCGGTTCCAACTTAACGCTGTGAAGACAGCCCCAAAATGAAAAGTGTGGGGCTGCTTCCAAGCAAGGTTTGTATTGTGCCATTCTGCCTCATTTACAGAATGGGGGTGGTATGGGGGGTGTCCATGTGATGTTGTCTTCAATTTGCAGCCCGCCCCTCTGCTACCCCACTGTTTCTTCCATCTTTCATCTTGCCAGAAATAAGAAGGAAAAGAGGGAAGAGCCACACTATGCCTTTTGATTGATGGTGCTTGGAGCCCTCCATCTGGAAGCACTCTGAGAAATGGAAGCTAATGGGGAGTGTACCATTTGGAATTGGAGACTACCAATGTTCATCTTGTGTTGTATGGCCCCATGCACATCCCACAATTAACCTATGCCTATTTACTCACAAGTAAGTCCCACTGCGTTCAATGGGGCTTCTCCCATGCAAGGACTGCAGCCTATGTTTACTCAAGAGGAAGCCCTACTAGTTTTACTCAAGCGTAACCCTACTATGTTTACTTAAGAGCATGTCCTACTATGTCCAAGGGGACTTGCTACCAGGTAAGTGTATATAGGATTGCAGCACTCACCTCTTAACCACTCTGCTACACCAATTCTAGAGCTGCCTTCCCCCATCCTGATGCCATCCAAATGTGCTGGCTGGGGGATACTGGGAGAGCACCAGGTTAAGGAAAGCTGCCCTAAAGCAACAGTAGGAAACTTGTGGACCTCCATCTGCCCAAGCCAGCACAGCCAATGGTGAAGGACGATGAGAGTTGCACTCCAAGGATATCTGGAGGGCATCAGGACAGGGAAGGTCTAGAGTCTAGAAGAGCATCAGATGCTACATGACTGTAGGGTGACTGTCTGAAAAGGAGGACAGGGCTTCATAGTTGTAGAGAAAAGGCTATTTGTGCGCATGCAACACCTGGTGAAATTCCCTCTTCGTCACAACAGTGAAAGCTGGGCAGGGCTCCTGCAGCTTTAACTGTTGTGATGAAGAGGGAGTTTCACCAGGTGCTGCATACATACAAATAACACCTGCTGAAATTCCCTTTTCTATGCAACTGTTAAAGATACAGGACTCCTGTCCTCCTTTCGATATGGTCACCCTACATGACTGCAATTGTGGATGCCGTTAATTGTGGATTGCCTGCATGTTGTCAGGGTCATGATTCTGAATGAATGCAAGGCAATTCCATTTTGAAGCGGGGTTAAGACGGGACTTTTGGAGGAGGGAGGATCAGGTGCTTTTACTGCCTCCCAAGATGTAGGCATAGCTGGAACTGACATCTCTAATCTGGGTGGGTGACACCGGGGCTGGGAATGCCTGCCAACTGTTGGCAGCACAGCCCAACCTTCTACCTGCTCAGCTCCAGGCACTTGGATCAGCGTGCCTCTCTGCTGCCAAGCAGCGCTTCAGCAAAATGCAGCTCCACGCGGAGGCGACTTGGCGCCACCATTGGGGAAAGGAAGCTGGCCTAGAACCACAGGCAGGCAGGCAAGGAATTGTGTTTCTTCAGGCAAACCAGAGCAGGAAGATTGGTGAAGAGAGAGGCAATAGAGGCAATTTAGGACCAGGGAAAAAGACATGCACATCGGGGGAAATTTGAAGCAATTTATTTCTGCAAAACTGAAATAAATATAACATCTCTGTATTTTTCTGCCAAAGGTAATTAGTTGCTTGATTTATCTTCATTATGCATATACCCCATTGATAAAGAAATTAGGGTGACCATGTGAAAAGGAGGACAGGGCTCCTGTATCTTTAACAGTTGGATTGAAAAGGGAATTTCAGCAGGTGTCATCCGTATATGGAGAACCTGGTGAAATTCCCTCTTCATCACAACAGTTAAAGCTGCAGGTGCCCTGCCCTCTTTTAAAACTGGTCACTCTAGTATAGCTCCTGCAGCTTTAACTGTTGTGATGAAAAGGGAATTTCCCCAGGTTCTCCATATATACAAATGACACCTGCTGAAATTTCCTTTTCAATAGTTAAAGATACAGGAGCCCTGTCCTCTTTTTCATATGGTCACCCTACCATTGACCATGTTAGCCAGGGCTGATGGGAATTGAAGTCCAAAACATCTGGAGGAGACTGGTTTGGAGAAGACTGGCCTATTCTGACTGGTGGTGTTTCTGTGGAGTCCGGGGCAAGAAGAGGTCCTTCACATCAGTGTACATTTCCCCCCTTAAGGATCTTAGAAGCATTGCCGCCCGGGGTGTGATTTAGCAACAACAATGCCGACAGCTTAGCGCTGTAGGGGATAGTTCGAGGGAAACAGGTACATGGATTGAAGCTAAAAATCTCCACACGCGGCATGGTGCATTTACGCAAATTACAGTTGTAATTTGAACAAATTTTGGCTGTGATATTGCTTATTTTGCTGGAATTGCAGGTGTAATTTGCACAAAATTAAACATATTATAGCTGAAATTTGCACAAAGTATGGCTGCACTTTGTATAAATGGAGATTTTCAGGTGGGAAAAATCAACGTTGTTGTTGTTGCTAGCTAAATCACACCCCAGGTGGCAGTGCTCCTAAGATCCTTTGCATACCAGGAAAAGGGTTTAAGGGGGGAAATGTAAAAAGTCATAAAAAATCAACGGATGACCCAATCCAATTCACATTTGGTATGCTTAAAGCTCTCCTTAATATCTATTACTGTGCCAATTTTGATGTTTTTATCTTTAAAACTTACGCAGATGTAAGCATTTGTTTAATTTGTTCTTTAAACATATCAAATCCTGCTCCTGTGTCCCCAGTGGCCGCTTGGAAAACAACAAATGATTCGCTCCAAAAGTAGTAGCAAAATAGGTCGGGTCTTTTGGCTTTATAGCACAATGAAAGCAGGATGCATGGGAGTACTTCACAGTCAAAGCAGATTATAAACTGGAAAACTTCTGAGTCCTTTGCATGCAATTCGCAGTGATTACACCGTATAACCCTGATGTGATGAAGCTAGAAACCTGGCTAAGTCAACCCAGAAGGTGAGGAACCAATGGGCAACTTAGTGGATGTAACCAAGGTCAAACCTGGGGGTGATAATACAACTGTTTCTACCCTCTCTGTACAGTTTTGAGTGACTCAGCACAAGATGCAGCAAAACACAAAAGCCTTTTTCTAACCCTAGCTGTTTCTAGGGGTGATTCTAGTCCTGGCCGCCTGACAAAAATATGTCCTTTTCTTGAAGTTGAGAAAAGACAGAATAGTTTCTAACTGGTAATGTATTTGGGCATGTAGCACATTTATCAAAAGCACGGCTGTGCATTCTGTTTATAATCCCATTTCTTAAGAGATTATCTCCCTTGGTGAGTATAGACAAGACATTTTGCAATTTTGACTAATATTTGAACATGGTGTTATGACACTGGCAATGTACAAGCCTGGTGTACCAGCAACTTCTAAGATGCATTGTAAATCCCATCTCTCACCATAGTATAATAACAGAGCTGGGAGAAGGCTATTTCTTTCCTTTATGAGCAATAATACTCTTCAGTAACTTGGGGCCTTGCTAGACCTGCCGGCTTATGCCGGCAGGGAGGCGAGGCCGAGGCGCGCTACCGTTAGCGCGCCTCCCCCAGGCTTCCAGACGGCGGAGACGCAGGGAGGACGCAAGCCCTGCGTCGTCCGCCATTTTTTTGTTTGTTTGTTTAAAGGGGCCGCGTTTGGCCCGAAGACTCCAGAGACGGTAAGTGGCTTTTTGACTTATTTTTTTAAAATGGGGGGGGGGGGCGAAGGATGGGAGGGTGGGTGGCACGGGGGGAGGGCGGGTGCGATCGCGCCGCCGCCACCCGAGCAAGCAGCCGAGCGGCGCTTGCCCGGGCAATGCCTGGGATGGGGCGGCATTGCCCGGGCAAGCGCCGCTCGCCTGCTTGCTCGGGCGGCGGTGGCCTGATCGCACCCGCCCTCTCCCCGTGCCACCCACCCTCCCATCCTTGCCCCTGCCATCCTTCGCCCCCCCGCCGATGGGCACAGCGCTCCTATGAGCGCTGTGCCAGGTCCGCGGCTTTTCGCGGCTCCTCACGAGCGAGGAGCCGCGAAAAGCCACGGAAGTCTCCACACTTTCCCCAGCCCCGGCCTGAGGCTGGAGCTGGGGAAAAAGCGCTCCATAAGCACATTGGCTTATGGCGCATAAGACCAGGCCTCAGCGCGGCCTGTCTCTGGATTCCCCTGTGCGTCATCTGGACGCACAGCAGGGAAGCCGGGTCAGAAGGCACGCTAAGGCCTCATCTAGGAAGGCCCTCGGTCTCCAAATATGTTTTCCCCCTTTTATATATGTTAAAAATTATGATGCTTGAAAGTGAACTAAAATTTCCTTCTGAAAAAGTTGTTATCACAATTAAGACCAGAAGCTATCTTCCCTTCAGCAAGCAGTGAGTTCCGCCAATTCCATTACACAAGGGAGATTTAGTGTTTCTTAGGAACAAGCTGAAAACCTTTTTCTGGAGAAAGGCAGGTCAGAGGAGCTCCCTTATGAGAGCCTCGCCAATTTATTTCCTTTCAGAAATGAGGATTTCCATTCATTTTGGGTTGTCCTGGAAGTAGGGCCGGTGCTACCATAGAGGCCATTCAGGTGGTCGCCTAGAGCGCCAAACTAAGAGGGGCGCCGCGCAGCACTCACGCGCATTCTTGGCTGTGAGCTGGGCTGGCCCAAGGATTCAGCCAGGCCTGAGGGGGTGAGATGGCGCCCCGTGCCAGCCGAAGAGAAGCCAGGGACCCTGGGGTGGGGGTGGGGCGGCTCCATGTTCGGACTTCCGGAACGTGCCCGGAAGAGAGAGAGAGAGAGAGAGAGAGGGAGAGAATGTATGGGTGAATGGGGTGCATGGGGTCTTTGAGTGAATGCATGTGTTCATGCGTGCGTTTGTTTGGAGTGAGTGATGCTGATTGTATGTGTGTGTGCGTGCACGTGTGAGTTGGGGGGGATGAATTGGAGGTGATATTCCTATTAAATAATGCATTTTAGACCCATAGACGTTCCTTTCCAATTTGTTTGCTATAATTGGCATGCTGTATTTCTTGCACTTTAAAATAAATTTAGCAGTTTCAAGTTTTGTGCTTCTTATTTTTTCCAGGAAACATATGTTCTTAAAAATCAAAGTTGGCATTTTTGGGGGGAGGAGGGTGAAAGTAGCTCACCTTGCCTAGGGCGCAAAATAGTCTGGCACCGCCCCTGCCTGGAAGAACTAAACCACCATTGTGCTAGTGGTAAGGACCCCTTACACACCAGAATTGGCAGGGTGTGAGAGAATCAGCTGGGGAATAAGCTGTCATGGTCTCACTGGAGTCATTTTCAGAGGAGGAACCAGCACCTTCAGAGCCAGTTGGCCCCTCAGAAGACCCAGGCACTACTCACGATGGTGCAGGACGTTCAAGGATTTGGGAGAACAAGAGTCCTCTTTTCTTTTAACAAGTTTTCCCTTGGCTTTGAGATGATTTTGGGCTATCTTCCCCCAAGCCCAGTTTTTTCTGAGCCAGGCACCTGACACCTGAGCAGCTTGGTGTAGTTTTTTCTCCCCTATTTGATTTTGCTCACTGATGAAGGTTGGGCTTCACAGAACTTTTAATTTTAAAATATTTTCTTCGCTCTTTAGCTGGATTAATTTTCCTTACCTGGACTTTGCTGAGTTTTACACCCTGGATTCTAGGAGAGATCTGATAACTGTTTTTTGTTTTTTTGGCATTGGCTGATATTTCATTTCAATATATTTCACAGCTGAAAGCTTCTGACATTTCATATTTGATGACCTGTCCTGATTGGCTTGAGTTGTGTCATGTTTTTTAGATTTAGATTTAGATTTTAGATTTAGTCCCTGTGGGCAGGGACTGTCTTAAGAAATATTTTTGTAAGTTGCCTTGAGAGCCTTTTTGGCTAAAGGGTGGGATAAAAATGCTAAAATAAATAAATAAATAAAATTACAGTTTCAAGTTAATAGTTCAAATTCAAAATGTAAACTCAAATTTCAGATTTGAAATTTCATCATTGAAATATAAAGGGAGTGGGGTTAATTTTGAATATTTTGTGACTATTTATTGTAGTTGTAACAGACGTTTGCATGCCTAGACCCAACAAATCCAGATCTTTCTGTTATTTCAAGTGTCTGCATTATCACATAATCAGGATGTCTTTTTAACCATCCTGCTAAGCATTAGCATATATGAAGGCAGCAGGTTTGGATAGTGGGCAGGAAATGTCTGCATTTATTTATTAATATTAATATGCTGCTAGTGTGGTATAATGGTGAGAGGATCATGTAAGCCAACTTAAATTCCCTGGAGGAAAGAAGTCATGATATGTATAGATACATACATAAAATGGCTCTTTGTCGAGGTGGTGGGGAATATGTAGTCCTCTCAATGTTCTTGGTCTGTAATTCCATCAGTCCTATCCAATATAGTTAGCGATGAAGGATGATGGGGATTGAAATCTAACAGCATCTGGAGGGCCACACATTTCCCATCTTTGCTTCACGGAGTGCACAAGGGCAGGTCTCTGCCCCAAAGTGCTTACAATTTAAAATTCAACATTGGAACAGAGCAAGGAAGGAGAGGCAGGGCTAAACAGCAGAAGCATATGTGATTATTTCAGTTACATGTTTTTAGTAGGCTTGGTTAAGGCCCATTACAGTAGGACATGGGAATTTGGGGCTTGAATCAAAGAGTTGGTTCAATACTTGTTTACTTGGTAATGTGTACATCGTAACAGTCATCATTCTGTAGGATGCAAAATTCTGTAAAATATTGGGCTGAATCCACTTACAATGTGGGGATAGTACCTCTTTGCAGAAGACTCCCAGAGGGCTCAGTAAAGCCCCATTGGTGCAGCTTTCCATAAACACAACAGGTTGAAGCAGGCAACACAGCTGACCATTAAGGGGAATGAGAAGTCTGTGTGTGTTTCATCATCCACCTCTCTCTACCTGATATAAGTTACATGTGCTCTGGAGCATGAGTAGCTTCTTTCTTTTTTACATATATGCCATTCATCTTTGCCATAAAACGTACAGGTCACTTTGTGACTATCCTACCCTTTCCCACTTAGGATGATCTATTTTGTCCCTCCATACAACCTAATCAGATCTTCGCCGTTTCATAATTGGCTTGAATTCTCTCCCTGTAGACACAACCTATAAAATCTGCGGATATAAAACTTAATAATCTTTGATATAATTCCACAATGGTACCCTTGAAAATTAGGTTAGAGCAGCTGCAAAATATGTGGAATAATGAGTCTTTGTCTACATTACAGCAATGATGACATAGTGTAGATACCATCTAATATATTTTATTGACCGCCTTTGGAGTATCCAAGTAATAGATCTGGGGTCATATAAGCTACATGATTGTAATTGAATTCCTTGAGAAGGCTGAACAAGGAGAAAATGTCTGTTCTCCACTGCCTTTTCTTTTAATATAACCTCAATCTCCTTTTTGTCTCCTTTTAGTTAAGCCAAAAATGTTATAAATTATTTCATGGAGAGACTCAGGAATGAATTCCAAGGCCTGGTTGCACCCAGGTTAATGAACAAAGCAAGAGGTATTCAGTAGCTTTTGTCTATGTACCTTTGAAAATTAGGTTAAAGAATTGGGCTGAAGGAAATAGAGCACCATAACCTTTGGAATCAAGGTTCACAGAATCTTGTCTCACTATGATTACCTTCCAGTTTCTAGGAATGCATATTAAAACCAATGGGCTCTTTTTCATTCTTCTGTCCAGTAGCCAAGCCCATTACAACAAAACCAATCAACATAGCAATGCACACAAATTCAGATAAAATTGGTAAATAAAAAGTAGCACAGACCTGAAAAAGTAACCAGCAGCTACAACAGAGATTAAAAGGGTTTTTTGTGTGTGCCCCAAACACCTGCTGGAACATAGGGCTGGGAGTTCTTGGACTTTTCTGTCTAAACATGCATAGGATTGCTTCCTTAAACTGGGAAAGAATTCTTTTTCAAGGGTGTGGGAGATACCCCTTCTTCAAATAAAGATTTATTTATTTTATTTTTAAAATATATCTTTTATTAATGTTCCAAAACAAAATCAACTGAAAGAATGAAAAATAAAAGTAGTAATAATAAAAAGAAATACATTAATTTAAATCTAATTATTGACAGAGGGTGGTATATTTAACCTCCATTCATATATATAAAGCTTTGCTTTATAAACCAAACTATATGTGCAGTCTGTAGGCTACTTAGAAGAAAGGCTTTGACATATACTGCTGTCCCTGTTCAGTATATGTCCCTGTTCAGTATATAAAATAAAATCATGCCTTGTTGTATAATGATCAGTTGTTTTGACTTTGCCCTCAAACACTGGCCAAATGGCCAGTTCACCTCTGGCTGATCTAACTAATCCGGAAGGTTAATTGTCAAATGCTCAAGTGTTAGGCCTTACATCTTCAAGGATCCTGTCCTCATCCCAAAGCTGCACAAACAACAAAGTATGTAGAGCAATAGGACAAGCAGAAGTCCCCGGAAGAACCAAACTCCTATCTGCAATCTATGTGGCATACAAGTCAGAGTGCTTCTCTAAACAAGTGATTTATAGCACACTCATGACTGGCCACTCATGGAAGTTTGTGGGTCATTTTGACGATGCTGTGAAACTGCTGCACGTCTCCTGCTCCTTCCCCTGGTTATTCCATTTAATATTCTGAAATATCTTGGGATTTCCTGCCATGTGCAGTGGAAGTTGTACTACAAAACACCCACTAGAGGGTGCTGTTCCATTCAATACTATGAGGAGGGGAAGTTTTCAATTACTGACCATATGGTTGCCCATCTCCTCCTGTGTAATTCAGCTCTTTGCAATTGTTCAAGAGAATCAGGACGCAAAATGCTACTAAGCAGATACGATTTCCCTTTCATCGAAAGAAGCCCAGAATGAATGTGCCATACAAGTCAGAAGGTATCCAACCAATTATATCAGCAAAGGGGTTAGCAAAACGCTCAAAATGGATCCCAGCATGGGTTCCTCTGATTCCTTCAGAAATTGCCAAGGTGTAACAGGCCCTAACCCACTCAACGTTTGGCTCTATGCAACTGTAGTGTAAGTGAAAAATGTATTTCCTTTTCTGCAATTACTGCTGCAGTATAAATTCTATACATGAGTTCTAATCCAACACTTCCTGGAGGAGAAGGCTATCAATGGCTACTAGTCCTGATAGCTGTGTGCTACCTCCAGTAGCAGAGGCAGTAAGCCTAAGTACACCAGTTGTTGGGGAACATGGATGGGAGGGTGCTGTTGCACCCGTTTCCTCTTGTGGGTTCCTGGTCAACAGCTAGTTAGCTGCTGTATGAACAAAATGGTCCAGCATAGCACTATGCTCATGGTTCTATGTTCTTAAGTCTTATCAGATTTATCCTGAGTCTTCTGCCACCATTGCAAAACTGAAAGATGAATAATGC
The DNA here is from genome assembly GCF_023053635.1 of Elgaria multicarinata webbii. Taxonomy (NCBI): domain Eukaryota; kingdom Metazoa; phylum Chordata; class Lepidosauria; order Squamata; family Anguidae; genus Elgaria; species Elgaria multicarinata. Next base: position 41,181,845 of record NC_086175.1, on the reverse strand, counting down.
CTTGGAGGTAATAATACATATGGCTAACAGACCTGTGTCCTGATTTATCGACCAGACTATGGACAAAGAGAGTAGCATTGCTATGTAGCTTACAAACAAGCCGATTTCCCTCATACAGAGCTAATAATAGTTTTCTATGGCAGTAAAAGGAAACTTGCTATCAAATACATAGTGACATCTCCTGCTGGGACATAAATTTAGACAGCTTTCCAATAGAAAGTGCATAGGGATTCCATCTCTTCTTGCATTCTCAACTATGTTGGATTGCTGTAATTATTTTTAAATCTCCCTTTCAGAGAAAGATTTCCCCCCCACTTGCAGCAGCTTTTGGCTGGCTGCCCCCAGCTTAGCAAAACTGCCGACCCTCCCTGGACTACTGCTGGGCTCCCTGTTTGCTGTCAACACACACACACACACTGAGTGTGTGTGTGTGTGTGTGTGTGTGTGTGTGTATATATATATATATATATATATATATATATATATATATATACATACATATATTCATCTATTAGAAATAAGGCGAGTAGGATGGGGGTGGGGGACATTAGTAGCCAGTGGTGATATTTTTCCATATGAAAAGTAGCCCTGATAGCAAGGATGCCTGTGTAGAAGCAAAAAATAGAAAGCATGAACGAGGGAAAGGAGCTGGGAGAAAAGAAAGTAATGCTGTGAAAGAGGGGCAAAAAAATCAAGAATATTATTTTAGAGCTCTCTTGGCCTCAGCTAGACCAGGGGGTTGTACCACCTTGATTTTGCAGTTTTATGATCCCAAGATTGTTGCACTGGAGGGAATCTACACATCGTTGTGATGGGCGCTTACATGCGCCCCCAGTGCGCCCCCACAACGACTGTGTAGACCGAGAAAGAAGAGACGGAGGAAGAGGCGGAAGAGGAGGCAGCTGGGGAACCGGCCGCGTCCTTGCCGCCGCCGCCGCCTCCCCGCCGGCCTCCTGCTGCCGGGCTAAGAGCCACCCAGGTCGGAGAGCTCGGCGGAAGTGGAAGCCGAGCTCTCCGAACCGGGTGGCTCTTACCCCAGCAGCAGGAGGCCGGCGGGGAGTTGGCGGCGGCAAGGACGCGGCCGGTTCCCCAGCCGCCGCCTCCTCCGCCTCTTCCTCCGTCTCTTCTTTCTCGGTCTACACAGTCGTTGTGGGGGCGCACTGGGGGCGCATGTAAGTGCCCTCACAACGACGTGTAGATTCCCTCCTGGTCTACACGCGGCGTGCGACATCACGGCCGCCTTTTTTGTTTGTTTTAAAGAAGAAGGAGAAGGTAAATCTTTTTTTAAAAAAAATAATTTCCCCCACTCCCCTCACCCCACCCCCAATGCGCAGGTCCCAGCTCCTCGCAAGTAACTGCGAGGAACTGGGACAAACTGCGACACCCACACACATGTTCCACGGTCTCGGGATCATCCTGAGACTGTGGAAAAAGCAGGCTCGAAGGGGAGGGTGAGATCCCAGGGCGAGGGAGGAATCATCCCTCCCTGCTCCCAGGATCACCTGTGCATCATGTTGGATGCACAGGGACGATCCTGGGGATCGCCCCAGGATTTCGCCCCGTCTAGTTATGGCCCTTGTGTGTGTTTTAAATGAAATGTAGATTGATGTTGCAATCTGCCTAGCATCATCAAGCGAGGTGCTACTGCAGCTTGGGTCTTCTACCATTTTCATTAAAAACTTCCAGTGTGCCCATTCAGCCCATTTCCATTGCTTTCTGATGATTTGGGGCATGAGGATTAGCCTATTAATTCCCTCTTGAATAGCTCCTTTTAATTGCCTCAATGTCTACTTCTGTTCCCACAGGAGGTTTTTTTATGCTCTCATTATGGTGGGGTTCATTTATGGAAAATAACACTGTTTTGCTCTTTAAAAATGAAAAAAGAAAGGAAAGGAAAAATAGAAGAAAATATTTATTTATTTATTTACTTTATTCAGTAATTATAGCTTCCACCACCACTCCACTTTATGGGCTATGGCTCTTCTTGGCTTTTGGGATGTGTAATAACCTTTTGCTTGGGTAAATAGATAGTTTGGCAAGTCTGAATGTCTCTAAGGAAGGAAACAGTTTGGTTTTTTCTAGAAAGGGGATCTACACAGCGTCGTGAAGGCGCTTGTGTGCGCCTGCAGTGTGCCCCGAAAATCATTGTGTAGATCCTGCCCTACCTGCCAGAAGAGGCGGAGGAGGAGGAGGGGGAGGAGGTCCCGCATCGCCCCTCACGGGGACGGGGTGAAAAGTTTCCGGGCTCGGCGGCTTCGCTGGGGAATCCGACCGCGTCCTTGCCACCGCCGCCCACCTCCCCACCGGCCTCCTGCTGCCGGCGAAAGAGACACCTGGGTCGGAGAGCTCGCCGAGCTCGCCGACCCGGGTGTCTCTTTCGCCGGCAGCAGGAGGCCGGTGGGGAGGTGGGTGGCGGCGGTGGCGGCGGCAAGGACGCGGCCAGATTCCCCAGCGAAGCCGCCGAGCCCGGAAACTTTTTGCCCCGTCCCCGCGAGGGGCGATGCTGGGCCGCCGCCGCCGCCACCTCCTCCTCCGCCTCTTCTGGCAGGATCTACACAATGATTTTCGGGGCGCACTGCAGGCACACGCAAGCGCCTTCACGACGCTGTGTAGATCCTCCCTTGCTGAGAAAGATTGCTAAAAGGTTCCTGACTGGCAGAAGCCACTTTTTTTAATATAATGAAATTGAAGCTATGGACTAATACTACTTTGAGACAAGTACTGCCTATGTTTACTTGCTACCTGGTTCACCTGTATTTTTGGAATGAAAAATTTATTACAAAAGATATAAACATGCAGTGCACTCTTATCCCAAACCAGGTGGTGTTGAACTACAATTCCCACCATCCCTCACCATTGGCCAGGGTGCTGGGGATAATAGAAATTGGAGTCCAACAACATCTAGAGGGCCAAAGGTTCCCCACCCTGTTTTACAGCCCTGCTATAAAAACATGTCCTGGATCTTCTTACAGCTCTGAGAAGTAGAAAGTGTGGCATGAAACACTATCATCTGCTGGAGGAAAATTTAGAATGCAGCCGTTGACCTCCTATGTTGTGATCAGTGAGCAGCTGCTAAGTTCCAAGCTATATTAACTCAGTGCAATCAAGGGGAAGGATGGGTACTTTGCAAGCTAGAAAGACCAGGATAACTATGGCACAGCAGGAGGCCTACTTTGTAGCTTATTTTATCATAATAGGTTCATTCAGTCCTAACCACAAGAAAAATCCACACACTTAAACATTATCAACTCTGCTGAGTCTACTGGTGCCTCTTAGTTCTGCAGGTTGTTCCCAAAAATGTATTTTTCTTCTTTTTGGTTACATCTAAACCCAATAGCATACTACATTTTATTTTATTTTATTTTTTAAATGTATCTTGCTCTTTAAACCAAAAAAGCACCTGAAGGCAGTCATCCAGAACACCAAAGGCATATTAAAACAACATATGATACACAAAATAACTGACAACTTATTGATTACATTAAATGCAGTAGAGATAAGTGAAACATCAAGAAATTCCAGAAAAACTTTGGAAGAGCAGTCAAAGAATAAGATCTCTTAAAAACACAAACACAACAACAACCCAAAAGCTCTCTGAAAGAATATCTTTTAACAGTCATCAAATATTAGAAGGGAAGAAGGATGAAATAAGATTCCCTGGGAGTATTAGTGCCACTGTAGCAAAAGCCCTGTTTGACATAGCTCCACCACCATGACCACTGTATTTCAAATGGTGAAAGAATCCAGAGGTCCTCCAGAGATCTTAAAATACAGTGGTCATCAAAGGTGATTAACCCTTTTCAGCTTGGGAGTGAAATTCCATTTTTGGGGAAGCTCTTGGGTCATATTCCAGTGGTGGGTGGAGCCATAGGCAAAATTAAAGATGAACAGCATCTCTGCTCACAAATAAATAGGATAAGGCTCTGCATGGCTATTTTGAAGTAAGCAGAAATAAATCACTTAGCAGCAATTTGAATGGCGTACCAGACATCTACGTGTCTACTCAAAAGTAACCAGGCGAGCCTTTGTAGGACAAGGCTCAGAAGAAGCAGGATTGAATTACTCAGCAACTTCCTGCCCTGGGCTTACTCTCTACTAAGAGTTCTGATCTGCGATAACAGTGGTAACTACTGGGAAAGGGAGTCTTTTCCCAATGGCATTGCAAAGATGTGAGCACGCCTGCCTTGGAGAATGCACTGTGTCCAACTCTCCAAATGTTGAAAAATGAAGGATGTTTTGGCTAATCTTTATTTCCATTGGGGAATTAAGAACTCAAAAGGTAAATCCGATAGTGAAGAATCTGCTAGAACCGCACAATAGCCTGCACACCAGGGAATTAAGTGAACTGATTTATGTTTGATTGTTCTGTTATGCTCCTTGTACTGCGTAAGCATGAAACATTTATCAGGAGTCCCACTGGAAGGTCTTTACTAGTTAGCTTAGAGCCAGAGGCAAAGCATTCATATGGGCCATTAGTTGAATACTGAGCAGCTAACAACAGGCTCATTAGTGTATGTATAAAATACATGCAGATCTTTTTATAGCAATGCAGTTTATTCTCAATAGGCAAAAATACAAAACTCAATTCCAGAAGGAAAACAATAGATGCAGGTGGAATCATCTTTCACCCAGTGATGTTTGGAGCAGCTATGGGCAACTTGTGGCCTTCCAGCTGTTTTGGCCTATTAACACCCATCAGCACTAGCCTGCATAGTCAATGGTGAGAAGGCAAAACACCTGGAAGGCCACAAGTTGCTTACTACAGATAGAGGAGCCATTTTCACAAACAGCAAATGAGGTAGTACCCATGTTTCTTGGCTGTACTGCTTCAGATGGGGCCACGTAGGATTTAATGCTCCTCAATACTTGAAAAACGACAACCATCCACACAGATGGCCAGCTTAGCCCTCTCCTTGATACCTAGTTTTCTGTGTGTGGGGGGTGGAATTTCAATTTAATGTGAGGACCATTCAGTTGTGTTAACTGCTACATGCCATCTGAAGTGGTACAGCCCAGAATCAGGTTTACCACTTCATCTGCTGCTCTCAGCATATAAATATGAGTAATAGCTTTAAGTACAGGATACAATCCTATGCATATTTAGACAGTTTTTTGTCTAAACATGCATAGTGTGCTCTAAATGATTGTTTTGATAACACAAGTTAAGTAAGAAAAAGATAGCAAGATTTTGTTTAGCTTTTAAAAGCAGCCATTGTTTTCTGGTACAGGATATTTAATTGCTTTTCTTCTTTCAGGAATAGTAATCATGCTTAGTGCTTTTATAGCACTTTACATGCCTTGAAATGCTATGCAGCTTTTAATTGGACATTAATCATTGCTGTGTAGTAAAATGGTCTTGCGACTGTGTGGTGTCGTTGCCGGCTTTCTGGCATTACATGCAGAAAAATGATTTAGACCTAGAGATATGTTATATTGAGCAAAGAGATACAAGATATGCATTGGTTATCTTTAATTATACTAATATAAATTATCTCTTTTGTTCTGTGGTCAGTCAGGCTGTGTTTAGCTTAGCAAACACTCTTATGGAATGACTATTGCAGTCTTTTATTTCCCACTGAATTTGATAACATTATTTCAGTGCAAAGGAGCAGGAAAGTATCCCATTAGTGTGAGTTACAACAAGAGAAAGTAAATGTCCAAGCTCAAATCATAGAATCAGGTAGTTTGTGTGGGAAAAGCTGTAACCTCACAGAAAAAAACTTAGCTAGCTCATCACCCAATGATAGCAAAAACTATCATACTTTTCCTAACTATTAAAAATAATCACACATAAAAATCAAAGAAGTTAAAAAAGAAGTTTTATTTTAAATCAGGGAAGGGAAAAAGCAATTCAAATATGCCTCACCCATATTATTTAAAATTTGGTATACTCCTTTTCTAATCTAGAGCTCCATCACACCTACTCCCCCCGCCTGCTTTGAGTCCACAGTGTCCTCCTCTGTTTCATTACTGAGTCTAGCACTGGGCACTTTCCCATCTGTGCGTTGCTGCGCTATTTCAGCTCATGTACCCTTCACCTGTATCGCTACTGTGCCAGCAAAATCTCCTGCCCCACCTCCTACGTTCTCCTTCCTGCTGATATATATATATATATATATATATATATATATATATGTGTGTGTGTGTGTGTGTGTGTGTGTGTGTGTGTGTGTGTGTGCAAATACAATAGTACGGCAGCTTGAAACTGTGCAATTATGGTAAAACAACATACTATGCTTTCCCCTAAGATCATATTAAACAATATAAGTGAAGAGAAAGTATTACAATTAGTTTTTGGAGACGTTTGTGGTCAATGTTGGTATGACAATGGGAAGCTGACATTGTTCTGGTCAGGAAACTTAGACATGCCTACTCATGAGTAAGAACCATGGAGTTGAATGGGACAGAATCCGGGCATGGGTGGCGGCATCCTCACTCACCTCCTCCGTGAGGTGTTCAAGCACCCTCTCTCCCTCCCCCTTCACAGTTGAGCAGTTGAGGGGAGAACCACCTTGCCCTCCTCTTTTGTCAGCGAGACCACCCTTTGACACATGCCCCCAACAAAAAATGGGATGATCCGATAAAGTGCAAAGAAAGCAATACACGGGACAGAGGAGTGGTTTTATTGTGCACGGGGGGGGGGGGAATCAGACTTTCCCAGCTCTAAAATAAGACAGGAAAGGGAGGGGAAGTAAAAAGCCAAATTTTAACTTGGCACCAAAATGAGGCCAACAGGGGAGGGCATTCCACAACTGGGCTGCCACAACAGAGAAAGCCCTCTCCCATGTCCTACCATAAGATATGTCTCATGTTGGTGGGATGCAGAGAAGGGCTTCTCCAACAGATCTCAAATCTCAGGCAGGCAGATATAGGGAAAGGCGCTTGGTCGAAAGCTTTTTAGGGCTTTCAATGCCATCGCCAACACCTGCTGGGAATTGTAGGCATAAGCCTAGTTTTTTTTAATTATTAAATTCTTTAAAAACACTAAAAAACCCAAATTTCATTTTTTTTCCTGGTACATTGTACAGCCAGACTTATCAGTGTGCCAAATTTCAAGTTTCTAACTCATCTGAAAGTGGGTAAACATTTCTGGACATACATCTCACACACATACTATATAGTATTTTGGTTCTAGGGAATGATGCTTGCTAAACATTTAAAAGTTTTTCTGTGTTGGATAATAATAGATGTTAAGGCCTCATGGACCAACCAGATAATGTATGTCCTCCTGCCACCATACTCACTAATAGCATAATGCTATAGCTTATTTATCCAATATTAATGAATCCTTGACAAAGGAGTATTTCAGCTTCTTGTGACTTACTTTTCAAACTTATTATTTTGATCCCTGTGAGAGAATAGTATCCCAACTAAATTTGTTACACCTCTGTTCCTCCCTGTCATGCCCCTATCTATGCCTATTTCCCTCTTACGTCATAGTTATGACAGCATAGTACATATACTGACCTAAAGTTACAATGTCATAACTACTCCACTATATCATCATAACTTTACCATGCTGATCATCATAGATTTAGTAGCAAACCAAACTTTCTCCACCTTGATGTAACTCAATAGCGGTGCAGCAAAAGTGGGACTACTGACTTTGACAAAATTTAAAGTTTGCATCTTTGAAGGAAATAATCGGAAACAAAAGTGAAAGGGCTCCTATATTTTATTACACTCATCTCCAGTATTTCGTGTTTTTTCTCCTTTCCAAAGCAGTGTACATTATCCTTAAATGTTCTCTAGTGCTTTTATTCCTGAGGCTGACAGTTTTACTGAAGTAGTACCTAAGTCCTTGATACTTGTATTTCACATTTCTCTGTACATCAGTATTATTTATAGTTTATCGTATTGGATAGTTTGGTCTCTTTCTGCAAGGACACTGCTGAACATTACTCAGCAACAAAGGATCATCTGACTACCAAAGAAGCCTTATCCACAAAACCCTTCTGCCAGCTGAGGCCCATTCTGAAGGAGTGAAACTTGCTCCAGCAGCATAGTTTGAGGAGCAAAGCTTTGTGTTCCTTCAGCCCCATGTTTTATCTTCTTCTTAGAAGCAACAATATCTCCTTGTGAATTACTATCACATTGTATTGTATGCCTTAGCGATATTAAATATATGAAAGACAGGCAGGCAACGGGACTTGTGTGTGCCCATAAGTGCATGCTGACATCATTAACAGATGATTTATTAAAAGTGCTGCTCAAGGGAGGGCTAGACGGGTGACTAAAAACCACAAAATGTTTTCAAGCACAGGAGGATGGGATGGAAGAAGGCAGTGATTTGCAATAAAACAAAGACAGGAAAAACTGGTTTTGGATTATGCCCTTAATCTTGCTACTAAATAAATCATGGGCTTCAAGAGAATGCTGTCCCTTGCCTATTCTACTTCTATCTCCTCCATATTTCCCACTTCCTCTATATTTTTGCCTAATGAGAGATCTTTGTGTTTCCCCAAACTTTGGGTAGAGAAAATAAACACTGCATCCATCAGCTTTCCTTAACTACTTCAACACCTGGTTTACATAATTACTGCAGCCCACTGTGGCTTATTTAAACCATGACACACATGGTTTGTGCCAGGTTGCCTATTCAAGACTTGGCTGTGGCTTGTTGCGTTGGCCAAACCTGGGTGGCAGGGTTATTAACCCTCAAGCAATCCCTGTCATTGGGGTTCAGACTACACAGTAAGCCATGGCAACCTCCAATTGGGGGGCAGTGCGGTTGAATGTTCAAAATGGCTGCTCACCTGTCCGCACACATGCACAGCCTACCGTGGCTTAAATGATGGACTGTGGTGATTGTGCAAACTGTACAGTATGTAAAGGGAGACAGGTAGAACAATACAATACAACAGTACAATAGTTTCTGCCTCTGTTTCATGATAATACTATACAAAGCAAATGAGAATATTTAATACAGTGAGCTCTGTTGTGCTGTTGTTTTCCTTGGCACAGAGATTAGGTTTTAAACTTGGGGCTAACATATCATTTAACAAAAAATAAAATCAATATGGATTGTGTTTATGTTATATAGTCTGCTGCACTAAATGTTGTTGTTCAGAGAATATATAAACACTGGAATTTTAAAAATACATTACATACATATTTCTGTAAGATTTCAGGAATTTCAAAACACAATTACTTGGCAGGCCCATTTTCCATACATCCCCTGCCATTTCCCACTCATCTCGAGGGGTGGGCAGATTTTCAGTTTGCAGGATCTACTTTGTTTTTTAATAGAATTCTAAGATCTGCCAGGTGCAAAAGACATAGTCTTAGAATTAAAAAAAAATCTAAGCCAAGGAATTTGCTTAGAGTACTAGGATTAAACAGCTCACTGTGTTTCCACACAAAAGCTCCTGATTTTCCTGAGCTTTCTTCATTCGAGCAATATAATTTAGGGCAGGGGAGGAGTCATTTTGTTGCTGCTATTGTTAAACAATTGGGAGTCTTGGAATCCTGCAGATTAGTATGTAAACTACCCAGGGGATCTACCAGTAGATCCCAACCTACCTGCTCACCCCTGAAATAAATCACTGTATATTAATGCAGATTGCAGGGATATATAACACCAGTATGTTTCGCTGAAACCAGCTAGAAATCGACATTAACTTTAAATAAATCTCGCATTCTTTCCAGCATCACTCAGTTTGCTTAAGGAGGAAAGACTTGAAATCTTTCTTCTCTCGGCAAGTTCTCCAGATGTTGTTTATAAAGAATTCCACTAGAGGGAAGCCAACTGTAAGGAATATTTTTCCTTGTCCGATGTGAGCAAACTTCTGCAAACTTCCCCATCTTCTCGGATTGCTTCTGGGGTACGTATTTCCGTCGCTCTGACGCTTGCCCGAGACCAGGATCGAATATGAGAAAACACCTCCTCCCCCTCCCGGCCGGGTTACGACTGAGGGAACGTTCTGCAGTGTCGCAGCACCAGAAGTACTGCACGGAGTTGGTGTTTTATTGCTGACATCTACCGAACTTCCTTTTGGATCTCGCAGGATCGGATTTCTGGAGACTCGATTTGTAACGAAAGACGCTACAATGACGGACCAATTCTGGAGGAGCAGAGGCATTGCTGTTGTCGACTCTCCTTGATGGGAGGCGTTTCTGGAGCTGGATTCCCTGTGCGCACGCGATGACTTTTCACAGGAGCTGCTTAGCTGAATCGGTGCGCCGTTCAGCCTTCTTCGATTAGTGGCAGCATCAGTAGCATCTCCGGGGGATAATAACACCGGCCATCGTCGGAGGAGGAGAGGGCGGAGATTGGGCGGCTGCCCTGCTGCTTAGTTACTACAGGCCAGCAGCAGCAGGCGTGAGGATCTCTTGCCAACGAAGGGCACGACCCCTCCCCCCAAATCGCCCAAGAACAATTGAACTTGCCCGTTGGTTTTGATCAGGCAGAACTCTTTCTCACCGGGAGCCGTGCGAGAAACGAAGGAGAAGTTGGTGTTTCCTGTCTGTGCCGGGGGTGAGAGCGATTTAAGAGAAGTCGTGGGTTGCATTTGCGCCTGTGGGCGATGTGCGCCTGTGGGTGCATCCTTCTCTCTCCCCGGGCCGATCCGTTTCTACACCCTCTTACCCGTCTTCCTTGTATGTTGGGCACTGCCGTTTGGAGTATTTGGAAGACGGGGAGTCCGTGAGACGGAAGAGGCTGCTACGGCAGGGGGCTGCCATGGAAGAGCGAGGGAGGCGAAGCTCGGCCGGGAAGACAACCACGGGCAGCAGGAGGTCAGCGCACCAAGCCCTGAAGAGCCCGGGGTCCTCGCCGCTGCCTCTTGCCCCTGCCCTCGGGGCCAGCACCAGCTCCTCCTGAAGCCCTCCTCTCTCTCCTCTTTGGGCGTGCCATGCCCCGCCGCGATTGCCGACAGAGGAAGAGGAAAGAGCCCTGAGGGGAAGGAAACAGGTGCCGACAACCTCTTCCAGCACGCACGGAGCCTCTCCCGTTGTGGCTAGGATTTCCCCTCGCTGAAGGAGACTGCCAAGAGGCAGGGAGGCGAGAGGGAGCCCGCGTCGCTAAATTGGAGCCAAGGGACGAGGAGGAGGAGGAGGAAGGGAAAGAGGAGCGCGTATTTTCTCCCCCCACGCGCCCGCCCCATCTTCTTCACCGCCCAGCCGACTCCAGGGAATTATTAGCCGCCTGTTGGGGACGACGGCGGGCTGGAGGGAGAAGACCGGTCTTCCAGTCCCCGCCCTCTGGTCGGCGGCTCTTGCTGACAGGCCCTCGGCGGGCTGCGCTTTGCGGCCCCTTGCTTTTTTAGCTGCCATGTGCCGTGGCTGCCGCGTCTCTAGCGGCCTCTGTTACTGGTCTAAATGCTCCTAGGGGCGTCCTGGCTGTGCTCCTCCAAAGCAGCCGCCGCCGCCGCAGAGAAGCGGGCAGCTGAGGAGAGGCGGAGGCGGCGGGCGGCTGCTTCTGGAGCGGTGGGAGGAGGAGGCGGCGGCAACGGCGAGGGACCTCCAGCCGCCGCCGCCGCCGCCGCCGCAGGGGCCATGGACGAGTCGTCGCTGCTGGACCTGTTGGAGTGCTCCGTGTGCCTGGAGCGCCTGGACACGACGGCCAAAGTGCTCCCGTGCCAGCACACCTTCTGCCGCCGCTGCCTGGAGAGCATTGTCAGCTCCCGCCACGAGCTGCGCTGCCCGGAGTGCCGCATCCTGGTGGGCTGCGGCGTGGACGAGCTGCCCGCCAATATCTTGCTCGTCCGCCTGCTAGACGGCATTCGACAGAGACCTCGCGCTGGGGCGGCAGGCGGCTGCTGCGGCGGAGGCCACTGTGCCCCGGGCAGCCCCACCGCGCAGAGCAACGCGGCCAGCACGGGCGGCCACTGTGCGGGCAATCCCGCAGCAGCAGCAGCAGCAGGAAGCAACTCGGTGACTGTTGCTAACCCTGGATGTCACCCCGTGGCGGCGGCGGCGGCTGCATCAACCGGCTGCCCTAGCGTTGCCGCTGCAGCTGCCTCAGCCGCCGCCAGCCTGAGGGAACTAGCCGCGGCCAGCCGGAGCGCCCTGCTTAAGGTAGGTCGCCAGTATCTGAGCAGGGGTGTGTGTGTGTGTGTGTGTGTGTGTGTGTGTATTTGGCCTTCCCGCCTTTTTTATATATATATATTTTTAGCTAGGCCCCCGCCAGAGCCCCGCCCCAGCCTCACCTGTCCTGGCCTTGCCCACCCTTCGGCTGTGCCTCTTTCATAAATACAGTCCCTTCTTTGCACACTTCGCATTTGGGTGTTAGTGTGTGTCCCAAGTATTTATGTAATAATACTTGGCACTGCTGCCACTTATACTTATTTGGTTGGCAACCCCCGCCGGGCTTAGCTGGGCACAGGGTCTGGTAACTTCCTTAGCTCTTCTCCAGTTGAACTTTGAAAATCTGGTAAGCAAGGGATTTAGGAACGGCGTTGTGTTCCAGCACAAGGGAGGTGTCCTGCAAGGACGTCTATCAGCGAATGCATGTTTTTTCGATTGTAGGAAACGTGCACTTTTCCTTTACTTTTAAAAAATCATGGACACCTGACAGATGCAGTGTGCTTCTGTCTCTTCTAATGGTTTTCTGTGTGATCTGAAAGCTTGTGTGCTGCTTTCAGTGGTTGGTCCTAGTAAAGGCATTGTTTTACATAATGATTTTTGTGTAGAAATTGCTTTAGCACTCCACCTTATTATGATACAGAACTGTAGGGCTAAGATGAGCGCCAGCTACCAAAATTTCTTCCTCTAACTCTAAGGCTTTGACAGTTACCCAACTGTGCTTTGTTCACACAACACTTAAACTACCTATTGCCTTTTTTAAACAATGGAGGATATGCATTCAGATTCCTGCACACTGACCTCCTGCTGGTGATGTAGCAAAAGGGTACTGTAGCCAGGGTTGTTGGGTGTTTTTTTCATCATTCTTATGCTTGGTTGCTCTTTCAGAATTGGCTCCCCTTTCTCCAAATCCATTCTTTGCTCTAGTGAGTTCTATGCTTTAGTCCTAATGGATCCCTTTTGCCCCCATATTCTATCTAGATCTATTCCTTGTGTTTCTATTATGATCGATGGTCAAATCCTGAAATTATATCTATATTCAAAGCATTACCATAAATACGTGGCATTGTTTCTAATGTGAAAACTTCAGAGGGAGCAAGCACTGTTCTTAAGAACATTCATAAGGTCCTGTTTGTCCTGTGCAGTGTTTATTCCTCAGAAATGTTGAAAATGGGTTCATGCTGCTCTCCCAGCTACTAATTAACAAAAACTCAGGATGCCAAAAGGACGCCTTAAATAAAACTCAGGATGTTGAGTGGTGGCTTTGTTCTTGGTTAGCAGATGAGTATATGGTGAGGTGGACTGTAGCTCAGGTGCAGAACACCTGCTTTGCATGAAGGAGGTTTCAAGTTCAGTCCTTTGCATGTCCAGTTAAAAGGAGTAGGTAACAGGAAATGGGAAAGGCCCCTTTCTGCCTGAGGCCCTGGAATAGTGCTGAAAGTCAGAGTACACAGTACTGGGCTGGGTGGACAAATCATTTGACCTGGGATAAGACAGCTTCCTATGTTCCTATGAAGCAATGACACATCTGCTATATCACATACACAAATAGACTCAGTCCAGTTTCTCCATGCACTAGTTGAGTTGTATGAATTGACATCTTTATATCTCATACTGACAATCACTGCAAAATTGCAGGAGGCAATACCAAAAAAATGATGAGTGCTGGGTGTGCAAAAGCAAGTGAGAAGAGTTGCTACTGGAGGAATATTTGAACAAATTGGATACCACTCTGCATTATTTGAAGCAGTTTATTCATGATATATATTATATTAGTATTATTCCACATTGACAACACAATACGGTGAAGAGTCCTTCTTTTAAATTGAAGTTTTATATACCAACATTATTTTATGTTTCTTCCCACTGACATGCTTTGTTTGATTGAACTGCTTGCCTGACTTTTAAAGTCACTTCTCAGCTGCCATGATTGATGGGCGCATTTTTATTCCCTTGCTGGGGCTAATGAGAGCATGAGCACAAATGGTTCCATGAAACAGTTAGTTTAGCCTTTTAAATGACCTCACAGCTTTATCTTTGAAATCAGTGCAGTGTTCCTGATCCTTACAAGGTTTATTATAGTGAAAGAAATCTGAACTAATCTGATTTTTTAAAACAAAAATCAGCAGGAGATAGTAATCCTCCTTAGAGCTGCTGATATAGTTGGCCAGCTACTTTTCCTGAAAAGTACAGGAATAGCACCTCTATGTCTATTAAACAATACAAAATGCAAAGATAACTTGGTCACTGTAAAGACCAGCTACTTACCAAGACAGCCTTTATCTTTATTTTGGGCAATATTCCAAAATATTCTAGCTGTTCTGCTTTATAATTTGCCATGGTTACTCTGTTGAAAGGTAGAATTCAGAAAGCACCTTCACTTAATTGACATTGAAAAGAAAATGATTTGTAGGTATAGTACTGTGAAGCTGAAAGTCAGTGTTATCACACTTATTGAAGCAGCAGCATTTTATTTCCATGGTGCTAGCCATAGATGTTTGCAGTTCCAAGAGGTGCATTCAGATTTATTGTTGGTTTGACTTTGGCATATCTTCGTCTTTGCATTCTTACTAGTCCCATCTACCTTTAGGAAGGACAAGTGGCAATTGCAGCAGCATACACTTAGGCTGAGAAAAACTGCATTATGAAAGGAGTATTGGGGAGTGGAAGTAGTTGCCAAGGGAAGTAGGAAAAGGTCAGCCACTGTAGGGTTTTTATATCAGGTCCAATAAGCATTTGTTATTAAGTTGGAGTTCTTTTGTCTCAGGGCAGAAAGTTATACTAAGTGGCTGTCATGAGGCCTTGCAGTTTTCTGCATCTAAGAAATCTAAGGAAAACTCCTAATTCAAAGAACAAACTTTCTAAACTTCATTGCCTAGGGAAGATCTGTCAGCCATGTACTGTACAGTTGACAGGTAAAGCCAAGCTACTGGTTAAAGAACTGCTTGTTTTGCATTTGCCTGATGCAAGTTGGTGGTTGGGCCCATCCACCTCGGTCATTCTGTAATTGTGTATTTTATGAGCAAACTGAAGTAGTTAAGAAATCCCTGTTTCCCACTATTGGTATGAATACAATGACTTAACCTTCCTTAGTTTGCTCAGGCTGCTAATATTCGTGCTTTAAAACATTCCAAGTATTCAAATATTATTCTGTTTTATCATTTGACAAATCTTTGCATTTGCTGAAGCAAGAATTGTTGATACTTGGTCAAGATTAGCAAGCCTCTCTTTTTAACTTGACAATGTATGTATTAGCTTCAACATTTTCTAAATGCCTTGAAATGTTTGAATGATGTGTTTAGCATTCATCTGACGAAATATGGTAAAGGAAGCTGTAGCAGTCCTAGACTATTATTTGCATTTTTATGGTACATTTTTTGTTAAAGGGATTACTGGGAATCAGGGAGATGCTTGAAAAAAGACCTGCAACACATTAAACTGTTAGATATTCAAAAGCATCATTATCTAGTTGTTACTTTCTGTCCAAAAAACAACCAGCTTTCTCTGCTTTATTGAATGTTCAGATGTTGCTTTTATCTATGTGTGGAAGATGAAAGAATTACTTCATCATTTACCTACGGTACCATGTGAAGGTGATTGTTGCTGTTCATGTATGTTGTTTTAGCAACATTTTGTACCTCACCATATTATCTTACTTTAACCCTCATTTCACCTCAGCCATGAGCTCACTAGATGGCCTTGGGAAAATCACTATCTCCCAGCCTCAGTTCTCCATCTGCGATATGGGCTAATAATACTAACCTATTTTGCAGGGCTCTTAATGTGTAAGAATTACTAAGATAATATATTTAAACATTTTCTGCACTCAAAGTGGTATATACATGCTAATTATTCTTATTGCTGTGATCATTATCATCTTGTTGTTATTACCACTGTAAATAAAACATGCAAAATTGGATTTCCATGTTTGGAATCAGGGCTATTTAATTTGTGTTTTCTCCTTTTCCTTCTCCTAGACAGGTATGAAAAATTGTTATCCACCAAGCTGAATGCAGTTCAGCAGATGTGTATTGTGACCTGCAGGACCACTTGCTTAATAATACCTCTGTTTTTGGTTCTCATGAAGACCACAAAATAGGAAGGTTGGCATGGGTACATTCATCTTGGTGGGTTAACAATAGTAGAGGCTGTGATAGCAACCCTATCTATTCTAACTCTTTCGATGTCAGGATCATCTGATACTTAAGAATACCAGATAACTGTACCTAATAATAAATGTTCTTATGATGGTGGCGGTGTTTGCTTGTAGGGCATATTGAAGCAGGCTTCATCGGGGCTGGCATCAAGGGGTAGATGAGAGCCCACACCCCAGCAGAGTCACATTGACCCCGTTCAGAAGATACCTTGGACCATGGCTTTAACCACAGTGGTTAAGCCAGAAAGCTGGGCCATGTTCAGAAGACACCTTAAACCAAGGCTTAACCATGGTGAATAAGGCTTTTTTATATTATTCACCATGGTTGAAGCCTTGGTTTAAGGTGTCTTCTGAATATGGCCTGGCTTTCTGGCTTATCCCTCATGGTTAAAGCCATGGATTAAGGTGTATTCTGATTGGGGCCATTGACAAGAGCCCCTGAAGTTATTCTTCCTCTTCACCATTGCAACCTGCTTGTTCACCTGCCTTAGGCTTTGGCCTAGATATTTGTAGTGGGGAAGAGAAGCAGCAGCAGCAGATGCCACTGTCTAACTGCTCACTTGCTCTCTGCCTATCAAGCAAGCAAGTGGTAGCAATGGTGAGAAAGAGGATGAAGAGCAAGAGCAGCTGGTGACAATGGTGGTGAGAAGGTACACTCAATGAGGCAGGGGCCCCCATTGAGGCTATCTTGCCCAACAATGGCCCTCAAAACCCTGGAGCCAGCACTGGTGTTCATATATATCATAGAATCATAGAATAGCAGAGTTGGAAGGGGCCTACAAGGCCATCGAGTCCAACCCCCTGCTCAATGCAGGAATCCACCCTAAAGCATCCCTGACAGATGCTTGTCCAGCTGCCTCTTGAATGCCTCTAGTGTGGGAGAGCCCACAACCTCCCTAGGTAACTGATTCCATTGTCGTACTGCTCTAACAGTCAGGACGTTTTTCCTGATGTCCAGCTGGAATCTGGCTTCCTTTAACTTGAGCCCGTTATTCCGTGTCCTGCACTCTGGGAGGATCGAGAAGAGATCCTGGCCCTCCTCTGTGTGACAACCTTTTAAGTATTTGAAGAGTGCTATCATGTCTCCCCTCAATCTTCTCTTCTCCAGGCTAAACATGCCCAGTTCTTTCAGTCTCTCTTCATAGGGCTTTGTTTCCAGACCCCTGATCATCCTGGTCGCCCTCCTCTGGACACGCTCCAGCTTGTCTGCGTCCTTCTTGAATTGTGGAGCCCAGAACTGGACGCAATACTCTAGATGAGGCCTAACCAGGGCCGAATAGTGAGGAACCAGTACCTCACGTGATTTGGAAGCTATACTTCTATTAATGCAGCCCAAAATAGCATTTGCCTTTCTTGCAGCCTTACCACACTGTTGGCTCATATTCAGCTTGTGATCTACAACAATTCTAAGATCTTTCTCATTTGTGGTATTGCTGAGCCATGTTATATTAGCTATGTTTGCAATCCCGCAGGACAATCTTTTAATCTCTCCCCCCTTCTTCCCCCACTTTATCTTGAGTTATCAGCTAATTACTAGAGTTGCTCTGGTTTTTGGCGGACTTCCCAACAGGTCATGATAAATAGATAGATGTTTTGACTTGTAATGGAACAGTGCCCTGCATCTGCAGGTTGGATGAATGTAATAGACTTGGGTAAATCTTGTGAGGTTTACCCTACAATCCATGTTGTCTATTGATCAAGGTTTTCAATTGCAGCCAGAATACACTGTGGGCTATTATGTCCTTTGTTATAGAAAATGATCATTTTAAATTTTTCCAGTACATTTCCAAGAATGGATTGCCAACAAATTTGGTTAGTTCTGCTCTCAAACAGATTATACTGGAGTGTTTTTGGTCTGAATGGATACATGCTTTTTAATATGTTTTTGTTTGGTTTGGTTGTATAGCACCATGAATGTGTACAATGCTGTGTAGAATAACAATAAGAAGACAGGGGCTCATTAACTTTATATGTATAGTGCCTTACCTAGTGACAATACTCTCCTGAAGAGCTTACAGAACCTAACATTTGACAGAGGGGAAACAATAGGGGAAGGGAAAGGAGAGGCTAGCACCATATAAACAGAATATATGTTCAGTTCAGTTACACAAACTTAGGCTTAGTTAAGTAAGAATGAGGATGTAAGGGTAGATGTTATTTATTTAATTAAAATATTTATGTCCTGCCTTTCAGCCTGAAAATAGGCCTTCAAGGAGGCTGGTGATAAATACAAATTAATACATAATAAACACATGATAATTTTTAAAAACCCAATGGTGATTTATGAAAGCATTGCAGGAGATGAAGATGGAAAATACCTTATCCCCAGACCTTAAATAGCATCCCTCCTGCCCTGTGTGCCACCTAGCCACCAGAGAACAAAGTAGTACCAGAAGTAGTACGCCAGTGTGGTGTAGTGGCTAAAGTGTTGGACTTAGAGTTGGGTGATCTGGGTTCTAGTCCCCACTTGGCCATGGAAAACCACTGGGTGACTTTAGGCTAGTCACAGAGTCTCAGACCAGCCAGGGTTGTTGTTGTGAGGATAAAATGGAGAGGAGGAGGATTATGTACGCTGCCTTGGGTCCCTTGGAGGAAAGAGCTTCAGCTATTGGGCGGTATAGAAATGCAATAAAATAAATAAATAAATTAAAAAGGTGGGATATAAATACAACAATAATAATAATAATAATAATAATAATGTTTTGGTTGCTGATTGGTGGGGTATGGGCAGTCTGAAGCTCCTGGGTCTTCATGGGTAGAAAGGGAATCTGATGACTCTTAGGGGGACAATGATGGCAAATGTTTGCTCCTCAGGCCTTAGATGTTACTGCTGCATTATAGTAGATAGATGATTTTGGAGTTTTGAGTCTCAGCTAGCCATTCTTCTTGTTGGCTCAACGAATTGATGTTTGGAGTATAACTACACTGAGTGATAACGGCAAAATTCATATCCCTAGATCTCGAATGTCATAATAATCTAATTAGGAAATGGGCTTTCTCCCTCTAAGTAAATCATGTCTTCAGTGGTTCAATTTTTGTGTAGTATTATATTAAGGATTGATCCATTTGGAATGGGTTAATCCTTATTTCTTCCTTGAAGAATTTTTAAAAAAGAAGGCAATAATAAGTCTGTAAGCAATCTTACCTAGTAGGAAATGCAGGATAGAAGTGTTTAAAATAAATAAATAAACCTACCAAAGCAAACCTATCAAGATATGTTTAACTGCATTTGAAATGATAAATACAATATGTAGCTCATAGTTCATACCTCTAGCAGTAACTCCTGCCACTGGGAGTGACTTCAAAGATATGGAACCTGCTTTGTAATGAGCAGGAGAGTGCTGTTGCCCTTGTGTCCTACTTGTGGGCCTCACAGAGCCAGCTACTATGTGAAGAGATTGCTGGGTTTGAGCTAAAGTGGCTCTTCTTATGTCACGTTTTTCCCCAACTTTACCTTTGACCTTGGAGGGGAAGAAATTTGTGGACAGGAAATTTATGGTTGACCTTCCTTTTCTCTCCTTCAATGACAATGCTGGTTGGTCAGCTTGTTTTAAGGCTAATTTTCAACACAGACCTACGCAGCTGAGAAGCTGTTAATAATCAGACAATCTTTTTTATTTTAAAACCTGTGTTGGAATTGTTACCAGTTCTGGGGATAATCTCTGCTCCATGTCATGCTCTCTTTAGCACCACAATTGCTCCTGCCGCAGTTGCTATTTATCTCACCTTCTTATCATATTTCTGGCAGAGAAGGAAAAGGCAGTAGCTTCCCTCTCTAAGATTCAGCATTGCTGAGGTTCATCGTAACAACTGTATGAACAAAAGACATACCGTGTACAGCTTTGGAGGTGTGCATATGTTTACCAGACAAAAAAATGGGAATCTGAAATGGCAGCATGACCTCTCACTTCTCCTGCGATTGAAACATTATACTGTGGCTTGTGGCATGTGCACCCACTATAAACCCAATGATAAAACACAGGTGACTTTTCATACTCCTCCTATTTCACTATGTAGTGGTGACCAGCAGTCAATCATGTTATAAAATGATAATGTTCTTATTCATTAATGTGTGACTTCAGATCAGCAATTGTGTGTGGAAAAAAATTACTGGAAACAAAAGGGGCACTAGTGGAGACTCTACGCTAGTTTTAGGCTGTTGATTTCTAAATACAAAGGATACAGCCTTTTGCATATTTAATGAACTCTGATTTACTTCTACATTAAAACATGCAGAGGATTGGACTGCACCTATCTTAACCATGTGCTTTGATGATGGCACCTTCCTACATCACTTGTGGACTAGCTTTTACATATCAAGTCTTTTGTTAATACAGTTGTTACGATAAACTGCAGCAATGCTGAATCTTAGAGAAGGATACTACTGCCTTTTTCTCCACCAGAACTGTGAAAAGCTTACCAGTAGAAGGTGAGATAAATAGCAACTGTGCAGGACAAATTGTGGTGCTAAAGAGAGCATGACATGGAGCAAAGATTATCCCCAGAACTGGTAACATTTTCAAGTTTAACTGGAAATGGGTCTGCAGGGTTCCATCCTTCTAGTTATTAACATGGTATAGAAGAATTACAAGGCAGTGCTTGCAATAAATTCTCATGATCATGTAAAAGAGATTAATTATTCCTGTAGCCAGTTGATAAAGCTTTGTTCACACTCTGCCTTCTATAGTAATCAAGATAAAGCAAAGGTGGGTGATGAAGTGAGCAGGGAGTAATTAGCAAATGCTTTTGATTCCCCCCCCCCCCCCCGCTATAAAAACAGTGGGGTAGGCAGCTTGTGGCCATCCAGTTGTTGGACTGCAACTTCCTATAGCCCTAACCAGCATAGCCAATGATGTCTAAGAACATCTGGACAGATACAAGTTCTCCAACTCTGTGGTACTTTAGGGTCCATGATGCTGAGTTTAGGTTTATAGTGAAGAGGAGAGGAAGGGTGGATAACCAGGAAGAAGTGGAGTTGATAGGGACAGACATTTTGCTTTCATAAACACATTTCTGAGCCTATGTGCTTTTTCTTAATGGCTGAATCTCTAACTGCTGGCCTTCCCCCAGCTGGTTGGGAAAGGAAAGCATAATAATAGAATGTACCTTCTCAGCAATGCAAAAAAGCACCCACCCACCCCACATAAACTAACTGCTGAATAATCTACAGTGTTAAATGCCTATTTGCAAAAGTCATTCACACAATACAACAAGCAGCACAAATTTGCTCCGCTCTTCTCCAGTGATTAATCAAGATAAAATATGGCTAGAAATGTATTCCAGCCAATAGTGGCTGAATGTTGTATTGTGTGATGGTGCAGAAAATAATAACAAGGGAAGGTTTCTACAAATGTGGTATTTATGTTTCATTATAAGAGGCTTGCCTAAATTTAGACCAACTTTCTTTAGAACACCCTGTCAGAAAACAAAAGAATAAAGAATAACACTTTGGATGGCTTCATATGCTAAGTAATGACCTAGAACTGGCTTCCATTTGCTGCTAATTTTGCTGTTTCCATCATAGGAAATATGGGCTGCATTCAGATAATTCTCTAAATCATGGTTTGATGGATCAGGAATGAGCAGTGCTGAAATTTGGCCTGGTGTGATCTCTCTCTCCTTCTTTCATGGGCAAGGGGAGGAATTTAGAAGCTTCTACTTCTGATCTAATCTAGCAACAAACCAGTGTCTTGGTTTTGGATCCTGGTTTGAGGGTGAACTCTAGCCTGCACCTTTTGGACAAAATAGCAAACGATTTGAAATGGACATCCTTGCTCTGATGTGCAGAGGGAGAAAAAGAAAGTGTGTGTAAACCTGAGGCTTTCTGTTGCGCTTTCCGAGGTCTCTAAACGATAGTTTGGAGGATCATCTGAACAAGCCAATTCCTCAGTTTAATAGATTTAGTGGCATTTCTAACCATGTATGGTTTATAATCATCCATGGAGATTCATTTATAAACCCTCAAATTCTTGGAAATAGGTTGCTGTACTGCACCAATTCCTATCATATTATAAATCTGGAACACTTTCTGCATTAGAATTAACCTCACTCTTCTGGTTTCCAAACTAAGTTTAGTTAATTAAGACAAAAGGTGTCTTCAGGCAGGCGTTAGCAAAGTGTGTAAACTAAAAGTGTGAGGAGGGTGAGGGAACTAGCTTCACACTCTCTTTGTACACACCCACATACACCCTTTATACGTGGAGGGTGACTTTCTGAAGAGGAGAGACTCCTGTGTCCATGAGGTTCTTCATGCAATTTTGAATCCTGATTTCCTATGGAAAGAGGCTCTTTTCAGAAAGTTGCCTCCTACACATTGAAAGTGAACATAATGCACAAGGAAGAGTAGGCAACCGCTCTCCCCTGCTCACGAATTTAGTCTACTCATTTTTCTAACACCTGAATAGGGCTAAAGTGATGATTTAGCATTATCTACTAGCATTGAATCTGTGTGGCCAAAACCTGATATGTAAAGGTTTGAGCTCAGAATATTTTCCACTAATGAGTAGAGATAATAATTCATGAATTCTTTCTTACTACTGGGAAAGTGCAGCACAAATACCCTTGGGCTATATTGTTTTGCAGTTGAAGTCAGAGTAGTCTGAGGGAAAAAGACCTAATGCAGTGAATCTTGTATTTTCTGGCCACTGTCACTGTTTAAATACTTCGCAAGAATAAACAGGAAAATGAAATAAAATGGTAGTGTAGGCAGTAGTGGCTAGACATGTGAAAGGAAAAGTGTTTTTCTTAGACTTTATTGATGTAAATGTTTCTTGTTACTCCTGTGGTAACACAAGTATTACTGCTTTTCACATCCTATTTGTATTGACTCCTGTAACAAACATCTACAAAATGACCCCGGTTTTTTTCAATTTTACTTTTTAAAATTTATTTTACTTATACTCCACTTTCCCTCCAGGTTGCTCAAAGTGGCTTATATAAATTATTTATTTTTTCTGTTTTAGCATTTTTGTGGTTTTAATACTGTTAGCCATCCTGGAAATATTTTTTATTGAATGATGGGCTATAAATCTGTAAAGAAATCAAATCAAAGATGGTTCCCAGGTGGCCTCCCTTCCAGGCAGGACCACACCTGCTTAGTACGTTAAGATTGTTCTCTGGACCATCTTGAGCCCTGTTCAACCAAAATGACTGAATTCCTGGTTGTGTTTTAACAGGGAGACACATTGGATACACTGAAAATTAAGCATATTCAGATCGTAATCCTATCGGGATGCCTGTCAGCCTCTGAACTTAGAAGCTGATGGGCATCCTGTTCAGAGTGCGAGGAGCACAGAGGTTCTGCGGAGTGGGAGGAAAGGAGATTCTTTGTAAGCTGGCCTCCTCCTCACCCACAGAACTGTCCCCTTTCCCTCCACTTTGAGATTGCTTTTATGAGCTAGGAGAGGCAGCCACTACAGTTCACTTGCTGGGAGGGGATTTTTTTTTTAAAAAAAGTATTTAAATACAAAATTGGCTGACACTAGCTTTTAGCGTAAAATGTAAACATTTGTTGCTATAAATATTATCTTTTCAGTCCACAGTTTGTTTTGTTGAAGCTCTAGTTTTAAACTGATTTCATTTCATAGAGGTTAGGTTATTTTGTCTATGTTGCATTGTAGATTATATTGTACACAGTTAAGGAACTAATGCCTTTGTTGGATCCATTGTTGGAAAGATGGATAATGTGTTCAATTTGCTCTTTATTACCCAGAAAAGGATGTTATGTGTGAATATAAAGAATGGGATAAAGTGACATAACAAAACCATTTAAGGTGGTTTTCTGGGTAAAAGTTACGATAAAATGAAACTATGTTATGAATGATTTAGTGAATGTATGATTGTCTCAGGAGTGTACATTTGTACAAAACCTATGCTGTGGCTTTTCTACTTTGTGGATTTCCCACAAGGTTTACAAGAGATTATGTACATTTTATTTCCTAGTGTGTCCATTTCTGCCACAGATTCAGACCCGTATCATTGTGGGCAGAAACGTCAGGGGAAAGTGCCTGCCAAGTCAAAATAACACATGTTCCCGATTTCTTCTCTTCTGCACAAAGTTTAGATCAGTTAAATATTAGTTATACTGAGCAGCTGTTTACATCCTTACCCCCCCTTTTTTTTTTAAAAGAAGAATGAGTTTGTTATGAAGGTGGAAACAAAGTACAAACATACACCTCTAAGTTCAATAAATATTTGTCCTCACACCACAAGCCTCCCCCAGAATTCCTGTGTCTGGCTCAAACTAAAGGATGATACTATTTGTCACTGCTGGCAAATGAATATTTAGCACCCAATAAAAAATCATTTTGGAGGTGCCAAGTATTACACCACAAAGACCCCCCTCAAACTTGGAATGAAAGACTGAGTTTCTCTATTCCTTTTGATGCCATCCTCCCAGCAGCCCCCGTAGATGAAAGCAGGAAGAGATTGTTGGCAGACTGCATTATCTTCCTTGTTGAACTCATTGGATGTGCCTTACCTTGAACCTACTTGTTACTCACTCTGCCTTGGCTCGATCTTGTCTAAATTTATAACTATCTGGAATCCTGCCTTATGTGTTTGCCTGTTACCTAATCACTTATTCTTAATATTTGTAATCCTTCTCAACACCTACTGCATTCTGAGTAAATATAAGATTGTGCTGGAAGTTTGTTTTCTCTGCATTATTTCTTCAGTTATTGGGCAGTGAAAAATGTAATGTATAAGCATTACTTTATTATGTTTTGTTCTTAAGTATGTGGTGGCCAGCCAGATTCAGGCTATGTTGGATGAAACTGCTTTTCTGGATGTATTTCCATCCAGATTTAGGCCTAGTTTTGCAACTAAAACTGCCTTGGTTGCCCTGTTGCCACGGGAGAGATGTGGGAGTGTGACCTATGCCCTGAGGTCATCATCTGCTCTGAGTGTCCCTTTATACTGAGACCCAACAGGTGGCTGCTTGTGAACAGGTCTTTTCAGTGGTGGCCCTCCCACTGAAAAGACCTGTTGAATTCCCTCCCCCGCCACGAGAAGTTTGCATGGTACCTTTCTTGTTGAATAAAAAGGGCATTTTAACTTGCCATGTGTTTTTATTGCCCACTTATATTTTGTATTTTATGTCTTGTGGTTTGAACTTGTGTTTCTTTGTTTGCTACCTTCTTGTTAGGGATGTATGAGAAATTTGTTTCAGTTTGTATTTGATCAAGGTTTACACATTTCACACTCCCATGCTGAATACAAATTTGAATGCAAGCTATGGTTGAGGCTGTATGTTTCTGGATTTGCAATGTGATTCGCTTGCAAAAAAATTGCATTTCACGGCATGTGTACATTTGAAGCATGTGCATGAAACAAATGCATACCTTTGAAAAATGCGCACAAACACACTTCAGTCAATTAGAGAATGTGTACATTTCAAAGATGCTTAATTGATGCATGCATTTGGAAAAATGTACACAAAAATATGCACAAATATTCATGCGAAAAGAAAAAAGCTCACAATTTCATATGTCGGAATGAGCTTTGAGATGGAATTCAGAAAAATATTGTGAACTTGAGTTTTGATTATATGTATATCCCTACTTGTTGTTTTAGTCTGTTTTGAAATTTTTTAATTGTGTTCTTACTGCTGCATTATGTTGTGACTGCAATTAATGTTGCATTATTGATATTTTTGTTCATTTATTATTTTGTGCATCACCCTGAGATTGTAGGTTATAGAATGACTCATGAGTTTAGTAAATAATAGTAATAATAAATAAAATAAAGTACATTTTGTGCTATTTAGGACAAGGCTAATTCACACATGCATGTTTATCATTCCTTGACTGTAGCGTTAAGTGATTCCTTGGATATGTAAATGAACATTACAGATTAATTACCACAGGTAGAACATCATCTGATGTAAACTCAAACACAATATTTTTCAAAAGAAGTAGTTCACACATTCAAGTGTTGACAAATCCAGGGTGAGAGATTACCCATAGATGCCCAATAATATGGGAAATCAATTTTTTTAATCTGCTCTGAAAATTTGCTTTGAAGCTAGTTTGACCTATGGTTGGGTCATGGTTGTTGTTATTATTATTTTGATAGGAGACTAGAGTGGAGTACTTTAAAAGACGTTTTTTAATTGAACTTGGCAGACTTTAGCACAGATAACGTAGCCACTTTTGAATTGGTGTTGTAAGGAAGAATAAGACAAACAAGATAGTCAGAAAGCTGAGCTTATCTTGGAAGCAGAGCTCACAAACCAGCTTATGTGTTCACATATGATTCGTTCCTGCTTTTCTATAGTTTGTAACTTGTTTTTCTTATACTCAGGATTTTATTGAAATGTATAGTGACACCAGGTCAGACGAATGCAGAAGTTATAATAAAAAGCAAAACTGTATGTAGGCATTTTTAAGGATAAGTACTTCTTATATTTTGTTTGTTCACCGTGCAGAGATAACACAATGAAAGCTCACTTTGGAAATCTGGTTAGCAGACCTTTTGTGAATCTTGGGCTTCTATTGTTAAAAATGTAATATTTTTGGGAAAGATATGCTTATTTTCTTAGTATGCTGCATGGGAACAAGAAATCATCCTGTTATCAGTTTCCACAAGCACTCCCTAAAATAGCACATTCATACATATCGCTAATTCATAAAAACATTATCCTTAATCTTCCCTTTAGTTTCATTCATATGAAAGCTAGTCTTACTTTTTTCAAGCTGCTCAAAATATTTATTTATTTATTTATTTATTACATTTATATACCGCCCCATAGCTGAAGCTCTCTGGGCGGTTTACAAAAGTTAAAAACAGTAAACATTAAAAAAGTATACAAAATTTAAAACCATCAAAAACATAACAGTATAAAAACAACAACATCCATTTTAAAAACAACAGTTCTGGGATCCGTTAAAAGGCAAACTTAGCGGTTAAATGCTGTTAAATGCCTGGGAGAAGAGAAAAGTCTTGACCTGGCGCTTGAAAGATAACAGTGTTGGTGCCAGGCGAGCCTCATCGGGGAGATCATTCCACAGTCGGGGGGCCACCACTGAAAAGGCCCTCTCCCTTGTTGCCATCCTCCGAGGTTGCAGGATGGTATGGGTGTGCTTCATAGAACGAGGTATAGAATACAGAACATCCTTACATCGTGTGCAGTGGTGACAAGTTTGAACATGGGTCAGCCATGTATACAGTCAGTGTGTGTATGCTCTGATTCCACAGGAGCATGGAAAATCCACAGAATATGCCTGCACAGAATTCAGCCCTCTGTGAATCTGAACATTCACTTTAAAAAGAGGGCAGCCTTCTAGCCCTAATAGCTGTGTGTACATGTAGTTGGGGTAAAGAACCTGCTGAGTAAGATTTTCAAGTGGGCAACAGTATCCTGTATATCCCACACATCACCACATATATAACCATTTATTTTAAATTTGAATCTGTGCTCATAGGTTCCGCCAACGTATGTCTATCAGTGGATGAATTTTGTGAGCAAGGATTATTCATCTAGTCACAAATCTTTTAAACGTATCTGAGTTTTAAATGCATAAATGCCTTGGAGGAAGGATGGGATAAATGTAAGCAATCAATATAATATCTGTGAATATTTACTGTATTTCTTCGATTCTAAGACGCACTTTTTTCCCCATATAAACATCTCTAAAAACGGGGTGCGTCTTAGAATCGCAGGTTATTTATTATTTCTTAGAATCAAAGCTTTTTTATGTTGGTGGTACTGAAATTAGTGTGCGTCTTACAATCGATGGCGTCTTAGAATCGAAGAAATACTATAAACCACATACTTTCTACAGATTTCTAAGTGAGGTACACAAAGTGGGGTACACAAATTATAAACATAAAAATATAAAAACAATAGATAGAATATATCGTGTTTATAAATCCATGTGATGGGAGCTAGGAAGGCTTGCATAAACAGATGGATCTCTATATAGGCTAATTTGTGCACCTTTGTCAGGGACCAGTAGAAGTAGGTGCACCAAAAAAGAAGGGGGATGACAACAAGATTGCCCACTTAGTGCAGTGATCCTCTCTAGGTTTTAAGAGTTGAAGTGACACTTGTCAATGTCCTGCTTACGTCCAACGCTTTCCTGACACTTCTATCTACTTGAGAAAGGGGAGATCTTGGTTCCCCCACCTCCACTTTTCACAGCTCCTATTCGGAGCAGTTACTGCTGCACTGACTGTGAAAGGAAGTCGCGAAATGTTGGAAGGAGCCAAGCTCTCCTCTTTCTGGTTTTGCTGGAGACTAAGGCCATTTCTACACCTTTTTTCCTGGGATTGTCCTGGGATCATCCCTATGCATTCAAATGACACACAGGGGATCCCGGGAGCAGGCAGGGATGAACCCTCCATTTTCCTGGGATCATCCTTAGGTGTAGAAAGGACCTCAGGGAAGTTTTGAATGGAAGCAGGTCACCGAGAAGTGTAAGTTCAACACGGAAAATCCCAGAAGATAAACTTGCTAAGTGGGTGATCTTGTGTTATACCCCACCCCCACTGCCTTTTGGTTCACCTACTTCTCTTGTTCTTTTCTTCTTTTTCAGAGTTGTCAGTGGCAAGTTTGTGCAAATTAAACTACATGCAGTGTCACCTCCCAATTTTTTTTGATAGCAGAAACTTACAACAACATTGACAAGGCAAGGCTAATTATATTGGACCATCATAAGTAGGGTGACCATACAAAAAAGAGGACAGGGCTCTTCTATCTTTAATAGTTGCATAGAAAAGGGGATTTCAGCAGGTATCATTTGTATATATGGAGAACCTGGTGAAATTCCCTCTTCATCACAGCAGTTAAAGCTGCAGGAGCTATACTAGAGTGAACAGATTTAAAAGAAGGCAGGGCACCTGCAGCTTTAACTGTTGTGATGAAGAGGAAATTTCACCAAGTTCTCCATATATACAAATGACACCTGCTGAAATTCCCTTTTCAATCCAACTGTTAAAGATACAGGAGCCTTGTCCTCCTTTTCATATGGTCACCCTAATCATAAGTGCACACTTAATACTTTAGCGCAAATTTCTGGGGCCCAATTTTTTTTTTTAAAAAAAAATGTTACAACACCTCTTGCGCAAATTTTAGGGGAGGGGAATGGAACATGCAGACAAGACAGAGGAGGAGGAGTAGAACCCACAGTAAGCCCAATTGTCTTTCAGGCACCATGAGCTGTTCCGCAAACAATCCATGCTGCATAGCTTATTCGCAGGGTGTTTTAGCACGTTGTGTGAACCTGCCTGTTTTTAAAGTTGTTCATATTGGGTTGGATCCAAAAATTTCATTTTGCAAATAGAACAAGCGGTCTATTTATGGAAGATTTATTTGGTAAATAGCAGCTCTTTCTTTTCAAAGAATGGAACCTTTGGATGCAACTCATTCAGATCACAGTATTTTGATTTGAGGGTTCTTTTGTTGTCTGTGTAGCAAAGTTAATGTCTGGTTATTTTTAATATAAGCCTTGAAGGAAAGGACAGGAACCTCTGTCCCATGAGTTGTCCCCATCCTACTCATCGGTTTCTTCCCTATGTCCCTCTCTGCCGACCAAAATCTCTTTTCTTTGATCAGCAATTGATTGGAGATAAGAGATTTTCCCAGCTGAAATCTTATTTCCAAAAACTGGCAACAGATTTTCCCTGCTGTTTCACCCCCTGCCCCACCTCCATCAAATTGCATTTAAACTTTTTAAAAGCCTCAATAGTTGTCAATGGAGACTTTTAAAAAGTCTAATTGCAGCAGAGGTGGTGTGGCATTTTCAAGAGAGGTGTGTGTGTGTTGGTTGGTTTTGGTGTCCATGTGTATGTGTGTGTGAATGGGGTTTGGGAAATCATGTCAGGATTACATGCAGAAGTGGCATGCCCAACCGCTGGTTTGAGGCCCCCTGACATGCTTGCCCAGAGTCAGTTTGGCCCTCGGGCATAAAAAGGTTCCCCAAGCCTACAATCCTCTGCTCACTTACCTGGGAATAAGGTCTATTGAACATAGTGGGACATAAGTGTAGGGTAAACATGCATAGGATTGCATTGTAAGAGTCTTGACATTATCTGAAATCCATAACAGAAAGCATCCCTGGTGATAATTTCTATTATCAACAGGGTAGAGGTGGGAAATTCTTGGGGACAACCTTTTTTTTCTAGTTATTCCATATTTTCAATATTGCTCCAACCCAATTATGTGAATAGTAGGTTTGCTCTCCTGTTGTTTGTCCAGCAAAACACACATACTCACGCGCACCCCCCCCCAAACTAGCTTTAATAGGAATGTTCTCTTTTGAGTCATTGTGCTGAATCTTCCTTCACTGTCCATTATAAATGTTAGGCTTACTGTTCTTAGTCAGTAAGCAAGATATAACAGGGATAAAGAAGCAGAATACAACATGTATAATAGTTGCCTGGATTAATTATGTATTGATCACTTGCCAGAATATTCATGAGATGCTGGTGAGATATGAACATCTTTGGTGTAACGAATACTAGTTCATTTTTCATGTCAGCAATTGTATGCCAGATACTCAGCTTGTCTCAGGTAAAGCTTGATTAGGTAAAGCTTGTCTGAGGTTTTCTTTATTTCCACTTTATTTGATGTTTATTTGCCAAATAATATACCACAGCTTCCTATTAAATTCACATGTAGAGTCTGTAGAAGTGAGGTCTTTCAGTTTACTTTTTATCAGTGAATTAGACCGAGTGGCAAATGACAATCCCCAAAAACCTTGCTACTGCCTGCAGCCATATCTATTTGTTAAATTTATATCTTGCTTTTCTTCCAAGGAGCCTAAAGCAGTGTATATGATCCTCCTTCTCTCTATTTTATCCTCAGAACAACCATGTGAGCTCCCCGCTTACCCCCCCCCCCCGATGGGCGCAGAGTAATTGCCAGGAGCTGGGACAAACCACGAAGCCCAGCCACACGTTCCGCGGTCTCAGGATGATCAGCCCAGGACCACGGATAAACCAGGCTCAAAGGGTAGGGCGAGATCCCGGGGCAAGGGAGGGATCATCCCTCCCTGATCCCCTCCCGGGGATCATCCTGGAATTTCGCCCCATCTAGCTATGGCCTTAGTCTTTAGGAAAAATTGGGTGTAAGTGTATTTAAGTGTAATAGCACCAGTATACACCAATCCATTTTATTTTTTCAGAATAAATAATATTGAGAATGATGAAACTCCATGTGGTACTGTATTCAGATTTTTTTAAAAAATGGACACAATACAGTCGAGAGCCAGTATGGTGTAGTGGTTAATGTGTTGGACTAGAAGTAGGGAGATCTGGGTTCTAATCCCCACTTGGCCATTGAAGCTCACTGGGTGACTTTGGGCTAGTCACAGACTCTTAGCCCAACCTACCTCATAGGGTTGTTGTTGTTGTGAGAATAAAATGGAGAGGAAGAGGAGAATTATGTATACCACATTGGGTTCCTTGAGGAAGAAAGGCAGAATATAAATGTAATAAATAAACACATAAGTTGTTGAGGCTGCAGTTTTAAGGGGGAGTTCAGCTCCTTGTGCTATTTTCTGTTGACGATGTCCTTCCCCTTCCTTAGCTACCTTTTGACCTGCAAGAGAAAAGATATGGGTTCTTCCCGTAGTGTGTAGTTCTGTCTTTAATTGGTGCCTCGTGTTTAATAGGTGCATGAGAGCTTCCACTGGTACTTTAGAGCTAAACCAGAAGGTATTGTGACTTACAGTTTCCCTTATTAACATCAAGTTCTCTTTCCCTGTGCAGATTGCACTACACATGCTCTGCTCATATGGTGGGCCAGTGTGAGGTAGTGATTTGAATGTTGACCTGGACTGGGAAGGCCTAAATTCAAATCCCCGTTTAGTCATAAATCTCATTGGGTGACTTTGGACCAGTTATCACCTCTCAACCTAATCTACCTTACAAGGTTGTTGTGAGGATAAAAAAAATGAGGGAGTGTTTGCAGGGCTGTCTTGAGCTTCCTAAAGGAAAGGTGGGAGAAAAGTAAATGTGATGCTAATGATGTATTGGTCCTCAAATCTTTAATGCAAGTGGGTGAAGAAGCAATATAGCTGCTTATAAGATTATTTCCAGAATTGTAGCATTAAGGTCATATGTGTGTCAGCTTTGTATCGGCAAGTCCTATAACAGGGTTAAAAAAAAAGATTATTTAATTTGACTTATTTAATTCCTTAATGCCTTAATTAGTCTTAGAAGATCAGACTTTAACTAAATTGAACAAAGTTAACTTGATAATCATTGTAGGTGTGCTCTCCTTGGATAGACCTTATAAAACTACACATGGTCTTTGTAATAATGTTCAGAACACAAATACTCTGGAATCACTTTCATTAATTAAAGAAAGACTTTTCTCTTCTGTGACTTTTCTGTCCTCTATATATGAAATTACTAATTGGGAAGAAAGACTACATACTAAGACACCACAGACCTGTCCTTGACAGAACAATTGTGGTAAGTAATCAAAGACAGACAGCTTTCCATATGTGCAGTTCTGATCTGCTTAAGTATGACTTTCATGTTCATTGAACTTTTTTAATACATTTCTGCTGTCCGGGCATATTCACAGCACAGGATTTGCATGCTCTTTCCTTACATGAACAGAGGTTTTTATAGCTAATTTCTAAGCTCTGGTCTCAGTAGGCAATTCCAGCCTATTTCTCATCAGCATATATAGTAATGGTGCCGTGCTATTAGAGAAAAAAAATTAAAAGGAAAGAAAGGAAAATCACTACACAGCTGTGGAATTTGTAGGCATGGATGATTTTACAGTAAAATACAGTCAAGTGAGTATCTATAAGTGGCTTCTCATAGCTATCTTTCCAGTATTTTAACCAAACAATTTCCGGACCATGAATAAAATCAAGACTTTGCAGAGTTGTTTAGTCTGGACATTTGGGAGTTTGGAGTAGCTAATGTGTTCCAGAAGGTTAACCACTAAGAACTCCCTTGTCTGGACAGCTTCCTTCCCTCTCCCCCTCCCCCCTTTTTTCAGATGGGTTGCAACTCATACAGAACCCTCCCAGGCAGGTAACACAAGTCTTTGGTCCTCTTCAACATAACTTGAAAGAGACCAGTCTTTGGCAGTGCGAAATCTTGAGCATATATATTTCCTGTCTGTACTGTTACCTGGAAGGGAATAAAAGAGAGTGACTGTTTCACAGTTATGATTTATATTTCACATCATAAAGACATTATATGGCAGTAGTTTTGGAAAGCTCATTTTTGTTCCCATAAAACATTAATCTGCAGGGCACAAATATATATAGTTCACCCCTTTAGGAAGGATGAAGGAATTAATTTTGGGCCGTTGATGTCAAGTGCAAATTTTCTTTTACAAATGAAAAGCAGAAATAACATTAACACGTTTACAAACTGCAAATAGGAGAGAATAATTAACAACAGTGCCCCTAAGGACTTACAACACAATCCTAAACGTGTCTGCTCATAAAGGTAAGTCTCAATGAGTCCAATAGGACTTACTTTTAGATGAGTGGATATAGGATTGCAGCCTATAGATTCCACATCTAATTCTAGGAGCTATATGCATTGTATTTTATGGTGAAATGCGCAGATGTGGATCCGTTGCAAGGTGGAATTTGTAGCATTGTCACATTATGACAGCGTTGAACATTTGTTGCGTGTGCGTTAAGTGTTTCTGAAAAATTTGTATTTTTGCATTGCTGCTGTTTTTATCTTGGCTGTGCTTTTATATTGTATTTTATAATATGGTTTTGTTTGGAACTGTCTTAATTTTGTGAACCGCCCAGAGAGCTTTGGCTGTTGGGCGGTATAGAAATGCAATAAATAAATAAATAAATCATGAGCAGCAGGGTGAATGCAGCTTGCTGCTCTGTGAAAGGATTGTGGCCATTTCAGTGTGACATTTTATATTTGGCACTACTGAACCAAGCCTATGCATAGTCAATCCATGATGTTTTTTGTGGCACTAAGAACTTACTTATGTGCTGGCATAGCAAATCGTAGAATATTGAGCTGTAAATTCCTAATCAAGTGTGTAAGAGGCCTGTCAGCAATTGCCACTGGCGGTAGTTCCATCTTTGGCTGGTACATTTTTAAACAGCATTTCCCCTTGTTCTTTTCTTTATTAACCCCATTTCTGGGCTTCCAAAGATTTGTTGTTTGCTTGCTTGCTTTGCAGTTGCTGGTGCGTATTATTTAGTGAGAATAGCATGACATGAAAGGGAATATTTATGTTTTTAATAAAAGATTCATTTTCTATTTTGTGTAGCATTGCTTCATGGTCTCTTGTGATCTGCCCACAGTGGATCTCATGAATAATTAAGGGCACAATCCTACGCGTTTTTAGTCAGAAAAAGGTCCTACAACTTGTAGGACCTTTTTCTGTCTAAACATATTTAGGATTACACTTTAAACCTAAGAACATGAGGTCCTTCCTCACCGGTTTTTACTTCGCTAGAGCACTTATGTTCCAATCTCACAGGTTTTAAAAATTCCCAACTTTGCTAATACTATTTTCAAGATAAAGTTCAGATTTTATGGTATGTGAATGCCATTGTTTTGTCATTCGGATTTCCCTAAAATACCATGCATTGGACTCAGCACTGAGAGAATTAAACTTTGTAAAACCTGGTGTCTATTGTGCTTTACCTCATGCTTCTCAGTGTTTTATTCCATGCAAAGTGAATTTTTATAGTTTGCTTTGCTACAATAATCCTGTTCATCTTTAAAGTATACAAGACTCTTCATTATTTTTGCTGCAAAAGACTAACATGGTTAATTCCTCTAGTCTAGAATCTACTTTTATAGTAGAATACAATGGAAGATTCAGAGAACATGCTTTACCTGTAAATTCCCATGTTTAACATGACTTTATAAATAAAAATTGAGATTGCAATAAAAATAAGCAAGTACCAGTTGTGTTCTAAATCATTATATTTTTGATTATGAATGGTGTAAGAATAATTTATTTACTTAGTAGAAACTGGCATTTATTGGATACACATAAATGTGATAACAGTATAAAGATAAACAGTATCAGTAGGCAAGTTGTTTTATAGTATTCATAAGAAAAAGGAAGATTCAGAAATACTAAAAAGTGTTGCTTGATATAATCAGGATATATTGATTTAGAGGTGGGATTTATTGCTGGCTGGCTTTCTGGTTCTAGACTTAGAAGAGGGGGAACATTTAATACAACCGACCATTTATCTATTGGGTTAATGCCAGTGTATGAGTAAGAAGCTGCAGCAACATCATATTTTAGAGTTGTAGAGCTGTTAAAGAGACAGACAAGATTTTGGCATTGTTAATTAGCAACTCTATGAGAATTTAACCTGGTTAATGTTCCAGACAGTAACACCTTTTTATAGGTTGATTAGAAGGGACAGGTGTAGCCTTGTGATAGAATTGAGACTGTAATTGGACATTCATTCTCTTCCGTCTCTGTATTGTGGTCATGATAATATGGTTTTGTAGGTTATTAAAGCCATTTGCTTTCAGCTTAGGCTTTTCCCTTCTCTCTTTTTGGTCCTAGTAAATGAACTTAACTTAATTTTCATGGGCTTGAGTAGAATTATGGATGGAAAGAGCAGAGAAGGCAGCTTTGTGATAATGTCCTGGGCATCGTTGGCTGCTCAGCTGGAATCAACAGAAATTGGTGAGGGACCATAGCTCAGTGATAGAGCAGATGCTTTATATACAGAAGGTCCCAAATTCAATCCCTGGAATCTCCAGTTAAAGAATTAGGTGATGTAAAAGATGTTTGTTGTAATCCCTGGAGAGCTATTGCCAGTCACAATTAACAGGACTGGCCTAGTTGGACAAATAATATGATCTATCATAATACAGCTTTCTATGTTCAGAGAGTACCATTCTCTTTCTGATCAACCTACATATTTTCAACACAAAAGCTTTCCAATACATCTTGTAATCTTAAAGTGGAAAAGGGGTAATAGAAGCCAATGTCCGTGTTTTTCCATTTTTGGCAAAATTTCAAAATGGTAGGATTAAATTGTGTGAACTTCATTGGAAAAGGTAACATGAGACTCAGATATAGTGGTTAAAAGCATTATTCAATATTCATAACTGATAAAGTCATAAATTCAGTGACAGGCCCAAAATGTAGACCTTCTCCCTGATTGTCAGCAGAGAATTCAGTTACTGTGCTGCCATCTGTGAAAAATAACTTTTACTACTGCCTGCAGGTTGTCTTTTTATTACACTTGCCATCTGGCCTCCTACTGATGTGCATCTTGAATATTTGAAATGTTTTGGTTCATTTTACTTTAAGCATTCTCCCTTTCCTGTTTTACCACATAAAAACTGAGGTAAGACTCTAGTGAATCCTCCTGAAAAAGTGTACTTTAAATCACCTGGAGATGGTGTATTAACAGCTGGTAGTTCTGGGAATTGCCAAGAGCAAACAAGGAGATGATCTTATCTTACCCTTGCAAAGTTGATATTTATGATAGTGTTCAACATCTTGTGTAGTAGAATTGTATTGATATTTAAAAGGGAGGTGCAGTGGCACATTTTAAAGTACTAAAATAAGTAGAATGGGGTTCTTAAAGTTGTTTATAGTTGTTTTTAGATGTATTTTTGTGTATACTGTATGTTTTTATGGTTTTAAATTATGTATATCATTTAATTGTTTTAAACATATGTAAACCGCCCAGAGAGCTTTTGCTATGGAGCGGGATAGAAATGTAATTAATAAAATAATAATGATAATAATAATAATGAAAGAAAATATAATTTAATAGAATTCTCATTGATGCAACCACATTTACCCAGTATTGTGACCAGCCAGTTTAGTCAACACTCACTCTCTGGAACAGGGACATTGGACCTATTTTATTTTAAGCGTATTTTATCTTAACGCTCTTACAGCTAGTAACTATGCTGTAGAAGAGGCATTTCAACCCTTTAGAATGGCAATAATAATAATTTATTTTAAAAATGCAAAAGCTAGGAAACTACAGCATGATTGGCAATTGGGGAAAAGGAGTGAGACCAGGGTGAAGGGGCATTGCTATTTGGGAAACTCCAGAGGGCTGGATTGGCCCACAGACCTGAATTTCTACACCTGTGCTCTGGAGCCTGTGCACACAGTGAATTAGAAGCAAGCTTGGTTATATTTTCTTCAGCAATAGGATCATAAACATACTAAGATCTAAATCTTCTCCAGTGAAATATAGGCAGTTCTTCAACCCAGAACAGTATTTTTCTTCCTTTTCTTTGCAGTGTATCCCAATTTACTCTGATTCTTTCTTCCAAATGTTTTAAGGGCAAACAATATCAGAAGTGGAGAGGGAGAATAAATCCTTCATCTTATTGCTAATAGCAGCTGGTGCTATGTTTATTTATATACCATCCCACCTTTTCTTGCCTTTAAGGCATCCCAAGGTAGTTTGCAATATAAATATAAGACAAATAAAATATTAAAATGAACTCCACACTAAAAACAAATGCAAACAATAAAAACAACAGCAAAATCAAAATAATAAATAATACTAATGGCAGCCTCAGGAACAAATAGATGAAATCCAACAACACTGTAATTATCACAAAGGGTCCCATGGAATAAAAACAACTTTCTTGCCTTTATAAAAACCTTAATGGAGTTAGCCTGATTAGTCTACTTATAGAGAGGTGGCAAAACACACACACAAAAGCTTTGTGACTATCAACATGGCCTCAGAAGGTGTTGGCCGTGGAGAATAGGAAATACCAAATGGCTAGAGGTATCTTTAATGTGACTAAATTCTCTCTTGGGATAAGGCTGCAGAAACATTTTAGTTACCCAGAACATTCTGTAACAATTTGAAGCCTAATCCAGACAAGACAGAGGTGGTTCTGGTTAGTCCAAAGGCAGATCAGGGAAATAGGGATTCAACTTGTGCTGGATGGAATTGCACCTCTCCTGAAGACTGAGCTTTGGATGCACTTATGGATTCAGCCCTGAACCTGAATGCCCAGGTTTTGGTGGTGGTCGAGTATGTTTGCACAGCTGAGGCTAGTGCAACAACTGTGCATGTTCCTAGAGATGTCTGAACTGGCCATGGTCGTGCATGCCCTAGTTATTTCATTTAGACTATTGTAATGTGCTCTAAATGGGGCTGCCATCGAAAAAGGTTTGAAAACTTCATTTGGTTGACCAGCATGCAACTCCTTTATTACAACAGCTTCGCTGGCTACCAGTCTCGTTCTGGGCACAATTTGATGTAATTGTACAAAATATGAAAACAGTTTGCATACAAACCTATAAGCACACACAATGCCTAATCAATTTTAACAATCAACAATAAGAAACCCCATGACCGGATTAAAAAACTTATGTGTTGCCAAATGCCTGAGGGTAGAGGAAGGTCTTAATCTAGCACAAAAGATAACAAAGTTGGTGCCAGGCAGGCCTTGCTGGGAAGTTCATACTATAATAGGGGGGCGACCACGAAGAAGGGCCTCTCCTTTGTTGCCACCTTCAAGTAGGAGTTTGTTAAGCAGCGGTGTGGGTGGTACACCAGAACCCCCAATTTGTCCCACTGTCCTCTTTTTGTTGTCCTTCTGCCAGCAGGCAAAGACATTTTATTCAGGCAGGGCTCTGGCATATAAACTGGTCTGTGGCTGAAGGGTATTTTAATTGGTTGTGCACTGTTTATTCCATCTATTGTGTGTTTTGAATTATGCTCTTAATTTATGTTTTTATGTTGTGCTTTAATTAAGATTCATTTTTAAATCTGTATTTTATTGTTAGCCTTGAGCGCCTTTTTTGACAGAAAGGTAGCTTACAAAATAAATAAATGAATATAACGTTTATATAGTCCTGTACATAATTGGATATGGGAAACACCATCTTCAGTCACAAGTAAGAGTATGCTACAATACAAGAGTATGCTAAATAGGATTGGCAGCACAGCAGGAAAATCCCAGTCCTCACTTGTGTCCTTAACAGCAATAATCAGCAGGTGCATTTTCTTTCATAGCTGTAGATAGACAAATCACCTACTAACATGGAATCACCTTCTAACATCTTCACATCACACTATTGTTAAAGGAACAGCTAGAGAGGCCAGTTGAAAAATTGACCTCCAAGTCCTGAACATGCTTACTCAGACCATACGTCCTAGATAGTGTGCTTAGGACGGCAGCCTTGATCAGCTCAAAAGTTTCTATCCCTCTTCATGAATCATTCTTGGAGTTAATTTAACTCATAGTTGTCAACCTCAGAACCGTGCTTAGTTACATCAAGTAAAAGATCATTAAAAATTAGCTCAGTGAAGTAAATCAGGCTGGTTGGAGATCAAAGTAAAGTGAATGAAATGATTATGCCAGGATGCCAATACTCTTTGAGACTTTCACCATTAATACTGGCAACACTATCATTCTGGCAGCAGAACAACCATCGTTTCTGTGCTGAGTTGAGAAAAAGAGACAATTCAAATTTTCAATTTGGCACAATGACAGCTGCAGAAATTACTGGATGTTGAATGAAGCTTCCTGCTGAGCACAGTGCTGTATCACATTTCCAAAAATCTACTTGCAGCATGAATTGAATTGTGCTGTTCAGAGAAGATATAAGCACTGGCCTATTTCAATTTTGTACTGTTCCGCTCTTTGGAGCATAAATTCTACCAACACATTGATGTCTACATGAACTTCCATACAAGTTGACTTAATTTATATTATTTATATTTGGACAATAAATTAGGAAGTGAGATGACCCATTTCCAGATGGTAGAAAAACATCAGTTTGATAAGGTTCAGCCAGTAATCCTATGCATCCAGGAACAAACCACACTGAACACAGTATGATTTACATCTGAATAAGCAGGTACAGGACCTGGTCGCACAAATCTTTGATAATAATTGAAACAATGCTGTTTTAGCATCTGACATTGAAAATATATGTAAAATGGCTGAAATGAGAATTTTGGATGAACATTAAGGGGAAAGAACCCTTCATTACTATGAAAATTATTACTTAGTGAAGGAAGTTTCCTAGTAGAGGCTTTTCTTAGCTGGAATTTTTCCATAGGCACAGTGTTTAACAGAGATAGGGAATATGTGGCCCTCCAGAAGATGTTGGACTTCAACTACCATCAGCCCTAGACAGCATAGCCCAACAACATCTGGAGGGCCACACATTCCCCACCTTGGTGTATACAGACATTCTTGTCTTTATTGCAACTTCAGGTGTTCTAGGACTGAGTCTTGTCACTTAGAATAAATTCTGAAGCTGATCCGTGCATACATGGAAGCATTAATGGATTGCCAACCAGGCAATCTAACCAGGTTTTAATGCCTTCAGCAGCTGTGTGACAAGCAGAAATTCAGCAGTGAAGGTTTTCTTGACATGTAGTGACTCGCTGAATTTCTGCTAGTAATGTCTTTGCTAGAGGCACAGGAGCCTTGATTAAAAAAGGTGCCTGTCAAATCACAATTTTGTGTGCCTTAATTTTCATATAGAGATTTTAATTATTATTTTTAATTGTTCTGTACATCCCAGAACAGTTGTAGTTGAATCTGAATCTGCAAACTTTCAGTAGCAATGCATGTGCTCTACATGAAAAGTTCTTCCCTTAGCAGCTACGGGACAGGCCAAAGCTCAACAGCACAATTTCTCCTGCCATAGACATGAAGTGTTGTGAAAAGCTGCATTTGTTGAATGTTTGCCTGCTGTAGAAATGCTGAAAGCACAAAGCATCTGCTGGGAAAATGGTTGCAAGCTATTAGTTGGTCTAGAGTTTTAAATATGGCTTTGGAGATAAGGGAAAGTTTCAACATTGTACTATTTTCTGAGCAAAGTTTCAAATAGTTTCAAGAAGTGTTATGTCTTATAAAACAACAAAATATTTTAAAACAGAGAAGAACAAAGGTCATCTGAAAAAAATAGTATATTTCTAGAGGTATATACACACATTTGGTTGTCCTTAAAAATAAAAAAAGTTAATTCAAATGAAAAATCTGGAATTCACTTTCATTCTGAAGTCCATCTGGTTCTACTTAGTAAAGCATTAAGAAAGTGGGAGGGATAAATAATACCACGGTGTGGTAGAGGGAACCACTATGCTATCTTGGGGCTTCTTAGAACCAATAAGTGCAGAAAGAAGTAAGAGGCACTGGTCAAGACCTCTAAATGGGGTTAATAGGATTCAGCTGTCTGCAGGGCTAATGACCCAGTAGTCAACACAGGGGTGCTGACATGCAAACGAGATGGTAATGATTAATGTGGAGGGTAACTGCAGGCAGAATGCTATGAGTACAGCCTCAGAAACTCCTGTAAAGAGCATTTGCAAGCAGAAACGGGGGCATGCCATACATTACTATTGTCAGAATTAAGCGCAGAGAAACACTTCCCTATACAGAAAGCTCCCTGGTAAGTGCCATATGTAAGGTTGCCAGGCTGCCCTGAAATTCGCACTGTAGCTTCTGTGCTTTTTTCCTGTTCTTTTGTTCAACCCTCCCCTATCTTTTGTATGAGACTAGCTGATATGCCCAATGTTGCTCAAGTCTGTGAATAGTGTTTATAACATAAAACAATTTTCAATATCTCCTGCTGAAGAAATTTTATTTATGGAATGTCTTGAAGGAATTATAGCAATTTGTACTGGTCATGACCATGAGTCATAGTTTGGTGGTAAGTTAAGGATCATGGGAGTTCCACCCAAGACATGCTGGGAGTTGTAGGCATAAGCCTCAGTTTTTTATTAAATTCTTTAAAAATACTTAAAATCCAAAATTTAATGTTTTTAGATTTTTCTGGTACATTGATCAGCCAGACCTATCAGCATGCCAAATTTCAAGTTTCTACTTTCAAGTTTCAAGTTTCTAAGATATATCTGTGAGGTAATCATCTTAAAGTATCAGACTGGTGCTAGGCCTGTGAGTTAACCTTTAAACAAATTAAATTTATTTCTTTTCCCCCTCCCTCACTCTTATGACAACCCTGCAAGGTAGGCCAGTCCTAAGCCTGTGAGGTAACTTTAAAACAAATTAAATTAGTTTCTTCCCCTACATCTCTCTCTTTATCTCTCTCTCTGAGGGAGCTGGCTGACTGACTCACGGGTAGCTTGGTCAATGCTGCTGGTGACAGGCCCAGAGCTGCAACCTCCTTCCCTTCTGCTCCAGCCAGCCTAGGCACTCTCCCTTAAGGCCCAGGATGGTGAGCTACTTCCAGATGATTACCGCCAAAGCCTGATAAGTCTTTCCTCCCGCCCAAGGTATGCTGGGAGTTGCAGGCGCAATCCTAGTTCCCTGAATAACTTGTTAATCTTTGAACACATCTGAGGTGTGATGGGAGAGCAGGCTTTCTTATAGCACCGTGCTTAAGAATTTATTTTTCCCAGGCAGGCTTGTGTAGTGACTGCATTAATGGCTTTTAAGTGCCAAGTGATTTTTTTTAAAAAAAAATAATTGCAAGGCCTTTTAACTTGATAAGATTTTTTTTATGCTGTGGGTTTCCCCCCTTTTATAACTAAACCACAACATTCCAAGACAGATGCAAGAATTACTGAATAAAGTTCATGTTTTTTATGTAAAATCCTGACTTTACTATTGAAACAGAAGAGTGAATGGAGGAATTACTGACTGCTGAAGCTGGAATGGAATGGTGGGCTGGAAAGTGGGGGATCAGTTAGGACTGAGAGATAGTGACATGCCAGTATTACTACTCCCAGCATTCCTTTGGCAGCCTTCAGGTGCCCATGTCCTCAGCTCTTAGTGGATGCCCACAACTCTGGCCAAGTCCTGCTGGGACTTCCTCAGCCCACACTTCTCACCCACAAAGTGCTCCATCAGTCTTAAATGTTACCTATTTGATTTAGAATACCCGTAAAATAGCTTCAGACAGGATTAAAAAGATATTTCAAATTCCCAAGGACTAGTATTTTAAAATTTTATTTAATTTAAAAAGTTCAAAGTCTCCTTGACTGTAACCCCCAAGGGATCTAACAGAAAGCAATAACAATAAAAGCAATTAAAATACAGCAATAAAATTAATGCAGCAAGTGTCCGAGTTTTCCAGAAACACATGGTCTGAGAAAACCACCAATTATACAACACCCTTTTTTATCCTCTGGATAGCCTTTATTTGCTGTTTAGATTGTGTGGCATATAAATAATCTGCATGAAACATGATCTCAACTTGGAAAAGATTTTTGTATTCAAGTTGAAAATGTCCCCAATTGAAATGTTGGCATTGTATTTATAGTGCCAACTAATTGATTGTCATTTTTCATATGCTCTGGAGAACTATGAACATCACTCTGATGTTTTGGAATCTATCTGTTTACAACAAGTGCCAGAATGCTATTTGTAGGGACTAGGAAGTTTTGTTAAGCAATCAACAGCCTTTATAACAACATACGGAATAGTCTTTTACAATATACCAGTACACAGTTAAATTTAATTGTCATGATTGAACATTACCAAGCAAAAGTGCTAACGAGTGTGGGATGCATCTGCATAGTTGATGCAACACAAAAAAATAAACAACCCTGAACTGTGTATACATCTTCCTGTGAACCCAGAAAGTCAAGAGCCCTGCTTCAGCAACAAAAATTCCTGTGCATGACTGCTGCGGAGCTAACAAAGGTTGTGTTTAATTGCTGTATCATGCCAACAAGTTTTTTTGTAGTGGACCTAAAAAAGTCATAGTTGTAAAGTGAAAGCTTTTTAAATTGTGCCTGTATCCATTGTAATTGCCAAATTAAATAAACGTTTGCTTTATAAATTCTATTAAATGCTCCCTGCTTTCCCAAGTGGTGAGAAGTCAAGGGGCAAAGTGATACAGGCTATACTTTAATTTAGATGAGAGCGCCCTGGAAACCTTTGATGTTTGTGTAATAGCTATTTTACAAATACACAAGCAGAGCATAGAAGAAGTAAATAAAAGCAGGCAGCAAAACTGCCAATCCTACATCAAATTCCCCAAGTAACAAGTGTGTGGCTATCAATCCAGCTAAATTTAGATCTCTAAATTCTCAGTTCTCTCTCCTCTTTCTTCCTCCAGATTAAATGTCCTACAAACTATTTCCTTTCCCCCCGCCCCCACTAGCTGAGATCGGTATAACATTCCAAGACTGAAGAGAAAAATCTCGAAGAAAATAATCTACACTCAAGAATAATTTGTATCCTTTAGTCATGTCCCTGACAACTCTATTGATGAAACCATAGCATAGGTTAAATCGTTCTGATAAGACACATAAGAATAATCTCCAAA
Source organism: Elgaria multicarinata webbii (assembly GCF_023053635.1). Classification (NCBI taxonomy): domain Eukaryota; kingdom Metazoa; phylum Chordata; class Lepidosauria; order Squamata; family Anguidae; genus Elgaria; species Elgaria multicarinata. The sequence goes on along the minus strand of NC_086175.1, from coordinate 41,137,497 downwards.
TAGAGTTGTCAGGTACAGACCATGAGAAATAGTGTTTTTGTGCCTTTAAAAGTTGTGTAGAAGAGAACATTTCATCAGGAGGGGCTTTTCCAAGATCTATACTGATAAGAGAACCTATAATGACAAGAATCTAGAGCTGATAGAATTTTACCTTTCATCAGCTTTCTTAAAGGCACACAAGCCCTCTCTAGGCCTGGAACCAGCAACCCTACTTCCAAAGAAAAGATTCATAGCCAGCTGTCCTTACAGCATTTTTCCCCATTGAATATTTGTAGTTCCCTTCTTTTGTTGCTATGTTCATGAAAATGTGCTGCAGAACTCTTGTTCATTCAGTGCATGGCAACATTAACATGCATACATGGTGGTGTTTTGGTGCTTCATTCTACGCACCTAAGGGCTAGTTTTTAGTGTGTTTACAGCCCTAGAAATCAGCCATGCTTGTGTTAAAATTTTCTTTTGTGGTTTGAGGTACCTCTAGTACTGACAAATGCTTGATGAATGTTTGTTGGTTACTTTGGCTGTTTCAACACCTTGTCCTTAATCAATAAAACCATAGCCAGAGGCAATTCTGCTTAAGCCTCCTTTTTCACATAATAATATCTGATTTCTTTTCTTTCATAATGAATTATGCATGCCTGAATTCTCTTCACTGTGCTGGCATTTGTTTCTACCCATTGCTCACCATAGTAATTGAGAAGATTTGTAGTACATATACAATCAGAATGAGCTCATCTATGCTTGAGTTATCTATGTGTTTGGAGCATATGTGAAAAGTTTAAGTGATCTGTTAGCATGAATACCAACTGGAATAGGATTTGTTATAAGCAGACTTGTCTCTTTGAAAACGCAAAAGATATAAAATGTAACCTTCCCTATTCCCCTGCTTACTGTGAGCTGAAATGGAATTGTACTTACTATGACAGGTGGGAGAGTCATGTGAATGAGACAACCAGTGGAAGTGCAGAGTAGGAGAAGCCACGGTTGCATCATCTCCCGCAGCCTTGTAACTTTTAAAGGGAAATACAACATCTTCAGATTGCAACCTAGCAACCCTGTTCCTGCTGGGAGACTAGAAGCAGGTGGTATGGGATGCAGCAGGGAATAACTGGGCTGGATGAAAACTAGCAGACGGCAGGGTAAAACTCAAGCTGATAACTGCCCCAAAATCCTTTCTGCATTATACTCTCAGTATATCTGCAAGGACCACCTGAAAAAGAGTGAGTGTTGGTTTTTTGTGTGATTCGTTGAGGAGGAGAAAGCATGTATGTGGGTGTATGTAGGTATGCATGCATGATGGAAAGATTGTGTGTGTGTAGTGTGTGTGTGCAAGAGACTGTCTATGGGTGGTGAGCCGGGGTGAGAAATCGAGTATGATTAGAGAGAAAAGAATGAGAGGGGGAAGAGGAGAGAAAAAGTTTGCCTTCTGTGAAATAGTTTTTTGTTGGTTCTGGAAATGGTGGTGCACTAGCCATACTTCCAATGGCAACCATTTCGTACAGTACTTAGTACTGTTTTCCAAATTGCAAAATGTGCCCACAGGCCCTAAAAGGCTGTATAGCCCTGATTTTTAATTGAGTCAATGTTGATGGACATAATGGCAAATTGTGGTTAATGTAAATGAGAGAGTGGATCCTTCAAATCTCCTCCTCTGGAGTGTGCCAAAGGAGGACAGGGAGGGAGAATGCTTGAGCCTGAGGTCTGAGCAAACTTCTTCACTTAGCACTAAACTATGGCTTAGTATTACATTGGAAGTGGGCTTCATGCAATGCCCTTGCCATTTCAGACCACTTGATTCTTCTCTGTGTGGTGTTCCCTTCTTGTACTTGTTAGAAGGCTGTGCTTTCTACTGCACCAGTACTGGAGTGTGGGCCCATTCCAATATGGATGAAAATATGGATGGTGTAATTGAGTATGACAGAAAGGCCATCTTCCCAAAAGCAATCCTACTACCATATGTTATATGAGGATAGGATATAATTCCAGTGATACTGAAGTGGCACTAGAGCAGTACAACACTAAATTAAATATCAGAAGTGGGTTTTTTTATCATTTGGGTAGGCCCTAAGAAATGATATGACTAGAGGTAGAAAACCAGAAAACTACAAATTTTGCTTGCTATATTGTACAACATATGGCTGGGGAGGAAATGGAATGTGAAGCGGAAACTGATTTGAACACCAAGGGAGAGGAGAGGTGCTGGACATGTACTTTCCTGTTCATTTAGTGAATGCATAGCAGACCAAGTATGTTTCTGCAGTCACGAGATAGAATGGATAGATACATTTAAGTTACTCTGAATTAATTTAACAAGGAAAACTAATCTGTGAAGGTGTGTTGTTGTTGTGCCGTCTTTAAAAAAAACAAATCACAATATATCAATAACAGCAAAAAGACAAAGAGAAATCAATCAAGTTTTTCAAATACTATTTCATTTTAACTTGAAATACACTAACGTGGTTTATCTAAACATCTTCTATGAAAATATGACCCTTATTTCTTGACTTTCCAGTTACTACATTTTTTAAAAATAAGATCAATATAATTTTTTATTTAATTGTTGCAGGGACAATTTACTTCAGCTGTTATTTACAGTTGATTTGGCTTGAAGATTTTTGTCCACAGTTAGCTGAAATTTTAGGGCACATGCTATATGTTTATTTTATTCTGAACTTGTAGTCTGGACTTGCATGGTTAACTATATTACAAGAGCACAATGGAATTACTATACTGTAGATATAGTGTACAAATCATTGTTCCATTGCAGATATAGCTGTTTGCACTCTTGTGCACTTGCAAAAAAAGTGAAAAAATAATTAAAAAGATTATGAACACATTTGCATACTCCCAAAGTACTGGGTTTTTTTAAGAGGTTCCAAACGAGTGAAGGGCCTTCTAAAGTCCCGTTTGGGCATCGGTGGAGGGGTAGTCACTGGCGAGAGAGATGGCACTGGCAAGATCGCGAAGAGCTGCACTGGCTTTTTTTGCCGCTCTTGCCAAGCGGCTCAGTAGCTAATCCCAGCAACCCATGATACAATTGTTCTCCTGGGTTTGGACAACACGGCAACCCACCATGGATATGAATAACCCTACAATAAGCCATGGGTTATTAGGGCGGCTTGTTCACAAAAATTAAACCACCCTGCAGAAAACATGCGGGGGTGACATGACAGTCTGCTACAGCTGGCTGCCCATGGAAGGTTGTCATGCCATGCAAACCCATTCTGTTCTCTTCATGTCCTCCAAATCTTTGCTGATGTTTACATCAGTATCGTTTTGAGTTGCATAAAGTCTTGCATCCAATGCTAACCATGTTATTTGAAAAAGGCCTGTTGATTTCAGTGAAACTTAATGGTCACAATCCACTACACACTGAAGTGTACTTACGTCTGTTGCAATCAGTGGACTTAAATCTGCATTGGGTAGTTGCCAATATGTTTTTCATTGCAATATGTGTCTGCCAGAAGTTTTGTGTATTTTTACCTAGTTAGGAGAGAAGTGATTATGCTTATGGTTCTGAAAAAAATCTAACTGAAAACCAAGCCTGTTTTCCTGTACTCCAAAAGAGTAAAAAGTTTTTTTCCAGTTCCTTTCTCTCTCTCATATTTTTTTCCTGTAGTATTGGAATGCTGTTTTGTGCACGAGCCAAGATTTTGTGGGTTTTGGCAAGATATTCATACCTTGTTCCCGTTGGATGTTTATAAGTATGTCTGAGTATAGCTTAAATTTATATGAATTAAGCATGAATTTAAAAAAAGAACCTCTGAAAAAGACAGTCGTAATGCTAAGATGTTTTTTAAGGAGGGAGAAGGCCCTATCACAGGTTCACATTGTTATTTCTGTTTGTTCCATAATGACATGAATGCATTGATTTAAGTGAACATATTAGACTTCAGCATTTTGTGAAACCCATTTACCTCGCTGTTTCTTTCAGTTCATTTGTAAGGCATCATTAGCCTGGAATTAGTAGGAAACTGAATTGTATGTGGCTTGTATGAATTATTGGATTATTCAATTACCTTAAACCACAAACTAGTTTGTGGAATACAAAATACAGAAGCAACTGCGATTCAACTTAATGAAAGAATCTTTTATATCTGAATTTCCTTTATCATGTAAGCTTGCTTTCCTAAGAGACCTTTAAATTGTTTCTTGTAGTTCTGCGCCCATGTTGATGCACCCAACTGGATTGTGCATGTTCAAAATGTTTTTATACACTTCCTTCAGCTTGGAATTAGATCTCCTTAAAATCAATGGTATTTACTTTCACATATGTAAACACAGTTAAAAGTAGAGTGGCCATTATTTTCTAAGGGTGCACTTGCTCTAGACAAGTGCTTAGATGGTCTTTTTACAGCCCAATATCAGCCCAATATTACAGCCCAATATCAGTATCACTTCATTTCTGTATAGTCCTACTTTCCACTCAGGTGGCAATCCTCTGACAAGCTTATTAAAACTTAATTTTGTAAGACACTTTAACCTTGTGGTTTCCTCCAGTTCATTTGTGATAAATTGTTAGCCTGGAATTAGTGAACACTTCAGACTGCAGGTGCAGATTCTCCTCCATCTCTGTGCTCTATCACACATACTTTTTTTCCTGGTATGCATCTGTGATTTCCACCTCTGTTTCATTAGCACTCACTTTCACGTTGCGCTATTTTGTCTTGTTTACCTTTTCACCTGCACCAGCTTGCGCTTCCTGGTATCAACACTATGCTTGCCCCACCCTGCCCCTTTTCCTTCCCCCTCCAGTTCATTGGTTCTTGTGGTTGATTCAGCAGGTGAGTTGTTACACACTCCTTAGCGGATTCCGACTTCCATGGCCACCGTCTTGCTGGTTCTTGTGGTTGATGGACATTGTGATGGTTGTGGGTGTCTCCCGCCCCCTGTTTCTCCTTCTCCAGCACAATGAATGGGCTTGTGCTGAGTCAGTTAAAGGGACTTTTGCTGCTCTAACCACACCCCACCTATGGGAATTAACAAAAATGCTTACATCTCTGTCATTTTTAAAGATAAAGAAATGAAACTTGACACTGTGATAGCACTTAAATAGGGCTTTAGGCATGCCAAGATTGAATCAGATTGGTTCATCCCTTGATTTTTAAATTTTTAAAAAACTTTTCTCCCCTCAAACCATTTCCCCATAAACACACACACACACACACCTCTCTCTCTATGTTAATTCACCCCTGCACATTTTTGGAGGTAGTAAAAGATAAAAGTTCCCTCCATAAATGTGCAGGTGTCTGTGTTTGTGGGGGGATGGTTTGAGGGGAGATTTTTTTTTTTAAAAAAAAAGAGATGAACCAATCTGCTTCTACCTTGGCATGCCTAAAGCCCTATTTAAGAGCTATCACAGTGCCAAGTTTCATCTCTTTATCTTTAAAAATGACAGACATGTAAGCATTTTTGTTAATTCCCATAGGTGGGGTGGGTTTGGAGCAGCTAAACTCTGTTCAACCAACTCAGCACAAGCCCATTTGTTCCCTCCAGCATGCTGGAGAAGGAGAACCGCTGTGCCCTCCTCTTTGGTCAGCAAGACCTTCCTTCAAAGCACACGCTCCCAACAAATGACATAATATGAGGATGGCAATACCCGGAAAAGTGCTTTAATGCTGCATGGAGGAAATAAGCCAGATGTTCCCCACTCTAGGAAAACACGAAAAATGGAGGGGAAGAGGCAGGGTGACTGCAGGACAGGCACAACATCATGTGAGTACCGTGCTGCAAAACAGAAAACCAGGCATGTCGAGTGTGTGATAAAATGCTGGTGTGGTGGAGCCCTATATCTATAATCTTTCAACATAAGATACAAGCATGTCAGGGAGAAAACTAGATCAGAAATTGCCCTGACATCTACTCTTTAATGTGAAGAGAACAGGGATTTCTCCTGAATCTCACATTGCACTTTTGGTGGTATTATTCTATAATTCAGCTCACCATTAATTAACGTGTGAGTGTGACTGTGTGTGTGTGTGTGTGTGTGGGAGGAGTTACGTGAAGTACTTTGTTCTAAAAGATCCAACTTTCCCAGGCAGAACAAAAACACTTTCCAATTAGTTGAAATGATTATGATGTCAGTAGTGTTCATCCCTACTGCTCTCTCCTTCAATCTGTAGATAGGATTTGACTGCATTTGTGGTATGTTTGTTTTGCACTGATTCATTAAAATGACTGAAAAGGATTTCTTAAAGAGAATTCAGGAAATCTGGCGGTTTTCATTTCCTGTATGATTGCATCTTTCTTTGCTGGCAATGAAAATTACATAGGAGTGAAGTTTGCAAGATTAGTGTATTTCATGTGTCTGAGGTAGATTAGGCCAGTTCGCACATAGGTTTCATCTGTTACCACAAACACTTTATATTCAAGTCAGTTCTCCTTCCCTTGGGTGGTGGTAGTGGGGGCAGACTTCACCATTTTTGTCATTAGCCCTGGAAATAGCTGAGAAGGGCTTCAGTCAGGGCAGGTAAGATCTCCTTCCACCCCCAGAAAGGAAATAAAGTAGATTAGCCCTTGATGTAGTTTTGACTGTGTAGTCTTTTCTACTGAGAAGGCACCAGCATGGAAAAGGTAGACATATGCACAGTGGTGGCCATAGCCAAGCTCACAGGCCCACCTACTCCTGTACAGCTGGAATATAGTATAGCTAGAGTGACCAGATACACTCTAGTATAGCTCCTGCAACTTTACTGTGGTGATGAAGAGGGAATTTCACCAGGGGCTGCATGCATACAAACCACACCTGCTGAAATTCCCTTTTCTATACAACTTTTAAAGATACAGGAGCCCCGTCCTCCTTTCCATAGGGTCAGCCTAAGAATAGTCCACACTTTCCTGCCTGTTGTACTTGGTTAGCCTTTAGCTGATTAAATTAAAAGAGGTTAGGATTCTTCGTTAGGCACTTCGTAATACTTTATGTCACATCTCAGTATGCCTTCAGAAGTGTTTAGACTGTTGGTATTTGGGAGTTACCTTTGTCAAGAAATCAAGGGAGATTTTTCTATACAATGCTCCCTTTTTTTTGGTTCAGAAGCTCAGATTTTCATTAGCAAAATCACTCCTAAATTTGCCATTGATTTTTCCCCTTCTTAACAAACCTGAAATGCTTGAATTTTTTCAAATGCTTTATCGAAAGGCATGTAGGCCATGATCCAAAGGACTGAGTAAGACAATAAACTGTTCTTGTATGTAATCTGTTTTTATGCTTTTTATGGTTTTAAATTTTATTTATTGGTTTTTAATGTTCAGTGTTTTAATCTTTGCAAACTGCCCAGAGGGCTTTAGCTATGGGGCAGTATATAAATGTAATAAATAATAAATCTTCTGTTTCCCTGCACAAATCCTTGCTCTAGCCATAATATTGATATTATTCATTACATTTTTATCTTTCCCTTCCTCCAACTCCAGGCTGTTGTATATATCTAGCAGGACAGTTAGCTTGTTCATATAACAGATTTTTTGGATGATGAAGGTTGATTAATCTCATGTAAGATTCCAAGCTGCTTGTGTAAAGAAACTTGTTGTTTCACAGGTGGAAGCCTGTTTTTGCATGCAAAATAGCCTCTGTGGACTATGACCATTTCAATATTATTTCTGAATATTTTGAAATCTGAACTTAAAGTCAACTTTCAAAGCAATGCCAAATCAACATTGAGCCAATTAGCAGAGTCTGACAAGAGACATTACTTGTTGTTAACAAGCAAAAGCCCAAAGTATAGTGTCTAATCATCTTTCTTGCCCTATATCTTTGAAGAATTGTGTAGAATTAAACAGTTGTATCGCTAAATGAAATGTTAACACACTGTTTTCATATTTGATATATCGTACTATATACTACATGACATAAGGAGTAAGTCTCAAGGCAGATGTAATCAGAAAAAGGAAAAACAGAGATCTCTTCGATACCATATGGTTTTTGCAGAAAGATCAAGGATGCTCCCTTGTTCTCATTTTTAGACCAAATGGTGTTGAAGGCTTGGGATAAATATACAAAGCTAATTACATTTCTTAATTTGTACTCTAATTCTTGTTGAAAGAATTGTCTGTAAAACTAAGAAGAGACTGGAAAAGAGAATGTTTCTAGTATAGTATGTTGCCATGTTATGGTATTGGTTTCATAAAAAGCAAGTTACTAGCTCTACACAGACAGCTTACAACCGTGGTTATTCTCTATAGCCAGGATGTCCTTTAAATTCAGTTTCTTCCCCTTTCCTTGTAATCTCTCTCTCTCTCATTCCGCAACATTCATCTAATCCCATGAATCCCTGCCCTTTCTCTTAAGAGCAGGGATGGGCAACATGTGGCCCTGCAGATGTTTTCGCTTACAGCTCACATCAGCCCTAATGGCTATTAGTTCAGAAAATCACTACAGAAGTCTGTGACTGGAGTATTTTCTCCCAGTCCTTTGGACAAGAAGAGTAGCACTTCTGCTTCCTATTTACCATCGCTGTGACTATATCACCAAAACAGAAGACAAAAATGTGCACAAAATGTTCATTTGCTAATTTATATGTATAATGCAAAATTTATATCTCATCATAATGGGGAAGGTTGTGACCAGGGACCTGTGTGCTGCTAATCTGCTGTCCAGGTGCTAATTGTTCATAGTCAACTTCAACGCTGATGCTCTTTCTTGTTATGGTTCTTTACCATTACATTGGACATTTATTTATTTAAAACATTTGTATCCCACCCTATATCATTAAGATCTCAGGGCGGCGTACAGATAAAAGCATACAGTATAAAACAATAAATATGCACAGTTAAAAACAAATTAAACCATGAACTGAGTTAAAACAACATATAATTTAAAAGCAGTTAAAACATGAGCTGAACAGCCCTTCAAGTAGAAGGTGCCTTCAGATTAAGGAGTGTTCTCTGACAGCCCTTCAAATAGAAGATTGCTCGCTGTAAAGTAGGACATGTGGCTACTCTACCATATACTGACAAGCAGGTCTCCATTGCTTCAGGCAGAGGACTTCTACCAGCACTGTTACCTGAGATTCTTTTAAAAAGTAAGAATCAGTGCTGGTGTGATGGTGAATAGGAAACAGCTACAGTGTTGCTTGCCTGGGCAAGAGAGGGTTGGAAGGAGACAGTATTATCCAATAGTGCCTAGTGCTAGTACTATCGATGTTGCGTTAGCAGACAGGAAAAACAGCAATTTACTGCCAAAATTTGGCATTGATTTGTGCTAGTGGGAGCAGACTGTTGGATCCTTCCCAGATGTTCCAGCTACAGGTACTTGTAGCGGCAGGGGCTTCAGGCACTTGGAAGCTGGTGCCTCATTAAAAGGTTAACATGTGAATCAACTCAAAAGGTATGGAATACGTTGCAAACCATTTTAATAAATAAGGAATTTGTCCTGTATACATAACCTTCCTTGTTTGTAAGGCTGGTGAGAACCCTGTTAATGTTATTCTTGAGCCAAATCCCTGGGCACATCAAGTCTAAGTCTGAACTTTGTGCCTCAGGGCCATCTCCATGTGTGATTATGCAGGTCTATTCTCCATGAACTTCACTGAGCTCATGAATATGAAGGTGCAGTAGAATGTATCCTTAGAAATATTTTATTATTCTGTTAAGATTTTGATGAATATTGCCTTGTAAAGCATGTTTCCAAGTAATAATTCTTTTTCTGTGTAAAAATGTTGCATTCATCTTTACTGCGGAAAATACATTAGCCTGTTTCTCAGTGGCCATTTTTATTGTAGGCAATCCAAGTCTGTAAGAAATTCCACAGCACGTGGCACCGAAAAGGTCAAACTCATTTGAGATATAAAAGTTGTGTTTAACTGGGCAATGCAGAAATGAGATTCATTACTTGCAATTAATCCTCAAGGTTCTTGAATGTCAGCTTACAGAGGCAGCAGTAGATGCAGTTCATGGTAGGTAATTAATATTTGTTATTACTCTCTTTTCAAAAGACTGGATGAAAAGACTATTCTATGTCTGTTTATGACCAAGGCAATTTATGTTTGTGATGGTGTTCTCCATAAAACCCTAAAAGGACACTTTCTCTGATAAAGGTGCTAGTAGTTTGGTATCAATTATTGTCTCTCTTCTATTGTTGTTTTGTTATAATTAGTACATTTTTTTTAATTGAGTAGGTTTAATTCATAACTAGATATGAATATATATCTGGGTGAGAGCTGAACTTGGCAGATCAAACTGGAGTCTGTTGGGTACTGAGTTAGGTTAGACAGATACAACAGAGGACAGGATTCCTGCTTTTTTAAATAATTGTATAGAAGAGGGAACCTATGCAGGTTCAGCTTGTACAACAAGCTGCACCTGCTTAAACTCCCAATTTTATTATTATTTACATTTCTATACCGCCTCAAAGCCAAACCTCTCTGGGCAGTTTACAAAAGATTAAAACTTTAAAATAATATACAAAATTTAAAAGCATAAAACCGTAAAACAGTATGTACAAAGACAACATATATCTAAAAACAACTTTGAGCTGTCATCCAAACCTAAAAACAGATCAGGGATCGATTAAAAACTCAACACATGTTGCTAAATGCCTGGGGGAAAAGAAAAGTCTTGACCTGGCACCAAAAAGATAGCAGTGTTGGCACCAGGCGGGCTTCAATAGGGAGATCATGCCACAATTGGGGGCCACCACTGAGAAGGCCCTCCCCCTTGTTGCTGTCTTCCGAGCCTCCCTCGGAGTAGGCAACCGGAGGAGGAGTGAACTGTTGGGAGTAGTGTATGGGTAGATTCATGTCAGAAGAGGCGTTCTGTTAAGTATTGTGGTCCAGAGCTGTGTAAGGCTTTGTAGGTTAGAACCAGCACCTTGAATTGGGCTCAGAAACATACAGGCAGCCAATGTAAGCAGGCCACAGTCAATCTTATATGTTCAAACCTCCTGGTCCCCGTTATCAATCTGGTCGCTGCATTTTGCGCAAGCTGCAGCTACTGAACCATCTTCAAAGTCAGCCCCATGTAAAGTGCATTGTAGTAATCTAACTTGGAGCCAGGTTATCCCTGTATAGATAGGGGTGTAGCTGGACCAGCAACTGAAGTTGGTAGAAGGCACTCCGTGCTGCCTCAAGTGACCAATTATTAAAGGAGAACCCCCAAGCTACGAACTTGCTCCTTCAGGGGGAGTGCAGCCCATCCAGAACACATTGAACACCCTCTCTCTAGTCAGAAGAACCATCCACTAACAGCATCTCAGTCTTGTCTGGATGGAGTTTCAGTTTATTAGCCCTCATCCAGGCCATTGTAGCAACCAGCTACCAGTTCAGCACATCCACACCCGATAAAGATGAGAAGGAGAAGTAGAGCTGCATGTCATCAGCATACTAATGGCAACACACTCCAAAACTCCAGATGACTGCACTCAACAGTTTCATGTCGATGTTGCACAGCATGGAGCACAAAACTGCCTCCTGCGGGACACCATACTGGAGAATCCATGAAGCCAAGCAATGTTCCCCAAACACCACCTTCCGGAGCTGACCCACGAAGTAGGAGTTCTCTCACTCCCAACTCAAGACAGTTGCCCTAGAAGGATACCATGGTTGATGATATCGAAAGCTGCAGAGAGATAAAGGAGAATCAACAGAGTCACACTCCCGCTTTCCCTCTCATACAGGGCAACCAAGGCTGTTTCCGTGCCAAAACCAGGCCTGAATCCTGACTGAAATAGATCCAGATAATCGGTCTCATCCAAGAGTGTCTGGAGCTGGCCCGCAACTACCAGTGCTAGGGGTGTTTCCAGCTAAGAAGACAAAACTTTTTCAGTTTTTTACGAGGTAATCATCATCCATGTCTTTGTATTTTTGAAACCTGATATTGTGACTTCATTTGGGGGTTCCATAGCTTATCATTTTCTTAGTGCATAGTATAGAAAGCCTCATACCATCCAAAAAACATACCAAGCAATTTAGGCAAGCATGACATCAAAGAATGAATTGGTTTCAACTAACAGCATAAAATGAAAACTCTTGTGGTGACTGCTGTTACCAGATAAGGAACTACTGGACTGGAGAACTTTTCTTAAATAAGTTGTAACAAGTGTGGATACTCTTCCCACCCCTATAACCTCCACATGTATAGAGATGGGATTTATAGCAAAACATGGAGAAGTGAGCAGATTTTATAGTTAAGCTTTTATTTTTTAAAAAAAGTCAAAAGCTTGGTTCCTATTTTTTAAACAATAACAAAGAATTTTTTTAAAAAAAGATGTTGAAATTCAGAGAAGCAAACATGTTCTCTTTTTGGGTGGTACACAATTATCTGGAAGGAAAGAAGCTCCTCCTAATTAAATTGTGTCCTTGTTTTTAGCCTTTTGATCTCTGTGAATTCACGATCAAGTAATCTGTCTTGATACTAGGAAATAAGGAGGACAAAAATGGGAAGAATAAAAGGATGAGATTAATGTGTCAGCTGTGTGAGCAGCTGCTTAGATTTGGTGGAAACACTCTGTTTATGATTGAATAAATTAAAATAATTAGCGCGGATACTGGCAGAATTTAAAGTAACAATATTTCAACTTTTAGGGAAGTTGCATTTTATGTTAATGATTTGGACAAAATGAGTCTGTGATATATGGGATTACTGTTATAATATCCAGTCATCCTATCTGTTCATTATATCCAATCAGGTAAATGGTTTGGGACAGCATTTCTCTTCAGAAGTTTTGGAATTCAACTCCCATCAGTCCCAGCTACCATGCCCAATAGCCAGAAACTCTGTAGTCCAAAACATCTGGAGGGCACCAGGTTAGGGAAGGGTGGTCTGGGATACTTCCCTGGACCAAGGCTTGCATATTGAGCAGCATGTTGGCGCTGTGGCTAGAAGTGCCTTTTTTCATTATAATTTAGTACAGAAGATCTTTCCTCTTTTTAACAGCTTAGACCTTTCTTTTTGTGACTACAGTTTGACTACTGCAATGTGATCTACATGGGACTGCCATTGAAAGCAACTTGGAAACTACTACGGGTGTAAAAAGTACCTTTCAGGTGTGGGGAGGTGTGCTCATATTCATCCGGTCCTGCATCAATTACACTAGATATCAGCCTCACTTCTGTGCTCAAATGTTGGTTTTAATCTTTAATGTGTTGTTTGGCCTGGGATCCTCATGCCTGAAGGACTGCCTTTCCCTAAAGATCTCAATGTGTCAATTGACTTCAGACCAGCATCTGGGTCACCGAAGTCAAGCCTTTACAGTAATAGCTCTGCAACTCTGGAACTTCCTTCCTTGAGTAGATTTGGACATCCACAGTTTTATTACAGTGCCAGGTTTTTAAATTAGTTAAGGTTCTTGTGGATATCTGTTATTATAATAATTAAAACTTACTGATTCCCAGTATAAATCAAAATCTTTAATCATGTAGCCCACATGCTTATGTACTGCATAATTATGCCGGGTTCAATAGCGGTTTATACCGCTATTGGGCGGTATAGAAATGTTATAAATACAACAGAGAATAGTGAAATGAATGGATTTTTGTATTGCTCTGTCTACACATGAGCAGCCCATGACATTTTACTGTCTCAGGTGGAACATTAAATAGCCCCTCTCCACAAGTCATGGTGCCAAATAATGGCCAGGTTATTTTAGCAACTGAAGCAAAGAAGTCCCACAAGCACTTCTCCCCTCTTCACTTGCAGTAAATATACAACAATACATTAAATAACTAATAATCTGCTGCTACCCTTCCTTGAGGTCCAAAACCAACTGGCTGAGAGGATGGCATCTCACTCTGCCTAATGGCAGGGCCTGTGGCCTCAGTGCATGTGCAGTGAGTAGATCCCACAGCAATATGACTAGAGAGTTTTCCCAGGTTAAAATGTGTGTGTCTTAGACTTTCATCTTAACATCCCTTTAAAACACAATAGGGCTGCAAATCCTATATTCACTTACCTGGAAAGTAAGCCCCATTGAACTCAGGGAGACTTATTTCTAAATAGACATGTATAGGATTGCACTGAGAGTTTCCCCCTAAAATTAATGCAGAAGGGGTGGGGAAAAGCGGACTGAAATGGTGTGCTAATATAAATCAGCACATGCTGTGGATATGTCTCAAGAGCAACCATTATAGAAGGGCAGGATCCGTCAAGCTTCCTCTGACAGGAACTCCCTCAAGTATCATTATCAGATTAGTTTTCTGTCAAAACATCAGAAACTGTCCATAGCATACTGAGGCTGCAATTCTGTACAGAGTTACATGGATATAACCGCCCAGAGAGCTTCAGCTATTAGGCGGTATAGAAATGAAAAGAAATAACTTCTGCGAAGACTTGTATAAGATTGCACCGTATGTTATGGGCAATCCTCCCGCATCTTTAAAGAGTGTCCACTGAACAAATAATTGCCCACCTTCCCCACCCCCCACAATACACATATATATCAAGACTGATGATTTAAAAACTAAAAATAATCTTCAAATCCATACATCTTAACACAAACAACAACTTCCTTCCAGGGTATGGTCTTCAAAGGAAATTTTATCTTAAATTGCCATTTCTTCCCACAAAAACAGAGAATGAGCGGTGAGAAGATGAAGGGGAGATGAAGGCCAGCTGAAACCATTGGCATAGGATAACTCCCTCCCCAAATACTTCAACACCAAGAAGAATGGTGCCAGACACAGAAGCATGGGGGTGGGCAAAAGAGGATGATGGTAAATGTTCCCAGCTTTCCCCCCCACTCCTTTCCCCATGGACTTAAGTATCTGCCTTTCAGGGGCAGGGTAACATTATAACAACAACTTAATTCTACCTTTATGACATCCTCTAGATCGCTGTTGCTGCATCATTCACAAATTAGGACTCATAGGCAGCTGTGCAGGTGAGGCTGCTCCAGGGACTCCAAACTGGCTGACAAGTGCTGCTGCTTAGTAGAGACACACTAGCCTGGTTCAGACAACACACTAAACTATGCTGCTTAAACACAAAATGGTAAGGAAATTAATTAAGGTTAATGCATTTCGTTAACCATTTTTTGGTTAAGCAGCATGGTTTAGTGTGTTGTCTGAACCAGGCCACTATGGTTTGCGCAAACCATGTTGCCCCATTTGGATGTAATGGTAAACTGTAGTTTGCTCAAATTAAGAAATGATAGAGGGGTAGGGTCAGAGTGCAGAAGGGCAAAACGGAAGGGGAGAGAAGAGTGTGTAACCCAAAAGCTTAGACCCAACGGCCAAATCATGTTTTAATTCTCGGGAGGGCAACTTGTGGCCCTCCAGATGTTTTAGCCTACAACTCCCATCATCCCATACCATTGGCTGTGTTGGCTAGGGCTTATGGGAGTTGTACGCCAAAACATCTGGAGAGCCACAAATTCCACACCCTTAGCTGGTATACTGAACCAAACATAATCAAGATTGCTTACTTGAAGACTAAGAGTGAAAACAGACAAATACACTCTTAAATGCAGTGGAAGTGGTTTGAATTCACACACCGCAAAATGCAGTGAATATTTGCTGAAACAACTTCACTACTCTTAAAATGTTAGGTTTGTCTTCTTCACCCTAGAATGCTATTTCTCCATGAGCTGGAAAATACCTGTCTATTCTGTTTGTTTGGTAGAGTTCATAATTTGGGAAATAAACACATAGCAGAGCTTAGGTAGATAGATGGTATAAAAGAGGAATATAAGATCACCTGAGTGTACTCCATGGATGATCTTGCTTGGATACCAGCTCATGTGATGATTGCCAATAGGAAGCCCACAAGAATAAATACAATTAGTTGTATCCATTGTTAGTCCTATGTAGAATAGACCCATTGAAATAAATGGGACTAGTGTTAGACTAAGAGCTTTATCACATCAGCGTTATACTATGCAATCACTGCGAATTGCATGCAGACTCAGAAGTTTTCCACCTCATAATCTGCTTTGATTGTGAAGTACTCTCATGCATCCTGCTTTAATTGTGCTTCAAAGCCAAAAGATTTGCCTTACTTAGCCCCTACTTTTTGAGCATATATTCCAAGCCACCGCTGGAGCGCAGTAGCAGGATTTAAAAGAAATGCTTACATCTGCGTAAGCTTTAAAGATAAAGACACTAAAATTGGCACAGTAATAGATATTAGGGAGAGCTTTAAGCTTACCAAATTTGAATTGAATTGGGTCATCCATTGATTTTTTAATGATTTTTTACACACACACCTTAAAATCACTTCCTGGTATGCAAAGGGTCGCTGTCGCCTGGTAGAAAAAACAACAACAACTGCGAAAGCTTAGCCCTACGGGGATAATCCGAGTGAAGCAGGTACGTGGGATGAAGCTTTACCATCAGATACAATCCAATTAATATAGTATGTTGGAGAACTCAAAGGTTTTATCCCATGATTTTGCATTAAACGATAAAGTTAACCTTTAACTTATTTGGCTTGTTTACATGTTAACAGCAATCCATAATTTGTCCCTTTGTGTCTGGGGCTCAGGCTGTGTTTCCTGTTCTTTTTCCCTTCTCCACGTATGTGCTCTGATTCTTTCCTTTAGCCCATTGTTTATGTAAACTATAGTTTGGTATTATATCAAAGTCAGTAAACTATTGTTTGCAATTGCATTGCAAACCAGAACTAGAAATCCGCTTCAAATTACTTTCTGATTTGAGCTGGTTTTCTGTTACTTAGTGATTTGGCCTCAAAGTTCCAACTATTCATCTGTTGCTGTTGGTGAAAAATTGATGTTGATGAAAATTTCCAAGGCAAGGGATTCCCCCACCCCGCTTTCCTTCGAAAGTGATTTAATTAAGAGTACAATTCAGATGTATGAAAGACAACTTATTGGTTAGTGCTAAAGATTAAAAAAACAACCCAGTAGAATGATACTTATTAAAAGTTTTTCCACCCTCTCCACCCCACCACCCAACCTCATGATTGTTGCTGGATAATAGTTCTCTAGTGTAGCTGCGCATATAAAAGGGCAAAATCATTTTGCCTAAAATTCCAGTAAGTCAGTTTTGCCTTCGTGAGTACTTTTCCCTTCAATTGTTTGGCGTGAGAACTACAAAGAAAGGAAAAGAACATGAGGAAAGAGATGCATGCAAGCTTGCAAATTCCAACTGCGCAAGTATTTGCATAATGTTGCATATGGGTGTTCTCTTTTCATTTCAAAGTGATCTCTTCCCATATCATATTAGTCACTTTTCAAAATTGTTAGTTGCTAGAATAACTTTAAAAAATCAATCTCATAAAACATGTGCTAGGATTCAGATAATAGCACTGATAAATTTTCTACTGTTTTCTAGTGCTGAAAGCCCCTTAGGGACATACATGGGGTGCGATGCAATGTAGTCGCTCCATGAATAGAAGCAGCTTCCTTTCTACGTAAGAAGAATCTTTTTTTAGATATTAATTATGCTCTTTATTTCTGAAACAAATCCTGGTGATCCCAAGATTGCAGTATTGTGGAAAGAAGCCCTAAATATCATGCTGATTGCTAATTGTTCATGGGTCCTTGCAACCTGGTTCATCAAATTATTTTATGTTATACTTTTATTTTTATTGCACCATTTTAATTTTAATTCAACACCATTTGCTGGAAGGGTGGGATACAAATGTAACAAATAAATAACTGCACTAGATTTTGCTACGGCAGAAAGATTATAAATAGCATAGAAATATCAGAAATGTATTTTTTCTTTTCCAACATAGAGGAGACACATATACAGTGTCTACAAGCTACAGATAAAGCTAATATTGTGCTTGACCAGATATCCACAATTTTCGGCTGCTCTTAGTAGCCAGCTGATATTTGTGGTCACCCCCAACTCTACTCCTCTGGTGAGAGGAGAGATCAGCCACTCAATTTATTCTAAGCTTTGAAAAACGCTGTAGCAACAAGAATCCTTCAAGTGCTGACAAAGAATTGAGCAAAGTGAGTGAATGATCCCACCCTCTCCCTCAGTGACAGAAAGGAGTGGGGTCATTTCTCCCTTATTAATTTCAACACTTCAATCCTGACTTTGTAAGGTGGCAAACAATATCAGAAAATATAAAAGAAGAACAAAATTCTTTTCAGTACATATGTATAGCAAGCGTTTCCCCCATTTGTAGCAATTAAAAGTATATATATGTGTGACGTGGCTTTGGAAAAAAAGAAAGGAAATTGCTAAGTACAGGGAGTTATTTCGGTCTTTGAATGCACCTAAATGAATGAATGACTAGTACTGCAGGTTTTCTGGCAGCTGGAATTTCAAAGAAATTGAGGGGAGGAAAGGTTAGTGATTAGAAAAGAATGGCTTGACCTCTATTCCAGGCTTAAGTAAAAAAGTATGAGAAACACTCCCTAAACTGCCAAAACCACCTGTGGACTAGAGGTAGTCGTAGCAGTTAAGCTGTCATTCATGAAAATGGAGGAAAGCAAAAAGGTGGCTGCTTACTTTAAACATCTTTGGGGGAGAGAGAGGATTTCCATGGCAACACATAGCTCAGAGTGAACAAGCCTTGCAGCCAACTGTAACAAAAAATAAATAAAAAATGCCTGTTTCTAGAATTCTTGCCAAACATCCTGCCTGGGTTTTGCAGCTAAGATATTGAAATTTTTCTGTTACATTATCCCACAAAAAGTGCAGTGAAAGACATTATGAGAGTATTGGAACAATCAGTTATATTTTGTTTGATCTAGAGTTTAGGACAAGTGCCAGACAGTGACCTGGTTCAGACAACACGCTAAACCATGCTGCTTAACCACAAAATGGTTAAGGGAATGTGCATTCCCTTCACCATTTTGTGGTTAAGCAGCATGGTTTAGCGTGTTGTCTGAACCAGGCCTTTGTGGCTAATCCAGATGTCATGATATCCCCATTACCATACCATAGTTAGGAGATAAGGAATGTGTTGCTGCCTTGTGTGAACACTTTTCCCTTCTGTAGTTTGCTATAACCACAGTTATTCGCTATGGCCAAACTGTCATATTTTTTATCATGGAAGTTGCCTTGGAAGTGTTTTTACCATTAAAGATGATCTAAACATATTTTGAATTAAAACAAATACCCCATGCAACAATTTCCAGAGAGATAAAGGAACTTTGGTTCACAAAAGCATATGCCCTAATAAACCTGTGAGACAGACAGATAGACGGACAGAGACTGCAGGGTGTGAAAAAGGAAGCTTCTTAGGTTCCTTTATGAACAGATATGTACAGCAAGGCCTATTCTACACCAGCCATTTATTCAGAATAATATTGAGGTTGTCCCTACAGTGCCACATGACGTTCACCTACTCCCGCAGTGATCTAGGGACGACCCCTCACTTATTCAGGAATATCACTGACTGCTTCTGCCATGGTTTTTCCGGCTCTCTTGCTTCGATCTCAAGGTCTGCGGCTGAAGTGCCCCCCTTTCCCGAAGCTGTTGCCGTTCAGTGTGAGCTCCCAGCTTGGCGAACAGCCAATTCGCTGTCAGGGGCGTGTCCAGGGTTTTCGGATGTGTGCGGGAGTGGGCGGCCACCATTTTTGACACAGTTTTTGCTATTGGTGTGTTTTGACATCGACCAATTATTTTTTAACACAACCATATCGATGTGCAGGAGTGCATCTTCAGCACAGTATCTATCCCCCCTGCGTTTCTGTGTATTTGCACAGGTGCGCATCTCGGAGGAGTTAATTAAAAAAATGCCCCATACCTATCTGTCCAGTCCTGCCCGCTTCTCCCAATACACCTCTGGAAGCGCCATCATAGGGCACATGTTCTCCTGCCACAGCTTTCCTTTACTTGCAGGAAACTTCCTTCATGTGTGCCCCGTGAGGAACGCTCACAGAAGCGGAAAAACTCACAATTATCCCTCCTCCATTGGGAAATGGCGGTAGGTGTAGATTAGTCCCAAGTTAAAACCCATCTTTAGACCCAGTTATTGGACTAAATCATGAAAATCATGAGTACTATGCAAATTTTTATAACAGGATAAAAATGGATTAGCATCAGCTGTTCTCTATTGGAGACATGAACACCTGCTCCATGTTTGTCCTATCTGATAGAGAGGAAAGGACAGACCTGGAATCAAAGGAATGATGAAATGTGAAAAAAAATACTTACTACAGCAACTGGAAACACTACCTTAAACCTCAGATTCTTCAGCTGATCCTGCTATTTGCCCTTTTAAGTTTAACTTTGTAACAATTAGGTCTAGAAACTTGCTTCTCAGATTTAGGTAGGGAATTCTGTACAGGTGTACATGAATCAATCAGCTGGGCTGCACACTACCAAATGCTCTTTCCTTTTTCATATATTCCTGTTCCCCCAACAGATTACTGAAATCAAAATGGTAAGAACTAGTAGAGAGTTTTATCAACAAGGGGAAAAAGTCTAGATTAAGGCTGCATAGTGTTGCAGCTAAATGCAAGGAGGATTTGCTATACCTAATTTACGATTGTATTTTGCCTCTTTCCAGATCAAGCAATTAACAAACATCATGAGAAATGATATGAGCATATTCTGGGTTTCTATGGAAACATTAAATAGTGCCCTTCCACACCAAGCGTTTCCCTTTAAGAAGCTTACCAAGGCTGAAATAGAGATGGTTAAAAACCCCTTCTACAAAGCAACATTCAAAATTTGGAAGTCATAGGCTGAATTTCTTGCTCCCTCCCTCACCCGTGGACCCAGTTTTAGATCACCCTAACCAGGAACAGACAAACCAGCAGAGTTCCTGGGTTGGAAAGAGAGGGGATTTATGAGAAATATATTCAGAAATATATGCTATATTCTTGACAATGAAATAAAGTAGGCACCTATTATCATAGTAATCACCATTGTTCAAACCAAACTTAGCCAATAATACTTGCATTGTTTGAGCTAGAGGCACCATGATTATATTTTGTTTTACCTGCCAGTAAATAATACACTGACATGGCTTGTTCATTCTGTTTGCTTACAAGGATTCATAGTTTCCATGTTATCTAGCTTTTATTTCCATGCTGACTAGGCAGAAGAGGGAAAGGGAGTAAGATGATTTTATCACACAATTCAGCTACCCAGTTATCAGCTACTAATGTTTCCACACTGTATATTGTCATTTTTCTCCTCTTGTTTGCCTCCTCCTCTTTCCTCCTTTTGGATTAAATTTATCTGGCTTAGCTAGAAAAGTGCTCATTTATCTTTGAAACACCACTTTCATTAAAAAGTCAATCTGGAAACAGTGTATTCAACCTGACATTGGTAGATGTTTTCCAGATCTCGGCATATAGATAAAAATAAGACCATGCATGTACACAAAGCCAGAAATTCCCCAACATCTGCTTAGTGGACACAAATGCAACTTTCATTTTTGCACAGTTCTGCTTCTTTTCCTGCTATGTAGGCTGTGATTTCATTTGTCTGTTTTGCTTTACAGAGATTCCTGAATAACAAAAACCTGCAATAATTTAGAATACTTCCTTTTTCTTCCAAGAGGTGCAAGTGCCATTTTTATAATATCCAAAAGTCCATCAAGCATGAGGATATTTCACACATGATCATGTGATGTCAGAAAAACAATGCAGAAAATATTAGTCCCACATTTTGACAGCATATTTATGTACATGGTAATAACAAGTGGAAAGACTTTGCTATGCTTCCTTGAAGTTAGTGACTTGCCTGAGGCAAGTAAGTGATGGTAGCTTCTGGGAGAGAAGATTTCCAACAGTCCCTCTCCCCTCTGAAATCATCCTGTGATACATAAGTATATGTAGGATGATGCACTGATACTTTGGTATTTATCTGTAATTTTGTGTAGCAACTGTTACAATATAATTGCTGCAAATAATGCTGTGTGAAGTGGCCATTTCCTGTTTGAAGTTCTAACATTACATTCAAAATCTTAACTCTTATTTTATCTGAATACGCATTTTCTTGTCAGCACCTATTGTCATTGTGTTTGGACAATTATGCAGCTGCTTTTCTTGCATCCACATTGGCCTGTCAGTTATTTTTACTCCTAAACTTTTCTTAAAATCTTATTCTTTTATGATATTTATTGTTCCATTCCATGGGAAATTAAGCCTTGCGGAAGAAGCCAGTAGTGTCTGATGAAGTTAGGTCAAGGCAGGTAAAGTCTAGTTAAAGTAGGTAAATTCTGGTCATGTCAGGTAAGGTCAGATCAAGCAAAGTCTGGTCAAAGTAGTTAAAGTCAAAAAGCTATCTTATACAGATTGCACAGGACATTGGACAGCTTCAAATGAGCCCTGTGGGCTGAAGCTCTCTCCTACTAAGGTAGCTATAGAAAGGAGCTAAAGCCAATTGAAATTTTATGTAGGCTGACAATGCAACTAGTGTGGTTGGATCTGCCTCCCTGCTGCCCATGGAGAAGCTGAATGGGTTGTTAAAGAACTTTCAGTTGAGGCTGGCGAGATAGAGGTATTCAGAGACTCATCCACTGAATCAATAGATGGTAGCAAAGCTGTGTTTTCTGGCCAGAAGGGCTGAAAATAAGGTTTTTTCCCTCCCAAAGGAAGTGTCCAGAGTCTCATCCTCATCGGAACCTACTGCCACACACTTGAAGGCCAGAGGATTTGCGATCATGACACCTATTGATCATTTATAAGTTATTATGCATTATAATGTGATATTTTCTTTTTGAGTATGGAGGATCCTGTTGATAATAGAGCATGCATTTTGAGTTACATGGAACTGTTTAGGAGGAAAATTGGATTTTTTTATACAAACTTATAAAGACCTTTGCTCGGTACATAGGAAGCTGACTTATACTGAGTCAGAATATTGGTCCAACTAGCTCAGTACTGTCTACTCTGATTGGCAGCAGCTCTCTGGGGTTTCAGGCAAAAGTCTTTCTGCTGGGGAGGAAGGAAAACTAATGAAGCAAGGGAAATGGAATAGAGTATCCTGGAAGAGGGCATGAACTGTCTGGCTGGAACATCAACAGGACCACCCACTCGGTAACATTTCTAAGTCTCCTCAGCCTCCATACAGGCATATAGATGTCTAATTGCATAACATGTAATTATCAAAACTCATACAATATTTTAATTAGCAGGGATGTTACAGTATAATAGTTGTAATTATAAAAACTTGAAAGATTTTCATTTTTTAGTCAGTCTGATGCTGTTATTTTCCGTATGTCCTCTTTTTATTTGGTATGAACTGAAAAATAATAGTTTCTAATGGAGGATATAAACACAATAATATTTGTAGTTGTGATGTTTACAATCATATAAATGAAATGATTATCACAGTCAAGTATTAAACCTAATTACTGTTAGGAACATACACATCTGTTGTTTTTAGGATTAGCTGAATGGTGTCATATGTGAGAGCCTTGGGTGCTATTAAAGGCAAATATTACCTTAAATATTTAGCGGGAGAGAAAGAGAGTATTGTAGTTAAGATGACAAATGCCGTTCTGGTGCTTTAATATACATTAAACCAAATGCTACATGTAAGAGTGAAAATTAAATTTTCAAGTCAGGCAGTATAAAATTATGTCTTTAGAAAAAAGCTAGCATATTAACTTTAATATTTGATAACTAGATTAGACTGAACAAATGCAAATGGAGAAGCCAGTCAGTTAAGTGAGATAGTATCAGATCTGTTAAGTAAACTAGAAAAAAAATAGTTAAGTGAAAATAGTCAATCTCTACACTGTCAATTAAAACAAAAGAATCTTGTAATTCATCTTCTGAAAGGCGCACACATCCTATATACTAATAGTTAACTCATTCTCTGACTGTAGATCCTTTTGTAGCTAAAACATGTTTGCTGCCTGGGTGGGCTCTATAAAGGGCTGCCGTCATGAGCCCCAAGAAAGCTTGCCAGGGAACAGGGGTGACGGGCAGAGGTGAGGGTATGTGGAGGCGGGCAGTGGCAAGGATGGGTGTGGCATCGAAAGGAGCTCTGGCTTCAGAAGCCTGGTGTTTCTGGGCTTGTCTGAGAAGCAGTCTATACATTTAATTTAACAATCTATAAATTTAATTTTTACTTTGCTGTTTTAAATTTGTATTTAAAATTTGCATTTGTGCACTGCTGCTGATTTTATCCTGGTTGTGCTTTTATATTGTATTTTATATCATGTTTTTATACTGTTTGTTTTATACTTTGAATGGCTTTAATTTTTGTGAACTGCACAGGGAGCTTTGGCTATTGAGTGGTATAAAAATGCAATAAATAAATAAAAAAGTGCTGGAACACACAGCCACCTGCAACTGCTATTCTCATTTCCTTGGAGTGCTTCTGGGCCCCAAGATAGAGTCACAGAGGGATACTATGCTGGAGTCAGGCCTCAAAGGCATTGGCAGTAATCAAGATTATAGGAGCTGAAGCCACCTGGACTGGCATTCTCTTCTTAGTGCTAGGCCGTACATTTAAATGACAATAGTAATAATAATAATAATAATTAATTGAGGCCAGTGTCAGCTACAGTGCATCCTCTGGAGACCCAGCATTTGCTCAGTTGTGCTGTGTAGATTCTAATCACGTCTAATCATGGGTGACTTTCGTTTGGTTGGTTTAGTGAAATTCAGCTTCAGAGACAGCAAATGTGATAATATGCTGGGGTGGGGGCAGGTTTAACCCTTTCCCTGCATGCTGGCTTTTTGGTCAAAATTTCCCCCTCAAAACCACTTTCCCACCCACAGAGAAAATATGGTATCCTTCTTTCTTGGGGTAGCGGGTTAGATATGCTTAAGTCTTTTCTTGCATAGTGCTTTTGTGATCAAGTCCTCTTGCCCAACAGTGGTGTTGCCAGGGCCACCCAGCAGAGAGCATGTCTGCAGCCCCACAGCCCAAGAGGGCTCCCAATTGAGCCCCCCAGGTAGCAGCTCAGGCTCTTCCCTCCTCCTGGTTCCTCCCTCCTTTTTTCTCCTGGCCCCACTGGTGAAAAAAGTGCTGTGGCAGGGCAGCCATCCAGGGACACTGAAAGACCATTTCCCCCCTTAATGCTTGAGTAGTAGCAATCTGAACCAATGGGGCACTGCCTTTGGGAGGACATGGATAATGAGGGCACAAGGCAATGTAAGGGCTACTCCTTCACTGCTGCTGTGGCCTTGTTTTCTCAAAGGCAATGTCTGATTGGTTCAGATTGCTGCCATTCAAAGTTAAGGAGAAAAGGTTTTTTAAAAAAATGGCACACTGCAGGGCCTGCAGCCAGGCTGCCATGACACTTTCCTTTGCTAATGGGGCTTAGGGAGGAGGAGGAGGAGGAGGAGGAGAAGCTGCTGCTACCACCAGATTAAAAACAATAGAAGGGGTGCCAGTGGTGGCCCCCCAGGAAAGAAATTTGCCCGGCGGGGTGGTCAAGGCTAGTGGCAACTTATTTTACCCCTGTGAGTGAAACCAGTTTTGAAAATGGAAGTGTCATGCAGAAAAAGTGTTAAGCTCTCTTTTTCCCATTCCTATACCACAATCAAATTTGCAGCCCTCTATGGGGATGTATTTCAGCAAATTAAAAATAATTTAAAACAACAATTGAAAGATAGATCACAGATCTCCTATATCTAGAAGGATAGTTTCCAAATCACGTGAGGTACTGGTTCCTCTCTATTCGGCCCTGGTTAGGCCTCATCTAGAGTATTGCGTCCAGTTCTGGGCTCCACAATTCAAGAAGGACGCAGACAAGCTGGAGCGTGTTCAGAGGAGGGCAACCAGGATGATCAGGGGTCTGGAAACAAAGCCCTACGAAGAGAGACTGAAAGAACTGGGCATGTTTAGCCTGGAGAAGAGAAGATTGAGGGGAGACATGATAGCACTCTTCAAATACTTAAAAGGTTGTCACACAGAGGAGGGCCAGGATCTCTTCTCGATCCTCCCAGAGTGCAGGACACGGAATAACGGGCTCAAGTTAAAGGAAGCCAGATTCCAGCTGGACATCAGGAAAAACGTCCTGACTGTTAGAGCAGTACGACAATGGAATCAGTTACCTAGGGAGGTTGTGGGCTCTCCCACACTAGAGGCCTTCAAGAGGCAGCTGGACAAGCATCTGTCAGGGATGCTTTAGGGTGGATTCCTGCATTGAGCAGGGGGTTGGACTCGATGGCCTTGTAGGCCCCTTCCAACTCTGCTATTCTATGATTCTATATCATGTATAGAATCAGCTATATCATGCCTTGCGTATTTAACTCTCATGGTTTGTAGATCTGAGCTGTGTTGGTTCAATAATTTTGAGTAGTATACGAGACTTGTAAGTAGCCTTTCTATGAAAAAGCAAGGAAGTGTTTGTAAACCAGATGTGTTGGCTCTTTTTCTTTTAGGATGTCAGTATGTCACAACTTTCTGACAACAGGCAGTGTAGTCTACTAAAAGTATATTATGGACTAGTATCTTTTGTGGACATATTTCCAAGGCTGTGTTACACCTTTAAGAAATTACATGGAACACAGAAGAAGTCTTACATGCAAAGATATATTGTAGTTTCGTTCCCTTCATTTGGTATTATCCTGTGAGTATTATGAACAAAGAAGGCATACCTTCTCAAATCTTTGTAATGAAGTTGCTTCTAAATCCAGTTTTTCACAGAAAACGTCTGCTGTGTGAGCAGTTGCCAAGATATACCTCTGCACCATTCACAACAGATGGGAGAGTGGTTTTCTGGCCTAGCAAGCCATTGGGACTCTGTGCCAAGACATAATTGTGCTGATTTGTGTACAGATTCCAAAACCTGTGTTTGATATGCAGACTGTGTGACGGTATGAAGGGTTAGAGTTTTGGCAATGTCAGGAATGCTAATGCATATGGCAAACAATACATTCATTGAAGAAAAAAGAAAGAATAGGTATATGAGGCTCAGAATTTAAAGTAATATTTAATCCATTACCCTGCCTCTTATCTTCTAAACACTTGTGTATACTTTGCCATCTGTCTTTGTATTTTAATCATAGTTGCTATTGTGAAAGGATGTTTCCCCCCTACACTGTTTAGCGCTTATGAAATTAGCACATTTTCTGTATTGCAGGTAGGTAACATAGTTCAACATTGGGACCTCTTTGGAATGGACCACAAAGTAGAGGGCAACAGCTAATTTGTCTGTTTAGTTGCAGGTAGGGCAAATGCCCTCGAAAACATTAATAATTTTGTTTTCTTTAAAGTAAGCCTCATTCTTTTCTTGTTTCATTTGTTACAATCACAGTCATTTCTGGTTTTATTTGTTTGTTTCATTATTCATATTTGTTTTCTATTTCTTATTCATTGTAATGAGAAATAGAGGCCAGATTTATACCTTGAGTCAAATCATTACAATCCTGTCATGTTAATGTTATATCCGTCTTGCGCATCTATATTTCTTAGGACATCCAATGACACTTGTTGCAGTATTCTGGATAATGTGGAAGAAAAAACAGGAAATAACACTATGAACATGTTATATGGAATGCGTAATTTGCCCCAACAATTATCAGTGCATTTCAATACCACTGTAAAGAAGCAGTGTAGATCTAGCCCCAGTTGCTCTTCTGTCTGTAACATCCATGTTTTCTATCCACTTGGCATGAAAGTTTTAGGCATCCTGGCACACCCCTCCTGCTGATCAGAACTGCGAAATTTATGGAAAGTGCTATTTTGAAACAATGAACATTAGCATTCTATAGTGTAACATTTAAGATAGTTGCAAATTGTTCCTAGGTGCAAAGTCTTTTTGGAAATGTAGAGATCCCAGCTATTGAAGAAGGCTTGTTTCAGCCCTGTCTCTTGAGGTACTAAGAGCATCATCAGACGGGGTTGGGGGAATCTCAATTCCCTACCATTGCTTCTCCACCCCTGCTCCTGTCCCACAATACTTCCTCTTTCTCCCTGGAAAAGAAAGAGAAAATAAACAAAGTCCACATGGCCCATTCAGGGGCCGGTTGTTGTTTTTTTATCATGCTGCTTTTCCTGCATGCAGCAGGAAATGGTGGCACATTCTGTTTCCTAAAAAAAAAAAAAAAAAAAAAAAAAGTTGGATTAAAAGGGGTCCATTTTGTGATGGAAAAAAGGCAAGAAGGAGCCGGAGGCATGCAGGAGACGGACATTGTCATCTAAAAGTGAGTGGGCGGTAGCGAGCATGCGATAAAACACTTGCATGATGAACCCTAAGTAGCATATTTGCACTTTAATATTATATGTTGGCTGGTAGCATTCACCTTTATAAGCTCGCACTTTTTAAAATTTAATAACCCATATCTTCCTTTTGCTCATTCTTAAAAAAGAAGCACAATGCCTGTTTGTTTGTTTTGTCTACGGGCTCTCATTTTTCCATCATGGCTGTTCAAACATAATTTCAAAATTCAGTTCACTATTGCTGAGTATTCACTGCTAGAGGCAGACTAAATCAGGAGTTTGCAAACTTTGTCATATGAGCTTCTCTAAGTCAAGTCTCTCACAGTATAATAAGACAAAGTGGATTGCAGAGCTTATTCTTGTTCTTGGAATGGGCCAGGCACGTTGAAAAAAAAGATTGGGGGCAGGGAAACAGCAATATTACATAGGGTCATGGAGTGCTCTTAAAACTTCAGATAAATAACAAAAAAAGTATCCATTGGGAATTGATCCATCATACTAAGTAAGTATCATCAATCAGCACAATCAGACAATGTTGGAGCAGGTCTGTATTCTGCCCTTTGGCCCAGTCAAAATATATGAAATACGTACAATATATGGGGTAGCCACTTATAAGTCTCCAAAAAAGAGAAAATGCATCACCCAAAAGGATTTGCATAAAATTTATATATGCTAATTTATGTGTAGAGATGGAAATTGAGCCATGATTATTATAATTTAAATAGAGGGGTAGTACATCTCACCCTAGTGTGGAAGACTGTGACTGTAAGTGACCTGTGTGCTTGTTTAGTCTGCTGTGCAGACTTTTGTTGATACACAACTTCAAAGCCCAGTTTTTCCTTTCTATGGTTCTTTATCTTTAAACTGGTCTTGGGTGGGACTGTCCATCAAATAGAGGACACCTTCAAAATAGAGCAAGTCCTCGTTCAGCTTTTCAAGTAGAGGACTGTCTTCTGTAAAAGAGGACATACGGCCACTGTAATAATATCTATGGGGCTAAGAGTTTGTGACTCCGATAACAACTGCTCAGTAGATGGGCCCAGCCACTTCAAACATAGAAAACTTTGGGATTAAATGGACTATTAGTCTAAATGGACTATTAATCTTAGTTAAGCCCAAATGCAGAGACAAACAAAAATATAGAAATTCACAGTTGTAAAATTTTCCCATCTAAAGAATTACGTCAATTTTTGTTATTGTCAAACATATTGTATATATTCCAGGTATAAACATCAGTTGAAAACAGAAATGTACATATATTCTGATACTCTATCACTATCCAAAACAACCATATTCTTCTATTCATGTAGTTTATTTCTTAGTTAGGTGTGTTTATTAGAGGGAATGGCTGGGAGAAAGAGGAGTTTCTTTTGTCATTATTTTTCAATAACTGTTATAGCAAAATGGATAGGCTAAAAACAGATGGTCATACAGATATTTCAGTGGGCCTGCTGTAAATTTGACAAAGTCTGGATCCAGCTCTATGTTTTGAAAGCTCAGTAAAAAATAAGGTTAAGAAAAATGCTCTTCAATATAGTCATTTTTTGTTCATTGAGTCCAGATTGACAGATCTTGGTGCAGATGGTTAAAATTAACATGGTTGCCCCCTTTTGATTTTTAATAAGGACGTTTTGACAGAAGTCGTTGAACTGAATGGTGCAAGGGTGGCAGCAATTGCATGAAATTTGCATTTTCTCTTGTCCAATCTGCTAGACTTAAAGAAACAAGAACACTCAAACCAATGTTGTATAAATTAAGAAAAAAAAACCAAGCTGCAGAAATCCATTTAATGAACTGTCACAAAATTTGGGTTATTACAACGAGAAAAACAAACCTTTTAGATCAAATTTACATTAAGCAATACGTCTCTTCTCTCCCCTCCCCCCCCCAGTCCAATTTCTGCGGGTTATGGTCCATTTGGGACTGATGTCACACATTTATATGGAAATTGTGTTCCTATTTATGACACAAAAAAATTATGTAGCTAGAGTTTATTGCATATAGTAGGGACATAAATAAATACCCTGCATGTGATAACATTAAAGCGGGGTGGGGGGTGGGAGAACATTTCTAGCAAAATGTTAATTGAAATATATGACTGTTGAGTGATTACCTGCAAAATAAAAACACTGGTGATCATTTTTATTGATTTTAATTTTAAACTGAAGAATGACATGCTTCCAAGATAACAGCATAACACACCAAAGTTCCGATGATAACTGACTGGCCCAGCTGGCAACTGTGACCTATCCAGAATAGCTACATGTCTGACTATTAATCTTTCTTTAAACTTACAGGGTAATTAATAATACACCATCTCTGGTTAATATGTCATAATTATTAAATGAAAGAACAATTATTGCTCTTCACACTATCTTAGGTTGGACACATAGAGGCCATATTCACAGTCCTGATTTAATCAACTACAGTGTGAACAAAATGCAGCCACGTGCTCTCCTCTTCGCGTGAGTGAAGTAGGAAGGGGAGCGCTTCATGGGACATCCAAACCCAGAATTATGGTTGTACAACCGCATATACTATGATATAACAATAAACCCTGGTTCAAACCTAGGGCCTGTCTTGACAACCACGAATTGATGCAGCGAGCCCCTAAAACCCCGTGGTTTTGCTCCTGCAGGGTTGTCCCTACACCAAGGAGTGTGGGCTTTGCATCCATCAAAGGAGGAGCTGCCGCTGCTGTGCCACCACCCTTGCCTGTCCCTCCCCCCCAACTTGTGGGGCTTTCCATTGACAGCCAAGGAAATGGAGGAGAACTTCACTTCTCCCCATGCCAGAGGCAGCGTGGGGGCGTTCCAGTGGCCATTTGGCTTGCCACCCACCTCCTCCCCCTGCCCAGGCAGATGGCAACCAATCAGGATCGCCAGACAGCTACGCCTTGCTCTAGATGCGATGTCCTCACTTCGCTGCGGGGGGAAATCCGGGGTGAGTCCCCAACTTTTTTGTTTCAGAGCTTCGGGGGGAAGCCCCGGGATGGCTCCACAGTGGTTGCTGAGTCGTATAAGTGCCTCAGTGCCACCACGGGGCTTTCCCCAGATATAGACAGACCCCCAGTTTATATCCCTGGCTTGTTCGGGCACGCTTAACCATAATTCCGGGTTAAGATGTTCCATGAAGCTCTCTTCTTGCTGGTTTGTTTATCCACTTGCACATAGTGAGTAACGATACAAGAGCAAATGCATGCACCAGGACTATGCTTGATCACATCATGCCTTTTTAAGCTAGCATTCCTGACTGATTGTTATGTTTGAATGTGGACAGAGACAAGAAAGTGGCATGAAACAGGAATGGTTACTGTACATACTCATCTGAAGGCTTTGTGGAGCTTCAAACCCTGAAAAATGAGTTTGACCAGTGGCAACACTTGGACCGAATGAATTGCTGTCTTCGCTATTAGAAAAAACGCTCTTGTCTTTCATCTTCAACTCACTAAGGGCGCAATCCTATGCATGTTTACACAGAAAAGCCCCCTACAATTCCCAGCATACCTCCAGCCAACCCTGCTTCTGAACCAATCCTTGAAAACGGTTCAGAAGCTAATACAAGAACAGAATGTAGCACCACATCTCCTGATTTGGATTGGCATTAGGGAACAGCCTGTTTAGGGACCTGTTAGCTGCTTTGGGGAACTGCAGTGTTTGTTAGTTGCTTGCCAAGCCAATTCAAGGTGCCAGTTTTAAATTATACAGCTTGCATTTTGCCTGTCTCAGGAGTGCATTTCTTCACATGAGCCTTCTGGTCAATTGCTGCATCAGAGCAGCTGCTTGGTGTCTTTAAGTTAGGCCCTGGGGTGAGGATATCTAGGTTGTGGTTATCATATGCTCTGGAACTCATTACAGAAGAACACCCACCTTAGCTCATCCTGAAGACTTTAGAAAGTTTTTTTAAAAATTCTTACACTCATTTTATTATTGAAATGTATCTAGGCCTGTAATTACACAGTTTTAACGTCTTTTATATTTTATTGCTTCCTATTATTAAAGTGATTAGTTTTTCTCTGTCTCTCTTTCTCTTTCCATCCCTCCCCTATTCTGTGTAATCTTCTAATGTTGCTTTTATTGTATTGTATTGTATTTTAATTGTATTTTTATGTAGTGGATACCTGAATATAAAGTATTGAACTTACTTGCTAACTAGACTCTGGAGTCAGGTATAAAAAGAATACAAGCCTATGATTGGCAGGGGATGAAAGAGGAATATAAAATTTAGCTGAATGAGTTCATGGATGCCAAAATTGACATCATCTGCAGAGCCAAGACAAAATCATTATGCAGAGAGCCTTGTACTGAAGGCCTGGTTCTCACAGAGGTGGTTAACTTCACACTTCAGGTGTGGCTTCACATGTCGCAATGTCCTCCCTCCCCACTCATAAAATAGAATACTAGCATGTCGGAGAAGGCTGAGCTAGAAACCTTGTTTTGTATGTATATAGGGTGTGTGCGTGCGTATGTGTAGGACCATTCTGTTATGTGAGCCCCCTACCTGCAATCTGAAATGGCACAGACCAGGCACAGGTTAACCATTTCTGTGAGAATAAAGGCTTAGTTCTGTCAACACCATCTATTGTAATCCCCTTAGCATAATTGTGTCTTGTCTACGCACCAGACCAGTAGCCTTGGATTTCTTTCCAGCTGTATGCAGAAAGCCCATGTGGATTTTGTAGACATAAAACCAGAATGCCATGCTAGAATCATGAAACCAAAGCATTCAGCATTAAGATGTACATGATCAAAACTATTATCTTGCAGCAACGTTTGTGACTATGTAGGCACATTTTCCAGCTACTACAACTAGGGAAATTGCTATTAACTGTAATTGATTTATTCATTATATTTTTACATGTGATACAGTGATACTCAGAATGGCAGTCTCTGCTTAGGTGAGCTGCAGTAGAAAAATTGTCCCAAGCATTATTATTTTTTTTACCAAGAAGTATTATTTGTTCTTCTGTTAAAGACTCATCCGAACATGTTGGAAACCATATCTATTGTGCAGATGCCCTCTTTTTTATAATCTGAAATAGCTTCCATGTTACCTCTGTAGAGAGAAATGTTTGATACTTAAAGGGGTACATTGAACAAATTATAGTTCTAGCATGCCATTGCTATTTGAATACATTTATACCACCTCATAGCTGAAGCTCTCTGGGCAGTTTACAAAGATCAAAACAGCGGACATTAAAAACAAATATATGAAATTTAAAACCATAAAAAGCATAAAAACAGACAATATCCATTTAAAGCAGCTATTCTGGGGTCAGTTAAAAAAACTCAGCATATGCTGTCAAATGCCTGGGAGAAGAGAAAAGTCTTGACCTGGTACCGAAAAGATAACAATGTTGGCACCAGGCAAGCCTCGTCAGGAAGATTGTTCCAGAATTGGGGAGCCACCAATGAAAAGGCCCTCTCCCTTATTGCCATCCTCCGAGCTTCCCTTGGACTAGGCACCCAGAGGAGCACTGTAGATGTTGAGCATAGTGTACGGGTAGGTTCATGTCGGGAGAGGCATTCTGTCAGGTATTGTGGTCTCAAGCCATGTAAGGCTTTATAGGTAGTGGTCTCTTGTCATATTCAGTGCAAAGCTTGATACCTACAGTTGTTGCAGGCCCCAGTTTTGTGAGATTTTTTTCTCTTGTTTGCCCTTATTTTCATTAGCTTGATATTCAAGTTCCTGTCAGGGGTTGATAAGCTAATTTAAGTTTACTACATGGAAGAGCAAAATGATGAAAAGGTCACTAGGATTAGTATACTCTGTTTTAATACTGTAGGCCTGGATAAATTTACTTCTATATGCA
Organism: Elgaria multicarinata webbii; assembly: GCF_023053635.1. Taxonomy (NCBI): domain Eukaryota; kingdom Metazoa; phylum Chordata; class Lepidosauria; order Squamata; family Anguidae; genus Elgaria; species Elgaria multicarinata. Next base: position 41,103,759 of record NC_086175.1, on the reverse strand, counting down.
AAATTCTGCAAGTGTCGGCTTTCAAATATCTTATAAAAGCAGGATAACTAATTGGATTGACAAGGAAAACATGCTGCATGCAACAGATTGCATTTTAGACAGCTTGTCGAATAAAGCTAACCCTTTTAATAGTTGAGTCTCTAAGGAAACTTGGCAAATTGTACACTGCTATTGAAAATTATTTTTAGTTCTGATGTAAAGCATTCTAACTTCTTTGAAATGTTCTATTGTTCTCAGTCTTTTACAAAACAAGTAGAGAAGCCTAACTGTATAGAGATTAAAGAACTGTGCGAGCTATGGTGTTTTTTCCTCCCTGAGAATAGTGAATTAGTTGAAAATGATGGGGTGAACTTTATTAAGACTTCAATACTATATAGTTTTTCCTGGCAGTAAGCTTCATTGAACTCATGGGGACTTACTACCGAGGAGACATATATAGGATTGCATGGTGAGTTGTCTTCATCATATCAGTTTATACGATATGTTCCATATTGCTGGCTAAAAGTAAAGTAAATAGAAATTGTGCATCCCCCCCTCCATCCCCCCCCCACATGTATACAATATGTGTAAATGTCTGAGAAGTTAAGTTTTGCCTGTCACAGCAGTAATAGCGAGAGTAATTTTAACAAATGTTTAAAATGAATTCATTTTAATTTTAAATAAATGAAATATTTTAATGAGCAAATGTAATTAGTTTAAGCAATAAACTGGATGCCTACACTTTTATTCATGGTAGATGTATCGATTATAAGTTAATTTATCACTTTCAACATGAACAATTTCCAAAATGGAGATTCCTTTCCACAGAATTTTTTATTTTTTTTATTTTTTAAGGGAGCAGTTATCTTTCAAAGAAAACTGCAAGCCCACTGAAATGGCATATTTTCCTGGCAAAAATGAACTACACAAAAATCCAGCACAGAGCCAGTTTTATGTTTTTTTACTATGATCACTGTGAATTCAAATGTCTATTGTGTGAAAGCACTATTGCATGGAATGGTTTGCAGTCATCATATATTACCTCCAAATAAGCATTGTCAGCTGATTTATGACATCTCAGTCTCAATCCTAAAAGGCACTTGACAGAATTGCCCAGGAAGTGAATTTGGAGATGGTTCCAAAGGAAGTGGAAAGCTATAGGAAAATAAGTTTTCTTCCTCACCTCATCCGCTCTCTTTCACCCTCTGAGAATTATTGCTGGTTCCTGCTTGTAATGAAATGGAGTGATGTTAATGCTTCAATCATCAGCGGTGTGTGTTCATCTGATTTACAGGAATAATGACGATGTCTGCATTTGTTTTATTGATTGGTTATGGTATTTTATCATTTCTATCCTGTGAACTGTTTTGAGATATGTATTTTTTTTTAAGAAGTGGTATAAAAACCTTGGGAAATAAATAAATAATATTGTGTGTGTGTGTGCTTTGTAGACACTAAAGAGAAAAAAAGGAATAATAAAATGAGGGGACATCCCGTGTTAGGGCTTCAGAAGACCAGGATATTAAAACTTTGTTTCAATAATAGCAATCTGCATTGCTATGGAATCTGTGAGTAACTCATTAATGGTGTAACCCCACATTTGTCTATTCAGAAATAAATCACATTAAGTTCAATGGGCTTACTCCCAAGTTAGTGCATATAAGATGGTGACCTAAGGCTTACCTTAGGAGTAATTCCATTGAACTTAGTGGGATTTATGTCTGTGTAGACATGTACATGATTACACTGCAAATCTTGACAACTCTCAAGAAAATATTTCATAGTAGAAACAATGGACACTTATTTTATCTTTAAGGAAAAAAGAGAAGGCAAACAATGAAGGCACTGGCTACTATTGGCAAGAAGTATACTAGAACTTTATACTTATTTATTTAGTTATTAAAATGTGTTTAGTATAAGTATTTGAAAGTCATATAATCTACTGAGTGTGCAATCCTATGCATGTCGGGTTTAAGGCCTGGTTTTGGCACAGAAACAGCCTTGGTCGCCCTGTATGATGACCTACGTCGGGAGAAAGAGAGAGGGAGTGTGACTCTGTTCATTCTCCTTGAGCAGGGGGTGGGACTCGATGGCCTTGTAGGCCCTTTCCAACTCTGCTATTCTATGATTTCTCAGCGGCTTTCGATACCATCCACCATGCTATCCTTCTGGGATAAATGGCTGAGTTGGGAGTGGGAAGTATTGCAGTGGGTCCACTCCTACTTGACAGGGCAGCGCCAGAAAGTGGTGCTTGGGGAACATTGCTTGGCCCCATGGATTCTCCAGTATAGGGTTCCACAGGGGTCTGTCTTGTCACCCATGGTGTTCAACATCTACATGAAATCATTGGGTGTGGTCATCCGGAGTTTTGGACTGCATTGTCATCAGTACGCTGATGACATGCAGCTCTATTTCTCCTTATCTTCATTGGGTGAGGCTGTGCTGAACTAATGCCTGGCTGTGACAATGAACTGGATGAGGGCTAATAAACTGAAAATCCAGACAAGACTGAGATGCTGTTAGTGGGTGGTTCTTCTGACTGGAGAGAGGGTGTTCAACGTGTTCTGGATGGGCTGCACTCCCCCTGAAGGAGCAAGTTTGTAGCTTGTGGTTTCTCCTAGAACCATCTCTGTCACTTGAGGCTCAGGGGCCTCAGTGGCATGGAGTGCCTTCTACCAACTTCGGTTGGTGGCCCAGCTATGCCCTTATCTGGACAGGGATAACGTGGCTTCAGTTGTCTATGCTCTGGTAACCTCCAAGTTAGATTACTGCAATGCAATCTACGTGGGGCTGCTTTGAAGATGGTTGAGAGCTGCAGCTTGTGCAAAATGCAGCATCCAGATAACAGAAACCAGAAGGTTTGAACATATAAGACTGATTCTGGCCTGCTTACATTGGCTGCATGTATGTTTCAGAGCCCGATCCTGTGAGAGGCAGAGACTGTATAGGAAGGTTTGGTGTGGGTTATTGAGATTGAGAACAGTAGTATTATATAGTGCAACCTTGTAAGAAAGAACTGACAGAAACCAATGCGCTTAGAACCTTGTAACCATACGCATTTGAACTGAGGAAACCAATAAGCTTATGTACATGCACTTACTTACGTTAATAAATTCCTATTAATTAAAACAACTGGTGTGGTCTGTGGAGGAGTGATGGAGGAGAGAACAATTAATGGTGGCAGCGGAATGGGAAAATGAGGGCTAGGTTGCTGGACTGTGGAGCCTAAAGAATAAAGGTGAGACAGGAGTGACGGCAGTAGGCCAAAACCCTCACACACACATCAATAGCACAGGGGGGATTGAAGTGGTCTTTGGTGCTAGGGGCGTGGATAGTCCTGTCAGGTAGCTTGTGAGCATCTCAGGTGAAGCCAAGACGACACCGGTGGGCAGGACATCACAAGCTTTGAATACCATTGAAGTAGACCAGCCATAGCTGATCTGTATTTCTTGTTTAGTGGGAAGAAAACTTCACTTGTTCACTTTTTTTTTGGACTGGCCTAGATAACATTTAACTTGCTGTATGCAAGGGAGCAGTAGGATTTCCCTCAGCCTGTTATAAAAAGAATTTCTTAATTAGTAGGTCTTGGTGTGCTGATGTTTGAACACATGCAAATCAGTTGGGACACCAGAGAAGAATCTTCTGATGGAAATTTCTTTCACAGATAATTTCATCATGTATTCCTTTGTGTATTCACAGTTATGTGAAATACTAAAAGAGAAAAATCTTCCAGGTTCCACCCTATGAAAATTAACCAACAGGCACATACCCAAGACTTCTAAAAAAGCCTTGCTATACTCTTGATTTTATTAATCTTTCTCAGAATTTTTATCATTTAAATATTTTATAAAACAGTAGAATTAAAAAAAAGTAGATAAGTCTTGTTATCTAATAACCTGGGGCTCAGAGAAGTTCTGGTGGCTGCTTGGGGTGTGGCTGTTGTTTGTTTCATCTTTGTTTATTTACCAGCTCAGTTGTTAAACCCCACTTCCCTAAGCAATGAAAAGCCCTTTCATGGTGATGAAGATGGCAAAATGCACAACACCATGTATCTCATCACTTATTCATGGCATTTGGCAGAAGGTATTGTTATGTTGTGAAGCCTGCGTCTTTGTATTTGATAGCTGCTGAAAGGACCGACAAAGGCTCCAACTTTTGGATTAGACAGCGCTTTATTGCTTTGGTCAACAACATCATTGTGGTAATGGGCCACCATTCACTGTTATGCAGTGGTGTAGTGAGAGGGACACAATTCCAGTCTCCATGTTAGAGCCCCTTCCTATCTCATCTCTAGAGTAGCCAACTGGCTGCCCTTCCCGTTTCTGTTTCCCCCTCTTCTTTCTGTACTTCATACCCATGTTTTCTTCCACTTTGCCTATACTGTTCAAATGGGTGAATATTTATTTATTTATTTATTACGTTTATATCACACCTTTCCAAGTCCATGTATCCAGATTTAGTCATGTGAGACTGGTGGAAGCAGACTTCCGTGCCCCTTTCTTCCCTTGGCAACTTCTCCCCCCACCTTCAAATGCTATACAGAGGGTGTGGGCTTTCTGCTGAAGGGAATAAGCTGTGGTGCTTGAGAGAGGGGGGATCAATGGAAATCAGGCACAGGCACTTTCCTGTGGCAGGTCCTGCATCTAATCCATACACACACACACAAACATAATTTACCTGATTGAAAGTTCTATGTATGAGAAGTGAACAGGAAGTTGAAGAGATTTGGAATAGCAGCTGTTGGATATGAATCACTTAGGCCATAGCTAGACCTAAGGTTTATCCCTGGATCGTCCAGGGGTCAAACCTGTTCATCTAGGTGACACAGAGGGGATCCAGTGCTCAGGCAGGGGCGAACCCTGGATGATCCCAGGATAAACCTTACGTCTAGCTGTGGCCTTTGTTTCACTAAAATCCTGACCATTTTCAGTCTGGGTTCAGGCTGGTTTTGGGACTGAACCACTCTTGATCACCTTGATGGGTGACCTTTACTCCTTTACTAGGAGTGGGACAGGGATGGAGGGGTGTTACTTGATCTTTCTGTAGTTTTTGATACTATTAATAATGGTTTCTCCTGGACCAATTTCATGGGATGAGTGTCAGAGACACCGTTCTCTGGTGGTTCTACTCCTATCTGCAGGAATTATTTCAGAGAGTAGTTTTGGGTGAGTACTCATTAGCCCCGAGGTGTTCAACCTGGGGGACACTATTTTGTCTCCAGTACTAATTAACATCTATATGAAGTGGTTGGGAGCAGTCATTAGGAGATTTGGAGTAAGGTGCCATGAATATGCTGGTATCGCTATACCTCTGTAATGTCTGAATCACCAGAGGCTGTGCAAGCCTTGGAACAGAGCCTGAATGCACTAGCTGTGACTAATACATTGGTAACCTCAGAAATGTCCTTTATGTGGGGCTCCCCTTAGGGTTGGTGTTGAAACTGCAGTTATGGGTGTGGCTTATCACCAGTGTGTTATACTTATACTGAGGGAATTGCACTGGCTGCCTGTATGCTGCCTGGTCAGGTTTAAGGCCCTATACAACTTAGGTCCAAGATACTTAAGAAATTGCCTGAACCCCCTACTTGGCTGTTTGACTGCTGTGCTCATCAGGACAACCCTCCAGGTGGTGCCTAAGATTTTGGAGGTCTGGTCCATGATGTTTTGGAATAAGGCCTTTAGTACCATAGTGCCCTCTCTTTGGAACTCTATAAATTAGACAGGCAACGACCTTCCTGGGGGTTTGGCGCCTACTGAAAACATGTTCGAAGAAGTTTTCCCCATAAGCGTCTTGTCCTCAGCACATGGTAGTAATATACAGTATTTTATTGTGATTTTATACTGCATTGTTTTGTATATCACCTAGAAATTTATTTTAATGCGAACGATTCATAAATATCATTAAATAAATATAATCAATCACCACTTGCATACTTTTCCATGAAGCTTTGCATCTTCACTTTCTCAGTCTTTTCTAGTTGTTTTTGCACAGTAATTTCCATATGGAGATGTCAATTTAATTTAATTTTTGTTTATAAGGCAGCTAAAGCTGAAATTGTGCACCTGCATCGCAGTACAGTTGCAATGAGAAGCCTGGAGTTTGCTGCAATAGAATGAATAATAATGTTTTTGTGAAATCTCCTGAATTCTGTATAAGAAGTTGATGATAGATATTTGAAGCAGTGGGTGTGTATTTGTATAATATGACAATAAGGAATAGAATTTGTAAGACCTTAAAATACATTTTCATTCCTCCATATAAATAAAATTGTGAGACCTAATACACATTTTCATGACTCCATATAAATATATCAAAATATAGGAAGGTCACATACTGCCTACTGATAAACAGAATAGCACTGAGAAGCCTTGACTTATTTTGTAAGTGAGTGTGGTGGCAGAACTCAACCTTGCACAACAATCATGGAAGAGCACCAAATTTACACCCTTTGTGGACTAATACAGAGTGATTATTTTCAGACATGGAGGCATGTGGTATTGCACATGTGTGGACACGTGCAGCCCATTTAGCATGGTATAACACACCATGACTCATAGCAAGTGTTACTCAGTTCCCGCTTAAAGATACTCATCCATACATTTGATGACACAGATAAGGAACTTGTCATAGAAGGAGAAGAGGTACTTCGTATACCAATAGAATGTGACTATCATTCACTGTTCCCATGAAATCATGAAAAGGCAATCCCTATATGCATGTAATACATGTCAGACAACATAATCATCACAAGAAACTCATATATACCATTGACACCGATATTGTGTTGTCTGTAATGGTGGCACAGACACTTTCTGATGTTCTGATGATGTTCTGTCGTTCACTTTTGGATCAGGAAAAAGTTTCCACTTTCTGGCCACTCATGCCTTGGGCCTGAGAAATCAGGTTCTCTTCCAATGCACTTACAGCAGGGTGGACAACTTGACACTCTCCTGATGTTTTGGCCCACAACTTCCCTCATCTCTCACCATTGGCTATGTTGCCTAGGGGTGATGGAACTTGTAGGCCAAAATATCTGGAGGACTGCAAGTTGCCCACCCCTGACTTACAGGATGTGATATTCCACCATCATTTGCTGAGCATGGAGAAATAACTGCCTGGTCCATGCTAGGACAGAATTTACTTATGCACTACTAAGATTGGCATTTGTTCCGAAACTCTGTGTTAAAGGCAGCCTAGAAATAATTTTAGATAGGTAGATAGAATTTCAACAATGCAGGTTGCTGCATGTAAAGAGGGCAGTCTACTAGGTGGTCATGTCTAGTGCCAGGCATTACTTCCAAGGCCTGTATTTCTTTCCCCAACAAGTTGGGGGGCTGGATTCAGATAAATGATGGTAGACTATATGAGCCCCTTGGATGACTCTCCGTGAAGCTTTCAAGATTTACTATGAGCTGCTCCTTCATGGGAGCATGAAAGAAGCTCCAGCAATAAAGTTCAATAACCTGAAACAACCTTGTTATTGTTTGGCCTATGTTCAATTCAGATGTTAGTTAAATTAAAAATTAATATCAGTTTTTAAACGTATGCCCAAATTTATACTTGATTTCTAAGCCTGGACACTATTATATGTGTATGATTGTTCAAAGCTATCCTGTGTGTTTAATGGTTTTATGAACAGTAGTCATATAGTTTGATATATATACTGCTGTGTTTTATACTATCCTAAAACTGAGACATTATTTTAACTGGCTGCACATTTTAACACATGCCTACGTATCTGAAAATTACCACTATGTATTATACACAAATGGTGTAAATTTGGTGCTTTTCTGAAAAAAATGCACTTTCTCCATGAAAGTGTATGTGTGGGGATATTGGCAACTTTCAGGACTGGGTGAATTTGAAGGCCTGTTGGGTGGGGATTGGACTTAATTTAAAGACAAAGTGGTCAGGACTGATTCATGTTATTCTGTGGATCTTACATGGGGAAAAGAGGTGACTGCCCGCATTGGTTCATGGGGGTAGGGATCTTCCCCCCACCCCCCGCCCTCTAAGAAAGCCTCTGGGAATGACACCATTTCATAATGTAGTGTGGTTCCTATGGGGCATTGTGGCTCAAATTCCAAAGAGAATACTGCTGGGCTGCTGTGGTAATTTTTCCACTTAAGATTTCACCACTCCTAAAGATTAATCCAATATTTGAGGGGTGTTTTTGCCACCTAAACGTAACTAGAGTGTCCAGGCCAAATAGCTCGGTCCAGCAATAGCTAAGATATACAATCTATTTCAGAATAGACTCTCTTCTGTTTTCTGCCCTGCCATTTAATTTTTTAAAAAAGTTTTAAATTCTGACTTTTGTACGTTGTGGTTTTAATTGTGAACTGCCCAGAGAGCCTTGGCTGTTTGGCAGTATAAATATGATGATGATGATGATGATGATGATGATGATAATAATAATAATAATAATAATAATATCATGTAAATCCCAAATAGCCCAAGACAGGTACACAACACAATTGTATGCATGAAAGTAAATTCAACTGTGTTTAGTGAGGCTCACTCCCTAGTAAGGGTGCTTAGGATTGCAGCTTCAAAAGCATTTTTAATATAATGTGTAAAAATGCTCTTTATAGAAGTATCTCAAAACTCTGATATGAAGAAAATAAACCTAATTAAACTGCCAGGATGCAATAATGACTAGTATGTATTGTTACTTCTTTGCAAAACTCTGCAAAATGAATCTGACTGAATAATCTTCCTCTCTCTCCCTCTGTCTCAGAGAACATTATTTTCATGCTATTAAGCAGGCATTGCCAATAATTATTTGTCCTTTCCTCTAACAAGTACATCTCCGCTGTGATCTGAATCTGAAAGGGAACCGTGTCTGATGCCAAAATACTAACAGTTTTGAGGTATCGAGAGAGAAATCACAAGAAATATTTGCTCAGGCATTCAGAGTAAATATTGAACTATTTCTTTCAAAATGATCCCAATATAGGAAGCAAAAACATGAATGCAATAATTTCTGGTGTGCTGTCGCTTCTGTGACAGAACTGAATACATAAATATAGATAGGCTAAAGAAGAAGATGAGACAATGCCACTCATTTTGAGTTCAAATCTAAAAATAATAATGAGTGATGACTGCTGTTTCAGTAAGTGATATAAGATAATATAGACTTCTAAACTTCTTTTAAAATAATGGGTTCAATTTTTTTTAAAATGTTCCTGCATAATTATGCTATTTTGTCACTCTGGATTTTTTTTTGTCTGGAAAATAAAATAAAAACACAGTCAGAACCGCACCCCACCCTGCCCCCACTCTATTAACACAATGGTTGTGTTTGGACAATACAATAGTCCATGGTGAGGTAATAATTAACTCAACAGTTGTTTATCTAGGGTCTACTCACTACACGGCATGATAATAATAAACCATGGTCTGGATTAGGATCAGCGTTGAGTTGACTATTAGCTCGTCGCCCCGCCCCCCCCAAGTCCTCCTGCTGGACTTGAATGGCAGCCACTGCTTTGACTTCTCTTGCTTTGTGACTCTGCGGTTGACGAAATAACGATGGCTGAGGAAATAACCAACGGTGCCCTCCACACAACACAATAACCAACGGTGGTTCAAATAACCAATTCTGTACATCGTTGGTTATTTGCTTTGGTTATTTTGGCCAAATAACCAACTGTTGGTTAAAAAACCACACAACACAATAACCCACAGTGGGTTAAATAACCAACCTTTGACTATTTAAACCACTATTGTTGGCTGAACCCAGTCAGTATGAAATTTGGCTGCATCATTCCTTTTGCCAGAGGATGTGGTCCATTAAAGGAGACCAGGTCTTTTATCTGTTCTTTAATAATTGGGCACTGGCTAGAGTTTATTTAGTTTAAAGCTTAAATATGGAAAATTTTGTTTGAGAGATAAGTAGGTTAATTGATTTTAAACAATTCTCATTAAGAGAGCCAGGCATATTGATTGGAATACATAGCCATATGCAGCTATTCATGTGCCTGTAACACAGCTGCCTATGACAATTGTTTGTGTGAAGCTGTTTCTGGCATGCTGGAGATGGTTTCAGTCACAGCTTTCAAACCCTTTTTCTTCCATTAAGATTCCTATCCAATAATTAAACCTAATTTGTATTTGCCATTGTGATTTCAGTGGGAGTAATTTGTCTTAAGTTTGTGTTCCCTTGTTTGTAGATCAAATTGTACGTCCTTTTCATTTAAGAATTTTTTTATTCTCTCAACTTTTCCCCAATAAGAACAGTTATGCTGACTTGGTACAAAGCAGAAATGTTGTGGAGGAATTGTGAAATAATGACTATAAACTGCTTTGCATATTAAGGTTGCAATCCTATATTCAATTTCCTAGGAGTAAGCCCCATTGAATTCAATGGAACTTACATTTGAGTAGACATCAGGCTAACTTTAAGGGTCTGGGTTAGGACCCTGGTCTTCACTTCAAGGTCTACAGGCCATTGGCAGCTCAATAAAGCTCAGGAGGCAGAGAAGGAGGAGCAGTGAATTGTGCGCTCCACCCTGTCAGGAGGCATGCTGCTGCTGTGCTCCTTCCCTTTATGGAAGGAGGGCTATCCCTGGAGGTCATCATACAGGCCATCTCCAAAGACACCCCTCCTCCCACATGCCTAATTAGAGTTGGGTGTGGTCACCTCTCTGAAGAGCTTGGTCAGCTGTTTTTCTGGCTGAAACAGCTGTTCTGAGAGTTTGGGCTCATCTACACAAAGCAAGATTTTCCACTATGAAAGTGGTATGAAAGCAGTATATAAAAGGCAGGAGCCACGCTACTGCTTTATAGCAGTATTGAAGTGTGCTGCTGGATCTACACTACTGCTTTATAGCGGTACTGAAGTTCACTGACAACTGTTGGGGCCCATGACACATCTACACCAAGAAGGATATAACACCATAAAAGTGGCATGAAAGCAGTATATGGTATGTGTCATGGGGCCCAACAGTTGTCAGTGCACTTCAATACCGCTGTAATGCAGTAGTGTGGCTCCTGCCTTTTATATAATAGAATGTCCTGCTTGGTGTAGATGAGCCCTTTGATTGCCATGTAGAGTAGGCAGCAATAGCAATGAGGTGTGGAGGCAGACCAGGTGGACAGGGAGGAAAGAGACAGACAGGCAGGTGGGAGGAGAAAGACAAGGGCAGGAGCCACACTACTGCTTTGTAGCAGTATTGAAATACATTGACAACTGTTGGGGCCCATGACCCATACCGCTTTCATACCGCTGTATCCTGCTTGGTTTGGCTCTTGCCAAGGTGAGCAAGGGGGAGGAGGGAGACAGATGCATAGGGTGTGGGGAAGATGGGTGGGGAGGAGGAATACGGACAGGGGAGGGGAGGGAGAAGGTGCAGCTCTCAGGCAGGCAGCTGAGAAGAGATGCAGACATGGCAGTGAGAAGGGAGACAGACCCCGCAGGTGGAGGGCAAAGGGTGGCTATCACTGATTTGGGGTTTGTTTGTTTTCCCATATGAAAAGTAATGAAGACCGGAAGTGGTCTTGGTGAATGTCTCATAAACACATTAAAATATAGACTATAACAGCCTGAGTGCCTTCTTTGGCTGAAAGGGCCTTGATAATGTTTATTAATATAGTCAAACACCCCTTTGTGTATTATCAGTCATCACCACAAACACCAGGACATAAAAACACTGGCCACAGGAAAACACTGACATCTTAAAATTGACATTAAAGCCTGGAAAAACTGGAATACTCATTGTGCAAAAAGATTATACAAACACATTTTTAATTATATGTAAACAGAATTATGTATAGTATGGATTGTAACAAAGTAGTTTGTTATTTTCTAAATATTGCAATTTTATATTTATTTTTTTTTAACTGATAGATCCTTGATCTGATGTATTTAATTTCATAATGTACTCAATTCTAAACGGAACAGACACACTCTTCTTCAAACCATCAGTAATTAGGAAGATCTGGTGGTACTTCCAGAAGAGGATCTTATCATGCAATATCCCTGCCTCATTCATGGAATATTATAGGGTGGAGAGTTCAGATGAGGATGTCTTCCACTTGTAACCCTTCTGTGTTTTTCCACCTCTACTTATGTCTTTTTTCCTTCCACAAAAAAATCTGTTAAGGAGGAAAAGATGGAATAACTACACAATGCCATTTATTTATTTATTTCATTTATATCCCACCTTTTTTCCTCCAAGGCGGTGTATATAATCCTCCTGCTCTCCATTTTTTCCTCACATAAACAACCCTGTGAGGTAGGTTGGGCTGAGAGTCTGTGACTGGCCCAAAGTCACCCAATGAGCTTTCATGGCTGAGTGGGGACTAGAACCCAGATCTCTGACTCACAGTTCAACACTCTAGCCACTACACCACACTAGCTCTCAACTGGTAGCACTAGTAAATGGCCATTTAGAATCACACATGGCTCTCTTCAACCCATTGTGTGCCAATTATACATGATGGATCTCATGTGGAAGTGATGACTTGATTTCTCAAACCAGGATTAAAGACACACAAAAATTCCTCACGTGGCAACAGTACTTCACTTTGTGATGGCCCATTGATTCTGGCCTGAAACATAAACTCCTATTAACTCTGTATAAGGCTTTACCTGAATCTATATTTAAGAAGCCCAGAGGTATATATCGTATGCATAAATATTTATGAAACTAAAAGTATTTTATGTTCTATCAGTTTTGAAGGCATTCGAGGGATATAGCCTTGAAGCAAACTCATAGCTTGGATTAAAGTGATTTAGGCAAGTTCTCAAGTCCATCTAATAATCGATTTGAACATATCACAATCCTTCACACTAAACAGAAGGACAAGACAGGGATGTCTCTTTGATTTTGATCTTACTTTAAAACTGTTAGTAAAGGCTATTAGAAACAGTCCCAAGATACTGGGGATGCAGTTAGGAAGAAACACAAGACCTTTATACTTTGCAGTTGTTAATAAATGCTCTGAATACCAAATGCTGAAAATAAGAGTGCTATTGATGATTCTAGAAGTTTATAGAGCTAACTAGCAAATCAGATACTGTTTTTTAGTGGGAAAAATACTACTTTTATAAGCCCTATTAAAATTTCTCACATTCACTTGTAGTTAATGGTCTTTTCCATTTGACTGACCCAATGTAGGGATCTGGGAGCACAGCAAGGGGCTACAAAGTAACAACTACTAAGCTCTCCAACTTTGCCTGACTAACATGGTTAGCAATGTTAGTTTTGACAGAGTTGATCACCTGTTACATGACTGGATGAATTAAGTGTCCATACAAAGCCTTGTTCCCCCTTTCTTCCTTTCCAAAAAGGTGATCAGTGCTCCCAGGTAGTGTATGTGCCCCTGCCCACAACATGAACCTTTTCTTCCAGTGGTAGAGAGGATTGATTAGCACAAACCTGTTACTATATACAGTATGCTTTTGCTGGATTAAAGTGGCTGAATGTTAAACAGAAGAAGTGGTACATATTATTATCTTAGATTTAAATAGGTAGAAAAGCCAGTTTGTATCCATTTGAGTATCCTTTTAAAATGGAATATATTTCCAAGTTTCAGGGTCTGTCTTCATGGCACTGAGTTGGCGCACATCCCCCCCAAACCCCGCAGTTTCACTTACCTGGGGTAGTGCCAGGTAATCCCCATGCCAAGGAAGGAGCATGGCTTTCCGGCAGTCATCCGGGTAACCCCCCCTCCTTGTCATGACTTTTAGCAACTAATCTCCAGTCACCTTCTTCCAGAACCACACACACTTACACACCCCTGATTGGCCATGGAGCTAGGTCAGATGGCAGAAGAGCTGGGGTGACCTTGCTCCCACCAAATAAGTTGGGATAAATATAGCTGACACAGCACAGATTCGCAGCCACTGCGGGGCTTTGAGTGCATACAGGCAGCCTCTCATACTGGCTTCTTGTAACTCAAGTACTTTTTTTCTTAATTCAACTGTGCAAAGGACCTGATGCTATTAGCCTGAAGCAGTTGCAGAAATGTTAATCCCATGGCATTTTACCCTGCCATGGAAATACTACCTGCTGAGGAAAACCTTCCTCCAAAGCCATTGCTGCATATCCTAACTCAAGGAATTTGTACCAGACTTCTGTGCCGATACTGGACTCAAAATGCTAATTCAATATCATGGCTGGGTAACCATCAGTGTGATCCCCTTTCAGTGTTGGAAATGTAGACCCTTTCACATATTGCCCACATGAAAAGGGTGCCACATGATGACTGGGAAGTGGGGTCACACCACTGCCTCCACCCCACACATCAGGCATGCCCCTGTTCCCTGGCTGTTCATGGACCTCTGCAAAGATACTGTGAGCAGATGCTCACATGCAAGTTTCCTCTTCATAGATGTCTGCACTCACGTGTTGCTGTAGGTGGAGTGTGGCCAATGGTATGTTCCTGCTCCCAGGTCATCTTGTGGAGCCTCCTTTACATGGATCATCGGTCAAAGGGGGCTACTCTTGTATCACATTGTGGAAGTAGTAGTGCCAAAGCAGGTGATTAGACTGGGGCTGGGACAGGCTGCTAGCACTCATGTGATTCTGCGAGTTGTGATATGTGCCTTCTTGGCAACAATATGAAAACAGGAACAGGCAAATTGTACACTGATTTAGAATACTATCAAATTCTGGATTGCATTAAATACATAAAGGCTGAATTAACTCCAAGGAGTTGCATCTCTCCCAAGTTGGTGCCTAAAGTTCTGTGTCTCTACTGAACCATGGTAGCAGATGGAACAACATGTCACATGACATTAAACTGGCCAATTTATTATATATAAAAAAGAACATCCCAAGACAACTGTGAAAAACCAAGTTATAAATGGCTTTCAGAATGTATTGAACAGAAGTTTATGAAATCATATTTAATTCTCAGGACAACTTCGTTACTTGCAGGTTTCCTAATTTCCCAATGGTAATGGAAAAAAATGTCTTCCAAAATTGGGACTTGGTGTACATAGAAAGTTCAGAGGGACATGTGAAAAACGCATCCTCTGAAATACATATACTAATTTTCTCTAGTACTCATAGCTATGTAATTATTTGATAAATTCAGGATTTATAAAGGATAATCTAATTTACATGGACAATTAAAATATTTTAATATAATGTGTGATGGATTTCTTAGCTTAACTAAGACAATATATGAATATCACACTGAAGCCAGAGACTAGAACAGAGACAATTCAATGGGTATACATATAACAATTTATCAAAATGAATGGTCCTAAACCTAAGTATATATACTTTCATTTCAAATCTAGATGTATAATATCTTAGTTCTCAACATCTCTGACTTGTCTAGTAATGCCTCATTGTGTTTCCTGAATCAATGTTTTTGGTTTTGGTGGTGGGGAGAGAGGAAGCAAAACGTTTGTTAGCTGCATCTCAGGCAGTCTGAAAGTTGTTTCATTGGTAATCTTGTATAAGCAAATCTAGCCCTCCTTGTTCCACCTTAATCCTTCTAGGCTACCCCAAACAAACCCCAAAGGAGAAGCAAGGATAGAAATGTCTTGATGTAATTTTCAAAATGGACCTGTGTTTCAAACATCCAGATTTATAAACCTCGTTCAGACAGAGTATTTAGATTTCAGCCAGTTTACATCAAGATCAGTAGAAGTGGTGAAGTTGTTGAGGCTAAATCGGCTAAATTATAAGTGGTTCCGTCTGAATGGATTAACTGGCTTCAAGTATAAAGCAGGTAATCTTTAAAATCACGTATGCTATTCAAACATTTTATTTTGTATATTTATTTTATTGCCATTTCATTGCATAATATTCAAAATACCCTTTATCCAAATCTGAAGAGCCATTCATAAGTTAACAGAGAATATATATCAGAAATGTCTTGTTAAGTAATCTTGGTTATCTGATAAAGGAAGCACTTCTATTTCTGTTATATTCTCCGACCGTAATAACAGTGATGTAAATGAATAAAAATGAAAGATGTTACTTTCCAACATAAAAATCTAGATTTACTGTAAAAAATTTGGCTATAGATTTTTAAAATCACAGAAATAAATCTTAAAATGAAAAGGAGAGAAAAATGATTCAGATGAGGCATTGAAATGGCATAAAACATAACTCATGTATGAATAACAAGGGCTTTAAACAAATCTCCTTTGGAAATACATATTTCTGTACAGCAGCAAACATTGTACAGCTCACCTTTGTCTTGCAAGACACTTCAATTCATTGACTTGTATTGCTTTGTTGAAATCCCTTTTCTGTATTTTTTCTGAAGGTGATCGTTTCACCCAGAGCACATCAATTATAAATGTGCATGCATCATTTGAAGTTGATTTGCATGCTTATTGCAGTGAATAGACAAAAGAGCAAGCTACTGAAGAAAGCCTATAATGATGAAGACCCTTCTTGGACACTACCTTGATTTACGCTGTGGAGTTTGGGAGCAGGATTTCACAATGAAGCTTTTATGGCAGGATTAAATTGAATGACGTAACCTTTGAACTTGTTTTTATGTGCACAGATTCAAAGTAACTAGACTTTATCCAAAGTCACAGTGAACGTTAAGGACTTCTAGGTAGAAAAAAGGCATGTGTACAATGTAGGATCCCAGTACATTTATTACAGGACCAACTGAGCTATTTTATAAAACTGGGGATCTCTTGAAAGCACAGTTCTTAGTGTAATTTTGGACAATGCTTGGTATATTTACTGGAGTGGGATAGTCTCTCTATATTGGAGTCTGTAGAGGGGAAATATTTTACACAACCCATGTGTCCAAAATCCTTTAATATATGAATGCAGCTTTAGTTTGGGTGGATGCTTTACTGCATGCTACATAAGACAGAATTCGTTTTAATATAGGCAACTGAGTAGAATGTGAAGCAAGTGACATTGATGGATTTATTGAAAGACCTAAGTTGCTATGGTAATAAAAGCAAGGCCTGTTATACAGTTATTACTCATGTGAGCAGTGCTGGACAGCTTGTATGGATAAGGTCAGGTCTGGTCTTGACATCAGCGTTTATTATGAGAGTAATGCAGAGTAGGTTTTCTTTAAGATTGCTGAAGCAATATCGTCAGACTTTTTAATGGTTCCCCCCCATACACACACACATATACGCACACAAACTCCCGCCCCTCCAATGTTGATTTACCGTTGTACTGATTACACTATTTCTGAAACTAATAAAACATTTTCTGGCTTTAAAAAATAAAGCACAATTCTGTAAACAGCTGCTGCTCTCGGTACGCATTGTTTCAAGTCCTTTGCAACAGGTGGCTTCAGAATGCAGTCAGATTCCTCTTATCTCATAATTGCAGCTAGATTAAAGCAGGGCACAGAAGTAATTCATCACTGTACCATGAAAGAATCTGAGCTAGAGGAGGAGCTTCTGTGAAGCTTCACAAAATCAATAGCGCTATACATTCTGGTCACGGGGAAATTACTTTCCCTCATGTGGGCTGGCGAGCATTACTGAATGTGGAACCAAATGGCAATGTTTCCTATTTTCACAGCTTGCTACTAAATGCAAATTGAAGCCTATAGGAGACAGTGAAAATAAAGTGTGAATAGCTAGTGCCTGCCTGAAAATCCTTGCCTCTGAAGTTATAACTAGAAACGACACTGCTACGCCTCCCTTTTAATGACATACGTGTGTCTGTGTATGCGCACACATGCGTGTGTGTGTTTTCCTCCATCTTTTTTGTTTTGTTTTGGGTACTCAGTAAAATCCTACATTTACTATGCGTATGATGTGTTGTATACATTTCTGAGGTGGGTATGGGAGGGGAAAATGTCTTTATCCTTTAGAAATTGCACATAAGCGGTGATCAGGAAAGGTTGGGTACCTGCTTAGAAGTATTTTAAGGGGGCAAGTAGGAGAACATATACACATGTTGTCTTCCTATATAATGCATTCCATGTGTTCTTGTACTCAGACATTGCTCTTGAGACCAAGAAACTCAAACAAACATATATGATGTGGCATGAACCAGTTCATGCCACTTCAGGGTAAGGGCTGGTTCAAATGGTATTGCCAGCTGTCTAAAATGAAGTAATATTTTATACATGGTCAGCCTTGTTAAAGTGTGCCACCTAATGCAAACTTAATAGGAAAAGTTTTTTCAAGTCTTTAAAGAAAATTCATTACAACAGCTGCTCTGTTACTGATGTCTTGGATGAGACATGAGTCTGTTCATTCTCTTCAAGATACCTGAGCCCAAGAAGGACAGCTTTTCCATTGACACTGCTAGTTGTTGAAATAATTCCTTTCCTACTGTTCTCTAGGCATATGTGGTGTAGTGGCTAGAGTGTTGGACTGGGACTCAGGAGATCCGGGTTCTAGTCCCCACTTGGCCACGGAAGCTGACTGAGTGACTTTGGGCGTTGGACTCTCAGCCCAACCTACCTCACAGGGTTGTTGTTGTGAGGATAAAATAGAAACGAGGAGGATTATATATGCTACCTTGGGTTCCTTGGAGGAAAAAAGGCAGGATATAAATAAATAAATAAATAAATAAATAAATTTTTATATATGCTTCCTTGGGAGTGTTCCACCTTTAAAACAGCCTAACAATAATTTAAGATATATTTTCAAAATTAAAAAGAATGTTTAGATACATGTATATGTGTTTGTGTTATAGCCAAGAAATTGTGTGTGTGCACATCATCTAATAAATAACAGCACTGTTATGCAGCTGTGACTCATTCAGATATTTAGGATATAGTAATATATTGTTGTTAATGTTGCTAAGGCTCTGTACTTCATTGCCAGGGTTTTAAGAAAATCATTAGCACTCAGGGATTAGAATGAAACTTAATGTGTTAGGCAGATTATCACACAGCTCAGCCTTCCTCTAAGTATCTGATGTTCAGACAGGGTTATTGCTCTCAGAGTGGTCATGGATCTGTCATAAGCGTTTCTGTCTCCTTAACAAAACCTAGTGCATGTGGAAAATGCTTTTCTCAGGAGCAAAGAAGGAAATTTTCACAGAGCCATATCATCCAATTTTGTAAGGAAGTTCAGCTTCTGAGGAAGCTTTCAAATGTTCTGACTCCTGAGCAAGCGATAACCATTTTTGTTTGCCTTGAATTTGATTGTTCAGATTCATGCGGGTTACAGTAGAAAGCAATAGATTTCCACCTCTTTTATTTCCAGATGGAAATTCTACTTGACATGGTTGAACACCTTTTCAAATTATTTATGTTATTGTTTGAACAAAACTGATTTTCTTTTTTCTTTTTTTAAAGCTATCAGTCAATCACTACATTTTGTATTTCAAATTCTATTGTTTCTTAAACATCATTTCATTGAAGAAGAATGTGTGTTATATGCATTTGTGGATTACTGTTATGCAACATCTCACACCCTAATTTGAAAGAAACATCAGCTGGGATACACAGACACATATGCAAAAGTAAACAAATACTTCCATGTGCACACAGAGGGATGATACTTTTTTCTGGTGGTGCATCTTACTTTGAATGGGGTTGTCACTTTGGACAGCTCCCAACCTGGGGGTAGGGGAATTAGAGGGCATAGGGTACAGACTGCCACTAGGAGGAATAGCCCCAAAAATTATGTGAGCATGAGAACTTTGGATCCCAGCCATTACTTAGAAATGTCCTCCCATTTAATCAATAGGCTATTACTTTGTAGTAATAGGTTTAGGATCACAGTCTTAGTGTTGTTAAGGATTTCCATTTCTGTTTTTTTAAACTACTTTAGTCCTTCTATTAGTTTTTATGAGGATTTATTCTATACTGTTCACAGTCTATCTGTTATTTGTTCGTTCAGTGATTACTGAAACTGTAGATCTCCAGGAAGCAATTGTAAACAGTGAATAATTCATTTGATTTTTGGGTGATATTTTTGACCCCCTAACTTTGTGCTGGGCATGCAGAGCCTTCAATATGGATGACCCCACTTGGGCCTAGCTTGAGTGCTTTTATTGGATTTGGGTGTTCGGAGACTTGAGCTTTGTGCATATTTTCTGTCCCATTGCGGTCAAAGTTCAAACACTTTTATCATTGTTTCAAAACCCACAAAACCTGTCTGAACAGAGAGCATAGTAGGGCAGAGAACTTGACATATATGTGTACCGGCAACAATAGCTCTGTAATACCTATAATGACCATATGCAAAGGACGATAGGGTTCCTGCACCTTTAATAGTTGTGTAGAAGACTAGAGCAGGATGTAAACTACTGCTTTATAATGGTATTAAAGTGCACTGATAATTGTTGAAGCCCATGATACATTCTGTATACCGTTTTCAAATCGCTTTGATAGTGCTGTATCTTACTTGGTATTGATCTGGCTAGGTACAGTTATTATGCAGGGATGAGAATAGTGGAAGCTAAATTAGGGTGAACATTATGAAAAGGAGGACAGGGCTCCTGTATCTTTAACAGTTGTACAGAAAAGGGAATTTCAGCAGGTGTCATTTGTATGCATGCAGCACCTATTGAAATCCCCTCTTCATCACAACAGTTAAAGCTGCAAGAGCCCTGCCTTCTTTTGTATCTGGTCAAGAGGGCAGGGCTCCTGCAGCTTTAACTGTTGTGATGAAGAGGGGATTCCACCAGGTGCTGCATGCATACAAATGATGCCTGCTGAAATTCCCTTTTTTATGCAACTGTTAAAATACAGGAGCCTTGTCCTCCTTTCCGTATGGTCATCCTAAACTAAACCGGCTGAAATTTCCCTTTCTGCACCATGGTTTGATAATTAACAAAGCACACAACTACAAGATATACATCCAGGGATGGACAGTGATAATTAACCTTGTTTATTCACAGATATAACTGATGCATCCGCCTGATGCATCCACAGTTATATCTGTGAATAAACAAGGTTAATTATCACTGTCCATCCCTGAATGTATATCTTGTAGTTGTGCACTTTGGGCACTCTGTATATATCAAATCATTCAACTACTGCCTTCCTTTTTTGAATGAATTGATAATTAACAAACCACAACTCTCTATTCTCTGATGTAATAGGAAACTGTGGTTAATTCTAGTACTAAAGTAGAAGCTTTTGAACTCCTCTCCTCCCACATGAAGGAGGAAGAGAAAGGAGGGAGGACAATGCCAGTTACACACATGCAGAAACACAAATACTTCCTCTCTTCTTATTCACACTCCAAATGACCATGCATCTACTTAGCCGCTAAGTAGGACTCCTAACTAGTTTATACAGCTTATTGTTATGCTTTTACACTTATCTGTGACTTACACACCTTGTGTCTTGGGAAAAATCAGACGAGTTTTAGGTGATGAAAACTTAGAAGGTCTGTTTATCTATTTCTAACATTCGAATTGCTTTCCCCACCCTGGTAAAAGTTTGAATCCATGAGCTGAAAATAAAATTAAATCAGGGTAGTATTACTTCAGTGAGAAGAGTTACTGTATTCCTGTTCCAAAAATAAAACGTTCAGAGCCAACATGTATGTAAATCTACTCCACATTCTCATATGCAGTAAATTTGGCATAGTGGAACTCCATGGACCTGGAACAATATAGTACAGTTGTTACCCATCATAATCTTATGGTGGGGGATAGAGAGACTGAGGAAAAATGGAGCCTACACCTGTTTATAGAAATGGCTTTGGCTATATAAATAAGCACACCAGCTGGTTCCTAATCAGCTGTGATCACTCAGACTTGTAATGTAGATTGTTCATGAGCTTGAAAATGAATTTTGGAACCAGCTAAGCTTGATTTTATACTATACCGGAAACGTGCATGAAAAAGGGGTGGCAATGTGGTGTTGCACAAATGCTCTTTTATTAAGATAAGGAGAAACACTGACATATTTACACAAGTCAGCATCAGAACCCATTATGTCTGGATTATTATTTTTTTAATAATGTGACATTAATGTAAGTTATGTATGTCATTGTAACCTCATGCAATCCACACACAAAAATCTGAAAACTGTATATCGATACGGTGGCTGAAAAGTCCCTAGCCCTCCTTTCACAAAATTAAACAGAGTCCCTGTTATACTTTGGGTCAAATCCAGAGATGGACAAGTGGAACTCCACTAGTGTAATGTGGCTTTCCTGGCTCTCCCTCACCCCACCCCAGTACAACCTCTTACATCTCCCAAAAGCTGCTTCTGAGCGTTAATGGACTCTCTAGAATGGTGTTGAATAGGGAGGGAATGTGGGACGGGGGCATCAGGAGAACCCAGTGGGGCTGCCTTGCACAAACAAGTCCAAGCCTTTGTCACTAGTGCACTAAATATACAATTCCCCAGTAAACAGAAAAGCCTATAGAATGTGCAAAGGTAACCCAGAAATAGATACAAAAAAATTCAGAATGCTGACTGGAGATAGGACTCTATAATTCTGATCTTGCACCAGCTATATTGGTTGCCTGTTTGCTTCTGGGTCAATTTAAATAGTGGGGTTTAAAGCTTATTTTCAGGCTGGGTACTGAAATTTCCTATCCCAGAATTCCCAAAATGAAAATGATGGTGTACACAGGTGGGAATGGTGCACTTAGTTAGGATGACCATATTTGAGAAATCAAAAAAGAGGATACCAGGGCTGAGGTGGGAAAGTGCTTCCAGAAGGTGCATCATTTGCCCCTGCCATGCTTATGGTCATTCCCTCCCTCCTCCCACCACAGTTCCAATTGGGGCCTTTTCTATTATGTCCGGGAATGACACACTTTCCCCTTCAAGGCCCTGACTGGAGCAGTGTGTGTCGGGGAAGGAGAATGGCATATGCCTCCAGAAAGCATGTCATTCCTCATCCACCGCCACGCTAATGGTGACCTTAAAGGGGAAAGCATGTAATTCCCGGACATTATAGAAAATTACAGAAAATCCCCCCTGACACCCAGGATAAAACAAACACCCAGACAAATCCAGGGAAATCCTAACAGTTTGTCACCCTAATTAGTATCGTTTTCTCATCACACAGTCTGGGACTGGTAGTCCCAATCCTCAGTAGAAAAAGGCCCTTCCCTGGGGGCTTAGAGTGCCTGCTGCCAGTGCTGCCTTGCCCTTTGCCTGCTGCAAGATATGTTCCTAGTTTTTTGTTGCCTTGACCAGGGGAAGGGGGAGATTGGGGCGGCATCAGAGCAGGGGTTTCTCAGTTGCTACATGCTTTGCAACCATTCACTTTGAATGTGTGCCAAGGCTTAAGCCCATTTAGGATGAAATCAGGAACACTTATGTATCCTTACCTTAAATGGCCCAGAACCAGATACTTCCAGAATTGCCTTCACCATATGAACCTGTCTGAGCATTGAGCTCCTATTCTCTTGTCCTGCCAGCATTCAATGAGCAGGTGTAAGGAACAGGCCATGTTGGGAGGGGGGGTAGCACTTCAGCCGTCTATATCCTCCATGGTAAGATCTGTCACGCTCCCTCTCTCCCTGCATTTAGGCAGTCTGTTTGGAGAACCAATTTATTTAGACAGGGGCAGGATCTACACCATTGCTTTTAAATGGTTTATAACAGTAATGACAACTGTTGGGGCCCAGGACACAGTGCATATACAGTTATCAAACAGTTTTCAAAGTGTCATATCCTGCTTGGTGTAGACTGCCTCAGAGGACTGATCTACACCAAGCAGGATATTGCACTATGAAGGTGGTATGAAAGTAGTATATAAAAGGCAGGAGCCATATTACTGCTTTATAGCAGTATTGAAGTGCACTGACAACTGTTGGGGCCCATTGACACATACCATATACTGCTTTCATACCGCTATATCCTGCTTCGTATGCCTCCTGCCTTTTATATACCACTTTCATACCGCATTCATAGTGCAATATCCTGCTTGGTGTAGATTAGGTCTTGGTGTTGGATGAACGGATGATTTAATTTCAGTGTATAAAAGAGATATTTGCTCAACCATTCAAGACCGAATTTAACAAGATTACAATGTGGGAAAGAATTTACACTCAGTTTGGCAGGTAAATGTGGGGAGTTTTAATGTTTCTCAATTGTATACGCCATGTTTCAGTTGTCTCTACGTTTATTGCTACCATTTAAATTACTTTCATTTTGAATTCTGGTCTCTTACGTTCTTTGCCAGTAGCACGTTACAATTTGATTCCAAGGTCTGTATTTTTCACGACCTCAGATGGAGTTGAATTGCTGTGGGATTTAATGGAATCTGTATGCACATTATGTTCATACTAGGATGATGCCTACCAAATTTGGGAATGTTTATTAAAATGTGGTCTAGCCATGGGTGATTCCTTGCATAATGAAGAGAATTTGAAGCAGGTTTTTTGTTGTTGTGGCCAGTGCACCCGCTCTTGTGCTGTCTGTGTTCTCAGACATCACTTACATCTTCTAGAGTGCTGGGCTTGCTTGAGAACCCAGATAGTTTTGAGATGAGCTTTTTCAATTAGTATTTATCAAGAACAGTAAGAAACTGGGTAGTTTGAAGAGGTGGGATTGAAGACAATCACACAGTAAATCCCTTCTTATAACAAAGTTCAGTAATCAGCTTTGTGTGTGTCTGATTGTGCTTGTGTCAACACTGCCAAAGGGATATGACTGTCACTAGTCAAAATGGAAATCCATACATTTTCCTTACTTTAAATATTATTGTTTATTAAACTTAATATTCCATTTAAAATCTACATTTTATTTCAATGCCCCCTCCTCTGGTGCAGCAGCAAGAAGGAGTTCAGAAACATTTGTTTTCATTTTAGACTAACCACAGCTTTTGTGATGTCTGAATCTGGACAAACAGCAGTTAGTCTTAACTATGGTTACTGAAAACAAGCTAACTTCAAACCATAGTTTGTGAAGCCAGCTCTCCATAAATAAGATTAAACTAGTTTAAGATTCAGACATAATTCTAAATTGGTTAAACTAAAACAGAAGCAGATGTTCCTGATATCTTCAAAGCCATGCTGGAGGAGAGGAGGGGAAGGATGAGTTTGCAAGCCCAAAGGTTGCTATACCTCCTAAACCTTCTCCTCACCTCTCATTCTCTCTTACTGTCAACGATGTCACGCTTACTCCGGTCAAGGAAGCTCGTAGTCTTGGCTTTATATTTGATTCCTCGCTCTCCTTTATTCCTCATATCGAGGCAGTAGCTAAATCCTGTCGTTTCTTCCTGTATAATATTGCCAGGATTCTACCATTTTTGTCTGTCTCTTCTGCCAAGACTCTCGTTCACGCACTGGTTATCTCTCGGTTGGACTACTGCAACCTTCTTCTCTCTGGCCTTCCTTCGTCTCACATCAGTCCGCTGGTCTCTGTCCACCACTCTGCCGCTAAGATCATCTTCTTGGCCCACCGCTCTGACCATGTCACTCCTCTTCTGAAATCTCTTCATTGGCTTCCAATTCACTCCAGAATCCAATATAAACTTCTCCTGTTGACCTTCAAAGCTTTTCACGGTCTAGCTCCTGCCTATCTCTCCTCTTTCATCTCACACTATTGCCCCGCTCGTGCTCGCCGCTCCTCTGATGCCATGCTTCTCGCCTGCCCAAGGACCTCTACTTCCCTTACTCGGCTTCGTCCTTTTTCTTCTGCTGCCCCTTACGCCTGGAACGCTCTTCCAGAACACTTGAGAACTACAAACTCAATCACAGCTTTTAAAACTCAGCTAAAAACTTTTCTGTTCCCTATAGCTTTTAAATATTGAGTTTGTTCTGACTCTATACGGTTTAGCTTCACCCTACCCAGTGCCTGTTTACACTTCCCTGTGCCTGTTTGCATTCTCTTTCCCTCCTTATTGTTTACTACAACTTTATTAGATTGTAAGCCTATGCGGCAGGGTCTTGCTATTTACTGTGTAATCTGTACAGCACCATGTACATTGATGGTGCTATATAAATAATAATAATAATAATAATAATAATAATAATAATAATAATAATAATAATAATAACAACTTGTCCTTATATGTACAAACTGGTCAAAATGGCTTACCTAAGGCCACTTAGTAAGTTCATGGCAAATCAAAATTTGAACTGGTGACTTCCTGATATGCAGCTCAGTCTCTTAGCCACGAAATACGCTAGTTATTTTATGTTGTATGTGACTATGCAATGATTGCTAGTTTAATGTATGTGGCTTGTGGGCTAGTTCTTAGCCATTTGTGGGCCTCAGTTACCTAGCTCTGTTTTAACTTTAGTATGCTGTTTCTTACTCGGGGAGGCCTAACCTGTGTTTTACAGTTATTCTGATGGCGTCTCATTTCTCAGCCTTTCTCAAAGACTCATTAATCAAAGCTGCATCAATGACGATAAGGTAGAAGAGTTCAAGCACAGAATGGGGCTTCAAAAGGTGCATTTTTTTGGTCTTATGCCTTTTGACTACGTAATTAAAAACAACAGCACATTGATTGTCCTTGGATCATCTGGTCTGAGCCCTTCCAATGTTCACAAAGAATAATTCTTTTAAAGCCTGGGGAGTTACAGTGGATTTACAACCACAGCTGAAATCAGGATCTGGCTCTAGAGCTCTTCCAACCCAGGCACTATCAGCTGTTAAAATTTTCACTGCAGTTAATCACTTTGAGATAAGGGGCTTAAGTACGCATTTTACGTTAGGCTAAGCGACAACTTGTTTTCTTATTTAGTCTATTATTATGTTGGTGTGTATCTCTTGTAGGTTTGTTTTAGAACACATCTGTTGCTGTTACTATTTGGTTCTGTGTGATTCCTTTCTTCTTTTTTAGCAGATATTGTTTTATAAATTTTTTTGTACAAGTCACATGCTTTTACTTGCATGCTTTATAAAGAACTGCCAAAATGTGAAGCGCTTGGAGAAGAAGGCTAGATCACTTAATTGTTAAGAATATATTTCAGATGGCAGATGCAGGGTAAATCACTCTCCCTCTCTCTTTAGTGTGAGTTTCAAATAATATAGTGATATTACATTCCTTGGAGGCTAAGACTAAACGACGCCTTAAAATACTGCCTGAAGAAAGGTTAGGCTTCCTATTAGTGGAACTCATTTGTATGCACAGAATTACTAAATTTCAGCATGCGCTCATTCACTTTGATTCACTTTTCGGTTCTCATGTATCTGAGTGGCAACATAGTAAAAGAGCAGAGTGTCACAGATGATTAGAAAGAACAAATATTCCACGCAGCATTCTAAATTATCTTTTAGCAGGAGTGATGCTTGCTTGAGGTTCTCTCTGGGGCTGTGAAGATGATTCACTGAGCTCTAATTGAAACAAATATGTGGGGAAGAAAAAAAACACTTTCTGGATTAATGGTGCACGGAGTTATATCTTCAACTTGGTTTCCTTTGGGGCTTTCATTTTAAGTATATACACACAGCAAAGCAATTTTCCTCATTCTCTCATGAATTAACAGACATGAGGCAGACATGGAGGCATTTGGCAGAAAAGAGGATGATTAAGATAACGTTTATCTAGAGTAGTTCATTACCTGCACTACGTTTTTAAAGTAGTCATTACAAGATAATTTTGTAACATGTATATTATATTCAGAGGAGGGAAACATTGTGAAGAACCCAAACTAGACATTTCATGCAGCCTTCTCTTTATTTTACTTTTTCAAATGAAAAGCAGGCTTTGGGGGTGGCATGTTTCAGGGGAAGGATTGCAACCTTTTCCTTTCTGGTAATATTCCAACTTTTTATTCAGCAGAGGGAAAGATTAACCATAACTTTTCCCACAGTGAGATAAAAAGTGTGGGAGTGGGTGATCAGTTCTGAGCAGGAAATAAAATGGAAAGCAAAAGGCTAAGCAGCTACTTCCCCTGATTCTGTTGCTCCACTGAGACGCATAGCCTCCAGAGGCTGTTTTCAATTAAAAAAGAAACATCAAAAAGAACTTCCCCTAGTGCTAAAAATTACTTTCTACACACAAAAATTCCATAGAATCTAATGAGGTTTGAGGATTGAATCCATGAATTTTGCTTTTCCCCTTATTTACTTAGGGATAGTTTCTGATTCCCTATAGTCCAATTAATGAATAAGAAATTGAAGTATTTTGCCATCAGCCCAGGGGCTGTCTATACATCTTGTATACTCCATGGTGGTTTCGCAGTAGCACTTCATAGTTTATATGATGCACCCACCAACTTGCGTCCACCACAGACTTTCCCTCAAAACTACACAGTTGAAAAGTCACTGACTTACTGCAACTTTTTCAGTTTTCCGTGGGTGTTGCGAAAAACCTCCATTCTGGAGGAGAGGCCTGTCCTTTATTGTGATGGGAAAGCATGGGATCGCAGAGCAGGGGGTGGGCTTGTCCATCCGGATAACCTATGCCCCTCCTGCCCTGACTAAGTTTATCAGTTTAGCTTCACAGCAACGATGCTGAAGGCTTTTGATCTGATGCCCTTCCAAGGTGGCGGTGTATAGAAAACCCCCAAGAACCACTGGAAGGGTGCACCCCATTTCCCAGGAACTATATCAAGCCAAAGTGTGTGTGTGGGGGGAACCAACCTGTATCATCCACTGGCCAGAGGGGGAGCAATTGCAGGGAGCTCGCTCCTCCCACCCCTGCCAGAAAGAACATTCAGCTCCTCCAACTGGGACTCCAGTAGCACTGTCACCCTATCCATCAGAGTTAGAGCATCATTCATTCAAGAACACCAGACTGACCCAAAATGCATTGCCTGAAAAGTTGGGATAAAAATGCAGTATTGTGAACAAGGTATTGGAATCTGGCCTTAATCACAAACTTCTCACATACATTGGAGGAAATGCATAGAGAGATGCATTTGAAGGCTCCAGGTTCTTTGCACCAGCAAATAAGTGTTTAGAATGCAATGTTAGGTTCCTTTAAACTAAGAAGAATGAACACCATGAGCATCATCAAACAAGTGTTTTATTGAACGCTCGTTACTGGGCGTGCACGGATTTTCACGGGTCCTATGTACAACATTGTCCACCTCCCGTGCATCTGCTGCCCCCTCTAGCCTTCTTCCCATGACAAAAGAAGACCCACTTTATTTTTAGAGAACTTCGCAATCTCCTGCTGTGTGCAGGAGAAGTGGTGTGATAAAAGCGGCCCACTGAATGGGCCATGCGCATGTTGTTTACTTCCTCTTTCCTCTCCCTGAGAAAAAGGAAGTATTGAACAACAAAAGCAGGAGCGGCAGAGAAGCGATGGTAGAAAACCGTGATTTCCCCCCATCTGATGGATCTCCATGTCTCCCCATCAGCACAATATCACAACCTGTGCCATTATGCTGGCGTTGCAGGCTGATCCTAAGATATTACACTGATGTGGCAACCTGGATGACATTGCCACCCACACCAGATGGAACAGCAGCCTCACATACATATAGGTATGACGGGATGGGTTTGAGTGTGACAGCTACACCATCATGATGGGATGGGTCTAGTGACTGCCATAATTCCACAAATGAAATATGATGGGGCATTTACACTAATTGTCTAAATAGGTGGAGTTTATTCAAACTGATTTAAGCTGTCTGAATTGTTTTAAATTTTGTATGTTTAAATTTTTATGTTGTATTCTATGCTGTATTTTATTATTTTTGAATTATTGTAAACACTGCCCAGAGAGCTTTGGCTCTTGGGCGGTACAGAAATGAAAATAATAATAATAAATTATTCCAGCATCACATTAAAAAAGAACTATACAGAAAACCTGCAGAAACTGGGCCTACCAAAATACATCCACACCAACATCCAGAAAGTCATAATTAAAACATGCTCAATTGTCAGGAAATTTCTGAATCTGCAAAAGACAGTATGACCTGGCAAAGCCTGTCATGTCTGTCCAGAAAAAAAACACCATGAGTGAGAAAGAGATATAATAATAATAATAATAATAATAATAATAATAATAATAACAGACATAACAGTTATAGACAAAAAGAAAAGCACACTTACCTCATTGACATAGCAATATCTAATGATAAAAATGTGGTGGAAAAGAGAGGAAAACATACACCACTGGCTATGGAAGTTAAAGAACTATGGAAACAGGAAAAGGTTACAATTATCCCATTAGACACATCAGCCACCAGCATCAAATTAATTTTTTTTTTTACAGAAAACCTTCAGAAAGTGAAGGTACATCTACACCAACATTCAGAAAGCAGTCATTTTTAAAATAAGTAAAAGACAGCATGACTTGGCAAAGCCTGTCATGCCCGTCTAGTAAAACCGCCATGAGCAAGAAAAGAGAGATGATAATAATAATGATATCAGATATGGTAGTGAGACTGTAAGCATTACATAAAACAGTAGGTTGGGCAGTGCCCTTTTGTCTTCAAGAAGATGCCATGCCATGCTCTACTCCATCGTAGCTGTTCGTGTCTAAAATACCAGGATGCTCATGTCCTGTAATGTTTAGGAATGAATGTTATATCTCTTTAACAGATAACAGAACAGCAAATCATTACTTATATATCTGCAGATATTGTTTAAATATTTTAATATGTGCAGTTACTTGAGTCTCCATTCATCACACACAACATGCTTTGTATGACATTTGGAATTTTGGGGGGATAAAAATAATAGATCATCAAGATACCAACACTCAAGAAGAAGGATGCCAGCAAGTATGCTAGAATTCAGAGTGGGATGGAGTTGAGTAAGTGTCTTGACTGCAAAAACTAGAATTGCAAACTGGGTGTGTTGAGCCTAGAGAAAATAAACTTAAGGGAAGTAAATGATGTCAGTTTTCAAATATTTCAAGTAGTCTGAAATAGAAAAGGCGGGGAAACAATTTCTCTTATCTGTCGTGGAGAAGACAAGAGCCGATCGTCTTAAAGCACGGAGGGATAGATATAGGTCAAAGTACCCAGGGAGGTTGTAGGATGCGCTTTTAAGGAAACATATGACCATACCTCAAGAATGTTTTAGATATAGTACGGATATTGAACCTCTTTCAGCACGAGGGCCAATTTTCCACATTGGAAAAACTCTCAAGGCAAATGGAAACAGGGCCAAAATACTAAACATGCTGGCATATTTTAGCTTAAAGCGTTTACTTCCAGTATCAGCATTAGGAGAGGGATTTCAACCTTTTAGAATGGAGAAAAGCTGCAGAAGCTGGGAAACCATAATAGAATCAGTGGTCAGGGGAAAGGGGGTGGGGTCTTCTCTGGAACCCCAAGCGCTAGATTTGAACCCCAAGCCTGAGTTTCTACATCCCAGACAGATAGGATGCAATGCACTAAGTGACCCAATGGCCGCCTTCCAGTCATGGAGTTTTATGGTTCTGTGGCTTGTTCACACGCTGACATTATTTGCAATTGTTCATTCAATTTTTTTAAAAAAAAAAAACTTTAGCTATGTCTTAGGCTAGGAAGAAGTGGGAGGAAAAGAAACTAGGTCATGTTAGATCTAGTTTCTTTGTATAATATACCAAAATGCATAAAATTGTAGCAATAATACTGATGGAATGCCAAAGGACGATCTCTTGTTCTTGCTATTTGAAGCATCATAAATGTAATCACTATGTTGATCATTTTTGCTTCAGTCTTCTTCCACCTGCCAAATCTATTCTGCATAAAGCCACTAATTCTGCTTTTTTCCATATATAATTAATTATACGGTTCACAGAAACAATAGCTTTAAACATATATACAAAATCTTAGGGGTTTAGGAAGATTCTGTAACCAAACTATCAACTCATTTTGTTCCCCTCAGTGGCACTGATAATTGTGTTTATGCACGTCTACATCACATTTGTGGTTGTGGGAATTACTGTGACATTTTGATATTGTGTATTGAAGATCTCTGTTGTAATAAGAGTTTTGTAGCTTATTGAATTGGAGCTAGACTACATCGGCTAGACCAATTCTATTTTATGACCTCAGAGCCTTCTGTTTGACCTAATGTATGGCTCAGTCTTAAACACACAAACTTGTAAATGAGTTTAGGATTGCAGCATTACGGCCCAGTGCTCCTCAACATTTTTATTAATGATTTGGACGAGGAGGTGCAGGGAACGCTTATCAAATTTGCAGATGACACAAAATTGGGTGGGATAGCTAATACCCTGGAAGACAGAAACAAACTTCAAAGTGATCTTGATAGGCTGGAGTGCTGGGCTGAAAACAACAGAATGAAATTTAATAGGGATAAATGCCAAGTTCTACATTTAGGAAATAGAAACCAAATGCACAGTTACAAGATGGGGGATACTTGGCTCAGCAATACTACAAACGAGAAGGATCTTGGAATTGTTGTAGATTGCAAGCTGAATATGAACCAACAGTGCGATATGGCTGCATTAATGCCAATGCTATTTTGGCCAATGCTACTTTGGGCTGCATTAATAGAAGTATAGCTTCCAAATCACGTGAGGTACTGGTTCCTCTCTATTCGGCCCTGGTTAGGCCTCATCTAGAGTATTGCGTCCAGTTCTGGGCTCTGCAATTCAAGAAGGACGCAGACAAGCTGGACCGTGTTCAGAGGAGGGCAACCAGAATGATCAGAAGTCTGGAAACAAAGCCTTGTGAAGAGAGACTGAAAGAACTGGGCATGTTTAGCCTGGAGAAGAGAAGATTGAGGGGAGACATGATAGCACTCTTCAAATACTTAAAAGGAGGGCCAGGATCTCTTCTCGATCCTCCCAGAGTGCAGGACACGGAATAACAGGCTCAAGTTACAGGAAGCCAGATTCCAGCTGGATATCAGGAAAAACTTCCTGACTGTTAGAGCAGTACGACAATGGAATCAGTTACCTAGGGAGGTTGTGGGCTCTCCCACACTAGAGGCCTTCAAGAGGCAGCTGGACAAGCATCTGTCAGGGATGCTTTAGGGTGGATTCCTGCATTGAGCAGGGGGTTGGACTCGGTGGCCTTGTAGGGCCCTTCCAACTCTGCTATTCTATGAATAGCATATTGTTGAGTTACAAGCAGTACCTCAAGAAACCTATTTGGAAACCTGTGGCAGGGAACATAACTTGATACTATCCATTTGACAAGCAAAATTTCATTTTAATCTCCATATGGTCAGTTAAGGATTATTGTGTGCTTGAACATTTGATGTTTGGAAGCCTGATCATATGAATTATTATTAATAACATGTGAATGTAGATTATTATTTTTTACCTATTATATATTTGAAGAAATCTCTCTAGGGCCACTATTTTAGTCAATTAATGACTTAGATTAATTGCTTTCAAAATGTTGGTGGATTAAAAAAGTACCTCTGATTAATCAGGCAGCAGATTTTAAAAAAATGATTGAGGAAAATATAAGAATTGATAGGGTGACCATGCAGAAAGGAGGACAGGGCTTCTGTATCTTTAACAGTTGCATAGAAAAGGGAAATTCAGCAGGTGTCATTTCTATGCATGTAGCACCTGGTGAAATTCCCTCTTCATCACAACAGTACAAGCTGCAGGAACCCTGCCTAGTGTGACCAGAAACACAAGAGGACAGGGCTCCTGCAGCTTTAATTATACTGAAGAGGGAATTTCACCAGGTGCTGCGTTTATACAAATGACACCTACTGAATTTCCCTTTTCAATACAACTGTTACAAGATACAGAAGCCCTGTCCTCCTTTTCATATGGTCACTGTAAGTACTGATAAATCATCTTCTACCCTCCATGTCTTGCAGTCCTCCTGCAATATTTTATCATACCATAGGGGCTTTTGGGTAGGGGAGACCTTCCCATTTCCCCTTGCTGGAGTTAATGGAAGAAGAATCAGAGATGCAGACCCTGAACCCTGCTAGGATTTGGCAATGGAGGAATCCTTGATCCCCTCCCCTTAACATGTCCATCCTGAAGATAGAGCTGGGAATCAGGTAGTGCTTTTATTGAACAGCATCATGGAATCGTTCTACACCAAATTATTCTTGCTCAAGGAGGGCTCCTGTGCATTGGAAAGACATCTGTAAAAAATTAAACGAGTTCTGTGTGAGCTATTTTCCAATGATTTGTGGTAACCAAGGAACTCATACCCACTTGGGTATAAATAAAGAGCTAGCTCCATCCCTACCCCGAATGTGGCTCATGAATGTTAAAATTATTCCTGAGTGTCTCTGAGAATAACAAATGTGTGGAGTCGCCAAAGCAAACATAACCGACATTCCAGGCCTGGGAGGCTTAATACATCTTTATAATGTAGTTGGCATAATATACCTGCTTTTTTATCACTCTAGTTAAATAACATGCTTCATATCTGTCTTTGATTAGCTATTCTCTCTCTGAATTTGACTTCTTATTATACAAGTTGGTTTCTACACCGTCTTCTGTGTACCGTACATCTATTAGTTCTTTTCAAGGAATTCTCTTGAATCAGTTTCCCCCTCTCATTTGTTGTATTTCATTGAAAATAAATATTGAAAAAAGTAACCCCTCCAAGGAATGTCAGCACCATGAGACACCTATACATTGCTAAATAAAAAAAAAGTCTCCAGCAGCATCCCCTAAACACAATCACTATAATAAACCGATAGCATCATTTTATGCCGGTTATAAATGGTCCACAATTCAAAACACTCCTTTATACACTTCTAAAATGCTTAGGAAGGGGAGATTTCTATGCCCTCTAATTTACCATATTGCATCTTGGCTGTAATAAATGAATTTTTGCTTCTTATACAGCACTTCCTAAAAGTAATGACCCTTGATCACAAAACCAGGGAATGATTTGCTGCTTTATTAGAGATTTAAGTCAATGCAAATATCCCTTTTGATGAATGAACAGTATTAGAGTGGGTGAGTCTCCTCTGCACCTTTTTGCATGACTTGATTTTAGATACAGCACTAACTTTGGATGGCCTATGACATTCTAATGAATGGTGAAAGCCATAAAATAAATCATAGCTCTAGCATCATGAATTTTGCTAACACATGCAGTTGTTTAGCCCCTCTATTTTCCACACTAGTTTGCATTTCTTTCCTTTCAATATTTGTGCTTCTAAGTCTTGCAGTTTGTTCTGAATGATGAATCCTGGTGTGTTTGATTTAGCAGTAAGGAGTTATTAAAAGCACCTGTTCGTAGCCTTGGGTAACTTCATGTACCTTTCAAGTCCAGTAAAGCTCTGTCATTGTTCATTCATAGAAACTTGAATTATGTTGCCCACTTGCTCCTTAAAACTTTGTAGATCTAGTCAAGTTAAAGAAATTAGTTGATTAAATTCTTCCTAAGTTTTAACAAACAGAAAATGTAGTCAAGCTCACATCTATACATAGGGTCTCTTCTATGCCTTTCTGATACCTGAGAATTCAGACCTGTACTGCTCCTTGTTGTACAAAACTGGATTGAAATGCTTGTCCTTGCTCATAATATTTCTAATATTATGAGCATCAGAGCCCAACTGCTAGGAACCCTGGTTCAAGCCTCTCACACAGCCCCTACAACCCACGACTTGTATTGATTGCTTGAAAGCAACCCTATCAAAACGCATAACTAGCCCTCTCATATATCTCACTGATATATAAACTTTTCCTTGCCCAGGTTGTAAGGCTGTTTTCCAATCAACAGTCCCACACATGCATTGTGGAGGTGGTACAGTCCCATGAGAGAAATGTACTGTACCATATCACAAACAGCAAATTTGAATGAACTTGTGTAAGTAACAATACATGAAAACGGCTTGTATTCATCATACCCTGCTGGATTCATTGCCAGATATTGCTTTGGTAGCCACTGTGGGAGGGCACCACAGGCACAGGGTCATTTCTGTGTTTAGTACAGTAGTGAGCACAATGGTGGGGTGGAAAACTATTAAATAGGAAGGGGTGTTGATAAGAGAAAGAATTTTTGCATAGTACCATCGCAACAATCAGCAAATTGCACTGAAGTTGCTACATTCATTACTTTTGCCTCACTTTTTTCAGCAAAACGTTCTGGGAGAAAAGCCCATATATTTAAAGGACGATACCTCTGAGAAGGCAGGTCACCTGGGTTGAATGTCTTTCATGTGAACAGGACTGGAAATTAATCTTCCTGCCAAAAGCGCAAGGTGTATGATAACCTAACCTGTGAATTCCAGTAATAAATGGTGCTTCACTTTTATTTACTGATACTTTGTTCAGATAGGAATAGAATCCGACCAAAGAAATGTTAAATTAGCTCCATCATGCCCTTCTCTGTCAGCAGGCAGTGAATTATTAACAATAAATAACTTATGAAGGGAGGAGACTTGCAGAGCCCTCTATGCCTCTTTTAATATAAATGAAAGGATTCTGTTTAATCTGCTGGTCTTGAATTCTGGGGCGCTGTTAAGCAGAAATGGCTCTTTAGCAGATAGTAAGCCCTTCAAAATGATCAACTGATTCAACTTAGTTTTGTCTCATCTGTAGCAATGTACAAAAAAAAAAAAGCTTTGCAGATCTGACCAAGATCCATCTAGTCCAACATCCTGGGCACTATCCAAAGCTGACAGTCCAGCAGTGCTCATTAGGTTGCAGTCGTGGGAATGACTGTTTAGCACAACCTTCTAGAGCAATCACAGTCCCTTTTGTGAGCTTCACTGACTTGTTCCGTTCTGGAAACTTTAGTTTTCATCTGCTCTACAAAGCACTAACTTACTGTTGCAGTAGTGGTCATTCCTGCTAGCACAAGGGCAGCTTTGGATACTGTCCACTGTTTCAACTAGCCAACTAGCCATCCAAGTGCCTCTGGGCACTCACAAACAGGGCAGGAAGGTGTATCCTTTCCTTGGCCATAGCTAGACCTAAGATTTATCCCTGGATCATCCAGGGATCAAACCTGTTCATCTAGGTGGCACACAGGGGATCCAGTGCTCAGGCAGGGGCGAACCCTGAATGATCCCAGGATAAACCTTAGGTCTAGCTATGGCCCTTGTTTTTTGTCCAACCCAGCAGATTCCCCCCACCTCCATGGCTCAAGCTTCAGTTTTCAAGCATGACCTACCAGATTTTGCCCTGGCTCTTTACTAAACTTCAGTCCATGTGTGTCAATGGAGAAGCTCAGCAGGCCAGTGTCCTGTGCAAACTGAATCTGCAGACTCAGCATTCTCCAGATGCCTCAGCATGCCTCTGTAATGTGCAGTGATGCTTTGGGAGGTACTTAGGAATCCCACAGCAGCAAAGTTGATGTGGAAAGTGCTCCCTGGATGTGGAAAGTCTGAAAGCCGTTGATGTGTACAAAGAAATCTCAAGTATCATAAGATGGTCAAAATGTTAAAGAACAAAACAGGCTGTTATTGGAAAAACTATATTGTTAGGAGGTAAAGAGTTATGCTTATTCTTTTGTGATCAAGAGCATATGGTTACAAGGATAAATAACCATTGGGTAGATTTGAAGGAGGAACTATGTTGTGGTTCATTTAGAGAAGAGGGATTTTGCCCCATTCGTAGTTGAAAACAAGCTCCTGAGTATAAAATCATAAAATTAGAATTGGAGGGGTCTTGTAGGCCATCTAGTCCAATCCCTTGTTCAATGCACAAATTCCAGAGGTAGAGCATCCCAAGCAGTTTCCTGTCCAGACTCTGCTTGATGACCTCTGGCAGCAGAGAGCCCAATATCCCTCTAGGTAATCAACTCCATTGCTGAACCACTCTTATCATCAAGAAGTTTATCTTAATGATCAACCAAAAATCTGCATTCTTGTAACTTGAAACCATTAAATCTAGACCTGCTCTCTGAGGCAGCAGAAAACAAGTCTTTGTGAAAGACCTTCAAGAATTTGAGTAGGACTATTATGTCTTTTCTTCTCCAGGCTGAACATACCTAGCCCTTTCAACCTTTCTTCATAGGACTTGTTTTCCATACCGCTAACCTTTTTTATTGTCCTTCTCTGAACCTGTTCCAATTTGCATACAACCTTCCTGAAGTGTGATGCTAAGAACTGGATACAGTACTCAAGATGAGGTCTGTTTAGTTCACAATAAAGTAGAACTGTTACTTTTCATGACTTGAAAGCAATGGTTCTATTAATGCAGTCTAAAATTGCATTAGCCTTCCCCCTCCTTTTTTAGACACTCTAAAATATTCCCAATATTCTGCTAATCAAGAATCATAAGCAAGCTTGCCCACCATGCTTGCT
Source organism: Elgaria multicarinata webbii (assembly GCF_023053635.1). Lineage (NCBI taxonomy): Eukaryota > Metazoa > Chordata > Lepidosauria > Squamata > Anguidae > Elgaria > Elgaria multicarinata. The sequence goes on along the minus strand of NC_086175.1, from coordinate 41,065,893 downwards.
TCTAGCTGAGGAACTCAGGAACACTATTTGACAGCCACTTAAACTAATAATTGAGGTGGAGGTGAATAGGGTTACTCTATTCAGGTGTTCTAAAGAGGTAAATGTTAATGGTTGAGGAGATGGAGCGCTATAATCCCGCCTCCTCTTTGCACATTTCCGTTGCCTTGTACTCATAGATGGTGACTTTCTGAAGAGGAGAGCATCCACTCCATGGCATTGAGAATGGTGGAAAATCAGGGATTCAGGTTTCTGAATAGGCTAACATGGGCATTCTAAGGGAAAACAGAGGTACCCGAGCATATCAAGAGGAGAATGGGCCAACTGGGAGAGGTTCTTAATTTAAACAATTTCCATAAAACCTTGCAGAGCTGAAAACCTTGCAGAGTTGAAAACCTGAAAGGTTTTTTTTTTAAAAAAAGTATACAACAAACACACAATATCCATGAACAACATCACTAAATTGTACCTTTCTTATGAAAGAAAGAGTTCACGCATTATTATTATTATTATTATTATTATTATTATTATAAAGCATAAAGGCCAGATATATGAAGATGAAACATCAGAGATGACACCAAAATGGTTGAAAAGAAGAAAGGCGATATGTTGAGCTTATTAAACTAAAATAGCCAGAAACGCTTTCTAAAACATTTTACAGAACCACATTGGGAGAGGGAATAATCTTGGTTAGAATCTAGAATAATCTAGAATTAGAGTTCTAGACTTATAAAACACAGATATTAATGTATGTTAATTATTTCCTTTCTTATTACATAAAATGAAGACAGCCTAAAGAGGGAAGAGAAGCAGTTTTTAGATAACCATTAGCATAAATCAGGAATTCAAATCTGGGTGGTTCCCAAGTGACCCAATTAAAATATTATTCTATCTTGCCTTGTTGAAATTGTTTCAGAGCTTGAGAGGAGAGGCTGCTGTTGGCTTCAATTCTAGTCTGAAAGCAGAAAAGAGTGGAGCTGCAGTCTCAACTAAAGCAAAACTTCTGGGCCTTTGTGGTCAGAGATCCCAGAGCATGTTGTCTTTCATAACAAATTGTTCCTTATTCTTGAAATTAGTTGCAGATAACTTTGAGTAAGAGTACAAAAGGAGAAGCAAAACGTGCTATAGAATAAGATTGGCAGACTGAAGTTAGTAGTTTAGATAACATGGCACAACAGCCAGTGTCATTGTAGGCTTTATTCCTAAGATATTAATGTCTAAGATATAGAATGCAATTCTGTGTAAGTTTACTCAGAAGTAACTCCCACTCAGTTTAATGATTTTTATTCTCAAGAAAGTGTGTATATTATGGTTTATTCTCAATTTATACATAGGGAATGAAATCAGCTCTGGGTATCTTCTCACTATAACTTTAACCTGTGTTTCCACCCTTCACAATTTCATTGAGTCAGAAAGTAAAAAATTAAGTCACATGCAAACACTCAAAATGCATCTTATATTCTATGGAAAATGTTTTCATAGGAGTGAACTTCACAGGGTTCCTGTGATTATTTGGGGCTTGTACTCCCCATCCAAACTTATTCTGTCTTCTGGTCAGCTCCTTCCCTCACAACCCAGCACCAACCATTTATTTCTAAGTAGAGTACACAGAGATCATTGCATTCAGTTGTGTGCCTGCAGCCTACTACTGTGTATAAAGATCTGTGGATTGAGGCCCTGTGTGGTGTAGTGGACAGAATGTCGGACTGGGAGTCGGGAGATCCAGGTTCTAGTACCCACTTGGCCATGGAAACCCATTGAGTGACTTTGGGCCAGTCACAGACTCTCAGCCCAACCCACCTCACAGGGATGTTGTTGTGAGGATAAAGTGGAGAGGAGGAGGATTATGTACGCCGACTTGGGTTCCTTAGAGGAAAAAAGGCAGGATATAAATGTAATAATAAATAAATAAAATAATAAATAAATAATCCAACACTGGAATTAGAAAGGGGAATAGAACAAGGCATCTCTGACCTCTCATAAAGCTACACACAGGTAAACACCATTAGGACAAAGCAATATCTTTTCTAGTTGAGATGATGCATCAAGTAGCAAAGCAGTCGCTCTACAAATCCAATGCAGTTCAATGAGGATCCTCTGTTAGAGAACATTTAAGTCACCCCACTAAAGACATCACTAACCTTGGGATCGTATCACTCCCTAGAATTGTATACCCTTCCATTCCAGGTGTTTTATGTCTTTGCTGTGGTAGCTAGGAAAAATGCTCACCATGTGAGAAGGAAGAAACCTTTTCTCTGGTTTAGATTGGCAAATCTCATTCCTGTCTTTGTAACCTCTAGACTTGTCCAATGTGCTTTATGAGAGGCTGCCTTTGAAAACTGCTTGTGGGCTTCAGCTAGGGCAGAATACACATGCTCATCTCCTCATGAGGTGGGGCTGCCAGGCACATAGTGTTTCAAAATTGGAATCAGCTTCTCAGGAACAATTCAAAGCACCAATCAAAACCTATAGTTTCACTTAAAACATTGCACCCTACAAACTTTAGAGACCTTCTCCTCCTTTGTACTGTGTTTCATAGTCCCTGTGAATTATGCACCTCTCCTTAAATAACTTCCTGGCAGAGTTGCCACTTCTTGGCCCTGCTCCAGCTCTGTTAACAGCAATAAGACAAAAGATTAAGTAGGTGAAGGATTGCATTTTGAGCATTATCAGTAACACTGTATTGACTAGCAGCGCTAAACATGAAAAACACTTTCCATCTTAAAAACATTTAGATATCATAATATAATTCTCTTGATTATAATGGGGATTTAACAGCCTCTATTCTCATATGTAAGTCTGATTGGAACAATTAAGGGGCTGAACTAATAATTTTTTCTTTTTAAATCTAAAGTCAGATGTCAGATGTTTAGAGTGCAATAAAGAGGCAATGTACTTGGTGACTTCTGCTGAAATATTCTTCAATCTAATGCCTAGTCCTAGAAGCTGGTGATAATCCATCCAGAAGGCATCTTTCCCCTCCAAGCTCTTAATATTAAAGTTGTTCGTTTGTTTGTTTTAGGTTGCATTTGTGTGCTTTTGTTAAAAGGCAGGATATAAACTGAATAAATTGTTGTTTGCACCATCAGTGATACCTGGAAACTTACAGAGTTAGATAGGCAGCATACACAGACCTCCACTCCAGAGGAACTTATACAATCTGTATAGACAGTGGGGAAACAGAGGGAGAAAAGCACATATGTGGGCAGAGAGAGAAGAAAATGAGGTGTGCAGTAGTAACATATACTGAAAGCTTGCTTACTTTTAGGAATAAAGATCTAGAGCAGGGTGGGCAATTTGTGGCCCCCAGATGTATTGCCCTACAACTCCCATGATCCCTCACCATTAGCTATGCTGTCTTGGGCCAATGGGAGTTGTAGGCAAAATTATCTGGAGGGCCACAAGTTGCCCTCTCCTGCTTTAGAGACCAGCCACAGGCCACATGGAAATGGTGGGTTTTGAGGAGGGATCTGAAGAAAGGGAGAGAGGTGGCTCCACATACATGTTTAGGGAGGAGATAGTTAAATTATGGAACTCACTACCACAAGATGTATTGATGGCCACCAATTTGAATGGCTTTAAAGGGGGTTGGATAAATTCCTGTAGGCAAAGGCTATCAATGGCTACTAGCTCTGATGGTTGTGTGCTGTCTCCAGTATTCGCAGCAGTAAGCCTGTGTGCACCAGTTGCTGGGAAACATGGGTGGGAAGGTGCTGTTGCACCATGTCCTGCTTTGTTGGTCCCTGGCCGATGGCTGGTTGGCCACTGTGTGAACAGAGGGCAGGACTAGATGGGCCCTTGGTCTGATCCAGCATCAGGGCACTTCTTAAGTTCTTATATACTGTGACGGTGCTTCCAGATACCGAGGTTTTTATATCACGACAGCCCTGTCTCATTCATGGGATTTTGCAAATGGTGTGTGTGTGTCCATACATTGTAACTCACCCATATTTTCCTTCCACTTCTTCCATCTTTTCTTAGAGCAGAAAATCTGTTATGGAGAAAAAACAGGAATAGTGGCACAATGCCTTTGAATTGGTAGCACTAGGAGCCCCCCATCTGGAAGCACCTCCAGGCTGCCTCTCCCTGCCCCCATCGGCAACACTGTTCTTAATGTCTTCTCGGTGTTTCCATATAAGTAGCTTACTTTCATCAGGCTATTTTCAGCATGTATCCTGACTTGTGAATTGATCAAAAACATTGAGAAATTGATCAGAGCAGTGTGAAAATTGCCTTATATGATCTGTCAAGGGAACAGTAAAACAGCTGCTGCTTAACACTGTTGAAGCATAATGGTATTTTTCCACACTAGGGGATAGTTAATGTTAGTAAAGTGCTCTGTAAGGGCATGATCCAGCCAACATTACGCAATTTAAAGTCCCATTTATTTCAGCAGGAGACAGTTAAGCATGTATTTTACTATCACCTACTGAAATCAATGGGACTTTAATAATTACTTAATTTTAGGTGGATTACAGCCTATGCCTGTATGTTGTGAATATTGCTCCTTAAATAAAACTGATACGATGAATTACTTGCTAGGTTTTATAAATCAAGTGCTAATATACTTTTCCTCTGGTATATTCATATATTGTTTCGTCCTACTTCTCGAAGCAGTGAGATGTTCCAAGGATGAAGCGCTTACCTGGATTTGGTTTCCTTTGGAAAGAAGCCGTTATAAATGTAGAATGTTACGTAACATTTGAGTTTATTTACAAATACACAGGTTGAGTGTAGGTGGAAACAGCGCTGCCAATTAGAAGACATTTTGCAGCTATTCCATGTTTTCTCATTCTGAGAATGAATAAGGTGGGACAATGGCAAAATAAAAGCCTCGTCTGGAAGCATCATTAGTCTCTAGCTCAAAACTGCAGTCTATTGTTTGTCATGTTCTCAGGTCTCAGTCCCCTCTCTGGCTTAGAGGAAGACTAGGAGCAGGCTTCCTCCAGTAACCAATCATCTGCTACTTCAGAACCTTCCAGGCCAGCACACATGGCTTTACCATATCTCTTGGACTCCGAGGGCACCCCTTCAATGCAGTCCTCACCACTAGCACACCATAGGAGCCAGGAGCTGTAGAACTGAGAAGTGGCCCTTTAAGTAGCAGACAGACCCACTAAGGCAGTGGAGTTAACTGCAGGTCCAGACCTGTCAAGCTTTATACAGCTCCAGAAGTCCTCTGCATATTGCTGAGGCAACTATTCTTCTTGAGTGAGTTTCAGTCTATACCACAAACAGTGATCTGTCCAGGGTCCTGGCCTTGCCTCATTAGGTGTTACCTTACATTATCAGAGGTGATTCGTTCCTTCTACTACCACTACTCCATCTTTCTAGTACAACTACTCCATCCCGGTCTCACCTGGGAGCCCTAAGCCAAGTTAGGACTGGACATTATTCTTCACTCACAGTTTGCTTGCCTGTAAGGCACTGCAGGATTATATCCTCCTGTCCCCAAAATCTACAGAATAAATTTGTTAAAATCTACTGTGTTGCTAGTTTATATCATTGTGGGACTGGAAAGAAGAAATATCCAAGAAATACATAAACTTTGTGTAATGGCACCATTGCACCTGAAGGAGCCACTCTGGGTGGGGGGAAATGTCTTTGGGCATGGGTTCACTCACACACAGTGCTCATGCACAGAGAATCCTTTCAGTACTTGTCAGACACGTCAGTGGGCCATCCTGCTGCTCCATAGAGTAAGGAAAAAAGGAAGAGGCAAAGCCTTAAAATTAGACCATTTACGTCTGTAATTAGACCGTCTGTAATTGGACCATTTACGCCTGTAATTTTGCATAGGTGGCGGTATTTACAGATACCATTTTATGCCAATGACAATTTATGGCTGCCCTCACTTGCCTGACTTGATACGCACTGAGTTGGGGGGGGAGTGTTTGGGGGGGCCAACTCAGTGAGAAATCAGCAAGTTCAAGCCCCAACCAGACTCCTGCAACATCCCTAACTACCAGTCCTATCTGTTTTTGTATGTGGAATGGGACGGGGCGCCGTCTTGCCTCTCACTTTAGGCAGCAAAATATCTTGGGCCAAACCTGCCATCAAATAATCAGAAGCTCATATTATATATATTATAATTCCTTTGAACTGCTGAGACAACTTCAGCTATTAGGCAGTATAGAAATGAAATGAAATAAATAAATGTGATTTGCTGTTTCTTTCAGTGCCCTAAACTGAAATGCATTCTGTACCTCTTACTAAGCTTTCCCATATATCTTCGCATAGTCTTGAAGAGGTGATAGCTGTTGCTGCTTCTGCTTCCTACCCTTTGTGATTTAGTGCTTTCTCCTCTTCCCGCCTTGCTTCCTTGAATGCTGGCAATTTATTCATAATTTTATATAAATTGTTTGTGTTAAGCACCCCACTTTTCCAAAATGTTCAAGGCAGCTAACAAAGAGTGGGAACACATACTGATAAAAAAAAATTACAATGAAGATACACTTAAATAACGTTTCATTACTTATAAGGAAACAGAGCAGCAAGAGCAAGAACCAGGAAAGACAAAACCTTTCGAATAACAGTTAGAACCCATAAATCAACATTCACTAAAATCACTAACAACCAAAGACCTTAGTAAATAATTAGCAAAGTCTTCTCATGGTGGAGGAAGCCCATCAGAGAAGGGGCAAGGTGGATCTCTCTGGACAGGGAATTCCAAGGTCTGGCTGAGGCCACTGAAACAGCCAGCTATATTCCTACTGCAGTAAAGTTCACACGTTGGCGGTCAAAACTTTCTTCTCAGCATAGGGACTGTAGAGAAAAAGAGTAGTAGTTTGCTGCTGAGTTGAGCACTAGAATAAACTACTGCTACTTGAAGAGATAGGTGTGTGCATGTAGTAATAATGACTGGAGATAGAATATCTTCTCTTTTGCTGTACCCCGCAGCTGCTAGCAACTAGGGATCTATTTGTGTCAAGGAACGCCAGTAATGTGAATTGGCCCTTAAAAGTGCGACCTGCCCTATTCACCTCACACCATGCCATGTGGAAACTAATTACTCCGTCAAAAAGTCTGACATTTTCCCATGACTGCTACAAAATGGGTTCTCGACACACAAGCTGCAGTTCTCAACAAAATGGTAAAAATGTGTCAGGGCAATCATGGCCGTTGAATGTGGTGTGTGTGTGAGAGAGAGAGCGAGCACAGAATATTTTTTAAAACTTCTTTAATGCAAAGGTCATGGTACAAAATGCAGTTCAGTTTAAAGTTATACAAATAAATTCAGAGTTAAGTGGCTTATTTCTCCTAGGTATGCCATTTTATTAGACAAAGTGAACTCTATATTTTGCAGTTCCACCACGGTGAGTTTTGGTATTGGGCAGAGACTTCAGCAATCTAAGAAACACAGTCATCATATATACAAAACAAAAAACAAAACAAAAACAGGGTTCTAGCCCTTAAGGAAGTGAATATTGGCTTCAGTTATTCTGGCAGTGCTTAGTGAAATCTGAAGATCAAAGGCCAGAACTGGAATTGTAGCTGGATTGTGCAGGATTTCCAGTCTGAGGCTTGAGTGCCCTTACTTATCTCCACAACTGTGAGAGGTGGATTGGTTCCAATCTGAATAATTTATATACATTATAGTATCCATCTTTTCCTGGCCCAGGCTAGGAGCTTCCGTGATCCGGACGTTGGATTTAAATAATGCAGCCTTTACAAAGTTACAGTCATTCATTTAGAAGGAAATGGTAATCACATTCACCAAGCCCCTTAATAAATGGCCTAGTTATTGAGGGATTCCCATCAGCCCCAACAGGAAGAGAATCATTGGCTGTGTACAGGTTATAATTTCTGAATTAAGTATAAGAACATTTTCCTTAATGATACCGTGGCTCCAATCCAAATCCACTGGCTGTTCGTAATTGTAATGGAGGGAGCTTTGCTGTAGGAGGAGTAAACAGAATGTTAATTGCCCACAGAAACGGAGCCCAGATGAAATGTTAAAATAATCACTAGATAACAAAGCCAGAACAGGGAGGGGAGAGCCCATGCCCATCAGAGTACCACAACCAATGAACTGGATGAGGAAGTAGAAAGGGCAGGGTGGAGTGGAAGAGCAAGCAAGCGAAAACCCACGTGAAAGGGACCTTGTGTGATGGAGCCCTTGACATGCTTATGAAATGGAGGTAAAAAACACGGAGACAAACCAGAGGGGGGGAAAATATGTGTGATGAAGCCCTCTGTCTCTGAATCTATATATAAATGGTTTTGCTTGGTGATGATGAGAAACCAGCAGGCTGCAATCTCTTGACCTTCCCCCTTCCCCTTAGTAATATATTGTACAGCCTACCTATTCTCCTGACAGTATTAAACTAAATGTTTCCCCATCTTTCTCCCACCCATCACAACATGGGCCACCCTTGGCAATGCTGAGAAAACAGTCCCCATAAAGGTGTCAGGACCCAAGTAAATGGAGACTGAAAAACCACTATTCTTTTCACAGTGACCATCCTCCACCAGTAAACAGATAAAGAGTATTTCCATGCAGAAGACCTGTGTGCTAAATGAGAAAGTTTTGGATTACCCTAATAAGTAGCATAAATATTTGATTTAGTTGTAAATTATATCAACCATTTAAAATGCACTTTCATTTTCAAAATCTCTGATGTACAAATGAGGAACTTTTGATTTAAATCAATCGACCCTAGAATTGGCAGCAACATCAACAGCAGCAGTTTTTGGAGCAGTGTGTGGTCTCTATGGCATCAATGCATGGTATTTCTGGGGCTGGAGGAGGTAAGGAAGGAGCACCCGTGGCTACTGTGTGTTTGGATGTGTAAGTGGCTGTTGATTTGAGAGGCAAAAATGGCAAGAGCAAAGTGGGCTGCTGGAGAAATGAGGGTGATAGATGGAAATCATTGTTTTTAATTATTAACACATTTATCCAACACAACACCCCCTGAGCTCTCAGTTAGAGATTCCCAAGGCAGTTAAAACATGTATAAAACAATGATGTGATGTGTGTGTCCTGTGTAGGTTTTGCTTATATATGAAGATTTGGGTATGTAGCTCTTAGGCTTAGGAAGAATCTCCTGTGTAGGAATTTTGTGATGTGTGAATCTGGCCTAAAGCAGAGAAGAGTGTGTGTGTGTGTGTGTGTGTGTGTGTGTGTGTGTGTGTGTGTGTGTGTGTAGTCACATTTTTCCAAAACTCCGTATTTCTCACCTCTACCAGATATTACTTGTTTCTACTTCAGCTGAATTGAGTTTAGTGTTCCCAACATTATTAGCTAACTCATTTCCCATTGATTCTTCTACAGCATCATGTTGTTGATGGACAGTTGACATTTTCTTACTGTTTGTTATCTACTCAGCCTTAGGGAGATAGTAAAGCTAAAGTGTTGTTGAGCATTATATGGGACACAGACTGGTTTTCTATCCTATATTACAAGACCTTACAAATCTGAATGCAGATCACACTAAACTATTTAAATAACCCTTTAACTTGGGCATGTATATGTTTGATTTCCAAGTTAATTCTACACTTCTTTAAATAGACTTTCCCCCAGTAATTGTCCAGCCTGCATGCCCTTTCCTGTGAACATTAACCTTTTGGCAGCTTTCCCAGTTATAATGTACTTTGTAATAACAAGCATATTAGCCCATATTATCAACAGTTTTCAAGTTCTAACTAAAATTCTTCAGATTGGAACATTTTAAGAATATGAGAAGAGCTGTGCTGGATCAGACCAAGGTCCATCAAGTCCAACATCCTGTAGGATTTCCTGCATCGAGCAGAAGGTTGAGCTAGATGGCTTTACAAGGCCCATTCCAATTCTAGGATGTATGCAGTGAGCAGGACTATCTTAAGGTCATGCTAAGCATGCCAATGGCTGTTAACTTAGGGCTCATGCTGGCATAGCATAGTCAAAATTCTATGCTCTCTCAACAGCAAAGTAAAAAAGCTATGAACGCTGTTATAACGAATAGATAACATTGCCATCTCTTCAGCACCAGGTTAAGATTCCCAGGTACTTGATAGCATATGACGAGGCTTCTTAATTTAGTTGTTTTACCAGGTCTTGGAACTTTTAATTGCTTTTAGCTGTTTTAATTTTTTTTGTAAATTCTAATCCCTGCTGTAAGAAGCCTTGAGTCTTTTTTAGAGAATGGCATCTCAAAAAACAAAAACAAAAAGACTCCCAAAAGCTCAGCTGCAGTAACATTAGAGCTCTCTGGTCAGAGCCCTACATATGAGGAGATGCTTCCTCTTGCAGAGACTTTCTTTATAAGCAAGCTCTCCTTCTCACAGGAGCCCTACTGGCTTGTTGCCTGAGGCAATAACGCTCCTGCGAGCCAGGGGGTTGTTCAGATTTTGCCTCAGAGGAGAGTTGCCACCTCCTGAGAGGGATGGACCTGCAGCCATCTCCCAGGGGCTCAGGCTCCTCCTGGTCTGTTGACAGTGACTGATCTGGGGTGCCCTTGGCTTCTGGGAGCTCTGAGGAAGATTCCTCCAGTTGAGAGAATGACAAATATTCAACTTGTGATGGGTGGTGCTGTGGTCTTATCATGTCATGCAAACCCAGTGAGGGTAGCTTCTGCGAGGCTGATCGTGCAAATGCAGTCATTATTTGTGGATACAATCTGTTTTCTTTAGAGCAATTATTTTAGAAATTACACATGACTCTCTTGGTTTGGGTTTGATTTTATTTTTTAAAAATTAAGTATAAAAATCAGTGCCTCAATTACGCCAGATATATGGCCTAGTCAAAGGGAAAAAACAGGAAGAGGTGAACTCTGTGAGACCATGTGAAATATTTCTCTCACTGAGATCATATACTATATTTAAGTTCATATTTTTGGAAAACTATATCCCTAGGTATGAGCTTGATTTATTCTTTGAAGCAGGAGGCATCTTTATTGAAGGGGAGATGTGTTACTGATAGCTTTATAATCAGAAATAAATTATGCTGGTGCTCTCACTTTCACTCTGTTTTAAATTCTTCAATCACATGTCTATAATCATTTATTCCCCTCCATTGTCTGCATGCAACCTGTAGGGCAGCTTCCCCCGGCATTCAACTGGATTTCTTTGCTGTGTGAAAGATTTATGATGGGTTTAATGAAGTTAGTTCTGGCATGACTTTCCCACTGGGAGAATATTTGAGTAGACAGATTCACACATTTTGAAAGAACTTCATCAGAACTGAAGCAGAGTTTGATTTAAACACAGACTAGAATTGGCAGGGTAGTGTTGAAACCAAGTGCCAGGCATAAACTAGGCAGTAGATGTCTTACGCTCTTTGCCAGCTGTTCGTGCACTTTGAATCCTGGGGGCGGGGACCCACAATCAAAGCAAATGCTGTATTTTGAAACTGTCTACATATGTACTCATATATCTGTGCATGCATTTGATACACACATATAAACACACTCCTCCAGTACATGCTATGCTACGTTTGTTTTAGGAATCAGAACACGACCATCAGAGCATGCCAACTCATTCTAAATTGTTGTTGCTGGTGGTGGTGGTGGTAGTGGTGCTGTCGTTACTTTAATTCAGCCAAGAACTTTTTCACAAATGGTTGGTTACAATTTCTAGAAACAGAAGTTGAAACTAGGATGATGATGATGATGATGATAATTTTATTTCTTACCCGCCTCTCCATTTGGATCAAGGCAGGGAACAACAATAAGTATAAAATACATAAAACTGAATTTAAAACATAGTATACATTATTAAAACATCCTAAAAACATCCTAAAATCATCCTAAAATTCCACTGGATAGGCCTGCCGGAATAGATCAGTCTTTATAGCTTTCTTAAATGCTAAAAGACTATTAAGTTGATGAGTCTCCTCCGGCAGGTCATTCCACAGTCTGGGAGCAGCTGAAGAGAAGGTCCTCTGGGTAATACTTGTCAGCCTAATTTTGATATCTTGCATTGAGACACTTTAGGTTGTTTGTCCCACATTATGACACCAGAACCACATTATATATTTCTTCGGTGATGAAATTAATGGATGCTCCTTTTAGCTTTGTGAATTGTTGGAAGGCTAAATACCTCTTGTCTTTTTCCTTTCGTTTGTACCCTTTAAAGTAGCAATGGCCTAATCCAGCCTGCTGATGTTTCCTATTCAGCCTGCAATGACTTGAGCTCCCTCCATGAGCCTACCTCAGGAGGCTAATAGGCCCTTGGGAAGGAGGTGGGGAGAGTAATCCCCTTCAAAGGCAAAGTGAAATGTAAGTGCTTTGTAGAATCAAATTGTTGCATATTTTAATCTGGGATAATGCACCACTGAGCTTCTTGAAATGAGTGATTTATAGCACGCTCGTTACTGGCCACTCATGTATGTTCGGGGGTACTTTTGAGGACGCAGTCAACCTCCTGCTCTTCTCCCACGCCTTTTCTCAGTTTTGCTATCACAAAATAAACCTCAAAAAACCCAACTTTTCAAAAGTTACACTATAAAATTACCACTAGAGAGTGCTGTCCCATTAAAATGTACAGGCCACATGATTGCTGTCTCTTCTCCGTGTAATTGTGCTTGTTTCAAACACGGAAGAGAACCAGGAAGAGAGCAACACAATTCCGCCCCCTGCCCCCTCTGAAGAGACCCTCTATCTCTTCTTTTACCTAGGTAAACAGTCTTTATATCAGTTAAATGAGAGTTTAACATGGGCACCTATTTGCCCGGCTACAGATAACAAGCCAGCCTACCAGGTAGGAATCTCTGTTCGAATTTTTCGCAAGTTAATCCCAGAGGGTAAAATATCTGAAAGTGGGTCTGTAGAGATATTTGCTTTTGAGCACTAGTTAGAGGTAAATAGCCTCCGTGTTTTCCAGACATTTTACAAGGCATTTCAGAACAGATCTGCATCCAAATCTATAAAAATAAATGGCAGCATTCTTTCTTACTCAGATTCTGGCTGTGTGGATTTCTGTTGTTACTTAAGCTCAAGCAACTTGATTCTGGGTGAAACACAAGGCCTGTGCTGGAAGGATTGCTACTTAGAGGCCTGTCCAATGTCTGTCACACTGGAATGTGTGCAGTGAGTTTGCTGAATGTCAGCCTTTGAGGCAAGAACTTTGCAGTTCGTTTTATCTTTTCTCAGTCACTCAGATGCTATAACTCTGAATTTTAAAAAAGAAAAGAAAAATATATTTAAAAAAACAGAATGGTGCAATGGACTCTTCCTTATTTTCATTTTTTTTCATGAGCTGAACTGATTTTGAAACAGTATTTTCTTTTAAACTTTTGGATGCTCCCTTTCCCCCCTGCCTCCCCCTCAATTGTTTAACAATTTTCTGTGAATCAAGCAGTCTGAATTATAATAATAATAATAATAATAATAATAATAATAATAATAATTTTTTAAAAATGGAATTGGGACTTTATTCATCCCAAATGATAAAACATGGAATTCCCACTAGTAATACGGTTAGTCTCAAGAACAAAGTACATTTGGCTGGGAAATTTATATTCATTATTTATTCAGTTGGTTGGTGAGCAAATTGTTGGAAAAAGAAAAAAAAGCCCTTATGCAAATCTGCTGCATCATGATGTGTTCTATTCTAATACAGTCATGAAATAATCCCCTGTCTTATGATGGTACAAAATTGTTTTAAAATATATGAGCATGGAGCTACAAAACAAAATTAAATCTTTAATATTAATAATTAGCTTACAGAAAGAGCTCAAAGCAGATAACATCATTTTTCCTCATTAATCCTTTTAATAATACTGTTGGGGAGACAAGTATTATTATCCCCATATATTATTATCCCACTTTCCCCTCCGTTGGAAGTATGGACCTAGATTGCTTGAGGCAGGGCTTTCTTGGTGGTAGCACTAAGATTTCATATTTGCCTTATTCCTTTTCGTTTATGTTCAGGCATCAGGTCAAGAAAAAAAAATATCAGAGAGCTTTCAAGATTAATTGTGTTAATATATTTACTGCTGTTGCTCTTTGCACTTTTTGGTATTGCTGTAATTTGCTTTAGCGATGTGTCTGTTTGATATTCCTGCTTTGGAGTGAGGCTACATACGATTGGGGCCACCAAAGCAGCTCACAGCATAATTAAATAATAATAGAACCTGGGTTGTTGTTTTTTAAAAAAGAGGTATCAGTCCTATGTCCCCTAGACAGCGTCTTGCGGGGACATAGGCTTGTTTGGTTTCCTGGCTCTGAGCTTGTAGACAGGGCTTTGAACTGGGAACCAGGACACCACACTCCCCATCACGTCACCCTCAACCTCATACCAGCACGGAGAGAACCACGTCAGCCATCTCTCCGCTCTTGAAAAATGGGGTGCGGATATTTGGAAAATGGAACATTCCCAGGGGTGGGCAGGGGAGAAGACCAGGGTGGTGACAGCCGTAAGACAAATCCTATGGCTGCCCCAGCCTCCTTCTCTCCCACTCCCAAAAGTTTACACTAGACAGGCAAAATTACCCTCTAGGTTAAATGCAGAGCAGGAGGCACAAGGCACCTCCTGCTCAGCATAGGGCATTTGTAAGCCTCCAAGTTCGGAGGCTTATGAGTAGTCAGGGCTCATCCTATAGGATTGCGTCCTAAGTAAATGAAAAACAGCATCATCATAAACAAATCATAGAGCATAAAAATCATGTCCAAATAATTCCAGAGCATAGGCCCCACTAACCAAAAGCCCCTGTCCTGCCCTTCGGCTATGGGGCTATATAAAAATTTAATAAAATAAATAAATAAATAAATTCCATACCCTAGCAATTTTCTTCTTATATGTAGAGACAGGCCTGGTTCACCTATGAAGAATGCAGAGGTGCATTGGTGGCAGATGATAGCATAAATACAATTGGCTGTTGACAAGTGAATGAACCCTTTGTTTGTGGCTGACCTTATTAGATTATGTAATAGTGTTGCCTGGGTACAGAGTTGGCATCTGGGTTTGCTGGAAAGTCTGATCCCTCTGCTTGTGTCTCTGTTATGTCAACTGCTGTTTTGGTGAGTAGCTGTTTTAGATTAGGGGTCTGTCTTTAAGCCAGAACAGGTCTATCACTTCAGGAAAGTATCACTGTCCAGAATGGGCTATAGTAGATCACTGATGAAATATTGGAGTGGTGTTAGATCTACAAGACTCTGTTGTTTTTGCAACCACAGATTCACATGGCTATTTATGTGGAAATTAGTAAACAAATGTGTATTTTAAGTTAAATTGTCAACATTTCTTTGTGAGACATAAGCCCACAAAGACTATTTGAAAGTACCTTGCTTACTTCACTTTTTTGCTAACATAATATGTGATACAGAGCTCCATCACACCAGCATTTTATCGCACTCTCATCATGCCTGGTTTGTGGTTTGCAGTGCGGTACCCACATGATGTCGTCACTGTCTTGCACTCATCTCATCCCCTCCCTTTGCTGTCTTATTGTGGAGCAGGTAAAGTTTGGTTGATTTCCTCCACGCAGGATTAAAGCACCCTTCCACTCCCATCTATTGCCATCCTCACGTTTTTTTCTTTTGTTGGGTGCGTGTGCTTTGAACGTGTGCTTGGTGGCGAAAGAGGAGGGTGGAACGGTTCTCCTCCTCCAGCACACCATGTCAAACAAACTGAGCCGGTTGAATGGGCTTTTGCTGCTCCAACCCCACCCTCATTGCCTGCAGAAACAGCATCCAGCTGATTAAACGCTGAATTGGTAAAATGCTAGAAAACAAAGCCAGAGCAGGGGGGTGGGAGAGGCTTCCAAGTCCATCACCCGACAAGAACCAATGAAGGGGAAGGAGAAGGGGCGGCGTGGGAGGAGCACAATAACGAGAGAGCAAATAAGTGAAAAGAGAGGAGTCATCCCCCGGTATAGGTACAATTGTGAAAGGGACCAGCACTTGCTGCGCTAAAGAAACAGAGGTCAAAATCGCTGGTGCATACCAGAAATAAAAAAAAAATAGGTATGATGGAGCTCAAAAACCATGGTGATTCACTTACATCTTGAAAGTATTGTGGGATGCACATATGTGCACTTTGAATTAGCATGATGCACAACAGGGCACAGACTTCCCCCCAGCACATAGCGGAACATCTAATCAAATTGTGTGCCTGTTAGTGAGGTCCCCTGGAGTTTGAAGAGCCACATTCATTACTGGTTGTCATGTAACCCAGGAACTGATTTCAAATACTCAAGTGATAAAAGTCTGTTATATTAAGTTCATGCTTTATGCTGCTGAAGTCAACAAAAGCGTAATCAAAATAAATTCCACACACTGGCTGAATTATGGCCAAAGAATGAATAGAATTAATCCAGTTGCCTAGACTTCACTATAAAATGTAAAGTTGACTGCAGTGAAGAAAATGAAACTAAGCTTTTGGTGAGAATAAGCATAAAAATAAAAAAGGGGTTTTAAAAAAGAGTTTACACTAAGCTATATGGTTGCTTTGTAATTGGGCATTTTCATTTTTATTGATTTCCTTCCCTCTGATTGAAAGGAACTGCCGCTTTTGATCTTTGTGGTCAATTTATAAGCATTTATTTCCATCTTGCTCATTTTATTTGAAATTGCATGTCAGCCCAGTAGATTTGTGAGCTTCCCTTGCCACATTTGAATCCCCTTTGTTGGAAATAGGATTGCACACACATGTTTGGTGTGTTAGCATATGACATTGATTTGTTGCTGCTTCTCTTCTTTGATTCGGTAGAACGTCACTCAAGAACAGCTTCTCTCCAATCAGTGTTTTCATAGAGGAGCAGGCATTGCAATTTGCCATCTTTGTGAAAAATATGCTCATTTGCATATGTAGTGGCTGAGAAAAAATGGCTGGGAAGCAGCAGTTAGCAGCAGAGACGTTGCTTGCCCCAAGACACAATCAGCGCAGGCTTCACAGTCCAATAAGCGCAGGATGGTAGCTGCTGCTTCCGCTCAGCTTTGGTTTCTGACATCCAAGGCAGCTAGTCCCAAGCAACAGATTTCAGAACTGGCTGGACTCACGTCTGTGTGAGTAGAAGCAAATATCCACATATCTGACTAATCCAAGGATGGGCAAATTGCAGCCCTTCATGTGTTTTGGCACCTACAACTCCCATCACCCTTAGCTGGGCTAGTCATTGGTGAAGTAACATGGGAAGCCCACATGTTGCCCACCCCTTGTCTAATCCTAGGCAATGCTTCCTATGGGCTCATCTACACCAAGCAGAATATTCCACTATGAAAGCAGTATATAAAAGGTAGGGGCCACACGACTGCTTTATAGTGGTACTGAAGTGCACTGGCAACTGTTGGGGCCCATGACACATCTACACCAAGCAGGATATAGCACTATGAAAATTATATTAAAGTGGTATATGGTATATGTCAATGGGCCCCAACAGTTGTCAGTGCACTTCAGTACCGCTATAAAGCAGTAGTGTGGCTCCTGCCTTTTATATACCGCTTTCATACCACTTTCATAGTGGACTATCCTGCTTGGTGTAGATGAGCCCTAAGTTTCTGATACCTGGCGAACTATTTTTCTGCATTAAAATTGAAGGCATACTTCACTCTCACATGCCAGGAGACTGGATATGCAGTGCATGACAGCTCTTGGGGATAGATAATTCTGATTCATCCCTGCACTGGGTGTGATTGAAACGTTGAATTGCACCCAGTCAAGACAGAGCAGAATTATCTTCCCTGGAAAAAGGCTGATTGAAAGGCAGGCACAGACCATCACAAGAGCCTTGAATTATTTAATTAATTCATTTCCTACAACTCACTGGTGGTTCTTTCAAGTCACACTAATGTACTGCTGGCACACAGTTTGGGAAAGACTGCTAGAAGTATGCGTGTTTTTAGTTGAAATGTGAGTGCACCTTTAAGAGCACCACTATTATCTGAGTGAACAGGAGGTGAGATCCAGCAAAGTGGGGCAAGATCTGAGGCAGAATAACAACTAGCAGAAAACAATGAACGGCTTTGGAAATGGTGCTTAATAAAGCAAAGCTTCCCCTTAAGGCTGCCATTATGGTAACCCTTGTGAGGACTCCCAAGTCCAAAAGCCAGCCACTCTTTCAGTCCAGACATGCTGTGAAGCATGCTGGAATAACAGAAAAGGAGAAGGAAGGGAGAAAAAACCTTCTTTCTCCCCGTTTTCTGCTCGCCATCATCCTACTTGCAGGTAAGGAAGGGGAAGGGAGGAGAAAGTGCTTTGGAGGCTGATGGGTGGGTGGGAAGCCAAAATGATCTGAGCCAAGAAAGTGTTGGGAAGGGGGGTGTCTTAAGAGCTCACCTCTCCTTGGAGGCACCCCTTTAAAGACTCCATAAGATTGTTTCTGAGCCAGGCTCAGGCAAATGTTCATAGCATCTCTACTGAGGAGCAAACTTGCATACTGTTTTGGTTCCAGGTCAATTCTTCTATTTCTGTCCTATTTCTGTGAAATTAAGCTGATTTATTTTTGACATTATTAGCACAACACATTAAATGCTTAAAAGAAACACATGTTTTCTTTCCTAAAGCATTTTGGCTACATCTGAAATAACCTCAAAAATGGCTCCCTACAAAAGGAAGTTTCTTTAATGTGCATAGTGGATGTTTGTTGGTAACTCATATTGCAATCCACTGTTATACTGAATAGGACAAGCCTTGTAGCATAGTTAGAGTGCTCCAACTTCTGTTATTATTCTGTTTCTGGCAAAATGGATGGAACATCTCTCTGCTCTAGCTTTTTCATGTAGCTAATCTTCAAAAATAACTTTGTTTGATCTCTTTTTAAGCAGTATTGTTCCATTTCCTCTGGACATCATTAAACTCAATTGTTTTCTGAACAGTTCACAGGAATATTCTTTTGTAGTCAGCATATCTCAGGTTTAATTGAAATAAACTCTGAATCTCTGGCTGTGATCCAGACAACCACACAGCAAGCTCCACAAATGCAGTGGGATTTCTTAGTCTCCCCCTCCCCTTTTCACTCACTTGGCAGCAGCTTGTGGCAGTATTTGATAAGATGTATTTGAGACTTGGAAGGGAGGTTTTGAATGTGGCTTATGAAGGAAGCAACTTGCGGGAGTGGGGAGAGACCCTGTTGTGTGTTGACAAGCCATTGCTTGCGCCCAAAGGGACTCTCAAAGGGACTTACCCCCAACATCTTGTTTTTCTGTACTTTATATTTGTGTAGCAAGGGCCTAATCCTACAACTGATACGAATTTGAAAGGATTTCTTTGAATCATACTGAACACATAAATATGTGAGTCTTTGCTCTAAGTCTGGGTTTTCCTAACATCTTACAGGTTTAGAAAGCTCAGTTACCTAATGATTTATTCTGGATTTGTTCATATTTAATCTGTGGTGCTTTGATATTCTTGTTCACACTTACAGTTTATTTTATTTATTTATTTATTTATTTATTTATTACATTTTTATACCATTGAGCGGTTCACAAAAATTAAAACCGTTAAGAACATAATAAAACATCCAACAATCTAAAAACCCAAATACAAAGTACATATGAACCTAGGAATGCCACTGGTTCATCTAGCTCAGCATTGTCTGTCCTGACTGACAGCAACTCCAGGTAGGAATCTTCCCTGCTCTGCTTGGAGATGCCAGTGATTGAACTTGGGCCCTTTTGCATGCAAAGCCTGTTTTCTACCACTGAGCTACAACTCTTCCCCACTTGCTGTTGACTTATTGCTAACACATAAAAACAACTGTGACAAACGTTCTTATTTTGATATAGCTCAGCAATGCCCCCTAAAAGATCTGATCACCCCTCAGAGAGTTGTTCAGTAGACAAATTTTACCTTCTGTTTCCCATTGTTCATCAAGAAGTTAACCAGTATTCCATCCAGTTGGAACTGCCCAATTCTTTTAACTTATAAGCTCTGACTCATTGAGCTAGTGGCAACAATTTTCTGATTGGCAAGCTTGATTACTGACATCAGAAATATAGGTTATCACCCCATTGGGCAAAACAACAGTCAACCTCAGCTAAAGACTGCCTTTTACTGATCTCAAAATCCCATAAATATCTGAGACATTTCTCTCAGTCTGGATCTTCATAACAGCATCTGGCCACAGATGCTTTCTCTCAGACTCTACTCTCTGTAAGGAACACTGCGTATGCTCAAGATTTTGCTCACTAGACAACAAGAAACTACTTCGTTAGAGTAACTTTATTGATTTCATTTGGAATTCTGTGGTTGTGATGGTTGCTTTTTCTTGTTATGCCTTCTCCCCCTTTCTTTATATACTTGGCTGAATTGTTTTAAAAGGGGATTTTTCACTAAAACTTTCACCATATGTAAAACCATTGTGTTTTTAGGATATTCACAAGGGGTTGTTACGTGTTGTGTTTTAACTGGGCTTTGGACAAGAAAACCCAAAGCACTTTTCTTTTTACTGTATTTTCCCCCATAGAGCTGGGCTAAATAGAAGGGTCCTTGGCAATAGGGTTTAGACTGTCTTCATACAACTAGTCAGCCTAGATTATTCAGGTAAAGATCAGCCTGTGATGGCAGCCTATCAGTAATGCTTTGAGGAGGGGAGGGAACCTTTACTAAGAAGAGGTCCACAAATATGGAAAATCATCTCCCCACTCCTAGGGGCATGCCACCATGTAACGGTGATCATGTGGCGGGCACTGACATATGACTTTCCATCTTAGACAAATGCATGGAGAAAAGGTCGATCAATGGCTATTAGGCATGAGAGCTAGATAGAACTTTTATATTCAATCCACATTCCAAGGGAGCAACAATGGGAGAGGACAATTACCTTTGTGCCTTGATTGCAGGCTTCCGAGAGCCATATCATTGAAGGCTGTGAGAAACAGTATGCTGGACCAGATAGACTTTAGTTTGAGGTCCTCTTAATACTAGGACTTCTGTGAAAAGTTCCAAAGTATGCAGTTACTGTACATTTTCCCAAGATGTCAGATTTTTTTGCCTTATCACCCGAAATACTATCTTCTACCTTCCTTTTATTGCATGAAAAAGAAAGATAGACACACTGAAAGGAAGAGACTACTATAATGTGGAAATCAGCTTCTCTTTGTCCCTCCTTAAAGATTCAGTAGTCTAGCAGTAGTCTAATAGTGCATGGAGCCAAGCTTTGCAAATCTGTCAGTTGATACCACACCAGGCTGGCCTGCAGCTATCTTCACTTTCATTCCTGGCATACTGGGAACTCAGATAATTAGGTGTTTCACAGCTTACTTCACAGATCCTGATGGAGGAAAGTGAGAATTAGAGGAGATGCCTAAAGCATTAAGCAGTTTGTTGTATTTTGATAAACAATATGTTATAATTTAATATTACATGCAGTTGTTGTTGTTGTTGTTTGCCTTTGAAGGGGGATGAAAGGGAGAACAATCATAGTATTTCATATCTAGTTTCCCAGTCCGTATCACATTTACTTGGGAGTAACTGCTGTGTTATATAATCCTCAATAGGGAAATAAAGCTATATGTGGTAGAAACAATAGATGTGAGGCTCATTTCACACACACACACACACACACACACACTGCATGTATTGTGCAACCCAAGATTCAGGAACACCTGGATTTATGATGTCCTGGCTGTCCATGACCCTCCCACACCTCTTTTTGAAGTGGCACAATTCAACATGCCTCTATGACACATGACATTATACAGAGAACTTTGGCTATTGAGCGGTATAGAAACGTAATAAATGAATAAAGTGGGGATGTAACTTTTACTCAAAGACCTGCTGCTCTATGGGTTATATAACAGTTCTAGTTGACTTTTTTTAAAAAATAATAATAGTAGAGTATCAAAATTATCTCCAGCTTGGATAATATAATGAAGAGATCTTGATATTTTGCATATTTTGGCCTGATAAGAATATTATACTAATATGAATTTTGGAATTTCTAGTTTAGTTATTTATGAACCAATCTTAGTCTTACCGACTTCAGAGGAACTGGCTTTGGTATTATGCTTGGCTATGATTGATCCAGGAATAAGAGTGGACAGATTTTTGTAAGGCAAATTAGAGCAGGAAAGGAATTGTATTAGCCACAATTAGTATAGTGGAGGTATAGATCAGAAAAAGTTAAGCCTCTTAAGGACTGCTTTACACATGATGAATTTCCTACATGGACATCATTTCTATAGAAAAGAGCAAACATACAACATACAAATACACATTGTCATAGGTGACAAATTCGCACACATATTTTACTAGGTGGAAATACAATGAGAAACTCATTAGAACTTTTCATTAATGTAAACAAGTTTTCTGAGGCACACAAAACAAGGAGGTCATGAGTATGAGAAGGAAGCCCTCCTCCTTTTTGTTCTTCCACAGATTTGAGGACTACCTCCTTTCTTATTATTATTATTATTATTATTATTATTATTATTATTATTATTTATATAGCACCATCAATGTACATGGTGCTGTACAGAGTAAAACAGTAAATAGCAAGACTCTGCTGCATAGGCTTACAACTTAAAAGGTTGTCACACAGAGGAGGGCCAGGATCTGTTCTCGATCCTCCCAGAGTGCAGGACACGCATTGGGAGAATATTTACAGTATCACTCATGAGCATAGAAATGCTGTTGATATGAGTAGTTAACATATTTCTTTTACCATGCTGTTGGCATTTTTATGACCATGTACACAGAGTGCCATTTCCTGAAACCCTGGCCAGCTTAAGCAACTAGGGCCAGACATAATAAAGGCCAGGTCACTCTGAAATGTGCTGGTACTTTCAGGGTTCAATTTAAGTCCATCTGTCATATGATTCTGCCCCACCCCCACCCACCCCGAGATTGTGTTGTCCCACTGTTTAAAATTTTATTTTTGGTTTTTATTGTAGTGGTTTTAAAAGGCACTAATCTTGATCAGAGACCAATAGAGTTGGAGCCTTGATGAGTTGCAAGAATAAATAATAATCCAGGAATGTAACGAAGCAGAAGGTTGCTAGCAATTTTATGCTGAGCTATGTCCCTTTGAGACATGTAAACAGAAGTCACCTTCACTTTGACATAAAAATTGTTTAAATCATTCACAGTGAGGTAGTACTAGACAGTATCAACTAAATCCCGTGATCAGGAAGTATTTGGGAATTGGTTACAAGCATTGAAGTATCTATTCTTGTACTTGTTCTTTTACGGAGAGGTGGCATGATCAAATTATTATATGCACCAAAAATCTCTGGAATATGTTAGCTGGGATAAAATTTACTCTAAGGTGTAGCTCTGACCCAAATATTGTAGATAATCAAAAAAAAAAAAAATTCTACCACAAAGAGATCCAGTGGAGTGACATGAAAGGCTCATTTGCATTCTGAATGCTTGCATCTTCTTGATGCCTTTTCCAGCTGGTTCTCTTAAGTACTGCTGCTTTATATGATCAAAAAATATAATGATGATAGGGTTTATTCTAGTTGAAGTAACAAAAAAGGAGAACAGCTCTTAATGGGAGCCTTTATCTGCAAAGAGCTCTCCTCTTTTAAAGAAGAAGACAATTTGAAATGTGAGAGTGCTTGACCTCTTCAATATTCAGAGCTTGTTGGAAGCACAGGTCAATGTTGTAGCAAGCTGTCTCCTCGACCCACTCAACACTTATCAAAGGCTGAGCTGATTAAAGACCCTCTGGCAGTAGGCAGGCTAACGTGCGTGCAGGAGAATGTGCCAATCTGTACTGTCAGCAGGATTTAGACTTTCAAGAGGCTCTTAATCGTCTTTATGAAGAGTGTGTATGCCAATGAATTGCCGTTAATGAGTCGCTACATGCAATGGATCTGGGTGAAAGGATAAAAACAGTGAGGTGCTAGAAATTCCACTTCAGGGAGTAAAAAAACAACCACCCAGCTCATCTACAGCATAAAAGTGATGTGGAGTTTGCAAGAAAATATTGTTGTGCCTATAATTGAAATGTTATTGAAGTTCATTGTGTTTCTCCTTATATGTTTACCGTTTGAATGGTTATGACTAAAAGTCTTTAAATAAGAAAAAGAGCATTTATTCATTAATAGATATTGTGCTGAATTTCAAATGAAATGGTTGGCTTGATCACTTTGATGAGATAAATACACAAGGCATATTTTAGAGGGGGAAATTTTTGCTCTGACTTTAAAGCAAGGAATGTTTTATCAGAAATAAGTCTGACTTTGTACGATGGGACTCTCTTTCTTAAAGACCACAGCCTTAAAGACAAATGTGTAGAGAGTAGATCTGTCTAGTTGTAGTTGCTAAATACAACATCACCTGTTCAGAGGCAGTACATCCCTCCAATATTGTCTGGGGGTGAGGAGGCAAGGCTGACCATCTAGTTGTTGGAGAGGAGTGGTCAGCAAGACAGCAGGAAACTTAGCTTGAGGCAACTTAACTGTAAAAACAGGTCCAGGTCCGGGCCCGATTCAAAGTGCTGGTATTGACATTTAAAGCCCTAAACGGTTTGGGGCCAGGTTATTTGAAGGAACGCCTCCTCCCAAATGTACCTACCCGGACCTTAAGATCATCTACAGGGGCCCTTCTCCATGAGCCCCTGCCAAAGGAAGTGAGGCAGGTGGCTACTAGGAGGAAGGCTTTCTCCGCTGTGGCACCCCGGTTGTGGAATGAGCTCCCCAGAGAGGTCCGTCTGGCGCCTACACTGTACTCCTTTCATCGCCAGCTGAAGACCTTTTTATTCACTCAGTATTTTAACACTTAATTTTAACTTAAATTTAAATTATACTGTTTTAACTTTGTATTTTAACCTTATATCAATTTTACTGCGTGGTTTTATCCTGGTTGTGCTTTTTATACTGTATTTTGTATTTGTGTTTTTAACCTGTTGGTTGTTTTATGATGGTTTTAATTTTTGTGAACCGCCCAGAGAGCTTCGGCTATTGTGCGGTATAAAAATGTAATAAATAAATAAATAAATAAAAACAGCAGCTGGACAGGCAAGGGGCAGCAGGATCAAGAGGTCAGGGGTAAAGTTTTCCACCTGGAGATTGGACAGCCTGCTGGGTCGGCAGCAAGTATGTATGTCCCACTTTAGAGAAGGGAAGAAGGCAAAGTAGGATGGTTAGTGAACAATCCCTACAGCCTCCTGGCATCTAGAGAGGGCTTCGGATGAAGCATTAGTGGGCCTTGGGTGATATATAAACCATTCGCCTCCATTCTGAAGTCAAGATGAAGTGAGATCTTTCACAAGCATCATTTCCTCCTCTTCTTTCTCCTCCTCCTTTTTACACTGGAAATAAGCAGCAGGGAGAAGGCTATCAACTTCATGGCCTGCTTCTGAGCTTCCAGGCATCTGGCTAGGTACGGCTGTAAACAGAACACTAGACTAGATAGATCTTTGATCAAGCAAGACAAGTCTTATGTTCTAAACCACACATTTTATAAGATATTCTCTCATTGACTGAGCCAAGAATCCTTTTACTGGTGAGCCAAAATTGCATTAGAATATATTAATGGCTAGCCCCATAAAGAAAGAGGTGTTTCCTTTTTTTAAAAAAAAAATCTGGATTTGAGTAGGGTATTTGTTTCACTGTTAAATACAATCCAGTTGTAAATATTAATCCAGTGTCATGGGAATTTATGCCTTTAGTGGATTTTTGTAACAAAACCCTGAAGTAAATAAAGTTTTTGGCTCCACAAAAGAAACCAAGCTCTTCACTGAGGCTATCAGACATTCTGGCAGCTTTAGCTAGTGCTTTTTTTGCTAATCTGATCTCAAGGAAACCATTAATATCACCACTTCATAAAATGCCCAGAGGCTACTTCAGGAAGGTACCTCATGAATTTCTGGGCATGAAGACAATGGCACAAAGCTAGATTTGTTCCATGATCATGAGCTGTGATGGTAATAAAGTTACCTCCTAGGAAACAAAATAATTTATTACAAAGCACAAGATAAAACACTCTAATAAAAGCATAAGAAACCAACATTGTGCCAAATTACAGATTTTGAACTCTTGGCTTATCAGACTGACTGACTGAACTCTGTAATGCTTCCTACTTTTGCTTACGGGCTATTTTATAATGCTGACTGACAGCTGATTGTGCAGCACTCTTGTTCACTGTGAGAAAATTCAGCAGCTGATCCTTTGACTTTCTGCTTTAGCAAATTTGTGCCCAGATGGGGCATGAGGAATGCAGCACTTGCAGTGCTGTATATCCTGTGACGTCATGCCAGAAAATGTGATATCCGACGGGCCTGACACCACTGCACTAGCAACAGTCGTTGGCAGAAACAATGTAGTGCTTGTCACACAGTGCTGTTAGGTAACACAGCAGTAGCTCGAGAAGAGGTATGATAGTGGAAGTATGGGACAAGCATTGCTGGTGTTTGATCTCTGTGCTATTTGGAAGTGAATCAGATTATGGTGGAACAAGTTACAGTGGCACAGCCTTTGCATTTGATATTTGAAAGAAACATATCCTAATGGCATTGCAACTGAGGCCTAGTTTTCATTGAGCTGGATTGCTCCAAATCATATTGCTCCAAATTATATTGCTCCAAATCTGATTGCTAGTGTGACTGAATGCCACTCCATACAATTTTTCCCCAGTGCAGAAAACTAGATGTCAGGGAGAAGAATTCTAGCTAGTTTTCTGCATGCAGGACTTTTTTTTTTAATCTTGAGAAGAATCCAGCCACATTAGAGCCAGTGTGGTGTAGTGGCTAAAGTGTTGGACTGGGAGTTGGGAGATCCGGGTTCTAGTCCCCACTCGGGCATGGAAACCCACTAGGTGACTTTAAGCCAGTCACAGACTCTCAGCCCAACCTACAGGGTTGTTGTTGTGAGGATAAAATGGAGAGGAGGAGGATTATGTATGCCGCCTTGGGTTCCTTGGAGGAAAAAAGACAGGATATAAATGCAATAATAAATAAATGGAAAATTAAGCCCCCAGATGCAATCTGCAGTGATACAGCCCAGGCACAAATTTACCAGTAAGAACTAGATCTATGAGGCAACATGGAAAGGACTTGTCTAACATGCCAGGCACAAGATATTGGTGTAGAAACCTCAGCACAAACCATTCTGTAAGAAGAAACCACTCCTTATACAAACAAACTAAATAGAAACATTTTGTGATGGTTGGATGGTTAATAGTGAGGATATTGCTAGTGGTAAAGGTTGTTCCTATAACTAGAACGGCTGCTGTCTGGGTGCTCTCATTCCTTGCATGGTGATGTTTACCAATTTTTTATGGTTTTCAGAGCCTTCTATCTTCTACCAACCTTTTCAGGCCTGAAATAGTATTGTGTGGCATCCTGGTTATCCACTTTTACCAGTATCACACTAACTTCCTATCTGTTTTACTCTAGCATGGTAAAAATGCTATCATCAACCATCTCTGGCTCCTGGGTATTTGGGACAAGCAGCAGCAAATTGTTGAAGAATAGCTGCCCCTTGATAGTACATGGCACACAATGAGCTGTCAAGCATTCAGCCATGATCCCCACCATGTTCTGAAAGCATACCAGGTAGAAACAAAGGTAGTAGCCACCATGCACATCCCTAGTGCGTATACATTGTTATTATTATTATTAATACCAAGATGGATATGGTCTCAGAAAAGTCAGTTCTTCATTTTACTCACTAACAATGTATAAAACATTTTGCCATTACGTAAGTAGCTTTGATAACAAAGGCCATAGCTAGACCTAAGATTTATCCCTGGATTGTCCAGGGGTCAAACCTGTTCATCTAGGTGACACACAGGGGATCCAGTGCTCAGGCAGGGGCGAACCCTGAATGATCCCAGGATAAACCTTAGGTCTAGCTGTGGCCAAAGAGAATACTTATCGGCCAGTTTTTGGAACTAAAAAACAACTTTCCAAAATATTCTCTTTTGTTTTGCCCTGCAGCATAATGTGATGCATAAAATCCCAAGTCTCTAATATTGCTATGAAATAGTCTAGGGAGGGAAGGCGCTGTTTAAAATAAATTGGAGACGAAAGGTTTTCATTTGATTTTGCTTTACCGCTATTGCCTGCCAGATTACGAAAATGAAATGAACCCCTAAAAGTGCAACATTTGTAGATCTGGGTAGGATGCTGTCATTAATTTATGAGAGATTTTATGTGTTTTGAAGAAGTTAATACTCTACTTTGAGAGCAAAACACCCAGCAACTCTAAACATTTTGCTACTTGAGCACCTCCATAACTGAATTTAATTCCATTGTTTGTTGCTGTTTTTATGGAGCCCTAAGGGTGCTTGTGTTAGTATTGCAGAATATCTGTTTTTGTGCATCTGGCAGGATACACCTATTGCATTTCAGAAAATCAGCAAAACATGAAGCTGCTTTGAGCAGATTTGATGCCTTCTGAAATCACTTCTCCCTTGGTAAATATTATGTGGATTCTCAATCAAGCTGGTGTCGTTAATCCCAAAAAAGTGTGCGGTGGGTGCCCAAGACTGAGCTCTTCTTCACTGTGGGGTGTTTTAGAGAGCCTTAAAAAAAGAAGAGTTGCTCAATGTTTAGCAAGATGATAACTGTGGTGCAGTCTAGACACCTTGTAGCCCATCAAGCCAAGCACAGCACACTAGCTCTCCATTATCGGTTGCCAGGTGCTTAACAAAACTCTCAGTTATGCAGTCTCAGGCAATCAGCTCATCCCAAAATACACCCAGATTTATTGAGACCCTGGTGGGCTACCATTCATAGCTGATGAGCTACATTTGACAAGTTGCATGGACTTGCTCTGATGGATAAAGGTCGTTCTAGTCAATTTTACTGTCCTCTCTCTCTCTCTCTGAACAAATACAAGAATCATGCAGTACAGTTCCCCAGTTAATAAAATGCTAAGACCTTTTCAATTAACTGTTCTGATAGCAGTCAGCTGCCAAACCTGTGTTCTTTATCCATTCCATACTTTTCTTGGAACTGCTCAAGTAAAAAAAATTGTTGGGTTAGAGAGTCAGCCATCTCCCAGTGGAAAATACAAAGCCAAACTCTAACTATATCACTGCACAAATATGCAGCTCCACTGAAGTTAATACTTACGGTTTTGGGAATATCGAGGGGCTTGTCAAAAATCAGCCATAAACTGGAATGCCCTGTGTCTTTCGCATCTTGGAGTTGTTTTAATTAGCTTAATTTGCATATCATTTTAATGAGGAAGGTAGTGTCAAACTACAACTGGTGGCCATAATACATTCATCATAATTTATTTATTTATTTATTGCATTTTTATCTTGCCCTTTGTCTAAGCTCAGAGTGCTGTCATGATTCTCCCTCACCACCTTCATCCTCACAACAACTCTGTGAGATAGGCTGAGGGGGATTGACTGGTCCAAGGTCTCCTAGTGGACGTCATACTGGGCCTGTTCAGACAACACACTAAGCCATGGCTAGGCCACTAACTCTTTTGCAGCAAATGTTTAAACCATCATTATGTAACTGTGGTTAGGAATGGTTCACACAAAACGCTAAGTCATGATTCACACAACACTCTAAGCCATAATGTTTAGCTCAAAATGCTTAACCACCGTGGCTTAGCATGTCATCTGAACAGGATCTCCCTAGGCCTAGCCTTACACTCTAACCACTGTACCGCACTGACTCACATTGTAGAATGTTTCAGTTCTGTAATTGATTCCTTCAGGTTGAAAAAAGAAAAGAAAAAGCAATTAACTCTTGAAAAACCCAGTCTTTGGAAAAATCCAAAACTTTGATTTGAGGTCCATTCGAGTTTTTGTTTTAAATTGTTCCCAGCTCCTTAAGATATTTTACTATCAATGTTATTTCTGCAACCATCAGATCTAGGAACTTCATCCTTCTTTGATTTTGTTTGTAATGGGCAGTCTCAGTTTATCAAAGCATACAAGCTGCATTGAACTAGCCTGGAGGGCTTTTATGTTCAGCCTGTGTGCCCTTCCCTCCATTCACCCATATGGCTTGTGTTACACATGACTCCTACAAGCAGGGATACTTGTAAAGTCATTGTTAGAGAAGTAGCCAGAACTGAAGTAGAAAGAAAACATATGTCGTTAAATAATATACATATAATTTGAGAACACTTGGGCTCAAAAAATGCATTGTTGGCTCAGAAAGCGCCTTGAACATATAACTGGTAGATGTATTGAAAGGATATTAAGTTGCGCAAAGTTTTAAGATGCTTTGATACCTTTGAAAGGAACCGATATTAAAATCCAACAAAAGAACATGTGTCATGTTGCACCAACCACAAAAAATCATGTGGTACTTTAAAAGCTAAGAAATATATTGTGACGTACGCTTTTGTGAGTTAGCGCTCACTTTGTATGATAACCCTAGTTCAACCTTCCCCTTTGGCCGTGCGGGCTAAGAATTACTGGAGTTGCAGTCCAACACATCTAGAGGTTGGGAAAGGGTCGGGGAAGGGTACTATAGCTGGAAACAAAGCCCAATGAAGAGAGAATGAAACAGCTGGGCATGTTTAGCCTAGAGAAGAGCAGATTGAGAGGAGACATGATAGATCTCTTCAAATACTTGAAAGGTTGTCACACAGAGGAGAGCCAGGATCTCTTCTTGATCATCTTAGAGTGCAGGACATGGAATAATAGGCTCAAGTTACAGGAAGCCAGATTCCGACTGGACATCAGGAAAAACTTCCTGACTGTTAGAGCAGTACGACAATGGAATCAGTTACCTAGGAAGGTTGTGGGCTCTCCCACACTAGAGGCATTCAAGAGGCAGCTGGACAACCATCTGTCAGGGATGCTTTAGGGTGGATTTCTGCATTGAGCAGGGGGTTGGACTCGGCCTTGTAGGCCCCTTCCAACTCTGCTATTCTATGATTCTATGTAATGACAAGGAGTGGTTTTATTCAGTGGAGCAGAAAAGGCCAAGAAAACATATTACCCTGCATATTTTCCAGTATGTACCCAGAACTGATATTCTGTATTTTAGTCACCACAATGACCCTTATGTAATTGTGATCTGACTGCCCTTGAGCAGGCTTGAGACAACACTCCAGTTTTTGCAAGGGGAAGCCTTGTTTCTCCAGAACTGTAAAAACACCTTTAGGCCTTTATATGTTATGCTTCTTCTTTAGATCCTTGCTTAAGTGACGACCCCAGAAGCCTAATGGGAAAACCACAGGCTTCCCACACTGCTTTTAATGGAGCTATTCCAAAGCAAGTTTTGGCACAGTATTTTCCATTTTCCCCCATTAGTGTAATTTAAGAGTAAGGTACCTTTAACCCACAGGTTTGCCTCCACAGTTCAAGAATTTTTGGCCCAATTTCAGTGTGGTAAGGCTATGCTGAAAAGCACGGTATTCAGTGTTGTTGCCATCTCATTTTTAAATGACCACTCGGAGCCAAAGCACACATTACTTTCTTTTTTACTCTAAAGTACATACAGGGGTCCCCATCTGGATCAGGACCCTAGCATGAGGGGTAGGGGGCTTTAACCCTTCACCACCCACCTTTTTGTCATTCCGATCAGGATCCTAGGAAATTATGCCTGAAATCTATATTGTAGTGATCTATTTGCATTTATTTATTTTATAATATTGATATACTGTTCCCTAACTGAAGATTTCATGGAGATTTAACTGAAGATCTCATGGAGATTTAACTGAAGGTTTAACAAACAGGATAAAAGAAGAAAAACAGAAGAAAAACAACATTAAACTTTACATTTTAAAAAACAAAGTTGAGATCATTGTTTGGCAATAAAAAATTGCAGGCAGGAGGGCAGCTGATCTGGACTGGGAACCTCAGCAGGAGGAAACATTAAAGATTCCCTCCCTCCTTCCTTCCAGCTAGGATCCTGATCAGGATTGGAACCCCTGTGCTTATTCTAGAGTAAAAAGAAGCAGAAGACATAGCTACTAGCTGTATCTTTAAAGTAGCACGTGCTTTGAGTCCCACATGCATTGTTAGCCCACCATTGTGCCACTGGGAAGATGTGCCACTGCTTGGCCTGGAAAAGGGGTTAAGCAACTTTTAAATGTGAAATGGTCTTTCCGTTTGGCTTTTTGATTTAAATTGGATGCTTCTCACTCCAAAAAGCCAAAGAAATCAAATGTGTAAACAAGGCATCGGATTAAGGCCTCACACTATCAGGTGTATGAGAAGCTGTGATAGATTGGGTACCACCTCTAAAGTGTGTGGGGGTGGGGTGGGCCAGGAGCACATTTGGGGCCTTTTTGCATCCAGTCAGGATAATATAGCTGCTCTGAATCTCAATAGTTGTGTTGCCTTCATTTTCTTTTCTTGATGGGTTTAGGGCTCCCCCTAGGCTCTTTGTGAAACAAGAGTTCACCCAGGAGGTGGAGGTGTCTTTTTCTGTATTTCATATGGAGGAGCTAAAATCAGATTGACTTGGGGATGCTACACTGGGCAAACTCTGAGAGCCCTTAAGAAAGCAAAAGCACATATTCCTTCGAATGATGCTTTCAAAAGATAAGCAGTATAACTCATTATAACATCCTCTGTTTGAAGCTTCCAAAGTTAGCAAGGAACAAACCCTTGCCAGTTTCTGTATGAACACAAGCTTTTTATAGAAGAACATTGCTGTGCCTGGTTATGGCTTAAAATATATCCCTTGGGCCAGAAACCATTGTTTCCGTCTTCAGCTGTTGTTAGAGAAAATTAAAAACACTCCTTTATATCTTTCCTGCAATGTCCCCTCCTGACAGTCTGCTTTCCCAAAATGTGAGCTTTCTAAAAAAACTCCTTACTAGCTACAAGATAGGCTTTTGTTGGAATTATGTATTTATTTTAATACATTTTCCATCAACCCTTTCTCCAAGGAGAACAGGGTGGCATATCTGTACACATCTAGGCACAAAGACTTTTCCTTGGTGACATTCATTGGAGTTTATTAAAGATGGGCTACCAGAAGACTCCCTTGAGTGGCCCAATCAAACAACAAAATCCCTCAAGTGTTTCTTCTGCAATGTATAGTACAGGGGCGGGCAGAAAGTAAATTGGGATCAACTGATAGTTGTCTGGGTAATTTGCTGTAGATTAAGAAGGGGTTCCAACTCCCAGTAGTTTAAACATTGCAAGTAAAAATCCAAGCAGAAAGAATTACCTGCCAGGGCTGGCCTTGTGCCAATCAGTTATCTTCCATTCTCAGTGCTCCTCACCTGTGAAGTAGTTGCCTTTGACCAGGTCATTGTGCAGTTCTGTGGCCAGTTTTAGAGATGTGTTAGGATCTCTGATCTATAATAATTCAGATGTAGATTTGTATATGAAGGTCATCCCAGTTTATAACTCATGTTTTAGAGTAGATCTGGGATTGGCAACCCAGTGCCCTCCAGATGTTTTGGACTACAACTCCCATTACCCCTGCCAGTTGGAACTAATGGGAGTTGTAATCCAAAATATCTGATGGGCATCTTCCTCCCAGCCATTATTTTGCACATGGCTCTGCTTGGTGGGCCTTGGGGTCCTAGTGAAAAAAACAAGTAGATCCCACAACCTTGAAGACTGCCCATCTCTGTCCTAGGACACAAAATTGGGTGGGATAGCTAATACCCTGGAAGACAGAAACAAACTTCAAAGTGATCTTGATAGGCTGGAGTGCTGGGCTGAAAACAACAGAATGAAATTTAATAGGGATAAATGCCAAGTTCTACATTTAGGAAATAGAAACCAAAGGCACAGTTACAAGATGGAGGATACTTGGCTCAGCAATACTACAAGTGAGAAGGACCTGGAATTGTTGTAGATCAAAAGCTGAATATGAGCCAACAGTGCGATATGGCTGCAAGAAAGGCAAATGCTATTTTGGGCTGCATTAATAGAAGTATAGCTTCCAAATCATGTGAGGTACTGGTTCTTCTCTATTCGGCCCTGGTTAGGCCTCATCTAGAGTATGGTGTCCAGTTCTGGGCTCCACAATTCAAGAAGGACGTAGACAAGCTGGAGCGTGTTCACAGGAGGGCAACCAGGATGATCAGGGGTCTGGAAACAAAGCCCTATGAAGAGAGACTGAAAGAACTGGGCATGTTTAGCCTGGAGAAGAGAAGATTGAGGGGAGACATGATAGCACTCTTCAAATTCTTAAAAGGTTATCACACAGAGGACAGCCAGGATCTCTTCTCGATCCTCCCAGAGTGCAGGACACGGAATAACAGGCTCAAGTTAAAGGAAGCCAGATTCCAGCTGGACATCAGGAAAAACTTCCTGACTGTTAGAGAAGTACGACAATGGAATCAGTTATCTAGGGAGGTTGTGGGCTCTCCCACACTAGAGGCATTCAAGAGGCAGCTGGACAACCATCTGTCAGGGATGCTTTAGGGTGGATTCCTGCATTGAGCAGGGGGTTGGACTCGGTGGCCTTGTAGGCCCCTTCCAACTCTGCTATTCTATGATTCTATATTCCAAGGCTGGGATTTGTCAGCGGACAATGTCATGTGGATTGAAGCCAGAATGTTAAAAGAACTACACTGGCTGCCTGTTAGCTACGCAAACCCCTAAACAACTTGGGACCAGGATACCTGGCAGACCGCCTTCCCTTATATATACCCAGATGACATTTATGATAGTCAGAAGAGGTGCTGCTTGTCATTCCAAGACGAACAGAATGTTGTCATGAAGAACCTCAACAGCGGGCCTTCTCTGTAGCAGCACCCACCCTCTGGAAAACCCTCCCTTATGTGGTTCAGGAGGCAGAAAATGTAACATTCTTCAAACACCCCCTGAAAACATAACTTTTTAGACTAGCTTTCCCTGGACTATAACTTATTTTGGTTTTATATGACATTTTTAAAGTTTTAAATCTTGATTTTGTATATTGTGGTTTTAATTGTAAACCGCCCAGAGAGCCTTGGCTAATGGGCAGTATAAATATGTAATAAATAAATAAGAATGTTGGGAAACCAGCTGTATAAACCAATGGTGATTGTGAGTACTTGCATAATATGGGAAGAAAGGAATCAGTAAGAGATTGGTGCCTTTTCTATTCCTAATGACCGCATAACTAATAAATTAATACCTTCAGTAAGCTGATACGTTTTATTTGTCCGATTCCTACCGAGATAGGCTTATGAAATGTTCTGAAGCACGCCTGTTGTCTGCCTGTTGTAAAGTTTTGTGTTATTCAGAAGGTGGGATATTTCGATACCAACATACCATGATTCAATAAAATATCACACCTGAGCTGTGTTATATATTGCTTACAATTTTTGAGGTCAAACGTGGCAAGAACCATCTGTACCAAACAGCTATGCTGAATTATTTCCTGACCTTTTCATCAAGCTGTCAAACAAAGTTGCCCGTTGTTCTGGTGAATGTGGTCACGCAACTGAACCTGTCAATGGAGAACTTGCATTATCTGCTGAAGCTTTTATCAGTTTCTTCCATCTTTTTGAATTCCGAGTGGGGTTCCCCCCCCCTTCTTCTTCACAGAGGTAACTGAACAGTTACCACATGATTGTGCCTTTTAGTTACAGCTGAACTGCTTCAAATTATTGCTCCAGGCGTGAAAGGCTACATATCATAGTGTGAATGCTCCAATTCATCTAGTTTCTCTACCCCGCTGCTCCCCCCCAGCCTCCACTTCCGCCTGTTGAAATTATTTGAATATATATTTCAATAAGAAAGCCCCTCTCCCTTCTGGATACAGCTGATGCGATTTCCAAGAAGCTGTTATGCATGACAGAAGCCATATGCTGCAGCCGTGTCCTGGCTGCCTGTGCGAAGCATCCATCAGAATGTGGAGGAGCTCCTCTGAGTTCTGCCACACGTCTTGCACAGAGTGAGAAATTGATGCGATGCTTTCCAAGTAATGAGCCGCAAAATTAGCATTACGGGTTTTAATTGTTATTAATGTCTTGTGCTGGCGTTTCTTGTTTCGTTGTTGGATGGCTATCATGTAAGCGTCCTTTTCCCCTCCACATTTGGCCTCACTCTGTTGGCTAGTGGTATTTTCAGAGCTTAATTTGAAGCACGACTAGGCCCAGTATCTCTTACAGCTAATCTATGTCACAGGGTTGTTGCGAGGATAAAATGGAAGGGGGAGTACCATTAGTGTCTCAGAATAGATGCGCCACCGGTTGTGTTTCCATGGTGGTAGGGAGTAAAAAAGGAGATAACAGGGGCATGGATCCACCCAATCCAAAGCCACCTTGTTCCCCCAACATGTTCCCAGAAAAGGAGATAAGGCCCTGGACATAGCACAGTTATTCCCTCCAATTACCTTAAGAAGTTGCAGTTTCTCCATGGAATCTTACCACCGCCATAGGATTGCGCTGTTAGACCTAGGAGACGTGTGTTCAGATCTCTACTCAGTTGCCTGTCAAGCATACTAGTGACCTTGGGCCAGTCACTGACTCTCAGCCTAACCTACCTTACAGAGTTGTCTGAGGTTGTCACTTCAGGCATTGTATTTGTGGTGGGGGCGATTATTAATGTGATGACTACTTGGTGCCATATCTGGTGGTCTGGAGCCAAGTAGGAACTTGTTTTCAAAATAGGATGGTGGAAATAACAGAAGGAAATATGCAGCCGGGGGGGGGGGGGGGCATTTTGCTGCCCTTTCTAATCTACTGCCTGATGTAATTGGCTCACTGAGCCTCATAGTAAAAACCTATAGGTGAGTTATTTGATACAACTGCTGCGCTAAAAAGTCCCTTTCCCATGCTTTTGTGCTATTTGTGCCATATGTGAAGGTTGTTGATGTGAAATAAAAATGGAAGAGAAACATTAAAAAAAAACCACCTAACATTCTAGTTAATTTAGATTTTATAATGGGTTTGCACAACCTGGAAAAGCAAAAAAGTTGTTCAAGGCTGGAAATGCTGTAATCCAGATTTAAACCTCTTCTATTAGTCAAGAGGACTCCTGGAAGTTTAGTTTCAGAGGCATTATGTCTGTATAAACCACTTGCTGGGGAACACAGGTGGGAAAGTGCTCTTGCATCATGTCCTGCTTGGGGGTCCCTGGTTGACAACTAGTTGGCCACTGTGTGAACAGAGTGCAGAACTAGATAGACCCTTGGTCTGATCCACCATGGCTCTTCTTATGTTATAGAATCATAGAATAGTAGAGTTGGAAGGGGCCTATAAAGCCATTGAGTCCAACCCCCTGCTTTAATCCACCTTAAAGCATAGCTAATGAATGGTAGTCCAGCTACCTCTTGAATGCCTCTAGTGTGGGAGAGCCCACAACCTCCCTAGATAACTGGTTCCATTGTCGTACTGCTCTAACAGGAAGTTTTTCCTGATGTCCAGCTGGAATCTGGCTTCCTGAAACTTGAGCCCATTATTCCATGTCCTGCACCCTGGGATGATCAAGAAGAGATCCTGGCCCTCCGTTGTGTGACAACCTTTCAAGTATTTGAAGAGTGCTATTATGTCTCCCCTCAACCTTCTCTTCTCCAGGCTAAACATGCCCAGTTCTTTCAGTCTCTCTTCATAGGGCTTTGTTTCGAGACCCCTGATCATCCTGGTTGCCCTTCTCTGAATCTCCTCAAGCTTGTCTGCATCCTTCTTGAAACGTGGTGCCCAGAACTGGATGCAATACTCAAAATGAGGCCTAACCAGTGCTGAACAGAGGGGAACCAGTACCTCACATGATTTGGAAGCTATACTTCTATTAATGCCTTTCAAAAGTACAGTTCCCTGGATCAGTACGGGTATAAACCAGTATACATTTGTAATGCTGAGATTTCTTATGGCTGGAATTGAAAGAGTTACTTTAGGCAAGCCCAGCATTTTGTTTGTGCCCAATATTTTGTTCATTGAATTCCTCCCGACTCCTCTGAATTGTAGACTCTGATACTGTACAATCTGTTTTCAAAAGTCCCTTCAGTTTTAAAAGGGGTACGTTATGGTTTCAGGTAGGGTGAAGTGGGGAGTCGATGTTCAAAAACCCAAGTCCAAATTCTCCTTGATTTTATGAAACTAGTTACATGGTTCTTTGTATCTCCGTTTAAATGTTTTGAGCTCTGCCATAAAATGTTTGCTTCAAAATTCTGACTGATGTCATTTTTTAAAAAGCAAAGTTGTCTGCTTTTGTAAGCGCTTGCATTGGAAATCTTAAGGAATGTGCTGATGAGTCTTGGGTTGGTGAGGGAGGGTTTTTTGTTTTTGTTTTTTAGAGATTGTTTTTATTGCTTGCCGGTGTTGAGATAACTTTTGACGCCCCTTTCACTCTTCTATTCTTTGAAAGCTATTGACAAAATAACTTTTTATTCTAGTTCTCCCAAAAGAAATACTTATATTTAAATCTATGGGATTATAATACAAGCTTTCCAGGAGTAGGATTTCCCCTCTTTTGTTCTTTGACCTCTGTAATGAAAAATCCTACACTGCCTATTTTATATTGTATTTGTGGCAGCGGAATCCTCTGATACTGGTTCATGATTATTCCAACTACTCTGGGAAGAACATTGTTTGCGGTGCAGCTTCTGTGAAGGGAGGGGAAACCGCCATTTGTGCTAGGATTAAAACCTCATGCAGATGTTAGAAAAAAAAGAGTAGCTTTATAGGACATATTCTGGCTGGGGACTGAGAAGAGCTCCAAGAGCTCTTCTCTTCTAAGAGGCAAGGAGGAGGCTGCCTGGAGGAAGTTTGCAAAGTAGGCGATGAACTGAGGAACAGGGAGTGTGGGATAAAGAGGAAGTGACCAGAAGAAACTAGAAACAGAGACAAGAAGAGGTTAATGAGAAATCTTACAGCAATTAAGGCAAGAAATAGTAGCATGCTAAACTGGAGAGAAAGACTGGAGTGTTCACAAGGCTGTGCAAAGGAAGCAGAAGCAGAACAAAGGAAAAGCTTTTGGTGTTGGAGACATGGGGCATGTCTACACGGGGCATTATCCTGGGGATCGCCCCGGGATCATCCCTGTGCATCCACATGACAAACAGGGGATCCCGGGAGCAGGGAGAGATGATCCCTCCGTTTCCCCAGGATATCGTCCTACCCTTTAATCACTGTTTTTCCTGCAGTCTCAGGATGATCCCGAGACTGCGGGAGGTGTGGCCCGCCGTCGCAGTTTCGTCCCAGCTCTTCGCGAGTAACCGTGAGGAGCAGGGGCACAGAGCTCTTCAGGAGCTCCGTGCCCATCGGGGGTGGGATGGGGGGAACGGGAATAATTTTTTTAAAAAAACACAACTTTTTCGTTCAAGTGCTCAAGCACTCATCTTCATTAAAAAATCAAAACAAAATGGCGGGTGCGACGTCCTCCCAGGACGTCGCACGCTGTGTGTAGACTGAGGGGGAGGATCTTGCAAGGTTAATACCGTGAGATCCTCCCCCCTCCCTCCCGCAACCCCGTGCAGTGTAGACATGCCCATGGAGTTGGAAAAAGAGATTACAAGGAGAACATAGCACTAAAAGGCATAGGACAAGACAAGTTGTGTGCTATTGCACAATAGGTAGGGATAGGCAAGGGAGGCAGCCAGAGGAACATAGGATAGTTAGGCAGCAGATAGAGAGTGCAGGGCTGAATTTCAACTAACCTGACCAGCCAATTCATTGGTTGCAGGCTTCTAGTTACCATTTAATTGCCCCATGATTGTTGTTTGTCAGCTTGCCAGCTGGTACTTTCTTAAGTGCTACTGTTTGCTTTGACTGAAACATAAATCTAGAATGATTGAGTTGCCGGCATATCATTAGGACCTCAGTAAAACACCGTTTTTCTGAGTATTAATGCTTCAAGCTCTTTTGTCAGCACTGATTGATTAAAACAGAAAAGAAACCTTCTGTAATATTCAACACCGTACAGAAAGCATTGATATACATGGAGGAATGAGGTTTCGAAGACCCCTCCCTTTCCAACAGTTAACCATTTTCAGGACAGACCTAAATCAATAGTAGATGGACATTCTTGTTTTATTTCTTGTTAATGTAAGAAATCGATATGACTAATCAATTTCCTGATTTGTTTATTTCTTTAGAAGTTGCTTTATTGTGAAGCTACATTTTCTGGGAGACTTAAAAAAATATCAGAGTAACTACCATGTTTTATGTTGTTTCAATAAACGAGAAGAGCTCTGCCCACTGGGAGAGACAGTGGTTGAACTACCATGGAAGGAAAGAAAACTCATTTACAGTCAGGGAAGAGCTAGGGGGAAGAGGAGGGATTCTGTTGCTTCCTTTCTGCTCAGAGCGGTTTCACACGTTTCAAAGCATAGACCAGGCTTTGCTTCTGAGTGTACACTGAACAAGGAAATACAGAAAAGAGTACCTGCCTGACTGCAAATACTTGTTCAATGTATGTGCATTTACTCTTTTAGATGTCTATTTAAAATCTCGTAGAGGCATATCTAGCATGTAACATGTGAAGCGGCTGGCAGCTATAGGTAAAGACTTTTACCCCTTCTATCAAGCATTTTTTCATCGATTGTGCAATGAATATTTGTACAAAGATATTTGGTCGGTAGCTACAGCATAAAAGTGGTGCTGGTGCTAGGTGAAAAGAATAATTTATTTATTTATTTATTTATTTATTACATTTTTATACCGCCCAATAGCCGAAGCTCTCTGGGCGGTTCACAAAAATTAAAACCACAGTAAAATACAGTATAAAAAGCTGTATAAGTTGTTTTCTATTTGTTTTGTGCTATCCCAGCTCTTAGGGATGATGCTCATTAAAATCTTTGCACATTGTTTTGTTGATATTTTAGTTCTCACTAATCTTTCAGTGTTTTATTTTAGCTACAATTAGTTTATATTGCTTTGGGCCCCTTTTTAGGCAGAAAGATTATGTTGAATTATGTTGGATTTTGTTATGGATAAAGTATTATATGTTAACAATTATATATTCAAGTAATCGGTTATGTATTGGAATTTTTTTTTTTTTTTTTTGGTATGGTATGTTAAACTGTTATGCTGGTTTGTATTTTATGTAGTAGTTTAATAAAAAAATTATAAAAAAAGAAAAGAAAAAAAGAAAGATGATTAATGCATTTTATAAAGATGATTGGCAAGCCAGAGGTCCTGCTCCTCGGGGGCTGTGCAGCTTTCGTGTCAGGATATGGTTTGCCTTTGGGGACCTTCTTGTCTCATCTACTCGGCTATGCAGCCCTGAGTGGGGATGATGCAGGTCGGTCTCACCAAATACTCAAGTGTAGTTGGAAAAGAGGGCCGGGTCACCCGACACCTGTTTTCAACTGAGTGGCTCGCCCTGATGGACAGGCTAGTTGTCTGAAGATAAAAGAGTTAGATTCCCGCATGTTCCCGCACAGATCCATGGAGGGGAGAATTTCACTGTTTAAATAAAGAGGCCCTAGTTTATCCCAAGCTCTGGTGTCCATATTTTATTTCTAGGACTTCCTTCTCCACTTGCAATTAGTTTATATTGCTTTGGGCCCCTTTTTAAGCAGAAAGATGATTAATGCATTTTATAAAGAAATAATAAATATTAAATATATTATACAGGTTGCTGTCTCAGAGGATCTTTGATGTGTTGAAACTGACTTCAGAGTGATTCAGTTAATGTGAATCTAGTTTAGGATTTACTGTATCATGAAACATTTATGAAAAGTGGATTGGACCAGGACATGATGAATCACAAACTTGTAAGCATGTATTGAAACCAACCCACCATTCCAGATTCCAGGCCTGATTGTAGTGTCTTCAGTATCTTAACCCTTGTTGCATGAACCGAACCAGGAACAGATGAGAAAGGAAAATAAAGAACGATAGCATTAAACATGTTCCTGCAATTCTTTGGCTCGTATTGAAACTATTCACGCAGTAATTTTCCAGATGGTGGGAAGTGGTCTTACTGAAATCCTTACTAAAAATCATTCTATAACGCTGCTAGTCTTAGAAAATGGATGAGCTAAAAGAAAGCCAGTTGATATTTTTTATTAGGCTAATTCTGCTATTGAGTGCAAGTACTCAAGCTTTAGTCCAGATGAATAAAAATAAAATATAAAGCACTCTTTCTCACTCACTTTTAAATTGATGGAGGCTAGTCCAAATTCCAGTTTCCTATGTTGTGCCCGTAGGGTGATATTTTCTTTTAAAAAAGAAATCTTCACGAAGGAAGCATGTGCTATATCTGACACAAAGATGAGTCAGGGTAGTAACAATGTTCTGGAAGAAGAATTTTTAGCAGGTCAGATATCTAAGTGCAAAGTTTACATGACCATTTGATGTTTTATTGAGCAGTGTTGTGAAGTGGAAGGGAGAGCAAGTCCTTGCATGATCAAAAGTAGACAGCTAAAGATTGACAAAACTGGGGGGATAGTGTCTGAAACTAAACATTATATTTAAAATTTTATTAATACCAGGCATCAGAGAAAAATACCTAACACCAAAGAGTGTTTTTTTCTTTCTTCCCAAGTGGTTGGGCTCTGACAATGAACAGTAGAGGTTGCAATCAGACATGTATCACTATAAAATGGCAACAAAACATAAAGATAATAACACTTATAGCTTTTGAACTAGGGCAGCATTGCATACTGTTAGTCCATAACAAATAAAACTTTCCCCAGATGTGAAAAATACATTTTATGTAACAGATAACCTTTATGCAGGGCAGTATGTATTCCAGATTTTTTTTAAAAATCTGGAACTGGCCAATTCAAATTCTATGCTGAATTATGAACTTCTATATAAAATATGTAGATTTGAATAATCTATTTCATTTTGCATAATTTCATCTGCATTTTCTCTGTTTTGCACAATTTATTGGGGTTGTGCTAGTCATGGGGAGGGCCAAGGAACTATGCTGGGCATTGAAGCCTCCACCGCTGAGCACAAGAAACCTTATTCAGTTACTCTCTCTGGCTTTTGAATTTTCCATAGGCAGTACCCATACTATGTCTTCCAAACACGTCTTCATGAAAATCAAGTCACGCCCTTCAATTAGGCAGAATGAGGCAGCCATCTCATGCAGTAGATTTTGAGTGTCATGAAAGGGCAACAAATTATCAGTTATTTAATTTGCTATGATAGTATTTTTACTGCCAGGAAGGAGAAGTGCTTGTGAGATTTTCTGCCTGAGGTGCCAAAATAATTTGACCAGCCCATGTGTCCTATGTACCTTCACTTTGAGAAGGTGCTGCTGTTTCCTGTTCTCCCTCTGGCAGCAAAAATGTCTAGGTTCAGCCCTGATTAATATATAAAATATCTCTCTGCGTAGAGCCAGAATGAGTAGAAACTTTTATCTGAAAATGAAAACTGAAATCTGTCATGGCTTACAAACAACCCTGCATGTATGTAGGAAAAGAACAGGGGGAGTGGGGGGGGGGACAGGAATTGAATCCTCACCCACCCTCCACCCCCACTTCAGAGGCCCTCCTTTAGTTCTTGCTGCCATCTAAGATACAGGATTGGTGTGTGGGAAAGGGCCTTTTTAACTCTCTCGTACTCAGGATGGTGATCACTCTGAGGCATTGTTAGTGTTGTGACAGGTGATGCCTGAGGCCTCCCGCTGAGGGTTTTGTGGTCCCGGGGTGGGGATAGGGATAAGAGCTGCCTGTGGGGCCATATCCCCTTGCACATGCAGTGTTTCGCAACCCAGGGTGGGGATGTGGTGGGATGTCCCCTCTTTCCCCAAATGGGGAAATCCTGAGGAGTGCCGATTCTATAATCAACATCCAAAAGACAAAGAATGTCTCACCTGCATAGTAGAGTAGTCACCCAGAGATCCCCATCTGCAGATCAGAATTTAATAAATGTGGCCCGATTTTCAGTCCATGAAGTTGTGTTGTCTCTTTATTTTTTTGCTTCCTTCACTCGCCAGTATACCAGGTTACTACATTGCCTGCTTTTGGACAGGTGGGGGGGATGATTTTATTTAAGCAGACCATTGTAGGTTTTATTATATATTCCGCTCTTGTTTAAAATGCTTTTGTTGGTTTTGCTGTAAATTGTTGTGGTTTTAGGTTGTAATTTTTATTTTGTTCTGCATTATATTGATATTTTTATATATTGCCTTGATTATTTTGGTAGAAAGAGCAGAATAGAAATCTTCATATTATTATTATTATTAATGAGTATATTATAATTTATTTAATACTAGTACATGAAATTGTTCTCTTTTGTTGTTGTTGCAGAACCCCTCTCAGCTTCCCTATGGAAAAGCTCTCTATGCTTATGAAGGGAAAGAACCAGGTGACCTCAAGTTTAACAAAGGAGACGTTATTATACTGCGGCGGAAAGTAGACGAGAATTGGTATCACGGGGAACTGAATGGAAACCATGGCTTTTTCCCAGCAAGCTACATCCAGTGTATCAAGCCCCTTCCACCAGCTCCGCCTCAGGGTAAAGCACTTTATGACTTTGAAATAAAGGACAAGGATCAAGACAAGGACTGTTTGACCTTCACCAAGGTAGAGTAAAATACAACTTCTCTTCTTAAGTACTTTCTGTGTGGTTCAAAATATGTTCATTCCAAATCCTCCAGAGACAGTAGAAGCCTATGCGGCAGGGTCTTGCTATTTACTGTTTTACTCTGTACAGCACCATGTACATTGATGGTGCTATATAAATAAATAATAGTAATAATAATAATGGCCAGGTTTAGTAGCACATTTCAATTATGAGGATGCGTTTTGAAGAAGAAGAACAGATCTTTTAAAAATTATTACTGTTGTTGTTATTATATAGAGCAGAAACCAGCATCACCCTACTCTAGCCCCCCTGTACTCAGTAAAAATTTGCTCCGGAGGATCCCCAGCCCTCCGGAGTAAATTTTGGGGACGGTGTTGAGGCTGCAGAGGGGAATCAGCTCATCAGCTCCCAGTTTGGTGAGAAGCAGTTCCATCAACGGAAATAATTCATTGGATTCTACCTATAATTTCTGGATGTTCTGAAGTTCAATGACATGGCTAAGCTAGTTTTAGGCCTACCAGATTCTCACATATGAGAGACA
Source organism: Elgaria multicarinata webbii (assembly GCF_023053635.1). Taxonomy (NCBI): domain Eukaryota; kingdom Metazoa; phylum Chordata; class Lepidosauria; order Squamata; family Anguidae; genus Elgaria; species Elgaria multicarinata. The sequence continues at coordinate 41,021,244 of NC_086175.1, read as the reverse complement.
AGGTTTTAAACACAATTGGTTTCGTAGGACAGGATAAGATTATCATAGAATCAGAGTTAGAAAGGAGCACAAGCTATTAAACTGAACTCCCTGCTCCCCTTGATGATCAACTTCTGCATCTGAGCCTAAGAGCAGGCACATTGAAGAGAAGTGCTTCACAACAAATGTATACATCCTTCTGAGTTCAGAGCTTAATTGTCAGCTTTTGTTGACTATCGAGTACATTATGTTATCCACTGGAGTCTTTGACTTGTTCTTAGTTGCAGTGTGTGAGTAAGAACAAGAAATTAGGGGTTTGTGAGTAATTGCACAAGACTGTTGAGCTCTCAAGCTAGATGATTAGTTTCATGTTCACTTAGCCCTAAACCTCAGCAGTCTAATGTTATATACAGTTCTGTTGTAGTGCTGGCTACCCATCTAGCCTCAAACCAAAGTGGTACAGTCCAGGGAGACAATATTTTATTTCCTCCTACCTATGTTAAATGGGAGAGTTCTGGAGGGGGAAATTGGGCCATGCCGCATTGTACATATCCCCCAATCCTATTTCCATAACCATCCCGTTATGGGATACTTTAAACTGTTCATGGTTTGAGCAGGCCAATATCCTCATTTACTGCTATTTGTATTTCTCCCCTTCAACAGACAACCAATTGCCCTCAACATTTTCTGGAAGGCAGTGAGCATACTGTCTTCATCAGACCAGGGTACCTTTGGTGGGAAGGGGCTTTCCTTTTTTTTAATTGTACAAAAGAAAAGCCCCTTCCCACCAAAGGTGCCCTGGCATACCTATAATATTTTTGGCATACCTGAAGAGACCCCTGCATATGCAAATACCTCTGTTTTATCTGTGGGTGGCCCAGTTTCACTGCCCTACTAATAGGTATACGACCATCAAGTTTCCTTTTATTATATAGTGATAATAAATAATATAATTTATTGAGCAAATAAGATATGCTTTGGCTGGGAATATGAGGTTCATCAGATGAGCGTTTTATCACATGTTCACTACTGCCTACTTACAGATGTGTGTGTGTCCTTTAGCCAACATCCGCCTCCCGCTCCTTCCACTTATTTTTCCATAGCAAAATAAACCACTTTTAATCCGATTTTTTTTAAAAAAAAATGGAATGTGGCGTGATCTCCTGCTGTGTGCAGGAAAAGCAGTGTGATAAAAACAGCCCCTGAATGGGCCACATGATCCTTGTTTACTTCCTCTTTCCTTTCTGGGAAGAAAGAGAAAGTAATGAGGGACAAAAGCGGGGGTGGAGATGCAAGGGTAAGGAAATGTAATTTCCCCCCATGTGATGACTCTAGTCTCAGTGAAGGTACATTTATCTTCTCGTTTTTCCAGGAACACCATGAAAAATTAACATTTTTTGCAGGATATGGTTAAATATTGATCTAATCATATGGGGATGTATTCATAGGTAAACATCACTGTGGAACCTCAGCATTTTGAATTTCTCTGAGATGCAGCTATTTAGGGAGGGAAACCAGTAGCTAAACAGTATCAGGAGACTGCAGCTCCATGAATAAAAACCAGTCACTTGTGCATATCTTGTCTCCCACAGTTTGTATTCAGGTCCAGCCCTACTATTAGGCAGAGTGAAGCAGTTCCTCTGGCAGCTGATTTGGGGTGTTATGAAAGGACAGCAAATAGTTAATTTTTTATTTTTGTATTTCAGGTGCCAGAGGGGGAAGGAGAGGTGCTTGTGGGATTATATTATTATTATTATTATTATTATTATTATTATTATTATTATTATTATTATTATTTGCCTCAGGTGCCAAAATAATTTGCCTGGCCTTGGGTACTATCCTCCTTGACTTGAGGGAAACGGGACTCCCATTTGTTCAGCAATCTGTCTTGGGTCAGCTCTGCACATATTTTACTTTACTGGAGTAACTTTTTGACATAAATGACTGATGACTTGCTTCTGCCATAGCATTACGGCTGTGTATCATTTTCACGTTCAAGTTCCACCCCCCCACACCCCCTCCACTCAAGTAAGCATTATAACTGCTTTCTCATTTACCTTTGATCTCGTTACCATCTCTGCTGGTGCTTCTTCCCTGCTTCACCAATGGTTTCTTTGTTTTTGCCTCAGGGACTTTGATTGCCTCTCCACAGCATTTTTTTATTCTTGAGCGTTCCCCCTACTATACACCATCTCACCTAGTAACTGTGTCTTTCTTTCTTGTCTGTAGTTTTCTCTGACAGCAGATAATCTATTTCTCATCCCGGGACTTCACTCTGTCTTTATTTCATCAGGCTTTTCTGTGCTAATTGTAGCTGTCACCTTGCTGATGGAGCTCTTCCTCTTCAGATGCATTTGAGATCCCACACATGGCTGAAGTTAGTTAGTCAGCTCAGCTCCTCCATGAATGGCATGAGCTATCTATTGCCCCTGACATGATTTGTCAGTTGGATAAATTTTAGCCTTAAAATTTTCATTTCAACTTGTCTGCGAAAGAGAATGAGCTTATTTGCGTTCCCGAGATCCTGTGCTGGGGTTTCAGTCTCATCTTCATTAATGAATTTCCCGTTGAGCCTGTAGGATTGCACATGTCAAATCCAGCATAAATAATACCAGAATGAGAACCACTTTGCCCTACATTAAACGACCGATTCATTTAAAGTGCCGAATAGTGGTTCCAATTCACTTAAAGCGGCTGCATTAATAAATTAATAAATACGTTACAGGGACCAGTTCTACAAATTTACTAGTAAAACTTACTCCTAAAAAATAATGTTGATCGTTGCATACATTTCTTTTAGGATGGAATTCAGGTCAATGTTTTAAGTTTAAAAAAAATCAGAAATGTCCTCTTAGCCACAGTGTTTCTGATCAGGCGGTTGCAGTTCTTCTTTCATGTTGCCATTCACCACATTTCTGTGTGGCCATCACAGGTTCCTTCTACCGCATTTCTTCGATTGTAAGATGCCATCGATTGTAAGACACACACCAATTTCAGTACCACCAACAGGAAAAAAAAACACTAAGACACACCCGCGATTCTAAGACGCACCCCATTTTTAGAGATGTTTATATGGGGAAAAAAGTGCGTCTTAGAATTGAAGAAATATGGTACTAATTAAGCAAATAATTTGTTGCCCCTTTTGTTCAGAACCCTTTTCCAGCTCTCATGACCTATTTTTGTTTTAAACAACTCTGCCCACCACCCCATGACTGAGTCCCCTCTGAGCACCTGTAGAATTCCATTTCCCAAAGGGGAGAAAGTTTGTTTGTTCGTTTTGAAAGAAAGAAGAAGAAAAAGAGGTAACTAACTAAGAGGTAACCTGGAACAGGGTTACAGACAATTCCTCAGTTGAGTAGGGGAGGCTTTATTTATTAGAATATAAAAGGCATGACACAAAAGGAAGAAAAGGGAAGGCAGGGAGGAGGAAAACAAGAAAACTCAGGGACCAATTTTTAAATTTCAATGTTTTCATAATGACCGGGTAGGATAGAAAAATTCCAGAGAGAAGAAGAACAAAAAGAGCTGTGGGCGGTCTTCACAGCGGCGGGTTGGCACTGCCCGGCTACCAAACCCTGCACTATTGCTGGTGTGCAGCAGCAACAAGTTGTCTTTATGAGGGGAGGCACCGCAGGCTTTCCAGTGGCCATTAGGCTCGCAGGGCCCTGCCCCCTTCCACGGCTTCCAGTGACCAATAGGAGGTCGCCTTCAACCTGGGAACACACCTATAGAGGCTCCAAGCAAGTACAGACCCTTCTCTGGCTGGAAAAGTCAGGGTAAGTCCCCGGATTTTCAGCCACACATCTTCGCCTCTTTGCTCCAGGGTGGCTTCGAATCTATGGCTGCATCGTATAGCCGATGCACCGTGGATTCGGAGTCACACCGGGCCAAAGACAACATCAAGACAGCCCCCTGGTCTCTCAGCAGAATTGATGGAATGTCTCTCTTCCCTATTCTCTCTCTGCAGCAGCCTGATGGAACGGCTGCTGCTCGATGATAGTAGAGGGAAGGGAAGAGCTAAAGGCAGCTAGTCTCTCAGCAGTGCTGATGGGTGGGTGTGTTTCCCTTCTCTCCCTCTGCAGCAGCCTGATGCTAGGCGTTGGTTCAGGGAGGGAGGAGCCAAAGGGAGCTAGTTAACATGCTCTTACTCACACAAAGAGAAAAACAAAGCAGCTGCATGCAGAGGAACAAGTATCATTCATATCTTGGCTTATTAAGCTGAGAGATGATATCTCTATATGGCCATTGATTCATATTCAGGCCATCCTGAGTCATTAGCCAGTCATCTGTTTACCAAAAGGTGTGGCCACGCAAGCACTAAGCCTAGTTTACTCAGAGCGTCATCACACATGGGAAAATCGTGTTTCCTTACCATTTCCTTACCAACACTTCTCTGCCCCTCACTTTTGTCCCTCATTACTTCCTCTTTTGAAAGAGGGAGTAAACAATGTGCACATGGCCCATTCAGTGGGCCGTTTTCATCGTGCCGCTTCTGTACACAACTTCCGTCTCTAAAAATAATTCGGACTTACTAGGGTCTTCTTTTATCGCGGAAAGAAGGCTAGAAGGAGTGGGAGATGCACGAGAGGCAAACAGCATCGTCAATAGGACCAAAGTAGAATTGTTTTGTTCATAATAACCAAGCATGATCAGAATACTAGCATTAGATTCTTAGCAATTTATCCTGGGAGGAGTGTTTCTTTCTTTATGGTTATAAATAGGTGCACATTGTTACTACCAGCTGGCAAATAATGATGACAGTGACAGCTGAGCAGTGTGTGCCATGATGCCATTCTGGCACCACTGAAATCTTTCCATTACTCGGCTGGCTATGCTTTCCCCATAAAATGCCACAAATGACTTTATTAAATGCCATTTCATGTGCTGTAGCTGTATTGGAGACATAATTTTGAGCAATTTTTTTTCCTAACAAAGGAGGTAACTTTACTGCCCTCTGCAAAAAAAAAAAAAATCAATCTTGATTGAAATGATTGATCTTCAGCATAAGCTTCTGGCAGTAGTTATAAAATGGAATTGCTCGTCTTAACCATAGTGTTGAAGAGACTGTCAGACGGTGACTAATTCTCTGGCTACAAGAAACAGAAGAAAGGACATAAGATGTCACTGCAAAACAATGGAAGGAGTTTTTGAAATAATGATTTTGAAGCCTTGCGCTATGGATATCAATGAACTGTATGTGAAATAGCTGGTAGTGCAGAAAGATTAAGTGATGCTTTACCAGGTATGTAGGCTAAACACATATGAACATAGGAATCTATTTAATACTTTCACACACCCTGCCTCTCAGAACAAGAAACCTTCCTAAGGCAGCTTATGACAATTTAAAAACAAACAGTGTCATACCTAGAGTCGATTTAGAGCAACCACAAGACATCATGGAAGGGAAGAGGGAAGTTGCAAGCGCCCCCCCTTTTTTTTGAAAGAAGAGCCAGTCGCGTGGAGCCAGTCGCGTGGCCTCGATCTGGTGAAAACGCAAATAACACCCCCTGCCAAACTCTACGCCCAAACACCCCCCAACCGTCCCAGGGATGGCAAAATTACTTTCCCCCCCCCAGCTCTGTGTCCGTTTTGAAAGCTGCATTTACTCGCAAGGAGGCGGAAAGAGGCTGGGATGGGCGGCCACACCCCCGTGCAGCAAGGTCTCGGTTATCCTGGGAAAAGTTCTGCCCATTTCTGGTTGCCCCCGGGATCCCCTGTGTGTCATGGATGCACAGGGACATTCCTGAGCTGATCCTGGGTTAAATGGCTGGTGTAGACATGCCCTTATTCTCCATGAACTTGTCTAATTTTATTTTAAAGTAAATGTGGACATAAAAAGCCAGTTAGGACAGGCAGAACACAACACACCCTGCCACTGTCAGATCTATGCCCTAAGATGAATGAACTCTGGGAACATGTGGTAGTGATCATGGTCAGGACTGGGTGTATGCCACAATTCCAGAGCAAATACAGAATGTGGTATTGGGCAAAAATTCCAGCTTCCTAAGGATCTCTGTTTTCTTTTCTTCTTTTTTCTTTTTAAACATAATGGTTCTAGCCCTTAAGGCTGCAAAGATAGCCTACGTTTGGAGGTCTGTGGGCCTGCTCCAATCTCAGAAGCCAAGCAGGAGGAGGCTGAATCAAATTCCCAGTGCTTAGGGTGACCCTTTATTGCCCTACACAGATCTTTGTCCAACCCCCAGAACTAGAACAAACTATGCAAAATTGTAAAAATGGCAGAATAAGGACAAATTGGAAAATTCAGTGTGTGTGTGTGTGTGTAGAATCTGATAGGAAGGAATTTGGTAAAATCTTTACTTTTTCCAGGAGAGAAGACTATGACTTGTCAGATGCAGAATTTTAGGGTTTTCGTTAGAAGTACACATAGCTCTGAGAACCACATGCCAATAACTTGTATGTTATGTTCTTAGTGGCGGAGCAGAGTGACAAATGTTCTCATATCTGTTCTCTGCACATATAATGTGATATCCAAATCTGCTCTCAGTCACAAAAAGGACACTGAGAGAACCATAGAACCTGGTTCACACAATCACTGCAGACCACTGTGGTTTATTTAAGACATAGTGGGTTGTGCTGTACGCTGGTGGCCATTTTGAATGTGGAACCCCCAGCAGGAGGTTGCCATGGTTTGCCATGTCATCCAGCAGGGGTTGTTGAAAGGTGAAATAAACCTCAAGTAAGTAACCTCCCCCTCCAACAACCCCTGTCACTCGGGTTCAGATGAAATGACAAATCATGGCCACCTCCCGCTGGGAGTTTAGCATTCAAAATGGAAAATGGCACGTGCATGCTGCAACCCTCTTTGGCTTAATGAAGTCACAGTGGGCTGCAGTGATCATGCAAACCGTTGATGCTGAAAGGCACGTTACAACACAGGCAACAGAAGTGCTTTTCTCCTGCAAATTGTGCATTCTGGGTGCCAGTGAATGTCATCCCACTAACTTCTTCTTCCCTTGCATATATATGGAAATAATTCCACTGCTGCAGCGACAGTGGAAATTGGGCAGGTACAGTTTAGTCATTGAACTTGGAAAATTTTCAAATGCAAAAATGTGCTTTTCTGCTTCATGCTACGTAGTTTGAAGTAAGGGCCATAAACTAGAGATAAGCTCTTGTTTTACTAATTGCAGGATAGGAGGGGTTCCCAAGGGGAGGGAGGAGCCTGCATTTAGTGGGGTGGGGCAAGAACCAGTCCTTTAACTTTGGCAGCTGCTAGAGATGGTACAAGCTTAGAGCCCTATCCATTACTTAAGGTTTGAGGTTTTACACCAGGCAGTTAGGCTCAAGGGTGAGCACAGTATCACAAGACACACATGACTTGAACAGACAACTTAGTTCCTTGGGTGCAGAGAGTAGAGAATGTTAGCTCATCCTTGTTCATTTTTTGTAGTTGTATATAATAAAGGTTATGGCAGAAGTTCAATTCAATATCGGGTTTCTATCTCTGTATTCACTTTGCATTTTCTACTTCAAGTGATTGGAAATTATCTGCGCACACCAGAAATGGCTGTCTGAATCAATAGAGGATTGAAATATAGTGTGGTCTAGTTTTATATATAACAGGAAACATGAGCTTCCTTTATATCACTTTAGTTATACTAATTAGCCTGTCATTCAGTTCAGGGAACAACATTCAAAGGAATGCATTTACCCTTAATTTCTGAATCATTCCTTTTGCATCTAGTGAGACACTCCACCAACATTTCATAAAAATAGGTGACATTCTTTACACAGTATGAAGACTCTACAAACCCATCAAGATAGTATACAGCCTATGGGAATTCACATTCCTATTTGCAATAGCTAAATAACACAATCGATTAAATAATTGTTCTGTTGTCTTCCCATTACGTTAGTAATTGGAAAAATTAGGTTGCAAAGTGTAAACAACTATGTCTTCCTTTGGTGGAAGACTAGGTTGCTGCCTCAAATGCTTACTTCTGTTTTCCTATGTTGGGATTTATGGACTACATTGGTAGAAATCGGTATTTTCTTTTCCATACAAACAGGAATGTGTAAACTATGCCTATTTTCAGTCTGTGTATTATGTTGTGCTCTCTGTCATTTTTTTAGGATGAAATTTTGACTGTCATCAGGAGAGTAGATGATAATTGGGCAGAAGGAATGCTGGGGGATAAGATTGGCATATTTCCTATTCTCTATGTGGAGGTAAGCTCAGATGTCTTTGTGTTAGTTTATTGAAAGGTAAAGCTGATTAGTGCAAACCTGGCATTTCTAAAAAAAAGTTTAAATGTGAATACCTTTGAATGGCAAAAATGATAAAGTATAGAGTTGTCGTGGCGTTCTGATATCAACCATTACAAGACAAAGGCTAATTTAAATCAGCACACCCAGTGTGCTCTTGAAAACTGTCAAAGGCTTTTCTGTCATGAGTATATAGCTTAATCTCAGTTGATGCATGTGGGAAATGGGAGACAACAACTGTCACAGCCAAAACTTCAGTTTGAAATTTGATTTGCAGTCACTACAGGTATACGTGTTCCATAGAAATTGTACTTTTCTGTCTGTTATCTTCCATTTCCTTAAGACTTTAGTATACTGTGTGATCCTTTCCTAACCCAACTGGGAGCTGCTGTAATACCCAACTGGCCAACCAAGCCAATCCTGTAAATGTTCTTGTAATTACAAATATCCTTGTCTAGGAGAATTATTGCCTAAGAGCAGTCTTTGCCTACATATCAGAACCACAAGTAGAAGCCTTGGCTGGTTGCACTTTCTTGATAGTGCAACAGCCTGTGAAAAACTGCTGCGACACAGTTAGGGCTCCACCGTTCATTGATAACTCGGATCAGATGAATGACATGCTTAATTCCCACCAGCCAAAATAGAAGTGCTTTCCTACAGTATGTAAGGAATTTTGATCATAAAAAGCAATGGCCACAGATACAATGAATTGTTTATTGTTGCAAAGACAAGCACTCTGTGCTTCAAACAAAAGTGATCCCTGGAGGCAGAATCTATTATCATACTCATAAAATGACTGGAGAAGTTATCAAAAGCAGATATTAGAATGAGGTGATGGAACTACGGTGATGGTATGGGGACTACCCACACAATCCATCCACACTCTAGCCCCTATATAAATTGCTTACTTTAACATACTAGTGGGGAGTGGGGTCATGCAGCAGTGTCAGATACATTCTGTAGCCTCCCTCGCTAATCTGTGTGTACAGCCTCTCCCTATAGACCTTGGCGCTGTATGCATGGATATCGGGGGAGGCTATGTAAGGTGCATGGTGACAAGGTTACAGGCAGAGCTCCCCATGCATGATAATGTAAGTAATTTTTTGAATATCTGAATAGGGCTTCTGTTATTGTGGCTTGCATATATTGCTGCTGTGACATGATCAAGAGGATCTGGTGCTGCATGTTGCCAAGATAACCTAGGCATAGAGCCTAAATGAGCATCAGATGTGGGCGGTTTTAATCAAGGAAGTCCCACATGGAGTTTGATTCATTGGCCTTTGAGGTTCTTTGCAGCTCTCTGTTTTTTACATATGTACGCTTGGAACAGAATAGGATGACTGCTTAATGGAATTTCTGTAGGGAATATTTAATGAATCACAAGTCAGTTTTATATGGTGCTTTCTCCAACAAAGGATGCATGTTATGCGTAAGGAATGCATTTTTAAAAAAATTCCCATTTAAAAGCTCATCTCACACTGATTTGTATAACTGACTCAAAAAGTAAACTTTAGCATAGAGTGATTCTATGACCACCTCAATACTTGAACCCCCTCAGTGACTACCACTGGTCCTGGTTTGCACTTATTGTACCAAAATAAGAATCGTCTCTGTAACACCACATCCCACAGAAATAAGTCCTTCCCAGTGTCACAACCCTTCTAAAAAGGCCTGAAGGTGAATAACAACAAAATAGCTAGCTAGTTGTCTAATTATTAACAACATCAGTATTAAGTCAAGCATTGTGATTATAAATTCTTCAACTGACAAAAGTTATAACTTTAAAACAAGGATTTAGTAACTGTTGTTGAAACATTGAGAGCTTGTGGAAGCTTAATGGCTGGTGATGTTCTCTTCTCGTAATATTAGATGCAGGCAGTTTATCTGATTAAATGATGCACAGTGGGGATTCTCTTAGCTGCTGGATTCATATTCAGTCAATGCACTAGGACTAAACTAATTACTGTAAAGAAATCTTGAGAGGAATGTGCAGTCAAAAACGTTCTAGGAACTTAAGGCATAAAAGTCTACCATCCATCCTAACTCATTTTGGCACAACATAATGGCATCATGATCATAAGGCCTCTGTCTTCTGTGGCACTTTAGGTTTTCAAATTATATGTTCATAGCCCACATGTGCTTGCGTCAGATAAAGGGGTGGAGGTTTACAGGGGTCCTCTTCCCAGGAGCCTACCCTAGCCCTCCTGTACTGCCAGATTCCCTCTGTCCAGAGATGGCGAGAAACAATAACTCAACGTGTGTCACTTTCATGCGAAAAGAAGAAGGGATTGGTGAGTCATAGGTCTGGGACAGTAGGAATAGGAGAAAGTAGGGAGTTATATACTGGAGCTATTCACACAGTACATTAACCCACACTCAGTGGTTGAGTGTGGGTTGTTTGTTGAACTGTAGATTTCATGTTGTCTGAACCCAGCCAGGGTAGCTTGTTAACCATGCACTGTGGCTTGTTAACCACCCTGAACAAACCAACAACAAATTATGGGCTTTCAAGGTGGCTTGTTCGAGAAAATAAGTTGCAATGCATGGTTAACAAGCCACTTGGCTGCATTCAGAAAACATACTAACTCACAGTTCAACAAACAGTTCACAGTTCAAAATAACCCACACTCAACCATTGAGTGTGGATTAGCATGTGGTGTGAACAGCCCTACTGTGACCTGCTTCGCATGAAAAAAAAATTGCAAATGCGTTACCATGTTTAAAAGGACTCAGAAAAGCAATTCCATTTGGCGATCTGATGGTGTGTGTGCCTGTGGGAGTTTTCCTCAGGAGCCAGTAAGCCTAGCAGACCGATTGAAGAAAGGGTGCTGACATAGGGATGAAAGACACAATGTGATCTGCAGGGGCCAAAGGCAAAAAGGGGGAGGCCAAAAATGCCAGCATATTTTAGCTTAAAACTCTTGCTACCAGTATCTAAGTCTTAGGAGAGGCATTTCAAGCTTTAGAATGAGGGGAAATTGCACAAAACCACCACACAATCAGGTTGGGGGAAGGGGGTGGGTCCAGGGGGGGTGCATGGCCATCTGGGGAACAGTAGAGGACTGAATTGGGACCCCAGGTTGGCTAAATGTGAGGTTCAACACCCATTATCTATGAGATATCTATGTTGGCCATGATGATTTACAGATCTGGAACTCCCAATTAAATCAGGAACTTGTGCTTTTCCGCCTTCCTCAGTATGTTCTCATTTACATTATGGCTTCTGTCACAACCAGCAGTAGTTAATGTGCAGAGACTGATCAGAGGGGAACAGCTGGCTTCCCACTCTTTGTCTAGGCAGTTGTAGGTTGGCACTGTAACTAATAAAAGTTGTGGCCTGCTTCTATATGCATGATGTGGGGAAGGAGGTTGTTTTGGGATCTTCATACTCCTCCTTTGCTCGACTAGCATCACAACCAGCAAGCAGCAGAAGAAATGCAAACACAAAGCTTTAAATTCTCAAATTGCGCATTCAGGCTGTCGCAGAGCTTGACATTCAGAATAGAAGTTCTGACAAAATAACCCTGTAAATCAAAGACGGAATCGTGTATCATTGGACTCTGTTGTGGAGCCTTTAACACAGCTAGGTTGTGCTGCCCTGTGAGCAAAACACAGCTGAGGAAGAACCAGGGTGTGTTTTGAAGTGGAGTGCTGAGGTGAAGGGATTGCACAATCTGCTCATGGATTTTTTTTACCCATCTAAATGTCTTCAAGCTGTCAAATATGGCATTTACAGGTGTGTGTGTTTTTAATTCTCTGTGTTCAGAGCGTGTAGCATTCCTGATAAAGGTTATGAACATGGAGGATTCCCCCCACCCCAAAGATTTTTGGCTCAGGTACAATATAACTGTAATGTTTCCTATCCAAATACTGTAGTTGCTGAGGAAAAAAGAATTCCTAATTCACTACCCAAAGATTAATGCTTACTGTTGCTGCAATTCGTCGTTTATTTTCATTTTGCAAACTCATGGTGATATGGTGTCCTAAGCTCACACACTATTCTAATACACTGCACTTCTTTTGGCCTTCACATATCTTAGAAACAACACTGCTGGAAAATAATTAAGATTATTTAAAGGTGATTCCACAGTGCTAGTAAATAAGTTTTCCTTGTATGTTGCCGGGGGTGGGTGGGAAAAAATGGATCTGATATCCCTATAAATACTTTTGGGTGAATTCAGCATTTGCCAGGGTGGAAAAGGTTGTATCATAGAGTAAAAAACAAACAAACCACTAGCATCTGGATAGCTCTATATTTGCACATCTATCTTCCACTTTTTGAGCTTAGGTACATTTTAACAGGTTTTTAAAGCAGCAAGGAAACATTCGCCTCAGGTACAGAGAGGCTGTATCTAAATTTTCGTGCTCTGGGCTAACAAAGAATATTTCTGTGTTGATCCATTGCCACAACCTAACATACTTAAACTCATTGATTATAGCTTACTCTTGGCTGAAATGTGGTGTATCAGCTTGTGTGAACAGCCATTTGATATCTGAAGCCTGCATAGGGTAAATCCTTTTTGAATCACAACAGGGAGTGTAGAAGGCTGTCTCCCAGGGTGGATGAACCACTTCTAGAAAAATGTGCTCTGTGTTTGCTGGTCCCTGCCCAGCCATAAATTAGCAATTGCATAACAATACAAGGATCAGTGTTGAGGGCTATTGTGCAATACTTCATTTTTTCATAACAATCTTTGCCATTAATAGATTCGCCATCGGAGCCTCATTTAACTTGGAAGAAGGGGAAAGACCAATTTTTAAAAGTTCAGGATTAGATATAAGAATAAACCAGATGCAGAAGATTTGGTTAATCCATCTCTTGGCAGTGAAGGAAAGTTATATATATATATTCCTCCCAGTGTAGAGAACTGCATAACATTGGCTTCCCTTTTCATTTAGGAGCAGAATTGTATTGATGAAGGAATGTGCATGGGGATTTGCTTCCTCCATTGAAATTATTAGAGAGGCTAGTTTTGCTGGGGGAGCTTTGTGTATACCTCCGTGCTCCAGTGGATATTTTTTTAAGCCACTGTACAAGTCTAGAATAATTTATAGATTTAATAAAAAAGAATTTAAGCTCTGGGTACATGAGTTATGGAGTTCCTTATGCACAAAAATAGTCTTCATCTACAAAACAGTTGGAAAAAAGAAAGCAAACATAATTCATAAACCACATAAGTTTACCAAGTCATTCCCCACCCCTTAAACCTTGCACATGCATGAGTTGTAGTTCCTCCAAAATTGCTTAAATGAAATTGCATTAGCTCTTTACAAGGTCAGCTGTTAAAGCACACCAGCGGTATCCAATGCTGCCTGTTTCCAATAGCCAGCTTCACTACGATCTTTCAATGTTTCTCCAGTATCTTTCACATAAAATACTCCCCAACACCACCACAATCCTTCCTTTTGCCTAATTGATTTCACTGTAGGAGTACTCTGAGTAGAGAGCAAAACAAAGGCTCGGATCTAAAGAGTTACTTAGGGTCATGAAAGGAGCTTCCATTAGCCCAGGGTAATTCTGAAATAAACAGTTCACTCCCATGCTATTTGAAACCCCCTCCAATTAGTAGCAGTGTAGCCTGATCTTTTGAAAGAATAAGTGGGCTCAAAAAGCTAGGTTGTTTCAAGTATTAGCCCTTTTCTCTGGAATAGCCTTATTTGAGTTCACTCCCGGTTTTTATGGTGAGTCCAGATGATACTGTTGCCAGATTGCTGCATTCCAATGTTTTCTCTATTGCCCTCTCATGTTTTTCAAACCTGATTTATAGCCAATTTTTTTCTCAATAAAACAGTTGCAGTGCCAGCTTGTTTAGTACGTACAGGCAAACTGCTATTGAGGCTTCTGAGAGTTACCGTGCCTTTTAATTAAACATTTTCTGTTTCAAAGGTCTGCCTGTTTTATTGCTTTTTGTTCAATGCAACTGTGGGGTTAGTGATGAAATACTTCTCAATAAGTTAGCTCTCTTCTCCACAAAAAGGACAGGGCTTTAATCACCAGCTTCCTTGTATTATTCTTTCCTTCCCTTTATAGTGAAATGATGCTATATTAGTAATTAAAGCCTTACTCCACCCCCATAAGGAATAGAAGCTAACTAATTAATGGACAGTTTATCACTCCCTCCCCCTCCCAGCTGGGTTGAACAGAAAGCAATAAAACAGGTGCAATTTATGAAAAGGACACTTTTACTTAACATTGCAGGGGGCTTTTGTTGAACAGGTGAATAAACATAGAAGGATCTTGGGTAGGGTATTGCTGGACAACATAGCATAAAAATAAGTGCTATGTGGAATCTCCATTTTAATTCTGCTCCGAAGCACTAAATTGCTCTAGTGCCAAGCTAGGGTGACCATATGAAAAGGAGGACAGGGCTTCTGTATCTTTAACAGTAATGTAGAAAAGGGAATTTCAGCAGGTGTCAATTCCTCTTCATCACAATAGTTAAAGCTGCAGAAGCCCTGCCCTCTTTTGTATTTGGCCACTCTACTACAGCTAGTGTAGCTTTAACTGTTGTGATGAAGAGGGAATTCCACCATCTTCAATTGACACCTGCTGAAATTCCCTTTTCTACATTACTGTTAAAGATACAGGAGCCATGTCCTCCTTTTCATATGGTCACCCTAGCCAAGCCTAGTTTCATAGCCCTTTGGAAAATGTTTCCGATTTATTAGTTTTATTTAGAATAGCCACCTGGCCTTCTGTTTTAAGAACGTGGATCTTGTTGTGTTCATAGAAGAGAGGAACACAAATAATCCTCATAAAGGGTAATTTCCCTTTATTTGTTACTTACAAAACATACTAGCAAAACAAAAATAGTATTTGTTACTATTCAGAAACATACGTGCAAATGCATATGCACACAAGCAAGCAATGCTCATATTGTTACACTCCTCGCTTTCCCAAGCAGGAGAAATTCCAAGGATAACATTACTGGTTTAGTTTCCTTTGAATGAGAGAATACTGGGGACTTACAATGTCTTTGGAATATTTGTTTTGCATACAAATATAGAACACACCATATTAGAGTAAACAAACAGTTCTGTGGCAGGTAGAAAATCTACCAACCCTGCAATAGATTCCCAGAGTGATTGTTGCTTCATCTTCAGCCATCTCACAACCATCTCTCTCTCTCTCTCTTAATTTGTCTTTCTTCCCAAATTCAAATTACAACCTATTTTTCTGCTTCTTCTCATTAGCTGGAGGTTGTCACCTTCTCTAATAGGTGTTGCATTCCAAGGCCGGAGAGAGATTCCTAGATTATTAATTTATTGTTGCATTTATATCCCGCCTCTTTTCCTCCAAGGAACCCAAGGCGGTATGTACATAATCCTCCTCTCCATGTTATCCTCATAACAACAACCCTGAGGGGTAGGCTAGGCTGGGAGTCTGTGACTGGCCCAAAGTCACCCAGTGGGTTTCCATGGCCAAGTGGGGTCTAGAACCCAGATCTCCCGATTCCCAGTCCAACGCTTTAGCCACTACACCACACTGGCTCCCATCAATAAAATATCAACCTATCATCCTGGAACATTAGCAAACCTTCAGTCGAAGAAAGGCTGTTTTCCCAGCATCTATAACAATGTATTAATGGATTCAACATACAATACTCTTTGGCTTCAGAATCCTCCTACATTGTTGAACTATCTCTTGGTAATTGTTGGATGATCTTTCAATGAGTAAAACTTGTAATATCTGTGAACAATAAAATAAAGGAAATAGAATTTTAAAACATTTGCTGTCTAAAGTCATTGTGTGGTGTTCTAGTTAAGAGTTTGGACTTAGGGCCAATGAGACTGATTCATATCACTCCTTTAGTCAGAGAGGTCACAGTAATAGATATCTTATTTGTAAAGTACCACTTTTCCATATACAGTATTCTCAAAGCAGTTAAATATCATTTTAAAAACCAAACAATAGATTTCTATCCATCTTTTTAAAATCTGAACAACTTCATACCAAATATATAGTAAAACTTAAATATCAAAATAATTAATAATTAGATTGCTAGGAAGAACAAGTGGAACACTCACTGGCCTTGCTAATTAGCATCTTCCCTAGAGTCAGGCCTTTTAAAGAATTCCAGAGGGAGACAGGGCAGGCTCTTAATCCCAGGAGTTGGTAGGAACAGGGTGAAACACTTCTTGCCTAGATGGTAAATGGCAGGTAGCAGAGTTCTTGACTTTGGTGACTGTGGCTGGCAGGGCGGTGCTGGGAGTTGTAGTCGAACACAAGGCTGCTGTAACGACATTGTTAGATGGTTTCTCCTGAATATGTTTTTTGATTGCGTCTTAACTTTCTTGTTATCTCTAGCTGCAGGAATTAGGAGTCCTGCAGACTTCCTCTACAGACACCCTGGCAGTCAGGGAACCCCCAACTCCAGGTCCTCTAGTGTGGTTGGAAGGGGGCTGAATGGAGATGGGGGACTTCTTGAAGCAGTGAAGTTATTAAGTAATCTTCGGCCAGTCACTGTCTCAGCCTAATCTACCTTACAGTGAGGTCAGTGAGGATAAAATACCCTGTATGTTGCCCTGAGCTCCTTGAGGGAAGGAGGGAGGATGCAAGTGTAATAGGTAAATACAACCTGAATTGTAACAGTTACAAACTCAGCCCTGGGTGTCCAGTTTGCTAAAGACCTCATTGGACAAAAAGCTGCAAAAATCTTTACTATGACAGTTTTCAAATTAGCAGTTCTTATGTACAGAAAATTATTATTTCAGAATAATGCAGGGAAATGCAGAAATGGCGCATTATGAAGACATTTTAATTATTAGCCGTTTCAATATTGTTTTGTGCTGTTGAAAGTGGGAACACCAAAATATTTATATATACAGTGTTGCTTTCCCCTCTCCCTTAAACTTGCAATTTCACTCATTTTTCTTTATACTATTGCTTAACCGAGCTTAAAAAAACATATTTTGATTTGTGTCTATATTTTTATTTAATCATATGTTCACCTGCTTTGCTACAGAGGCATCCAAAACAATTCAAATATATAAAGAGCACTTTCTTGAAGATCCTGCATAACTTCCCATGGATTTCATAATGGTCCTTTTTCAACAAACCCAGTATAATATATGTAGCTTACAAGTTGAAAACTCAACCCCAGAACAGAAAGGAAGCCATCATAAGCACCATTACTGAATTAAGAATCCAAACAGGCAAAGAACTCCAAGGTAGGGCAAAATGTAAAGGAAAAATATCTCACATTCAGAAATAACACCTTTCCTGTTAACAGTGCATGGATAGCAGGAAATGTTGCCACCCCTGTGCTTCCTCATTGCTTCATGGGTCTTATCACTCTTCCTACCGTGGGGCAAAGTCTCACTTGCTTCAGCAGATAAGGCAACCCAAGGAGTAATGTGAATTTGAAATGAATGTGAAACCTCAGGGTTGCTGTTTTAATTTCGGAGGGGCAGCTAACGTAAGCTTCTTTCATTGATCCACATTCCTTAAAATAGTGAGTTGTAAATCATGGTGAATCACAGAAGTTTTGAGCATTACCGAATGGAAGTTAAATACATTTCTTTTTGCAGCTGCACAAGTAGTCAGTTTCCCTGCATGGTTTTGAGATGCTCCGGTTCTTTTCCTGCAGATAGGCAATAGCTTCATAAATCACATGGCACTGAATGAGTCTCGTATACCAAGAAGATATGAAGTTCGCTGTTTGAGGAACTGTATGTTTATTCTGCCATGTATGTGTGCATCACACACTGTCTCTCCAGCACCCAAAGTGGAAGGCAGGCTTCTATAAGAAGGCACAAGTATTTGCGAGGGGGGGAAAAATCAGAACTCACATCCATTCAAGGCACAGCAACCTTGCTGCAGGGCCTCTGATAAACTATGGCTACAAGCTTCTGTCCCTTCCTTTCCTCTATGAGCAAGACAGTTCTCCCTCTGGTTGGTTAGGAGCAAAAGAGTCCTCTCCAAGTAAATTTATTTATTATTTATTTATTAATTACATTTCTACACCGCCCAATAGCCGGAGCTCTCTGGGCGGTTCACATGTAAAGACAGCCATAGGAATTGTGGAGCTCAGTGCAGGGGGATATGGGCTTCTCTTTCTGTGCCTCTAGCTGCTTGCCCCTCTCTTGCATTCTGGCTTCATGGACTCTACTTGGAAGAAGAGTATTTACTTGGGAGTTCCTCACCCTGTTCTGTTATCTTGATCAGGAAGTGCAGCAGAGAGCAAGCAGAGGAAATTTGCAAGAGTGGGGGCAACTGTGTCCTTCTTGAAAATATTTATTTATTTATTTATTTATTTATTGCATTTATATCCCGCCTTTTTTTCCTCCAGGGAACCCAAGGCGGCGTACATAATCCTCCTCTCCATGTTATCCTCACTACAACAACCCTGGGACGTAGGTTGGGCTGAGAGTCTGTGACTGGCCCAAAGTCACCCAGTGGGTTTCCATGGCCGAGTGGGGACTAGAACCCGGATCTCCCGACTCCCAGTCCAACACCTTAGGCACTACACCACACTGGCTCTTACAACTGAGACGTAGGTCCCTTGGGAGTATGAAGCCTCATGCAGAGAGTACCCTTCTTCCTGGACTACCTGTGCCTTTCCCACTGGGCAGCCACACAACAGAATGTCAGCTGTCATAAGTTGAGAAGGCTCAATCTTTTTTCTTTATGTGCAACACAATCCTATGCATGTTTACCCATTTAATTCAGTGGAGCTTACCCCCAAGTGCAGTGAGAACTGCAGCCTTAGAGAAGTTTGTATAAAAGATTGAATAGCCTTATGTAGCATCTGCAGGTGTAATCCAATTTTTAGGGGAAACAAAATGACTTAGCATGGCACAGTTTAATCCTTTTCTGACTATGCCAATTCATAGGATTTGCATTTCCTAATTGAGTTGGATCTTGAAGGGATGCTTTGTTTTCTTCATTTCATTCAGAATGTTTATATTGATGTTTATACTAATGCCAAAAATGATGATTTTTTTTTGTCTTTTCCCCTTCAATTAAAACAAAGCTGAAGGATTTGTGTCTCTCTGCATTTTTAGATACTAGGTATTTCAATACCACTTTTTGAATGCTTTTGCTTGTGGAAAAAGGAATAGTAAAATACATTTTTCTTATTCCAAACAATTTAGGGCTTACATCATAGATTGTCGGTATAAAAATAATTGTAGCATATCTCATAAGACGTAGAAGACTTTCAGTCAAATGCATGATTTCGGTTTTTTAAAATGGTAATAAAATTCTTGCAGCAAAAATACCCCTTGTGACATAACCATCTTAAGCCAAACAATTCCTCAGCCAGATGTTCGGTTCCTCCAGCTCTTTTGCAAAAAGAGGTTAAAATGTATAGTGGGCTCTGTTCGCCTTGGTGAGTTACAAGTTGTATAGATCTGTTCTATGTTACATTAACAGTATTTATATTGTGTTATGCTTATAATAGTAAAATCTCTGCTGCTGATTGGCTAGCTGGTGTGATAGCTCACAATGTTTAATTGCTTAGGTAACAAAAGCAGTTTTTAGTTCAGATTCTGTGTGGAAAAGGATTTTTTTGGGGGGGGGGGAGCTGGGATTGAATCCTCAGGAAATGGTTGAGAGCAAGAAAGAGGTTCCAGGATGTAGACTGGGTTCATAGATGCAGCAGAATAAGGTCTACCACTTTAGACTGCAGGTGGGTCATGACTCCTTTGACAGAGGCCTTAGCCTCATGCCTGCCATGGTAGTTTTCTATTTGCAGAGGATGCCTGGTTTTCTAGAACTGTGATGTTCTACCACAGCCAGAAGTTTTCCAGTCCATTCTACCACTTCAGCACTGTATTATTCTTCCATTCTACAGCATTGATAGACCAAGTGTCAAAAAGCCAGAGATCAAGAAGAAAGAAGAGTCTGAAGGGGGAGGGTATGGCACAAAGGAACTAATCTAAAGAGGGGGTGATGAAGAAACCTCAGGTTGCTTAAGATCAGGGAAACTGAGGAAGGTGGCTGTATGTCCTACTTTGCAGTCCTCTATCTGTCCAATTCCAATTTAACGCTAATAAAACATAAGAAGGTTGAACAGAAAAGGGCCTTAAAGTTGTCCTTCAACAATTAACAGTTGGACAGCCGACTTAGCAGGAACACAGATCACAATCTCCCCCATGGTTGGTTAGAAGTATTGTATTGTATTGTATTGTATTGCTATATAAATTTAATTATAGTAATTAGTTCTAAATTTATATCTATACATATAAACTAACCTATGCAAGTTTTAGGCAAATTCTCTTTTACATAATCCTCTTTTGTCCTCTCTTTTCTTGGCAATGCGTAAATGGTCACTCTGAAAGAGGGCTGGTCAAGAAACAGGGTGGCTAAATGAAATAAGGTGAACAGTGGCCTGAAAAGCAAGCCACATTCTGAGGAAACAGTGGGTGCTAGAGACATGAGCCTAATCTACATCAAGTAGGATATTTCACTATGAAAGCAGTATGAAAGCAGAATATAAGAGGCAGGAGCCACGCTACTGCTTTATTTCGGTATTGAAGTGCACTGACAACTGTTGGGGCCCATTGACACACACCATATACTGCTTTCATACCGCTTTCATAGTGCTATATCCTGCTTGGTGTGGCTCCTGCCTCTTATATACCGCTTTCATACCACTTTCATAGTGAAATATCCTGCTTGGTGTAGATGAGGCCATGGAGTTGAAGGAAGTGAGACAGGGGCAAAATTAAACAAAGAATGTTTAGACAGGCGAGGTTGTGAACTTGGCAATGAGAACCAAAAAGCAGGAGTAGAAGGCTGTGTTGCATGTGTTAGTTAAAAGTAGTTACTTTAGTTGATTGCTACTGCTTGTATAAAACTGGCAATAGTCCAAGTGAGCTCTGACACTTCACTTTTAAAAACTGTATTCCTGCACCCAGTCCTAGCTTTAATCATTTTTATTATTTGTTTTTACTCTGGGCATCTAAGTATGTAGAAGAGTTTTATGTGACTGAAAAGTGGTCATCAGATGATATTGCTCTTTGTGGTGTTTGGCCATTGACACCACATTTTCACCCATCTGTGGTATAGGTAGCATCCTCACAGCCCTGCATATGCTGCTGATTTGCAATGTGTGTTAGGTCAAGTCCCCACCTTAGCACCTGGCCAGAAAACAGCTTGCAGTGGTCTCTGTCTGACTCTGAAATGGAAGTGCTTTTTCCCAACGACACCCCCATACTCACAACTCGAAACCGACAGTATTCAGTGAGGAGGTCATGAAACACTCAGAGCATCCGTACTTGCCCTTAGGGTTGAAAGCTGCTTCTTGCGTGACTTTTTTGGAGACTTGGGATGTAGGCTTGCGGATCACCCCTGTGTCAACAGCCTTCTGAGAATGAATGATCCAAGCTGCTGGCTCTCCAGAAGTTTTTCTACTCCTGCACCTCCCAGAGCCAGTGGCATACAGTTGTGCATGGAAGTCACTTGGCAGGCTTACCTTGTGTCTGCAACAAGTAACATGACACCTGCTGTCCCAGTTTAATTCAGAAGTGTCTTACTCAGTGTTTCAGTCTACTTAGAACTGTTAGGGTTTCTTAGAAAATTGTTCTGTTAAATGATGAGATTAGGGGGAAAAAATAGCTTTCTCCTGATGATTATTTATTTTGGGGGTTGCACGAATGACAATCTGTTTCCTGTGATGTATCTGTGCAATTTGAAACGTATGCGGCTTCAGCCCTGCAGTGCCCCTTCCTCTCTTCTTGTTGTGTCACCCTCATGCCTACATTACAGGTCCGCTGTGAATGGATAAGTAATAGCTGTCATCTGAGCATAGCATTTGAAGCCTAGGACTATACAGACATAACAGCTCTGTAATGCCCACCTTTTCCCTTCTTTTTTTTTTATTTCTTCATTTAGCTCAACGAATCAGCTAAACAGCTCATTGAGATGGACAAGACCAGTCTAGCTGCTGCATCTGGCAGTGATGTCCCTTTGCCAGCTGACACTAACCTGGCAGTAAACCCGGCTCAGTGCTGTACCTTGAACAGTGCCGGAGCAGTCAGTGCCATTCAGCGGCACATTGACGGCAAGAAGAATCCCAAGAAGCGCCACTCCTTCACTGCTCTCAGTATGACCCACAAATCCTCTCAGGCCATGAATAACAGGCATTCCATGGAGATTAGCGCCCCTGTCCTGATCAGCTCAAGTGATCCCCGTGCTGCTGCCAGAATTGGAGATGTGACTCATCTCTCATCCAGCGCTCCAGTCCAGGTAAACTATGGATAAATTAACTGCAATGCTCAGCCATGGAAGGGACCCACCAGATAAAATTAGCTCCTTCACGTGCTTTGGCTATCAGGTCACGATCTCCTAAGCCAGGGCTAGGCAACCTGGTGCCCTCCAGATGTTTTAGACTACAACCCCCATGATCCCTTACAATTGAGCATGCCCCTATGAGGATGATGGGAGCTGTAGTCCAAAACATCTGGAGGACCCCGGGATGCCTATCCCTGACCTGAGCAGTTGTGTGACACAAATTCCCAAAAGATAGTCACCTCCCAACCATTCATCAGACGGAGTCAAACAGAAGCAAATTCCATGGGTCGCTGTCCTGAGGAGAAAGTATGGTGTGCAGTTGACTTTGCCTTAGACAGTGGGCAGAACTACACCAAACAGGATAAAACAATTTGAAAATGGTTTGAAAACGGTATATGGAACGTGTCCTGGGCCCCAACAGTTGCCAATACTGTTATAAACTGTTATAAAGCAGTAGTGTAGATCCTGCCAAAGTGGTAGAGTGGGTTTTGTTGTTGTTGTTTGGCATTATGATACATTATAGGCAGGTTGTCGCTATGCTGTAATATGTTTCTATCCTGCTGTAAACTACTTAAAGGGAGTATTATTTTAATTTCATATTAGCTTTGATAGACGGTGTCTCTCAAACCCTTGTTCTCAAGATGTGAATTTTCCATTGTTCTAAAAGTCCCTTTACAAATTTATAATCAAATAAGAGCTAGCCATTCCACTAGCCCCAACACACACCATGTTTTCAAATCGTGTGCGGAGGGAACGGGCAGAGGGATTCACCAGCTAATTTACTGACTAGATTACTGTAATGCACTCAGTGTAGGGCTGCCTTTAAAGACACTTTGGAAACGAACTGGGGTAGAATGCATCTGCCAGGATGCTTGAGGACGCTAGGTGTTTCAAGCCCATTAACATCAGTTGTGTACCCAGTTACATAGATTGTGTATTCATTTCCAGACTCAATTTGAAGTGCTGGTTTTGACTTCTAAAGCCGTTAATAGTCTGGGACCAGGTTATTTGAAGGACCATCTATACTCACATAAATCTGCCGGGCCCCTAAGATTGGCTTCAGAGACCCTGCTCTGAAGCCACCAGGCACCATCCAGCCACATCTCCACTGCGACTCTAGAGGGGCTGTCATGATGTTGTCTTACACTTCCTTGCCTCATTCCAGAGAAAAAGTTCAGGGTAAGTCCCCGACTTCTTTTTCTCTGCAGCTTTGGCGGAAAGCCCTGGGGATGGTGTGCAATGGCAGCAACATCAAATAATCAACACCGCAGCATTTAGGCAGCCCCTTGGCCCTCTTGCAGAACTAAAAACATATGTCCTCTTCATAAATAACCTCAGGGTAGGAACTGCTTTTCTGTGGCTGCTATGACTAAGGATGCCAGAGGAATCCGGTTGGCAGGGTGCTCGATGACTTTTTTGTTAGGTCATTCTGTTATGTCTTCTGCCAGCTGGCCCGATTTGATGCACAATGAGTCAGGCCAACTGGCAGAATATTATTATTATTATTATTATTATTATTATTATTATTATTATTGCGTAAAAAGACATTTGCACAAATTATGTCCATAAATTATGTAATTTGCACAAATTACGGCCATAAATTGCATAATGTGCATGATATAAGGCTGCAATTTGCACAAATCAAGAATCTATGGCTGTAATCTGCACAAATTATGAAAATTTGTGGCCGTAATTTGCACAAAAGTCTATTTGCGCAAATTACACCCAAGGCAACCCCCCAAAGAGTAAAAAGTCTCCAGAACTTGGAGAAACCGCACAGCACAGCTCGCAAAAGCAAGCTTGGTCAGGCACACCATGGCCTCAAAAAGGGCTAGATTTCCCAGCGATGGACATCCCTAGCTATGGCATGTCTGTGAATACTAGAATCATGTGGTCAAGGGCAACTGGATCAGAAATAAACACATGGTTCCAGTATTCTCTCTCTCACACTCACTCACTCACTCATACACACACACACACACACACACACACACACTCACACTTGTGATCTCACTATAGGCAAGAAGTTCCAATTCTTCAAGAAGTGTATGTACATGGGGTCTTTCTTGCTAAATATATAGGTGGGCGGAATAGTGAATAATGTTACAACAGCAGAAGGTAGGAGAATCTGAGTGAGTTCTGGATAGAGATAGGTGGTAGTGACTGCCCCCAGAATGGCAGTTGGCCAATGTGAAGCCAGAAGTTGTGAAATGATCAAAAATTAGAAAATAGATTTGCTTTATGTTTATTTGATTACAGGGCTCTGCATTCATGGATGAAATAGGAACCAAGTACAAGAAATCGCTGCAGGATGTGTGTATTTTTCTTTTCTTCAAATAAATGAAACCACACTAGTTACGTATCTCTTTAGGGTCCCGTTTGAAATATTGAAGCTAGCCTCTTCATTAAAAATGAAACATTTTCTGAATATCTCAAGAAAATGAAATAGAGCAGTTTTGTCTATACCAGTATACATGGAAGTTGTCATCTAAATCATAATCTACCCATATTAAAATTGATGTCATATTGGCATATTTGTCTTCTTATCTTTGTACAAAATCCTAAGCGATTGATGTTTATTGTTAGCACATTTTTAACCATTTTTAAAATGGTTAATGCACATCACTAATGTTACTTGCATCCCAATCCAAAATACTGTTTACTCAGAAATGTCCCTTCATTGCAATCAGACTACATAGGTACAGGCTGTTTACTTTTTCTTCTTTTTTTCTCATGTTCAGAGAAAGACCCATATACTTTTTAAAGTATTTTCTAGTATTCAGAGACCAGATACTTTTATAAGATAGTCGCCTTATAAGAAAATATGTTTAGCACTGGGGACTTATGACCACAGTGTAGTATGAAATCTTAGGAGGAATCTGCATATTTCAGAGATACTGCTGTGCTGATTGTTCAAGACATCAAGGTTTAGGTGTACCTAGTTTTTTTTAATCATGCAACTGCCCAGCCTCACTCATGGGATGCTAGGGGATGGTCCAGATATCATCATCTTCAGTTTATAACCCTCTTACGTTTTCCCATTGCTTCTTCCATGTTTTTCCTTATCAGAAAAAAAAAATTGTTAAGGAAGAATAGATGGAAGAGCTGCAAAATGTCTTTTGATTAATAGCACGAGAAGTCCTTCATATTTTTTTTAGAAGTGGTACAATCTCAGCTGTTTCCTGCTACTTAATGATAAGCATATAGCTCTCTTGTGCTGCTTTGAATGCGATTGAAAATGAGTGGTGGTCTTAATCCTTTTCATTGTCTAGAAAGCTTGGAGGTAGTAAAGTATCGGATTCTGACCACAACCGTCAGGGGAAAGATAGCGCACGAGCATTGCTTCTATGGAGTAATGCAGCAGCTTGGAAGCAAAGGGCTTTGAGGGTTGGTGTGTTTTTGTGTTTGCGTTTTGGTGGAAACAAGTCTCGCTTTGATCATTATTTCAGGCGAATTTGCATCGAGCACGTTTGATGCCTGCTCACTGAGTGCAGCTCATAAAAAATGGCCTTCTGAATTGCACCTGTCTGTCACAAAGAGTGTTCTTACAGGCTAGTTAAATTGATTTGTATTAAGAATGTAGTACGGCTGCAAGCCAATGATAAAACTGAGCCTGAGTGAGGTTAGCAGAGGAGCCGTCCGCAAGTGAACTGCCCTGTACAGCTAAGGAGGTCCCACTTGGCTCACTAATCTTGCTTAGGCCTCAGATGGCTCATCTTCTCTCCATTTGCACCCCTTATGAATTATTCTTCCTTGCTATTTGGAAAGGTCACAGGTCAGCCAGCTCCAAATCCCTAGGTTTTTCTGACCAAAGATGCATCTCATAAATAATGTAGTGAAGCTGCCTAAACCCCACTATATATAATCTGTATGTGTTCTAAACAAATTCTAATCTTGTACAGGGAATCAGCTTGTTCACAATAAGAGCTAACAGGCGATGCCCAACCGTCAGGTACACATTTTGAAAAGAGCAACAAACAACTTCTGTGCAGAGTCATCTGCTCTAAATTGCAACACAATACAAAACAAAACAAACTATTTTCCAATATAAAAGGAAGTGGGGCATGGAGGTCTGATTCCTAGTCAATAGAAAACAAGAAAAGATCTCTAGAATAGCAAACAATTGTATCGCGTTGGGGGACTGGAGATAAGCATACGGATTATATTTAAAACGGAGAGAAGGCAAAGGTTTAACTTTACAGCTATGCATGGGAGACTGGGGGAAAACAATTCAAATCCCTTCTGGTTTGGGATTTGGACAGAACTGTCTTTTGCGCACAGACCTTTCACTGTTTGGTTCCAAAGAAATGTTACTTTTCTGAATAACCATGACTGCACTCAAAAAATGTCACATGAGCTCATAGGTTTAAAATGCTTTTTGCATCAAATTCAGCCTATTCCCTAATCCAGAACATTGTTTTGAGCTGATTTAGTCTGCAATCCTATGCCTACATTCCTGGGAGTAAGACCCATTGAACTCTATTGGACCAACTCCTGAATTGACATTTGTAGGGTTGGGCCATTGGCCCACCAGGAAAATAAGAATGAATTTGCACGTATCTGTAATATGTTATTAAACTTCCCCATCCCCACACCCCACTCCAGCATGTTATACTGCTCAAAGCATGTTGTGCAATTAGCCTTGAGTAATTTCTAATCAATTTGTTGATACACATAGAAATACCTTGGGGGGGGGGAGTTACAAGACTGTAAAACCTCCCACATCTGCATGTACGTGTGGTAAGGAAAACACATGTTGGGGAAAACATGTTTAGCACCTACCAAAAATAAATTTATCATCTACAGCATGCCAACTAAATCAGTTCCATTTAAAATGAGACTTACTTCCAAGTAAATATGCCACTCTTCTTAAACCCAGCTACTTGGTCTTATCTGGACTGTGGATTGGGCTATTAATTAGGATTTGCTCTACATTCAGTGTCTGTCAAAGAAAAGGCATAAAATTGGAGTCTTCTTAGAGTCCCGGTATTTAAAATACCTGAAATCTATATATGAATTTGAGAAGAGCTTTCTCCAATATAAGGGTTGTTGATATTGTCACTTGTTGCATTATGACCATACCTATTCAAATGTGTCCATCATACTTCATATCCCCCATGTGGTGTGCAGATTTTTTTAAAGAAGAACCTTGACATTAAAGTAACTTTAATGCAGATATATATGCCATTCTGGAACCATTCTGGCTATAATACAAATATGCCATTCTAGAGACACCATATATTAATACATTATAAAGCTTCTCCCACATAGTGAACTGGTTTGCACATAATGCAAATTCATGGTATATTTAATCCATGCTTAACCCGTAGTTTGTTGCCCTACACAGGGTTTATCTGGCAGATAGTCAAACAAACTATGCTTTGTTTTCTCAATCCCTGAGTTGTTTGTTTTCCTCCTGCACTTACTCACTCAGTTTCCCAAATGCCTTTGTGGTACTGTACTACTGGCATGTAGAGTAGCTGGAATTTTTACCACTCATGCCCAGCACCTTTGTAGCCTGGCAAAACAATCCATAGTTCTGGGTTCACACATAATGACAAGCCATGATTTAAACAACCCAGAGTTCACAACCCAATAACAAACCACAGGTTCTTTTTCTGGGTTGTTCATGGTTTGTTAGCATGGCAGGTTCGCACATCATGACAACCCAGAATTAAATAACCCATGTTGAATAAATATTATAAATCATGGGCTAGTGCTATGTGCAAACCAGGTCAATGCATCTAAACTTTTCCCAGTCTAAATTCTTATAGAGAATGTAATGTATTCTCCAGACCACCCAAAGATATAGCTTCTTTTGTTTCCACTATTGCACAAGCACATTTTCCAGCTATCACACTCATAAGAATTACCTCTGATAGCTGTGGTTCTTTTCATGGGTCCACTCAGGTAACAAATATGTTCTGTTTATGAATGTATCCCTTGAGACAGTTGGGTGTGTCACACTGGGAAATTTGTTGGATATCTAAACCAGCCTGAGGCTATATTGTTGCTGATTGCCAACATGAAGATTTGAAGCAGAAATCTGGGAATGAACAAATAAATGGATCAAATAGTTAGTCATACAAACTCTTTTAACTTAGTTATATTAAAGCAGTGTTATTCTCTATGCAGACTGTGAGTCCCATGTGGACTGCTAAATAAGCATATGGAATATGGCTGCTTTCAATGGATGTTTGAAGTGGCAGCTTCCTGCCTTGGCACTATAGCATCAGGAGAATGGAAAATGTCCAAATGAAAGATGGGTACTGATGGTAACTTGGAGAGCTAAAGGTATGGGCGACCCATTTCAGTCCTTTGCTAGTCACTGTAGCCATGTGGACTGGCAAGAAAAAAAATACTTGTGTTGAAGTCTTTGCATCGTGGAACTGTGCCTTTTTTTCCAAAATGAAGGTATCATCTAGCTGAGCCTGAACCATCTATTGTAGGAAAATGAGAGAAATTTCGTACCAACATTGCAAAATCTGCAATCCTGTATGCTCTTACTGAGGAATAGGCTTTGTTGAATTATGTGGGACATAAGCACTATGTAAACGTTCATGGAATCAGGTTGTAACTTCCTTGCTTTTCCTATATAAATCAAAGGCGGTAGAGTGAGTTGTGGGATAAGATGTAAATATTCTTCCCTGGCTGCTCAGCACTGAGGTGGAGACTGAAAAGTTTGTTCTCGTGTCTTCTGCAGCCTGGATCCTCCCCACTGTTTTATTTCATGGAGCGGATGTTTCAGGGTGTGACTGAGCCATGGTGATGTTCCTGTCCAACTACAATAGAAACAACCCCAAAATAGCTTATTCTCCAACCTCTTATGCTGCCTGGTGTAGCGGCGGGTTAGAAGTGCCACAGATGGCTCTGTAATTTATAGGCCAGATAAATCTATAGCAAAGATTGATGATCATCACCTCCTGCAGTAGACAAGCAGTTGGTGTGTGCCCATCTGCAGCTGTAATTATGTTTATCTATATATGTATGGGGTGTTTTTTAATATATTGCACCATTAAAAGAAAAGCCGTATTCAGGAACCGTTGGATGTTTTACCTCCCACTTTGGTAATTAACATTTGATGAGAATGCCTGATCTTGGCTGTAGCTCTTTCTTGCCAATACTTTGTAGCACAACTATGAATTAAGTGCTTTCACATTATTTCTAAGAACATTAAGGCCTGGAGTGATTGCGTGAACCATTGTTTTATAGAGTCACTGAATTTGACTGAAATGGGTAGCATGAATCTCAAGGACCATTAGCTTGTTCCTAGCTCAGATACTCCCAAAGGAATTATTAACCTGTATGCATGGAATATCAGAGTGTACCTCTCTTAAAAATAAGATAAAAATATGCAATCAGTGCATTAATTCATGAATATGGCAAAGAGTACCTTACACTAAGATGCTGCTAAAAAAAAAAATTACATCGGAATGAGATAATGCTTATCTAATAGCAACAGTGATAGCATTTTCCCTCCACCAACTTGCGATAATGTTGGACAGTACTGGTACTTTTATGACTATCCTCATGACTTCATGCTTCAACGAAAAGGTCATCAAAGGGACTACAAAGTATTTGGAATTTCTTTTTAGCAATTCCTATCAAACAATGTGAAAAACAAAATTCAGGCTGGAAATGGAAGCTGCTGCTACTGTTTAACATTTGTTTACTTATTTATAGATGCTTAAATTCAGAGCAGCTCAAAAGCAATTAGTCTCTATATTTATAAAATGGGATGTCTATGTAGACTTCGGAGGAGCCTAATAGGGGGAACAGCTTGGTAAGAAAAAGAGCCTCCACGAATGGTAGAGACCCTGAAACCTTGCAGAAAAAAAGTAGAGGGAATGTCAAACTCATACAACTTTTCCCTACAACCAAAAAGAGAGAGAAAGGAGTGGGTGAATAGAGAGATGTGGGGGCACATGTTTCTTTCTCCCACCCCCAATTCTTTGCAGCTCCCTACATCTGATTAACCATAATTTATACACATTTAAGGCACAGCAGTCCGGAGTAGCTGCTTTCCATTATGATTTGCATTGTGTTGTTGTTGCTGCTGCTGCTGCAGATGGATGCATGTACGTATGGTCAACTTCGCCTCACTCAGCCATCTTAAGTGCTAAATATGGCATTCAACCCACTGCAAGATAAAAGAGAAATGTGTGCTTTCATTTTTCCAGCTCTTGGGATTTTATATAAATGGCTGCTTTGTTAAACAAATAAGAGACAGCATGCTGGCAAACGAGAAATCTGTCAATAGAATATTCTGATCACAGAACCATGAAATGTAATTTTCTATAGATTATTGGTCATGTTAAATCACAATTCCCCCTTGCAAATAATGTTCTTGCTTGTTTATTTTTGATATCAAAAATGTCAAGGCATTTTTTATACATGATCTCTGGAAAAGGACAAAATGAAATTTACAATATCTGTACAAGCAATATGCAGTAAGTAAAGCCTTAGATTTGAGCATGAGAACCCCTCATTCATATCCTCACTCAGCCATAAAGTTCACTGGCTGGCCTTGGAATATCTATTGTCCCATTGTGAAGTACAGCATCTATGATATAGATCAGCCTTTGCCCATGTGACACCCTCCAGATGTTTTTGACTACAGTTCCCATCAGCCTCATCCAGCATGGTTAATGGTCAGAGGTAGTGGGAGCTGTAGTCAAAAACATTTGGAGGGCATGAGGCTGGGGAAGGCTGATATAGATCTATCATAATTTGCCTTAAACAATTGGGATCAGGTGGAAAAGAAATGTAAATAGCAAACACATAATGTAGCATCTCCTGTGTGAAAATCAGGCAGACTGAATCTGTGAACCAATACAAAGGGCCTATGCACACAAGGCTTCCCATTCTGTCCTATAAAATGCAGTGTCACATAAAAAAAGGGAGTGCCTACCAGGTACATAGGCCTAGTTCAGGTCATTCATATGCAAGCAGCACTGAAGTGAACAGGTTTGTCTTCCCTCCACTTAAAAGTGTATGACATGAACACTACGTAACATTCATGTGGTGACATGAGGAACTATTGATTTTATTAAAGTTCAACCGATTATATTTATTGCTTGAGATTCTTTGCTGAGTTGGGTTTGGTCCATGGGGTTCCGAGAGCGACTATGACAATTGGAAGTGGAGATTTTATTTATTTATTTATTTATTTTTATTACATTTTTATACTGCCCATTAGCTGAAGCTCTCTGGGTGGTACACAAAAATTAAAACCATAATAAAACAACCAATACAAAGGGCCTATGCACACAAGGCTTCCCATTCTGTCCTATAAAATGCAGTGTCACATTAAAAAAGGGAGTGCCTACCATGTTGAGGAGAAGGGACTGAGATGTCTTTGTGTGTGCTGGTTTCTTGTTTCACTTGGCTTTGAAAGAATGTGAATTGCTGTTACTGTTGCTAAATAAGATCAATGCAGTGTTATTTATCCAATGTGGCTTAGTGGAGGTCAGTCCACATGAAACCAGAGCTGGAAGTTTATATCTCAGCAGTATAAGTGCCCTAATATAGGGTAATAGAAGGAACAGTCCTCTAGGGGTGGAAGCAGGCTGGTAATATTAGCATTCTACCTCTCACACTTCCATATGGTGAGGCGTCATCATTCATATATGGGAAAATGTGGTTTGTGCAATCTGAGCCATTAAGGAGAACATAATACATACATATACAACTCAGCCATACTCCCCAGTTTTTGGAGAGGGGTTCTATTTGTTTATTTGAGAATCAGGTTGCCTTAGGTCCAATGAATTTCTCCCTCCCATATCATCTTCTCTGCAGAGTCCTGTGTCCCTGTGTCTCCGGTCTTCAGAAAGACCATGCATACAAAACCAGATATCCAGAGCTCAGCATCAAAGACAGCGGCTTCTGCACCATTGCCTTTGCACCAGTTCCTGGTGCTGGCATCAGCTAAGTAAATGACTGATAGAGGTTTTATGAGATGGTGAGCTGGAAAGAAGCATTAAAACTTTGTCACACTTCGCAGCTTATGAAATGCGCCTCAACTCATGGATTTAAAAAATCCCACAAGACTTCATAAAAAAGAAGAAGGATTTATAAAGATATTCCATACCAAGCCTCTTTATAGCTGAATAAGTGGATCCACCACTTTCAAATGGATACAGAACTTCGGAAACTTTTCAAAGTATAGGGCCAAATTCACCCACTGCTGATACATTGAATTCAGATGAATGGATGGGTCTATTAAATATTTGTAGGTACTTCCAATGTTGTGCCTCTGAATTGGACAGTCATCCCTTATTACCAGTATTGTACTGGACAAGCATTTTGCCTTCTTTCATGAAGACCTTGATACAATGAGGGCAACATTTGTCATCCTCTCCTGGGTAGTCTTTAGCTACTAGAATTTATAGAAAACTTAACAATTCTTAACATCTTTGTTCAAACAATGGTGTGCTTCACCGCTTTTAGATGAAGTTCCATCTGATTTCTCCTTTGAAAATACTTTGTGAACTGGGAATGAAAAGCAATATAAACTTCAGTACAAACTGTTATGTTGATGATAGTTATTATTTCATTGCTTTATGGTTCATCCCTTTTTTACTAAAGAGATCAACATTCCTGGCCTTAAAAAGTTATATTCAAAACACTAGATTAAATGACCATCTGTTTTCCAAAAACACATACAATATTATTATCACACAAAGAACTAATAACAAAATGATGTAGAAGGAGAATCATGCCACTTATCAAGTTAAACACTGTGCCAGTGATAGAGATATTGAACAGCTCTCTTAAACTAGACAATAAAGGGGTTGCTTTCTAATGCAGACTACTGAGACTCATAAGCATATTGCAGCTGAACTTTAACTATTGCCCTTAACAGTCAAGTGGCCCTTGTGCCAGAATATATTTTTGGAATATGTGAACCTAAAATAACATACTTTTAAGGTAGCAAAAAGTTACTGTTAAATAATAAAGCAAATAAAATTAAAATGCATTGTTCAATTTGCTTATACTTCAATCACAAGGCAAGATGTACCAACACATGAATGTTTAGGATGCATATTGGCTGCTGCATATTCTATCCAAAGCATATTTGGATTTCATCAAGCCATGAAGAGGGATTCCATGAGCATTGTGGTGCTTCTAAAGGTTCCACTTCTGAATGCAACTTGATGTGCTTCCCAAAAAGCCTTTAAAAACCCACCTTCCAACAGCACAAAGTCCTAAAATTGCAAAAAGAAACAGAGAATGCTTGGTACACTCACTGGCACGTGCCTAAGGTCACTTCCAGATCTGTCAATGAACTGGGATGGCAGGAAACAACCAGGAAGTGCAACAGGAAGTATCTCATTGAATGGGATTAGAGTTGCTGTCATGAATTTTGGGACAATGGTAGCTCTGCATCCTGTGCAAAGCATTAGACTACAGCAAGTTTCAGAACACCAATTAGCAGGAAAAGCTGTCTGGAAGCACCCTGTAAAGGGCTCTTTATGGATCCTGCCCTATATCATAAAATTGACATTGCAAGACCCATGATGCATCACTGTTTGAGGCAGCTATGCCTATGCAGATCTTTGGGAATAAGAGAGAAAGAGTACATTCTTTCCTCCTAGCAGGCCTAAATAATTCATGAAATGACGTATTTCATTTTGCTCCATTTTGTATTGTTTCTAGGATTCTACTTCATCCGGTTCTGCAACTATGGCTGGACCCAGAACAAGTGCAGTCACTGGAGAGCAAGGAACACCAGCAAAGGTCCAGTTGCCCCTAAACATGTAAGCACCCATTTTGTCCTGAATACAGTTTTTACATTCCAGATCATGTTGGCTTTATTGTTTGGAGTCTGAAAGAATAGGTCCCTTACGAGGAACACTTTGCATGTAGTTATCACTGCCTTGGACATGACCCAGCCTTCTGCCAGAATTGAAAAATGAACAGTGAAAGGCCAGGTCACCTTATTTGCATAGTCCATTTTTAGCTTCCAAGATATTTATTACAGCTGTATGAATCATGGTATGGCAGGCTGAGTGCCTATCAGCTAGAGAAAATCTGCTCTTGTAAATTAAACCATTTGCGAAATAGCGCTCCTGTACAATTGAACACCTGAGACTTTGTTAGAAAGCGTGGTCTGTAAGATAAGAACCATCCAGTTACGTATTGTGTTTCAAATAAACGAAGACGTAATATTAACATATTATATGCCAAGAGTTTTAACTTAAGTTAAAGAGGATATCGGGTAATTAAATGTTACTTGGAAAAATGGAAAGTTAACTAGAACAGGACTAAGCTCTAGTAAATGCTTTATATAAATCCCCTAGTAAGTGGCCCTGTTTGGACATAATGGCGATATTTGGTGGCAATTTGTGGATTAATTAATCGACCCACAAATTGCGGGGATGAGTGCTGCACGCAAACCATTTCTGGTTTCCAGCAAGAACCTATGATTGTACCTCCTCTTTCTTTGAATCATCATCCAAGACTTCTGGGATGACATTTCTCCCATTTAGTGGTGGAAGCATGAGGAGAGGAAACACAAGAAATGTAACAAATAAATGAAGTTGCTCACACTTCTCCCCCCATCACAGCTTCTTTAGAATGCCCCAAATGACTCTCCGTTTTTAGTTTACATACCATGGTGACTGAAACTACACCAGTGGGAGGAAACATATTGCCAGGCAAGATAATTTGATAGTTCTGTTGTACAAATAGCAGATACTTTAATCTACAGCGTTCCCTGATCTGGTGCGTTCTAGATTTGCTGGACTGCAACTCACATCATTTGTAGCCATCAATGTCCATGCTGGGCTAGGAATGACGGGTGTTACAGTCCAACACATCTGGAGGGCACCAGGCTGGGGAAGGCTATCTTAGACTATAGTGAGCGTTTGCTTCTTTACATTTCATTAAAAAGATTCGCCAGGTGGTCTCTTTCTTCTAGCTGTCAGTTGCCTACAATGTTTGACTTAACCAAGTTACAGAGTATTTTTTTATATATGGAGGGGAAAGAAAACTAAGCACCTTCATGCTCTTAGTGCCTGGAAGCCAGGCTTTACTTCAAAGCAATTGTATCTCAAACTTATAATAGACCTACAGAGATGACATTAACCGCAGCACCATCAATTCGGCATTATAAATTCAGTCACAGTTGTGTCCCTCAGGGCCAAAGTTAAAGCTGGAAAGTCTGGCAGGCAACTTTTAGTGCTGAATATCGTAG
The DNA here is from genome assembly GCF_023053635.1 of Elgaria multicarinata webbii. NCBI lineage: Eukaryota > Metazoa > Chordata > Lepidosauria > Squamata > Anguidae > Elgaria > Elgaria multicarinata. The sequence continues at coordinate 40,985,602 of NC_086175.1, read as the reverse complement.
ATTAAAACTGTGTCAGTTAACTAGTTCCCACCCACTATTCCGTGAAATGCCATCTTATTGCAACTTTGAAGGTGTTAGGGTGATTTTCTTTTCTATAGTTTTATCTCCGCCACAAAGTGTATGCTAGCAGGTGATGAAAAGCAGTCATGTCCAGAGACTTTATAGCTGGGGAACACTGTTAATCTTGGTTTGTTGCCAAGAGCACACTCCAAGGAACTCTAAAAACATTTTTTTTCTGCTTATCTAGGTCATTTCAGCTCCAAAATAGCTTTTACCTGGTTTTCTACAACTGGTGCCAAGTGTTGCTCTCTTCTCCCTCCATTCAGAAAACATGTCCTTGCGTTGAACCAAATTTTGCAAACACCATTTTTAGGGATTTCAATATAGCCATCTTTGCTAAAGGCAATAACTACACTGAAGGATTTCAGTAAAGAATCAACAAAATGAACCAGATAATGTTCAGTCTCATCTTCACTGAGTCTTACTACATATTATATTGCAAGCCTTTGCTAGGGCCAAAACAAGTAAAGTTGCTTCCTATGAAAGTCCAAAGCCGCTAGCTTCTAAATGTGACAATAATGTTATCTTGACCATCGCAGCGTGGTGCTAGGACTAGGATTAGGGATTGGGCATCTGCACTTTGGATTGGGTGCGAGGTGCAGTTGATGACTTGGTACACCCCTCTCTCCACCTTCTCCCAACCCATCATCCTGTGTAAAGAAGCCCTTTATATCATCCTAGGCTAAAGAGCAGCTTTTCCCTGGGGCACAGTTGCTGAAATTGCTACTGCTCCACCATATTTATTTATTTAATTTATATACTGCCCCATAGCAGTATATGCTATGTAAACCGCCCAGATAGTATATCCTATCTGGGTGGTTTACAAAAGTTAAAAACAGTGAACAGTAAAAAGTATTTAAAATTTAAAACCGTCAAAAATATAAAAACAACAGTATAAAACAACAGTATCCATTTAATCAACAACAGTTCTGGGGTCCATTAAAACAAACAAACTTAGCATATGCTGTTAAATGCTGTTAAATGCCTGGGAGAAGAGAAAAGTCTTGACCTGGCGCTGAAAACATAGCAATGTTGGGGTCAAGGCAGCCTTCCAGCACTTCCCTTTCCCTTAACATTGGGAATCTTGACTCTGATCCTGTAGTCTGGTGTCGCCAAGCAGTTGAGGATAGTGTCGATCTCTGTGTCTGCCGTGTTTGTGCTGCCCAGCACAGATTGCAACAGTGCCAGATAACATGACCCATGCTAATGAACATGGTCCTTTGCACACGCATAAGAAGAACCATGCTGGATCAGATCAAGGGTCCAGCATTCTGCCCACACAGTGGCAGGCTGGCTGTTGATGGGAAACCCACAAGTACAACAGCACTCTCCCACTCATGTTCCCCAGCAACTGGTGTACCTTGGCTTAATTCCTCTGATACTGGAGGTACATGACCAAGACAGAATGCTGCAATGCTTTCTCAAGTCTGTCGTCAGATATAAATATAAATTATTTGATCATAATGTTGTGTGCTGCAAGCAAAATGTGCCTAGAGGAGTTGTTACAAAATGTAAGTGTTCTACTAATTACTGCCTGCAAAAAGAATACTGGCACCATAAAGGAATAAAGGAAACCTACAGGATTTATCCTTCAAATTATATTTCCTAGAAATTGAAATTTTCAGAAGCCATGCATCATTTTATTGGCTGCAGTTTACAGTCACAGTGGTTATAGCATTCAGTTTTTCTTTTCTTTTTTTAATCTGTTCTGTGAGACTAAGGCCCTTTCTACACCTAGGGGTTATCCCAGGAAAATGGAGGGATCATCCCTGCCTGCTCCCGGGATCCCCTGTGTGTCATTTGCATGCACAGGAACGATCCCGGGACAATCATGGTAAAAAAGGCAGGTGTAGAAATGGCCTAATCTTCTCCTACTCCTGTTATAAGAAATTCTCACAGAATTTAGCAGAGTAAATGCAGTTTTATATAACACGATCCATCCTTTTGCACTTTCAAAGAGCACTTATATATCAATTATCAGGGAGTGTTTGGAATTGTCTCCTTTATAAATTATTTCTAGTATTTTTTCAAATATTACCGGTTTCAATACTCCCTTGTAATTAGTTCCGCTGGTTAGTTGTAAACTGCTAAATGATTAAAAACAAAACAAAAAAAAATTTGCAGCATTTCTTGATCATTGAAACATTTTAATCCTCATAAGTTATTGTTGTGTTTCATTTCAGTCCCCCATATCCAGACAAAGTTAGTTGTGACTCTGTTATTGAAACCAACAGAGTAAGTTAATTACAGTGCAACTTTAAAACTCATGCATAACTTTACCTGGAGACAGTCTTTGAGTTGTCTCTTAATACTTTTTATTAATACACTTCCCCATTCTTTACCTGGTTTACCACTTTAGGAGTTTGCCTCTCACCTATGTACTCGAAATATTATTGCTAATAAGCAGCACTGTCTGGGTTAAACTGAAATACAACCTGATGGTCAGATCTTTCAATTGCATCCGTTCACTGTTTATGTTCTTTCTTACAGCTACTTGGCATTGTATGCATACAAGCCCCAGAAGGCCGATGAACTGGAGCTACGTAAGGGCGAAATGTATCGCGTTATTGAGAAGTGTCAGGATGGCTGGTTCAAAGGGACATCTTTGAGAAATGGCATGTCTGGAGTCTTTCCAGGCAATTATGTAACTCCTGTTTCCAGGTGAGAGGTAGTGGAAAGTTCAGCATTGAAGTTCAGACACTTGAAGAGGATGCCATTTTATTTCTTGTATCTCTGTAAAGAATGTTCACATCCCAATTCCTCTCTCTCTTTCTCTCTCCCCTCCCCCCCCCCCACAGGGTTCCTGCAGGAGCTGGTCAGCCCAGGAACTTAGCTGGCGGGTCTCCAACAGCGAAAGGCTCTCCAGGAGCTGTTCACCCCGGAGGCCCAGCTCTTACAAACACTGCTACTGTTATCAGACCAGCCGTTCCAATCACTACCCCTCCCACTCAACCCCAGCTGCCAACGGCTTCCCCGCAGATGAGTAACTGCTCGCGGTATTCCTCTCAGCAAACCATCATCCAGCCTCGCAATTCTGTGCAAATGGGTACGTGTAGTCCTTCATATCCGGGCGTTCCGTTCTCCAGATCTGCTCATATCTCTTATGAACAAGCCACTGGAAGCCTTTTGTCTCTGTCGGTTTCCTTAGAAAATCTTTCACTCTATTTAAAACTCAGCATGTATTAAGAATAGGTTTTTATTTGCCTGTGATATTTAGGGTAGTATTTATTGATTGCCGGGAACTACATTTTGTTTATCAGGTTGTCCTGTAGCTGCAGCTGAAATCAATTACGCCGCCTACAAATATTTACACAAATTCATTTTGAGAGCATAAAACATCCACATAAAACATCCTGCATGCTAAGAAGGGTAACACCTAACAAGCAGTGCATGGCTTAACATTTTATAACCTTTTATTGGGCTTTGAAAGATGAAGGGTGTTTACTCTGCAGAGCAAACTCAAGTGATAAATCCAGATGTCTAAAATACATCTATGTTTTTAAACGTAAATAGAATATATGCATTCGGTAATGTACCTTCTTTTAAGATGGCATTCTCGATTCAAAGAAGAATCTCGAGCAGAATTTATTCTGCTTTTACACAATTGGCTATAATGCGTAGTAAATAAAATAAATTATGTATCCCTGTGGCAATTTCAAAGCCGTTTCAGAAATGTTTTCTGATGTCCACCAGATTGCTTTCCTATCCTGCAGAGTTATCTCATTTGTCCTGAGCAATTTAAACAAAACATCTGGCAGAGGTACCACAGTGTGGACTTGAGGGTTAAATGACTGCTTCAGTCTCAGGGTGAGCTATCCCTGACTTTTTAGTGAAATGAATACATTAACAGAGATCTTTTTTTCTTTCTTTTTTTGGTTTTTTGTTTTAAAAAAAAGCTTTGAGAAGAATATATTTAAAATAATAAATTGATGCAAGCTGTACAGATTCTGATGGAACTTAGAGGAAGGAAAAATAACAAGGATGAAGAGTTTTGGGAGATTTTAAAATTACATTTAGATATGTTTATCGTAAGAGGTATTCCATAGAGAATGTTTGAATTTGATGATCTGTCCTGCACTAGGGTAACCTTGAGGGGAGGGTTCATAGCTTGAGGGGAGGGGACATTGTTGAGCAGCAGAACATAGGCAGAAGGTGCCCCCCAACCCCCAACATCTCACATAGGGATAGGAAATATTCCTGCCTGAAACCCTGGAGAGCGGCTGCCAGTTTGTGTCAACAATACTGGGCTACATGGACCCATGGTCCGACTCAGTTTAAAGCAGCTTCCTATCTCCCTATGATGTCTAATTCATCCTTGAAATTCTGTGATAACTGATAAGTCTTGTGTGATAAAGACTATGCCCCAATAATGACAAAAACTATAGGCATAGCACTAGAAACCATCGTTCAGTACTAGAACAGATGTTTTCCAAGCAGAAGATTCCAAATTCAATCCTTGGCATCTCCAGCTAAAAGGAGCAGATAGCATGACTCTTTTCTGCCCAAGGCCCTGGAGAGGTGCTGAAAGTCAGAGTAGGCAATACTGGGTTGGGCGGAGAATAGTTTGACCTGGAATAAGGCCTCTTCCTATGTTCATAGGTGAGGAACGTTTTTGGGTCAAAACAGACATTACCTTTTTCCTCTAGAGTAAGTGCAGGGCTCCCCATACAGATCAGGACTATCAGGACTCTAATATGTGGGGGCGGGGATTTAACATCCCCCCCCCAGCCCCAAGGTGCCAGCCCAGATTGGGGGACCATGTACCTGCAATTCTTATTAGGGATGTTGGAGAAATCCACAACAGAACCAAATGAGTTTGGATTTTTATGAATCCCACCCACGGATTCTACAGCAGATCAGCTTCCCTCCTGTTGGGCGGATTCTGCAGACTTGCAGATCGTTTTTCTAACTTTTTGGAATGTATAAATTTTGGCATAGAAAAATATGCAAAAAAATGGCCAAAAATGTGCATTTTCCTCATAAGCTAAAGCATGAAAATGTGCATTTTAGGGAATTAGCACATTTTGCACCTGCAAATTGTGCAATTTCGTATTTGCACAAATGCATATTTGCGCCAATTCAGAAACGGAAACAAAACTGATTCCACTGATGGGCAGATAACAGAATGAAAGGCACCTGACAATCTGTGGAACACTGAAGGAATGGATTTTACACAGTTCATACAACCCTAATTCTGATTGCCAAATAGTGACCCTTAAAGCAAATGGAACATTATTAGGTAATATAAATGGCACAGGCTCCCTCATCAGGACCATAGTGGGATGAAAGAATAAAAGGCTCCCTGACTGCTGTGTGGGGTTCTGATCCAGATTGGGTGTCCCTGTGCTTACTCTAGAATAAAAAATACGTAGCTGCTGGCTTCACCTTTAAAGTAACATCAGCTTTGGGTCTCAGTAGTTTTAACAGGGTATCATTTATTGTCTTTGCAAAAAAGTAACTCATCTCACCCAGTTCCTAAACGCATTTGCTTTGAATTAAATTGGCTTCTGGGTTGAATGTGCTTGAGGATCTTCCTACAGACTGCAAAATAAATTAGAAAGTGGATGTCATAAAGTCTTGTTTTTTAAATACTGTTTGTACCATGCTAGCACATCTTTTCAGTACAGTTACTTCTGATGTTATGATGTGGCAAATCCACCCACTGGACATTTTGTATTTCAGATGAGCTATACTTAAAGAGTTTTAACCTGAACTATACCTTTAAAGGTGCCTAGTACGCCTTTTGCTATCTTGACAGTGTTAGTTGCAGTCAAGTCCTTTTCTTACTATTCCCCTTCTCTCTCCTTTTCTTCCCAGTTGTGCATCCTTCTGTGCAGGCGCAGGACCGGCCCACAGCTACCGTCTCACCACTAAGACCCCAGAACTCCCCATCCCGCCTCCCAGCAACTGTGGTCAGGCCACACTCTGTGGTTTCTCCACAACACATCCACCACTCCCCTGTGCATGTCATCCCTGGGGCGCAATGTGCCAGGCCCATGATCCCCCTCACTTCAGCTGCAGCAGCAATTACTCCTCCCAATGTCACGGCAGTCAACCTGAATGGTGAAGCAGGAAGTGGGCCCATCAGTAGCCTGGCAACTTGCAGCCCAACCAACACAGCCTGCAAAGCAGAAGAGAGGAAAAACGAAAAGGTAATTGATGTCTCTGTTACAGCAAAGAAGTGGAGTAGAGCAGAATTTACACCGATCCCTAACAATCGTAAATATAGGGTCCAGTGCGTGGTCAGGGAGCAGCTGATGCTGCAGAATTCTTCAAGATAAGTGGGTGTAGGCCTGATTAGCAACCTGGATTTAAACTGGGGCTTATGATAAGAACAGGATATAGGTATAATAATAATAAAACACCACTATCATCAATACAATCATCCTATTATCTTTAGACATTCTCATTTAAAATTGGACCTTCTTCACAAATCCAGTTTTTACACTAATTATCTTTTCTTTGTTAATGTTCAGGACCATTGCAGGTTTAATTAGCTTCCTGGGTCCATATTATCTCGTCCCAGGCCCTAAATATGGAGAAATAAAAGCCCATCTAGAAGTTGCCAGATATCTTCTTCGCATTTGTTAATGGCCCTTTAAGCCCATCAGGTACATGTGTGTATTAGTAAAAACAGTTTTAATGCTGAGCATCAATAGCCTAAAGCTATTTCCATACTTCTTTTAGTGATTTAGCTTGGAGCTGCTGATTGGTTGAGTGCCCACCTGCACATAAAGAAATCTGTTCAGGTCTCCATCTGTTGTATTTTTCTCTCCTGACTATTAACATGTTCTTTGTCTAAACCCTACAAATTTGAAACAGCACAGAAAGCCATCAGAGAAGTGTCACGGACTCCGTTGCCATATGGCCAAATTTGCAGAAAGCTGCCTTCCTAGTTACATAGAAGATGTTATATGAGTTTTAGGCCTTGGGGGCTTGGAGTCAGAGGCATATTAAAACAATGACTTATAAATAGCTGAGGCTTTTTTAACAGTACTGTAAACATCTCCATTTCTTTCAGAAAATTGCATTGCCGTGCTTCACTAAAAAAGAGAGAGAGAGGACAGGATTAAATATGACTCGTTGCAATATGTGATTGATATCTTGTAGGTCCAGGCTTTTAGGATTCAGCCTTGGGAGCAATCTTTCAATGTCAACGTATTTAAATGTGTTGTTAATGAAAGCTAGTGTCAAGCTCCTTTAAACATCTTCAGCCTGTTAGGCCCTTAAGAAATGAAGTATTTTGCTTTTGTACAGAGGATACACTTTGCTAACAATCCCCATACATCAGTGATGACGTCTGTCCATGGGAAACTGATTGCACACCTTCCTGATTATACTCTGCCTAGATAGCTGAACTGTAGGAGAGGAAGATACTGACCCTTTTCTCTTGGATTGCTGGTTTTATTCTTGTTGGGGGTTGGCAATCTGCTGAGTTTGATGAAGGACACCTCATGAACAGTCATCAGCTTCAGAACTAAAAGACTATGAGCTTTTATATGGATCATCTGGTCTCCCTTCTAGAATGTCCGAAGCCTTTGTGTAGCACAAAGGATTACTGTATCCCAAATGGAAATGTAAAGTATAAGTCTTTCTTTCTTTCTTTCTTTCTTTCTTTCTTTCTTTCTTTCTTTCTTTCTTTCTTTCCAAAGAAGCTCCAGCCATGTAATGGCTCTTTATATTTAACTGATCTATTTAATATTAAAACTGCCTTGCCTTATCAGCTAAACATTCTGATATGTTATCAGTATCATTTTTAAAATCAACTTAGTTCTGTTGCAATCAAAAAGTTCTGCTCATGGAAGTCGCCTCTGCTCAGTTTTTTTTGTTTTGGTTTTTTTAGGATTCCCGCCTCACCCCCATACCTTAGTCCACAATCCACCCCATTCAGCAGGGTCCCCTGACTCTGTGTAGTGTGTTTTTTAGGAGGGTGGGGAGGAACGGGCAGGAAAGTCTGCTTCAGCCAGCCCAGTTGCCTAAATCTGTATCTAACCCAATATCACTGTGTGGCAAAGTGATGTAAAGTCACTTTCTCCAATAGTTTCTCCAAACTTCTACTTTAGATTTCACCAGCTGGAGCACCTAGGCAAATCTAGGCCTATATATGCAAAAAAGATGTTGAATCGGTAGTGTCATGATAACTGGACTTGAGAAAAGAGCATTCCAAGGAGGGATTCAACATGCTGATCCACCATTTTCTTCTCAAAGTGGTCCTCAGGAAAGCTAGTTGCTGACCAAGAACCGACAATTACAGCTACAAGACATTCGTTTTAGATTTGGAAAAATAAAACCTGTGTTTTCTATTTCTGTAGTGAAGAAGCAGAAACCTCTGTCTGTCTGTCTGTCCCTCCACCACTCTTCTCTCAATGTAATTAATGCACAACACAGTTAAAATCAGAAACATCACACTGAATAGATAAAGAGAAGTAATGACATTCCTGTTAATTCTAGGAAACTATCCTTCCCCCACATGGGGCCAATATATGCACATAATTCTACTGTGCATATATTTAAAAAATCTATTCAGATATTTCAGTTTTAGAATAGTTGTGATAGCATGTTTTAGCCATTCAGCCCCAAAGTCCTATAAAATAGGACAGGTTTAACTGACCGTACTTCTGTGTAGACGGTATGCTCCTTAGTAGCATACTGTCCTCCTACTTGAATCATCAGCCTTTGCCTTTGAAATAAAACATCTCTCCTCGTTTTGGTAATTCTTTTAAAAAACAAAATAAAAACCTTGCCCATAATTTAAACCTGGCCTACATTTAAATGGATGGTTTCCCAAAGTGAGCTAGAGTTGCACAGCTCTGATGGGCGCCATGCACAAATTTTTCATGAGAAACCTATGAGTAGGATTATTTCTATCACTATCAGTTTTATTTCTATTCTCAGCAGAATTGCACTGAATTAAGGACTTTGCCTATACCAAAGTGGGGAACCACTTCCAACACGAGGGTTGAATTAGGACTGGGCCAGGACATTGGGGGTTGCATGCCAGCAGTAGGCAGGGCTACTGGCCAATGTGGGTGGAGCCACTGCTCTCATATGCCCCTCCACATTTTATTTATTTATTTTATTGTATTTGTATACCTCCCCATAGCTGAAGCTCTCTGGGTGGTTCACATAAGATAAAAACACTTAAAAACAATATACAAAAATTAAAAACCACAAAAACATGCAAAATGCACATACATTTAAAACCACTATAACAACTTTACAAATGATGAGCCAAAAAAACAGACCCAGGCTCATTACATATTGCTAAATGCCTGGGAGAACAGAAAAGTCTTGACCAGGTGCCGAAGATGACATCAGGGGGATTGTTCCACAGTTGAGGGGCCACCACAAAGAAGGCCCTCTCTCTTGTTGCCACCCTCCAAGGTTCCCTTGGAGTAGGCCCCGGAGGAGGACCTTAGATGTTGAACGTAGTGTTCGGGTAGGTTCATGTAGGTAAAAGCGTTCCGTCAAGTATTGTGGTCCCAAGCCGTGTAGGGCTTTATAGGTTAAAACTAGCACCTTGAATTGGGCTTGGAAACATACAGGCAGCCAATGCAAGAGTGGGTCTTACATGCTCAAACCTTCTGGCTCCAGTTATCAATCTGGCTGCTGCTTTTTGCACAAGCTACAGCTTCCAAACCATCTTCAAAGGCAGCCCCACATAGAGTGCATTGCAGTAATCTAATTTGAAGGTTACCAGAGCATAGACAACTGAAGCCAGATAGGGGTGTAGCTGGGCCACCAACCAAAGCTGGTAGAAGGCACTCCATGCCACCGAGGCCACCTGAGCCTCAAGTGACAAGAGATGGTTCTAGGAGAACCCCAAGCTACGAACCTGCTTCTTCAGAGGGAGTGCAACCCCATCCAGAACAGGTTTCCACACACTCATCACAAATGTCATGATTCCTGTTAACCTAAGCAAAGACTGAGCAGTTGTGGACATACAAAATGGCTTTTCTATGTTCTAACGTTTTAATGAAAAGTGGAATAGAAGCAGGAATTAAACAAGATGGGATTAGAGATTATCAAAACCTGCCTACCACAATTTGAAATGGGTTCAGTCTTTCCAAGCTTCTTCAAAGAATTCTGACAAAATGTTCATGTTTTATGATATCCAAACCCCTAACTTGGTGATTGGGAAACAGACAATCTAGAGTTCTGGGTTTGGATGTCACAGTAAAAACCCAGGGACACAGGGGCTGCAGCAAGAGAGTGGGTGGCTGGAAAACCAGCACACTCACTTGCTCACACCTTACTTTCAACAATCCTCGGACTTTTAACCATGGGCTGTTGTGACGTGTGAACTGGGCCTATGTTTCTGTTAATGCAGCTTAAGATGGCGTTCGCTTTCTAGTAGCCACATCACACTGCTGGTTCAGGTTCCACTAAGTCACCTAGATCCTTTTCACATGTACTGCCAACAAGCCAAGACCCACCCACCCCATTCTCGTCTTGTGTCTTTTACTTTCTTTGTACCTAAATGAAGGACTTTACATTTATCGCTGTAGCTTTTCATCTTGTTGGTTTTATCCCAGTGTTCCAGCCTATCAAGATACTTTTGATTCTCGATTTTATCTTCTATGGTGTGAGCTAAACTGGTGGTGGAGTGCTTCTCAGCATGTTTGGAATTGCTATTGGGTTACTCAGAATACAATAGGATAAAGGTGGATCCTTCACTGTCATGTCTTCCCGGCTACCAGCTTACTTTCTCTGCCACTTTGCAAGGTTGGTAGTGGGAAGAAATCAGCAGCAGGCTGGGGACAGATGGCACCGGGCTGAACTAATTATGAGTCAAGCCAAATTTCTGAGGAGAGTTTGGTTCAGCTCATAATTGGCCCAGCTTATTTCCAAACCCTCCCCATTCCAAAGCTCACCAGCATTCTTCTCTAGGAAATCTGGATCAGGCCAATTTTGGAGATCAGTTGTTTTTTTACAAAGAGAGCTATGATATTGGCACGAGCAAAAGAATAGAGAAAAACCCTGTAGGGCAGAGGAGAGGAGCTATTAGGGCATTCCCTGATGTCAAAGTTGTGACAGTAAACAAGATGTTTCAAGTGAGAGCAATGGGACAGCTGAGGATGTGGGAAAGCTTAGCACTGCAGTTTGACTCTAGGGAGGATTAAGACAAAAAAGAGAAGATATATGCAAACTACTTTAGAAGGGATAATTAAAACCACACATCAATTACAGTTCAACAGAAAAGAGATTGCATCCATTTCTTTTGTCTAGTACTTACTAGCTATGTATGTTAATGATTATCTGGAACCACAGCCAAAGATGATGAGCTGGTGTGTATTATTTCTTAAAGTCACTGAATGGAGTTTTCTTTTCAAGTAGGTTAAATGTATCCTGTTAAGATAATTACAAATACCCTATGATTTCATATCAAGTAATTATTCATATGCCAATTTCCCTGGTAAAGAATTTGGCTACTGTTTGCCACTTCAGGTAATACTGCTTATTTGAATGAACTAAGTGTGCTCCAGTAGCATAATCTAATGAAACAAATTACACTGGTATTACCTAATTATTCTTTCTGAAAAATCCACTTTTAACTTGTGATGAGAATTTTGATTAAACTTCTCCAAAACATCAGCCAGTCACTGATAACATGGTAGATACATTGTTGCTTCTGGAAACAGTTCATTAATTTATCATCCACAGTGCATCTTTATTGTTGTTTGATGCCTAGAATGTACCTCATAATTTCTCTGTGTAATCTCGAATGAGAGTTCTTTAATTCAAGATCTCGTTCTATGTATGTGGGGTTTTGTACATGTGAAACATTAGACTTCATCTTGGGAGCTGGAGTTTGGAATCATGTCACGACATCATGTGTCACCACATTATTTAGCCCTTCGTGAGTGGTTGTTTTCACGTGGCCTCCCTGATAATCAAGTCTAGCTCTTTTGTTTATCAAAAAGAAAATGGGTGGGGGTCGAGGGGTAACCAACTTGCTTTTACTGTTTCTTGTCCATGAGTTTATAAGCATTGCCCCATCCCAGAAACATATTTTGTCCAGAAAGTTTAGTTAATCTCCAAGTCAGCAACTAACTACATCTACCAAAGCCCTGCATTCCACCTTGCTAGCCAACTGGACCAGCCCGTGCCACACCACAGCTATTTCCTCCTGCTTAGATTTTCTTTCCAGTATCCCTCTCACAGACAGACTCCAGTGCCTCCCACCAGCACCCACCAAAGTACACTTTTACTTCCCAAGCAAGAAAAAAAGTCCTTTCACTCAAGAGTTAAGGTGACATCATCACATTTCCTTAAGAAAGAAAAGGTTAAATTAACCCCATCAGCACATGCATGGAAATGTCGTACTTTCAATGCATGCTAGACCTGTTCTGAAGCTCGCAATCAATTCCGAAATTAATACGAATTCATATGACAGCAATCCAAGCTTGCTACAAAGGTGAGCATTATGTATGCATGGGTTTCGACCAGCAAGCCAACTAATTATGAAATTCGGTGGCATCACTATTCTCAACCACTCTTCCAATGTTGGCATACATTATAACTATCAGCTTAAAAGTGTAACCTGAACAGTCTAGTATAAAGCCTATGTCGCCATGGACGCTAGTAGTTTGAGGGTGAAACATACTGCAAATTGCAATTCTGAGTAGTGTTGCTGGCAATAAGAAAATCCCATCTGTTGGGAAGCCTGAAAGGAGTTGGACTTTTAAAGTCGCTGTATAAGCAGATGGGAGGCCATATTTGCCCTTATGCAAGTAAGGCAAGAGCCTTGCTGCATAGAATCATAGAATAGTAGAGTTGGAAGGGTCCTACAAGGCCATCAAATCCAACCCCCTGCTCATTGCAGGAACCTACCTTAAAGCATACCTGACAGAGTTGGAAGGGTCCTACAAGGCCATCAAGTCCAACCCCCTGCTCATTGCAGGAACCTACCTTAAAGCATACCTGACAGAGTTGGAAGGGTCCTACAAGGCCATCAAGTCCAACCCCCTGCTCATTGCAGGAACCTACCTTAAAGCATACCTGACAGATGGCTGTCCAGCTGCCTCTTGAATGCCTCTAGTGTGGAATAGGCCATGACCTCCCTAGGTAATTGGTTCCATTGTCATGCTGCTCTAACAGTCAGGAAATTTTTCCTGATGTCCAGCCGGAATCTGGCTTCCTGTAACTTGAGCCCATTATTCCGTGTCCTGCACTCTGGGAGGATCGAGAAAAGATCCTGGCCCTCCTCTGTGTGACAACCTTTCAAGTATTTGTAGAGTGCTATCATGTCTCCCCTCGATTTTCTCTTCTCCAGACTAAACATGCCCAGTTCTTTCAGTCTCTCCTCATAGGGCTTTGTTTCCAGACCCCTGATCATCCTCGTTGCCCTCCTCTGAACATGCTCCAGCTTGTCTGCATCCTTCTTGAAATGTGGAGCCCAGAACTTGACACAATACTCAAGATGAGGTGTAATTCACTGACATTCTCTTGCTGCCGCCTCCTCCTCCCCGATTTCGTTTATTTTATATTAGTAAAGTTTCCCCTCATTCCCTTATGGTTAGGGCAAGCCTTTTATATGCATGTGCAGCATCTATAGTATTTGAAGGGAGGATGGGTAAACACAGCGGTGGGCACCATCTTTGTCTGTGGCAGAGAAGCTGTACTTTTTGAAGGAGTGGTGGCAGCTCACACCATCTTTGCTTCTGGCCAGGATGGGCTTTTCGTTTTTAATGGAGGCAAAGGAGAAAAACTGACTAGCAGGAGCTGCCATCTTTGTTTCTGGCAGAAAGGCTTCACTTGTTGACATAGCAACAGCAAGAAACACCATTTTTGCTTCTGGCAGAGAGACTATTCTTGCTAACATACTGTTTGGCTATTAAAACTCGAGCTTTGAACTTTCACAATTTTTTGCATGTCTACACTGCTCAAGCGTCAGTTTAAAACAAAAATGAACAAAATCGGTATGGTAGAACTCACATTTCTGTTGTAGAAAAATGTGATTTATTGTCCTCTTATTTCAGTATTAGAGTATTTTTTAAACCTCATCCAAATTGCTCATTTAAATTGGCTTGAATCAAAATACTGATATGATCATTTTGTAACCATACATCCTAAAGACAGAGTTGACTAAGGATTAACATCTGTATTTCAACTATTTCTCGTCTAAGCTTGTCTAAAAGGCAAAACAGTGCTTTTATCTCCACATAGCCATTAGGAGGAAGACAGGTTACTGGTTTTGAAACATTTTGAAATGGCCAACTCTTTGATTTAATATGGTGTGTATCTTAAAATTCACATTAAGCAGAAAAACCTATTCATTATGAAATGTGAGCTTACTATGAGCACCTCTGGTATATTCTCAAAGCATTCTGCCAAGGCAAACTCTATTTTGGGCTATCAGTCAGTAAGCATTGACAGTGTTTAAGACAAAATTTGGCATTCGGTATGTTTAACCTTAAATGATTTCAAGCTGGAATTTCATTTCAGTTTAGTGCATTGATTATAATCCTTGCCCTTTATTTTGAACTAGTGCATTTTGAAGTCACAATAAGGATTTTGAATCCAGAAGATGATAAAATAAGCATTACCAAATAGCATGCAGCTGCACACGCTGCTTCTCTTCATTTCTAATTTGTTTTAACTATAGAAATATAGTGCTGCCAAGTTTTGTGTTGCAATGATAAAAGCTCAAGCATAACGTATGTACTGCTAAAGTTCTATTTCCTTTCAATACACATATGGGGTTGTATCCAGTGCACATGGCCCATATCCTTCCCCACCCCAGAAGAATGATTTTGGCTCTGAAATTGTCACATGATTCATTAGAAACCTGGCATGTCTAGAAGGTCCACTCTGTTTTCTCTTGTAGCTGCTTTTTGGTTCCCATGAAACATGAGACAAAGAACATTCAGATGATGTTCTTTTGCTGGATCAGGCTCTGTTGAAAAGCACATCTTCTTGAAATCACATCTTCAAGCAAAATGTGCAGCTCCTGTAAAGAAAGCAAACTCCATATTAGGCATTATTAGAAAAGGAATTGAGAATAAAACTGCCAGTATCATATTGCCTTTATACAAGTCTATGGTGCAACCACTGTGTACAGTTCTGGTCACCACACCTTAAAAAAAAAGATATTGTAGAGCTGGGTGGGGGGAAATGCAGAAAAACGCAACTAAAATGATCAAGTAACTGGAGTACCTTCCCTATGAGGGAAGGATACAGCAGCTGGGATTATTTAACTTGGAAAAAAGAGGCAAAGGGGAGACATGATAGAGGTGTACAAAATTAAGCATGGTCTGGAGAATGTGAATAGAGAGGTATTTTTCTTCCGCTCCCATAATGCTAGAACCCAGAGCCATCCCATGAAGCCAATTGGTAGGAGATTTAGGACAGATAAAAGGAAGCATTTCTTCACACAGCACATAGTTAAACTATGGAATTTGCTACCTCAAGATGTATTGATGGCCACCAATTTGGATTAAAAGGGGGTTGGATAAATTCCTGGAGGAGAAGGCTATCAGTGGCTACTAGTCCTGATGGCTGTGTGATTGTGGGAAAACCTGGTTGAGAGGGTCCTGTTACACCATGTCCTGCTTGTTGGTCCCTGGTCAACAGCTGGTTGGCCACTGAGTGAGAAGAGAGCTGGACTCGATGGACCCTTGGTCTGATCCAGCGTGGCTCTACTTATGTTCTTATGTCCTGTATTTGGTTTTTAATTGTTGTACAGCTCCTAGACATTTTTAGGTACTTCGATGCTTTATAAATTAAATAACATAGGGAACAACTCACAATAGTCAAACGAGCTAAGGTAGTATTGAAATCAGTACACAGTTCAGTACTTAAGGTTGCAATCCTAATTACACTTGCTGGAGTATTAAGTTCCGTTGACCTCAATGAGACTTCTAGGTAAACATGATTAGGACAGTACCGCACGTCTCAGAGCCTATAGCTGTGGCCACAAATAAAACATATTCTTGCTATTGCAGTAGATCTTAAATGGATCTTAAGTTTTCTAAAAGAACATTTGTTTTCCTCATATTTTTGTCTTTAAGTCAGACTAGTGGCAGAGTCAAACCTATTAATAGTAAAATACATCAGTTGGCATATCAAATTATTCTTGGGCAGGAGGTTCCTCAAAGAGAGGGAATGGACACAATTGCTTTAGCATCTTTGAGCAGCTGCCACTGAAAAAAGAGCATTTAAATGCCTTGCATCACGCCTCTCTGAGCTAATCTCAACCTGCAGCTCTTTCACAAAGGAAGAGGGATGCTTCCGAATGTTCCCACTTCCGCGATCAGCACTCATGGGGCACACAGCAATGATGTGTACTGCAATTTCAGGAGTGCCATTGCAGGAGCACATGTGCCCCATTACGCCGCTTGCGCATGTGGATTGGCAGAAGTGGGTGGTGGTGGGTAGATGCCACGGCTATGGGGCAGAGTTATTTTTTTAATGACTCTTCAGGCATGCGCACAAGTGCAGACACACAGCAACACATGGGGGGATAGGAACTCCATCAAATATGCGCTCCTGCACAGAGAGAAGTTTGTATTAAAGAAAACCCCGCACACACTTGGTGGGAAAACACACCAATACCCATCCAAAACATGTGCCAATGGTGGACAGGTCCACTCCCGCACACCTCTGATACTCATGCACATGTCCCTCACAGCTGATTGGCTGTTTGCTGAGCCTGAAACCCACAGCGAACAGCAACAACCTCGCAAAGGGGGGGGCACATAGCAAATGGTCTTTGGAATGGAAGTGAGAGAGCTGGAAAAACCATGACAAAAGCAGTCAGGGATATTCTGGGAAAACCGAGATCACTGAGGGAGCAGGTGAACGTCATGTGCCCCATTAGTGACGACTGCGACACAATCCTGCAATAGCGGCTGGTGTAGGCGCCCCTTCTGTGGTCACGTATAGTCCAATCAACAACACAGATAGATTGAAATGCTTAGATTTAACACAGATGATTGGCCTTAATCCCACTGGGGTTGTATATCAGAGTGTGACCTGTAAATTTCCTTTGTCTCATCTGTTTCATAGACATGGAGGCGTCTGATCACAAAGCACTTCTCTAGAGGAGTAATCTCATGCTTAGCATCTTCCCCGCCATTTTCTTTTTTCAGCCTTAGAGCATAGGAACAAAAGACTGGCAATCAGCTGATGGATATTTCTCAGGCTGGCAATTAACCCAGCCAAACGTATGAACCCCAGCTGTCAAAACAAAGTATGCTTCAAATTCTATAATAAAGCAGATTTTCCCCTTTTGTTGGCTCTAACTCTTCTGCAAATGCAATATGACATTGCTTTTAAAAATGACTTTTCTTAAACATTTTTGATGTTCAGAAGTTATTTAAATGCTGGAAATCCATATGCCACTTTGAATTTATTGCCAAACGACCCCCAGAAAGTAATTTTTCTTGAATGTTATCAAAGGATTCCTCCCAAGTGACCATGCTGGAATTTTCTTAGTATCATCCAAAGTGGCTCTGTGCCACGCTCTTTAGCATTTAAAGAGTGAAGTTTAAAAAAATGCGAAGGAGAAACATTTTGAGATAGCGTTTGCTATTAATTTAAAGTCCATTTAGAACATGACAAGATTCCTTCATGGAAAGTAATTCTGAGTTGGAATTAGCATGTAGCCTGAATGTGTGACTATTACATACAATTACATGACATACATGAGCTTAAACCCATTCATTTCATTGGGCTTCTGTACTTGGCTTTACGTTGGATTGTGGCCATGGTACACAAGTTCTGGAAACTGTGGTCCTTTGCTGCTTCCTAGCACATACATTAACGTTCATATATGTGCAATTAACATGGGAGCTTTTTCCCAGGTGAATGCTTCTTTATTTTACAATCTACCTAGTCATTGTCTCTGGACCTCGGTAGTTGTCCTGTTCCTACACCTACAAGTGCTGGCTTTCCTTAATTTGCAAAATGTGCTCAAATTTCTAATCAAATAACGAAGTGGATACTTAGAAGACAATGCAGAATTGTATGCCGGGTAAAAATAGAGCAATGCCTTCTGCTCTGTGGTGTGTGACATACATGAATTCTTTATCAGACCTGTTGCCCTTCTATATAAGAACAGAACCTGGACACAGTGACCTTCTAACACAAAACTACTAAATATATAGCCCCAATTTAAGATCCAGCCACTGACACTGAACACTGGCAAGAACCTCCTCAAGCACCTTGATAGTGAAGAGATCTTTTATTCCGTTTTTCTTTTTTTAATTTTCTGAAACTTTTCTTTACAGGCTTTGCAACTAATGGTTCTGTCTGCTCACACTTCTCAATACCTCTCAACATGCTGAGAGGAGGGGAAATTTGCAAAATGTTCCTCATAATCAGGGATATCTGAGAGGCACAGGTAGGACCAGCAAGGCAGGAGAATGGAATGGAATGGAATGGAAAGGAAAGGAAAGGAAAGGAAAGGAAAGGAAAGGAAAGGAAAGGAGCCAGAGTGGACGTGATTAGGAATTACCAGTTTGTCATTCTTATGTTATCATTAATAAAAATGAAAGCATTATCGAATTGCAGCCATAAGAAAATTAATTCACACCTTAATTTTGTTTTTTCTCAGTGGGTGTACGCACAGAAAAACAAAACAATATATGGGTGTTTTTGTTTTTGTTTACAAATAAACACAGTGAGAGAGAGCCCTATGCTATTATTACTGTTGAAATAATATGTCCTTCCTGAGGCAATGCTAGCATTTTTGACTAAATGAATGTATCGTATGTTCAGCAATTCCTTCCAGACCAAGTCTAAATCAGTCACTTAGTGTATTTGTATAACAAAAGAACTATGTTCAGCAATCTTCCTATAGTTATGTTTACTGTCCCATTATCGTCCTCCCCCCTCCAATCTCTTCACATGAACAAGAGCTTTTAAATAAATATATCTCACTTTTTTATTTACACACTAGAGTTGTTAGTATGCAGAAATTTGTAAAAACCCCAGAGAGCTTCGGCTATTGGGCGGTATAGAAATGCAATAAATAAATAAAATTTGCAGTCCTTATCTCATTCTAGTTTCGGAACCGTTCTGAAATATTCCGAGGGCAATTCACAAAGCAACAACCTGGGTTTTACCACAAAGCAAGAGAACCACAAACAAATCTGTCTCTCTGGGACAGAATATTCATTTATATTTCCAGGTATACACTTTAAAATATACAACGTGTACACCTAAAGAGAAAATGCAGGAAGAGGACCTTACAGAGCCATTTGGTCACATGCTCCTAGCGAGCCATAGGCTGGGGCATGCTGGGAATTGTAGAACTTTTTTCTAGCTAAATATGCATAGGATTACACCCTTAGAATCTAAAGTTTAGACTGTGGGCCATACCAGCCATGTGGAAGATGCTGATAAATTCGTTTCTTCTTCATGGTCTCTGCATCACACATAGGGGCTCTGCACCTGCGCGAAGCCCCGCTTCGGGAATCTTGTATAGCTAAGAGGCATTTTGGGCGGGAACCCCTCCCCCTCTACTGCGCATATGCAGAGGGGTTCCCGCCCAGATTCCCTCAGTTCTTCTTCGACCGTCTCAGCAACAGCCTCGTCGAGAACGCTTCCGTCTATACTTAAATATTATAGCTAAGACTTACCTTCTCTTTTTCTTCAATTACTCTCTTTCTTCTTTCGTATCTTACTCCACCTGTTTCTTCCTAAAAAAAAATTTTTTTTAATTGCTGAGTTATTTCTTTCAAACGCTATCCTTTCTTCTTAACCTGGTCCTTATGGGCCCCAAGGCCCCGTTTAAAAAGTGTGCCCATTGTGGCACGAAGCTACCTCCTTCCGACGGACACAACTTTTGTGTGATCTGCTTAGGAGAAGGGCACAAAGTGGACACGTGCCCCCATTGCCAGGCCTTCTCCAAACTAACGAGATGCCACAGAGCGGACAAATTGAGGGCTGAGCTGTGGGAAAGGGCACTTAGAGCAGTGGACAAACCTGCTATGGCACAAGAAGAGCCGATTGTGCCTCCAGCTCCCGTCCAGCCAACAACAAGTCGAGCTGACCGGCCCCGACAGGACACCCCTGCCACGCCAGGGCGTACCTTAGCTACCTCAGTAGCAAAGAAATTGTCCAAAAAGGCGAGAACGCCAAAGTCGTCTGACGAGACGAAACATAAGAAGAAATCTAAGATTCAGGGCCACGATATCGAAAAAAGACCGTTGAAGTCAATACAGACTTCTGTATTAGCACCACCGACACCCCATTGGGTAACTACCCAATCGGCTCCGATAGCCGACCGCACAACGACAGCTTCGCTGTCGGAAGGGGAAATCAGGGACTCATCATCTGCCCGCAACACTGACTTGGTTCCGCTACCGGCAGGCCAAACGATCGCCCCACCGCCGATCGACTTACCTGTCTTAGACCATAGTAGACCCGAATATCGAGATCGGATATCGAGCCTCCATCAATCTCCAGAGTCAGTCCGATCATTTGGCTCTCGATATCGTGAATCCGACTCTTACTACCATCTGGGACAACATCGATCCAGATCTCCTATAAGAGATTGGGAGAGGGAATCACAGTGGTCATTACCCCCTAGACACTCATACCATTATGCAGACTGGCGCGAATTTGAAGATCGATATCGAAGATCACCGACTCGGCGTCGACCTTCGGCATCGCTATCGGCACCCGAACCAACTGTGGCCATACCTGCAAACCAAGCGACGAGACAAGAAGAGGATATAACAAGACAGTCACGGCCTGTGGAAACAAGCCATCAAGTTCAACAGATGGAAATTCAAACTATTCAAATCCCATCCTCTCCACAATCAGTGGAGGACTACTGCTCTGATTCGATATCAGTAGCTTCAGTAACACCATCCTTACCATCTCCCAACTCGATAGTCGAGTCACAAGGAGCTGTCTCACCGTCAGAGGGACTGGGGCACTTTGCCGACATTGTACAAAGAATGGCGCAGTCCCTAGGCATTGAAACCAGACAAGAGCTAGAGAAGCTGACTGACCCGGTGTTCGAAGCTATTTACACAGACGCTACCATGCCAGCAGCCATACCTTTCCTCCCAACGTTGGCTAAGTCTGTCAAAGAACACTGGAAGGACCCTGCAACACTTCAACCTTCCTCTAAGAGACTCGATAATATGTATAGAGTCTTCGAAAAGGACGCAGAATTTTTATTTAAACATCCCCAACCAAACTCAATAATAGTCGAGTCAGCTCAAGGACACTCCCAGAGGGTGCACACAGCACCAGTCGATAGAGAAGGCAGGCATTTAGACCCGATAGGACGTAGATTTTATTCCACAGCATCTTTAAGTCTTAAAATAGCCAACTACCAGGCTACAATGTCAAGATACCAGCTTTTTCTTTGGGAAAAGATGATGTCCCTGTGTGAGCACCTAGGAGACGACCACAGAGAGCTCGCTAGAGTGTTCCATGCTGAAGCTACAAGAATGGCACGCCAACAGATCGCAACGGCTAAACACCAGTCGGATTGCGGGGCGAAAACAATGGTCGGCTCAGTGGCATTACACAGACATGCCTGGCTTAGATCTGCAAGCCTTTCCCAGGAAGCCAGGACACGTATAGAAAGTCTCCCGTTCGACGGTGTCGGCCTCTTTAACTCGACTACCGATGAGGCAATGGATATGGTCCATAAAGCAAGAATGACTGCCAGGAAAATGGGGATTGGAGGAGGACAACAAGGACAATATTACAGGCCTAAGAGGTGGTACAAATCCGGGTCCAACGTACCACGATACCAATCTGATAGGCAACAACCCAGACAACTACCAGCACTCCAACAAGGAAAGAAGCAGTTTCCGGCCACAAAACAAAAGTTTCAACTTCGACGACCGGACTATCAGCAAAAGCGGCGTCTTTGACTCAATAACTCCCAGGATCACACACACCCCCTTCGGCAATCGTCTTTCGAGGACAATCGACGCATGGTCCCAGATTACATCGGACAAATGGGTTTTGTCGATAATCGAGGGGGGTTACAGAATAGAATTCCATTCTCTGCCACCAACGGGGCACCAAAGAGTAACATCACCATCAACGCCACTACAGGAGGAGGTCCATTCACTCTTAAAAAAGGGAGCCATTCAATCAGTACCAAAACAGCAACTAAATCGGGGTTTTTACTCCCGATATTTCACAGTTCCCAAGAGTGATGGAGGAATTCATCCCATATTAGATCTAAGGGATGTAAATTTCTACATTACCCCAAGAAAGTTTCAGATGGTCTCCCTCCCCAATATACTACCACTCCTCACAAGGCTCTCTTGGTTTGCATCCATCGACCTAAAGGACGCTTATTTCCATATAGCCATCCATCACGACAGTCAGCATTACCTTCGGTTCATCATCGACAAGCAAGTGTTCCAATATCGAGTACTACCTTTCGGCCTATCGACAGCGCCAAGAGTCTTCACAAAGTGTATTGCGACAGTGTGTGCCCATCTCAGAAACCAAGGCATCCAGATCCACCCGTATATAGACGACTGGCTTTTGGTAGCGGAATCAAAGAGAACCCTTCAACGTCACATTGTCTATGTTCAGGACCTCTTACTCCAACTAGGTCTCATGCTAAATACGGAAAAGTCAATTCTCTCTCCAACCAAAACAATAAAATATATAGGAGCTATCCTAAACTCAAACACTACCAAGGCATACCTTCCTCAAGACAGGTCAACCGTCATAAGGACTCTGGCAGCCCAAGTAATGAAACAGCATACCACAACGGCCTACACAGTGCAAAGACTGTTAGGTTTGATGGCTTCAACCACCATGGTGGTACCGTTTGCGAGACTCAAGATGAGAACCTTGCAATTGTGGTTCAATAAGCGATTCAATCCCATGTGGAATGCCAGGCGTACCATTCTGACCTTATCACCAAGTGTCACGAAATCCTTGAAGTGGTGGACAAACAACCACAACTTAACAAGAGGGGTGCCTTTCCAACCCTCCACTCCAACCAAATTGATTACGACAGATGCTTTCCCCAATGGTTGGGGAGCCCATCTCAACTCCCTAACAGTGCAAGGAACCTGGACAACAAGAGAAAAGACAAAACACATCAACTATCTCGAGCTGCTAGCAGTCCAGAAAGCCCTCAAGGCCTTCGAGACACAAATCTCCAACCAGCACGTTCAAATAACGTCCGACAACACAACAGTTGTGTTCTATCTCAACAAACAGGGTGGAACGAAATCCCCACCACTGATAAAACTTACCATCCACATATGGGAGTGGTGCACTCGACATCGGATATTCATCACGGCGGTCCATATAGCAGGACTAGACAACCAGCTGGCAGACACCCTCAACAGACAGGTATCAGTAGCTCACGAATGGAGGATCCATCCCTCGATCATCGAAGAAATTTTTCGGATCTGGGAAAAACCAAAAATAGACCTTTTCGCAACGGAGGACAACACAGTTTGCGAACTGTTCTGCAGCAGGGCAGGGATAGGAAACGGATTACTAGGAGATGCGTTCCTCTACAAATGGAACCACTGCTTCCTCTACCTGTTCCCTCCGTTCCCCTTAATAACGAGGGCACTAGCCAAAATAATTCAGGACAACTCAAACTGTATAATTCTGACACCCTGGTGGCCCAGGCAGAATTGGTTCGCGACATTGCTGAACAGGGCGCGGGGTCGTTTTGTGAAGCTACCCACGAGAAGGGATCTTCTTTTTCAGCACCACGGCCAAGTACATCACCCAGATCTACATACGCTCCACATGACAGCATGGAGATTAATTCCTCAGCATCGGACCTTAATTTAGCAACCAAGATAAAGACAGTTCTAGATGCAGCACTAAGACCTTCTACGAGGTCGAACTATAAGAGGAAGTGGTCTGCATTTACTACCTTTGCATTGCAAGAACATTTCCCTCCCAAAACTTGTTCGGTTAATCAGATCCTGTCATTTTTGTTGTTCTTAGTTGACAGGGGACTGAAAGTTTCTTCTTTAAAGGTGTACCTAGCAGCAATCTCTTATTTCCGTGATTGCATTGATGGTTTCAAGGTTTTCTCACACCCGAAAGTTAAATGTTTTTTAAGGGGTTTAGCTAATTTAAACCCACCAGTCAGCCTTTTTTCGCCCTCTTGGAGCCTATCAGTAGTGCTGCATGCACTATCAAGGCCACCTTTCGAACCACTCGCAACAGCTGACCTACGACTCCTGACATTGAAGGTCGCTTTCTTAGTAGCAGTTACATCAGCTAGACAAGCGAGTGAGCTGGCTGCACTATGAATAGATGAGCCTTACCTGGTGTTCCACCTGGATAAAGTGGTACTCCGTCCTGATATACAGTTTCTACCTAAAGTGATGTCAGCTTTCCACCTCAACCAGGACATTGTGTTGCCGGTTTTCTTTTCCTCCCCATCAACTATCTTGGAAAAATCTCTACACTCACTAGACGTGAGGAGGGCGTTGGCGTTTTATAAAGACCGCACTGCTTCGTTTCGGAAATCGCAATGCCTATTCATCTGCCATGGAGGGAACAAGAAGGGTCAGCCTGTGTCATCTCAAAGGCTCTCCTCCTGGCTAGTCCAATGCATTACCCTAGCATACCGGCTACAAAGACTGGAACCCCCGCTATCGATTAAGGGGCATTCCACCAGAGCCGTTTCCACATTTTCTGCCTTCCATCGTGGCATCACCATCCCAGAAATATGCAAGGCATCGACATGGGCTCGACCAATGATGTTTGTTTCGCACTACAAGCTGGACGTCAGGTCGAGGTCTGACTGCTCCTTTGGCAGAGCAGTGTTGTCATCAATTTTCACCTAAGGACACCAACCCTCCTCCGGTGAGTAAAAGCTTGCTAATCGCCCATATGTGTGATGCACAGAGACCACGAAGAAGAAGGACAGGTTGCTTACCTGTAACTGTGGTTCTTCGAGTGGTCATCTGTGCAGTCACACAACCCACCCACCATACTCCCCACTTGGTGTCCATTAAGTATTACTTATGCTTTATCAAGTAGTTTTTTCAGATACACCTGAAGGTGTCAAAATTCCTCAGACGAGGCCTACTGGTCTCAGAAGAACTGAGGGAATCTGGGCGGGAACCCCTCTGCATATGCGCAGTAGAGGGGGAGGGGTTCCCGCCCAAAATGCCTCTTAGCTATAGAAGATTCCCGAAGCGGGGCTTCGCGCAGGCGCAGAGCCCCTATGTGTGACTGCACAGATGACCACTCGAAGAACCACAGTTACAGGTAAGCAACCTGTCCTTACATAGCAGTGACTTCATACAAAGGCAGAGAGAAATTGAAAGTAACTGGCAAGAGGATGGATCCAAAACCATTGTTCCACCAATGAAAGGATGCTTCCTGTGGAAAGGGACTTCCACTACAATCTCCTGCATGACCTCCAGAGCAGATTTTGAGGCGGTTGGAGCAGTGGGTAGGAGAGGATGGGGAAGTCCTTGTTTCACAAGTAGTACCCTTCTGCTGGTGGAATGACAGTTCTGGATCCAATCCAGGTGGATCCTACAAATCATTTGGAATCTCTCATAAGAGCACTGCACATTCCTGGCAATGATTGGCACTGCTGTGGGAAACAGGACATAGAGGGCAAAACCTACTATCCTGATGGGTTCCCACATTACAATGAGAATGCATCCCCCTCCGGTTATTTTCCCATCTAGAGACAGAGGCACTAGATAAGAGAGAGCCTGAGGTTCACAACAGGAACAAAGCTCAGTAAGAGAAGACATATCTGGAGGCAAAAAAACACCCATCTTGCCAGGCTCCAAGTAGCATTGGAGCTCACCTCCTCTTGCTCTGTTACTCTCTACCTCACTGTAGAAGACAGCTAGGTGATGTAGCAGGGGCTTCGGGCACCCTTGGAAAATTGTAAATGGAAATCATGGTAGAGGCTATATTTCTGTATTTACTCTACATTACATTCACACACATGGGCCTGTTCAAACAACATGCTAAGCTATAGTTAGGCCGCTAAACCTTTTGTTGCAAGTGCTTAGTGAGTGTGTTTAACTGTGGTTATGTAGACACCATGGTTAGGAATGGTTCACATGACATGGTAAGTCATGGTTCACACAACACACTAAGCCATTATGTCCCCGTTAAGAATATAAGAACATAAGAAGAGCCATGCTGGATCAGATCAAGGGTCCATCTAGTCCAGCACTCAGTTCCCACAGTGGCCAACCAGCTGTCGACCAGGGACCCAGAAGCAGGACATGGTGCAATAGCACCCTCCCACCAATGTTCCCCAGCAACTAGTGTATACAGGCTTACTGCCTCTGATACTGGAGGTAGCACATAGCCACCAATACTAGTTCAGACGACATGCTAAGCCATGTTTAGGCCACTAACACTTTTGCAGAAAATGGTTAGTGAGCATGTTTAAACCATGGTTATGTAGCCACCATGGTATGGAATGGTTCACACAACATGCTAAGCCATAACGCTTAGCTCAAAATGCTTAACCACTGTGGCTTAGCAAGTTGTCTGAATAGGGTCACTGTTTACCTCAAAACACAACTATTATGGTTTATTGTGTTGTCTGAACAGGACCATTGTTTAAATATACAGCTAGAAGTGTGAAGTGTGAATGTGACAAATGGGTTTTAAAACCTGCATATCGTCATACGAATATGTTGATCTAAAAGCAAGGATTGGCTACTGCTTCCTGTTTAGGGTACCCTCAATGACAAGTCCAGGTTTGTTGCTTTGTAATGCTTGAAATAGCAATCTGTCTTGCAAAATAATGGCAGTGGTGACAAATTGTCTAGCTTTTCAGTTATCTCTGGGCAGATAGCCCACTTCTAAATCTCTGTAGTAGCTCAGAAAAGCTTGTTGACCTTATATTTTAGTAAATCTGCACACACGTCTTGCTCATTATGATACAGTTGAGGGTGATAATAGCTGAAGGGAATTTTGGCACTGACTTCCAAGAGGAGAGCAGTCCGATACTTTATGAATTTGTGAGAGCTGATAATTTGAAGGGTTGGGGAGACGGGACATGGAATGGCTGCCACAACTGCATTAGCCAAGTGAGTATCTTTCTAAAAATAAATAAAAAATACAGAACACATGAAATAAAGACCACCTACAAAAATCTAGATCTTGGGTGTTTCTTTTTTCTACAGAATTATACATCTCAAGTTTCTGTCATTTAAAGAGATTAAAGAATGTATAGCTAAGTGGTTTTAGCTGTTTTGTTTCCAAAAAGAAAAGGAAAATCCACCTCTGGTGAAATCCAGGAAATTGAACCAAGTTTGTAAGTGTAAAGTTAACGTATTATCAAGCTGTGTTTCATCACTGAATCTTTTATTAGTCTTCTAGAATATTCCACACATTAGCTAACTTTTCCTTTCTATGTGTGTGGGTGTTTAAATCCCAATGGCCAATAAGCCATTTTCTTCCATACATCGAATGTGAGAATGTGAGAGACCTGCTCAATAATCTAGTGAATTTAGTGCTAATTTTATTTGTATTACCTAGAAAATTTTATTTAGTAATGCGGCATTGCAGTCATTTTGTGATTTCTCCTGGTGTTTTAAATAAATCTTTTTTTCCTTTAACATTAAAACACACACACCACATTTTAAAGTCATCTGTTTCATTAGGCAAACCTCAGAATTTCTTCAGTGTTTATACACCAACAAACTTTCAGAACTGTGGCAATGTTTCACACAGACTTCCTAATTAATGTAAAAATTGATTACATGGCTGAGCTCACTCTTTTGAAAACAGCCCTGTGCCTGCTTGAAAACCAAGCGTAGGATGAAAGTGTTCCATAGGGATGTACGCTGAAAAGACTAGAAGCTTTATCACGCTAAATTGATCTATATCATCTTTCTATTAAAAAATCTCTTTCAACATCTTCAGAACTTTTATAATGCCTTTTTAATGCAAATGTTCTAATGATTTGGAACAGGCATCCCCAACCTGGTGCCCTCCAGATGTCTTAAACTATAATTCCCATTGTTCCCAGACACTATAGCCATTGGGGATTCTAGGAGCTAGACTACAACTCCAGGCACTGACCATGTTGGCTGGGATTATGGAGTTGGACCTGTAGCTCATCTAGAGGGTGCCAGGCTGGGATGCTCTGCCATTTTCTTGGGGTGCCTTCACACAATCATGTACAACAGGGGAAGTCACCAGGTTGAACCTGTTATTTTTCCCTGACCTTATCATAGAATCATAGAATCATAGAATAGCAGAGTTGGAAGGGGCCTACAAGGCCATCGAGTCCAACCCCCTGCTCAATGCAGGAATCCACCCTAAAGCATCCCTGACAGATGGTTGTCCAGCTGCCTCTTGAATGCCTCTAGTGTGGGAGAGCCCACAACCTCCCTAGGTAACTGGTTCCATTGTCATGCTGCTCTAACAGTCAGGAAGTTTTTCCTGATGTCCAGCTGGAATCTGGCTTCCTTTAACTTGAGCCCGTTATTCCGTGTCCTGCACTCTGGGAGGATCGAGAAGAGATCCTGGCCCTCCTCTGTGTGACAACCTTTTAAGTATTTGAAGAGTGCTATCATGTCTCCCCTCAATCTTCTCTTCTCCAGGCTAAACATGCCCAGTGTTAAACATGACCTTCTACAGTAATTTTTTCTTAGGAATATGCCTTCATATCAAATCATAATAGCAAGGTTAGGGGTTTTTTTGTTTTGTTTTTTAATCACTGTTTATAATGAGATTTACTATAAACCTGGTCATATAGGAATACATTTTTAAGAATATTTTAACCACCAAGGTAGAAGTCCAGAATCAACCAGCAGTAGAGCTGTGGGATGTGTTGGGGGGAAGGGGTCCCCTACATTTCTATCTGATTTTGGCAACAGTTCATTGAGATACATAAAGAGGAAAAGCTTGATCCACAATAGCACGTAGCACTCTGTTGATGCCCCCTTGACCCCCTCAGTTAAACAGCACAACTTGGGCCCTCTTGCCATATTCCTGCCTGTGCTGCAG
This sequence comes from Elgaria multicarinata webbii, assembly GCF_023053635.1. NCBI lineage: Eukaryota > Metazoa > Chordata > Lepidosauria > Squamata > Anguidae > Elgaria > Elgaria multicarinata. Next base: position 40,956,622 of record NC_086175.1, on the reverse strand, counting down.
TTGGGACCCCTTGGCTGTCAGATACAAGACAGGCAGCACATGGGTTGGCTGCTGTGGTGATCAGTTAAAGCAGGCCCCCGCAGATTCAAGTCGGTTTTAGACTAGTGCTTAGAAGCTTTGGGTAGGTAATGTTTTACCTAAGGAAATTTGATAGGACAGAAAAGCTTTAGCTGCCAACATGCAAATGGTAACTGATGCTGGTGCCACTAAAAGTGGATCTAATTCTGCAAGTGGATGGAAGTCCACACTTAGACTAAATTTATTTGTAGGCTGCCCCAACCCAATGGCTAGGTTCATAATACTAAACCATGGTATAGGTTGTTGAATTCTGTGTTGTCATGTGTTTGTTAGCTATGTTAACAAACCATGGTTTGTTAACCATGAACAACCCAGAAAGAGAACCTATGATTGTTGTTGAGTTGTGAACTCTGTGGTGTTTCAACCATGAGTTGTTGTTACATACGAATCCAGAACCATGAGTTGTTCATGGATTGTTTCACCAGGCTATAGAGGTGGCTGCCAAGGGCAGGGAAAAAACCCCAGCTGCTGTACATGTCTAAACTGCAACACCACAAAAGTATTTAGTGTATGCGGAGGGAGCTGCGAAGGAGGAGGGAAACAAACAGCCCAGGGACTGAGAAAACAAACCATGGTTTGTTCAACCATCTGCCAGACAAACCCTGAATAGGGCAATAATAGGTTAACCACGCTTTAAATAAACCATGGATTGTCATTGACTGGGTTCACACAATACTTTGGTTATGGGTTGTTGAGCTATGTTGTATGAACTCAGATGTGCTAACAAACCATAGTTTGTTAACTATGAACAACCCATGAAGAGTACCCATAGTTTGTTTTTGTGTTGTGAACTTTAGATTGTTCATGGTTGACAAACCATGATTTTTTAGCATGGCTGGGTTCACACAACGCAATAACTCATTGTTCAACAACAACCCACACTCAACCCATATTCAATCTTGAGTATGGGTAGTCATGTTTTATGCTCCTATTATGTGTGACCCAGGTCATGGCTTAGGTTGGCTAACAACATTTTTAAAAATAAAATGTTCATGGGTACAGAACTGTACTAAAAGGTTGATTTCTAAATATTTTCTCCATACAGTTGAGCAGTGCACAGCACTGTCAAAAACAGCGTAGACACCCATTATTCCAGAGGATTAAATTAAGATAAAATTCAGCAATAGAAAAGAAAGCAGGAGGAATTGCTGGATATGTGAGTTACAGAAAATATATGGATTTGGATTAATGTCCTCTAAAGATTAAAATGTCTACAATTGAAAAAAACATGTATCAGTGGTATTTAGCTCCTTTTAAAGTAAGTGTGTGTGTGTGTGTGTGTGAGAGAGAGAGAGAGAGAGAGAGAGAGAGAGACTGACAACTCAGCTAACTCTTGGAGATGTGGTACATGACAGGTACGATCCACATTTGATGGTGATTCTTCACAGTACAAATATATTGGAAAGCAATAATTCTGATTGTTCCAGATATTACTGATTCTGAATTACTACTAGTCCTATCACCCTTGATTCTTTGTGATTTGAAGGGAATGGCTGAGATATATGGCCTTGAATTAATTATACATCTTTTGGTTGTCCTGCTAGATTAATTTGGCACAAATTGGAAAAAAGCAGCTGATCTATCATGCAATGATAACATTTGACTATGTTTTTCCTATTGAGAGATTCACCCAGTTTGCACATAATGGCAGCAAATCTTGAGTTAATTAATTAACCCACAATTTGCCGCACTGTGTGCCAGGTATGTTCCACAGTCATTTTGAATATTCAACCCCTAATTGCGCCAATTGGGGGTTGCTACTTGACATCCGAACCTGGACACTATAGGTTAATCATGGATTAAGCAAACCACAATTAACCTAAATTAGTAGTTAGGTGAACTGGGTTGTTTAACCTACGTTTAATCTATATTATCCAGGTTCAGATGTCATGTAGTAACTTCTAATCGGCCCGATCAGAGGTTGAATGTTCAAAAAAGCTGTGGAATGCACCCAGCATGCACTGTGGCAAATGGTAGGTAAATTAACCCAACATTTGCTGCTAATTTGTGAATGGGCCCATTAACTGTGGTCTAGTGGTTAAGTGTCAGACTGGAATCAGGGAACCCGGTTTCATAACAGGATGACCTTGGGCCTATTACTATCTCTGAGCCTAACCTACCTCACAGAGTAGATGTGAAGATAAAACAGCAGAGGGGAAGAGAAACATGTATGCTATCCTGGACTCCTTGGAGGAAGGGAAGGATAAGTGTGTGTGTGTGTGTGTGTGTGTGTGTGTGTGTGTAAAGTTTTAGCCTAGCTACAGCTTAGAAGATCTGGTGAGAGAGCATTGGGTCTTCCAAGAGCATGTTGATTTCTTGTTCTGATGCCACAAAAGCCAATGCTAGGATTTAACCAGATCCGCCAAAAAGAAGGAAGCAAAAAAAAAAAAAATTGGGCAAAGATGCAGCAATCCTGTAACCACATCCAGCTCTTGAACAACCATTTGTCAGTGTGGAATTATCAAATGATGCTGTTTCCCCCTTGAGTAGAATAAAATAATATTGCCTTTTTAAATTCCAGCTGTTTAGAGTTGCATTTTCCCAGCTAGATGAATCATTTGTTTTTATTACAGTGGAAGCTCAGTGCAACCTCCACTGGTGCATCACCTTCTTAGCAACGAGGATTTGCAAATGCTTCTCACTTTCTTGTTTACTTTTCTGCTCAATTAAAACCTTCCCATGCTGCTTTAGCAAAACATGTAATATATTAACAGAAGCTCACATCTTAATTCGATGGTGATGGGGATTCAAAATGGGTGGTGCTCATTAGATCTTGGAATCAAAATGTCTCACTTTGAATGTGTGTTTTTTAAACTCTATACAGAAAGAAAAGAAAAGTGGACTGTTGAAACTTCTCGCAGGAGCATCAACAAAAAAGAAATCTCGCTCTCCTCCATCAATGTCGCCAACACACGACCCCCTTGCAGTGATGGAGGGAATGCTGCAAGGTGCCGTAGGACCTGAACTCTCCTCTCTCTCTAGCCATGGAAGGGCAGGTTCATGCCCAATAGAAAGTGAAATGCAAGGAGCAATGGAGATGGAACCTCTGCACAGAAAGACAGGCTCGTTGGATTTGAATTTCCCCATCCCTTCTCCCATAAGGCAGTTGCCACCTTCAATGGCGGCCATCCGTCCGGAACCTAAGCCATTGTCTCGAGAAAGGTACGTCAACCAAGCAGAAACACGCTATAAGCCATTACCCCTGGCTCGTCCATTTGCAGGCAATGCCAACATACACAGATTTCAAAAAGCAACATTTTCATTTCATTGGAAGAGTCATGTTAACTGGAAGACCAATTCACAATCGGTGCAATATTAGACATGCCTACTCACAAGTAAGCCCCACTGAATGCAATGGGATTTAATTTCAAAATAGGATTGCAGTCTATGTCATTTCGCCTGCTGGAACTTCTCTCTCCCTGTGTTTCATCACAAATCCAAAGGTTACACTGGATGTCGGAAATCCTTTCTCTGCCTTTCCACCTGCTTTCCAGAAAACTGAGCAGTTACAGTCCATTCCAGTAGGCCACAAACTCACGTGCTCTTGAGCATCATCCCAATTCCACTACCCACTCTCAGTATTTAATGATTTCTAGAGAAAGCATTACAGGGGCTCAAATCTATCAGGGAAGAAAAGCACCTTAACTCTGGAAGCCGTGAGGTATGAATTTCGATGGATGAGGTATTCTGTTTATTCAGTGGTGAGAAAATGAACACTGAGCTAGGGTGACCATATGGAAAGGAGGACAGGGCTCCTGCATTTTTAACAGTTGCATAGAAAGGGGAATTTCAGCAGCTGTCATTTCTACGCATGCAGCACCTGGTGAAATTCCCTCTTTATCACAACAGTTGCAGCTGCAGGAGCCCTGCCCTCTTGACCAGATACAAAAGCAGGCAGGGTTCCTGCAGCTTTAACTGTTGCAATGAAGAGAGTATTTCACCAATTTATTTATTTTTATTTATTTATTTATTTATTGCATTTATATACCGCTCCCATAGCCAGGGCGCTCTGGGCGGTTTACAGAAATTCTAAAATTGAGGTAAAAACAAGTATACAAAATTTAAAACTCTAAAACACAGAACATACACACATAAAGCATTAAAAACCGATTAAAAACTTATTTATTTATGTTTTTATAAATGCTGCATGCAACTGTTAAAGATACAGGAGCTGTGTCCTCCTTTCCATATGGTCACCCTACACTGAGCCTCTTCAAGGGCCTTTTCTTATATTCCAGGTTTAAGCCCTGGTGCTGAAACAGAGGCTTGGGTGTAATCCTGGCACAAATTAAGGTCTCTCCACTCTCCTTTATCCAAAACCCCAGCGCAATTGTGCTTCAATATCTGACAAGTATGTCTCCTACTTGGTACACGGAACACCCCAGTATTCATGTGCTTATGGGCATGACCACTGTTTGCTGGGTATGCTGAGGCCAAGTGCTTATTTTTCTGTAATTGGCTTTCCCACACTCCAATGGCGTGATTTAAGCAAATAGTGGCCATCAGCTGTTGAGAGTAAGCAATTGTCTCCAGGCAAGCAAGTTTTCCATGTATTGGTTCTCTCTTTTTTAGATGACAATGTTTGGGCAGGATGGCTAGTGCAATCATTTTTGTAGATTTGCAATTTGACTATTCAATTTGACTATTCCCATGACAGATCAATAGGAATTAGGAACATTCCCAGACTCAAAAGCAGAGAGGACTAACCTGTCACACTGATTATTGTATTTCTAACAAATGGCAGAAAACTTGTTTATTTTTCAGTTTTCAGATTTTTTTTCTTTTTAACCAACCATAATGATGAGAATGGATGTTAAGCAAAAAACAGAATTGTCAAGTTATGGGTCACAGCTTGAGAATCCTTCTATGTGCTCATTCTTTGATATTATTACAATGAAGTGCAAATGGATTTATACAGATGGATCCCTAAAACATTACAGATAGTGCTAATTGCTCTGTGTAGCAGTTGAGAATTTGCTTCTGATTTCTAAGCATTTTGATTTCCACGGTCTTAAGTCTGAGAATAACCTCTAATTGAAATAACCTTAATTATACTCAGCAGGCACGATTTTCTAATTGATTTATGAATTAACTTGTATATCACTAGTTTATCTGCGTTTCCTTCTTTATGCCTATAAATGAGGAATATTAATTACCTTTGCACACTAGGAAGGATAATGCCTAGCCCTGGAATCATCTGAGCAGCTACATTAAACACTTGTCTAGAAGTTCATTCCACATCCATTTGCGCTCATTAAATCACCAAATTGCTCAGAAGTACCATTTAAACAAAACAAAACAAAATTACACATGTGAAGCTACATTTCACATCTGGTGGAGCCGGGACTTCTGCTTCTCTGAATTGCACACAGACACACACACACACACACAAAAGTTGGGGAGCTATTGCAGGCTCTAAACCAGTCCACACCATGTGTACCCAAATGTTTCTTAATTAGAGCCTTCCCTCTTTACTCTTAAGTATGATAACTTAAGTCCCAAACTTAACATAGTGGCAGCATTTCTGTGTTACATTTGACCTTCCTTGCCCAAATGTAAAGCAGGGTAATGCAGGCACAAAAGGGGTGCACAGGTGCAGTGTTCCCAATGACTGAAGCCCTGCCCATCTGCCCTTCCCTCCAGGCACAGCTGGGTTTCAATACCAGAACTGAGCCCAGGTTTAGAGTGAAGCTCTAAGAACTCTCAGTGGGAAAGCAGGAGGGAATGGGGAATCAGCAACCCTCACCCATATGTCCTTTCAACTGCCATGCACTTTACACGTTAATGAGGGAATTGGGGAAAATCAGGAACCCTCACCTATATTATTTATTTATTTATTTATTTTATGGCCCACCTTTTTTCCCCTAAGTAACCCAAGGTGGCGTACATAATCCTCCTCCTCTCCATTTTATCCTCACAACAACATCCCTGTGAGGTAGGTAGGGCTGAGAGTCTGTGACTGGCCCCAAGTCACCCAGTCTGTTTCCATGACTGAATGGGGATTAGAACTCAGATCTCCCAACTCCCAGTCCAACACCTTAGCCACTACACCACACTGGCTCTTTATATCCTTTCAACAGCCATGCACTTTACACGTGAATGAGGCAAATGTGTATTTACACACATGGAACGGCTTCCACCGCTGCCTGTAGTTTTGGTCTGGAATAGAAACTGCTGAGCTTCCGAAAGCTCTCCTCAGATAAACTTGGAATGTGCCCAAATTCTTCCTGGAAAACACAGGGGGAATTCAAGTAAATCTGAGGGCTCACCTCAGGAGAGATTTTCCTGCACTCAAATAAATTAATGGAATCTTTCATTCCAGTGGAGATGAGGGGAAATCCTGCAGGGGCAACAGGGGTGAGAGGCAAAAAACAGCATCTGTGGCCCAATTTTGCCTCATCAGCATTTATTATTGCGGAGGTGGGAGGGGAACAGTGGCCCTCTCAATGGTTTTCTCATGCCAGTGTAAACTAAAGTAACTTGCATCCATAGGCGTGTGCAAGGGTTGTGCCGGGTGTCTAAAGCAATAATGCCTAAAGCAATAATGCCTCTCTGTCGGGAGCCATATTTTGAAGAGATCAGGAGGAGGACCCCCCAAAGGCTAATAATGCCTCGTAAGACCCTCCTCCAGCCACTGTCACCACAAAATCCCACCAATGCTGGAGCTTGAGGAGTGTCTTTTTATCCCCCCCCCCCACACACACATACACACACAACAGCCTTCTCGTGGTCAGGCAAGCTGAATGTGGAGTGTCTACAGAGTTCAGTAAATAAATGAATAAAAATATTGTCCCTTACGATTGAGTATTCAATAAATGTTCACCTTTAAAAAATAAATTAAAAATTCCCTGGGTGCACACCCTAATGAAATGTGCGACGCATGCCTATGTTTGCATTGGAGTAGCGGTAACCCTGCAGTGACAAAAAATGGGGGGCTAGGCGGAGGGCATGACCACCCCTACTGATCCTCAGCAAGGTTTGGGATCTCCTTCCCTCCCCCACCCCCAATTTTGCCCCTGCACTGTTTTTTTCCTGACCAAAAAACAGAATGGAATGAAGCAGCACCATTAGCTTGCATTGGGGCTGGCGGGAAACGCTATAGGACTTCCCTTTTAAGTGCTCAGAAAAGGAATTTCAGGGGCTAGAAGTCTTGTGTCTGGTTTGGCTTTGCCTTTCAAATGCCCTGACTTCAAATCCAAGCCAGAGTCGGACAAACTCTCACATCAACCCTAGCCCTAAATAAGCAAAGATTGCCTTTCATTCATTGCAAGAAAGAAAAGCATTTAATGTAAGCAGCGCATTTGTGTTTTTCCAAGCCTCAAAGTCTTTACTTGTTGTCATCCTTATTGGTTAATTGGGGCAAAATTTAATCTGCAATAAATTTTTAAAGGGTCACACTGATTAATTGATTGCTGCTCTAGTTTGGAGTCTACTGTGCTTTCTGTATTTTATATTAGACTTTGCGTATGAAACTAATCAGCTGTAGGGGCTTAGATTTCCTTCCTGTTGGTGCATTCGAGGCGGCATTTATTCCCATTATATTTCCCGAACACCTGCTTCCTTCCAGTGCACATAAGCATTGTATTCAGAACTGAGATAAGCCAATTTCACCACTGCAAGAGCTGTCAGAAGTTGCTTAGGAAGTACTGGTATGCTTAAAGGCTATTTTATGCTGCCTGTCCCTTGATACTGCATTTGTCTGCTCTGCCTGATCAGTGGAGCTGGAGCATAGAGACTGAAGGCCTAACTATTTATTTTGTTATAGTTTGCAAAAATGCAAGGGCAGATGCAACAAAAGGCTTTGGAGGACAGCAAACCCATATGTGCCTATGTGAGTGTGCATGCATATACGTGTGTCCCTTTAAAGTTTCACCATTTGTAAATGGGAAATAAAAACAGCTCCTTACGGGGAAAGTTGTTATGAAGTCTGACTCTCCATCTGTTTTGTAAAGCATGCTGAGAACCTGAGCCAATGTGGAGTATTTCTGCCATTGCATTGCCCATCAATTTCAAGAGCTCTGAGTAAGATGATAGCTTGCTCTTTCTTTTGCCAACATGATGTGGCCCAAGAAACTAGACCCAATTTTGTATGTTTGGTTATGCACATCCATACACAGTTGCAAGATCTGAAACCTAGCATCATTTTAGCTAGAATTGCTCTAATCTAATAATGTAATTAGTCAGCACTGAAGCAGCATGTCTAAAATAATTTGAACATTCATTTGCATAATGGCTGGAATTGGCAACGCTTCCTAAAGTAAGTGTAGCAGATCTTCCAATGACAGTGTGATAGACTGCTTCTTCATAGGCAGCCAGCAGCTCACATTTCAGCCCCTATTACTTGCCTTTGCACGCATGAAAGACGTGACAAACAGATTTAAAGGTGGAAGGTGACCAATTGATTTTGGATGGCTTGCAAGCACAGTCTACTTGACTGTGTTATGTCAAGATAAACAAATTTTCTTCAGGACATTTAGAGCACTTCTCACTTCTACAAGGCCTCACGTGTTGATAAGCAATATGACTCTCAATCATGTTGTGGTGACCCATCCTTTAACCCAGTGAGCATCTGATGGAGCTGCATGATTGAAATTAAGTGGATATGGACCTGACCCATGCCTAAGCAAGAGACCACTGCCTCTGATATTTGAGGTAGCACATAGCCATCACAACTAGTTGCCACTGATAGCCTTCTCTAGGAATTTATCTAACCCCCTCTTAAAGCTATCCAAATTGGTGGCCATCACCACATCTTGTGGTAGTGAATTCCATAGTTTAACTATGTGCTGTGTGAGGAAGTATTTCCTTTTAGGGTCCTGAATCTCCCACCAATCAGCTTTAGGGGATGACCCCCATGAATATCTCCCTCTCCCATAATACAACGTAGAAGTATAATAAAATAAGCGACTTACAAAAATACCTTTTTAGCTGAAAAGCAGGGTATAAATATACTCACTCAGTAATTAAATAATTATATACATTGTGGTGGAACAACCCTTCACTAGTGTATCCCACTGCTGTGGCCACCAAATTTGATGAAACCATGTAGATTTTTTGTTGCTATTACATTTTCAAACACTTTGAGACTTGGGACTGTGGCACTCATTGCCCATGGCCATCTCAAGTATAACCATAACCATAAAATATCTGAGACCAAAATAAACGTTTTGTATCTTAAATACCTCAGCAGCATGGTAACTGAAGCCTAGTCACGGGACTGACACCACCAAAAGAAACAAGAGAAACAAAACTAATAGGGTTGTTAGGGTATTTATATACACAACGGGATAGTGTGTAATTCAAACTATACGATGGGACTGCTTAAATGTACTTAAATATCCATGCCCAATAAGACAGTTTTCTCTGCTAATAAGCTGTCAATCTCTAACCCCCACCCACCGACCCAGATCCAATTCCCCTCAATTCCACACCAGCCAATCCCTTACAACCAGTATTCTTCTGCCTTCAGCCCTCCTGTTGCCTCTGGCTTCTGGGATAATGACAGGGATCACTTGCCGAAGTCCCCACTGAACTGAATCCCCCTGATCCTGAGCTCTGCAGTCTACCTGAAGTATGGCCACAACCTCATGGCCTGGTCTCCTTCTCTCCATAGCTACCAGCTCCAGATTCCAGGTCTCCCTCCAGAAGAGTTCTCTCAGACTGGCTTTCTCTTTTCCCAGCTCTGAGCACTGCTCCCTTCAGCTAACCAGTAATTCCAACTTGCCGTCATCTGCTCTCCAATTCTCCCTAACAGTTTGCATGTCACGATAAGCCATCCTGAAAATAAGCTGCAGTTGGGTTAGTTGTTTGTTTGCTAACCCGTGTTACTCCTGACAAACGATCAGGCGATCTGCGGAGTGCCATGGTTAGCTTCCCCCTTAGCCCTGCTGCCTGTTCCCAGAACAAATGTGCTCAATAGCAGAGTAGAGTTCATTTTCTGGAAGAAGAAAAAACACCTTCAGGGAGATTTGCACAAATTTACCTTTATTTATTGTTTTAATTCAACTTTCATAAGTGCAGTAGTTACTGTGCTTTAGTGAATTTGTGCAAATCTCTCCAATAGTTTTCCCCCCCCCCCAAAAAAACCCTTACATTTGCACAAATTTCCCCACAGGTAAAAATAAAGTTGAATATGTGCAAATCTCCCTGAACGTGGGGGGGAAATGGTAAATTTGTGTAAATCTCCCCCAAAATGGCAAAAAAGCCTGTTAGACTTGCACAAATCTTTCCAAAGGTGGGTGGGGGTAAATAACATTAAATATGTGTAGATTTCCTAAGGTGGGGAGGAAAAAGCTGCCATTGTCCAGGAAAACAATGAAGTGGAAGATTAGTGTCATTTCAAGACGTAATTTAAAAATATTCTTAGATAAAAGCCAAATGGCATGTAGCCCAACACCAAGGACAAAATATAAATAAATACAGTCACATCTACAAATCCAAATAAGAAAAATAATGTTCTCTTAGCAAATACATAAAAGCACCCTCCAAGACTATAAATGCCAACTCACCGAACAGTTTTTACCTGCGTTATCTGCATCAATTTCAGTTGACTGTTAAGACCTCACTAGTAAGTTCCCCAGTCGTCTTTATATCCGACTCCCGCAGGTACATATATTCAAGATCAGGGCTCTTCTCAAAAGTTAAACCGCCACATTTTTCACTCCCAGTTTCCCAGGGACTATCTCTGAATACCTTTAGACTAACAAAATACACAGAAAAGGAGAAAGTCATAGCAAAAGGAGGAGTTGAACTTAATCAGAATGTAACAAAACATAAACAAATATACACAGCATTTCCCCACCGACAGACAAACATAGATGCATTAAGTATGTATGCATGAGAATTTTCCACATCATCGTGTGGTTGCTGGTTCCAGATGTGACTGCTGCTGTGTGGATCTCTTGCCATTCCAAATTGGTAATCATGAAGTTCTCCCTGTTCATCTGCAATAAGGTATTTTCTTCTTTCGTTAAAGGTATCGTGTTGTGGTCCCATATCCCCCCCAAAGTGAAGCTGAGATTGAACTGAAAGAAGGCGACATTGTATTTGTCCACAAGAAAAGGGAGGATGGTTGGTACAAAGGGACATTACAGCGGAATGGTAGGTCGGGCCTCTTCCCAGGAAGTTTTGTGGAAAGCTTCTGAAGACTTTGCTTTCTGGACTTAAGGGACCTTTCAGAGGAAATTCCATAGCACACACACACACACACAAAAAAAAGCAACAGCAAAGGGAAACTTCCCTAATATCTACTGCCATAATAAGAACTGTAATTGTTATTTCCAAAGACTCCCAGGCTTTTTGAGATTCAGCCCTGGAGATGAGGTCTCTTGCTGTGCTTTCAAAACCCACGTACCGTACATACAAGCAGTATGTTGGAGTAGTGCCTTCCACTTGGAATCAAAGACTGAGAGGTCACATGTTCGGGTTGTATCTAAGCTAAAATCCAGCCGCTATACTTTGTGTAAATGATAGAGAAAATATGTTTAAAAGAAAGAAAGAAACTTGTTATATTGCTGTAATTTATTTGTCTGAGCTGCAGTGTTCTTATTACTGGCCTATGCAAGAGGGGTTGAGTTTCAAGAGGAAGGCTAGGAGACTCTTGAACAATTTACTTGTTTGTTTCTGTCGGTGGGAATCAAGAAGCACATGGAGGAGATAAAACCCATTCACATATTGTTTGGCTAGACAGAATTAAGGCACAATCCTATGCACGTTTGGGCGGGGGAGGGGGGAGAAGGTCCTACAACTCCCAACATTCCTCAGCCAGCCATGCTGACTGGGGAATGCTGGGAGTTGTAGGACCTTTTTCTGTCTTAACATGCATAGGGAACATTATTATTGTTCCTTTCTAGAGATACATCAAAAAATACTCTGCTTAAAAATACCAGCCAGATTACGGTCAGCTCCTGACAAGCAAAAGGGGCACCAAATGCAGGCTTTTTCTATGGCCATCGCATCTCCAATAGTTATGTTAGTGGGCCTGCAGCATATCGAATGTTTCTTTTGTAGAACCATCCATGATGGACTGACCCTAAACAACTATATGAGATTTTAGTTAGGTGAGGAATACTTCTTTGCCCATCTTCTAGCAGCATTTTAATTTTGATGGTTGCTTTACTATATCAGCAATTCAGATAAGAGGGTTTTTCTAAAAATACAATATACTTTTCTAATGCAAGGAATGTTATACATTACATATTCCATATAGATAAGGAAATTTCTACTTTGCAAACGACTTTTTATTTTTTATAAACCCAATTAGGAAATGTTTGGTTTAACGTACCAGTGCTAACTGTTGTTCTCTTCAGCAAAGATTGCACCATCGCCAAACGGCTTATGGCACAAACTAATTTGGGGCTAGGATCTAGGTAGGGTCACAAGCAGAAGAAAACAAACAACATACGAAGTTCTCAAGTCAACAGATATGCAAAACCTTGCACACGTTCTGTGTACAATTAGTTGCAAGAAACAGGCTTCCCGCATGAGGAAATTGTGCTCTAGGTGCACCTCACACAAGCTGGTTGCACAAGAAGATCTGCTCTGTTTGTGGAAGTGAATCGCTGGATTCGGGTCAGCAACAGCTATGGGTTATGTCAGTCTCCCAAATGAAGATATTCCAAATAGGTAAAGTGTTTGAGTTGGATCCAAAGATGCATGAGAGGAAGGAATAGTGTTGCTAGCAGTGATCAACTGAACAACCACAGTGTTCAGCAGTGTAGAGCGAGAGAGATCAAATAGTGCTGTAATAGGTGCAGGAGGTACGTTCTGTAGCAACACTTGGATGAGAACATCTGTGGAATTTGTTTCCTTTTTCTCATGCAAGGCCAAAGCGTGAGGTGTGAAACAGCTCTGCCCTGAGCAGAAGGGCATCTTTGAGTTCAACCCATTATCGTTTACTGAATGAACTCCTGTTGGTAAACTCAAATACTTACATATCCCTTTACCAACTGCTGTATTAAAAGATATTTCTATTTGTATTTTGTATCACTTATTGTAGCGGATGTCAGATTCCTGAAGATCAAAGCCTTTTACTGCTTGCTACATGCAGCCAGATTTTTTGTGGGGGGGTAGGGGAATCGTATGGGATGCTGCTAAATAAGATGGCCTGTCCCTTACACACAAATATATTGTGTCAGAAGCCTCTTCAAAGCACAGCACTCTGTCTAGACAGCGATAATTACTGGAGATTTGGGAACTTTTCCAGGAGGATTCATTTTAATTGACTTCTACATAGCAATAAAAAGAACACTGCAGGTTCCCGCAAGCACAGAACATTGGAATTCTTCTTTCTCTGTGTCTGAACATCAGAGAGAGGGTGGCTGTGTAATTACCACTATCAAAATGTGATTTGTTACTGTAGAAATGTATAGTTCTGAACACTGTTTGCTTTTCTAACTTGGGTCAAGCTACAAAATAAAATAGTTCAGGCAATAGAAGCTTCCAGCTACCAGGAACGTAAAGGTGCAATAAATAGGAAGCAAGAAAATTAACCTGTAGTAAGTCAGCCAGTGACATCTGTTAACATTTTTTTTTTAGGAGGTGGAAGAATATTTCTAGTCATGAGTGTTCTCAGCCTCATTCAGGTAGTGTCTGCTGGAGATATCACCTAAAACATTTCCATGAAGTTGAAATGTATGACTTTGTCCTGCGTACACTATGTTCTACTTGTCTATGAAACAGACAGGCACCTGATATGCAGATTATTGCTCCTTCAAAATGTAAGGTCATTATTTTTGGCTCTACTTATTTTTCATGCTGCCAAACTAAAGGCCCAATTCTAAATCATGTTGAAACAGAAAGCAAGTACTTAGACCCATTTCTGATTACACCAGCTCTGGGGGCAGATACTCATGCACAGATATTTAGGGCTAAACTGTAGACTATGTGTGAAGAGACAGTCAGTCAGTAGCTAAAATGGTCTATAAGGAAAATATGCAGATAATCTCTTCAGTTACTTTGCAAAAATAAACGGATGCAAGGATGCAATACATACTCGAGTATCCTAGGAGTCTGTGATGCAAAGTCCCAAAAGATGATACGTGCAAGAAGTAAAAGTGAGTTCAACCATTTTCCAGCTGTCATTTGTGCGCTCCTTCCCTGCATGTTCGGTGTGCAGTCCTATGTATCGGATCTATCTCTACTGCTTTCGCGAGGGACCTCGCCACTCACCCCTGTCTTCTTAAAAGGGAAGGGACCCAACATACATTCATGCACTTACTTTCAGTTATCATTCATGTCCTCCAAGCCCTACTTGCTTGGAATTAGCTACTTGCATCCAGTTCAAGACCGGGAAAATTCTCAGCAGCATCTACCGTCCCTGTCTTCCCAACGAAGGGGGTTGATGTAGGTCCTGATCCTGCTAGGAGTCTTCTGCAATGCCAGCGCCAGACCTCTCATGACTTGACCTGAAGTAGTGACTTTGGGCAGCACATTCCAGGCATAGAGCAATATCCCTAGTTCCAGTCTCTACCCCTGTTCATCAGTCCAAAAATTAGCATCTTCCAGCCAAAACAAAGCACTTTTAAATCTCATTGTTTTCAATGAAAGATGTTTAACAACTTGTTCAACTTTCCCATCAAACTTTAATGTACTTCGAAGCAAACTACACATTAAAGCCTGTGGATGTAAAACAAACAAAAAACCTGTTTCAGGAAGTAGTTTAGAAGGAAGGTCAGGACCATTTAACCCTTTCTCTGCCTGCTTTGTCACCAATGACTCCCTGCTCTTGACAGGGATGCAGCCATGCATGTCTTTTGGACCCCATTAGGGAGGGAGCTGCTTTAGACTGGAATAAGGAGTGGAGAAACAGTGGACAGGTAAGGGATAAGACTTTCCCCCTGATCCTTTCTTTGTTCCAACCTCCAATCCTAAATTGGCTTTATTTTATTTTATTTTTTTAATGCACTGGGGTATGTGTGTGTGTGTGTGTGTGTGTGTGTGTGTGTGTATGCTTGCATGTAACATGTAGTTTACTCCTTAATTTTAGTTGTGACAGCCATAAGGATGTCACTTTGACTTTTTATTTCAGGTGCAAAAATATTTTCTAGCATTGTAAAGTGCCATATTTTTTCTCCTGGCAGAGGCAAAACGGACGTGGAGGTCAGACCTCCTACCAGCTGGGAACCTGACCTGATTGACTCTTTTTTTCCTTCCCCAGTTCTGTATTGCACAAGATGCCAGGGGATGGAGATAGGCAGGGAACGGAGGTTTGTCTTCTGTTCTTCTTTAGAATTCTTGCATCTAATTGTTTGGACCAAACCAGACTTGGTACTTCTCTCTAGCTTGAGCAAGGAAACATTCCTCTGATAGATAAACTAGTAAAGTAAAAAAAAAAGTTGCTTTTTTGCAACTTATCGCTTGGTTTATTTGTTTGTTTGTTTTTAAAAAAAGTAAATCCCAAACAACTTCAGCTTGGTATATGCACTTAATTATATGCTTACTATTGATGGCCCTCTACAGTGGACCAAAAGTGGTGACCATTTGCCATAGATGCAATAGCCACTGATGTCCAAGAAGTTTACATGAAGGTGTCTGATATAAAAAGCACTGGTGCCAGAGGTGGGGATCCAAAGAACTATGCATCTAGTTCCATACACCTAAGGAGGCTTCAGAATAGTGTTTCTGAGATGAATCCTTCCCCTACCCCCAAATGTATGGTAAAACACTTTTGAAACTGAAAGGAGTGTCAAAAGCAATTTATGATATGACATTTCGGGGTGGGGGTGGGGGTTCCTGTTGCTGTTCAAAGAAAAAAGGCACAAATCCTAATAGGTACACGCAAACCCTTGCATGCAGCTACCGTAGCTCGTTATTTGATAAACCGGAGGCTAGCTCTTATCTTCAGTTGGTTTCTTTGCTGTGCTCAGAATATGCAGCAGCAAAGAATCTTGATTACTTGCATAGTGTATTCTGCCAGCCATTGAAAGCTGCATTCACACAGCAGCAACACACAGCAGCACACCCTTCAGCAGGAACATAGCCAGTGTTGTTTGGCGAAAGCGGCTGCACGTCTCTGTGCAGGTGTTAATCCTTGAACTCCACTTGGACAAAGCATAAAACACACCAGCCAATAATTTACAAATATCTGTTCAGAAGTCAGTATTTTAAAGGGTTTTGGCTATCAGGATAACACACAGAGAGAGACACACAAGCACACACACCACAGCAGCATTAGGTGCTTAAGTACCCATCAGTTACACTTCATTTGAGGATAAGGAGATATGGTGTGTGTTTTTGACTGTTTGAAGCTCTGAAAACATTTGTTGCTAGCTCTTAGTCCTCATTTATCATGGTAGCTTGGAATAGATTCCTGTGGTCGATTGGTCCCACATAAGTAGCACAAATAAAGAATGCAACAATAAGCCAAGGACTTCAGACAGTGACCTCTGTGTCATATATGATGGCATGGAAAGGAATTAACTCCTGCAGTGGTCCATCGATAAACTGCATTCAAAGGACAGGAAGCATGCGGGCGGGTGGGGGTCGGGGAGCGGGTGTGCGCATGTGTGCATTTCCTATGAGAGAAAATTGCAGACAAATTGTCCTGGCAGCCTTGTTTTGTAAAATGCCAGATTTATTGTACTGGAAAAGGTTTCTGCTAACTGAACAAACCCTTTGTACTTTGCACAGTTCAGAAAAAAGGTTTTTGTTACACATGGATGTTAACATATAATTTAGAAAATGTCAATGGTTATTATGAGTACAAATGAACTGCAGTGACTGTGTTTTCTCATCCTTTAAATAAAATAGCCATTAATGTAACCTGAGTGAAGGAGCTTTCTTTTATTTGGACGGAGTGCAATGCTAACAGAAAAAAAGAATCCAAAACTTGGTGTGACAGTTTAAACATAATGCCAAACCATGATTACTGGTACAGGCCCAGGCCCTCTGCTCACATGCTCCCGCATCACCCTTCTTGAGATCTGCTTTCCTGGTTTGTGGGAAATCATTGTTGCCATTCCATCTGAACCAGTAAGCTATGGTTTGCATTTAACTTCCAAACCAAGGTTGCAAACTGACATCAAACCTGGGCCAGATCGACACCAAGCAGGATATAGCACTATGAAAGTGGTATGAAAGTGGTATATGGTATGTCTCAATGTGCCCCAACAGTTGCCAGTGCACTTCAATACCGCTATAAAGCAGTAGTGTGGCTCCTGTCTCTTATGTACTGCTTTCATACTGCTTTCATAGTGCTATATCCTGCTTGGTGTAGATCTACAATCCTGGAATGCAGGGCAAATGCAAGCCTTATGTACTGGCAAACTGTGGTTTGCTGCAAACCAGCAAGTAAGTAATTAAAGCTGCAGTCCTGTACACATGTACCTAGGAGTAAGTTCTACTGAACTCTGGGGCTTATGTTTGAAAAGTATGCATACAATTGCACTGTACGTATGACGCATGACAGGAAGAGAAAGGGGGCAGGAATATGTGAACCCAAGACTCAGCCATATAATACCAAAATGTGTGAACCAATTAAGTTAGTCAGAAGATAACCTGTAAAAATAAAAAACCCAACAGATTCAGATACTCCCAAAACAACTTGCAAATCATTTTCTTGTGAACAGCTGTATTCTGCAATGCTGGGGACTCGAAGCTTGGTATCGCTGCTGCCCTTTACTTGAATAAATTATGGGATGGACACGTCGTCCCACCCTTTATCTGAACAGGTGTAGCATCATTAAGTTATCAGGTGATCATACACAGGAGCCTCTAAGAGCCACAGAAAACGAAAACAAGATGCGCTGGTGGGGAAACGGTAGCAAAGTCTCTCAAGGCCAGTCGGAATAGTTCAACAGACCTGAGACGCTCATCTTGAGTCAACGGGATTCAGCAGGGATGGTCAGCATTTTGTCAGCAATACCGAGGAAGTGACAGTTTGCCCTTCTGCACACCAGTATTCTCTATTCTGACTGACACTGTCTCCAGAGGGTCTCAGGCAGTGGCGTGGGAACTTCTGCATGCAAAGCAGGTGTTTTACCACTTCAGCTGTCATATCTCCCCAAACACTGTCCAGATTGATTTTATGGTGTAGTAACAGAAGCTGTTCAATCAGCTGGAGTTGGGGGTGACCTTCCATGCTCTCTTTTTTCCCCTACTTAAATCGAAATCTACATATTTGCACTGAATTGCATGAGTCAGCAGCGTCATAAATGTTAGCGAGGATCAGAATGGCAACCTGAGGCTGACATCAACCTAACATTTAACATCCACAGAATAGTTCAGGAAGGAAGGAGTTCACATATGGAAATTTCTCCATTGGAAACGATCGTTCACCTGACTCATAGGCACAGCCTCTCTGAAGGAATATTGTCAGCTTCATGGGATCTTCTACAAGCCACCTGCAATTTCACATGGGAATTATTCTAGCAAACTTCATACCTGTGTTGTGTGTTACACTGGGAAACTAGGCCACACAAGAGGTAAAAGGATACAGAGGGAGGAGTCAGACTGCTGAGACCGGATGCTGTGTAGGTTGTAGAATTTTAACTCCAGGGCAGGCTTTGGCTTTTGTTTGTGACAACACACCAACTTGTTTTCCAAAAAAAATAGTCTATGCGATGCCTATTTTCATACTCTCCTGGAAAATAGATCCAGCATTTGTGGTATTTTCATCGTTCCAAGTACACTTCCTGACCTCAGCAGCTCTTTTGCAACACTGGCCAATCTAATACTAGGTTAGACAGCGCCAAGGCAAATATATGATCTGTCCTACCAAGAGAGCCAGAGTGTGATATAGTTTGGAGAAAAGCTTGTCCTCACATTGTAGTACTTCATCTATCCTACAATTATTGTCAGAATATTTACATATTGCTGTACAGCTTCTTTGTAGGAAGAATAGTCTGTGGTTTGCTTGTGAAGATGTCTCCTGTCTGAAGTACTATGCGTTAACAAGAGGAGCTCTTCAAGCATGGAGTGTAAAGATGAGGCAAAAGTCAGAGGACCTTTGCAGCCACCCAGAGGATCTGACTGCCTAGCTTAGGGGCAGAGAACACAGTAACAGCATTGAGAGTGGCAAGTGTTTGCCTGCTAGTCCACAAGGCTCATAAGTACTGCACATGTGACTCACTTCCACCATATTTTATGTTTCTCAAACTCTCCTTCAAAGTCACAGTAGCTCTTTTACAGGAGGACATATGCTTTGAATCAGACACCCTTCCTCATAAATTCTATACATTTTATTATACAGCCACTAGATGGTGTAACGGATGTCATGGTCCACCTGACACCCCTGCAAGGTAGGCTCCTGGACCAAATGTCCTGAACTCCCAGGCAACCCACCTCCCTAGCCTTGTCCACAACCGGGGCAAGCCAGATGTTCAGGGAATAACACACAGACACACATTTAGGGACAAAGCAAATGTCCAAAGCAAATTTATTGCAATCACTAAAACTAACACGTAAGGCCTTGGTCAGTAAAAAGCCTCTTAAAAAGGGAAAGGGAAAAGGAAGGGAGATGAGGAAAAGGGAATGAGGAAGGAAGGTGAGGAAAAGCTCTAACACTTAGCCATTACCCCATTAAACAATCATACGTCCCCACACCCAGCTGAAATGACGGCTGGCCTTCTCCAGGATACCTACACACGTTAAAACATTTAAAAAAAACAACTTTCAAACTCTGAGCAACCCCCTCCTGGTTGCCTCGGACCTGATCTTCCCACTTGACATACACATGCACCACCAAGAAAGATGGAGGGTCTTCTTCATGGGGCTTTTTATCTCTTTGTTGGACCCCCTGCCCCATGACCCTTGCTAACCAACCAGTGCCCTTCCCGGGCTTTTGCCTACCCTTTCCCACAGGGGCCACGCCCACCTTCTTTTCCCACAGCTGAATCCAGTTAGCTTCTCCACCACCGTGATAGTGTCCAGGTGCTAGTGGGAGTCAGCCTGGTCCAAGACAGGAATGACCTTGGCCGGCAGCCACCAGCTCTTGCTTTCCCCACCCGAGCCTGGCACAGCAGATTTGAAACACAATAGAGCATACATAGAAGGCAGATTTCACAATCACATAGCAACAGCTTAGAGGCGCAAGTTTGCACCCCTGTCCTTCACAGATGGCACTGCCAATATATCAGATTAACCTTGCTTATTGGGTTATCTCCTATCATTTTGAAAGCAGGATAAAGGGGGGAAAGTGCAGGAGATGTCCTGGAGGTTGACGACATCATGTAAAGAACCCATAAACTTCTATGAGTGACCAATCATGAGTATTCAATAAAACATTCCTGGAGAAATGCTCAGAGAGCACTATGGTAACTGTAACATTTGCCACCACTTAGAACTCTAGAGTTGTTCTGTTCCAACTGGTCATTGGATTATTTGTCATATTACCCCTAGTCTTTTAATTTAGAACTGTTTTAATTTTCCCTGCATAGATCTGTCACCAACAGATCAGTCCTTTCTGCCTGCTATTATGCATTGATTCCTTGTTCATAGGAAGAACTTCCTCAGTTCTTCCTCAGTGTAAGCAAGCCTCCTTCTGATGTGTTTCTTTGCTGCTGTCCTGAGTTGCAGCCTGGAAGGCCTGTCTTTGCACTGGTCCAGTTCGCACAATCACCACTTGTTTAACTTAGAGAGGGAAAATTAAAGGGTACCATTTGCCTAATTACCTGCCTGGGTACAGCTTGCTGTGTTATCCGAATCTGGGCAGTGTGGCTTGTTTGAGTGGGAAACAACCCTAAAATAAGCCAACAACAGGCAGACACGAGAAGCTGCACCTTGGCAGATAATTAGGCAAATAGGGCCATCACATGCTGCAGCTTAAACAAACCACGGTGATTGTGCAAACCAGGTCTTTTCACCTCTTCCATACATTTTTTTTATTATTATTCTAACTGCTTCAGGTGCCACTCATTCTCCTACAGATAAGTATTTTGTGTGGTGTTTATTAGCTTATTGCTGTTCAAGTTGTTTTTTTAGTAAGGTTGAAGACTGATTTACAGGAAAGCAGGGACTGGATATGAGTATAGTTACCTAGATAGACATAGAGCCCAACGTGTGTTAATTACATACAACCTAGCGAATTATTATTGCCTTTGAACTCTAGAATCCTGATTCCCTGGAAATGCTGTCTGTATGTTTGTCTGCACTAGGCAATGGAAGAATATTGGTGCCTCCGCATCAGCTGTTCTCATACACTCAAACATGTTTTTGTTGTTGCTAAAGCTCAGTAAACCTGAATCTTCAATATGCACATTAACTTCCCTGTTTCCTCTTTGTGACATAATAACCATTTTCAAATTGTGATGCAGGTAATTGGCTTTGTTCTGTTCTGTTATTTAATCAGTGCAGACAAGTTTTGGATGTGGTAGAAGAACACTTTAATGCAGAGGAAATTAATTTTAATTATTTATTTATATTGCACTTTTAATGGTGTGTCCTTTTTTATCATTGTTATAATGCTTGTTATGTATCCTATGAGATAAGCCAGGGGTGCAGAACTTCTTTCCGCCCAAGGGCCAAATTCCTTTCTGGAAAAGCTCTTGGGGGCCGCATTCTGGCGACAGGCTGAACAAAGGAGGTGGGGCCAAAAATACCAGCATATTTTAGCATAGAGCTCTTAAGGCTAGTCATTAAGTCTTAGGAGAGGATTTCAAGCTTTTAGAATGGAGGAAACAAAAGCCAGGAAATCACCCAACTATCAGTGGGTGGGAAAAGGGGGGGGAGTCAGGGGCACCCCTAGTGGGCTAGATATGGCCCTTCACCAGAGGTTCTGTGCCCCTGAGATTACCACGTTTTGCTGCCATCTTAGTGTGGTATAGCTTCCAGCTGAGAGATAGGTAGGTGACTTACCCAAGGCCATTCAATGGAGTCATGCACCAGCTTGGTATAAGGACAACAGAGGCTTAGTGTTGCATCTTGTTTGGACTACTGTAATCCACACTACATAGAGCTGCCATTGAAAAACCTTCAGAAACTTCAGCTGGCCCAAGATACAATAGTGCTACTGGCTACTGGTCTGTTTCAGGGCACAATTCAAAGTTCTGGTTGTGACCTATAAAGTCCTATATAACTTGGGACCAGGCTACCTGAGAGACCACAATCTCCCTTATGAACCTGCCTGGGTTTTAAGGTTTGGGAAAGGCCCTACTTTCAGTCTCACTGCCGTGGGTGGCACATTTGGTGGGGATGCAAGAGTGGGCCTCCTCAGGGTCTGTTCACAGGTTTGGGAACTTTCCGCTGAGGAAGCCTAGTTGGCAAGCAGAGATGTTTTCATTCAGGCATGCCTTGGGCCTGTAAGCTGAGATGCCATTTAAGGGGGTTCTAATTTGCTGGTTGTGGTTACTGCTATTTATTTATTTATTTATTTATTGCATTTTTATACCGCCCAACAGCCGAAGCTCCCTGTTAGGAGTTGTAGGACATTTTTCTGTCTAAACATCCATAGGATTGCACCCTATAAGAAGTTCTTTGAATGTTATAATGCTCTATGTAAATGAGTAGTATTGTTCTCAATGATAAGGTCTGCAGCAACCTCCACCAACAGCCTTCAATGGTCTTCAGTAGTCATGAATACTTCTGGGTCAGCTTTTACCTGAGCAACACATGTCTTTGTGATGGATCCTGGAATGGATCCTGGTTATGTTTTCCATTGCTTTGTTAATTGCTGAGGATCTGGAAGAACAGAAGACTCAGCAGAAACTTAAAGGTCAACTCTACACCTGGACATTAAGTGTCATAATTGAATAATTGTCTAACTGATTGTCTTCAATTAAGGGTTGCAAGGAGTTGCATCATTGTACAGGTTGTCTATAAAAGTAAATGTGTTTTCATGTTCACTTTACTTCCATGTCCCTTACCCAACTTGATGTGAGCTGTATTGACTGACCGTTTGTATTTGTATCTGTACTGCCATAACTAAATTATATATTTATTTGCCAGTAAAAGGTTTGTTTTAACCTACAAAAATCTCTGTCTTAATTCACGTCTTTGCTGACTTGGCTGAGAACCGCTGTAATCTCTGCTAGTCTCTGGAAGGCCCAGACAGAGACTTAACACAAAAGGTTATGTGCCAGAAACCCAGTCTGTGCCATAACTAATCAGCTTTTAAAGCCATAACAAACACTTTGTGCCTACATTTTTAAATTATTCATATCTTTTACGTGCTTATATTCCTCCCTTCAAAGAATTGGTTGGTTTCCAAGCCGGTCAACAACAAGACAAACCACAATGAGAATGACACAAAATCAGAACAAAACCAGGCAATAAAAATCAATCAGACCACCAATTAAAACAACAGCAGCATATTAAACCACCACCACCACCAAAGCCCAGAATTTTAAAGGCCTGAAAGTATAAAAAGGTCTTCACCTGACACTAAAAATATAGCAATGTAGGCACCAGGCAAGCCTCCATGGGGAGGTAGTTTCCTAAATAAGAGGCCACCACTGAAAAGGCCGTCTGTTTGGTGGCCACTCAATACGATCTGCTTACATTGTGCCTTGCTTCGGTGAAGTCAGGTAAACAATCTAAACTGCTGAAAGTGATTTAAAGCACATTTGGTGGTTTCCAAAGTATTTCTTTTCAGGAGAGAAAAATGTGTGTTCAGTCCCTCATAAAAATTATGTGCATCACCTTTGTCTTCTGCTGGCTGTGTTCCAGTCAACTTGCTTCTGGGACCTTCACTCTCGGCTTTTGATCTTGATTTAGCTCGTTGAATTCTGTTCCTATTTGCCTCCCCAGTTCTCCTATGCACTGACTTCCTGACCAGGATTTTTTTCTGCCCATCCTCTGCCACACTTGCTTGTCTCTCCAATCCCGTCACAATCCTTTCATATTCCGAGGGCCCTCATCTAGTCCCTGCTCTTCCCAAGGCTGGCAGCGATAAGAGAGTCCCTTTATCAACCTTTGGGCTCCATAAGAACTGCAGATAGAAGGCTGGTTTTATTAGATTCTTTTTCTTTTTTATTTCCTCCAATAATTGTCTGGGATCTGCGTTAATGGAAATGTAAATTGACTGCCACTGTGCTAAATGACAATCAGGTTTTGTTTGACAGAGCTGAAAAGTATCTTATTGAGGATGTTGGCACCAAACAATCTAAATGCAAATTTAGGTGGGGTTTGGAGGAGGGTGTTTTAACTTCTGATGAGGTTATTTGATAATGTGGGGAGGTGGAATTGGCTTCCAGTTCATAAAAATCATCAATGTGTGTAACAGTTCAACGATGGAGGCCGAGGCTTCTGTATTATTTCAAAAGGACCAGACTAAACTATTCTGTTTTCCTTTCCAATTACACATCATTAAAAAAACACGGGCGCCACAAGCCCCTGCATTGCAGGATTTTAGCCATATTCCAACAATTTGCATATTTAGAAGGTAAGCTTGGGAAATTACAGGGCAGCCATCAATTTAATCCTGTTATTTCGAAAGCCTGTTCTGTCATCTGCTCTTACGGTATGCAGAGGGTGGGGGGGACACCCTTCTTTGCTCTCGACATGTTCCACTTCTCAGATTAGCAGGTGCTTATTTGCACAGGCATTGTCAAATTAGCGGCATGTGAAAACCGAAAGTTCTCTTGCTTGTTTCCAGAACAGTCATAGGGCGAGGCACTAGAGCAAGCCACTCATTTTACGATGTAGACTAAAGCATATCTGACCTCATACAGATAATAATGCAATTACTTGGTGATAGTTGCACATTTAGCACATTTTTGGGAACCTCTGTAATCACAGCTGGAAAAAAATAAAATTTGGCAAAAAGAATACTCCGGCTTCTTCCACTTCCTAACATTCCCAGACAGCCATGGCCAGGTCATCAGGAGGATTCTGACAGCTTCCGGTAATTGTAAAAACAGGGTACGATGGTTGCTCCTGCTTCTAACAATCCATTCCACAGCAATCTCTGTAGCAATCTCTCCATTGGGGAGAAATAGTTAATTATACCTGGACTCAAGCTGGTTCACCAACTTTCCGGTAAGATGCTAGCCTTGCCCAGCAAATACACCTATTGCTGCTGCAGTTATTTTGATGTGGTAGTGCTAGGGCAGGGGTCCCCCACCTTTTTGAATCAGTAGGCACATTTGGGATTTTGAGAGAGCATCAGGACACTTTCACAAAATGGTGCGCATGGCCAGTCACTCATTTCCCAGAAGCCAAACTGATAAGACTAAAAGACAAGTAACTTGCCCCCAAAACTAACTACAAAACAAAGATGGGGATTGAGCTCCAAAATACAGAACTACTCTTTTGAACCCAAATAAAGATTGCAGTTGAGGGCATTGCTTTGCTTTGCAGCGAACCAACCTCCCTGATTATTATTTTTAAAAAAAAAAACCTTAAGAAACAAAATTAAAATCAGGAGGGTCTAGGAGCCAAGCTCCAAAAGAGACCTCTGTCTCTCTCTGGAATGGAGGGGCAGCCATGTACAAAGCGTTGCCTCTCCTTGTTGCTGAACCATGAATCCAAATGGACAATACCGTCTGACAATCCATTCAATTCAGACTCTTATTGTTCCCTGAGAGAACCTGTAGGAAAACTCCCAGGAAACAATAGAATCCTTTTCACCTAACTCCCCTTAGTTTGGTGCATCGATTGTAGATAACAAACATGAACATTTCCAAATATTGGGGTTTTCTGTTTTCTTTTTCTTCCCCTGGTTTTAAAAAAATAGTGTAATGAAATAGTAAGCACATGGAGAGAAAAAAGGAGAGAGAGAGAGAGACGCACTGCCAAAATAAAGTTGGGAAGGACTGTTTACGTCTGTTACAAATCCATATTCTTGGCTATCAATCTGACATTTTAAAACAACAACACTGTCTTCATGGGAAAAAGCTCTAGAGAACTGTAGTTTTTATTCAAGGCAGAGGGTGGAATATTTAAAAATAGCCATGCAAATAAAAATGCCTCTCCACTGTACAGTTGCATACAGACAATCTGGAACAGTTCTGGACAAGGTGAGCCTGTCAAATGTTGCACTTTGAGTTTACAGTTCAATGGAAACATGATAGTTATTAGCATAAACGGGTCTCCATGTTAGCATCCCTTCTTATGGCTGCAGGGATGGGCAGTCTCTGGCCCGAGGACCACACCTGGCCCCCAGGGCTTCTGGCCCACAATAATCTTTTGCTGTTAACTCTGATCTCTGATCAGAGAGCATTTAAAGGCAATTAACCTTTAAATATCCTGCAAAGAATAGCTACAATGTTACATATAAACAAGGGTCCCACCTTGGCATTACATCCATAGCCTTTCTGCTGTTATTCCTTTCGAGGCATGTCTCTGTGTGATGTATAGTGTGGATGGAGGCCCAGAGGACCTTTTCTTCTGCTGCTCCCAGTTTGTGGAATGGCTTGCTGGGAGAGATTCGGCAACTTAACAATCTTCCAGAATTTAAGAAAGCCAGAAAGACTGATCTCTCCCAGCAGGCCTACCCAGTTGAATTTTAAGATGCCTTTTTTAAAGGTGTGCTGCTTTTAATGATTTTTAATGCACTGGTTTTAAACATTTGAATTAGTTGTATGTATTTTATGGTGTTTTTATTTGTGTTGTACCCCACCTCGATCCAGAGGGAGAAGTGGTAACAAATAAATATATTATTATTATTATTATTATTATTAATAATAATAATAATAATAATAATAATATATTATTATTATTGCCACTCACGCAACCCACTCAGACTCCTGTGATCTGTGCAAGATTCTTAAAAAGTTGCTGTTCAGGCAGGCTGAGTGGATGACCCAAAATGGGTCATTTAAACCCAAAATGGACCTTAAGAAAGAAGCCAACTCTTAGAGTTCTTCTTTGTGGTCTCTGTGCATCACACATATGGGCTCTAAGCCTGTGCCGAACTCGCTTTGGGAAACTTCTAAAGCTAAGGAATTTTTAGCAGCAACCCTCCCCCACCCCCCCAAAGGGTTCCCGCTCATTCCCTCAGTTCTTCATCGACCACCATTGCGGCAGCTCACACGATGGGACTTCTTGGTCGTTTTTCGACTCTGCTGATTAGCTTTCCTTACTGCTTTTTTTTTTTTTTAATTCTTCTTGTTATAAAAAATTATATCTTCTT
Source organism: Elgaria multicarinata webbii (assembly GCF_023053635.1). NCBI lineage: Eukaryota > Metazoa > Chordata > Lepidosauria > Squamata > Anguidae > Elgaria > Elgaria multicarinata. The sequence continues at coordinate 40,929,537 of NC_086175.1, read as the reverse complement.
ATTATATCTTACTGTTTGCTTCGTTTTTATTTCTTTCAGTCTGTCCCTCTGTGATCTTTGATCACCCTTGCACCTTCGGGCATATGGCCTTTTAGAAAGTGTGTGTTTTGTGGAGGGAAACCTCCTCCCACCGAGGGCCACTCTTTGCGCCTTATTTGCCTAGGAGAAGGACATAGAGTGGATTCTTGCCATTACAAAGCAAACTAGAATGCACCAAGCTGATCGATTCAGATCGGTCTTGTGGGAACGAACTTTGCAGAGTTACTTAAAACACAACAAAAATGAAAAAATGCTGACTAGGATCTTTTTTTCCATGGAATTCCAACATAATAAATAACTCATTTTTAAAAACAAAAAACCCTGCTCTACTTATTTTATGAGCTTGAGTTACTGCTTAGTCAGGCCACTAAGGCTCTGATGTAGTACAGCAGGAATATGCAACCTGGTGCCCTCTAAATGTTTTGGACTAGAACTTCCATCAGCCTTGGTCAGCCCAGTCAGTGGTTATGGGAGATGTAGTCCAAAACATCTATAGGACACTGGTTGCTGTGGTAATAGCTATGGTAGCTATTTAAAAAGTTGAGAACGTCCTACTCAGCTGCTTGACAGGGAAAGAGGAGTACAGTGCCCGGCGGGGAGAACTGAATCTATCCCTTGGCTGGCCGCTGAAATGTCAGCATTTTTTTAAAAAAAAAGACTCTATGAATGCAGCCCAGTGTGTTGGGTCGGTTTGGCTGCAGGGAGCAAGCATGCACTTGCTGCACAGTTCTTCATCCATCCAAGGATACCATGTGAGAGCTTAGGAACGTAAGAAGAGCCCTGCTGGATCAGACCAAGGTCCATCTAGTCCAGCAGTCTGTTCACACAGTAGCCAACCAGCTGCCCTCAGGAAAACCACAAGCAGGACATGAGTGTGACACCAGCCTCCCAGTCATGTTCCCCAGAGACCATACACTTGCAGAGCTTGGTTCTCTTGGTACCCATAATTGATTCCTGCATTGAGCAGGGGGTTGGACTCGATGGCCTTATAGGCCCCTTCCAACTCTACTATTCTATGATTCTATGATTCTATAAATCGAAGATAGCCATCTAATTGTCTCCTCACAGACCATCCTGGTAACATGATGTTCCCTTTGGGGGGTCAAATGGGAGGACTGGATGGTTTTTCATCCATTGTGATGTACTCAGGCAAAGCTGTGACTTCAGCCAACCAGTGCAATAGCAAGCCTACAGTTCAGCAAAGGTCACCCCACCCCCACAGAAGTTCATTAGTCATAAAGTGCCATCGCTAAATGGATACCAAGTGATTTATTTTGCCATTAGTCTTATCTGGCTTTCTAAAGCAAAGTCTTTAATGAATATGCAAAACCTCATATATTTTATAATCTTCTCCATTTGATAAATGAACCCCTCAGACAGCTGCTTTTAGAAAATTATGCCTATTTCGGCTTATTTCCCAAAGAACTTTTCGCCCTTTAAAATGTACCGTTAGTGAAAATGCATTTTACTTTCCCAACAACTTTGATCATGACGGCATGCAATTGTATCTTTGCAAGTCAAAATCCAGGCCATTATAATCATCAACTCCCTAAAAAGCATTTTGAGAGAACTAATGCAGAATTGTCCCCCATATCAATAAAATCCTCTGCATTTTCCAAGGTAATAGCTAAGATATGGGGGAGCAATAAAAAGCTGCCATGCGCCTCCCAGCTACCTAGGGAGCCATCCGTTTCAATTAAGAATACCGGCTGTGTCATACAATGAAGGCAACCGAAAAACCCTGTTTAGTTTCATTATGGCCTCATCCAGATGAGCTTCTCCTTTTCACATCAAGACATCCATCCTCTGTCATCATAAAAGAATAAGCTTTAGAGCCAAATCTCTTTATTGCAGTTCAAATACGCCTCTAATTGTACAGAGCATGAATCCTCAGTTTTATTTTTCATAATATTCTGTAACATTAGCGAAAAGGTCTTTGGGATTGGTTTGAAATATACACCCTGCCTATTCAGAACCCTGCCAGTTAAACAGGGTATCTTTGATGCTCAAAGCCCCAAATATCAATAAATATGTTTCCATGTTCAGACAGTTCTTAGCAGCCTTCTTAAACACAGCCATTGATGCATTCCATTTTCAAACATTTCTGCCCACCTTCCAGTTGCAGAGCGATGATAATAAGGTGCATTTTGCAAAAAGGAAGGAGGGCATGTTGCCAGGGCTGCCTTTCACTTAATAAAATCATGGCTAATCCAATATGAACTCACTCGCTTTAATGTCCTACTTAAACATGCATCATAGTCCAATAAACATATCTCACTTTCCCCATTTATTTTTAGTTGGCGGTCTAGGAAATGTATCCTCATAATAAAAGGAGGCAACAGACGAGTTTTTAGATACTTCCTCTTTCAAGTAAGACACATCATACATGAATGCTATTGTTCATTGCAGACTCCAGCTTTCTTTGTGATGTTGTCATACATGTTTTGGAGCAATGGAAATACTAATGAGGTTCCTGCACTCATGCCCTGGTTGTGGGTTTCCACTTGACCACTCTTTGGCCACTGTGTGAACAGAAAGCTGGACTAGATGGACCCTTGTTCTGATCCAGCATGGTATATTGGCAAACACATCCTAGGCATGAGCATGAGACTCTTTGGAACCCAGCAAATGAAACATAAATTTCTTATGACATGAAATCTTCAATTGACGGATTGGAACCCAAATTATTAAAGACCATATTATAAAGAAAGTTACTCACAGCTAAGTGTTGCTAAAATCTTTGGCTGGGGTTAAAAGGTTTGTGCATTCATACTGCACATCCTCGTGCTCATACTGTATGTGCCCAAGAGTGCATATCAGCTTTCTTCCAGTTGTATGTTCAGAGACCCTGGAAAACAAGCCCCAAAGGACAGGGGAACTTCTGGAATGGTATTCCAGGAAGCATGAGGCACTGAAGGGTATATTGGCAAACACATCCTAGGCATGAGCATGAGACTCTTTGGAACCCAGCAAATGAAACATAAATTTGTCGTGATTTGTGGGTTTCATTGATTTCAACATGACATAGCTGCTGTGAAAAGTCAGGTTACATGACCAGTAGAACCTGAATCACCAGCTTCCAAAAAGAGAAAAGGAGGGAGGGAGAGAGAGGGAGGTCTTGTTCGGACATCACTTTAATCCACCATGGCTTCATCAGCAACACTTATTTTTTAAGTAGCCCACAATCCCCAACCACATAAGCAGGCTAATAAGCTACAGTGTGTAGCTTATGCTGCTGCTGTGCCTAATGTGACCCATCTCTCCGCCCCCTGTTTTGCTGCAGTCCTCCCACCCGAGCAATGGCACTGTTTCACCCATTGCAGCAGGGGCTACAAGGAGCAAAATCCCAGTATGCACCAAAAAGGGCAGGGCATAAATAAACCCTTGGAAGTTTGCAGGATCACGACTAGACTTCATACACAGCTTCTCCTAGTCTGGAGGCACGCGATCCATGATCAAAGCCCTGTGCAATTACGCCCAGAGGAGGGGAAATGCCTGGTACACAAGAAAGGGGGTGGCTCAAATAAACTCCTGGACATTTGCAGGATCAACCATAGTTTTGATATTCTCTTCGCAAAATCAGTGGCAATATAGAACGTGGTATATACTATATTCTGAAACTCATTTAACCAATGGTCTGAGATAGGGTGACGATATGAAAAGGAGGACAAGGCTCCTGTATGTTTAACAGTTGTATAGAAAAGGGAATTTTGGCAGGTGTCATTTGCATGCATGCAGCACCTGGTGAAATTCCCTTTTCATCACAACAGTTAAAGCTGAAGGAGCTACACTAGAGTGACCAGATACAAAAGAGAGCAGGGCTCCTCCTTCCCATATGGGCACCCTAGTCTGAGACACCCAAAACATTTGGCAAGTCAGATGTCTGGAAAACTGGAAGAGCTCTCTCTGTATTACACATAAGGAGACAACAACTTGAGGAATACCTGGAATGAAGTTAGCTGTGAATTTTGGCTACACACAGTGCTGCTTGCTATAAATAAATGTATATATTTTCCCCAAGAAACAATATGTGACATGATTTCTCTGTATATGTGGAGCAGCGCTACATTTCTCTGCATAGAGTTTTGAAAGATGTTGTGTTTTTATAAGCCTGGTAAGACCATGCACAAAGTTAAATATAACTTTAAAGCTTAGCACACCTTACAACGAAGAGACAACGAAGTTCTGGAACTGATTTGAACAGAACGAGCTACGGCAACGCTAGAATGGTCCAAGGAGTCCGATCCTGAAAGCTCCACCACTTTGCATTCTGCATTCGTTCTCCCTCTGCACCACTGGCTACAACATCCATATTTCAGAGTTGTTTTATGACTGCCTCGCTCAGTTGGGAGGTGAAACAAAAAAGTCAATTAGATCAACCATTGAACTGGGACATACTGTTTGAGTAATGGCCCGAATCGGCAGCAGGCACAGCAGAGACGCTCGCGACACAGCACAGCTTGCCACTTCAGCTGGCCTGTGGCCCATCTATTAGCACCAATTCAGCAGCACAAAGGGGAGGGGGAGAGGAAAATCTAGGGGAAACGGGTATGAAAGAAGTGGAAAGAAAATCAACGTATCAGTCAAGTGTTTTATCGCACGTTTGTTGCCGGCCACTCACGGATTTTCGCAGTCCTTTTCACGATGCCGTCCGCCTCCCACTCCTTCTGCCCATTTTTCCATAGCAAAAAAGGACCCAGAAAATCCTATTCTTATGGCTGTGATGAAACTTGCCGCTATTTCCTGCTGTGTGCAAGAGAAGCAGTGCAATTAAAAACGCCCATTGAATGGGCCACGTGGTCGTTGGTTGCTTCCTCCTTCTTCCCTGTGTGAAGAAAGGGGAAGCTGTTTGTCCCTGTTGTGAGACAGGAGCAGGAGGCAAAGTGACGGTAGGGAAACGTGATTTCCCTCCGTCAGATGACGCTCTTAATGCAGCTTATCCAACCAAAGAATTCTCCACTGATGCTGACTTACTACAATGGAAGTTCCCCCAAGATACTGGGGAACTTGTATTTTGGACTGCACGGAAATATGGTTTTCAAACTGTCTTCCAGGGAACCCTCAGGTTGCTTAGATGTTTATCAGGGGTTCCCCAAGATCAGACTGATAGACAGGTTTCCCTGAAAGTCACATTATTCACTGCTACTATTGTTGCTATTAATCACCTCCTGCTACTACTACTGCTATTAACCACCTCCCAGGAACCCAAGGTGGTATACATAATCCTCCTCCTCTCCATTTTATTTTCATAACAACAACCCTGAGGGGTAGGCTAGGCTGGGAGTCTGTGACTGGCCCAAAGTCACCCAATAAACTTCCATGGCCAAGTGAGAACTAGAACCTGGACCTCCCAATTCCCAGTCCAATGCTCTAGCCACTAAATCACATTGGGCTTATATATGGTTCAAAACATTGTATTCCCCCCTCAGATTATGTTTATAAACGGTTTCTTTAATTATTAAATTTTAAAACAAGAACCACAATGGTATTATTGTCTGTTAAGAAAAAATAACTGAAGATGTTTTCTCAATAAATTAGTTGGCAATTGTGCTTTCTGCTCTGACTCTTATAGACAAACATCTTATAGATTTATCCAGCCATATGTTCTGTAGAATGTGGTTATTAACACCTTCACGGAAAAATTCTTAGGAAAGATTATCAGGCAGTAAAAAAATGTATTGACAGATTATAAATAAATTGGATCAGACCTAGCCAAGGATGATAGATTAAAATAGAGATGGTCTCCCTTTGAGAACTATTTTCCTAACTTAATTTGTCTTGTCATATTGCTAAAATAACCTGACCCAGAAGGAGGTTAATTTTTTTATTTTTTTTATTTTTATCTAGTGCTCTTGATGAGGAGCAGGCTACATGGAACACGTTGCCTAGCAACCCAATATCTATTCCAAAATGGAGAAGAAAAGAAATCGCTTAGTGGGAGCCTCCGTTACCTCACCGTGATGGACACAGAACTGCTCCCAACTTAAACACCTGCGTGTCAGAACTTCTTGCTTCTATCAGACATGCAGATCAGATTGCTGACCCAATCAGTTTTGTCTTCACCTGAGCTGGCCTTATTTTAATGTTTTAAGTCCTGATAGGGATTTTTAGAATAGTCTTTTTAATTGTAGTTGTAATGTTGTTAGCAGCCTTATATTTTTCACAGGGAATTCTCTCTCTCTCTCTCTCTCTCTCTCTCTCTCTCTCTCTCTCTCTCTCTCTCTCTGTGTGTGTGTGTGTGTGTGTGTGTATTCATACACACCCACATATTTATACACACACACACTGCTTGGAGCCCTGTTCCATAATCTCAATCCACAGCAATGGCAAGGAGGATCCATGACCAAAACTCACTTTTCATCATTGCAGTGCTTCAACATCAGAAGAGGTCAGCAGGAGGCCGCTGGTTTCAGCAGTGGATTTAGCATTCTGAGGTATTAAAGCACCATCATTTCAGGTTATAGGCAGGGAAGCCACCTTCTGATACCGCAAGCTTCCATTTTACACTGCACTGACTTCTGTTCAGCATAATTCAAAGTGCTGGTTTTGGCTACAGGAGCCCTGCCACAGCTTAGGACCAGCATTATCTCAGGGAGCTTCTACCTGAACCTACCTGGATGGGAGATCTTCCTCAAATGCAACTTGAGCCTTTTGGCACCACATGAAGACTTATTTCCCATGGCTTTTTAGTTGCTGATGGTAATAAAATTTTAATTTTGTCTGCCTCTGGCTGTAGTACCTGTGGTTTTATGGCACATTTTTAACATTAACCCAACAAAAAGAGTTTTCGACGCTCATGCCAGCTAAACTCAGACTTTCCACAATCAACCTCTCTGCAATAGATTAAAAGCTGTTTTTTTTTATCGTTCTTACCATAGGTAAACATTTTTATTGTTAATATACCATTCTCAATGGCAGAGTTCCATGGCTGCCTCAGTCACTGAAACAAGGATTTGAAATAGATCCCAAGAAGCCACCAGTATCCATGTACAAAATTAACACATGACACCAACACATGCGGGCTGCCTAGACCGTCTGAAAGCCCCCCAGTGGGTGTGTGGTGATGCTGCATCAGTTATACCATGCAGCAGCTATCACGGGGCTTTCCTGTGAAGCTGCAACTTTAATAAATTTGGGACTTACCCCAACTTTTTTTCCCAGACTGAGGGAAGTATGGCACATCTGCCATCTATCCAGCTCTGGAGTCACAGTGGAGGAGTTCCTGGGCGGATGGCAACCCATGATTGGTTGCCCGGGCAGGGAGTGGGCCAATGGCCACCAGAAACCGCCGTGCGTTGGGATTAGCCTCTGCCCCTCCCCCCACTGCAGAGAAAGTGCGGGGGGTTGCTTAAGGTGGCGGCAACCCAGTGCCATGTAGGCAGCCCCCTGCACTTAACTCATAGAACTCACTCTCAGCTCACATACTTCAAGCCCTTGGTACACAAACCTAAGTGTCTGACCCATTTCTGCTTCAGCATTCACACTAGGCGTAGACTTCTCAATACACATAGCCTCTTGAATCTTTCTCTTGTGAAATTTAATTCATTTACCAAAATAAACATATTGACTTTCATTATTTCACCCACATGCTCTTCTCTTGCATGCAGTACCCATGGTTTACTTCTATTACTCTTATGCTTAATATCTGCTCAATGTTCTATTACCCGAAGAATGAGTATGTTGTTTGTGAGCTGGTCTGGGAAAAGTGGATAGAAATATATTCAATAAATAAATACAATCTTTCTGCTATGATCAATTTTGTATGCCCCCCCCCATCTTTTACTGGTCTCTAAGGTGTCACTTCCTGATGTGTCACTTCCTGCATAACATCTCACTCATCACCAAGACCATAACCATCTTAATTTATGAGGTTGTCGTCTTTATTTGGATTCAAAAATGTGTTTTTGTGTTTTGGGATGCTGGCCCCAACTCTGCCTTCAACTTAGGTTCTTGGGCAAGTTACTTTCTTTTAATCTGAACAGTTTGCCTTTGGGGAAATGAGTGTTTTGTGACTGACCATACTCACCATGGCAACCATTTTATGAGTGGGCAAGCCCCCCACCCATGGAAGCCATTTTGTGAGAGTCCCATGACACTTCCTCAAAATTCCAAGTGAGCCCACCAGCCCCTCAAATTTGGGGATCCCTGCTCTAAGTCTTTCTAATGGCCCTTTGTTGTGATATGCAGGCCTATAATGTTCAAAATCAATGATCTATTAATGCAAAAAATTAGATTTTAAAAATCCTATACACCAGGGGAAGGCAACATGGCGTCCTTCGTATGTCTTGGACTATCACTTCTGAAAGGCACCAGTTTCCCTACCCTGCATCTCCCCCCACCCCAATGAGTCAACTGGCAAGGAAGAACATTAACTGCTGAACTTTCCAACTAAGATTGTAGTGCCTGAATTTGCTTTCCTTTTCCCCCTCCTCCTCCTCCCTCCCAATCCCCTTTCCTTTTGTGTCATGTCTTTTAGATTGTAAGCCTGTGGGCAGGGACTGTCAAGAAATACTTTTGTAAGCCGCCGTGAGAGCCTTTTTTGGCTGAATGGCGGTATAAAAATCCTTAAATAAATAAATAAATAAATAAATAAATAAATAAATAAACATTCACCCCTCATTGAAGGCATCCCATCACCTTAGCCTCCCACAACAGAAGTGGATGGTGCAAGACCACAAACCTCGTCTGTGAGCCCCAGAGGCTGCTGTTGTGCACCACAGCCAGTCTTTGCTTAAACCGGGGGCTTCCAAGCTGCAGTATGTAGGTCATGGTGGCAGCTGTCCCCCAAAGCCATGAGCCCAAGCTCAGAGAGCCACCGCAGTCCCTCAACTTGCGTAGGGTGTTCCTCCAGCCAGACCACGGAATCAGGACTTTTGATTCAAAAAAGACAATCTGGAAAGGGGAAGCACACTTCTGAATGTGGGCTCCATAGCAACAGGGTAGGCATAGACACATAGGAAGCTGCCTTCTACCGAGACAGAACGTTGCCCCATCTAGCCCACTATGTCGACACTGACTGGCAGCGGCACTCTCCAGAGTTTCAGGCAGCAGCTTTTCTTGCCCTACCTGGAGATGCCAGGGATCAAAGGTGGGACCTTCTGCATGAAAAGCAGGTCCTCCACCACTGAGTTGCAGCAACTGCCTGAGGTTGGTTTGGCCTACAACTGATATTTTGGCCTACAACTAATATTTTGGCCTACCACTCCCCTCAGCCCTAGCCAGCATAGCCAATATTGAGGGATGATGGAGTTGCAGGCCGAAACATCTGGCGGGCCAGAAGGAGTTGCCCACTCCTGCCTTAGCTCCATCAGATGCACAATGAAATGTGGATGGCATTAGGCACTTCACTGCTCTCATTGAAATGCCCTCTTCAATGTGCATCGCCATGCATGTCAAGATACACAGCGAACTACACATGCCAATGAGAGCAAGGCACTGGAAAACAACCCTCCTAGGTTGAAGGATTTTTATCTGGCTCTTCAGACAAAAAGGGCTCCCGGGGCAGCTTACAAAAATTAATAGTTAGAGCCCCTGCCCCCCTTAGGCTTCCTAGCTAAAAGATATGACACAAAAGGGATTGGGAGTGAGGAGAAACAAACTGAGACACTAGTTCATCATTCCAAAATCTGTATAACGTGCAGCTTGAGTGGAAAAGAATTCCGAGAAGAGGAGGAGCCCAAAATTGCTGATCTCTCAATAGAGCCAATGGCATGGCTTCCTTTCACACCATCTGCTTCAGCCTGATGGAATGCCTGCAGCTAGAGGTGACAGTTGATGGAGGGAGGTGTGTGATGGAGGTGGCTTTGTAGCAGAGCTGATTGAGGCCCTGCCCCACCCCCTCCACTCCTTCGACTATCACAGGAACTCTACACCTCTCTTCCCCACCCTGGGCTCCTCCACTTGTGTTAGACTACAATGCCTGCCATTCCCAGCCAAATGCCATGCTGACTGGGGATGAGCGAAGGCTGCACTAGGCCCAGAAATTTAAACCAACACATGAAGATGCCTTATTTCAGCTCTGCCCTAGATCTCACCCTCAGAGGTGTGTTGGGTTAGAACTTTGGGTTGGAATTCCTTTACAGTGATTGCACCCAGGGTGTGGAACTGCCTGCCCATGGAAGCTCATCTAGCCCCCTTACTAATGACCTGTCACGGAATGGCAAAGGCCTTCCAGTTCTGGCTGGCATTTGGCTTGATGATCGCTGCTTTGTTTTCACCACTCTTATTTCTTAAAGTGGCTTTTACTTTGTCTTTCGTAGTCTTGATAACTATTTTATTGTTTGTTTGTTCTTTAAATGATTGTGCATTGACTTGAGCACAATATGGAGAAAAGGCAGATTAGAAATTTTAATAATAAATAGACCCTTAGCTGGAGAGCAGTTCTCCAGAGCGTGGTGCAGAACTCTTTCACAGGTCTCCTGCCTGTTCCTTTTAACTGGAAATGTTGGGCAATGAATATGCTACCTTTGGCATGCAAAGTAATGCTCTATCAGACCCCAGCTTATCCTTATCCTGGGAAGGTTTGTGCATATAAATCCCCCTCATTTTTGTTCTCATCAACCCCAAACTGACAAACTGTGTATTGAAACGGATGATATGTCTGAAAAATCTTACCTTTTTTTCCACAGGTTTCTGAAATAACGTATTTTCTGGACCTAAAGGGTATAACAGATTTTAACACCTAAGTATATATATGTAGATTACATAAGCCTGTTTAATTAAAAAGAAAAAAATAATTATCTAGGACATGATTGCTAGTTATATCAACCGTCGTCTGCAGCAGGCAGCAGGCAGGCGATGGCTATTGAGCAACATCTGCTGGTGAATACTATGCATAGATATTTTGACAAGAAGAAGTTTGGAAACACAAAAAATGATAGCAGACCGTCAACCCGCCTTGAAAACATTTTTGCAGTATTATAAGACAATCCAGCACCTCCATGTTAAATATTAGCTGAGGATTTACTATTAAAGGCATGGGACATGGCTTATGTTTCCATCCCAATGTTATGAACTGTTCTGCTGAGACATCAGGGCAGGCTCTTCAGTACCGCTTTAAAATGGTTTATAATGGTATTGACAACTGTTGGGGCCCAGGACACACTCCATATACATTTTTCAAACCATTTTCGAAGTGTTATATCCTGCTTGGTATAAATCTGGCCCAGCTCAGCAAGAGCTCAGTACTGACATGCAATGCAGCGCCTTGTTGCTGTTACCATCAGTACTGCTATGCCAGTATTTAATCTCTCCACCTCAAACCCTGGTCTGAAGAGGGATGGATACTGCATGGTTGAGAAGACACACACCCCCAACCCAAAAGTGGAGACCTTAAACCTACACCAAGTATTCTCTCCAAAGTAATCTTTCCAATTCCTATTAGTAGCTTATGGGAAGCTGCTGGCAGAAAAGTAATTATGTGGTAAAGACATTCTTGTCAGAACTCATAAGACAATGCATAAAAGGAGGCATTCAAACTCCCTAAGGTGAGCTGGTTCCTGACAAGGCTTCACAATTTATTGAAGGCAAGAGATGTAGCAGGAGGAAAGGAGAAAGTTAAGTTGCTGGACTCCAGTTAAAAGGTGGTCACGCCACAAGTATAGAATTTGGCAGGACACACTGAGTAGGAAGGGTGAACCAATGAAACGTTGTTGGAGGTGGGAGGACTCAGAACTGGGTCAGGAACAATACAAATTTGTAAGTGATTGCTAACAAAAAGGTGCCCAAGAAATATAATAAAACATGTAGACCAATTCCCTTTCAGCCTATTGTTTGGCTTTCATCTACAAAGAGCAATCTTTTTTTAAAAAAAAAATCTATACCACCGTATGTCTTCAGTTCTGTGTTCCATTTCAACTTCAGATTCCAGGAAAACATGCATTTGGGAAGAGAAGGCCTAACCAAGGAATATTATTTTGCAGAAACAGTTTACTCTTATTCCTTTAAAAGTAGTTAACTCACTCTTCATGTATTAATTAATTAATTAATTAATTGCTTTATGTTTCCTAACTTACAGGCAAAAGCTAGAAAATTAAGCATGGTCCTCCTTTTATGGCTCCAGTGATAGTTGTGGGGCTCAGATGTTCCTTTTCCAGAAGGCTCTGTGATTTATCTTACAAACAATAGCCCCAGTTACCTGAAGCAGGACCTATTAACATGATGTTGCAATGTCAGTCCGCCTGATAAATTAAAGCAGATGGCAGAGAGAGCGATCACACTTTGCAACACCTGGAACCAAATGTCCTGAATCAAGAGCCAGCTTTCCCCAAGTAGTGGATTCAGCTTTTAATCTCTAGAAAATTATTATTTTTTATTAATTATTACATTTATATACCGCCCCATAGCCGAAGCTCTCTGGGCGGTTTACAAAAGTTAAAAACAGTGAACATTAAAAAGAAATATACAAAATTTGAAACCATAAAAAGCATAAAATATAAACAAAAACAGACAATATCCATTTAAAAAGAACTGTTCTGGGGTCAGTTCAAAAACTCAGCATATGCTGTTAAATGCCTGGGAGAATAGAAAAGTCTTGACCTGGCGCCAAAAAGTTAACAACGTTGGTGCCAGGCAAGTCTCATCAGGGAGATCATTCCATAATTGAGGGGCCACCACTGAAAAGGTCCTCTCTCTGGTTGCCATTCTCCAAGCTTCCCTCGGGGTAGGCACCTTGAGGAGGACCTTAGATGTTGAGCATAGCGTATGGGTAGGTTCATGTCGGGAGAGGCATTCCATCAGGTATTGTGGTCCCAAGCTGTGTAAGGCTTTATAGGTTAAAACCAGCACCTTGAATTGGGCTCGGAAACAGACAGGCAGCCAATGCAAGCGGGCCAAAGTCGGTCTTATATGCTCGAACTTTCTGGTTCCAGTTATCAATCTGGCCGCTGCATTTTGCACAAACTGCAGCTTCCAAACCGTCTTCAAAGGCAGCCCCACATAGAATGCATTGCAGTAATCTAATTTGGAGGTTAGCTCAAAAAGCTAACTATACCTCAAACTATAGTCTCTCCGCCTTTTGTTCTGTCAGATGAAAACAACTAATTCCCAAGGAAAACTCTAATTTGCATCTCATTTCCTGAAGGCCTACAGGAACAAAACAAAAAAAAAAATGGGAGAGGGACGTCTGATACGGCAGAGAGTAGAACAATATCTGTGACACTCCCAATTTGCTGTGTTGATTTCTGCAGTTTATTAAGAGAGAAAATATAGTGACTTACGAAACCATTAAAAAAAACCTTTCCTCATTTCTTGACATAAATGCACTATTCACCATTTGAACATTCTCCAAGCATTTTTAAATACATTAATCTTTACGATGTCACTCTGGATTTATGAATTGAGGCAACTGAAATGATCTGTTTGCACAAAACTCACACAAGGGGACTTACACTAGAGCTTTTTCTTTTTCTTTGATCAGAAGATCCCCATACCATTTCAGAAGCTTCTTTTAAAACTTTCGGTAAATTAGACATAATTTGCAATGCAATAGGGGGAACTGCTGTCCAAGAAAAACAAGATTAAAGCCCCTTTGTATTCAGAGATTTCCTTTTACTGTTCTTTTGGACCAACCACTGGCTAGGGCAAATCTACACAGGAATAACCCCTGTGGAAAACCTACTTTGTTATATCACTACAACTACATTAGCAATTATTACCTCTACGGCTGCTTTAGAACCAACATTCCACCTATCTTCTGATATTTCTTACAGCTTGCTTATGAAGATATCATGGAGCAATGTCAAAAACAACAACAACTGAAAAAGTGAAGATATGAGTGTTCTTGACTTGCCTGTTGAATGATGTTAAACAATTGAAAAGGCAAGTAGTCATCCTGCTCCAATAATAAGATCCACATTTAGAAGCCAACAAAGAGCTTCTTCAGATGAGTATTTTATCGCACGCTCATGACTGGCCTCTCACGGATCTTTGTAGGTCATGTTCCTCCTGCACATCATCCACTGGTCTTCTGCTCCTTCCGCCATTTTTTCATTGTAAAACAATCCTCCCAAAAAGGGACTCTTCTGGGCTATAGCGACATTTGTCACTAGTTCCTGCCGTCTGCAAAAGTTTCGCTATAAAACGCCCATTAGAGTATATTGTCCCACTAGACTGAGTGAGCCACGTAGTTGCTTTGCTTCCTGCTCTCTTCCCCCGTGTAATTGCAGCTCGTTGCAGAAGCAGAAGAGATGCAGCTTCAGAGTCAACCATAAGAGAATACGATTTTCCCCCATCTGAAAGAACTCCAAGACACACATTCCCTCCGTATGAACATTCCCTCCGTGTGAACATATGAAGGCACATTCACATCACAATGTTCATCTGGTCCCAACTGAATTGACTGGATGGTGATGGGCATCCTCATCCAAGTGCACAACTAGTTAGCTAATGCACAATTTCAGCTAGATTTAGTTCTATATATCTATATTTGGTGGCAGCAGCAGAATTTCACACTGAGAGCCAGTAGTGTCATGTAGTTGTTAGAGTGTTGGATTGGGGAGGCCTGGGTTCAAGCCCCACTCAGTTATGATGCTAACTGGGTGATTTTGGGCCAGTCACTTGACTATCAGCCAGTCACTGTCACTAACAACCTAAAGGTTGTTGTGAGGAAAAAATAAGGAGGGAGAGGATCACCTTGGAGGAAAAGGCGGATATAAATGTAAAAATAAAATATGTTTCTACAGAAATGTTCTGATAATCCAAGAGCACCCACAGTTCAAAGAATCAAGAACTTTAGCACTGATTTTACTTCCCAAGTGACGGTAGCTGAAAACTAAGGGCATCTTCAGACGGGGCATTTTCTCCTACAATTTACCGCTTCTTCCTGTTCTGAACCCTTTTCAGGATTTAAATGGAGTCTTTATACAGGCAGTTTTTCTTTTGGGGACATAGAATGGGTTTAAATGGGTGTACAAGTGATGGGGTGATGCTTTAATATTAAGGGGGAAAGTAGGCATACACACATGGAACACCGTATCAGGGTTTGGATGATTTAGTTTGGATAAGGCCTGATAGAAAATTATTTAGAAATATGTTTTGATATTGTTCAATGACGTTACTCATGAGAACTTGCAACTTGGTATTGCTCAAAAGACATTAGTCATAAGCACTTGTGACATGTACTTACTGTAAATAGGAGAAGGGTCCAGGGTGAAGGACAGGTGAGGTTGCGGTTAGAAAAATAAGAGCCAGACAACCACAAGAACAGGGAACTTGACCTTTCGTTGTCATAAACAAATACATCAGAAAGGAGGAGTTTTTCAGGAGAGGATGGTCTAAATTATGAGGTGGTCCAATGGGTTTAGGAGTTTAGAAGATGTCAATAGGAGGAATTGATGTCAAATTGGGCATTTAAGGCTCAGCACAGAGGGATAAGATGTCTTCCCTTTCCTTCAGGCATGGTTTGGTCTTGCCTGGGAGAGATGGGAGTCCCTTTGTGGAAAAGAGCTCCTTCACAGAAACTGTGTTTTTCTTTGTTTGTCTACCTTTGTCTTGTTCTCCAAATCTGCCAGACTTTTGAGTATGTTCTTTTAATTTGCTTTGCTGAATGGAGGTTAGTGTGTTAACTTTCTTAAATTGTTTTAATAAATGTTTTTAAGTTATAACAATTTCATTGTGCTTGTGAATCTGAGTGAAGTCAATCATTCTGAATGTCAAATCCGGATCTTCTGTACACCTACTATAGTGAGGAATTTAAGGAGTACTGTTACAAGGTATTGCAGGAACCAGAAAATTCCTCCTACATTAGGCATTCCTGAAATACAGAGCTGCGGAGAGGCGGTCATGCGATGAAACCGCCTTGTCGGTACTGACATCAACGCTGCACAACCCACACAAAGCACGACATAGCGCGATGGATTACACGGGGAAACGGCGGTTTCATTGCATGACCGCCCAAAATACTGTATTTTCCCCATAGCAAAATAACTCACGAAAAGGGGGAGGAGATATGATTCAACAACTGCATGGCGACAGCATCATGGAACGCTTGTGGGAAAACCAGTGACCAAACCATGATGATCACATGAAAAAATGCCTGTCTGAAGACACTCTAAATTTAGGCAGGATTAGACAACAGTAACTTCTTCTCCAGCACACCATGCGAGTTTCTGCATGTATGTGTTTCTCTCATCATTTTTGTGCTTAGGTACCACTGATTGTACTAGTGTCAGCCCACTCTTAGTTTATAAAGCAATGTAATTGGGGAAGGCGATGTGTTCAATTCTATTTGTAGAGAAGATCCAGTTACTGTGATACTATTATAGCAACATCAATCATTACTAAATATTTAACCAAATAGGTTTTATTTGTCATGTTATGCATTTATAGAAGTATTTTTTTTAAAAACAAATCAACAAAAATCTATGATGCGTACACATGCAGCAGCTGATGTTTATTAGTAAATAGGAACCACCAGAAAATTAGCAACTTTTGTTTGCCCTAAATAGTATGACAACTTTAAAATGAGTTTATGGCTACATTTAGGAGTATAATCTTATGCCTGTTTACTCAGAAATAGTTTAACTTACACACAAGTAGGTATGTGTAGGATTGTGATCTGAGGCTGCAATCTCATACACACTTACTGGGAATAAGCCCCATTAAATAGTGATTAAACAAGCATCTTTTTTGGGGAACCAAGCGTAGTTCCATTGTTTGGAAAGATTTTGCAGCTAGTTGTGTTTCCAATAAAAATACTCTGCTTTTAGTTAGTAAAGCATTAAAACTGAAGGTAGATCTCATTCTAAAGGATTTGATATATCATGTTACTAGTGAATTTGAAGTTGGCAGGTTCTCATTAAACAAACCCACTACAGGTGACATGTCATGTGGCTGAAGACCAGGGAAATTGGAAGACATCTTTAACCAAGTCAATTCTCAGTATGTATGTTAAAGTGACACTTATGCTCACATGAATACTGCAGAGGTAAAGGCAACCATGATCCATTTTAATTAAAAAGTTTTTCATTATCACAAAACTAGAAAGTGCAAGTATAAAAACATTTTCAGAAAAAGGAAGTGGTTACTTAAACAGGTTTACATATTTTATACAATAAATGCTTCAAAGGGTGTATAGTTAACATATCAAAAGGCACCAATTCTTTGAAACAGTTACAATATATGTTCACTGAATACTTCTGTACTACACCATTTATAACTCAAATGAAAACTGTTATATGGCACAGTGATCTTTGGTACAGCACTTGAAATGCATGCAACATGGCCATAGGTACATAGTTTTTAAGTGCATATAAATAGCTGCTTAAAAGAAAAGTCCATTTAAATATATTAATGCAACAGCTACCTACAGTACAGTATGCAATACTGATTATACAGTTTAATATACTTTTTCTTTGTTAAGCAGTGGTCAGTTTTCAAGTTAGCTTGCATTAAGAAAAAAAGGGGGGGATCCAAGTTTCCTCGTAAAGAATTGTGAACAGTTTCTTCTTATATCTTCAGTTTCACATAAAGCCAGAGCTGAAACAGAAAAAGTTGTATTAGTTTTGCCTTTCTCTCCAGAAAGCAAATGTGTTTTACAATATTAAAACTTCCATTTTTAAGAAACCCATGCTTATTTTGATAAATACCAAATGAATGAAATCCTAAATTGACTTAAATGTAGAGAAATATTAAATGGTACAGACTTTCCTAGACTGTACCTCTTAGACTACACATAAGGGTTCATATGTTCAATACTTCCTTCATCCAAAAGGCAACTGCACAAGAAAAACAAGTATGTTAGGTAGAAATGGTTTAGTGTAGCATTCTCCCTGATATGCTAACTTTCCAGATGAAGGGAGAATAAACCCCACCAGAAGTCCAAAGTGGTATATTCCAGAAAGGGCTGTGTCATGTGCATTTTCTTTACAATTAAATCAATTTTAATAAACAATTCTCTCCATTCCCCCACTCAAATCTGAGTAAGTCTTTAATCTGACATTCTTAAAATCATAGATGCTGGTTAGTATCGAGAACTGTATCAATTATGCTCTATACTTCCTTTTAAAAAATTGCATTCCTTTTAATACAGAACAAAAATTATAATTTACAATAGAGAAAAGAAAATGATCGTACATTATAATACTGCTAGCACAACAGGAATTAGCAGTTCCTGAAATAAGGGTGCTCCGCTGACTTGCCCCATTCCTGAAATGAGCACTGCTGCTCATTTCCATGCTTATTTCAGGAATCGCTAGTTCCTGTTGCACTAACAGTTTCACTAGCACAACAGGACTGACAGAGGAGCAGCAGCAGCAGCATAGGATAGTACCCAAAGTACTTCATTCCAGCAATGTAGGGAAAAAATAGTTCTCCATTTAGTGTCCTTTTTCCTAATAAAATTTGATAATCTCAGATATTTTTCATATTCCCTTGAAAAAGTTATTAACAGGAGAAGTCTTATTTTTCCACTGGATCACATCCAAGTAGCACATAAAAGTTTTAAGAGCTTTGTTTTCCCCCGTTTCAGAACTCATAAGCAACACATAATTTAAATTAGAGATATAACATGTTATCTTTGACCTTCCACCAAGGACAATATCACCAAATATGGATAAAGCTACTGGCTGTAACTTGCATGGTTTAACTTTACACATTTTTTTTAAATTCATAAAGGGTCAAATAATATTAGATTAGTTTTTTGTTTTTACAATGCCTTTAACAGCATAATCCTATACTTGTCTCCTCAGATGTTCATTGAACTTAAGGCAGCAAGTTCAGTACCATCCAGACACTGATCAGACCCAAATCTGCTTTAGCAAGGTGACTCCAGAACGTGCCTTTTTAATTGACTGGTCATTAGTACTTTTTGTGGCTGAATTAAATGCACAATTTACTGCTTACCAAGAAGATAAAATGTTTAACTGTTTACCATGCAACCCTACATCCCACACATCCCCGATGTGGATGACTGGAGGGTAATAGGGTGTCACACTGATACCTCTCTGCTAGTGGGCCGTGGGATTCTGCTGGTGGGTCACAGACACTCCAGGGATGGGCCAAAGCCAGCTTTGTAGCTGCTGGATCCAAAGCGGCTCCATTATTCCCTGGAGAGGGACCCCCTGATACACCAAGTCATAAGCTAGAGTAGGGAAAGTAACTCTGTTGGATTAATGGGAGAGAAAACTTTAAAAACTCCACTATGCCAGGGGAGAACTAGAAAAGGAATACCATCTGGTGGCCAGCATGACTCATAGTTCCTTCCCTGGCACCCAGAACCCCACTCAGGATTGCTCTTCCCCAAAACTATTGTCAGAATTTTAGGACAGATTTGCAGTGTTAAATTTAATATGCAATTATATCTTATAGTAATCCCACAGAGTGCAGCAGCTGCCAGATCCCATTTCACAATACACATTTTAGTTTTTTATAATTCTGTAATATCTTTTGTGATGTCTAGAAATCCACAAAGGCAATTGTGAGTTTCTTTAATCCTAAACACCCTGCAAGAATGAAAGACATTGTGAACATATGGATCTATTTTCTATGACTTTCCATGAAAACTAACATACCCTAACCACATAACATTTGTTAACTGCTTCCAAATACTATTGCTGTCATTTCCTGTTAGTCATTCTGT
Source organism: Elgaria multicarinata webbii (assembly GCF_023053635.1). NCBI lineage: Eukaryota > Metazoa > Chordata > Lepidosauria > Squamata > Anguidae > Elgaria > Elgaria multicarinata. The sequence goes on along the minus strand of NC_086175.1, from coordinate 40,909,922 downwards.
CCCTTTCTAACTTCTCTCTCTCTCTCTCTTCCTGTATATTCACAACTTCCTGATCTCTGACATCAAAGCACAGGAGCTCAAGCCGAAAACCTGGATCCCTTTGAGGGGGAAAAATAAAAAGAAGTTCTCATCAAAATGCCTGATAAGGTCAGCAAGTTTGATTTTAAACATTTTTTAAAAAAAATTATTGGCTTTCATATTTGTAACATGAATAATACACTGCTTAAATAATTTGTCTAAACTGAACAGTTTACCCTATGCAAATCCTAAACTCTTCTGGAATTAATTACTTACTTCTTCCGATCCTTATCTTTTTTTAAACCCACAGTGGGTGTAGGGGGCAGCATCCTCCCTTGAAGAATGTCTGAGGCAGCCTTTCTTTTATTGAATGCAAGCATTTCAGCTTCCAGAATCTTTCTTTTCTCCTCCACTTTCATCCTCTCTTCTTGATGAAGATGTTTCAAGTGTTCAAACTTCACTTGTAGCTGAAATCAAGCAAAAAAAAAAAAAGTCACTTCTGCCACAAGGTGGTAGCCTAGCGCTTAGCCTAGCATCCCCAGGGATCACATGGTAAAATACAAAGATGGATTTCCTAAATAAGCATCTGTTTTGTATTTTGAGTAATTAATTTGTCCATTCTCATACAAAAGTGCACAAAAAACATTTTACAAGACCAAATGCCTTATAATTAAATCCTTTTTTTGGGGGGGGGGGACAAATTTGGAGAAGAGTTTTCATTAAGCTTTTCAAAAGAAATATCACCTTCTAGGGAATATCCCATACTCAGCCTCCCATTTCATAGTAAATAGAGGACAGGTCCAATGCTCTGCAAGTCAAACAACATGGATTTCTGCCTTGATCATTACATCTTTCAATATACAGATGGCATTTTGTCCATAAGCTGGACAGCAAACTGGGGCTGCCAACAGACAAAACAATAGTTTCTGCATACCCAGAAGCTTTTCCCAATATGTAAGAACATATTAGTTTCTATATTGTTTTAAAATGTCAAAAAAACCACGCCAACAGTTTGTCATTAATTGAGCATCTTTATTGTCCTCCAAGAGATACAGAACGCTGAGACAGTTGAATGCTGGTTGTGGTTGTTTTTAAAAAAGGGGAAGGAACAGAGGAGAGAAGAACTGATCTACTTAATCCCTTTGTAGTATCCTGGAGTGGGAGATTAGATGATTCATTCTTTTAGGGTGCGGGGAGAGGAATTGGCCTGCTTGAGCACATAACAGGTTGTGGTATCAGGAAGTGGGGGAATTAGGGCTGGGAGATCTTTCCAGCCCTAATAAACCTCTGCTCCCACAAGTCCTGGATGCTCTATGATTCGAAGAGGTGGGCGCTACTTAAAAAGAGTCAAGGCTGGCAGGTTGTATTAGGATTGGACTAAAAGCGCTTCTTCTGATCATAATTAATCCACCTGAAAGAACAAAGTGTATAGCTTCCAGGAATAGTAGGGACTGGAAATAAGCAGGGAACTTGTGCTGGAAGGTTCAGACCCCTCCACCCCCCGAATTCCCTACTCTCCCCAAATAGCATAGGGTGCTACCACTGAGTCTGAATAGTACCAGTCTGGACTGTTTTAAGAAACCACACGAACAGCAGTGCATTCACTTAACCTTGAACATTTAGCAGTCAGTTCCATAGGTCAATTGTGTGAATTTCTGCAGTGCTGACATTTAGGTCAAGCAAGAAGCCACTCATCTCACCCTACAGCTAGTGGCTGTGTGTGTGCCCCAACTATTTATTAAGACCCACACATCATACAATGCCATGTTCACCCCCAAACCTTGTAATCTATATTGACAATAAAGCTCTTTCACATTAACATTTCAATTTCCATAACCATAACATATAGATTAAGCCTTTGAACAACTTTACAAAATGTGATCTCAAAACTAACCTCTTTGGAGGGCCGTATGATAACTCTTGACTCAATTTGACAAAAACATCTGCAGCACACTACGGACATAAATGTTCTCCTATTTGTACACACCAAGAGTCTTGCAGAGCTTAAGTGAAGCTTTTCTCAGGGCATCAAATCTAAGTACATCTCCTACAAGGCCTCTGCCTTGCCATTTCAGCAACTGGGGTACATAGCTATACTGCTTCTATTACTGGAAGTGGCACATAGCCATCAGGGCTAGTAACCTTAGGGGATAAAAAGAAATCACAGAATGGAATAAAAGATGATTCCTCCTGTGTGGAGTTGGTATAGCAAAAAGGTAAAAGGAGAACAGGGAGTAAATGTATATGCAGGCAAAGTTTTTGCTGCGGAAGAGACAAGCCACTGTTTTGTTTAAAAGCAGATTGTCTCTTTAGCAGTGAAAACTGGGACAGCAGAAACAACAAGCAATGCGGTAGCTGTGCATGTGATTTTCTCCAGCATATTCATTTGCTGGCCAACCTATTCTGTCTTTTTCTTAAATACACATTTTATTCTGTTTAAGCTACCACAACCACCAGATCGCAAACAAAGTAGGAAAGAGGTACACTTACTTCTCGCTCCGCTTCTTTCAGCAGTGCTTCTTTCTCTTTGACCCTTTGCACAAACATTTGCCTCATCTCTTCTTCTTTCTGCTGTAATTCACCAAGGAATTCATGCCGCTTAGCTTCATACGTTGCCTGTAGACTGAGGACCAAATCATGTAAACAGCCTTCAACATTTATAAGAGGCAACAGCAACAGAATTCCTATTCCCAAGTACACATTTTATTTATATGTTTTATCAAATCCTATCCTTAATTAGAGTTCAATCTTTTCAATACAGGTTTTTTTTTTAAAAAAAGGCAGGTCATTTGATCTAAATCTTAATAGGAAAAATACAGACACATTCTCCACCAAGCAAGTTTGCAGTTCTGAGGACAATTAATGAGATGACAGCACAGATTATTCCAGTTGTTACACGATTTCATATTTGGTCTCAATGAAAAAAATCCAGCACCTTTGAAAAGCTTCATTTGAGATGTTCTCTCACCTGTAATAGTTGCAAGGAAACTGACAGTCTCTTATGTAAACAACGGGAACTTTAGGAACTATGCAAGGTCAGACTGCCATGTGCAAATGACCAGATCTGACACTTACACACCATAAATACAGAGTTCATTACATGCTATCAGTTGTGGGAATCAAGAATTATTTTCCAATTTCGGTGTCCCGACACCCTGAATTAGTCATCACACCTTAAATATTGCTTTTTAAAGAAACTACCGTATTAGAGCTTTCATCACATGTATTCAATTTCATAAAGTGACTAAAAAGATCACCTTGGACTAATAAAAGCCTGCCAAATAAAAAGCATGGCTCACCAAAGCAAGCCCAGGAGAACACAGAGACAATAGAATACATCACGGGCAGTTGCACCCATCTAGCCTTCAAGCAGCTGAAAACAATTACAGAGATACTCACGAGAAAATCCAAAATCGACAATGAAAGTTGCATGATGCAATTTTCAGAATTGCTTGATTTTGGCATAAAGTATGCTTTTTAAAAAGTTTTACGGAATTTTGTTTTTATGCAGTCTTCTCCACTTTCCAGATGGGTTGGACTACAACTCCCACTGCCCCATCCATAAGTCAATTGAGCGTGCTAGGTGGGGATGATGGAATTGTAGTCCAACACATCTGGAAGACACCAGGTTGGGGAAGGCTGTATCAGAATGTAGTTAGTGGGTATTATGTATATAGGCATGACTGAAGGCCAAAAGGATGAAGCAGGCCGCCATGCAAGGCATAAAATACCACACAGGCAGCCGTCTGGCATGGCTCATTTGGAATCTCTCTCCAGTTTTAAAAGAGCTTCACTAACTTCCTGTACATTTCCAGGCACAATTCTAAGTGCTGGTGTTAACCTATAAGGCTGAGATAGCCTCAGAAAAAGAAATGTTTCTAAAAATGAATTGTTACACAAAAGTAACATATATACAATATACTTGACCATTTATTTATTTATTTATTTAAGGATTTTTATGCCGCCATTCAGCCAAAAAAGGCTCTCATGGAGGCTTACAAAAGTATTTCTTGACAGTCCCTGCCCACAGGCTTACAATCTAAAAGACATGACACAAAAGGAAAGGGGATTGGGAGGGAGGAGGAGGGCTACTACTACCATTTGTAGTAGGCCCACACATATGACAATCAATATACACAAAACATATTACAGATGTATAGCTGTTTGCCTAATGTCTCCATTCCTGTGGTCCCTCAATCTCCTTCTGAAGCAGAAAATTACAGAACACAGAGATATTCACATCAGGCCAACATCACATGCAACACTGTAGGTGGAGTAGAGGGAATATGTGCCATCTGTTACCTTACCAGGCCTACAGTATTTCCTTGTGGCAACTCCACTAAGAAGAAACATGCAGCAATAATGGCCCCGTTCAGACAACACGCTAAACCATGCTGCTTAACCACAAAATGGTTAATGGAATATGCATTCCCTTATGCATTTTGTGGTTAAGCAGCATGGTTTAGCATGTTGTCTGAGTGGGGCCAATATCAAATAGAAGGCAGGGCAACCAATTAAGCAAGGCAGAGCGGGCAAGTGTAAACTGCCTGGGCGCCTGAGGGATTTCATTCTTAAGCCTTGATCCTAAATGCCCCTTACTTGGAAATAAGTCCCAGTGACTGAAATGGAACTAAATTCTGATCTAATTAGTTGGGATCGAAGTGTTAAGTAGTAAGAGGTTCACAAGCGTGTTGAGCCTCTGAAGGGAACCTTACCTTGGCAGATGGCTTTTAAGAACAAACTCAGCTTAACAGTGCAAATAATATATATCAGAGAAAATCCAATTCTGTTTAAAATGTGTGTACTTGGACACCACGTAACAGGACAGCCTACATCACCTGATGGCTCTTATGTACTCACTGGAATTATTGTGACATTTCTAAGACTCTAGACCTGATGCCCTTTTGTATCCAGGGCTGAAATTTTCTCCTCGTTTATATGGCTTTCCAATATTCCTCTCTTCTGGACATGCCAGTTTAGAACCTCTTCTCTGATTTATAAAGGAGAGCATTTAAGCCCCTTCTCAGAAATGTCCTTCCTTTCTGACCTGCTTGATAACCTCTTAGCTGCTCTCTCTACAAAGTCACTCTCCAGTAAAGAGAATCAGGCAAACAACAAACTTGCTGAGCTTAAAGTTGAAAAAAGATGAAAGCAGATTCCAATCACACTGTAATAAATTCAATGGCAACACATGGAGCTTTTCAAGTCTTTCACTCATGGCATCTATTAATGAGCAAAGGCACCTTTTCATTTAGAAAGTATTTTAACCTGCTTATTTTAAAGCACCCAGGTGTTAAGATGCTATTGCTTCTTTTATACCACAACTACTTCACCATAAGGTAGGATCACTTTTCCTGCAGATGGTTGAGTTCAATGACGGTCACATTTTTCTCCCAAATCTGGCTGCTGCATGCTCACCATCTCATTTCTTCCCTTTTTCACTATCCAGCCAAGCGGCATCTAGATGCACACAGACTGACCCAGCCCTTTGTGGATCTGCACCCATTGCTTTTTGGGCAGCTTTTTGGACAGTCAGACATCCTTGCTCAGAGAATCAAGCTCAGGAACAACGGGTTGTCCATGCGGCATGCTGACTGGCTGGCCCTTGTGGCTCTTACACAGCCATGCCCCCACTAAATAAGTGTTTAAGCAGATGAATGCCATCCTTTGGCATGTTTAAAAGGGGGTGCAGGGCAGCCTGCTTGAAGCAAAGGAGGGGGGAAGAAGAGGGCCCAAAATCAGTGCTGTATTCAGAACCGCATTTATATGTTTTTAGAAGAGAGGGAATAAAACTCATCCCAGAGCTGGGAGGGATGGGGACAGGACACTCCCAGTTCCAGTAGGAAAGTACATCTGTACACACACCCTGGAAGGATAGCTTCACATCATCACCATCTTAGTTCAACAGGTAACAAAACAGGAGCATCCTTCCAGATGGTGCTTCTTTTGTCCGTACTGATCTTACCAATTCTCCTTCACAGACAGGCAAGCTCACGGTCAGTGAGAGCCAGTGTGGTATAGTGGCTAAAGTGTCGGACTGGGAGTCGGGAGATCCGGGTTCTAGTCCCCACTCAGCCATGGAAACCTACTAGGTGACTTTAGGCCAGTCACAGACTCTCAGACCAACCCACTTCACAGGGTTGTTGTGAGGATAAAGTGGAGAGGAGGAGGATTATGTATGCCGCCTTGGGTTCCTCGGAGGAAAAAAGGCAGGATATAAATGCAATAATACATACATACATTCGGTCAACTTCCCTAACCCTTTTCTTACAGAACTATTACACCTTCTATCCTCACAAGGCATGTTCTATTGTAGATGTTAAAAGTTAATACTGCAACAACTGCTGTACATAAAATCTGCTTTGATGCCAGCTGACATCTCAGACATTTCTATCGACCCTCAATGAGGAAGACAAAAGTAAAAATAATTAGAATTTAAGAACACAGGAAGTTGCCTTCTACCAGGTCAGATTATTAGTCTACTTCGCCCGACCAACAGCCAGTGGCTCTTCAGGGTGTTAGGCAGAGGATTTTCTATTGCCTGCTACCTCATTCTTTTTTACTGGAGATGCCATTGAACCTAGCATATGCAAAGCAGCTGCTCGGCCTCTGAGCCAGCATCTCCTCCACATATTTGTAACATGCTGCTTTAGGACCAGTTGAGGACATTTTGATTTGCACTTAAGGTGATTCATGTATTGCTCAATTAATCAGTACTGGGACTCTGTCATTTTCAGTTCATGTAAGGCCGTGCTATCACTTTCTAAAAGGCAAAAAAAAATTATATAAATTATCCATATACCTAATACCATAATTCAACCATGCTACACTATAATGCTACATACCTTTCTCTACGAGTCGACTTTTGCCTATCTTGGACCCTAAAAACAAAGGTGTAGAGCCATCAAGTTCTGTTACTGTCTAAAGAACCTAACAGTGCAACCCAATATGTGTCTATTCAAAAGTGAATCCCACTGAGTTCAGTGGGGCTTACTCATACGATATTTTGAACAGGAGTGCACCTTAATTTTATTTTATATTTACTCACCCAAGGATATGGAGTATTTGGTGCCATCCAAGTTCTAAAATTTACAAATTTCTAAAAGTTAGAAGAATTATAACTTTTCTTACAGGAATATAACTTTGACATGATCCTTTATACTACTTCAGGTTTGTTCATAGCACTTACCAATACAACATATAAAAATATTCCTGTAAGGTTTATGTGTATGAGGACCTCAATATTTAAATACTGTTGCTTTGGGGGCAATATGTTTCACTGGACAGCTCTCTCCCAGAGAATGCGCTGGTTTGCACAACACAACAGCCAACTGTGGGGTTAATTTTCCTGCAGGGATTGTCATGTCGTGCCTGGCACCCACAGGCACCATTTATATATGGTACCTATTGTCCCTCAGCTTGCCATGGCTTGTGCAAATCCAGGCAACAGGGGTTGCTTAAGGGTTAGAGAACCCTTAAAATAATCCAAAACAAGACACAGTGGCCTGTTGTGTCATGCAAATTATGTCAATGAAATACATATTTCATGTGGTAGCTTTTCAGATCAGGTTTTAGACACATCAGCTTTCTTCAGCACTGAGGCAAAACCTTTTCTTTTTAGTCATGTAGTGCCTTAAATATCAGTAAGAGGCACCACCTGCCTAGTGAGTCAGACATAGACCCCAATGGTTCATCATCTTGAGGTAGTCACTATATCCCAGCCTAGCATACTTGAAGAGGGGTTATGATAATAAATGGCGGGGCAGGAGATTATGACTTTCTGAGCTCTTGTGAGAAAGTACAGGATAAAAAGATGCACACACATACACCAATATTTCCTTGAGGAAAGAGCACCATAGACACAGGAAGGCAGAGGGAGAGGATGTACCTCCCATCCCATTAGCTTTTGAAGATGGTTTCCAAAGTTATTATTTTACTATGTATAACGCTGACACAATTGAGTTTCATAACTAATGTTATGCTGATAGATGGCAGCCTCCGAAATCAGAGGCTGCAGACTAACCTAATCCAGGGCGACTGGAACATGGAGATGATCCTTGCCTCTGTGCTCCGGCTGTCCTGCTTTTTTGCTAGATGGGCAATTTTGCCTGTCTAGCCACGGCACTTTGAAGTGTGAGGGAAAGAGGCTGAGGCAAGCATAGGAAGCTGTGTAAGGCAGCTTCTCCAGTCTCTTCTCCCTGTCCAAGACTGCCACCTTTTCCCCATCTCCATGCTCAGGTTTCCAAACACAGAAAGCTAGCCAGCACGGTTCTCTCCATGCCAGCTAAGACGAGAAAAGGATCCAGAAAACCAAACTATCTCATGGCCACCCCCATGCGCTGCCTAAGGGCCACAGGATTGCTCTCTGAGTAACTTTTGGTACTTAATATGCAATTAAATATGTATTTGCTGTATTAAATTTTTTCACTGGATGCTCCTGGATTATTCTTCAACTACTTTCTAGAAAAAATCCAGCTTCTTATATATTTTGATGTAATTGCATATAAATGTTAATCACATTAGAAACAGTTTCAAAATTCTCTTGAGATATTTTTCAACAGAGAAACTATTCTAATTTTGAATCTTTTGCAAGTATATAAATATAATGGTGAATTCCCTAAAAACTGAAGCCCTATTAATAAAAATAGTTAATTAGCACAGGCCAGGGCGAGGAGGGAAAGTCTTAACGCCACAGATATTTGAGATGAATACAGAAACCAGTTAAAAGCAAAATGAGCTTCAAATTTGGGAACCTAGATAATATCTTGTATCTTTGTCTGTCAGCACAAATTAATATCTTATTTCCAGCTCAAAATTTTTTAATTACCCCATCCTTAAGACTGCTTCAGGGAAATATTTACAAAAGTCAACTTGGCAACTGAATCCTTTCCCAAACATAGCCCTGAGAAGCTGTTGTCCTTCCTTTAAGGCAGGGATGAGGAATGTTCAGGTGTCTGTGGGGCATTTCTGTATCCCAGAGTCCCAGCACAGGCTGCAGTTCATGGGGCACCCAGGAAAAAACCCTGAAATCACCAGTTTCCTGTCAAAATTCAGCGGTAAACCACTGGTTGCATTCGGACAATGCAATATTCAACAATGAAGTAAAGATCAACTTGACAGTTTATGTAATCAACTGCGGTGTGGGTTAGGATCAGCGTTGAGTGGACTATGGATCAGTTCAGACGACATGTTAGTCAACAGTGGACTATTTAATCAACCGTTGCTTAAATAATCCACAGTTGACTATTGTGTTGCCTGTTGGGCAAAAACCACAACACGGTTGATTGTTTCCAAAAGATAACCAATGGTTTGCCGAGTTGACTATCTGCAGAAACGTTGGTTATCGAGACATGTGGCGGGTTCCATTGATTATTTCTCCTGCTGACAGAGTCATGAAGCAAGAGCTGCAGAAACCCTGGCCCCTCTAGCCCAGTGAGGCTCCATCGACGGGGGTTATAATCCCATGCCAGCAAGTGCTTGGGGAGGCCCCATTGTGTCGTCTCTTGGTGGAGAAGTGCGATCGTGACCTCCCCACGCACTTACCAGCATGGGCACATGCCGTCCCTGAGTGGGGCGCCACCCATCACAGCACTCCACATGTTCCTAGGGACGTGCACGTCCCTTGCCATCACCACTGCCCCCAATTCATCTGGAGATAGGCTCGAGGAAATAGAAAGAGCCCCTTCTGTCCCCTCGAGCTGATCCCCAAATGGATTGTGGGGAGGGCGAAAGATGCCTCCCGCAGCAAAATGTCCAAACGCAGGAGAAACCCATCCACTGATATCGGGGTGGGGGCATGCAAGGACAAGAGCTGCTGCTGTGACGAGCAGGACAAATTCTTCCGCTTGAGGCCCACGTGTTACCCACCCCTATTTTAAGGCATGCAGTTGTGCACCCCTGTTTTAAGTATTGGAGGCAGATGATGCAAATTTCAAAGTGGACACTGCCTTACACTGAAGTTGAGCTAAGAAACAGCTGGTGGCAAACCCAGTCCCAATCCAACTTTTAGCCAACTGACTTCATGGTGCTCACCATACTAGGTGTTAATTTTCTGCCTATGTATCAAAAGCGAATGCAAGAGAGTAACTGCCACTTAAGAACTACCTCACTTTTAAAACAATACAAAACTGAAAATCAAGTTACAGGTATTGTGTTTAAAAAAATAAACCCAATGTACTTTGAGGGCTATGCAGGTCAATGGGCTCTAAGCCAGTTATTCATATATCCTGTGAAATGGATTAAGCCCGCACAAATGTTGGCTATATTGTCCCCTACATGGAAATTAAGTTGCTCAGCAACTTTAGGACACCAAATGTTTGTAATAGGCAGTTACTGAGCACAAAGATAGAGCTGATAAATTCTACAAAGATGTCTGCTGAGTTGCTTTAGGTCGTTTACTTTTCCCCACACAGTGACTAACTTTCAGTCCAAGCAGTTATTATAACTATGACTGCTGTCAAATCAGCAATCCTTTCCCTACAGGCAGCTGACTTGTTCTTAAGATTGACTAAGAACATTTTAATCACGTAGCATTGTCAGTTTCACTGGTTTCAGGCTGTGTCCCTTCGAACATAAAAACTCTTTAAAAGAAAGCAGCTCATTTAAATTAAATATGTAATCTGAACCTACTTGTAGGGCTTACTTAGCTGATACCAGGGCCTTCAAACAGTCCTTTATATTACCTTTCTTTCTTTCATTCATTCACTCCATTTCAGTCCTGCCAACACAGCCCCAGAGGATCTCTCAGGGCAGCCTTTTCAGTTTTCAACTGTCTGTTATGTGAAAAGGCTCATTCTTACATTTAGAATCTAAACTGCTACAACATTCATTTTTAAGAGTATATCTACTTTGTGATTTTCCATGGCCAGCCTTTTCATTCCGCCTGCTTTACTGCCACATTTGCAACACAGGGAAGGTGGCACCCTCCTCTTCCATCACTTCTTTTTAGCATTTAAACTCTTTTAAAGAGACATAACAGAGTCCTGTAACTATGCAAAATAAATTCTCCATGTGGCTTAATTACTAGCCTAGAACCTGCCTATTACTTTGTATCATCCAAGCTCAGAGATCTACATTTACTGTATGTACAGTGGCTGCCATTTAAGCATGAAATGTTGAACTTGCCCTTTCCAGTTCAGGCACAGGGCAAGCTGTAACTTAGTTACAGCAACTTCTAAAACAGAGTTGAAATAACCTGAGAGAGTTTTACATGGTTTGCACTGCATCTCTTTAAACTAGGGCTGTGCATTGCCTTGGGCTGAATCCCTGGAACCAAGGAAAGGCAGGCCTGCACCAGCCCTAATCAAGAGCAGTACTAGGTCAGCCCGAGGCACCCTTGGGCCAAGGCAGACCAGCACTTAAGCCATGGGAGCGCATCGCACAGATTCAGGGTGGTTCTGGGCCCTTCTCACCTGCCTACCCAGGAAAGCTAGCACAAGTCTGGCCATGAGTCCAGTTGAGTCCATTGGACTCAACGGACACACTTCCCTCTCCTTCCCCATCATCTCACTACCACTGCTGGGACTTAACTGGAAACATCCTCCTTCTGAGAGCCAGGTCACGATTTAAAGTTATTGCAGGGGCTCTCTGTTTTTAGTATATCTATGGCTAAAAACTACGACGGACGTTAAGGGGAAATGGCCTTTATGGCCGCCATAGTTTGCGGCCATAGATATACTAAAAACAAATAGCTTCTGCGATGAATTTAAATTGTGGCCTGGCTCTCAAGTGGAGGACAAGTTTCCAGGTTAAGTCCCAGTGGTGGTGAGGGGTTGGGGGGGGAGTGGTTGAGCGGGGAGTCAGGAGTCCAGTGGCGCCCAGGAACCCACAAGGCCAACGTGCTTTGGGGGGGGGTCTAGGCTTGGCTTTGGTGCCAAGGTGGGCACCCCCTGAAGCACCCAGAGTCAAATCAGGGCCATTTTGGAGGCTCATTTTCATTTGCCATTAGCTGCACGCTTCAATATCTCTCTTTCATCCATTCCTATTTTTCAAGATTTTCTGAATTTCCTTCCCTCTGTTGCATTCTTTCCATCAACTGTTTTTGTTCATGTGTGTACAATTCATGATCATCTGTGCATGTACGCAGTGCATGCTGGACACATCCCACAGCGTTTTTGAATATTCATATGTGACATCTGTATCCAGACACTATAGGTTTATTGTGGGTTAAAAGACCAGTTAACTTAATTATGAATTGGGGGTTGAATATTCAAAATGGCTGCAAAATGCACCTAGCATATGCGGTAGCCAATCGTGAGTTAATTAACCCACGATCTGCTCCCGATCTGTGTGTTCACAGTAAGAACTATCTCATGTGTGAATCAACCCGAACTCTAAGAACTGCTGAAGTCTGCACAATTGGCCAGGATGTTGAGAAATCTCCTTCCTTGGAGATTAAGTCCTAAAAGGAATCTGGAACAGCAGCTGTCTTAAGTCTTGGCAATCCTATCACTGTCCAGTCTGTAAAGAGATAACCCTTAAGGGCACCTTTCCTACTCACTGATGCATATTTATCAAGTGACTTACTTTCTTTTTTTGCACTGGGATTTCCCATCAGCACTAAAATATCTTGAACAGACCTATCTTGGTTTATCACAGATACCCATCACTATCTGCAGGGCAAAAAAAAATCTAGGCAGTAAAAAGTGATGCCAGAGACTTCCAGTCTATTCAGTAATTGCTTCAACTTTTTCTAATCTAGAAGGCCATTCACAGCACAGTTTCTGTTTCAGGTATTAGTAACAGGAGAAGAAGAACAGTAAGAGGAAAGCATAAAGGAGAAAGGTTACAGAGAACGTACTTACTTACATTAGTTGTAAAGACAAAAGAAAAGGAAAAGAGGATAGTGCACATGAAGGAAGAACTGGCACTGCCAAAAAGGACTTCTGAAAGAAATTAGAAGACATCTTAGGTATATATTCCTGACTTGAGAATACAATTAATTTGGACTATTTTAATAGAGAACAAGCCAAAGATTTGACACTCTTCAAGCTGTTCGTAGCTAAAATGCCATTTCCACTTCCGTCAGCTACTTGCCCTGTTCAAGGGAGGCAGCACTAATACTGCTGCATGACCACAGAAGGCATCAATGTGCCATCTGACACAATACGCAGCACCTGAACCACATACCCAAATGAGAGATAGCGCATACTGCTGTAATCGAAGCAGGCAACAGGTTTGCTTTGCTGCTAATCCACTGCTTTACCCCATCGCCAGATATTTCCCGGCTGAATATTTATTCTACCACAACTCTTGTTACTGCTGCTACTACCGCCATCTTATCTTTCACACCGCCTAACCATTACTGAATTAGCGGTGGCCCCATCAAACATCTATTGATCGTTCTGAATTGGACAAGAATAGATTTATTTAGTTTTTCAATCATCATTTCAAATGTTAGGTTTCTATTGGTAGCTTTAAAAGTGTTTTACTTTTCCCTACTGCTGCTGCAGGTAAGGTCTCAAAACAAAGGAGAGAGGGAACAAACAAAAACAGGCTCATTCCCCTACCTGACAGGTTTGTTTTCTGGACCTGTGTCTCGGAAACCCATCTCTTCCAATTTGCAGCGGCGGTACAGTTCGTAGTGGCGCATGTGAGTCTGTTCTCTTAGATCTTCCATATTTGTACAAATCAGCATTTCCCGGAGTTTCACAAAATCACAGTGGTTCTCGTTCTCCACTAATGAAATGAATTAAGATATTACTAGTATACCATTAGCACTTACCATGGGATGCACCCAAAACAGCACTCACACACGGGGAATTGCCTGTCCCTCTTCCCTAATGCAGACCCCAGGCTACCTGAAAAGCCTCTTCAGGCAGGGGTTATAGTGGAAAATGGGGAAATTCAGCATCAGCAACTATTTTCTTGGCTGATTTGTGCCTAATAAGATGTAAGCAATAAATATATAAATATTAATGTAACTATGTGCAGGACCAGATTCTGTCAGCATATAGCTTGGAAATTAATCATTTAGTTTTACATCAGCTAAGCACCTATGGGCGGGTTCGCACATTGCATTAAGCCACTCTGCAAATAAGCCACGGCGAGTTGTTTGATGACATTTCCAACATAAATCTGTTGTTACACTGTTATCTTTTATGATGTATTTTTGGTAGTTCTTGGTTGTTTTAACTTGATCCAGTATAGCTATTTGGAATCCTTCTGTTTCAGGAAATAACACACCCTTTCTAAGCCATCATCATCATCATCATCAACATTTCTATACCGTGCCATAGCTGAAGCTCTCTGGGCGGTTAAAAAAAATATTTCCATATAAACACTAATTAGTCAATTAAAACTCTAACAGTAGATTTAAAAAGTATACCAATGAATCAGGTCAACTCTCATTTACCTTGCACAATGCCCCAAGGATACTGGCGAGCTTTGACGGCTTTGTTTCCAATTTTTACTTCTTCCATGCTCCCCACTACAGCAAATGGCAAATGTCCCTGAGAAACAGAGAATAAATAAAAATTCACTTGCTGGGAATCAAATTAAAATCAATTACAAAATGCAGTGTGTTTAACATAACCAAATTACATAAAAGTCCTTGGCTAACAACAAGGAAGTGTCTCTGTGAAATACATAGTACAGTTGAACTCTCAGCACTCTATGGAATTATGAATTACCATTTAAAAAAAGATGAGGTAAATTTTAAGATAGAATTAATATACTTCCTGGTTTCCTGATGGCAGTCTTTACAACTAGGATAGTGCTATGTCCTGCTCAGAAGAAAGAGTCAATACCCTAGCTTATACCAGGAGAGCAGCAACCCACCCTGACAGCTAGAACTGGCACAGCAGAAAAACTCTCAACCCGTTCATTCCACCTTAACAGGAATGTATAACTGAAACACAATCCTGTCAATCCATCATTTGTTCCCAAACATTTTGGGGGGAGCACTGAGAGGCCAAAAAAATGGCAGAACAAGCTCCTGATATCGGGCATTGCTAGGCACGTAAAAGATTCAGGGACAAGATTCACAACGCAAAATTGTGCATATGCTAATTTGTATCTATATATGTAAATTTAGGATTTACATAAATTTTACAGACGGCAGAGCCAGCCAATTAATTTCTCATCTCACTTCAGATAATATATATTCTTCAATTAACCTGCTCCCCCACCCCAGATAATCCCAAATCACTAATTCTTCAATTACAATTAATTTGCAATTTCTCTGGTTGAGCTTCTATCTTTCTCCTGGAAGAAAACTGTCCCCACCTCATGCAATTAAACTTATTAACAACAATCAAAGTTTTTTCTTCTAAATTTAATTACTGGGGAGGGGGATTTGGGTGAGTGTATTCCAGCATGTGGGGTGGGGAGGGGAAAGTTAGCCTGTACTTGCTCAGCTGCAATCCCGCTTGAAAATTGCCCCCTGCACGGTAAGTGTGCTATGAAAGAAAATTTCCCTTGCCATCAATGGACACTCAGGGCACTTGGGAATAGATTCAGGCTGAAGACCAATGGAAAATGGAGTTTACCTCAGTAAAAATGCTGGAGAAAGCATGAGCACTGCCTTAAATGTCAGATAACAATGCCCCAAATTCAGACAACTGACCTGCTATGGGGGTAGCTACTGAAGAACAGAGTAAGCATTCAAAGTTAATGGGATCTAGAGACCAAAGAGGGGCTCTTGCTAAATATTAGAAAGGAGAACTCCATAAGTGCAGGACCAGTAAAGTACTTACATTCATGGTGGCATTAATTTTAGCAATGCTCTCATCATCTGTGGGAAACTGATATATCTGGACTCCGTTACTGACCAGCTCACTCATGATTTTGATCTTAAACTTCTGTAGTTCAGATTTAGAAATTGTATCTGCTTTGGCTATAACTGGAATAATATTCACCTATAAAAGAAATAAGAAATCTGAACTATTTAATATGTTGACAAAGAAGTGATATATACATACCTGTCAAACCCTGGCATGCAATCTGAATGTTTTAGATGTAAGTCAATGTCACTGAAAAGCCAAACTGCTTTTTAGACTGAGTAGCAAATTGCCTCTTCAGCAACACAAACTACTGCAGTAAAAACCTGAGCAAAAAGCTGCAGGGTTTCCATACATGTGTATAATTCATTTGGACCTTGGTCCATATTAACTAAATTAATACATTCAAAGGAGGCTTTAAAAAATTTGATCAGAAATTGTCTGAAAGCTTTACCTTTAAAGAAAGAGACAACTGGAAAAAATAGCAAGAGACCGTAGTGCTGTCATCAGGATATATATTTTAACTAAAGTATTTTTCTATTTTTTCAAAGGAAAAGGAGATTGTTTTCTGTATAACCCATTTTATATATAATCCCTTACCTAACAAAAATAACTTTCGCAAAGAGTCCCTTGCTAGCAACTGATCCTTATATGTATTCCAACAAACTGGTTATTACTATTGCTTCATTCTACAAGAGCCAATTCCTTTGCCTTCCTCATTTACAAGCCAAACAGATTTGAATACAACCTCCACTGTGAGCTGACAATATTTCTTCTAAAGAAACATTGGCAATCATAACCAAATGAAAATCTTTGATATGTGGATGAATAATGCAGAAAAGTAGCTTTCCTGTCTGTCTACATCCGGTTATTGGAGTATAATGTTGCTTTTGTACTCTATCAACAATTGTAATGTTTCCCCCCTGACTCAGCTACAAGCTCAAAAAACAAATCTGTCCTTCACACCAAATGCCTTTAAACCTGACTTTCCAGCTAATTCATGACACCTTATCCTCTGCCCTAAGAGCTTCTCTACTTGTGCTCAGTGAGCAATGCCAAGAGGAAGAGTTATGAAGATGACTGAAAAGGATGGGAGGAATTGTAGGGCATGGCTAGAAGTGAAGATGTGCTGAAGGAGAGAGCGGAAGATTGAAAAGGGACAAATCCACAAATCCAGACCTTTGCTTGACTATGACCTGTCATACTAATCATAATAATAGTATGTGATTATAACTAATAATAACTAATGTATGTGATTGGTTACAAATGCTGAGTAAGGGGTTTTTGTATCATTTTTCAGCGTCCTACTGACGAAGAACTATTGAAACAGAACTTGTAACCGGACTACTGTTTATTATATTTGACGCTTTATTACATTAGACACTTTATGAAATTATTTATTAGACGCATATTTATGAGATCATCGATTCTTGTCATGAATGTTTAATGGATGCCAACTTATTGCAGGCTTCATTATGAATGTGTGATGAACATCTTGTAAATGTTTTCTATATGCCTGTCTTTGTACATTTGTGATATCTTTTGAATTATTCGTCTATAAAACTTTCTTAGTACCTTTGTGGTTGAGTGTTATCACTCATATTGTACTATATACTATTATTATTATTATTATTATTATTATTATTATTATTTATTTATATAGCACCATCAGTGTACATGGTGCTGTACAGAGTAAAACAGTAAATAGCAAGACCCTGCCGCATAGGCTTACAATCTAAGGCTTTTTGCTTTATTCACTGCGGTTAAACAATGAACATTCTGCTAGCAATTCAGACAAACAAATTTTTACAATATCAAAACATGATCAGCAATGGCCAAATTATATGTTTATAAAACAAGCAACTGTTTTAAGATCAATTTACTTTTTTACATTATTTGTTGATGAAAGAAACTTGAATTTTTGGAAGGATAGAATTTTCTGAAGCCCAAATGGAAGCCTATCTCAAAAGGAAGATTTATGTGTTTTCTAGGTCATTAACAAGTCCACAGGGTTAATTAAATAAATAAAGATTACTCTAACATGTTCTCTATCGTTTTGCTGCCAGCTATTTGCAAATGCTGATTAGAACTGCCACCTAAAATTGCCAAGAGCCAGCCTGTTAGTGTTTAAGTAGGGGAGATTTGGCTTTAAAGCTTCACTCAGCAATAGAGCAAACTGAGTGACCTTGGGCCAGTCACTATTACTCAGGCTAACCAATTATATAGGGTTGCTGCGAGGATAAAAGCTGGGGGGTGAGGGTGGACCCTGTTCCCCACTCTGAACTACATGGATGAAGGGTGGGATAAAAGCCTAATAAAATAAATAAAAGCAGAAAAAGAAAGGTTACAAGGATTGTTTCATAAATAAGATTGTGTAAAGCAGATAATGTGAATATGTACCCTAAGGCAGGGCGTGGTTTGAAGGTACATGGTACAGCCACCTTGCTGAAACTAAGCAGGTCTGGATCTGATCAGAGCCTAGATTGGAAACCACCAAGGTGCCCTACTTGAGTCACGCAATGGAAAAAAGGCAGGATATAAATGTACCAAATAATATAAACAAAACAACTTAGTAATCTTTGCAAGGAGTGTTTGCTCAATATAACCACTGCTGGCGGCTACTGGTTAGATCCCGGTAGAATCATAGATTTATACAGTCAGATGGGACGACAATGAACACCACCTGCCCTATTTAACTGCAAACATACAGACCTAATTCTCACTAACCTGTATCTGGCCTAAAGCACTTCAGACTGCAAGGAAAGGCTTAAATGTTGGAATATACCCTTCTCACATATGGGGGGAAACTGTTGTGAGAAGCATTCATTTAATCATGTGGGGGCCCATCTGCAATCTAGTGATACAGTCCAGATACAGGTTTAGTACCTTACTTAAATCCAGACCATACAGAACATTCAGAAGAACAGGGAAGAGCCACAGCACCTGCTTTGCATGGAGAAGGTCCCAGACTCAATTTCCAGCATCTCCAGGTAGGGCTAGGAAAGAATCCTGCCTGAAAGCCTAGAGCTGCTGGTCGAGAATACCAATAGCCTAACTTAGGGTAAAGCAGCTCGCTATGTTCTTAAGTCGAATCCAATCAGGACTAAAGTGATGATTGGTTAATGAATAAGGGGTTAACATTGCTCAAATTGCTGCCCTAGAGTTTTAATTAACTTACCTATATTTAGTTCAGCTATTTATGATGATAAATTGCAGCTCTAGAAAATCCGCTGCTTTAAATAGAACTGACTGAAGCATTATGATTTATTATTTAAACATGTGCAGAAAACTGTGTCCTTAATTTTAAAATTAATTTTTCACTCCCTCTGAGGAGTACTTGCTTTAGTTAATAGTATTTGGTCTTAGAAGTATGATGAGTAGTTACTTTAATTAGGATGGAACATCTTGCACAATAAAATTGCAGCAGAAAGAACTGCTGAAGTAGATGCTAAACGGACTAAGAAAAAGACTGGCCTAAAAAAGCAATATTTACTTAGATCTACATCAATTCAATAAAAGTTTGAAGTAGCCACAGTTCAACAGAACCCCTGAAAATTATTTATTACAGTTTAGACTGCCTCATGTTTCAAATTAAAAACCTGATAAATTGAAATAGATAGCACAGAGTAAAATCAGCAGCACAGAATAAAATAGTGTAGTACATTAAAAAAAGCCAAAATTAAAGTCTGTGACCTGACTTCACAGAACTTTGCTCACAAAAAAGGCACATCCATCGAATTAGTAAGGCAAGGTTGTAGCTATTAAAATAGAAGTTATATATGTGCTTTGATTTGTAGAATTAAAGGTTTATTAAGTGGCCCACCAAAAAACCCCAACAATTTAAGTGGCCAGCAGAAAAAAAATGTTTGAGAACGACTGCAATAATGCATCCTTAGATTGCAAGACTTCATGACCTTAGAAATATGTAAACTGGGAAGTGTGAAAAACTGTTCTAACAAATATTGTGTGATATTAATTCTAATTGCAATTAAACAGCACAACATTATGCAGTTTGCTCATAAGAGAGTACCACTGAGTTCAACATGGCTTATTTCCAGGAGTTGAAGTGGGTATAGGATTGCAGCCCAAATCTATTTTAATTTCATCTGCCTTTAGAGGCAGATGAACGCTACACTTTTGGTAAGTCTAGAGTTATTGTTTTCTTTTGAACACGTGACTACTCTGAAATAAGACAAAATTATACGAGTTAACAGTTAAACAATTACAGCAAGGGTCCAAATTTAAAATAGCCAGAAAATAAACTTCAATACGTGACACTGGTCATGGTTATGCAGCTTGCTGGTACCAACTGGTCCCATTTCCATTTCTTTCCCACGTCCCCACTGTCTTGCTGAATATGAAGTGCAATTGTATGAAGCTATAAAACTAGCTGGACAGTGAAAATGCTGAATGGTTGCCTTTGTTTTTCAGTACAGTTCTTCTCTACAACATCTTGGTATGGGATGAGATCAGCACACTAGCACTTTTAGAGGGAGCTCATATTAAAATACTTTTTTTATTTTTACATTCTTACTTGACTGATTCTTAGATGTGATTTTCAGATTATATAAATGTCAGAGTCTATAATGAAGAATTAATATGACCTGAATATGGGTTTTTAGAAGCAGTCATAACAAGAAGTTTAAAAGTATGCCCTCATTTACGGTCAGCCAGTACTGATACAGAGTAGATTCAACGGAATAACAACTTTCTTTGAGCAAGTGTTACTTAACCATATCAAAAAGATGGCACTTGCAGTTAAATATATATTTACTATATTTTAGAATTTCTATCTACTTCTTTCTGCTAGTTTACAGACTTCTGATTTATTTATTTTATTGTAATTTTATTAATGTATCTTTATTTTACTCGTAAGCCACCTTGAAAAGATTTGTATCTCGAAAGGTGGGATATCAATAGCTGAAATAAATAACCCAGATGCACCGTTTCAATTGCAACACCATCTACTTTGCTATCATCACAAAATTTCATTTATCCCAACTGTCAACTCTAGTGGTTGAATAAAGTGTTTCCAACAGCCCGTTTCTCTTTGCATCCTTCTGCAATTTTGTCATTTCCTATGCAACATATGAGCTATCCAGCATATTCCTAAGTGGGAGCTGCAGCTGGGAGTTGGCTGAGCTTCAGAGGATCTCATCTGCCATTACTTCTGCAAATCAAACTAAACCTGCCTTTCCTGCTTACCAGGTGTAAAAAAAGGCAGGGCAGTCTGAGACAATAGGATGGAGCTGGGTTGACCATATTGCTAAAAACAGAACAGTCGCCCAACTTTTCTCCCCCAAAAGTTAGAAGCTCACCCTACTTCCTCAAGAGTAAACACAGAATGCCAAATTATTAATGCTCAACAGTTTAGGGGAGCAACACCAGGTTTCTAGCCATGCTGAAAAGGGAAGGGAGCACATGTGACAGATGTCTCAATTCCCTTGCTACAGCATTGTGAAGCACATTAGGCACTATTATTCCTTTCCTTGTTCCATGGCAAAATGATGCTATTCTGAGTTTTGTTCAAAGAAACAGACTCCTTAAAAACGGTAAATGACCAACTATGTTCAAATAAACTTTCAACAAGGGAAAGCTTACTCAACTTCACATCAACCCTATGTAATGTTTCTTTTTACTGAAACTCCTTTTTTCAGCCTTAATGCTAATCTAAGAGAAGATTTGATTGCACTGTTATAACGTCGTGCTGAATATACTTTCATAAACCTACTATATTTAAAAGGACCTGGGCAGAGCAATCCTATGTTCCCTGGGACAGTGTCCCAGGGAGCATAGGAAATTGCAGATTTCACTTCTCAAGGCCATAAACACTGCTATGACCCCAGGAGAGGAAATCTGAACAGGGAAGTTCTCTATCCGTTGTGGCAAGCTCTGAAGCTGAAGATCCACCAAAACCAAAGGCTTTTCAAGCTCCATCAACACAATTCCATTAGATGGGCTCAGGCCTGTCTACTGGGGAACAGTGTAAAGGAGGTGAAGTGAAAATCATCTCAGTTGCTCCTCCCACCCTGCTGGCATTAGTCCAGCAAGGCATAGGAGTCTCAAAAACCTTCCAAGATCATCTAACAGGCAACAATCCACTAGAGGCATGCTTCTACACCTAAGGGTGTAGCGGGTGGGAGGGAGGAGGATTGAGGACTTACCTGCTTCCGCGATCCTCCCCCAGCGTCTTGAAGGCTGCACGACATCCCAGAGGAAAGACATTGCAGCTGCCATTTTTTTCTTCAGGAAGAGGAGTGCACTTGCACTCCTCCACAAAAGTAAGTTTAAAAAAACCCTGAACCTGCTCCCCACTCCCACCCCCGATGGGTACGGACTGCCCCTGCACAGCTCCGTGCCCATTTTAAGAGCCCTGCTACTTGTAGGGAGGAAGGGACAACCTGGGATCAGAAGCCACACAGCCTGTGCTCCTTAGGATGGTCCTGGGACTGCAGGAAACCCAAGTTTTCTGCAGTTCCCGACATCCTGGGGAAAGTCCCTGGTTGCCCCCGGGATCCCCTGTGTGTCATTTGCAAGGGAGCAGCTCTAAGAAAGGATTTGACTATTTCTGATAAAGTTAGTTTTAAAATCTTACCTTGCTATCCAGATTTTTCATGGTTAATAAATCAAGGGTTTTAAGGGAATGCCCTGTGGGTGAAATAAAGTACAGGCACACATGGATGCGAGTGTCATGGTAATTATATAAAGAGCGTTTAATTTTCAGCTCTTCCTGGAGGTAGGCCTCAAATTGTGCATCAATGTAATCCACTACTGGTTGATAGCTGGAAAGAAAGTGGGAAAGAGTTTGTATTAGAAGACAGGAGTTTAATTTCACACTAATATACTGGTACACACAAAATGTCAGCAGGCATTAACAACAATGACATTAACTTAACCCTACTTTTGCAAATATCTTCTCTATATTAGATGCTCAGAATATTGTAAAGTCCAATAGCTGCCCTCTTCATTAGAATATCATCATCATAAGAGAAACAGAAACAGGAGTGCATCACACATTTTGGCTGGCCTTGGTAGCCAATCCAAATTTGGTGTTACCACAGTCATGTCCCAGAAACACCTAGCCCCATTATTGTGGTAATACCAAATTTGGCTTGGCAGCACAAAGTCAGTAATAATTTGTATCTCCCTTCCAAGCTAAGGAGAAGGGCAATGGAACATCCAAGTCACATGGTCCTTTAGAGTTGCCCTCCAAAATGTACAAGAAATGTAAGCTGCCACCTCCTCCTCAGCACTAAGCAGTGGTCAATGTGTGATTTGTTGCTGTGCTCAATCAACACATCCCTGCCTCTTTCAGGAGCAGCTGACTGGGGCGGGGCGGGGCAGGGGAGTATGGTGTGCATGGAGAGGTGTTTGGAGGAAGTGGAGGTAGCAGAAGAGAGCAAGAAGTCTTTCATAAATTTATTTGTTTTATTGTCCCCCATGCTGGTTGGCCTTTCCCCTCCCTGTTTGTTTGTTACTGTGATTTTAGAATGAAAACCATATGGCAGGGTGTTTTGTATTCTGTTTTATTTTGTTCTGTACAGCACCATCAAAATTGATGGCGCTATATAAATATTAATAATAATGCCGTGCTTCAGAGAGCAACTTCAAACCACAGCGCCACATAAAATGATTCCCCACCTTCCTCTGGCTTAATAGCTAGGAAGGGACTCCATTGCTTCCTTCCCCTCCATTTGTCCATCCCACTCTGTGGGTGCTGTCACACACACTTCTTCTCATCCCACCCTTAATAGTGAGAAGCAAGCTTCTGTTTCCACCTGCACCCTCTCCAATCCATCAGCACCAGGCAATGCTCAGTGCACAAGCTGCCACCACACCCCATCGTGCGCACACGAAGCCCGTTCTAATCAATTTGGAATGGAAAGGGTGGGGATGCAATGGAAGAGTACAGTGGCAGTCTGCACGCCAACCAATGCTTGGCATTGAGAAATGCTGGGAAGTGGTGGGGAGGATGCTCAGCACCAGCTGGTGCTGGGAATTGTTTATAAAGAAAAGGGGAGGAAGCAGTAAAAGCATGCAGAGGCAGGAGTGTATGTGACTTGTCACGTTCACCAGAGGTGAAAGGGACCCTTGCAATGTTTAGAGGATTTGTGAATGGCTGACAATCTAACAGAAATTAAATGTTTTCAAGCAGCCTTGGCCATGACTGTTCCAATGGCACTTTAGTTCTACACATTCCAGTAACCCAGAATCCGAAGATCTGTTCATTTGCGAGTCTAAAGGGACTTTGTTTTCCTTTGAACAGCTGCTCCCCTATGGCAGATGGCATGCTGTTTTCACCTACTCAGTGAAAAAAAACATCAGAAATTGCACTGGAAACATGCAAGCCTTTAGGTAAGCATAAAGTAGCTTTTTGGAGCCTGATGAGCATTTCTAGGTTTGGGGCTTCCGGTTTTTTGTTGTTGTTTTAAACATACACACACATACGGTCAATACAATAGTAGGTTTTCTTCCATGACTTCAAGAAAAAGTTGCCTGGCTTAACGTATATATAAAAGGACAGACTTTCCAACAAGAGTAAAAAGTTTGAAAAAAATTACCTGTAGATTCTTTAAATGTTATGTTAAATAAATGACATCAGTAACTATACCAATATTACTATATGTAAATATCAAAGCTTAGAAGGCATGTCACTGGGCAAATTATCTGAATTAAGAGATACTAACCTATCATCTTTGTTTATCTGGTCACCAAATCCAACAGTATTTACAATCGTCAGCTTCAACTGAACATTGCTTTCCTGGAGTTCATATGTGTCAGCTTTCAGTCTTACATTCGGCTGAAAGTGTGTTGACATACGGTCATCAAAACTGGTATTAAATAAGCTATCAATCAAAGTTGACTTTCCAATTCCCGTCTCCCCTAAAATTAAAGAAAAGTGAAAAAGTACATTTATATCACAAATTTGAGACACACAAATCTCACTGCAACATAGAAGAGGTTAACTGGACGTATCCCATTTGAAAATAATATAAAATGACATTTGCTGTAACTTCTTAAACGTCGTTGTCAGAAAAAAACATGAACTCTTTTGGTAATCCTTTATAGCAGTAATCATTATGGCCTGCCGGAGGAGACTCGTCAACTTGACAGCATTCAAGACAGCTATCAAGACTGATCTCTTCCGGCAGGCCTATCCAGTGGAATTTTTAGGATGTATTTAGAATGTTTTTAGGATGTTTTAACAATGCATATTATGTTTTAATTCAGTTTTATGTATTTTATACTTACTGTTGTTCCCCTCCTCGATCAAAATGGAGAGGCGGGTAAGAAAATAATAATAATAATAATAATGAAATTTCCACAAAGAACTCACACAGCACTACACCCAATTTTCTCCAACTCCCCTGGTCCATTACCCAAGTAGTCTCCCCCTCCTCCTGCGCACTCCTACAAATTTATATTCTTTTCTACCTCTCCGAATCTTTCAATTTCACCTCAATTTTCCTCTATTCACTCTATAGGAATAGTATCTAGGCTGTAGCGATTCATGGAAAGTCCCTTAGCTTCCTTGTGAGTAAATCCTCTAGCGTGGAAAGCACGGAACTGGAGCAAAGTAACTCCACTCAGCCTAGAGTGTTTTCTTCCTTCCATATACTCCTTGGAAACAGCCTATCATGAACATATGGTTCCACTGGATATTTCTTGTTCCATGACTATTAGGGGATGGGATGAAGCTTGGATCTGCATCGGTCTGAAGCAAAGTACTAATGTTGTAGTGCTGGAAAGTCTTAAGTTTTACAGGATATTTCCTCTAGCATGCTACTTTTCTGCAGGTTCTTGGAGGAAACCTTAAACCTCATTCAACTGTTTTCAGCCCCAGTCAAGCATTTCATCTGTTTATCTGAACTTGCACTATGGTAACAGGATATAGATTTATGGCCAAATTCTTATTAGTATACTTTCTCAAACAGTGCATCAAGGGTTAGTGGCACACCCAGAACTGCTTCAGATCAACTCTTAAATAAAAAAAAAGAAATAATATTTTGCATATATTTCTCAAACTTTGCATATATTTCTCAAACTTCTTTTAGGTATGACAAGTATTTCATCAAAACAGGAAGCTTTGAGGAAAAGAACAGCATTTACATTCATTAAATACAACAATAGTGAAGTAGATTGTTAAATACTGGACATGAATCTATGTGTAATTACTGCCAACCATATAAGAGCATTAGCCCATTAAGAGATCACCAAAGGTTTTATAAAGCATAAAAGGTGAAAATAATTAGGGACCTAATGGAAAATGCAGGATTAAGCCATGTTCTATCGCATAACCATCTTGCAGGCAATATCCACTAGATAATAGTAACAATTCTGTTACCTTCACCATCACTTTTCAACAACAGAGAGATTTAGAACAAATAACTTATACTGCAGACAGGATATCACTTACCAATACAGAGAATATTGAAGCAGAACCCCTGATGGATAGACTTGTTAACCAACTGATCAGGTAAACTATCAAAACCAACATGACCAGATAAGGGTAAAGGTCGACAATTCTGCTGTAGAAAGAGAAGAATGTAAACTGGAATACAAGGTTGCAGCACAGTTCCTACATGACTAGCGGAGAATCACTGCCAAGTTTAAGCAAGAGAACACCAAATATTTTGACAGCTTGCATAATGTGTCATTTGTTTTAAGTTTTCCCATCCAAATAAAAATCACTGTGGGTAGATAGTGTTCAAACAGGGTTAAAAAAATCCAATGTATCTGCTGACAAATATAAGGCCACACAAGCGTTACGGTTATGCGCCTTTATGATGTCCAGGCTTCTTATTGAAGTGAGGTGGTTCTCAACGTACTGAGATCTCGGGTTGATCACCTGAAAGCAGCACAACCCACCTTGGCCCAGTAATGTTAGAACTGTTTAGACAGGCTCGTTAGACTGCACCTTCTGCCCTTCTTCCATCAAAGTTCTTCCTCTTACTGCTTTTTTATTCTATCTACCAGCTTCCCCCATTAGCATGAATCCTTTTTGTGTTTCCATTCCTTCAAGAGCTTCCTATCCCCTCAGTCCTTTTACACCTGCCCTTCTCCCTTTTCTTATCTTGCACACACTGATTTGGGTTTTCTGGGAAATTTTGAATTGGAAAATTTCCAGTGCAAAGTAGGTAAATTTGCATCGGTTCATTGCATAGGAAAATTTCAGAATTTTATCATCCAAACTGAATAATGGATGTATTCTTAGATAACCCCACTTTTTCAGCAATTTAATATCTACCTTGCTTTGCAAAATTACTGCAGTTCACACAGAGCATGGCCTGACCAGGTTTCTATCACTCCATACACTTATGTATTATCCATAGTGGTAACAACGTCCAGAGGGGTGGCATGTTTGAAGAGTCTTGTGGAACCTTAAAGAGTTAAAATGTATTAGGATTCTAGCTTCCATAGACTCTAGCTTATGCCATAATAAATGTGAAAGTCCTTAGAGTGCCACAAGACTCTTTGCTTCTTCTGTTCTAGAATGGTAATATAAAGAGAATAAAAATGTAAAATCAATTAATTCTTTACTCACTCTCTTTGCATCTTGATTATCTACTGGTGCATTAGATGGTGCTCTCATTACGATATCAGGTTGATAGCGCTGGAAAAAAGTAAACGAAAGCATTTAAAAAATTTGTGGTGTGCTAAGAACTTCACTATAGAAATATATCTACAAAAAAGAATGTGCATCACTGATATCTCAAAAGCTGACGACCAAAGTTGAGATAGAGTAAGCTGGCATTTTACTTTAAGCAAGAGGTGACCTCAAGAGTTAGACTATGACTTTTTATCTGGAAGATGACACTACAGCTGTTTTAATGATACAGGACAGGCTCTTTTACTTAAACCTCCCAGCAGTTAACCCCTCTAAAAACCAGCATCTCCTCCTATTCAAAAAGCCATCTAATAGTGAAGACCTATACAAGTCTACTCACTAGGTTAAGCTCACTAGGTTCACAGTACAATCCTAAACATGTCTACTAAGGGGTAAGACCCACTGTGTTCAATGGCAGTAGATGTGTAAAGGATTTCAGTCTCAACGAAACCCACTTCTAGGTAAGGGTGCACAGGATTGCAGCCTACAGGTCATTTTCGCACATGCTGTAGAAGTTTGGGCTGTTTCTCCCTCCCCCTTAAACAGGATGGCATGGAGAATTCTGAATGTGAACGAAGCTTACATGGAGACAAACCATTGTGACTACACTTTTAGGAACCGCCATTTCATTTATTTATTTATTGCATTTTTATACCGCCCAATAGCTGAAGCTCCCTGGGCGGCCATGATGCTGGAAATGACTGTTCTGTTTTCCACATAGCCCAGTTCACACAGAAACTTCTCCACGCAATCCTTTGCACAGCAAGTGAAAGGATGGGGGGCAGGGGGAGTGAGAGAGAGGCTGTTTGCACAACACAACAGGCCCTAAGTAGCAACAGAGGGAGGCCCTTACAATAAACAGTTATTCCTCAGGGCAGGGGTGCAGCACTTTTTTCCTGTAAGAGGTACATTGCCTCAGGAGTAATCTGTCTGAGGGAGGAGGGAGCGCACTTGCTGGCAGCAGTATAGCCCCAAACCAGACCTGTGCAGGGCCAGACACTCTCTCTTTTTGCCACCCTGCTGGGCTTGGGACAGATGACTCTTTCCAGAGGTCTGAACTGACTGCTTGCAGAGAGCTTCTGGAATTAAATTGCTCACTCCTGCCCTAAGGGTTAGAAATAAGGCAAAGGTTTGTCTTATTAAAACTGGTTTGGAGAGATTAGAAAACCCAAAACAGTGAGGTTGTCCTGTGTAGCTGACCACTTAAGAGCAGTGCCACCAACATTTTCAATAACAAGCCCACCTTGCTCTCCAAAGGTTACCTCATAATGTAACCAAATATGAATTCCAGACATTAGGACATTTTGCATGTCAACTAATACAAATGCAGTTAAAGCAACCATTTTGCTTTCCTACTTTAGAGGTGTGAGAAGAGAGATTGGCTCTGGTGTTGTGAGGGATGATGAATCTTTAATGGTATTTGTCGAAAGATAAGACTTTTATTTTAAAAAAAAAACCCTCAAAAAGCTCAACGTTTCGGATACCAGGATCCTTCGTCAGGAGCAAAGGTTGACACTTTTTCTATGGAGCATCCTCGTCAAAAGCTGTCTCTCTTCTCACATTGCCTACTTTAGAGAAATACTGCTGGCCCTGGGAAAATTTCCTCTATTCAAACCCATTTTTAAAAACAAAATATATTTTTTAAAAAATCTTAGCCCTATAGAGCTAAGTTTGACAAGGGTAATTCATTCTGCTAGAACGAGGATGGAACTGAAGTAAACATCTCTAAAAAACAGGATATCATGACATGGCTAATTGTCTCCATGCAACCATCCTTCACTTCACAACAATGCTGCAACACTCATATCAAAAGTACCAAGGAGTTTATTTCCCTGTGTCCTTGAACTTCTGCCAAAGAGGATACTTGAAGATGCAAGTTTTAATCGGGAAACTAAGTGACTCAAGTGTCGGCAAGAGATACTGAAATCACTGAAGACTTTTGCAAGACTGAACATCTAAATATCCTTGCAACAAATAATTCACAATTATTTTTCTGCCTTTGGTATTATGAAGGATATATTAGAAGATCATTTATTATAGTCTTCTAAGCAAAATTAAAAAAAAAAACTACCTGACCATCAACCACAGATGGCATTATCCTCACACAGCACATTCCACAGCTATAATAAACACTTGTAGAAGACATGCACACACACAAACATAAATTTGCTATGGACAACAGTAACTAAGGATAATTCTTCTATCATATATTTCATCTAATGGGCAAAAGTGAATTCATACTAATGTATCTGTTATACCTAAACACTGTAGTTTAAGTACACTCAAACAGTATTCTACTGGCACAATAAAAAGATACTCAAACTACATTACTAAACAAATATTTGAGACTAAATATGGAAGGATAAGATGCTAGAACTTCTGGCATTGTTTAATTTACTCCAGGCTGTCCTTTCAAACTGGCACCAGTTAGTCATCTCATGGGTGGAGCTGCGACACAAAGCCAGTTCAACTGAATCAGATCCAAATCCATGCAAAGAACAATGTAATATATATTCCGAATGCTGCTAGAACTCCAAATATAAAAACGCCTTCTTTGTTTTTGTGCTCTTGCAATTTACTAAATGATCCCAGGTTGGTTTTTCTACCCCAAAACAATGCCCAGTTCAGACAGCATAGATTTTACAAATAATACGCTTCACAGAACTCTTGTCATGTAATAGATATACACATACATGCATTCACACTTTCATTCTCTCTCTCTCAACACACATATCAGCTTTCCCCAACCTGGTGCCCTCCAGATATGTTGGATTACAACTTTCAGAATTCCTGCTGAGCAGTGGCCATCTTGTCCAGGGCTGATGGGAACTGAAATCCAAAACATCTCTCTCTCTCTCTCTGTGTGTGTATGTATGTATAATGTAGTGAACTTGAAACTATGATCCAGATCCCACTGAAGTAAATTAACATTCCACTTCATATATAATAGTATTGTTCATTATTTCATAAGAGACATTCACACAAGAGACTAATAAAAAACAGGAACTTCTCATTTCATACACTGGCCAAACTTACATACTTCAGTTTCATTGAAGTTGTAATAATCAGACCTAACAACTTGTTGCTGCAAGCAAAAGCAGGTGCAAGATTTCGTGTCCCTTCACCCCTCGTTTGCACGCAAGAAGATATGAGAAGGTTCACATTGTGGTTTGCAAGAAAATACAGTTTGGTGTTTTGTACAAATTATGGTGTGGACAAAATCAGAGTTTGCTGTATTTAATGATATTTTATTGCATTAAAAAAAACCACACACACACCGATAAAACAAACAAAATGAAGACAACAATTTTTGAAAACACTACGAAGTAGAAGACAGATATTATACCCAACCTGAATGTTCATGCAATTAACAATCATATAAAATTCATATAGTGATCAAGTTCTTCCAAAAAGAGTCGCACTGACTTGAGAAATAATGTACAAAGTAACTATTGTTTATATATGTAAGAAATGAGTCGAGTGCAGTTTTTTGTCCCTCAGATACTTGAACATATTCAGTTCATCAAGGCTAAATCCCATACCCTTGCATACCACTGAACAAGCACAAGTGTATTATTATTTTTAAACTTATCAGTAATTTCTAAACTTCCCAGCAGTTTCTAAACATGTGGCCAACAACAACAAATCCTTATGAGGTAAGTCACTAAGACCCCATTAAAAGTTCGAAGCAAGGAATTTTTTTAGTTTAGAATTAACTCATAACGTAATTTACCTATTTCAGAATAAACCTCTGTCCAAAACCATTTTACAATATTAAATATACACTTATAGGATTGTGCTGTAATCTTCCTGTACAGAACTGAACACACTGTAGCTGAAAGATATAAAACAGGAGTATGCAAGGACTCAGTAGCCCCAGTGATACAGGATGGCATTTCCTGATTTGATTCAGACCCCGATTCCGAAAACAGCCCAATTCAACTTGGGCCAGATCTTCACCAAGCAGGATATAACACTTTGAAAGCGGTTTGGACACTGTATATGGAGTGTGTCCTGGGCCCCAACAGTTGTCAATAGCGTGATAAACAGTTTTAAAGCAGTAGTGTAGATCCTGCCTTGGACTGATTTGAAGGTTGCCCAATTCAACTTAGGGAGAAATCCAAAGCTTTGCATCTGCTATTGACTATCACTGGAAACAAGCAAACAGCTTTAACTTTTTTGATTTTTGACAGAATTGCATTATACTTTGCAAGCATAGTAGGGGATGAAGCTAGCCGAATTGCACACAGATAGGGATATTCGTTTTTGTACCTTTACGGTTTGGCATCTTTCAAAAGAGGATTTGCTTTTTTTGTGGAAAATTTGCCATGCTCGTCGTTGTCCGACTGTTTCAATATTACAGCCACTTTGATTGAGTATCATTTTTGGTAGAAAGACAGGAAACAAATAAATGTTAGTGCTATATAGAATAGACCCAATGAAATTAATGGGACCTAAATTAGGTTAACATTGGATACAACCTAGTGTTAAATCGTACTTTGTGCAACCATAGAACCCTACATGCTTGTAAAGCTCTCCCTCCTCCCATATTTTTTTTTCAGGTAGAAAAGAGGTGTCTTTCTTGCTCTTTGTTTCAGAGTGAGAAGCCTAGTTCATCACTGGGCTTTCTGTTAAGCAGTAGGAGGTGAGGCAGCAAAGGTGGCAAGACCAGTTCTTTCTCCCCCACCTCCCCTCTCTGACTGCCTGGAGCTTCGGCATGGACCCCTATTATACACTGAAGCAACTGCCAGAACTTACCTTTAGCAGGAAAGTGGTGCCCTGCCCTCCTTTGCAGGTAGCCAGGGAGAAAATGCTGGGAGAATTTGACTAAGGTTGTGGGGACTCAGTAGAACTTCACATACCTGCTTGGGGAGTTGGTGTCAGCAGCAGCCATCCAATGAGCAGGCAGCAGCGTTTGCAGGCATCTCCTAGTTAGTGCTGCTTCTCAAGCCATTCTTGGAAGCCCAGAGCTTCCAAGCGTCTGCTGCTGCCGCCACAGACACAAAATACAGAGAAAACACAGGAGCGACCTCTGATATGCTCCTTCTATATCCTGCCCAAAAGCACTATGATTGGAAGTAAAAAGGAGAGGACTGGTAAAGCTAGTCCCTGGTCAAAAGCTGGAGCTTTCAGTCACAAAGCTACAACCCCTCCTCTCCCACTTCCACCATAGTGTTTTCCTGAAGTGAGGAATTTGGGGGGAATGTACAATGTCTTTGTGTCTTTCTGAATCTCCAAGTCAACAACAAAGTTTCCAGAGGGTTCACATTTGATTTGGTCTGCTTCAGAGGATCTCCTGCTTCCATTTGGACATCTCCTGAATTGGCCTGATTTGGTAGTGGATTCAGGATACATCTGAACCTGCTGCACACCCTAGTACTTAGGAGTCCAACTTTGTCATTTTACAGAAATCAGTCCCCCCACCTTTACATATAACATGTTTGAAAGGTGATCATTATTCACCCTTAAGAGATTTAAGTGTAAACTTTAAATTATTTTTTCATTAAGCTGATATTTCCTATTAACTGTGTTTTTTAAACAAATACATTAATTATTTATTTAGAATATTTATATACTGCTCCCCATTGAAAAAATATAATTGATGTTTTTTTAAAAAAAATGGAAAACAACCATTCTTTAAAGATAACTGGTTTTATCTACTGTTATTATTATTATTATTATTTATTTATTTATTTATATAGCACCATCAATGTACATGGTGCTGTACAGATTACACAGTAAATAGCAAGACCCTGCCGCATAGGCTTACAATCTAATAAAGTTGTAGTAAACGATAAGGAGGGAAAGAGAATGCAAACAGGCACAGGGAAGTGTAAACAGGCACCGGGTAGGGTGAGGCTAACAGTATAGAGTCAGAACAAACTCAACATTTAAAAGCTATAGGGAAAAGAAAAGTTTTTAGCTGAGTTTTAAAAGCTGTGATTGAGTTTGTAGTTCTCAAGTGTTCTGGAAGAGCGTTCCAGGCGTAAGGGGCAGCAGAAGAAAAAGGACGAAGCCAAGAAAGGGAAGTGGAGGTCCTTGGGCAGGCGAGAAACATGGCATCAGAGGAGCGGAGAGCACTGTGTTCTCAAGTAGGTATGCACAGAATTGCAGTCTGCTCCTGTGTATACTTATTCAAAAATAAGTTCAACAAAGTTTAGTGGAACTCATTCCATGAAAGGATGGTCAGCCTTAAAAGTACACATTTGAGCACAAGACAATGCTGAAATAAGCCTATACCAAACATCACTGCTACTTTCTCTACATTACTTCATGACTTCAATTGCTCATGAACATGCTCTCATTTCATTATGGATTCTCTCTATACTTTATTTCAAAGTTTCACATGGGGAAGCCAACAACTCTACAATTTGTACAGCAATAAGAATATTGCAAAAAGGAAAGATACTTGATGCCTAGTGAATTCAAGGAAGTATGTGAATAACAGATTAGGTATGGCTATATTTGTTTTAAGGCAAGAGTACAGCATTAACAGGGATAGAGGTAATTTGTAAGCGTACTTGATTAGGGATGACTTGTTTTATGTGGAATGGAGATTAAGGATGACTTGTCTTATGTGGAATGGGGCAAACAAAACATAAAACGGGTGTGGAAAAGAAACCCTAAAGAAGGTAATGCTGTACAAAAGCAAAGGAAACTATTCAAAGACCATTTGTCGTTCAATGAGGGTTTTGACATAAATGAGCATATTTAGGAAGAGTCTGGCATGCGCTATAGAAGCCATATAATTCTTTCAGCACCTCACTAAGTGGATTCAGTGTTAAGTTTGGCATGTGTGAGAAAGCTGATCATTTCAGCACTTATTGAGGTCTAGCTTACAAATAGCTGATGAGATAAATAGGGTTTTTTGGTTATGCTATTTCAGACTGAAATGTGGACAAACATGACAGCACACAAAAAAAACCTAGATGTCAGAGGGAAAGATTCTAGCCTAGCCTCTTCCATAACATCTATCTTTCTATATGCCAGGAATATTTGGTTTTGGTATGCAGAAGTATTCAGATACACAAGACCCTTCTACAGCTTGAAATGGCACAGCCCCCAAAGTGGTAGGTACCCTCATCTTCAACTTGTGAGGTCTATACCAAAGCAAAGCACTTACAGCCGGATATTATGCATCTTTATTCAAACTATTGTTTACTCCACTACCAAGCCAATGTGCACAGGAATGTGCTGTAATTCTCCTAACTCACATTCAATACACCACTATGGTTGGGTAAATTGGCTGTGAGAAAAACGTAAATGTAAGAAGTCATACGGAAAGTCTAGAAGAGGAGAGTTCAGGCATTATCTCAGGGAGCCATCACAAAGAGAAGTATTTCATTAAGAGCTAATCATGGGTGGGAAGCCTGGGGATCTAGGAGAGTAGTACAGAAGAAATGTAAAAGGATGTCTCAGAAGCCAAAGAGTAGCAAGAATGTGCTGGGCACGCATCCAGGCAAGCTGATGCCACAACAAAACTGCTAGTCTTTAATATGCCACAAGACGCTTTTTGGAAAAACTTGTTAGGGATGCAAAGACTGTGCTACAAATGTTCATATGTTGCTTGTTTGCTATGATTTGGCCAAGAAAAGTATACAATTTACCTATTTGGGGTATCTACTATGCATATTTTACTTATATGACCATACCATGTCTATTATACGACTATTCCTTACTGCAATCGATGATTGAAGTCAGCAGGCCTAAATAAATATGCATGGGGGATCTGGATACTTGGGAACAGCATTGCTGAGACATTATTCCTATTTCCGTTTGTGTGAGATCATGACAAGACTTTGGGGGTGCGGGGGGGTTTCAATTTCAAGGAAACGAGGCAGTTTTCCCTTTGGAGAGTTGGTGGGAACCCTGGAAAACCTGACGCCTTTCCTGACAAACACGGGGACAGGAACAGGGCTATATTAAAGGGCGCTAGGACAGGGCAGTCAAAGAAAGAGGAGCCACAAAGAAGGCAGGCAGGCAGGCGGGCGATGGGAGGAAGAAAATCACGCTCCCGCACTGCTCTTCTGGCCAATTTACCCTTTGCCGAGTTCGGGGAGCCGCCGCCCACTGAAATCAATGGGTCGAGGCGCGCCTCACTCGCTCGCTCTAGGACTGCAGCTTACCAGCCCGCGCCTCTTTACTCGCGAGGAAGCCCAGCCACTTTGGGATGGACTCCCGAAGGAAGCCTGCCTGGGGGCCGTAGCTGTCGGGGGTCTTGGCGGCCCCGCTACCCCACCCCAGCCCGCGCGGGACTTACCATCTGCCGGGCCACATCAGAGGAAGCCATGACATGAGGGGAGGGGTCACCGCGCGCCGAAGAAGAGGGAGGGAAGGGCGGAGAGAGGGAGGGAGCGACCGCAGAACTCCCAACTCCAATCCCAACAGCTGTGGAATGCAACCGGCGGCGGGAGAGGCCTCGCGGGCAGAGGGGCGGGATGAACGCTCGACCAATCGCGTCCCGACAGGAGGAGAGGCTGGAGAAGGCGCCCGGGGAGCGAGAAGAGGAGGAGGAGCCTAAGCCGCTGTCAACGGGCGGGACGACGTTAAAACGGGCGGGGGGCGTGGTCGAGACAGAGCAAACAGATCCTCCCTCCAGGACGCAGGAGAGGGCGGAGCTAGAGCCGTCCGTGCCCTGGGATTAATTAAGAGCCTCTCCTGAGGGGGTCACGCCGACTTCTCTGTCGGCAAGTTTAAATTCTGTTAATAGGCGCCTCCCCTCCGTCACGTGGGGAAGGAGGAGGCGAGAGCCTTGCGGGGTGTAATGACGGCGAGGAGAAGAAGGCGGCAGCTGAGGCTAAGGCGACGGAGCCGTGATTGGAGTCTGGGAATGCCGCCGCCGCCGGGAGACTTTTAAGGCGGTGGAGACGGTACAGAGGGAGGCTGGCAGCGATGCTATGGAACACGACGGTCCGGGAGCGGCTGAGGAGGATTCCGCGCTGAGCATTGGCGGCGGCGAGGAGGACGGGCGCCGTTCCGATGGCTGCGCCGGCGGACCTGACCCAGGAGGCGGTGCTGTGGTTCTTGGCGGAGCGGGGCGGCCGGGCGCGCAACGCGGACCTGTTGGAACATTTCCGTGGCTTCCTCAACTCGCCAGAGCCCCAACGCCGGGCCCGGGCCCGCGAGCGCTTTAAGGAGCTGGTCAACGCCGTGGCCACCGTGCGCCAGGAGCCTGGCTCCGGGGCCAAGTATGTGCAGTTGCGCAAGAAATACCGCGGCGCGGCCGTCGGCGCCAGCAACAGCCCCGGACCCGGCGCGGCGGGCGCGGCCTCTGTTGCTCCTAAGGACGCTTCGGCCACCGCGGAACTGGCCGTGGAGGCTTCACTTCTCCCGCCAAAGTCTCAAGGCGGAGGCGAGGGCAGCAGCCGGGATGGGGATGATGCCCCCGAGACGAGAATCGTTGCCGAGCCGCTGAAGGAAGGGGACGAGGAGGGGAAGGCAAAGAGGAGCGTCTCTGTCCCCTTGGAGGAGCCTCCGCGTGAGGAAGGTGGATCCTCAGTCGCCTCGCAGGGGCAGCTTGAGGCGCTCCCGCCCAGTGGCTCTGGGGTGCCTCAGCCGAGCCAAGAGACCCCCGGAAGAGGAGAGGGCAGCAGCCGGGCGGAGGAGGAGGAAGGCAGCGCTCCCCCGTTTCCGGCGCAGGAGGAAGATGGAGCGGCTAAGGCTGAAGAGGGGGACAACGGGGAAGCCCAGCCTGAGGAGGACTCGTCGCCGTGCTCGCCGCCGTCGGCCAGCGCCGCCGCCTCAGCCACCCTGGGCGGCGTCCCCGCCACCACCAATACTCCGAGGTGCGGGCGCAAGAACTTCCGCGAGCGGATGCTGGGGAGCTCTCCTCAGCTGAAGCGCAGCGGCTTACTCCCGCGTGTCGGGAGCGGCGGGAGCCGCGGCGGCGGCGGGGGCGACTCAGACAGCGCCTCGCTGGCCTCCTCTTCAGCCGAGGACGAGAGCGGCAGCGCGGGGAGCGGCTCAGTGGCGTTGGACCCGCTGGAGCACGCGTGGATGCTGTGCGCCTCGGACGGACGCTGGGAGAGCTTGGAGGGACTGCTGAGTTGCGAGCCGGCGCTGCTTTCCAAGCGCGACTTCATCACGGGCTTCACTTGCCTGCACTGGGCCGCCAAGCACGGGCGACACGAGCTGCTGGCCCTGCTGGTCAATTTCGCCCACCGGCATCGGTTGCCCATCAACATCAACGCGCGCACTAGCGGCGGCTACACGGCGCTGCACCTGGCCGCCATGCACGGTCACCTGGAGGTGGTCAAACTGCTGGTGGGGGCCTACGACGCCGATGTGGACGTTCGTGATTACAGCGGCCGCAAGGCCTCGCACTACCTGAGCCGGGGCACCGCCGAGGAGGTGCGCAGCCTCGTCGGGGCCTTACAGGACGACGTGGACAGCGGGGTGCCCAATGGCGGGGGCCGCTGGAGGCTTTCCAAAGTGCTCCCCTCCAACCTCATCTCGTACAAGCTCTCCCACCTTCACCACGGGGATGAAGGGGAGTCGGGAGATGGGATGGGAGCCCCCAGCAAGGGCAAAGAACTAAGCAGGAAAACCTCTGGCAGTGGCAGGATAAAACCCCGGCTCAACAAAATAAGGTTCCGGACCCAGATCATCCACACAACCCCTTCTTTCCGGGGGGATGCAGAGGAAGAAGGACAAGAAGAAAAGTCCCTGAAAGCCTCTTTCAAACTCAGACCTAAATCCAATGTGTTTGGTTAGAATAAGGAGTATAGTTTCTCAGATACCATTTTCATTGCCAGAATGAGGCTGTTTGAAGATAGTCTACCTGAGGCAATACAAAACAGACACAGGGCTAAATAGGATAAGTATGTGGGAAAGTGACCAAACTAACTGATTATGCTGTTTTATTTTAAAATGGATTAAGTTACCCATATATATGGTACAGTACTAGGAGCTTCTATTTCTGGAGAGGTTGTTATTGGCCCAGTTCTCACTGAAGTGGTAAAATGTGTTTTGGACTTTAGACTTGTAAATGGTGGGAGCTTGCATAATGAAATTCTCCTTAATATAGTAACGTTCACTGCACATCGAAAATGAGCATGTTAGGGGAAAGGCTAGGCCTTCATCTTGTTTTCTTTGTAGAAGGATGCAGCTTTTTGGATATGGAAGAGGTTTATTATACAATGAGAATTGGACCTATAAGAGCCACACTAGACGTTCTCAGCAAATGTGTGCTCCTAGACATAGTCTTTCAGAGAAAAAGGGATGCAAGTGTGGGCTGGGTAGGCAGGCTAAGAATCCGAGGATGAGGTGGGCAGGCAGGGGTCTTTAAGCCCTCCTGCACCTGTCAATTTTCCCTTGCAAGTGCCTAGATCCCAAGCTTTTCCCCAGCTAGGTTCAATTTCAGACTTCAGCTGGAAGGGGAGATTAAAAATGGGGGGGGCAATTGCAAGGGGGAGTAGGTGGGATTGGGGAAAAGTTCAACTATTTGGTATCTTCTTGCAAGAATCTTCCTTACCCACATTAGCATTATAAGAGAAACAGCATTGGAGGGCTTATTTTACCCTCATAACATCTAGTTTGGCCCAAAGAGGCATATGTAATACAATTGTTTCTCCTAAAATTACAAAAGACAACTATAGTATAGGCTGTATATATGACTGAGAGGTACTAAAGTCAGTGGAAGTTGTGACGTTAACTTTAGTGGAATACTGATTGCACCTAAACATTTTCTAAAGGTACACCTTTTAATACATTTGAGTTTTGATTCATGAACATGCTTTACCTGTTGAGTATAATGCCCTGGAAATGGAAGTGCTAATAATTGACTTGAATTAGTTGTGAAACAGGACTCTGATTAGATGTCTAGTTGAAATAAAACTGGACATAATTTAATTTGTGAAATTAATGTTAATGAAACAGGTTTCTTGTGAATGGTTACAACAGAGCAGTGGTTGTGTGTGCACTGTGAGTTTCCTTTTTCCATTTCTGGGAAGTGGAAGGGTTTTTTTCCAGTTCTTGTCAGTGGGAGGCC
Source organism: Elgaria multicarinata webbii (assembly GCF_023053635.1). Taxonomy (NCBI): domain Eukaryota; kingdom Metazoa; phylum Chordata; class Lepidosauria; order Squamata; family Anguidae; genus Elgaria; species Elgaria multicarinata. Next base: position 40,870,588 of record NC_086175.1, on the reverse strand, counting down.
TCTGCACACAAGATTTTGATACAGAATCTTAAGGAGTAATCTTACATGTTACATTATCACCAAACTCAGCTCAGACCCAACATCTTCTATTGGGTTATCTTGAAGATTAATGCTAGTGCTTTAATCATAAATTTGTTCAATGAGGGGTATGTTTCATTCACAAGGTGTGAGCAGAAAATATCCAGAGAACTATAAAAAAAACTTTCTGTATGATGTTCTTATTAAATGGATCTCTCAGCACTCTGAATACAAAATCAGGAGCTAATATAAGGCTGCATGCTCACAGATACACTTGTAGACACAATGCCTAGTATAAGTGTGTGCATGAAGACCATTGTGGGGTAAAATATGACAGTTCTACATGAATTATGCCTGGGTATTAGGTATAGTCACCTGTGCAGACATATGTACTTCCAGTACAATAAGGCAACACTAGAAAATCTAAAAGCACATGGATTATTTGCTGAAGTCTGTTACAGAGAATGTTAACGGAATGCCTTACCATTTTGTGGTTAAGCAGCATGGTTTAGCGTTGTCTGAACAGGGCTAGAATGTCTTAGAAGCTTTCTTTACTTATATCTTGCTTGGCAAGTAAGTTGCTTAATATTTCCCCTTTTAAAATAGTGAATAAATGTGTGTTAGTAAATCACATATAAACAAATCTTTAAAATTTAAAACAAAATATTTTCTATTTTTTGGAAGGAAAATATTAGTATTGTAAGGAAATACTAAGAGTAATGTCTGGGAAGAAGTCACTGACATAACATTAAAAAGTCTATTTCAGTCAGCAATTTCTACAAAACATGACTGACTTATGTTATTAGCACTTTCTCTTCAAATTATAAGGATATTGAGGCAGGCCCTTAGATGCTGCTGCTGTGAATATAAAACTAAAATGCTGCCAAATAAATGCAAGACTTGCTAAAGCATGTTTCTCAATTAGTTTGTCAGATATTTTGGAATATCATAGTTTTACACTGAGCTAAAGAATGCTGTCCTATATGGACATAACACTACTAATGTTTCTGAAAACAACTTTGGATGTTACTGTGTTAGACTCCCTAAACTGCAAGGGAGACTTTGCAGGCTCTAATACTCTGCCTATGCACTTTTTTTTTTTTTTGCACATAATGGTAGAGGTATGGCAAGGGGACTGCTTGCATATCCACTCAATGTCTAAAATTTCTCCAAGTTAAGCAGTCAGTAGCTTCAGCTTTAATTGCTTGTTAAATCACCATAGACGGTAAATCCAAGCGATGCATATGGTACTAACTTATGGGAAGATGGGAAATGGTTTGTTAAGCTTTCTTTACACTCTGCCAAAATCATGGTGATGAGTCTGACGAAAGTTGTAAAGTCAGACTGCATACACAAACATATAATGTCTAAAATCTTTGTTGGAAGAAACTGAATCATAAAGAACTGCTTATTATCAAATCGGTCACACTTATTTGGTGCTTCTTTATCCACACAAGCTAGAACAGATGCAAAGGCGGTCCTAATTTTAATTTATAAGCTATAATTACATGTGCCTTCTGTTAAACATTGCAACCTACAAGAAAAGGAGTGTATTGAGTACTTCTGCTCACATTTCAATGGGATGTAGGCCAGTGGTGTCTCCATCTTTCTGCCAACATGTAATTTATTGTAGCAAAGTAAAAGTTCCAAAGTGTCACTGCACTACAGCACTAGATGTTTAACCTTCTTGTAGCAAAGAATATAGAAACTGACAATTCTGCGGTGCAGAATACGTCTCAAATAGAATATCTTTACAGATTTCTTTAAACCTGAATATTGTTAATTTTCCTGTGTGATCTGTAAGAGGGGTATGTTCTACACCATTCTATTTTTTAAATGTTGGCTGTCTACCATATTTACAGTACTGGTATAGCTGACACAAGGTTGTATTTTTATAGGTATTGTCTGTGTAAATGTTGATATAAGAGTTAAGTCTAAAAGTTTGTATATGCTGTTAGTCTGTCTTTGTTAATCACAGAGAAAATATTTTGAACTTTAGATTGTTTGAACTGTGGATGCTTGTTTTAATTATAGCAATTTCAACAACTTCGTTCACTAGCTAAGGGCTCTGTCATAACTAGGGACACAAGTATTGGTTGATAGTATATGACACTGCATCACAGTGTATAATTCCAAAAGCTTACTAGTAAAATCAGTAAGTGTAACAATTTGATTCTCAACACTAACTTAATACAAGGAAGGAGGGTCGTATGCATGTACAGTGTGTGTACATGACAAATAAGAAATTATAGGTGGTGGATGAAAATAAAGATCCATTCTAATTTGGTAGTATGTTCCACAGAAGTAAGTCTGAAGAAGTCAGTTGCACATTTGATATAAAGGAACAATAGCAATGTTCTGTTTTAGCCATGTTGTATATTTACAAATAACTAGAATATACTTCCCCCTAATAAGAAAATTTGTTTTGCCCACTGATTTTCATTCCCTGTAGTCACTATCTTTTTAAAAAGTGAGGGTTTTCATATCAAAAGCTTCTCTTGAAAACTTATTTTGTATTAGTACTTGTGACTTAACTGGTACACTTCAATGTGGGTAATGATGTACACAACATGTGGCTTGGTATGATGTGGTACAAAACTTGAGCACTTGGGTTTCTATTAAGGTTAGACACATTTAGCTATCCCCTCCTGAAGAGGTACAAAATGAGATTAAAGCTGCAGTGATATACTCACTAAGGAGCAAGTTCCACTGAAACCAACCAAGTTTCTTACTTCTACATAAACCTACATGGGACTAAGTTGTATTGTTTGTTACCTTATAATTTAATTGGGTATAGCTGTCCAAGGTTGTATTGACAAAAACAGATTTTAATATGTGCCTGAATGAATGGTTGAGTGAAGTGGAGAATGACTGAAAAACATATCTCTCTTAATGAAATAAAGTGTCATAGTTCTCTTTATTGTGGACTTGCGTTTATATACTGTTCTGTTGTTTGTTCTTCTAATCATGACATACAAAATTGCTGTATTGAGGTGGGGGGGAGAAGGAGACATTGGGTTGGATTGAGACTTAAGTCAAATTTAGAGTAAACCCATTGAAATAAGGAGGATTTACATTAGTCATTACTAACTCAAATCCCATTGATTCGAATGGGTCTATTCTAAACATCATTTTCTGGATCCAACACATTTAATTTCTCTTGTAATGACCAAGTGGTTTGTGTTGGGCAATTAGCAATAGATCACATCTTTAATGAAAATTAGCACATTGCTAGTCCTTCATCTCTGAATCATTAAGAGGATTTAAGAGATTTTCTACAATCTTAATCCAGATCTGGGCCAGTGTATCACAATATGAATAAACTTACTACTACCAATTATGCAGTCTAGTCAGATATTCTTTCTGTGATATCTTATTTTGAACTTAAGCATCAACTATGAAACCATTTTGTTCCATCTTTGTTGTTTAGGGGGTTGGCAAGTCTACATATGCAATGGGCATCAACTCCCTGAGTCCATAAGATATTGATCTTTTTATTTCACAAATATCCACTGAGCACTTCACACACCCCTCCCCAGATGGTTTTATATTCCTATTCCATGTGAACGCTCTGGATGCTGCAATGTGCTCAAATACTGAACAGTTCACTACCTACCAAATGTGCACATTTACTTTTCAATTTGTAAGCAAAAATTGCTGTACTTAGCAAGTTGTATCCACTGCCTCTGGAAAGTTTTGTGTATTTGTTCACAATGCAATCTTATGCATGTCTACTCAGAAGTAAGTCCTTTTGAGTTCAATAGACCTTACTCCTAAGTCAGTGGGTATAGGACTGCAGCCTTAAGGTCTTTATAAGTGGATAGAGAAAAGGAGAAATTATTCATTTCTACACTTCTCTCTCTCTCTCTCGCTCTCTCTCTCTCACTCACTCACACACACACACACACCTCATTCTCAAATTATGGTGCAAAAAAATAATAATTTACATGTATTGCTGAACTAAATAGTACTTAAAATCGTACTTAAAATCACACTTCACTTGGTGTTGGATTGTGACCAGTATGTATAAGATCTATTTAGTTGTCAATAATGTATTTATGGTTATAGTAATCATTTTAGTATGCATTTTGCTTTGGCAGAAACTGAGTTTACACAGTGTATTGTGTATACAATAGAGATTCTGAAATCTCTATTGTATACAGCCAGCTGTAGGGCCGTAGCTACCATAACTGGAAGAGGGTAATGGTCATATTGTGCTGGGGGAATCATCAAATTTGACCTCTTCACTGCTTACCTCTAATTCCAGATCATTCATGAACAGATCATTCATGAACACCAGTCACAATAAAGAACGTTAGGAGAAGCTCACTCCTTACATCCCTCTATTGTGAAAAATAGTCCATTTTTGAAGTGTTTAGCTGTTCGGTAGCAGGATACTACATTGGAGGATGAGGATTTTACCCCACTTAGAAGCTGGGACTTTATTCTCTGGGGTTACATGCCCTCCAGATGCTAGGTAAAGTACCCAATTTAGTTTCAATTGAACTTTTTAAACCTAGCACGCCATCTAAAATTATTTCCAACTTTGTTAATAACATACACATTTCCCCTCTTGTGCTGTTTTCTACAGAAAACTAAGAAATCCATATATTTCACCTAAGGGTGGAGATGGTCCCAAGTAACAGCTAGATTTATATTTTCAAAAATGGGAGATCAGTCATTCTTTCTCCATTGCAGCAGCAACCTGAAATCAGCACCTGGTAAAGCCTAATTTGAATGTCAGCAGCCTACTCCCACATTCCATCTAAAAACTATGTATACTCCTTCGCTTGCATATCAGCCACTTCCTCTTTGTTTACCATCTTGCCTAATGAAGAGTTCTGAAGACCTTGAGAGCTTGCACACAATTTTGTGACCTTGAGATGGCCTAATAAAGACATTGCCCTAATACGGATTTTAGATATATTTTTCCTTGTGGCTATTACAACTACCTTTTGTTTGGTGTGGTTATAGGTTAACATCCCTAACAGGCATTCAGTTTAACATGATTCAAGCATATATCTTAAAAGTGGCTTTCAGTATTAATTCCTTATTAAATGGAATGTGTGAGGCACTGGAGAAAAATGCAAACATTTCCTAACATGCAAGTGATGAATAAGGCTTTAGTAAGAATGTACAATACTCCCTGCCAATAATTGAATGACTTTCCATGTATTAAATGTAAAAGTTTAAAAAAGAATGTAAAGCTCTAATTAATTTTAATGTAAATTAAAACTTGATTGAAGACAATCACAACAAAAGAAGCTCCGTCTCACATTCTTTCCCATTAAAATGATTTTCTCGTATGTTTTTGGTCAAGAAACAAAAAATGAGTTGATATGTTCACCTGGATGGGCTTTTAATAGCATGAAACAAAATTTTCTCCATCGGCTCTTGGAAAATTTAATTGTGGAGTGAGACCTGGAATTGATTTCTCTCTGTTGTTTGTGTATGATCTACATTTAAAATTTCCATGTTGCTAAATTTATATGAACAAATCTAATAATGTTAACATCACAGGTGTTAGGAAAATAAAATTGATAGCAACAAGACTTCCTCTTCCTAGTTACATGTAAATGACTAATGTGGAAATTTTTAATAAAGGTACTGGCTACTTTTTCTCTTCCAACCTGTTTTCTGAACCTTCACTCAATTCTTCCTGCATATTTCCATCTTTTTTCCCCCTGCCACTTTCCCTCTAAAAGTCTTATATTGCTCTGTCCTCAGTGATTCAAGAACTTGAAGCTGGCTGGTTTTGGGAAACTGGAGAAAGGGAGTGTAAAGGGGAGGGAAGTTTTGGGGAGTCAAAATGAAAATTCTCCCAGGACAATTATAAAATCCCCATTAAATGTCCCATAAGAACTTTCTTGGTAGAGGTTTGAGCAGCTGGGGTTTGTATGGCATTTAGTCTTGCAGACACCACATGCTTCGTCTACTACTTTGATGAGAAAGGACTGTGGTGTTAAATTTCAAAAATGAGACAAAGTTCCAAAGGTACTAAGAAATTACTTTTAATTTTAAATCCACAACCATCTTACGCCACACATAATTTGTTCCTTACTGGCTTTTCTGTAAGGAACTCTCAGGCTATTTCAGTCAGAACTAACTGCTTTCCTTTATTTTTCTTTCTTTAGCTCTCCATGTAGAGCTGGTGTAGAGACTAAAGCACTGAGGCCTTAGCTACACCTAAGGTTTATCCCAGGGTCGTCCCTGCCTGCTTCTGGGATCCCCTGTGTGTCATTTACATGAACAGGGATGACCCTGGAACGATCCTGGGATAAACCTTAGGTCTAGCTAAGGCCTGAGTTGCAAGTCAGAAGGGCCCTAGTTCAGATTTCATCTCTTCTAGTAACTCACTAAGGTGTCCTTGGTTAAGCCTCTCTCTCTCAGCATCAGTTCCTCTGTCACAAAATGGGGGATAATATTTACCTTAAAAGTTTGTGGTAAGGATTACAGGATTGTGGTGATGTGCATAGAGCCTTTGAACAACTGAATGATATACAAATGTCAAGTATTATTTTTATGGTAATGTAGACTTTGAAGATCTCACAGGGCTCAAAGCATGTCATATGTTGGATATTTGTGGGTTGTTCTGTTAAAAACCTTTCCTGAGCACATTTAGGACTTCATGTGTATGTTTGTTTTTAAATGCTCGCGCTAGCAGTAACCTCCAACCCAATTTTGTGATCAGAATTATTCTAAGCCTTGGAAAGGAATGACTGAAACTATTTGAGGTCATTCAAGAGAAATAACTAAATGCCAGAAGGCTGGAAAAACACCACTCATGTTAAATTCCAAGCCAAAACCATTTGCTATGTTGCAAGAATGATCTGGGACATAGAAAGGGAACACGCAGATAAAAGAATTACTGGGATGTGTTGATTAAGACTCTTTGCTGTTCAGAAATCATTAGGAAGAAGAATTTTATAAATTCTACACTGAAGAGGTTACAGATTTTAAAAAGGGAGACTGGGACATGGTGCATTGTTTGTCCACTTTGCTCTGAAATATTTTATTTCTGACGTACAGATATTTCCTTCTGTAACCTAGTTGCAGTCTGCGCTGATGGCATTTAACATTGATAGGTATATCTATGCCAGAATCCTTGGCAATGTGTAGAGGTACTTTGTCAAGCAAGTTGCTGGGGAGAATGGCACCTGGAAGACAGGGAGTATACACCATGTTGTATCAGCAAGCCATGCTATGAAACAATTGGTCCAGACCCAAGACCCACCTCGGACTCACAACATGGGACCCACTTTCACAATTGCCCAACATGGCGGCAACAGCTTTGCCGTGACTCATCTGGACGGATCTCGTGACCCACTTTTGGTTTCAACCCACCAGTTGAAGACTACTGCTATAAAATACCCATATTGTTATGCACTGTATACTCTAAAATATCAACATAAAATATAATTGGGTGTCAAATACCCAATATTTGTTATATACCAATATCAGTCGTTTCATATTTGTCAAGTCTTTGAGAGTTGCTGGAGACAATTGGAAATCAAAATTTACAAAGAGGAATCTTTGGGAGCAAATTTGTTCCAGCTGTAGGATATACTCTAAAAACTGATGAACCAAGTGAGTGCCCTCCTGTGAAGTGTGTATAAGAAGAAACCTATAACTGTACAATTAAAGGACAGTTGGCTCTTTAGAAGAGTAGCTGCCTTGAACTCTAACAGATGGCTAATAAGGAACTTACTGCAACCACACAACCTGAAGAGTACCACTGCCTATGACTGCAAATGGTCTTTGAACCTTTCTGCACCAGGCTTTTATTGTGTGCTTGTGATTCCCCACCCACAGTAGTTTGCAGATGCTTTACTCAACGTTGTCATCCTTTAGGGCCTCTCCCATTCTTTGCAACCATTTATGTGGCAGGTTTTGGGTTTTTTTAGATTGAGGAAAGCCTGGTATTATCTCGAAATGGCAGAATGAAATCCTAGTGTAATTGCGCAATTTGGCTATACCACAGCGCCACTTAGTGGTTGTGTAATGGAACATATAGAAAGGTAGCAAAAGACCCCAGGAGGGAAAAGACTTACGTAAAGGAGCCAATCTTAATCTCACAAAGGATCCAGAAGCAGAAGTTTCAGTAAATGGGTGGGTTAAGACGAAAAATACATGTATTCTGATTTGATGTAACATATTTTTTCACGCACACTTCCAATATTACAGAAGATCTGTCAGTGTGTTCCATTAGGATTATGTTAGCTGCCTGATACCAGTCACTGTCTGAGATTCCAGACTATGGACAATTGCTTAGCTGAAGGATGGGTTACAATTCAAGCTGATGCTCTGTTTCTCCCCTTGCTCCTAACATCTCTGTGAATCTTGTGCATATCTTTAAGATTACATAGTATTATTTGCATAAATGCTTCCTCGAACATATTTTACATATTCTATGTAAAAACAACCCACACACATTTACACACAAATTGTTTAGTGTGTGTATATTACTCACTCTATTTTGTTTCACTCAGCAGCATAAGAGCAGCTAGGCTGGATCAGATCAAGGGCAGACAATCACTGCCCATGGGGAAACCCACAAGTAGGACAAGAGCACTTGAAGATGTGACAGCCAAGGCACAATATTTTTTAATAACTTGTGAGAAATGGTGGGAGATGTAACGAAAGGGGGGGGGCGACAGTGGGAGGTTATGCCCCTCCAAAATTGAGTTTGATTCCCTGGGGAAGAGCCATCCACTTAAAAGTAAATTTGTGATCATTTTAGAGTGCTGGAAAGAGCAGGATTTGATTAGATGAGTAAAGTGAGCTTCAGTAGACAGGGCTGCTTTGTTCCTCTTCAGTTTGATTGTTATCACACACACACACACACACACACACACACACACACCCCTGATGATGACACTGAGTGCAAATCCAAAGCATGACCTACTGGAATTAGTTGTAAACTCCCAACTATTTGAATGGAAATGGGTAGGAAGACAAAGGGAGGGTTATTTTCAAAAGATTTTGTATATGGAAGCAATTCTGAATGCCAGTATGGACGTATGACAGCTTTTTTGGAAAGCTAAGTGGACAGCTGGTTAGAGTCATCAGTCTAGAAAGCATCAGAATGAGATTTGGCATGTCCCCAGCAGCTTTTAAATTAGATAAGCAAGTAGGTCTGACCACCGATTACCTCTTAATCCATTGCCAATAAGCACCAGTTCTACAGCGCTCTTCTGTAGGGATGCTGTTTCAGCATTGGGGCGGTAGTGGGAGAGATTCACAGTGCAACCTGCCTGCATATGTAAATGATATATGCACACAGGTAAATTGTAAAAAGAACAGTGTATAAATTGGTCATTATTACGTTTTTGTTTACTTTTACTTTATCAGAGGCAGATAATTAAGAGCTCCTGAATTATCATATCGTCTAAAGTGCAGGGGTGGTGAGAACTATCTTCCACGCATGATGTCTCTGCTGTTATTCAGTCCTAAGCTCTCTAATTCGTATAGTGCCCGGGGGGGGGGGCGGGGGGAGTAGAACCCATTTTGTAATCTAAGGAGCTCAGGCCTATGAAGGCCTGCTGCCATGAGCTACTCCAGCCTTCTTTCCCAAAGTACAGTAGGACAAAATGTTATAGGAAATGTGTCTAAGGCCTTAGCTAGACCTAAGGTTTATCCCGGGATCATCCCTGTTCATGTAAATGACACACAGGATATCCCGGGAGCAGGCAGGGACGACCCCAGGACGATACCGGGATAAACCTTAGGTCTAGCTAAGGCCTAAAATGTGAAACACCATTCCAAGAATGGAAGCAGAGAGTAGACATTCTTGGGAGGGGAAAATTACTTGGAATTAACATGATTGATTTGAACTTATTTAAATAATACCTTACAACATTGTGAAATGTTATTTGATACTTGGAAATTGAGAAAGATCTTCCTTTGTTATCTGCTTTTTTTCTATTTTCTATCTCCAGCTCTTTAGCAAAGTGATACTGAGTACTTTTCCTTGTTAAGAAAGCACCCAGACAGGATTCTTGAATGACTTACACATCATATTTTCACGTTTATGCAATTCTCCTGAAATATAGATAGATAGATAGATAGATAGATAGATAGATAGATAGATAGATAGATAGATGGATTGGAACTCGCACATGGTAATGCCACACTTGCTGCTTCATGCTTCACTGGAAGCATGAAAGAACTTAAGTTGTGCTCTGTCAACACACTCTGGTAAACAACACTGGTAGTCATCAAATTTTCAAAGAGGAAAAGCTAACAGGTATGTATGTGCTCTTTATTTAAAGCTGGGCTTCAACCTGTTGTTTTAAGAAAGAAGCAAGATTCTATAGCTGTAGAGAAAATTCTGAAAATACGTAGGCCGTGTACTTTCTACTGAAAGCTTAGAATCCATGCGAATCTTGGCCTACACTTCATAGTGATCCGAGAGCAAAGCCATTTTCTATCATTTATTCTGAATGTGGAATTTTGATTTACTTAGTACAAAGTATGTATTTGGGAATGCAGTTGTACTGATTATACATCCTGTGACAAAGTCCTTGCTGTAAACACTGCAGAAAATAAAATTCTTAAAATTCACTCATTCCTGCCCATTTCCAGGGAAATACTTATTACACCTACACTCTAAACAAAGAAGGCATTTTGATATTAACTAGTGTGGGAGTGGAGAGGATTGCTGTGGAGAACTTTTGTCAGAGAACAGGCAATAAAAAATCTCAAAGACAGTGATCACTGTTCCTTTAGGAACCAATATACCTATGAGGGAAGGTTACAACATCTGGGATTGTTCAGCTTGGGGGAAAAAGGAGGCTAAGGGGAGACATGATAGAGGTGTACAAACTTATGCATGGTGTGGAGAATAGAGATAGTGAGACATTTTTCTCCCTCTCCCATAATACTAGGACCTGGGGTTGTCCCATGGAGCTGATTGGTGGGAGATTCAGGATAGATAAAAGGAAGTACTTCTTCACATAACACGTAGTTAAATTATGGAATTTGCTACCACAAGATGTGGTGATGACCATCAAATTGGATGGCTTAAAAAGGGATTGAATAAATTCCTGGAGGAAAATGCTATCAATGGCTACTGTCCCTGATGGCTAAATGCAACCTCCAGTATCAGAGGCAGTAAGCCTGTATATACTAGTTGCTGGGGGACATGGGTGGGAGGGTGCTGTTGAACTGTGTCCAGCTTGTGGGTCCCTGGTCCACAGCTGGTTGGTCACTGTGTGAGCAGAGTGCTGGACTAGATGGACACTTGGTCTTATCCAGCATGGCTCTTCTTATGTTCTTTCTTGTGCTCCATTTATCATATTTAGAGATTTGTATTCATGTTTTACTGTAATCTAGGTAACATAATTTTCTTTCCTCCTTCATGTTTTGAAAACAATGTGCTGAAAATATGTCTCTGAATGATAGACTGAACTACCAAAATTCCCAATGCTATGCATGGGATGATGGCAGCCATATTTGTTCTTTATATATTTGCCCTGTTACATGGGTGGCAGGGAGGGGGATCTACAAACATGTAAGCAGGTGAAGGAAGCTAAATCCTTCCCTGTGTTAACTCACCATGATGCCACACACTGGTGCTTGAGGTATTTTACCCTCATTTCAGATGATGAGAAAAACACATGATGTGACGAAGGACGGCAAGATAAGGAAAGGAAGGGTTCAGCTTCTTCACCCATGGACATCTTTTATTGTACAAATTAGGCTGCCATCCCCTACTTTTAGACATGAATAAAAGGCTAGCTTAGGCATGAATGGATCAGACACTGGAATAAACAAGTGTGGCTTTGCCTGTCACATCTAGTTTGGACCCAAGATGAGTAGGATGTGTGTGGAGGGAAGACCCCTTTATTGCACAACCTATCTCTCTGGGCTACAATGCTAATGGAGCAAGGCCTATTGCATTCAGTGTTATTTAATTCTGTGTAGACATGAACAGGATTGCTCTGTTCGTGAAAACAAAGGGACTTAAAAGTGCTTCATTTTGGAAGAATTGTGGCCTAATGTTGTTGTTGTTGTTGCATAAGTTGTATAGAGCCAGATTTTTCTAATATAATTAACTTGGAGGGTTTAAAAATGAGCACTACCATTGAATAGAATTTGGTTGGTTTTCTATAACAACAGTGCAAAACAACTCAAAACCCTGAGTCAGACTGAGTTGTTACCATGGTAACCTTTTATGTGCTCCACCCAAGCAGCACAATAACTTCGGATGCATGAATACACTACTGGTGTGACGGACATGATTCTACTTGAATGCTTTCTTTCCTGACAATATTACTTAGGTTAACTTGCCAAATACATGATGAGCTGCCACCCAAAAGAGTGCCAAAATTCATTGTCTTTTTATTTATTGTCTAAACAAGATCATGATACATGATTTACCTTTCTACTTATTTATAATGGAATCCTATACATGTCTACTTATAATAAAGCTCCATTGAGTTCAATGGGACTTGTTCCCAGGTAAATGTGTATAGGACTGCAGCCTTAGTCTGCCATCCTATATTCACTTTCCTGGGAGTAAGTCCCATTGAACTGAATGACATTACTTCTCAGTAGACATATAAAGGACTGCATTGTAAGTCAATTCGCACAAGTAGATTTGGCCAGCTAAGGAGGACTAATTATATTGTAACACAAACCCTCCTTTAAGATGCTAATCGTTTTTGTCTGAATCGTTCTAAAGTTTCCTCTTTGCTGGAAAACAATAATTCCCCAAGAGGCTCATCTACACATTACAGCTTTGTACACACACACACAAAACCCCTCAGTAAACTAATATTTTTGTGCTTCAGTAAATGTATTCTAGGGCAAAGAATAGCCTATAGAAATGTAATTCACTACATTCAAGTGCCAAAGATTTCTCTGCATGCCTGTACAATTATGCATTTTCCATGAGCCTTCCACCTATGGTTCCCTCAGTGCAGGACCTGCTTTTCAAGTTCTGGCTCCTTCAAATTCACCTGAAAAAATATTTATCCACAAGGAGAAAGGATTTACACCCCAACTTCCAATCAAAGTATTCTGAAGGTGGCTTATTAAAGGTAAATAATATTAAAATTCCCTCTTAAACACAGTCACATAAGTCAACAGCCTTTAGTCCTCTGGCTGATTGAAAGGGCCAGTGAATGCTTCTTTCTGCTCTTCAGTTACAGGGCTCTGGCAATTGGAGCTGACTGACCTTTCCAGCAAGGAGAAGGAAAGCAAACTTCCTAACTCCCTACCTTGTTCCCAGGTAAATGGGTATAGGACTGCAGTATTTGCATCTTTGTAAACTAGTACCAGGCTTGTGTGACCCTGGTTCATATCAATCCAGAACTGCACAACTTGTGATCCATCAAGTCAATGGTCAGTTATGTCTCAATAAACCTATAGCCTGTCTAGGATTAGAAAAATGGGGTTCTGAAGTGTTGGGCAAACTGCTGTGCATCAGGTGGGCTGTATTCAGCTTGATGGGTCATTTTTTGGGCTGAAGTAGGGTCCTAGATTTTATGAGAAGCTAATGCTAAAGAAGACAAGGAGAAGCCTTGACGTAAAGTAGCATTAGGAACGCATTCTTGAAGCTCACTCAAGAACTTATTAAATGTGTCAGGCAATCAGGCAGCAGAAACATATTCTTAATGTATGAATGTCTAATAAAGGTGTATCTTGTGGGGAGGGGAAGACAGAAAAGTTAATTTCATTCTGACAAAGTTTATCTTTCCTCTTTTTGCCTTGTGGTTGCTGTAATTTTTATTAAAATATTTTTGTCACTGTTTCCATAATTTTGTTCTTCAATATTAATCAATTTGTATTATAGATACTAACACTGAATGCATTCTCTGAGTGTAGATTCTTGTCTCCAATTATCCCCTCCCACCATCAGAATGGTTTCCTTCAGTGGGATGAGCAATTTTACACATGCCTGCTTTGCCAATTGAAGAAAAATAGATACATATGCATTTGTTGTATGTGAGAATATCAACAGTTGGCTAACATTCAATAAGATATGGCTTGTAAAGGCAATAACCCTTCCTATTATCAGGGGGTGTTCAGCCAACCAATAGCGTTTTTATAGGTTTACTGGAGAGTTGCCAACATGGCCAGAAGATTCCTAGTTTATTCTTTACCTAAATAGCTGTACTAAAAGGATTTACTAGGAAGTTTAATTTATGTCCAAGTGAGTATATAGTTCTGCTTTATCACAAAAATAATAACCCACACTCATATTAGCTTGATGTTTCCTTATAGACAAAGGATTCCTGTATATATAGACATTATTACATTAGGGTGAGTGCATATGAATTCAGATTGCTCCTCTTCTTTCAATTATTGTAAAAGTTTTATTTATACCCCACCTTTCAGGATAACTCCTTATAAGACAGTCTGTGAAATTTAAAAGCAATAAAAACACCACATAGTATGTTAAAGCGATACAATCACAAACTTAAAAAATAATGTTAAAACTACATCTTAACAATTATGGAGCCTGTCCAGATTAAAATAATAAAAAGATGCATTTTCAAAGCATGCTTAAACACATAGGCCCAGATTTGCACATATAAGCCATGCTGAGCAGGATAAGCCTTGATGGGTTGGCCGTTCACTTGCCAACCCATATTACTCCCTGACAGACAACCACCCACTCGACAGATTGCCATGGGTTGTTCCCCCCACAACTCTTTTCTCAGCTTCTTCTCTGAGAAGTCACTGTTGTTGCACAATTCCCCCCTGTTTACTTTACAACCTTTAAATCTGCGCAAATTTCCCCTCCATTTATTTCCCAGCTTTGCGCAAATGTAGAGACTGCATGGAAATAAATGGTAGGAAAATTTGCACAACAGCAGTAACTGCTTTGAGAAGGAGCAGGTGAAAAGTAGCGGGGAGCCAATAACTCCCCTTTCTGGACTTGCTGGAGACTTGGGGAAGTGTTGAAAGTATAGTTGCATTGCCTGGATAAGAAGGCAACAATTTATTACTAAATGCAGAACGACAATTTAGCAAAATCAACCATTTCAAATATTCTCCAGATCAACCTATTTTCTGCTTCAGGTAGATTCTGTTATGTTGAACAGGTGTGTGTATTGAATTGCCTGAATCAGGTGGTTATGTAAACCACAAAAGACTAGTCAGGCTAGCTTCTAATTTTGTAAATTATGTGTCTTAAATTATATACCCTTTTAGAAACATCAAAAAAGAAAAAAGCAACACAACTCAAAAATAACACTGCAGGCCTAATGTTTCCTGTTACTTTATGTATTTATCTTAAGTCATGCAGATGTCTGTAAATACTTGATTAAAATGATTACCAGGAAGTATGTAATTTTATATCCCACAAAATTAATCCCAAACAGATTAAAGGTGTTTCCCTCTCTGAGCTATCTCCTTTATTTATTATTATTATTATTATTATTATTATTATTATTATTATTATTATTATTGCCCCACCCTTCCCTCAAGGAGATCAGAAAGCATGCATGGAGTCTCCAGATGATGAGTTAACCAAGATATGCATATATTATGGGAATATTAGATGTACTACACATGGCATGATTCAGTTAAGATTAGGCGTAATATGGTCTCTTGATTTCAACAGAAGAGTGCATAAGGATTGAAAAGCTCTGAACTTTAACTGGATGTTGCCCCAGTGTTTCTGCTCACATATTTACTTGTACATCTGGCCAATAGATGTTAAACAACAGCAGAAATAAGATTATATCTGTGCTATCCCATACAACACCCAAGCAAAGGAAATTAACCACTGGGTTCTGCAGATGACAGTAAGGAAATAAGAGGAATGGGGAGGGGGGGAGGAAATGCAATACCATTTTGAAAAATAATCCTTATATATTGGCAGAGAGAATGGAAATCTGCCCAACAAAAAAGTATTTGCCAGCATTCTTCAGCTTTCCAATGTAAAGGAATTTTAAAATGAAGGCAGATAGCTGCAGCAGTGATTAGGATGGTTTAATTCAGTGAGGGTCTCCCCCACCATACATTCTAACTTCAGGGGACTATTTGCGTATCATTTTATCTGTTGCTAGATCCCTGTGCAATTATTCCTGGGCATGTTCAAGGGTGCAGAGTTTGTCTACAGAGTTACACAGATTAGCAGGCCTGTCAGATCACAATGGATTGGAGTCTTAAGTGAACTAAGAGCACACCCCTAATCCAGTACTCCCGTGATGTGCATTGCAGGGGATTTTGGTAGTAGAAGCAAGCTACCTTTTAGGGAAACTTGTCTGCTGCTACTTCTTATTGTGGATGTATCCCAGGCTTTCGTGAAGTGAGGTGTGTATACTGATCAGGTTTTGGTTAGTCTCTTTGTGGACTTTGTCTGGAACATAGGAATCTGCTTTATACCAAATCAGACCATTGGTCCATTTAACCCAGTATTTTTGAAACTGACTGGCTGTCCAAACCTAACTAATGACATGCCATTGAGAAACAACCATTAATCTTACTGTGCTTGCAAAATTCATTTTTTTAATCTAAAAACTAACACCAAACCCTGATTTTCATATGTGTACATTTTTGTTGGTTTTGCTGTTTAACACTTCCAATTTCTGGCCTGCTCTCTGTTTTTCCGGCCGCTGAGCATCTTGTCTGCAGCCTGACTGAGTCAAGGCCCCACCCAAGAAAGCAAGGCTGTGCTTGTTTTGCATGGCAGATGGAAGCTGTCATGCTAGAAATTCCATTATGGCAGGATTTATTGAAAACGAAGCACATAATAACTAGCTACCATGCCAGAAAATAAATAAAATGACACACCAGTGTTCTGTATTAGCTAAAAATAAAATGAAAAATAAAGAGTATATTTTAAATTGGGAGTAAGAGGGGCCACTCTGTTTGACCTCAAATATACTCTTAAAAAATGAACATTTTAGTCCCATGTGATAATTTTGCTTAATTTATAGACTGTTCTCCCATGCAGTTTCCCTAGAAAAACAACTCTGTGCTATGCAAACTTTCTCCTACTCATTCAAATAGCCCCTCCTACCAAATTCTTAGCAACTTGGATCCTGAATTGCTCTCCATAGCTTGGATCTCTAGACTAAGTCATGCTTAGATTAGGCCCATTGAAATCAATCAGACTTGTTAGTAAAGGCTAACGTAAGTCCCATGCATTTCAATGGATTTACTCTAAGTATCACTAGGAACATCATCAGGTGAGTATTTCATCGCATGCTTGCTATTGCCCACTTACGGATGTGTGTGTGTCCTTTAGACAATGATGTGCACCTCACACTCACCTGCTGCTCCTTCCACTCATTTTTCTGGTGCAAAATAGACCCCTAAAAATCCAACTTTAAAAACAACGGAATGTGCTATGATCTCCTGCTCTGCACAGGAAAAGCAGAGGAATAAAACCAGCCCCTGAATGGGCCACGTGGTCTTTGTTTACTTCCTCTCTTGAGGGACAAAAGTGGGGGCAAAGAAGCGATGGTATGGAAACGTGATTTCCCCCAGTGTGATGTTCTAAGTCTGGATCCAACTCCATGAGTGAATCCAGTAAGCAGTGGTCTTCAGCCATTGGCTCGTGTCCCAAAAGTAGTTCATGAGATCAGTCCAGATTGGTTATGGCAAAACTGTTGTTGCCATGTTGGGCAATTATGAAAGTGGGTCCTATGTTGCAGGTTTGGAGTCCGAGTGGGTCTCAGATCTGGACCAGTTGAAGACCATGGCAGTAGAGGATCTTGCCGGTAGGAATGGGAGGTAAGTTTCATCAATCCATCCTTCTCATGCTCCCGCTAGCAGAAAGAAATGTATGATGCTTCCAGATGAAGTTTTAATCATGCTGTCAACCTGCCTCATTTACAAAATGGTACACAGGCTCCAGATAACATAGTCTTCTGCTCAGCGCCCTCCAGGTATTCCCACTGCTTCCATCCCTTTTTCTAGCCACAGAAAAGCCATAAGGAAAAGACAGAATAGTTCCGCAATGCCTTTTGATTGGTAGTGCTAGGAGCCCTGCCCCTGGAAACATCCTTAGAATCCAAGCCTGAATGTTTGAACAAAGAGAGTTTAGGCAAGACCAGGGCTCCATCACACCAGCATTTTATCGCACTCTCGTCATGCCTGTTTTGCTGTTTTGCAGTGCGGTACTCACATGACGTCATGGCTGTCCTGCAGTCACCCCGCCTTCCTTTCCTGTGATTTCCTAAAGCAGGGAAAGTCCGGTTTATTTCCTCCATGCAGGATTAAAGCGTCCTTCCACCCCCATGTATTACATCCGCACGCTATGTCCTTTGTTGGGGGCATGTGCTTTGAAAGAAGGTCATGCTGACAAAGGAGGGCGGGGTGGTTCTCCTCCTCCAGCACACCGTGTTGAACAAACGGGCTTGTGCTGACTCAGTCAAATGGACTTTTTCTGCTCCAACCCCACTCTCATTGTACGCAGAAATGGCACCCAGCCAATGAAATGTTAAATCGGTAAAACACTGGACAACAAAGCCAGAGCAAGGGGGGTAAGATGCCCATCCATCACAATGTCCATCAACAACAAGAATCAATGAACTAGAGGGGGAAGGAGAAGGGGCGGGGTGGAGTAGTAGAGCAAACAAGCGAAAGGAGATTTCACCAGTACAGTGGCGATAGCACAAACACACGTGAAAGGGACCACTAGCTTGACGTGCTAATAAAATGGAGGTGGAAATCATAGAGGCAAACCAGGAAAAAAAAGTAGGTGTGGTGAAGCCCCTAGATAATTTTCAAGGAAGTAACACAAAGGGAGAGAAAAGGCTTTCTCTGAAATCAAGTGCAGATCTGTGCATTTTCAAAGAAGCCACTGTTCTGCTTATGCTCATGACTCACCCTGTTTAACTTGTATATCCTCATTAAAAAGAATCCTGGAGCCTCCACTCCACTGGGATAATGCCCCATTCCAATTCTGATCTTTTTTTAAAGTGTCTTAAAACTGGTTTAATGCTCAGCCCAGTGCTGAAAGAAAGGCGGTGAGGGTGGGGTTAAACTGCTGTTGTTATGAAAGACTCCTGTACTGATCTCATGGGAAGGGCAGCAGCTCAGTTGTAGAGCACAGGCTTTGCATGCGGAAGGTCCCAGGTTCAACCTCTGGGTTCTCTAGTAGGGCTGGGGAAGGCTTTCCAAAAACCTGGAGAGCCACTGCGCATTATTGTAGACCAGCTTTCCCCAACCTGGTGCCCTCCAGAGGTTTTGGATTTCAATTTCTTTCAGCCTCAGTCAGCATGGCTAATGGTCAGGAATGCTGGGAATTGTACTCCAAAACATCTGGTGGGCACCAGGTTAGGGGAGGCTGGCATTGATAATATTTATTACATTTATATTCCAACATTTTCTTCCCCAACATGGTGTACATAATCCTCCACCTCTCCATTTTATCCTCACAACAACCCTGTGAAGAGGGTTGGGCTGAGTGTCTGTGACCGGCCCAAAGTCACCCAATGACCTTCCATGTCCAAGTGGGGACAAGAACCCAGATCATCCAACTCCCAGTCCAACCCTCTAGCCACTACACCACACTGGCTCTCTCAATATTGAGAATACTGATCAATAATCTGTCCTGGCAGCTTCCTGTATTCCTGTCTTCAAACTCCTTGTTTAGTGCACTCCTATCAGTGTTCAGGGGGTGTTTTATCCTGCCTCCCACCCTTTGCACCTACAAGTACTTCAGTCAAGTACATTCTCAAAGAAGCTCAAGAAAAAGTGTGTTGAATAGTATTGATTTGTTTATTTAGATTTTTATTCCACCCTTTGTGGGGCGGGGGGGACCCAGAGTGGGTGGTTTTGTTTGGTTGAGCGCTTTCTTTGGTGATGATGATTTACATCTATCTGCTGCTTCCCCCCCAAAGAGTTCAAGGTGGTATACATACTTCTCCCTCCACTCATTTTAACCTTGCAACAGCCATGTGAGGTAGGTTTGGTTA
This sequence comes from Elgaria multicarinata webbii, assembly GCF_023053635.1. NCBI lineage: Eukaryota > Metazoa > Chordata > Lepidosauria > Squamata > Anguidae > Elgaria > Elgaria multicarinata. The sequence goes on along the minus strand of NC_086175.1, from coordinate 40,850,687 downwards.
AGGAATAGTGAAAGGCCCAAAGTCACCTAGTGACTTCATGGTTGAATAGACATCATTTGAACCTGGATCTCATAATTGTGATTGTCACTCGAAGTATCCTTCCGATATGGGATTAAAAAGTAACAATTAAATAGTAAAACAATGTGTTTCTGCTTAATCAGTTTTAATATTGTGTTCCTCTTTTGATGAAATACAACTGTGTGACTCTTGTATATTGCATTGCATATTTTATTTCTATTTATTTACTGTTATGGCTTAAACCCCACCTGTATCCCAAACACAACCTTCAAGGTGGCTGTGAACTGCCTGTGCATTGTGAATTATGAGCAAGGTGTTGAAGGAAAACACAACTATGGTATCATCTGTTGCTCATGGACAAGTTCATCTGCTAGAGATGTAGCTGTGGGGGAAGGCTGCCAGTCCAGGTCCGGGCCCGATTCAAAGTGCTGGTATTAACATTCAAAGCCCTAAACGGTTTGGGGCCAGGTTATTTGAAGGAACACCTCCTCCCATATGTGCCTGCCTGGACCTTAATATCATCCACAGGGGTCCTTGTCCGTGAGCCCCTGCTGAAGGAAGTGAGGCAGGTGGCTACTTGGAGGAGGTCTTTCTCTGCTGTGGCACCCCAGTTGTGGAACGACTCCCCAGAGAGGTTTGCTTGGCGCCTACATTGTTTTCTTTCTGTTGCCAGCTGAAGGCCTTTTTATTTTCTCAGTATTTTAACACCTAATTTAACATAAATTAAAACTTTGCTGTTTTAATCTCATATTTTAACCTATATTAATTTTTGCTGTGTGTTTTTATTCTGGTTGTGCTTTTTATATTGTATTTTGTATGTGTGTTTTAAATTTGTTGGTTGTTCTTATGCTAGTTTTAATTTTTGTGAACCGCCCAGAGAGCTTCGGCTATTGGGCGGTATAAAAATGTAATAAATAAATAAATAAAGGAATACGCCCAAGATTGCACAGCCTCATTGCCATCTCTACTGCAACGAGGTGTTCTTGGATAGGTAGCAAACCTTCTGGGGCAGCAGCATGGTTAATGCTTCATGCACATATCTTGTAATGACTTTAGCTTTACAATCAGTATGTACATGAAATTAAACAATACATGCATTCATTTCAGACCATAAATGCAACATCCGACGTCATTCTGAAGGGAGTGGTGCTTCTTTCCATTCATGGTAAAATTTTGTTTGTTTTACATTTAATCCTTTTATCTGGCCAAGCTCACGGTTAGCAACATGTTTCATTTCTGTGAGAGGAAAAAGTAGGTAATCCTGGCCAAAGTAATCTGTGCAGGGAAACGGATTCTGTAGACAGACTGATACATTTCTCTTCCATCCACTCTTCTTCCCTTCCCCCACTCCCAATTCCTTGCCCAGCCTCTATTTAAATTAATGTTAGAGTGCAGAGGGGACAAGAGCTTGATTGCTCATACCTGTGCTGGGGCATGGGCTACAAGTTCTGGGAATCAGAACAACATAATTAGAGCCGTGCTGGGTCAGACCAAAGGCTTATCTAGTCCAGCATTCTGGACTACCGGCATTTGGTTCCCACACTGGTCAACCATATGCCCATGGGAAGCAGGGTGCCCACTTACATATTGCATCATCATCATCATATTTCTTACCCGCCTCTCCATTCTGATCGAGGCGGGGAACAACAGTAAATATAAAATACATAAAACTGAATTAAAACATAATATACATTGTTTAAAACATCCTAAAAACATCTTAAAATTCCACTGGATAGGCCTGCCAGAAGAGATCAGTCTTTATAGCTTTCTTGAATGCTAATAGACTGTTAAGTTGACGAGTCTCCTCTGGCAGGCCATTCCACAGTCTGGGAGCAGCAGAAGAAAAGGTCCTCTGGGTAATACTTGTCAGCCTAACTTTGACTGACTGAAGTAGATTTTTTCCAGAGGACCTGAGTTTGCTGGGCAGATTGTATGGGAGAAGGTGATCCCGCAGGTAACCTGCACCCAAACCATGTAGGGCTTTAAAGGTGATAACCAACACTTTATACTTCGCCCGGAAACTAATTGGCAGCCAGTGAAGAGATTTTAAAACTGGTGTAATGTGGTCACCCCTAGGTGTACCGGTGACCAGCCTGGCTGCCATATTTTGAAGACACATGAGGATACATATTTGCATAAAATTTCCACATGGTAATTTGTATGTATAGATGCAAATTTAGAATTACTCTTAATTGAAATAGAAAAACCATCTCACCATACTGAAGAAAGTTGACCAGATAAGGTCCCTCCACCCAATTTTTGGGGATCCCCCCCATTCCGCAGTGTCTTCTCTTTCTTTGTGTGGCATTTTCAGAGGGTTGAAGGGCAGCCATGGGGAAGAGAGGGAACCCAACTTCCGCCAGCACAATTGATCCAGCATAAATCCAAACCCCAGCGTTTACTTTTAAGTGGTGTTTAAACTTTCTGAATAAATTTAATACTCCCATTTTGATCTGGAGCCAGCTACGTTTATTCTGAATTCCCCTGTATTACCATCCCAGAAACTAGAGCCGCTCTGTTTACAGTACTGATTATTCTTAGCTCAGTTGCCATGGAACAAAGCCTGGATAAATCCGTGTGTTGAATCAAATACAATCTCTCTTTCTAATCCTGTTGCCTTATGCCTTTATCGTAACTGCTGAACCAGCACTTACACATACTATGAAAAGAACATGATTTATACTGAGTTGTCATTTCACCCAAACTGAAGAGAACCTGCTCTGTTCTCCCAATATATATCTTCACAGTATAACCATTTTGAATGAGGCACAATAGCACCTCTCTCCACGAATCTCACTACAACTTCATATTTATTTATTTACTTTGTTTATATGCTGACCTCATTACAAAAAGTTGTCTGGGCGGCTCACAGGATAAGAGTAACAGGTTACAAATGCAACAATAAAATAAGAATACAAAGAAGTACTATGGGTTGGAATCAGGAATGGAAAGGCTCCCTCCATCCACAGAAGATTTTTGATCCACTGGGGGAATCCTGCTAGCTGCCAGTTCCTTCTTCCCCCTGCAGCACCCCCATTCTGGATGATCCCCCTACTCTCCAGAGCAGATGTTTTTGGAGAGTACACAGGGCTGCAGGGAACAAGGAGAAAGGTAGCCTCCCCCACCCAGCTCTTTGTTGGACAGAACATCCCTGAGATATTGCCAGGATGAGCAGTCTGGATCCAAGCCACACCTACGCAACATTAAAACACCACCAGGTAAGATCAAAGCAAATAAAACCAAACAAAGAACAGGAAATAAAAATTACCAGCTCTAAAACATCAAAAGGTATACTATGATTTTGAAAGTTTGGTAAAATAAAAAGATATTTGACTAGTGTTTAAAACACATTAGAATAGGCATCGACATAGATGGGACCTCCATGTTCAGAGGTGGAATGCCTCGAAATTAGCCTTCCCCAATCTGATGCCCTCAAAATGTGCTGGGCTGCAACTCCCATCATTCGCCATGCAGGCTGGGAATGATGGAAGTTGCAGTCCAACACACCTGGAGGGCACCAGTTTAGGGAAAGCTGCTCTAAATACAGTTGTTGGAAGAGGGGAAACAGCTTGCAATGTTGCCTGACTTGCTTGTGGGCATCCTTGAGGCATCTGGACAGCTCCTGTTGGCCTCTTGGTGTGACCCAGCAGGGTTTGTGATATGGTTTTATTAGAGGAAGAGAGGCAAGAGGCTGTCATTATTACCTGCGGAGGCTGCTGCTGTTCTATCACCTGAGAACTGAGCCCCTCCTTTGCACAGTAGTTTATTTAAAGGTCAGAGTTACCTTGTTATTGAAGTGTGGGAGAGGAGGAAACTGGGGGCAGGGAGGTTTGTTTTCCACTTAGCTGCATCTTTGTGTTTGTGGTCTGAATTGGGGTGAGCAGGTAGGTGGAACTAGAACAAAATGCATGTTTTGAGACAGCTGTATTTAGGGAAGGGCATAACTAGGCAAGAAAATGTTAGTTGAGTGGGAAGGAATTATTTTTAGTTTGCCCTTGATTTCATCAAGGTGAGCAACCCTAATTCTTAGTTGTTGTTGACATTTCTGAAACCCACCCTAAGTATATGGGATAGAGCAGCTTTTCCCAACCTGGTGCCCTCCAGATGTTTTGGACTTCAACTCCTAAAAGCCCCAGCCAGCATGACTAACGGTCAGGAATGCTGGGAGTTTTAATCCAAAATATCATGAAGGCATCAGATTGGGGTAGAGCATGGTATTATATTATCAGCCCTCAAAGCAATAATGTGAACATCACAATAGAAGGTAATAATTGTCAAAGAAGATGTTGGAGTGTATCTATTCTATATACACCACTGCCTCCATCCAGGGGCATTTTGTGTTCAAAAGTCACCTATTCATATCTCTAATGGAGTCCTGTCATAAATCTTTACAGCACTGTCATTTCTTTTAAGAGAACTGATATACTGAATAAGAAAGTTATTTTCAGAATAAGGAAGTCAATTATCTTTATAATGTTCCTTCTTCCTCAAATAAAATTGAATACGTTTTGGGTAGCCATTCAAGATGTTTGGATAAATAAATGTGTTTAGCATCAATGCAGAAGAAAATATTGATTTATTCTTGTAGTGCTATGATTTAAGAGAGTTTAAAACTGCATATGCTCAGAGTGTCTCTTTTTTTAGTTAGGATGGGGTGTTGGTATTTTGCTGTAACTTGTCAGGAATGTAGAAGCATTTGTAAACTATGGAGTAGTGGTGGCCTGGGGAAGAGAAATGTTAAGTTGTGTGCTTCACAAATGAAGTAATACACATGGCTACCTAAAGAGGGTCCCCCCACAATTTAATTACTGTCTAAAATTACCTAGCTGCAACATTGCCTAGCAGCAGCATAAGAAAAATGTCTTTGCTTAAGTGCTGAGATCTGACTCGGCGCCACATACCATTTTTTCTTCTATGTTGATGCAATTGCAGTAAACAATGCTAAAGAGTGTGTGAATATAGTCAGTACTTGGTAACAAGTTATTTGAAGTGTTGCCTACAATCTAGATGAACCCCCTTAGGCCTGGAGATTGGTCTCAGAGCCCCACGAATAAAAGCTATCTGGGTGGTAGGCAAAAGAGACAAGGTCTTTTCTGTGGTTGCCACATTATTATGGAACTCCCTCCTGTGGGAAATGTTCCTGGTTCCTTCATGGATTGCTTTTGAATGGCTCTGAAGCCTGCTATTAATTAATGTGAAGCTAGCTTGTGCTTTTAAATTATAATTTTAAACTGTTGTAATTTTAAACTGTTTGTTCTTCTTATTTTTAAAAGTGTGAATTGAGAGGGCTATATAGCTATGGAAGGTGGCATTTAAATACTTAAACAAAAACAAGGTTAATGTGCATCATCAACAGGGCAGCCTTTCATACATGACCATCAAAATGCTTTCCTTTCGGATGAGTGGGCAGGTTTCTTTGCATTGAAACATACTATATGTGCAAACATACATACATATATACACATACACATACACATACACATACACATACACACACACACACACACACACACACACACACACAGTGAGAACCCCTATCAGTGCCATTTGAGCAACCCAGTGACAGAAGTAAAGACCAGGGTTGGGGGTGTTTTCTGTTTTGCTTTCACCACAATGTCCAGCACTTGACTTTTCCATCCACAGGAATGAATCCAAAGCATTAATTTATATAGGAGGAAATAAAAAGGATGCACTCAAGGAAACCTTTGGGGTTGAGGTCAAACCTGTTTCTTGTCCCTGATGACTCAAGTAACCACAGCCTTTCCCTATGTTTAAAGCTCCATCTTGTGTCATTTCTTGGTTACGCTAATGTGATGGAATGGTGGGTATCAGATTTGTTATGTATACATAATTCTGAGAAAGTAGGAGAAAGTTTGACACTAATTTCTCTCTCTCCCTGAACACATTTAAATCTTTCCTTGCAATTTATATCTGGGCTGAATCTGAAAGATGAATTAACGTTTATTTCTGCTTAGTAACACAAAACAAAAACACACATGCCAAATGTGTTCGCTTTTTAAAAGTGCCTATGGGATCATAAAAATGAAACCAGCTTGCTTGGAATAAGTTACAGAATCTCTGACCTCTTTAGATAACAGGGTTACAAGTACAGAGGCGGTAGCGGCGGCAGCTGGACATTCTTAAGTGCTCTGGCATTGCCTCGTAGAAATTCCTTTGCAACAAACTCCCACGTTCTGGCAAAACACTATTTTCGACTTCTGTGCATAGATAAAATCATTTAAATGGCAGTTAAGAGGAAATAGCTCTGCAGTATGAAGAGTAGTTCTAAAACCACCATCTAATCGACCCAACTAATTGAACACTACTGCCCAAGAAGCCAAAGGCTCCTAATTGAGATCAGTGATAAAATTTTTGGCAGCCTCTTAACTCAGTGAGGTTATTTTGGAGCTGTCTAGAAAATACTTGGTTGAAATCCCTAGGTCACTTAAGGTCTGTTCCTTGACATTTTTAAATGTGCACACTAGAGAACATCACAGCTATGTTTTCCTGATCTATAAGCTAATACACCCATGTATTTGAGAGAGAAGATAGGTACAGTTGCAGAATTTGCAGGATTTCAAAATTTTGAAATATAAATACATGATTAACCATTTCGACATGGCATTTTTTATCCAGTTTAAGACAAACATGTGATTCCTGCAAGCACACCTTCTGTTTTGTTAAAATAACTGGGAAGCTGTTTATCTCCCCAAAATTGCCCTACAAAAACAGAACAGGGACAGAGAACAGCAGCAAAACTTATTAAGGGTGCAAGTTTTGAGAGTTGTAGAAAAAACTCCTAGAAGTCCCAAAACACCACAGCCAGCAATGCAGAGGATTGTGCTCTAAGGTGAACATGTCAAGGGAAAGAGTTGAGTACCTAAGATGCCACCAGTAGCATAACTGTGACAACTCTTCATCTAAGAGCTAATTTAACAAGATGCTGCCAGTCACCAATGCTGAGCTTAATAGCTCAAGGGCTGGCTGAAACTTGCACATTCAATGACTGCAGCATCAAGAGGTGCCTTGTATGTGACAAGGAGAGCCATCACAAATCAAATATCAGATAAAGCGTTTATATCACCTCATACCCAGTGCTTCTGAATGGAACCTGGTTCACAGATGGAGAAGTGACTAATCTGTAAGGCAGCTATTTTGTATCACTGGTTTGTTTAGTTTATTAGTAACGATGTAACAATGATTTTCTACTATTTTATTCATTGTTAGGAAGCATTAGCTCAACTCCAGTGCAAGCCAAATGCTAAATACTACTGCCACCTAGCAGAACAAACTAACCATCATCCTAGAAGACATTACAAGCAGAGCATCACTTCTTTTAGGAAAAGTTTATATATCGATGATATATCAGATAGCTAATCTCTGTTAGAAGAAGGGCATTTGCACAAGGCTTCAACACTTATTGTCATGGAATAGGAGCAGGAAGATGCTATTGTGCTCATGTCCTGTGTATTTACACTCTTTCCATGGGCATCTGACTGGGCAATGTGGGAACAGAGCATTAGACTAGGCAGGCCTTTGGCTTGATCCAACATGGCTCTCATTTATATTCCTCTGAGAAGGCACATACACATTTTTAGCCATGATCTATCATCCGTGTTCGAAACAATACAGCTGGCAGAGTGGCTAGTTTGCTCACAGAACACCCAGATTCAACCCATGACATTTACTTGGTAATTTTGGGGAGTCATCGTCTTTCAGTCTAATCTATCTGAGTTCCTGTGAGGCTCAGTGTGATTAGGTTGCACCAACAGAAATATAATTTCAAAATCACAAGTAGTAATAGTTCCACTCTACTCCACGCTGGTCAGCTCCCACCTTGAATACTTGCCCAGTCCTGGATACCACGTTTAAGGATTCAGATAAATTGGAATGCATTCAGAGAAGGGCATCAAAGACAATCAAGGGACTAAAAACGATCTCCTATGAGGAAAGACTGAAGGAACTAGCTCTGTTTAACTTTGAAAAGGGAAAACTGGGAGGGGGCATGTGATAGCAGTTTTCAAGTACCTAAAGGGTTTCCCCACAGAAGGCCACATTCTGTTCTCAATCATCCAAGACTGTAGGACATGAAATAAATGGGCTTAAGTTACAGGAAGGCAGATTTCCTAACATTCAGAGCAGTCAGAAAATGGAACCAAGTGCCTAGGGGGATGCTTGAATAACTCACTGGAGGTATTCAAGCAGAAACAGATTTTTTTTGTTGGATGTTTGCACGGAGTAGTGGGTTGGACTCAATGGCCTACATGGCCCCTTCCAACTCTACAGCTCAAAACAGCACTGGGAGCAGCCTGAAGGATAGAGAACGCAAATGCACAAATGTAATCTTATCCATGCACACATTCTAGCCATAAGTGCCATTTTTTGGTAGAAAAGCAGGGTACAAATCAAATCACTTACTCATTCAAACCATTTAAATAGAAAAAAATAAAGTATTTTATTGCTAATAAGCAGTTAAGATTTTATATATTAATTGCTCTTATGTTGTGTTAAGCAGCCCTGAGGCTTTTTAAAGCTATGCAAGCAGGGCATAAATGCCAAAATACTTACTTGAGTAGTGTTTGTTTTTATATTTATATAACATCTTACTTCCTACAGTACTGTACACCCGCAGTATAATTCACAAAGACCTATTTATACCACAATAATGGAAAAATGCAGTCCTGACGGTTTTTACTTCCCCAAGGACAAACTTCGGTATACCTAATCTATGATGAAAGCAAAATGCACATCAGGTGCTACTCTTATAGAATGAGTCACTATGACTTCTCTGGGAATTCAAGCTATATAAATATGTTTGTACATGGTCAATTGTTTCTTTCTCTTTTCATTTTGCTAAAATCCAGATCTAGTTTAATTCTTCCACATCTTGATTAGAGTGTAATTGGGCTTCTCCTCTGATTGTTATAGCTTAGAATGAGTGCATGTTTTATGTCAGCAAGCCAGGAAAAAAATTAGCAATGATGGAAAAGCAGCTAAAATGACTTCTTTTCAAATACAGGTTCAGTACAGGCTTGCATTGCACTACTGAAACTCAAGCTACAATTTAAGCAGAGAATTGACTTCTCTCTTAAGCAGTGCAAGCAGCTGTGATGAAAATTTCAAAGAACCCTCTGGATGCCCATAGACTCCCACCATGAACATATAAATTTCATATTTATATTACAGAGTATGGGATCATCTCTATACTATACACAAATAAGAAACTCCCAGTTTTATGCAGGCACACACATCTTTGATTCCAGTGGGATTAAAAATGCATACCTTTGGCTGGATTCTACTAATGGGTTCAGAACTTTATCACTGCTAGACACCTTGCATTCCAAGCCTCAAATTACAAAATGAGGATTTAGACCGGATCCAAAGAACTATAAATTGAAGGAACATGGCCATTGGCAATTAACTACAAACACTGAAGAGTTTACTCAGTGCTGTAACAGGTAGCTTCTATAGCAGTTCCCATGCAATACATGTCGAAGAGATTGCACTAGCAGAACAATCTCTTTGGATTTAGTGTTACTTTCCTTATACAGTGCTCTAGTGCAAAGTATACAATTCTCCGGGCATCTTTGGAATTAACACCTTGTATTCACAGTGCCCGGAGAATTGGAACTTTTGGTACTATAAATCAAAGGGGGTATGAAGGCTGAGATGTGATAACAACAGAGGCTCCAGCTTTGGGGATATACTTAGGGAACCCAAAGCTCTGTAGAGAGGCTAATATTCTGAACCCATTTATATACAAGCAGAATGGCATGGTTGCTGCTGTTTCTTACACCATTCTGCGGACATCTAAATCCAGTAATCATGTAGAGCAGGCAGATCATGCATGATGTAACTACATAAAGTATTGAATTTTGATCTAAGAGAGATTTATGCAATCAGGTTTGATATGAATGAAATGGGATGTCCATTGTAAATGACATTACTTTATAATATTGGTGAAAACATAGAAAACTATTAATTCCAGTAATCAATATTTAAAATATAAATTGAAGAAACATTACCTAACACATACAATTTGACAAATTCCAAAAAACACAACAAATGATTTTTATTGTTAAAAGAATAGAAAATATTCCTTAAAATGTTTTTTCCTGTAATATGAAGGACAATCATATAAGCCAGCACATATGCATTTCCAATACATTTACTATTACATTAGCACAGGGGTGGACAACTTGTTGCCATCCAGGTATTCTAGCCTTCTCACCACTGGCTATGTTGGATAGGGCTGATGGGAACTGTAGGCCAAAAACATCTGGATGGTTACAAGCTGCCCACCCCTGCAGCATAGCTATTTCACACGGATTAACTTGTGCTTCAGATATAGTAAGAAAGCACAACTACTTCAAAAATCTAAGCAAGCAATCCACTCAGGTGGGAGCTGTGATTTCTTCTCCCAATACATGTAAAAATGATCACAACTTACAATTCCAGACAAACAACTATATTTTTTTCATGCAGTGTTTAAAGCTATCTCCCATCTGGTGATGCTTCCAACGTTTGATGCGTCTTCAAATATATAACGGTGATCTTACAGTTAAAGTGGCTGGACTAGTTGCCAGACTTCTGGTTTTCTATAGCTGTATACTTTAATTTTTTCAATGGCTTAATTTGTCACTTTTGTTCAAAAAATATAAGATCCCTGGGCAATCGTACAAGCTTATTAATTTAGAAGTTATGTGTTACTATTCCTGCAAATTAACTATAAAGGTCATGATCTAACACAGTTAAGCATACTAGAATCCATTTAAATCAATAGGTTCAGTGAACTTAACTTTGCATTGGATTGTGGCCATCAAGTTTACAGCGGCATACATACATACATACATACATATATATGTTCAATTACATCACTGACTACAGCACAATGTGACGTATCTGCACATTCTTGAGCTTCCAAAATAAAAATCACTGAGTTTGTGACTCAGTAAACGATTCAGTAAGCGATTCATTCAATGGTTCAGTCCCATCTGCTGGTGTCTTACTGGCCTCTTCACTAGACTGGCTCTGACTAGATGGCTCAGTAGTGGTATCCACCTGCTTTCTATTGGCCTCTTCATTATGACGGTTTTGGCAATGAGTCAAATGTTTCTTAAAGCCTCTAGGAAAGTTTGACTCAAAGCTGCAACGTGGACATTTAAGCAAACTCTGACCATGTGCAGCAACATGGTTTTTAAGGTGAGATTCCAAGAGAAAAGCCTTTCCACATATGTCACACTTGTATGGACTGTGGACATTATGCTTGTTAACCAAGTGGTGCAAAACAGCACCTTTTTTCATAGCCCGGCAGCAACAAATTTTACAATAATATTTGCCTTTGCCACGCTTCATATATTTTGCTATCTCTTCTTCTGAGATAAAAGCTTCCTTCTCTTCTGTAAACTGCAGAGTAGGAGTAGCTATATCAATTTTAGTCTCTTTATTGTGGTCAGAAGATTCTGTATCAAACTGTTCCTGATCACTGAAGGATTCCTGTTCTTTCACATCTGATGTATCCATCTCTGTATTTCCACTTTCACTGCTATTTAGTTCTGTATTAGAAGTCTCCTGATTTTCCTTCTTGGGTTTTTTCTTTGGACAAGAATATAAAATTTCTTCTTTAGGTTCCTTGGTAGACTGTTCTTTTGGAGCTAACAGACTACTGAATGGATTCTCACCTTCTGGATGCTCAGTAAAGAAATCTTTACTACCAGATTCAGTACGTCCCTTTAACTCTGAAAAAACAGGTACAGGTTGGCTGAAGTCAGAGACAGCAGTTTTGTGGACTTCGATGCCTGCTGTTTCCACTGGTTTGTGGACATCAGAACCAAAGACTTGCTTCTGATCAGAAGGAGCAGGTTTTTGGAGCTCAGGTGAAAGAGAGTGTTTTGAAGGCTCAGCAAAGAAACCTTGTCTCTGTTTCTCAGGGGAGCCAGGAGGAGGCTTCTGAAGTTCAGCAAAGGTTGCATGTTTCTGGATATCAGGAGAAATTGCAGTAGACTTAAGCACTTCATGAGAAAGAACTGGCGGTTTCTGAGGTTCTGAAAAGGAAACATGGTCTTGAATTTCAGGAGAAACAGCAACATGTTTCTGGGGCTCCGGAAAGTATGAATGCTTTGGGGCTTCAGGAGAGACAGGAGTAGATCTGTGAGATTCAGAAAAGAGGGCATGTTTTTGGACTTCAGGAAAAGACATATGACTTTCATGGAAGAATGATCGTTTTTGTACCTCAGCAGACACAGGAGGGACAGATTTTTTAGGCTCAGGAAACAGTGCCCGTTTTCGGGGCTCAGAAAACAAAGCACGTTTTTGCAGCTCAGAGGAAACAAAAGAGGTAGGCTTCTGTGTCTCTGGAAAGAAAGGTGGTTTTCGGGACTCAGAAGAAAATTTCCAAGGATCAGGAGCCACAGGTGGAGCTGGCTTACGTTGCTCAGGAAAGAAGGAAGGTTTCCAAAGCTCGGAGGACATAGGGGGACCAGGTTTTCTAAGCTCTGTTGGCATAGGAGGAGGAGCAGGAGGTGGTACTGAAGGTGTTGGCCTCCAGGTGTCAGGAGGCAAAACAGGTTTCCAGCCTTCAGGATAAACAGAAGAAATGGGTTTCCAGGGCTCTGAGGAAGCAAGACTAGATTTCTGAGACTCAGGCAAGGAGGTAGATTTCCAAGGCTCTGGCACAAACTTCTGTGGCTCTTGGGACATTAAAGTGCCTGGCCTTCGTGGTTCTGAGGCAGGTCTCCTAGGCTCAAGTGACATAGATGAGGGAGGTTTGGGAGACCATGGTGAGACAGTAATAGAAGATTTCTGCTGCTCATGTGCAATACTAGGACCAGGCCTCCAGGGTTCTGGAGCAATATTAGGGGCAGGCCTCCAGGGATCTGGGGAGATTGGTGGCTCAGGTTTTCGTGGCTCAGGGGAAAGTGCAGAACCAGGTCTCCGCATTTGAGGAATGTGCCTGCGTGTTTCTGAGGACAGAGTAGCAGCAGGTTTCTTTAGCTCAGGAGACCCAGCTGGAGAGTGCCTGCGGGGCTCAGGTGACCCAACTGGAGAGTGCCTGCGAGGTTCGGGTGACCCAGCTGGAGAGTGCCTGCGAGGCTCAGGAGACACAGCTGGAGAGTGCCTGCGAGGCTCAGGAGACATAGCTGGAGCAAATTTCTGTGATTCTGATGTAGCCACAGGTGGAGATGCAGGCAGAACTGATTTTTGAGGCTCTGGAGATACGGGTGGAATGGGTTTCTGTGGTTCCAGAGATACAAGTGGTGCAGACTTCTCTGGCTCTAGGATAGAGACATGTAGTTCTGGATGTACAACTGTGAGAGGTTTCTGTGGCTCAATATATGTAGCTGTGGTAGGTTTCTGTGACTCTGAGGATAAAGCCGATACTAGTTTTGGTAGCTCTGGGGAATCTACTGAGGCAGACCTCAATGATTCTGGAGTCAGAGAAGGGTTTGGTTTCAGCAGCTCTGGTTCGGAAAGCTCAGATACAACAGAGATGAGTTTCTGTGGGTCTGGACATGCAACTGGAGCAACCTTCTGTTGGTCCAGGGATGAAACAGGGATGGGCTTTTGTATCTTGGAGGGCAACCCTACATCAGACTTCAGGGGTTCAGAAGAAGCAGACCTCTGAGACTCTGGAGGCACAGTGGGTTTATGAGACTCAGGAGACAGAGAAGGCTTTTGAGGCTCCACAAAGAGGGGCTTCTTTAGGGATTCAGTGTCTAATAAATCTTTCTGCTCTTCATTCCATTTGTCAGGCCCTGCATGGTGTGCAGTGATGTGATAATAAACATTTGAATACATCTTGCTGGTGAAAAAGCATTTGTGGCAATGGAACAACTTTGCACTTTTCTGATAAAATATAAGTTTTCCCAATCCTGCAGTATCCATTTCATCACAAAACTCAGGGTGGATAGTACCCATATGAATCTGTATGTTTTCAAAGTCGGAGCCTCTGAAATTGCAGTGATCACACTCTAAGCCCTCTGTTGTTTTTCGTAGAATCTTTAACATGTCAATTTTTCTATTGTCAACTTGCATAACACTACACATGTTTCAAACTGTACGTTCCAGTATTCCTGAAATAAAATTTAAAAAATTAGCTCATAAAATATGGAAAAGTTTGCTCTTATTAAAATAAAATTTATTTATTACATTTTTATACTGCCCAATAGCTGAAGCTCTCTGGGCAGTTAATAAAAATTAAAACCATGAAGAGCATAAAAACAACTAACAATCTCAAAACACAAATACAAAATACCATTTAAAAAGCACAACCATGATAAAACCACACCGCAAAAATTGATACAGGTTAAAATATAGAATTAAAACAGCAAATTTTAAATATAAGTTAAATTAGGTGTTAAAATACTGAGAAATAAAAAAAAATAGCCCGTGAATGACAGCTCACTTAATTATATATCCTAAAAACAACAACAACACATATTTGTCTTTGTTTTCTAAGCCTATCACCTTTTGCACAAAGAATTCTGCCTATAAATCACTTCATTGTTTACAAAGCTATCAGAAGACTCTGTGAATGCAATTTAAATTGTTTACTGGGTCCAGATGGTTTTGTTGCAGAAAACCTAACAAAGTAAACAAGCTACAGAGAATGTCCAGCTAGTTCTAAAGCACATAAAAACACAAAGATAGCCATGCTGGCCCATGAGAAACAAATCCAAAATCCACAGTTGACCAACTAAAAATCCAAAAACATATATGCAAGCTTTCAAGTTCTTCAGAACTCTTCATCAGGTTGGATTGTACAAAAATTAGGTGGTGGGAGAAGAAACAGAAAAGTCCAAAATTTTGCCCAGATGTGGAGACCATGAGGTCTGAAATTAGACAGACCCAGTCTCAAACTGGAGATTGCAGGCTGAATAAATTAGTCAGTGGTAGGTACTGCAGGTATCAGATTACATCTAGCAATGCATTTTGAAAAGAAAAGTAGACGCAGATGGGGAGAGGTAAAGGGGGCCGCAGGGGGAAGGGAAAGTTCCACAGCACTCACTTAATGTTGGATATCACCCACAAGTTTTACTAGTTCCAGTATAAAGTTAGAGATCTGAACTAATACATGTATTTATATATCAATGCATGACACTATATAATAAATGAGCCTTATTATACAGGGAGCTTTGGCTGTTGGGCGATATAAAAATGCAATAAATAAATAAATAATAAAAATATTCATTGACCAACGTTTATTCAGAAGAAAAAATAATAGGAGGGGGAGAAACATGAAATTCATGTTATTAATGTACAGACAAGTGTAAACATCTAATTATTATTGATGTGGTTGGTTACTCATGCTACTTCACCTTATGATTTTTACAAAATCCCTGCCATTTCATGTCACTTCAGTATATTTAGATATGTTAGCCTGGCTGAGGTACGTTGGGAGTTGTTTGACTTTTCCTGCCTAAACATGGGCAGGATTATACCTTTAATGTATTATTTTCAAATATACTGTTTTCTTGTAATTTGATTTTGTAAACCACCCTAACTCTGCAGCTAGTCGAAAAATCGAACCTAGAGTTGGCCTCAGTGCTTGATCTTAAACATGCTTAGGGCGCAATCCTATAACAGGTTTAGACAGAAAAACGTCCTACAACTCCCAGCATTCCCCAGGCATCAGGTGTAACTGGCGAATGCTGGGGGTTGTAGGGCTTCCCCCCCCCCCCGTCTAAATCTGCTATAGGATTGTAACCTTAATCACTGAATTCAACGGGGTTTACTCTCAAACAAGGGTGCCTCGGATGTCAGTTTTAAGGGAACGACTGGCTACGTGACACGGAGTCGCTGTGAAGATGAAAGACCTTAAGGGCTCCAGATCATCGCTCTGTACAGTTATAAGCAGAAGCGAAAATGAACTAAGAAGCCTGTATGTGCGCCTCGAGGGTGTAAGGAAAAAGATGGGATGGGGCTTTAAGAAAACCCAAGTTTTGCCTGCCAGGGCTCAGGTACCCTTTGCAATTAGGACTGAAAAATCGGCGCAAGAGGCGACGGGAGACCGCAGCTGCGCGCAAAACGCGGGGGAGGGCGCGCACGGTCTCCCGCACGTAGAAAAGCTTTGTGGACGGAACGGGGGAAGAGACAAACTAACGTTTTCGTAGCGCGGGAAAAGTGGGGCAGGGGGAGGGAGAGGGAGGGAGAGAGGGGGGGGAGGGGAGACCGTCTTCTCCAAGACCGAGGTTCACACCTGAGGGGGAGGAGATGTTCTTTCCCGTTCTCCTTCCCTTACGCTGTTAACGGATTGCGCGAGTCCGGAGACGAGAAGCGACAAAATACGTACCCAGGAGAAAACGACGACTACGGCGAGAGAGACACTCCTCCTTGAGCGCTTCCCCCACAATGGCGGCGCTGTCCACAAAACGGAGCGAAATGTCGGAGAACGGAGGGGGGGGGGGAGACAGAGAATGATGGATAGGACAAAGGAGAGGAGGGGGGGCTCCCCTATCTAGAGAGCCGTTTTTTTATTGGTTCACGGCGTCCAGCTACTGCCCAACCGCCGCTCGGAACATGCCCCGCCCCCATTGTGGAATGTAAAGCGCAGGCGCGTGATGGGGTGAAGCGTAATGATGCTAGACGAAGGAGGAGACTATTGGCAGCGTCGTGACGCTGCCCCTCCTCCAACTGCTTTTGGCTATGAGGGCTGCCCGTCGTGCCTTAGCTGAAAGCCGTTATCCGTGGCTTAGTTGTTCATTATTTATTTATTTATATAGCACCAACAATGTACTTGGTGCTGTACAGTATGTACAAATAAAACAGCAACAATATCCTTAGATAGTAAACCGCAAATGATTTAATTGCTCCTCCAAATATATATTAAAAAGTAAGCAATATTTGGGGATTTCCACGCCGACATATATTCAAGACAAGTAAACAATGATACATTTGTGCACAGGAAAGGAGATACCTGGGCGAAGGTTTTAGCCTACGTTTTAAGCTAGCGTGAAGGATTAGCTTTCCATACGTAGGAACCGTTTATTACTGAATCTTGAGTGCTCCCACTATCTGCAGTCTGCATGCTACGCCTGAAATTTTTGCTGAGCCAGGGGTGGGTTAGAAAGTAGATCCGGATCGACTAATGGATCTCTGGGTGATTTGCAGTAGATTGGCAAAGATTTCTGATTCAATACTAACAACAAAATAATGACACACACAACTCTAACTTAGGATGCTGAAGTGGAGAAAGCTTGAGGTAACTTGGAGCTGCCTTTGATGTGGAAGGAGGGTGAGCTCCCTTCAGTTCTGATACGTGAAACAAATTCCTGGGATCAACATCCTTTAATTCTAAATATAAATTCCTGGGATCAACATCCTATTTCCAAATATGTTTCTTTTGCACCAGGCTCCAGTGGGTGGATCTTGGAATTCTATTCATCATCATCATCATCGGTGGATATACTGCAAACTTGAAGTCTGCCCACCCGTGTTCTATCAATTATTAAAGGTCCAAAAATATTATTATGTTTTGCCATCTGGCCACCCTGATAGAGGTATGATATAGGTCTACATCCCAGAACTCTGTGGACACTTGCCTTCGGAGAAACCTCTGAGTGTTACAGCACTGTTGCACGATTCTGCAAACGATTCTGGGGAACATATGTATACAGTGGCCAACCACTAACCAGGAACCCACAAGCAGAACATGAGTGCAACAGCACCTTCCCACCCATGTTCCCCAGCAACTGATGTGCATAGGCTTACGTCCGCTGAGTCAAAGATTGATATTTACTAATTTTAGTCCTGCATATTACTAATCTAACTGAGGAATCTTTACAAGTTTTTGAGGAAACCATCCACAAATGGTTTAAAAACTACTGGTGTAGAAGATAACAGATGATATCCCCTAATTTCAAAACAAAAGACAACTGCCAGTTCAAAGATCGTAACAAAACCCTGTTTTTTGAAATTACAACCTAGTAACCCTATGAAAAGCGTAAATAAATACTTGCACAAATTCTGACAGAATTCGTCAAAGGCTTCTCTTGGGGTCTAGATCCAGATGTTGAATATGTCATTGTTGTATCTCAAGCAAAGGAGATATGTTTGAGGGCAGGAGTATAGAAAATCATTGTTTTAGGGCACGATCCTGTGCATGCTTAGAGAGGAAAAGGTCCTAAAACTCACAGCATGGCTCAGCCAGCATGGAATGCTGGTAGCTGCAGGACTTTTTTGTTTGTAAACATGCACAAGATTGTGTCCTTAGTCATGTATATGTTGGCATATTGTGGAACTGTGCAGGTACCCATAGCAAACCTAGGAAGTTGGTGTTATTGCCAGTTACTGATGTTCCAAACGGTTATTGTATACATTTGAGCTTTGCACTTGGATGGCCTAAAAATGGGACAAATTCATGAAGAATAATGGGAACAGAATGCTGGCTTAGGCCTTTGGGCTGATCCACCACGTCTTTTCTTGAGTTCTTATGTCACAAATATCTTGCATGTCCTTTTGGCCCCACTGCTTACTTTTATCTATGTGTAAAACTTCATGAAAACTTATGCCATAATACATATCTTAGTCTTGACTGTGCCTCAAAACTATCACTCTCTCTGTTCATTAAATGCAAGCTTTTTTTAGTTGATTGCTGACCTCTAGTGGTTGATGACTTCAAAGCAGCAGTATAAAATTAGAACTGAAGTGTGAAACATCCTGATTTGTTTTGGAGGAAATGGATACACCAGTAAAGAAATACTATTCTCTGTTCTTCTTAGATAAAGCATTAAAAGGAGTGTGTGTGTGTCTGTAAAAGAACAGATCAATGACCTTGGCAGTGATTGGTTCGCACAACATGATAACCCACACACAGGGGGTTAGTTCACAATCCAACAACACACCATGGATTCTCTTCATGGTCTGTTCGTGGTTAACAAACTATGGTTTGTTATCATGGCTGGGTTCAGACAATGCAACAATCCACATTTCAAGAACAACCCATGATTCAAGGACAACTCAATGTACATTGATGGTGCTATATAAATAAATAAATAATAATAATAATAATAATAATAATAATAACTCACACTCAACCCATACTCAGCCTTGAGTGTGGGTTATTGTGTTGTGTGAACCCAGTCAGTGGCCCTATTCATGTACACATGAGGGTAGGTGAGTAGCGGAACTACAGAGAGGGGAGGGGTAACGGAACCATGACAAGCGGGACTGTCATATGAATGGGAATCACGCCATACCAGCGCATCCCACCATCTTCCACACCCTGAATGAGTGACAGGCAGCAGCTGCATTTTAAAAAATAGCTGCTGACCATAGAGAAAGTCTGTGGCAGCAAGAGCATCACTGGAATTGGTGGTCACTCTTGCCGGCAAACTCTATGGTCACAGCTATTTTTTTAAAAAAACAGCGAAACAACAAGAAAAGCCCACAGAGTCTCGCCAGAGAACACAGGAACTACATGCATGGCCCACTAACCTTCCTGCAGCAGGTGGGTAGCAGGCGTGGGTACTCTGCCCATGACATGCTAACCCACTGCGGATCATGTTTTTGAGCGAACCACAGTGGGTTAGTATGACATCTGAACAGGCCCATTGTCTCCAGTATATTCATTATCTTTTAAGAAGCTCAGGTAAAATCAGAAGATACACTGCATTAATATAATACCTGTGCTACAAAAGGAGTATGCACTTGATCAGACACAAAAAGAATGACCTTAAATTGTACTGCTGCTGCTTGTTTACATGCTGTGATGCATTTAAAAACCTGCAATTGAGCACACTACATAAATTTTATTTTTGTCAAAAGTGGTCATCCTCATTCTGGTGCCCTCTAGATGTATTGGACTATAACTCCCATCATCCCCAACCAGGATGTTTGGGAAAGCAGCCTCTAAAGAATGCAGAATGAGAAATATTTCTAATCCAAGGTACAAACAGTGCAGAGGTGAACTGTTTGGGCATGGTCCGGCCAAGGTTAAGCGTGATTTCAGTAGGAGAGAATAAGCATTTGCTTAATTCTTTCATTGAAGTCAATTGCACATGCAGCCCAATCCTGAGCATATGGAAATAAGTCCTTCTGAGTTCTATAGAAATTGCTCTCAGTTAATTGTGCCTAGGGTTGCACCCTTAAATGTGCATAGCTTTGGCTGGATCATGCCTAAGCATCTTACTGTTTTGCCCTTTGGCTGTTTTGTTTTCTGCTCCTATCCTAATTTCATTTTTTAAGAGCAAGAAAAAAGGGTTTAAAACCCAGAAAAAAGAATGCAAACTAAGCCCGTCTAACAGAACCGCTATTTTAATTGCTATCTCTAGAAATTCCTACCCTTTGAAACAGCCTTTGAATTCAATGGCTTAACTTGCAACAAAACAAAACAAAGCCATGCATAGGATCAGGCTGCCAGTGTTTTATTTTTATTTTATTTTTAACTATTGACCAGCTGACAATGTAAACACTACACACCTGAGCCTTCCCTGGGTAAAGAAAGTGACCTCAGGAATGCAAACACTCGCCAGTCCTGTATTTATGGAGCATGTGGAGTGGGCTGAGTTCAAGCCCTCCTTATAGAGTCCATGGAAACAACCTTGGGAGCCTGTGATTTCGATTGCAAGCTGTGAGCAAGCAGTCCGAGGCCAAACCAAAATGACCTCCCTGCTGCAGGAGAAGCTGTGTGAAGTTCACACTCAGGCACCTCCTCCCAGCAAAGACTTCCATCACTTGACTATCACAAAACATGAGGTAACATGGCATCGATCTCTCGTTTATCCCCAGGTTAGAAGGTTTGTTGAGTGTTTGCTGAAGAAAGTGCAGAGACATGGGGAAGCTGCATCTGTTGAATTTCTACACCTGTCATGCAGCTGTTAAAGGCACAGAGTCTCTGTTGGGGTGGAGGTGCGAAGGTGGTAATTCCAGGCTTGTTGTAAGCAATGTAATACATGCCTGCACAAATCTAGGTTGTAATCCAAATCCTCAATTTTCTGCTTCACATCTAGACTGAAGGTGCTTTCAGATGAGGCTTTTATTTTACAGGAGGTCTTCTTGTAACACCTCCCCACCCCATGTTTTTCCACTGCTCCTTCCATCTTTTCTCTTACTATAGATAATCCCTTAAGAAAGAAAAGATAGAATAGTTGCACAATGCCTTCTCACTGGTAGCCTTAGAAGCCCTCTGCCTGGAAGCACCTTGACTAGACTGCTGCGGAAACAAAAGAGGAGATAATGCCCACCCTGACTCATTCTATTGTACCTTGATGCTCTAGGTTATGTGGAAATCATGGAGAATTTCCTTTCGACCCAATCAAGAAAGATTTTTCCCAAGAGAAGTGAAGAAACTCCATAAAGATTTTCTCTTGGATGAACAATTACACAGCAAGTATTGAGTATTGATGTTGTGCAGACTTCTACTGTTACTTTCTACTGTTAGTTTTTCCCTACCCTGTGCCTGCTTACCCTTCCCTGTACCTGTTGGCATTCTCTTCCCCTCCTTATTGTTTTACTATGATTTTATTAGATTGTAAGCCTATGCGGCAGAGTCTTGCTATTTACTGTTTTACTCTGTACAGCACCATGTACATTGATGGTGCTATATAAATAAATAATAATAATAATAATAATAATGGGCAAAGAAATAATGCCATGTTATATATATTTTAAATAATTATAATTTTGCCCAGTTGTCCTGTGTCTTTCTAAAGACATTGCTACTTTTAGAGCTTGATCCTTTGCATGTTTACTCAGAAGTAAACCCCACTGAGTTCAATGGGACTTACTGCTTAGTAACACACTGACACTATTTATGTTTACTTGGAAGTAAGTCACAGAAAGTTGAAGAGGATTTTCTCCCAATGAAGCATGCATTGGATTGCGGTCTTGGAATTAATATTCTACAATCGTATGTATACTTCTTTGAGTGGAAACGAGAGGAAATCCGGTGTGGCTGATTTCTGAATAACAATGCTGAGGAATGGACTCTATGGCTAGATCTACACTACAGGGCTCATCAGATGAGTGTTTTATAACACGGTTGTTACTGGCCACTCACGCTTTTTCACAGGTCCTTTTCACGACACTGTCTGCCTCCCATGCACCTCCTGCTCGTTTTTCTGTCACAAAAGGAAGACCCAGAAAATCCATGGTTTGTTTTCTTGTAATGGAATTCGCTGACATTTCCTGCTGCGTGCCAGGAG
Organism: Elgaria multicarinata webbii; assembly: GCF_023053635.1. Lineage (NCBI taxonomy): Eukaryota > Metazoa > Chordata > Lepidosauria > Squamata > Anguidae > Elgaria > Elgaria multicarinata. The sequence continues at coordinate 40,828,527 of NC_086175.1, read as the reverse complement.
CAGCAGCACCAGAAAAATGCCCACTGAGTGGGCCATGTGGTCGTCGCTTGCTTCCTTGTTCTTCTCTGTGTGAAGAAAGAGGAAGCTGCTCTTCCCTATTGTGGGGCAGCAGCAGGAGGCAAAGCCATGGTAGGGAAATGCAATGCCATCCCCACCCTGTCTGATGACGCTCTTTATATAGGGTGACCATATGAAAAGGAGGACAGGGCTCCTGTATCTTTAACAGTTGCATAGAAAAGGGAATTTCAGCAGGTGTCATTTGTATATATGGAGAACCTGGTGAAATTCTCCCTTCATCACCACAATTACAGCTGCAGACACTATACTACAGTAACCAGATTCAAAAGAGGGCAGGGAACCTGCAGCTTTAACTGTGGTGATGTAGAAGAAATTTCACCAGGTTCCCCATATATACAAATGACACCTGCTGAAATTTCCTTTTCAATACAACTGTTAAAGATACAGGAGCCGTGTCCTCTTCATATGGTCACCCTACTTTATAGCTGTACTGAAGTGCACTCACAACTGTCTGAGCACATAACACATTTCATATACCGGTTTCATGTGTTATTTCTTGCTTTTTATTCCACATTATACCAAATACCATAATAAATGTCATTGTGTGTCCTACAAGGTATAAATGTGCAAGAGGGATATAGGCTTACCATGATGGGAGTGTAACAATTTGATACAAGGTGTAGATCTGGACTATTAGGTCTTCAATCTCTTTTCTAATCCATTACCTTTAGCTGTGATTCTAAACCGGGATGGGGAACCTCTTTCTGCCTGCAGGCCAAATTCAATTTCAGAGAAGCTCTTGGGGGGCGCATTCCAGTTGCAAGTGGTGCAATAGGGGCAGGGTCAAAAGCATAGATGCTGGCACCCATACCAATGGACTTCGCAGTGTCAGGCAGTCCCTATAACAGCCTTCTGCACTAGTTGGGGATGACAGGACTTGCAGTCAAACATCTGGTGGGTTCCATATTGTGGAAGGCTGAGCTATAAGATTACCACAACATCTGGATGTTAAACACACAGGTGTTTGGTGGGAAAAAGAAAAGAAAGGAAATTATGAACATAAACTTTCCTTCTAACAGTTCATGGCAATTGTTTATTGGCCTGGTCATCTGCCATTTCCTTCACTATATTGTAAAGGGATCTATGTTGATGTTTCAGAAACATTTAAGTACAAATTTAGTTTAACTGATCAGCTAAAATTATTTCATGAGAGGTTTGTTTGTTTTTACCTCAAAGAGAGTGTGCGGGGCCTTATCCAGACTGTGATTGGTGCATGTGAGAGGGGGAGATACAAACCTTCCTGCCCTGCCATTCCTCCCCACTCTAAATTTGCTCACCTGTGTAAAGGCTAAAAGAGAGAGAGAGAGAGAGGGACCCTCCATTGGTGCCAGTGGAGTTTCTCTCTCTTTTATGGTGGGCCCCTCCCAGGGTGATTTAAGGGAGTATCCAATCTTAATTCTGCATAGAGTAGACCCATTGAAATGAATGGGATCTAAATTAGTCACAATTTACTTAAGTCCCACTCATTTCTGTGGTCCATTCTATATAGGATTAACATTGGATACCACCCTTACAGGGAAAAAGTGGCTGGGTGCCCATACTTGGTGGTCCTGATCCAGATTAGGGGCTTACATGCTTGCACTGAGGTATTAAACGGTGAGAATCAGGTGTACATCATGTGTTTAATGTAGCATGTAGTTTAGATATAAGGAATAATTATAACAGTGTCCTTCTGGGGATACTGATCTGTTAGTGGCATTTACCTGCGTAAAATAATTTCCCTAAGGCAGTTACCATCTTGATCGCTTGGGCATTTATTGTTGTTGTTGTTGGCAATTTATTTCTACACATACATTATTAATTCTTGATATTTTGACATTTCCTATGTCTTCCTCTCCTCTCTTTCGCGAATGCCCATTGCATGTGGCCCATCTGTGTAATTTACAAACCTAGATCTTAACTCCTACCTTAGTTGTCTATGAAGCTGCAAAAAATAATTACATTCTGTACATTAGCAAGTCTCATTTCTTCCAGGGAAACTCTTGACACTAATGGAGTGCAGTGCCAAGCAAACAGTAAATTCACTGCACAGGGTTAGTTTAATTTCTTTCTGTCCCTTTTGTTTTTAAGGCATTCATTCATTCATGGTGCAGAATTAGCTGTTTGTTCTAGTTATGTACTTAATGAATAGTGTTAGACCACATGGTGCGGTCGCTATGGAGAAATCTATTCATCATTCCAAATACCTTAAGTACACACAGCAAGCCCTCATGTCTTCCTGATAAATATGATAATTATACCTCAAGCCAATTTTATTTATATTTGGAAACTAAAAAGCTTTCAGAATGCAGAGGGCTATAGTATATGCATTGTGCATATGAACAAGAAAGGCTTTGTACATATTGGTCAATGACAACAATGCACCTTTCATATGACATGCCTGGGCAATTTGGAATTAGTCTTCTTAATAATTATTATGGCAATTTGCCCTTTACTTTGTGCAAAACCATCCCCTCTTAGAATGGTAATGTAATTCATTGGAGTGGCTTTACTTTGCTTCTAAAATGTCTGGGTATTAGCAACTGGGGGAAGCAGAACTCTTTTATTATTCACATAATCATATTTTCCCACCATAATTTGATGTTTTGCAATTAATATTGTGGTGACAGAAATGCCAAATGTGTTTCGTTCTGCACTGATGTCCATTTACCTTATGGTTAATAGCAGAGGCCTCATTGGGAGTGATCTTCCCTCTGAAGGTATGCTATTACAATCTTAAGTCCTACCAGTAGTTCAATAGGTGTATATATTCCTGCTCCCACCTCATTGTAATGGGGCCTTCCCCAACCTGATGCCCTCCAGATGTTTTAGACTTCAGCTCCTATCAGCCTGGCCAATAGTTAGGAATGTTGGAAATTGTAGTCCAAAACATCTGGAGAGTACCAGATCTGGGCAGGCTGCTGTAATACCTCTCTTTAGAGCAGAAGTTAAGGCATCTCCCCAGGAGATTTAAACTAGGTTATGTCATTCTCTCTTCCCCTGGTTTTTGTTGGGGGGGGGGGCGCTAGGGATATAGAGAATCCTTAGTGCTTGACTGAAATGGTATAAAACCTGTTATTTTGCAGAGTAAAAAAGGCCTTAAGCCACATTCATTTTTTTAATGAATGTGGCCACATGAAACTATAATAAACAAAATGTTTCTAGCTGTATCTTTGGTCTATAGGCTGTAATGGTTCCTCTTCTCCCCATTTTCATACTGGGTTGAATCTGCTGACAACAAGATGTACCCCAGTGTATGGATGGTGACTCTTCACATAGCTATTTTTTTTAAATTAATTTTATTTATGAGTCACTCTATAACAAATGTTCTCAGAATGACAAACAGTAAATAAAAATAAACATAAAACAAAGATATATAATTAAATCAATTGAATGATTACATCAACAAGTAAAAAGCAGCACAAATAACTGTATTCATATCAATTAATACAATAGAATGCAACGCAACATACGGAACATGAGAACAATGTCATAGAGCTAAAACACCAACATAAACTGAATCTCAACAGTAGTTTCAACTGAATTAAAATATTACCACCATGAGTAGTGTGCAATCTTATATATGTCTATTCTGAAATAATTCCCATTGACTGCAATGATATTTACTCCCAGGTAAGCATATACGATTGCAGCTCAAGACAATAAAACTTTAGGCAAAATTGCCAGAAACTGCCATGGAGATTCAGACTGCTGAGTGAAAGCTGAGTTTTAGTTATGGTAAATTCTAAGTTATCTGTATAATTTTCTATTGCTCGAAATATTTATATTCCTGTATATTTGTATAAATATTTTCTTTTGATGTATTTGTCATGCCCTTTGGCTAGTACAATAGACTTTGAACTCAAAAATAAAACCTTAGAAAGTCTAGAAGAATATAAAAGTCTTTGCCTGATTCCAAAAACATGTCAGTCCTACCAATTTCTCATTTAATAATCTTTTCCATATCATACTCCCAGTTCAGACACTTATCACATTCTCTCTTTAAAAATCTGGTCCTAATCACTATGAAGAATGACGCTTCTATTGCTAGAGTGTCTCCCCACCCCTGCCACTCTGCATTTCTTGTTACTTGTAGCCCAGTAATCATATCTAAGAGCTTGACTATTCAATGCCCCCTTCAATTTGGCGCCTATTGCTTGAGATATTAGGGTGTGCCTAGGCACACTCAGCACACCCCTTGCACATGTCTATATGTGGTTTTCCCCCAAGCATAAGTTTTGAGGGTTAGGGTGGCCACTTATGCATTGCTAAAGAACAGGAAATGCATCACACACACAAAAAGACATGGATTTGCATAAAATATGCAAATGCTGATTTATGTGTATAGATGCAAATTTAGAAATCATACTCTATTTTAAATAGAAACACACCACATCTCACCAGAGTGAGCAAGATTGTGACCAGGTGATCTGTGTGCCTATTCAGCCCTGCTGTGCAGGTGCTAAGTGTTGATGGGCAACCTCAACACCCCTACGCTCCCTTCTCATGGTTCTTCATATTTAGACCAAACTTGGACTGGACAGCCCTTCAAAACAGGACGCCTTCAGAGAGCCGTCTGCTCATTACATGTATGTGGTATATATGCATGAGTTGAATTTAATGCTGATTTCCCACCCCTGCCCCGGAATTTAGGAATGCTTAGTTATCTTTCTTGAAGTGTATGTGTACATGTCTCCCAAGAAGTCACAAGCCTCTATTCTACACATTGACACTGGCCATTACTGTGTCAATGTGTAGAACAGAGGCTTGTTCTTAGTTATAGTAGTGCAGGGACCTGTCTTTTTTGTCTTCTTGCTCTGCAGAAGTAACAGTCCATTCCTATCCATGTTTAGTAGGGGAGTAAATCCCATTGAAATAAATTAAAACTAGTTCCAAGTATTGCAGCCGAAAATTTGTATTTTTGTATTTTTGCTTTGTTAGAGAACTCACAGCATAATCCTATACATGTCCACTCAGAAGTAAGTCCAATTATTTTCTATGGGATTTAGTTCTGGTTAAGTATATTTTTGCTGCCTTAATCACCCTCGTTCAAGCTTATCCAGTCTTCTCTTCCTATTATATTTTATAATCATTCATCTTATATAAACAAATGATGTGTATTTTATTTTAAAAGTGTATATCCTGCTTTTCTTTATAAATAAACTAAAAGCAGCTGACATACATACTAAAAATGAAACATCAGATGCAAAGAATATAAACAAAATAAAATCAGCAAACCCAAATAACAACATAACAGCAACAAGTGCAGCAGGCAAATACAACATCTTATCACTGTGTCTCCCCTTTTAACCACTGCAACAATCTCTACAATGCATTTATAGTGTGTAATTATTTTTTGCCTTAATTGAGGATTTGCAGTCATCAGTATAATTTTAACAGACATTTTGTTTTTTCAGTGCTTGCGTTTTAAGTCTTCACTTCTGGGTATTTATATTTTATTCAGAGCAAGTGCAAAGCATCTTTGGAAACAAAATGCTAGACTACATTCTTAACTTGTGTCAAGGACAGTATGATTTCCTAATTCGAATGCCTGAGAATTTGATTATACATATCCTGTCATTTCTTAATACAGAAGATATTAGACAGTTGTCAAAAACATGTAAAAGATTTCGGCAGGTAAGAATTCTCACAACTATTTCTGAGCAGGTATTGAGGCCTTAAAATAATATTTAGTCTTTGCTTTAAATGGAGTTTTATGGTAGCATGTACAAGCAATTATCAGAACAGTTACCATGTACAGCCAGAATATTAGCTTTCAATTGGCTCAAAATATGAAGATGTAATGCTATTGACTGATTGTTAAGCTAAGACTATTATGCTAACAGGTCTATTTTGAATAAAATGAGAGTCTTCCCTAACTCATGTCTTGTGCGTTGCAAATATTTATCTTTCAGTTGTGTAACACTGAAGAATTTTGGGAAAGAATAAAAAGGTTGCAAGAGAAATATACCCTTGATGTACAGACAGCCAAATTTCCAGCTTACAAGAAGCCAATGAATTTCCACCAAAGACCAGGCTACCTGACACCGATGAATAGAAGGCAGACCACGTTTTTTTAAAATTGATTGCAAATATGAGTTTATCTTGGAAGAATTTGCATCCAATCCAGCTAAAGCTATCCATGTACAAAAACTGTCTTCCAACGGCAGACTTGCTATTGTAGAAATGAACCGGGCCAGTATGTAGGAAACAAAAAAATCTGCATCCAATGCTGGGAATAATATACACAGAAGAAAATGCTGGCATTAAGTAGTTCCTTGGGACTGACATCATAAATTCTTATTCCTAATACATAACTCACAATACATAAAGAGTTTTTGATAATAAATACTTCAAAGCATCTGTCAGCTTCGGTTCTTTCTTCAGTACTTCTTTATATTGCAGAAGCACATTCCTCCTTTCTGGCTTCAGAACCCCTCTTCTGGAAGCTGAAAGTGCTCTGGTGTGACTTACTGATTGAGGGCAAATGGTTTGTTGATTACTTCTCAAGTTTGTAAAGATTTTAAAAATAATTACACTAAAGCTGCATTGGGACATCACAATAGCCCCAATCTAGATGTCATACGCAACAGTTGCATTACATGCAAAGAAGGGCATTCACATCTGCATTGAAATGCACATTTCAATTCATGCTCTGCAGATAGGTATTGCATTAGATGTTTTGTCTCCAGGTGTGCAGCTGCATATAATCTGTATGGGAAGTTCCCAATGCATCATGAGAATACACTCAAGGTGGAAATTCACTTCTGTGAGTGAATGTCACTAGCTTCCAAGAAAACAAATATTAAATCAATATGATGAGATAAAGCAGCCTGCCTCTCTACCTTTAACGGATGATTAATATATTTTTATTCAGACAGACTTTTAGTGTTAAAATTTTCAGGTGTTTTAATTGTGCTATATTGTTGCTGCTGTCACTATTTTGATTGGTTTACTATTTCTTCACAGCTTTAGAATATGCTTTATTCTCAGCTTTATTCTCCCAGCATTTTAACAATCTATAAATAAATTTTAACTTGTTTTAAATTCGTAATTTTGCATTGCTGCTGTTTTTATCTGGTTGAGCTTTTATATTGTATTTTATATTATGGTTTTATACTGTTGTTTTATACTTCGAATGTTTTTAATTTTTGTGAACTGCCCAGAGAGCTCCAGCTATTGGGCAGTATAGAAATGTAATAAATAAATAAATAAATAAATGTACATAGAAAAGTGGGATGTATGTAACATGAAATAAACTGAAATGAAATAAATATTAAAACAATGTAAAATAAATCTCAACAATAACCACGAAAACAGTGGTTTCTATAGCAGCAGGACTAGGAATACCCATTCTATAGCTGTAGAGAGATATTTTGTATATTCTCTAGAAAACGTCAAGAATAAAACAGCTTTGGAGCACAATAAGAAAGTACATTATCCCAGAACAATTGTAGGAAAGGCTCTGCTCTGTGATCCAGATACCCTCACTTCCTAAGACTCAGCTCATAGAGAAAAATGCTGTTCTCTGATATAAGCAACGCCCAGGTTGTGAAGGACTTTAACAGCAAGATTCTGCACCTTAAGTTGAGCCTGGAAGCTAATTGGTAGCCAATATAGTTTGAATATGTTCCGGACTCTCTTCATTTAACAGAAGGTGGGCAATGACATTGTATATTAGCTGAACTTTCTGAGTTATCTTCAATGGCAGCCCACAGATAATGCATTTCAGTAGTCATTCCTAGAGATTACTGAATTATGCATCAGCAGAGCAAGATCCCTCTTCTGAAGGATGGAGTACAGCTTACATAATAGATACAGCTGATAAAAAATATTCCTGGCCACTGCCACACCTGTTTGTCCAGAAGTATCCCTGAGCTCCTAAACTGATCAAAAGATACATCCAGTCAGTTCAGTGTGGCTGAAATGAGCATCATGATTGCTGATACACATGCATGTCTACATTTCAATTGGCTGCACATATGGAAGGCTGCTTCTGCAGATAACTAGGGTGATGGGATTAAATCCAAGTAGTCCAATTTATCTGGTTGGTCATCCAGGAAATAATGGAAGAATAATTAAAACTGAAAGCTTCATCAAGAAACTAGAGACTATATAAGTAGTAAATTGAACATATGCATTCATATACAGAAATATCAAATCAGCAAAGTACTTTTGAGCTGCACAGTACTTTTTAATATTTCATAATCATTTTGGTATAGAAGAAAAGTATCAGGCTAAATATTACTCAGACAACCAGACTTCAGTTTACTCTTCTAGTGGTTGACATTCCAGAAGATCACCTTTATTTACATTAGAACATCAAATGTTGATAGTATGATTATTAAAAAAAGGTCAAGACATGATGTTAAAAGGTAGTGAAAATAAGATGTCTTTTAGACAAAAAGAAAGCATGTCAGCATTGTCAGAGTGATACTCTTCCCTCAAAGCATGTGCAATTGCTCACTGAAGATACCAGAAACAACAAGAATATATATTATCCCTTTTTTTTTTTCAAATAGCACAATGAACAGAGGGAATTGCCACCACTGGTTTTCCCCTCAAACGCATTCTATTTCATAGCTTATTTATGTAACAACATGTATGTTTCCATTGGTGACATGTAAAAACGTATTTTAAGAAATATTAACATACAAAACATTGTTGCTAAAATCACATATTAAGAAGTGGCAAAAACATTTTAAAATGCTATTTCATGAAAAACAGATACAGAATTAAATATTTAGACTCAGGTCAGCCTTTCTTCTGGTTGAAACACAGGAAACCTCTTAAAAGGCAAAAATAGTTCAGAAACTAAAAAAAGTACTGACTCTTACCTGGCATTTCAGCAAATTGAAGAGCAAGCTAGGTATGACAGTGGCAGCCCTATATGTTAGAACTGGGACACCTTTGAATTCCTATAAAGCAGAGTGAGCAGACTCTGGTGCTGACCATCCCTATGCCTACACCGTTCTCCCTGAAACTGCCTCCTCCAAGCTACTTTCTACTGGTGGGGCTCTGAGGCCAGAACTAGTCCAGCTGGGAGAAAAAGAGTTGGAAGAAGCAAAGGTTAAGCACAGTCCTCCCACTTGCACACGCTGCGCTTTAAAGCACACACTTTAAAGGAATTTTGCACAACCTCAGTTATAACACATGGGTCATGCTGTCCTGTCTGGTTTGCCCTTGAAAACCAATTTAAATGCAATGAGGTACTGAGGCGTAGACGCTGGACATAAATGTGGAAATTGTGAATCTCATTCTGCAAGTGTAAGTTTTAACCACCCATGATCCTGCAGCAAGTTGAGTACTGCCCTATCATAACAATTTAAACATTATCTTCATTAGAAACATATGAATTGTTCCTATGAAAATATGGCATTAGTTGCTTGTGTTTATTATGCTGTAATGCACTTACTAAATTTGGAAACTACTGATTCCTTACAGGATCAAGACTATGGTACTTACCTGTCTATTTTTCTCTCTGCTGATGTAAATATAGTTATCCTCTGTATTCTGGTCTTACGGGCTTGGAGCTGGGTAGTTCATGTAATTTATATAACACATTTAAGTGCCTCAATTAAAATGGATGGAAATATACAGTTCAAAAATATTTCTCTCACATAACAGAGTGGAACAGGCATAATATTTTCTGAAATGTTTTATACAAACTTTAAAATATGCTAGGATCCATTAGAAGCTTCCACGTTCTACATTCTGAACTGTAGCATAATATTCAACAAGGCTGTAGCATACATGCTCTTCTCACATCTCAAACCAAAGTACAGCCTATGCATATGAAAAAAACTCCTGTTCCTTTATGCATAGAAGTGCATATTTGATTGTGTAACATGTTAGTAATAATGCCTATGAAATCCACCCTAGTGAATAATAGCTATATGTTTTCCTCTCATAACATACAATCAAATATGCACCTATATGTGTGTTGGGATTAAAAATTATCCTCACGTGCATAGAGCATACACCTTGAAAAAGAATAAATGCACCTTTTTTTTTTGGTGCTAAGACTGAAAGTCCTTCCCTTTCATTTTTTTATGACGTAATTTTATACTCATTCAATGTATGAAATGTTGCATGTTGCCCAAATTACTGCTAGAAAAGTAAAGGGGAAAAGACCATTATAGTTTTCCTGATAATGCTGGTTCTGAAAACATATACTTTTCTGTGGGGACATTAAATCTTAATGTTGAAGTTTTTTCCATGCTTTTTTATTCTGCATCTTCACTCTTCTCAGAACCACCTCCAGTTGAATTATCTGCCTCATACTTTCTGTCATAAGCCTCTTCAGAAGACTTTTCAGCACAGTCATAGGACCTACTTGTATACCCCGTATGTGTTCGAATGCGAATTCCTGGCTGGTATAGCTGCATGGCTGGCCGATCCTGTGTAGGAAGAAATAAACAAATAAGATTAAGGCTTAGAGAAAACCATTTATTCACATACAGAAGATCTCAAAATGTCTTACATGAGTTGATATAGAAAAAAGGACTTTTTGACAAACTGCTCTACATCCAATAAGAAATGGGGAAAACTAGATTATAATGGTCCAACATTTATCATCTCACTCTTGGTTCCTAGGAGCCAAGTACTTTAAGCAAATTAAAAAGATTCTGGACAAATTAGGATAGCTGTTTTGAAAAGAAAATGATGGACAAGAGCACAATACCAACTTGATCCATGGAAAGTTTCCCAGCCTACTATCCAAGCTAAAATTCATTCTAACAACTAGGAGAAAGCTGGATGTAAACCAAATATAGGCACAATTTTCAAACAGAAAAATAGTCCAGATTTTCCATGATGTAAAGTTAGAATAACAATTTACAAGCTGACTTGATAATGCAGTGCTTGATTTAATAATCTCCTGGTTAGCAATAGCCAAATGTGGGTGATAAGACAAGGCAGCTGTCTTAGATGCAGTCTCAAAGGTCTTACAGCTATGATATAGTCAATCGTGATGGAATAAACATTGCTAAAGCTGCAAATTGAAACTTATTGGGGAATAAGCTTCACAGATATTAGTGGAACTTACTTCATGGTAAACATGCTTAGGATCAAGCTACTCACCCCTGACAAATAGTAAATCATTATAATGTGGTTCCAACTGCCAGGTAGTACAGCACAGTTGTCTAACCCACAAAGGGTGCTGCTGTAGTTGTGTCAATGGAAACCTAACTTTGCACTACTGCAGCTAAACACATCCACAGGATCAAGTGCAAGAACGATACCTGTGGAAAATACCAATCGTCTGGACTACCGCAAAATTTGCAACAGCTAAATTTACTGAGTTTTCTTTTGAAACCTGACATAAAATGGATTCTTCACCTTTTAAACTGTAGATGCTCTAGTACTCAACTGATGTCATGATCATGGTATTTTATTACTCAGCCAGCACTAATGTTAATTCAGCTTAGACTGTTTGGTCTAGTGTTTACCTTAGTAGTAATATAAGAGGACACAAGATCAGGATCTTTGGGAGTGGATTAGGTGAGGATTGGTTCCCATGGAGAGTGTAGGCATTCTGTCATGTGTTTATTAAAGCAGGTAAACAATTTTTTTTAAAAAAGCCAGAATTCTAAGGAAGGTGCTTCATAAAAGCATGTATTTTGAAAATGCAAACATATAAATAAGCAGCAAAGTCAAAGACTGCTTTTGCTGAATAAATATGCAGGTTTCCATATTATTGAAAATCAAGCTGTTTAAAAAGTTAATGCTGAGATGTCAAAAGCAAGTCCTGTGTGACCCTGAAGTAATTTTACTAATGAAAGATTATCCTAAATGAATAAAAGAACCTTATTTCTTATGCGCTCCTTTTTGGATGCCATGTCATCACACTTGTCCTCTTTACCCAGTTTGTCTACTGTGTCCACAGTGAAGCTGTAGTTGTAGTTCACTTTCTTCCCTCGATCTTGGTTGTATCCTTTCCCCCACTTCACCTCATCTTCGTTCCTTCTCACAAACTTGTCATATTCATAGTGAGTTCTGTGCTTTCGACCATCTTCCAACCGATACCTTTGCCTTTCAGGTTCTTTTTCACGAAATCTTCTCTCTGAATCTCTTTGCTCTTCACTATCATTTTGTGATCTGTGTTTTAAAAAATGAACAATCCAGACTTGAAAAATCAATTGCTTAAAACTCAGATAATGACAAATATAATGCCAAAACAAAGCCCCCAGATAATTTAGTGGCATTGGAGTGGGGCCAACTATTCCAACTGTGCAACTCTCATTGACATCAATTGGGCTTATTCCTGGGTAAGTTGGAATAAGATTGTTTATTTCTGAATGGGATATACTTCTGAGTAAACATGCATAGGGTTGTGTTTCAAATTGTGTTTTCACAATTTTAATGACATTTTTTATTAATTCACTACTTTTTTGCGTTCAGTTAAAAAAAGTGAACCAGAAAAAGGTAACGATTTAAAGAGTAAGATCCTAAACCCAGAATCTCACCAATTGGTTGTATCATTTTTCTGAAGCTTGCCTAGCTTTGGTTTCCAAACATTGGTTCATCAACTCTTAAAAGCCTGATATTATGAGCTACACAAATGACAGACAAAATGCAAAGCCATAAGGAAAAATTCAAAATCCATGGTCGGGCAACAACTTTATTAGGACCAATAAAACTATCACCAAGTAGTGAGCAAACCTTGAGTCATTCAGCCTGATGAAGAGTTCTAGATAATAAGAAAGGTTGATCAATACTTGGTGATATTTTGATTGGTCCTAATACCGATATTGCCTGACTATGTATTCTGAGATCACAGAACGGCTTGTAGGATCAGGTCAGGAGACTTGGGGTTAGATCCAACATTGCATTTGTGCCAATATGACAAGACTTTCTCTTTCCTCCCTGCTGCAGCCCTCTGTGCTCCTTGAAAATCTGCTCTAGAGGTTTTCCTAGCTCCCTGGAGCAGTTTTTGAGTGCATGGAGGGGGGCTGTGGTGGAGAGGGGCATTGTGTCACTCCCTGTTCTGCTGATAGAACTGCTTCCATTAGCGGAACATCAACTCTCAGACACAGAAGTGGCACAAAGACAGTTGAAGTCAAGCTGAAAAGCCAATGGATCCAGAAGACTTCCTAAATGTTGATATAAGACTTTCTAAACGTTGTCAAAACATATATTCCTCTGTCATGGGCTTTTCCCAAGTAGAGGCAAGAATGCTTCCACAACAGGCCATTCTCCAGATATATATCTGACCCCCTCCCCTAAATTTGCTGTTAACCTCTCCTGTCCTCTGTTCAACTGCCCTACTAAGGGAAACAATCATGGTGGATTCATTCCATCTGCATTGGAATCTTGCTATTGGGCCTGTCCTATGATGTTGCTATTCCAAGGACAGCCACATTGGAGGACAGACATAATAGGAAGATTCTTCAAAGAAAACTTCAAAGGACTGATTAAGAGAGACAGGTTAGGAGATGATAAGAAGAGGCAGAACTGAGATAATAAGCCTGTGGCTGAGAATCAACCAAGCTGTGTACTTCTACAAGACACTCTCTCTAAATCTTTCTGTGCCTTAGAGCAGAGCTGAGCAATTTTTTTTGTCTCTGAGGGGCTGGTAGGTTGGTGGCTGCATGCCTACAGTTGGGCAGGGCCTTGGCTGGTGGTAGGCAAGACCTTACAATTTCCCCTTCTCTCTCTCTCTCTCTCTCTCTCTCTGTGTGTGTGTGTGTGTGTGTGTGTGTCTGTCTGTCTCTGTCTCTCTCTCTCTCACACACACACAGCTTCCTCCTTACCCTGCTAGGAGAAGAAAAGGAGCTGGATGCTCTGTGGTTTCTCTCTCAAGAATCATGGATCTCTAGATTATCTTTCATTGCTCTGGCCTGCTGAACTCCATGGAGTATAGCCAAACTAGTCTAGTTCTTTATGCTCTATGGTTCTGTCCCAAGTGTATGGTTGATTAGAGCAGCAAAAGAGACTCTTACTCTACTCATACAGTGAGCTAGAGTGGTACAGGTTCTGTTTAGGTCTACAATGGAAGCAGGAAGAGAGAGCAGTGGAAGGAAATTTGGGGGTGGCTAAATCACCTGCAGGCCAAATGGGAGACCCCTAGGAGGGTGCATGTGCCCCATCAGCCATGGGTTGCCCACATGTGCCCTAGAGAAGTCAAGCAAACTATGGGCTATTTACATATGTTCATATACGTATGTTCATCCTATGACAGTTGCAGCATCAACTTGTATATGTAAATGAGATATCTCAGATCAAATTTCACAGGCAAAGCTTTCATATGACCTCAGAAGCAGTGCTTTTCAGTGGAGTCAGTTTACAAACTGAGATGCAAGTTGTCAAATACTCAACAATCAAATAACGAGAAATTAAGTGATGCATTCACATCAGCTCTATAACCTATGCAACTCAACTAAGACCAATATGACTGCTTTAGCATTGCAACTCCCAGCACTTGAGCGCTAGGCAAAGTGACAAGCTGTAGGAATTAAGTTGTTAGAATATGGAAGAGCTGAATTATCAAGGCAAGATGTTTTAGGGCACAATCTTATGGCCCCTAGATATTGGGCAAGTTTGCACAATCCTGAGATTAAGCCACTGTGGATTGGTTGTTGGTTCACTAACTGACCGACAATTGGGCGATTTGCAGCTTACCATGGCTTGCTTTCCCCCTTAGTCCTCCCGCCGCCATGGACTCCAGGTGCCTTTGCAGCAGAACTGTTCATTTCCTTAGTCCCTACAACAACACTCTACAATTGGGCCTCTGGGGTTGCTGGCTCCTGAGGGAAACTCCTCAGCCCCTGCATCAGCTCACCAAACAGAATTGATTTTCTGAGCCTTTCTCAATGCAGAAACTCATTTGCAATTTTTTAAAATGGTGGGGTATGGGATGACCCTGCAGAAACTGGGCCATGGTAAGTATTCAGCCATGCTGGGTATTCACCCATGGTGGGTTGTCACATCATGCAAACCAGATCATTGTCTGAGGGGCCATAGGATACATAGCTTACAAAGACCTGTTTAACATGTAACAAAAAGTCACTGTGGATGAATTTCTCCACAGGGCTTCTAATCATGGTGGTGGTGTTGTGGTCATTTTGAATATTCTAGCCAGTGTGTGTGTGTGTGTGTGTGTGTGTGTGCTGTAGTTTGTTGTTATGTGCAAACCTGGTGAGGGTGGGCTATATTGGGGTGGTTAACCAGCCACCCAGAACCCATGAGCTGTTTTAGATTTGCGGGTGGCTTATCAGCCACCCCAACAAACCACCCTCGCTAGGCTTGCATGTAACGACAAGCTATGGCATGCTCCTGCCACAGCTCGAATATTCAAAATGGTAGCCACAGTCACAACAAAAGCCCCATGGTGGCTTTTCTTTCACATGAACTGGGCCAGAGCTATAACCTTGGAGGTGACAATCCCCACTCAGATCTTTACTCCCGCCTGCCTCCCAGCCGCCATAGAAAACTCTGTGGTGGCTCCTCTTCTGAAGTCAGTGTCACAACCTTGGATGAGGATGGTGGGAGGAAAAAGGCTACATGACAGTGGGAGGAAATGGAGGGAGGGAGGAGAGCCAGGATACACTCTATGTTATGGTCTACCAAGCCCAAGGCCCACCCCTGCCAGTGCAACTTCACTAGTGAGAGAATTTGAAAAGGAGAACAGAGAGGTGAAAAATAGGGGTTTGTCTAGCGGGCAGCAACCTGATAGGGCTGTGCCCTTAATCTACAACAAAGTAAGTGAAAGGGATGCACTGATTTATCAAAGTGCATTGAGGATGAAACTTAATATTCAAGATAAGCTACTACTTACTTTTCCTTAAATTCCTTCAGTGAACCCTCCAGTGGCTTGGATTTTATACTCCCATGCCCTGGTGACTTCTCCCATTTGCTCTCTTCTATGTCAACTTTTTCTTTTTCTCTGTGTTTTTCTGTGACTTGCTCATCTCCTTTCTCGGGCTTCTTAAGAAGCTAAGGAATATTTATTTATTACTATTTAAAATATTTATAAACTTCATCAAATAGATATCAAAATAGTGAACAAAGCTATAGCCAAAAATGGTCATACAACCACAAAATACGCCAAAAAAACCCCACCAAGTAAAATGCATATAACAAGCAGTAAAAATACAATAAAACAGACTAATTTATTTAAAACATTTGGGCATACAGAAAAGTTTTGATAGTAATTCAGTTGGGAGGTTACCAGAGCGTGGAATGCCATAGCCAGACCATCTTTGTCCTGGAATAGCTATAGCTGATAAAAGGTACTCAGAGCCACCAAGATCACCTGTGCCTCAAATGACAAAGCTGCATTAAGGAGTATTCCCAAACTATACACCACCTCTTTCAAGGGATATGCTTCTTGTTAGTGCCAGATTGGTTTATAATAAGACAGCTATCCCGCATGATATAATTGTGGATTAAAGGCCAGCTTCATGTATGTCAGAAGACTTGAGTGGATGAGCTGGATGGAGTTGGTCTGCTTCAGCTTTCTCCATCTGGGTACATCATGCAGCACCAACACTGGCTGGAGGGTCAGAAGGGGGTTTGCTGTCATCTATAAGGACTCACTCTCACTCACCAAGGGACCGGTCCACTGCGGTGCTGGGTTAAGTTTTTCTACCTGATATTGGGCTAGAAATACAGATTAGGGATTCTGCTGGTGTACTGATCACTCCCCTGCCCAAGCTGGCTGAGTTAGTCTCCATCATAGTGTTGGAGAACTGCTTGGGGAGAATCCAATATTCCACCAGCAGAGTTGGCCACCATTTCTGGTCCACATGTGGCTAGCCCTGCCAATTCCAGTCCACAACAGGCCCTTACTGCTTGTGGAATGACAATTTAGTGCTTTCGGAGAGAACCCCCTTATGTGAGCTCCATTGACCTGCCCCTTTACAGAAACAAGCATTTCTGCTCATTGTGGCTTGCCTGCAGAAGCACAAAATCGCCATTCCGCAAGTGGTAGGGACTTGTCCACGCAGGCAAAAGCAGCATTGGATTCTGCCCCTTGTGTCCCTAGGGCAGTAGCCACCAATCCACCTACATGGAAGCAGGCTTCTCTGAAATGGATCTCTTCCATTCTGTACGCATTTAGGAAGAGAACTCACATTAAACTAAGATACCGTAATTTTACTGAATGAATGGAGACAACTTAAAAAAAGGTTTTGTGTCTCAAAGTTACCTTAATCCTTATTTCTTTTTCAGCAATTTTCTTTTGCTTTTCAGCTTCTTTTCTTTTACGCCTTTCTTCTTCTCTGCGCTTCCGTTTCTCATCTTCCCTTAGGCGTTTCTTTTCTGATTCCCTCCTCCTTCGTTCTTCCCGTTTCTCCTCTCGGATTCTCTAAAATGATGGAAATGTTTAATGTGGATTTGTACAAATACGAAGAAGATGACACAAAGTTTAAGATTTAGTCCAAAATTCAAACATACCTGTTTTTCTAATTTTCTATTCTTAATATATTCCAAAAGTGGTGTTGTTCTTCTAGCTAAAACACACAAAAATGTGATGTAGTGGTTCATTCCTAATATAAGTATGTTTTTTATCATACTTTTTATTATTTAAGGTTCAATTCATTAATTATTAAGTAACAATGAATACTGTTTCATAGTGGGACATAAATAATAAACAGTTCCCATTTCTCTAATGCAGAAAACTCATTCATTTGTTATTGTTAAGAAATCTAGGAATTAGTAAAGCTAGATCGATGTCTGAGATTACTTAAAGTATAAGTCTTAATGATTTTTTCCCTCAATAAATATTTTTTCTCATGGCTTTTCAACATGTTGAAGAAGCTTCCCCCCACCCCCATCTTCTACCTGACTGGTGACATTTTGATTGATCGTAGTCCCCTTGCTCAAGATTAGTTTTTTGTTGTTTATAGTCATAAGTTAAATGCAAATTCATGCTGTAGATTTATGCAAAAGTATGTACTAATTAGATAACAACAAAAACCCTGAAAACAATGTGGAAATTATTCACCTGTGTATCTATTATGTTTTGTTTTGAACTAGGCAGAACAGGCATAGAAAGTGGAAAAGTCAGATAGGGTACAACTTGGCCAACACATGGCAACCTTGAGGAGTAACCATGGAGTTAACGTGCAGTTTCTATTTCTATATATTTTTGCTTATAGTGTAAGGTTTCAGTGGGAACATTTGCTGCTCTCCAAAGACAAGACGTCATGAAAAACACAGCTTCTATAGCACTGACACTGATTCCTAAATGTTTTCATTTTAGACACAACAGGTTAAATCAATAACGTATTTAGCATTTATTTAGCTTTTTCCTAAGTGCTAAAATAATTTCATATATATTTGTTTAGTAAACTTTACAACAACTATGTGAGATCCTCTGTTATTATTTTAAATTTACTGTTTTACTCTGTACAGCACCATGTGCATTGATGGTGCTATATAAATAAATTATAATAATAAAAAATGTCTATCTAATGCCACTCACTGGGCCCGCAGCTGACTGAAAGTTAATCCTAGGATATTTATGTTGAATATCTTGCTATACTAGTTCTCTCATCTTCAATTTTGTACAGAAATGTTGCTATCCCCGAGAGACAGGCGAGGCTGGTATGGGAAGAAACCCCATAATTCAGCAACTCATGTGTTCTCTTTTTACAGGCATTACTAAAATGTCACCAAAGTGGTCTGCTGGTAAAAGACTTTTGTGCCATCCTGTAATTGACAAGATAATGAACTGCAACATAATGGAAACTCCTTGATATCTCTTTGATTGCATTGCATATCATTTAGCTCTTTTTAGTACTCTGAGTTATTAATAATCTATTACTCAAATGACACAATTTCAGTAAAATTAGATTGTACTACATATTTCAGTAAAATTAGATTGTACTACACATCGAAGGAGAATATTAATATCCACTGTGTATATTTTTGAGAACTATATTTTGTTCCTAGAGATAATAATAATAATAATAATAATAATAAGAAGAAGAAGAAGAAGAAGAAGAAGAAGAAGAAGAAGAAGAAGAAACCAGAACTAAATTATTAATACCACCTTATCTTAATTGCTGAATCTAGATAGTCTATGTTGTTAGAGCTTTCACTCTGCTGGGATCATTTTGATTCCTTACCCATCCTTACTTTGAGCATGCTGCATTAATTTTTCTCCCATTTATTTCAGTTAGGGTCTGATTCCATGCCTTTTAAGTGAAACTTCAAATTTAAAAAATAACACAATGGGAGGCAGGGCTGAAACACCACAGAACGACCTCCTCTTTATTGTAGAACAGATGGTAATGAAATGGTACAGGCTAGAGGAAAACAATTTATGTATTTTTTAATACCCAGTTGGAGTCACTTATGATCTCAAATATGTAGTAGTGATAAAGAGATCAGGATAACACAAAATCTGTGTTTGCATACTAAGATCATGCTCCCAGCTTTTGAAAAAGATTAGTTCTGGGTTTTTTTAATGTTTCAGCCTTATACCTCCTAAAGTAGCCCACCAGCATATCTTCACCATTAAAGATCTCTGAGGATATCTCAGCAGCTTCATAAATATATGGATCTGAGTGAAGTGTTCAGCACATTGCTAGCATTCCAATTCTGCTCTTCAGCTAATGTTAAACAATAAATAAGGACAATAAATCTTTGTATTAAGAACTTCTGCATTTGTACTAGAGATAACCACAATTTAATATTAATAACCTCGAGATGCCTAATAAGGAGGACAACTGAAATATAATATAATTTGGAAACTTCCAGTTATGGAGGGGGAAATCAGCTTAACAGACCAATGAGTTCCCTTGTTTTTGCCTCAATTTCTCCTAGTAGGGTTTCAGGGTTGGCACATATTTTTTCTTCTTCAGCACAATACGTTTCTAAAAATTTTCTATATTCTGGATCTGTGAAAGAAAAAATATTGAAAAGAAAGTTAATAACTGCACATTATATATTACACGAGAAACTGTGAGTTAATCATGGTAGGGCAGGAAAATGTTTCTGCCAAGAAAATGGTTTTACCGTCTTCTATGCTTCCAGCTTTCGCATCTTTCTTCTTGAGCTTCTTTTTAGAAATCTTTTGGAATGGTGCAAATTCAACAACAGCAGGATATTCTAAACCTTGAAAGAATTGCAAAGGAATTTAATGATTAAAGGTAAAAAGCATACACATTTTGAGATTAAAGAGACCTTGCTCCTAGGTTCTCTTGAGTAGAAATATCAGAATTAAAATGTGTCATTTTTTCACAGCCTAACAATGCAATCCTTATTTATTTATTTACATATTACATGTCTATACTGTCCAATAGCCAACACTCTCTGGGCAGTTTCTATGTGTGTAAGTCCAATTGAATTCAATAAGGCGTATTTCAGGTAAGTGGGTATAGGATTGCAGCATAAGGATAAACTACCTTGATCCAGAAAAGTAAATCTACTTGCAAAAGCAGCTGTGCACATATGCATTCATTACAGGTAGATGAGCATCTGGCTAGTTACATTTGCATCATGATGCTCATCCAAACTCCACTGTTCTGGCTAGATATGTCTGTTGATGCAGATCAGATGCAAATTCACACACCTGGCCACACAAATAGATTGGGACCAATGTAAACAGTTGCACCATAAACCTTTACATTTATATTTTCTTAAACTTGGCAGAAAATATGTATCATACCTTAGACCAACAAATGTATCATCAAAGATGCCTATGGAGAAAGGTTGAAGAATTACTAAGAGATAATGTATGCTACAAGTGTACTTTATTTTAAAGTGATTTCAGCTGCAATCCTATGCCTACTTACCTGGGAGTAAGCCTCCTTTGAACTCAATGGGACTTATATCTGAGTAGACATGCATAATTATTCAGTTTCTTGAAACACATATGATAGTATTCATTCTTAAGGATGAGCCATACATCTATAAATAAATAAATAAATAAATATCTTGGTAATAGTTCACTGCACATATGCAAATGTCTATGTCCTAATTTTATCTGCAAACATCACCTGATTTCAAAGTAGGACATCGTTTTTGTGGAAAGCAGGCCTCACAAGGTCCCTTCCAGCTATATATTCAAGGGTTTTAACACTGAAAATGAGTATGCATAAACCTTTGACAAGGATAACATTGGACAGGATTCCTGCCTCTGAGAGCAAATTGTATGATCAGCAATGAAGTCCCATATAATGCTATACTTCTGTGAGTTTACAACTGTACCATAATCATAAATCATAAAACAGTTTGAAGACTGAAAAACATGATTTATGAAACACAGAGAACCTTTGTCAAGACTGAATTATGACAAGAACTCATGAAATATTGACCAAGCTTTTTTGCTTTGTCATATGACAAGATTAGCTATTGTTTAAGAAACACAAACCTAACACCCCATTGGATTAACAGAACTAGTTGTATGGTTCTTCGGTTCTCGGCAATAGTGATGAATGGATTACCTTTATTGTCAATGAAGACATAGCCATCAAAGCGATCTCTAAAAAGCAGGATGTCATCAGGATTTCTAAAATTAATATATGCTCTTGAGTACAGGTGAGGATAAAGACTGCAACAAGAGTGAATGTTTTCCGTTACTTATGTTTATCTTTTAAAAAGAAAAAAGGTTGAAGCATAAATACTCCAAAGAAGGCAAGCATTATATTTGCACATCAAATGAAATTACAACGAAATAAGAAATTTATTAGGTTATGAGCTCTTAGTAGCCATTGACTTCAATACTACATGCTTAGAAAGCAGGGTGTGGAATGGCTAGAACCTTAATCCAGTATAATTCTCCACTCATCCAATCCTGCCCATCTTTCAACCAAGGCCCTCCTGCAAAGATCCAATGTTTTCTACTAGTTACCGTGCCTCTGCTCTTCCTTTGACTAGGAGTAACTTGAGCACAAAGGGCCTGTGCAACAGTGAATGCTGGGAGCTCATAGGTAAGACATTGGAGGGCTTCACTGCCAAGAAGAGCAGTGCATCAAGCACAGAGGAGGAATGGTGGAGGAAGGTAATGTTCCACAAGGCACCATCCTATCCCCAATGCTGTTCAATATCTACATGAAGCTGCTGGGAGAGATCATTCAGAGGCATGGGGTGGGGTGCTATCAGTAGGCTGATGACACCCAAATATATTTCTCTACGCTTTCGACAACAGTGTCAGCTAAGGATAGTGTGGCTCCTCTGAATGAATGCTTGGAGGTGGTAATGGGCTGGATGAGGAAAAACAAACTGAAGCTGAATCCAGACAAGATGGAGGTGCTTACTGTCAAGGGCCCTAACCTGGGTTTGGAGGTATGTCAACCAGTTCTGGATAGGGTTACACTCCCCCTGAAAGCTTGCATTCACAGCTTGGGGGTGCTTCTGGATTCATCATTCCAAATGACAGCCCAGATAGATGTGACAGCTAGGAGTGCAGGAGTGCATGCACTGGTAACATTGAGGCTCGACTTCTGCAATGTGCTGTACATAAGGCTACCTTTGTACCTAGTCCGGAAACTTCAACTAGTTAAAATATGGCAGCCAGGTTGGTCACCGGTACACTTAGGGGTGACCATATTACACCAGCTTTAAAATCACTTTACTGTCTGCCAATTAGTTTCCGGGTGAAGTACAAAGTGTTGGTTATTACCTTTAAAGCCCTACATGGTTTGGGTCCAGGTTACCTGTGGGATTACCTTCGCCCGTACAATCCTCCTCGCACACTCAGGTCCTCTGGGAAGCGTTTACTCCAGTCAGCCACAACTAGGCTGACAACTGTTACCAAGAGGACCTTTTCTTCTGCTGCCCCCAGACTGTGGAATGGCCTGCTGGAGGAGATCTGTTGCCTTAATACTCTCTCTGAGTTTAAGACAGCCATAAGGACTAGTCTCTTCCAGCAGGCCTACCCAGATGAATTTTAAACCTAAGAATTTTAAGAAGTTGTGATTGTTATTTTAATATTGTATTGGTTTTATATGCTCTTTTAACTAGTTGTTGTTGTTGTTGTTGTTGTTGTTGTTAATAAAGCTGTATAGGAGCTTATCTGCTCCTTGATCTCTGTGAATGCAGGGTGTAAGTGTGGCCATGACTATAATGCTAAATGAAACAAACAATTCAAAATTTCATATTTAGATAACAGTGTCTATGAATTTGTTTCTTCTTTGCTGCCTCTCAAAACCTGTGCGCCTATGGGGATATTCCCCATTGTAACATAACAAAAGCTATGGAGACTGGCAGAATGCCCACAATTCTGTACTCATAACCAAGATCTTATCCAATCTTCATGATAATGTGATCAGACAATGGCTTCATATCCTTACTGAATTTGCATGTATGGGCTTTGTTGCTAGTTTTTGCTGTTACTCCCAAATTAGAATCCCATCCTCCCAACCAACCAACACATACATAGATTCATGGGAACTGAAAGAAGACAGCTGCACATCACACATATTCATCTCCTTAGGATGCTTTAATATTAGGTTTGTCACTGCTGCATGACAAAATGTTTTTATCATTCTCTTTATACTGAAAATGTCTTGTTCTATAATCTTGATGCTATTGGTATGAGCAGCACTGTGCAAACCCAAATAAAATGCCTCCTTTGCTCATAGAGATACTAAGTAAGTTCTCACCTGGGATCGGAGGTACAAAATTCAAAATAATCATGAGCAGGAAGCGGATGGAGTTGTTCCTCCAGCTGCTCCTTGGTAAAGCTAGGAGGTAGCCGACGTATAACTACCTGCAAAGTATCACATGTAAAACTGAGGGCACAAAAGACTTAAGTGTACTCATTCCAGAGCCTACAATATCAACAAACAAACAAACAAATTATTTAATTAACATTCCATATTTGGGAGGTGGAGGAGGAGGAGGAGGAGGAGTAACTCCTCATATTATTACTAGTAACTCTTATAAGACCAAATGATCTGCTGTCCTTATGCCATCTAGCCAGACCTGGCCTCAAAATACTGATCCTTGGTGATGATATCCGATATCCTCTTCGGGCTTAAACCTCTACTGCGTTTCCCCCACCCCCACCCCTGTTGGTTTCCATGCTGATGGTGAACGGGGTTGGTAATGATTATAGTCCTCATGCGATGGGGATATGCAGCTGGAGGAAGGCTGTCGGCTTGCCCAAGGCTGCCAAGGCCGTCTCTGTCTCTGACCAGGGTCCTGAAGCCAGACGAAAGGCCATCGCTCTAGAGCCGCTGGGCCTGCGGGCACCCGTGTCAGCATCCTTCCCTCCTTGCAGGACACGTCCATCGCTCTCCTTCTTCCCCTGCCTTACTCACCTTTCCACGTCTGGAAACGCGCCCCCCCCCGGCCCCCAAATCCTCTCCCCGGCCCTCCCCCTCATGAGCTGTCTCTGGTGCTGGGAGGGAGCCCCTCCCGCCGCCGCCCTCCCGCCTGCCTTGCCGGCTTCTCACTTTACTCAGCGCCGCTCTTTTCTCCTCCCGCTGCTGTTTGCCCGGCGGCAGCCCCAGGTTGGAAGGCGGCGGCAGCGGAGGAGGCGGCGGCGGCGGCGGCAGCGGAGGCGGCCCCGGGGATTGCGGAGGGGTCTCTGGCCCACGACGCGGGGATTCCCGCTGAAGCGAAGCCTCCATAGCTCTGGGCGGGTAACAGCCTCTCACAGGCAGCCCGGGCGGCTGCTTCCCCGCCGCGCTTCAACTCGGCTCCGGCCTCCCTTCGCCCTCATCCCTCAGCCAACCGCCAACCCTTGCCAGGAAGCATCGCGAGAACAGCCCCCTCATTCCTAAGAGGGTCTCGCGAGAAGGGGAGGGGGTCGGGGGAGAAACGGAGGTGGGAAAGGGAGCGCGCGCCCAGGGAGGTGCTGTTCTTCGCCGGGGTGTTCAGAACGCTGCTTTGTTTGGCCCTTGCGGACGCCCATTCTCTTAGTCCATGACTCTTACCTGCATCTTTAAGAGTCTCTGCCCCAAGACAGTCGCAAATTTGCAGCTAAACATGAATTATGCTTTGCATATTCATTCTACTCTTTCTTGTGTGGGGCTTAATGTGGATAATTATTAGTTATAAGACAAAAGGAACCAAGAACAGGGATGTCTTTGATAAGAAAAACGGAAGGGCCTTTAGCCAAAAAAACCAACATAAATTTATTATCTATTGCTACATTTATATCCCGCCTTTTTTCCTTTGTAAGAAACCCAATGTATGTATGTGTATTTATACAAGTAGGACTTGCAACAAGAATAAATGTGGCAGCATAGTGCTTGCTGTTCAGGATTTCATTTCCATTCTCTCTCTCCTTCCCCCATTCAGGTTTCCAGGTTTTCCCCCTCAAGAGTAAGTCAACGCTCTACTGAGCATGCTCTGTTTTCAATACTAAGTTGGGGGAGGATCTTGCAGAATTCCCCCTCCCCCTAAAAAAAGGTTGTGAGTAAATGGGACCATTCCAGCTACATATGCAATGGCACTCACAGAATTGAGATTACTATTAGTATATACAAGTAGAACCTGCAATAAAATGTTGCAGTGCAGTGCTCCAGTCCAGGGTTCCAGCCGCTTTGCTTTCGTCTTCTGACCATTTGTTTCCCATTTTCCTCCCCACAAAAATGTCTGTCTGCAAAACCTAGGGTCCCTCTGAGTGTATTTGAATGCTTTTAACTTAGAAGGCAGATATGATAGCCATAAGAACAACAAGGAATATTAATGGGACGAAGGCACTAGTTTTGTTTCATAGACTATATAACAGTTGAAAACCAATTTAAGAACAACTATTATACAATTCTTGTATGGTGGCATTTCTTACATTTTTATTTGATTTGGTGTGGACTTTATACTGGAGCTTTGCATGGTCCATATACAAGCTGTCCTCTGAGAAAACAGCATGAGGAAACCCATCCTGCAACCCTTTTGCCATTTCCTGCCACTTGTGAGTCACATAAAGTTCATATAGAAGAAAATTTGCTCCTCCTTAGGACTGTGTGCATCATTGGAGTAGTAATAAAACCATCCAACACAGATATTCAACTGTCTCTAAGACATGTCTGTCTTTTATAGAATCATAGAATAGTAGAGTTGGAAGGGGCCTATAAGGCAATCAAGTCCAACCCCCTGCTCAATGCAGGAATCCACCCTAAAGCATACCTGACAGATGGTTGTCCAGCTGCCTCTTGAATGCCTCTAGTGTGGGAGAGCCCACAACCTCCCTAGGTAACTGGTTCCATTGTACTGCTCTAACAGTCAGGAAGTTTTTCCTGATGTCCAGCCAGAATCTGTCTTCCTGTAACTTGAGCCTGTTATTCCGTGTCCTGCACTCTGGGAGGATCGAGACGAGATTCTGGCCCTCCTCTGTGTGACAACCTTTTAAGTATTTGAAGAGTGCTATCATGTCTCCCCTCAATCTTCTCTTCTCCAGGCTATTACTTCTCCTAATCCACCACAATTTAAGACTGTCTCCTTTTCATTTTGACCTTGAGTTTTTCTAGAAGTTCCATTTACACTTCCCTGTTCCACTTATTAGCATCTTGATTCAGGGTTCACATCAGTGTTTCAAAACATCCTTGCTATCATTTCTGAATTTCCCTTAGTCATCCCTTAAACAGATGTAGCCCAATAACATCTGAATTATCATTCAATTCGTAATCTACACCTGGGACCTGCCAGATCTCCCAGGAAAAAAAGTATGAAAAATCAGCAAAGAAGCTGAAATAAGTGACAAATATAGGACAGAGTTTGTTTACTATCACTCTTAAAAGGATTTGGCAACAATTAAATAAAAAACAAATTCAACTGATAAAAAATATTTTTCACAATTGTATTGAACAAAAAACATTAAAACTTTAATTCTGAGTTAAAGAATAAAATATATAGTATCAAAATCCTAAATTTTGCAGGAGGGTATTATGTCACATATATAACATGGAAATATATAAATTTAAGAAAGCCAAAGCACCAGCTCACTATCACAGAAATGAAGATATTGTAAACTAAGTGCTTTTTTAAACATTCACAGTCTTTTAATAATAGCAGTCACAGGATGCACTTAACAGTTAAAAATACATGATTATTTTGTAGAATAGGTATAAACAAATACACTGCCACCATCTTGGGCAGTTCTCCAATGTCAATATTAGTCATATGTAATCATATAAAATAACAGGTTCCTAAAGGCATGAGGTGACAAAATTGCTTAAACACTTTACACAATGATGCGGCACCAGCATTTTAAAGTCATGTACTGTGATCTGACATTGATGTTTCTAACATCATATCACTTTCATTCATTTCAATTTCAAAAGTTTCATCTAGTGGAGGAGGCGCTTCGGTAGATTTCCTCTGATGTGGTGCTTCCAGTGCCATGATGCTACTTTCTTCTAGAGTTTGCCTTTCTATATCAAATTCCAATACATCCCACGCAGGTGAAATTATGTTCTTCAATGTCTTCATAGTATGCACATCAAAATCATAGCACCTTAATTTATCTTTAATTGCAGTTCCTAAAAGAGATTTTCTAGATTAATTTTCTAATATACTAATTTCTGTCATGAGATTACTTTCACTGTTAGACTATTATTTCTTTGGCATTATCTAGTTGTACAAGGGACCTCTAGCACTACACCAATAGCATTAACTGGCATTATGGGATTCCCCAGAAAACCCATTGTGGCAGTGAATGCTATTGGCGCCAAGCATGAGGTCTAGCGCAACATAATTTATGTTAGCACTCATGTACAATTGGATACTGCTCTCTGTCTTGTGATATTATCTTACTTTAAAGATAATATTCACTATATCCATACTTCATTACTGTAATCTATAGGTCTTTAGCCAAATCATAATGTGCACCATAACTAGAGGATTATTATTTATTTAATTTACATCCCACCTTTCCGACAAACAATGGTGCTCAAGGCAGCTAACAATAAAAATACAGATAAAAACAAATTCTGATTTAAAATATAACAAAAAGGAATTAAAAAACACAATTTAAAACAATAAAAGAAATAAACAGCATCAAACAATTAAATCCCATTCTACAACAGACAAGATTATATGCCAAAGGTTTGTCTGAATAAAAATGTATTTGCCTGGTGGCAGAAGGATTACAGAGAGGGTGTATTCGGGTGATTGCGCAGGCGGGGAAGAAGCCATTCTGGCTGTCATTTGTATAATCCCCAATGGTGCAGCACAGCCTGAACCCAGCATGCAGCACAGCGGGGGTGGCTTCCTACCCACCCTGCAACCTCTATGACACATCATTGGTTGCAGGGTAGGTATGAAGTCACCCCCACCATGCTTTGCGCCAGGTTCAGATGACACCGCAACCCGTACTGCATCGTGGGGGATAATGCAAATGGACAGGGGGAGGTCATGATGGCTTCTTTCCCCTGCATGATCATCCAAAAACAGTTCCAGAATCTCAGAGTAGCTAATGAGAACGCCCACAAAAGTGCCTCCCCTGAAGATCTTAAAACATGGGCAGGCTTGTTTGGGAGGAGACAGTCTTTCAGGTAATGTGAAGTGCCATGTCAAGAAAACCAATCTCCAACCTTCTAAAACTGTTTATTTTTTCTTCAACTTCATCATCATTAATAAACTTTAATCATCATTCACTATGGCAAAATAGCTGTATGCACTACATACTCTTCTGAGTGAAACTGCACAATTGTACTGACAGCCACAGTGGCATAGGATGATTTGAGTAGCTTTCAAAAACAGTAATAAAATGATAACTTACCAATGTAGGCTTCAGAATCGGTAATATACATTTCTATGCAATGTCCCAGCATAGTAACTGAAAAAGTATCATCTCTTCTAAGACCAAGGGCCTGTTTAAAAATAAAATTACAAATTACAAAAATAACAAATCAAGAAAAGTGAAATGGCATATATATTTCTAATTGTAATCTCAGTTCTCTTACGTGGTGGTCTGTACATAGCTAAAACAACACCAATGCAAAAGAGGTAGGTATTTAAGACTCAGGATTGCGGAAGTACAAAAGAATATTTAGGAAAATTCCTAACAGAAGAGAACCCACTCCTCAAAACAGTTGAACAAGGACTGAGCATGCTTAATGGTCATGAAATGCTAGCCAACTGTGTGTGTGCGTTGGAGGATATTGAACAGAAAACTAGAGTGGAGGAGAAATGGAATACTGGAGTACTACACATGGCAATTTATTTATTTATTGCAGATTCCAGTTGTATTACTTAAAACCTCTAACTTAAGAGATCTTACTCTAAATAATTTTTACCTAAACAAATAAAGTCTGTACATACTGTATGAAAATAATCAATTGCACTTTCAAAGTTCCCCATCAGACTGTGTATGTATCCAATGGCAGAATAAGTAGAAGCATTTTGAGGAATCAACACCAGAGCTTGTCGATGATATTCAAGAGCTTCTTCATATTTCCTGTTAGGATCAACAAATATAAATTAATATGGCAGGCGCCAACCTTGTACTCCTTTTGGCGCCTCCTGAAAACATCTTTATTCCAAGAAGCCTTTCTTTAATATGTAGCCTTGGATTTCTTTTTTTTGCTTCTTTTAAATTTTGTTTTAACTGTTTTATTCTGTTTTCATTTTCATTTTATCTTGTACACAGCTCCGAAATTTTTCAATGGGGAGCGGTATATAAATATTCTAAATAAATAAATAAATAATAAATAAATAAGTACAACAATATAATACATGCATGCTATCAATAACAAGATTCCTTGATATTTCCTGTCTAAAAATGTTACTTCATTTTGATTAATATCCTCTCTTCTCTCTTTGAAATACAGAGCCAAACAAGTTAACAGTGCAACAAAAAAAAATTCTAGGAGGAAGTAACATTAGGAAATACAATTCGTAAAACACACATGCACACACGGACACTGGAAACCCCATCCAGTTCTTTGGGTCTCAGAGCATTCACTATTCTTCAAACACCAGAAGCTCACTTTTTTAAAAAATGTAATCGCTAAGATTTTTAGAATACCATGCTGTATGCCACATTCCACACGCACACAATGGATTCATGAACAATTAAATACAAGCATAAGATTTTGTAAAACAGGAACCCTATACAATTAAGAATAGTTAACAACTACTAGTCAAAATAGTTTCCCCTCCCCCCGCCCTGACTTACTTGAGCTTTCTGCATACATGTCCCAAATTATTCAACAGAGGTTCCCATTTATCAACTGTCACCTATAAGACAAACAGCACTGCATCAAATTAATGGAAAGCAGGCAGTTAAAAATATATCAGCTTTCATGCAATATAGGATTACATGCCATTTGAAAACTTTTCATGAAATATAAAGCCTTTTGCAACAAAATACTGTGGATAGTTTCCAGAAAGTTTTTGATGATTCAGTGGAATTTTGTTTACATTTTTCCTTTTATATGACAGAACCTCACCCCCTCTGTCATATTGCAAACTACTTATAAAGCTTCACTCAGTTTCTTAAAGAGGCTTCCCATGCAGCTATTTTGAGAAAAACCTACATGAGTTAGGTGATTATTTTGATCCAGACCTATGTATAATTACTTTAATCTGAACTAAAATTGAATAGTGGGCTAATGACAGTTATGTAACTGCTATAGTTCTGCCCCCTTGCATACAGATTAGGAGGTGCAGCTATGCTAGAGCCCTATGTCACTCATAACATACATGCCGGGTTGGTGAGGGAAGTTAGGACATACAGTTCCCTTTAGCAACCAGCGCATAAAAATTACAACATCCTCAGGCCATATCAGTCACTGAAGATCACTCCACAGGTGTAGCACCTGCACTGCACAAAATGCCAGCTCACATACCACCCAATATGTGTGACCTAACAGTGCAGTCTTTGCATTTGTCTTCTCAGTCTGTGATAGACAAAAGTCCTCAACTTCTCCCCAAAAGGCAACAGGCAACCCACCTACCCACAATCCAGATCATATTCCAGCTTTCACCAAGAATAACCTGTATCACAGAGCCTAGATTGGTGAATGCTTCAGAGGGAAGAACAAAGCCTTGGGTTATCATGACATTGCTTGGTCATGATAACCTAAGACTATCCTTTTCTATACTGCTTTTTATGACAACTAAGGATGCTATGTTTATCTCCTGATTTTGTAGTTCTGTTTTATACTGTTGATTTTGATTGACTTGGAATTATTGTTTTACTCTTGCATTATATTTATTGCACTTGAATATATTGTGCATCATTTGGGGTGCCCTAACACTGAAAATCAGTCTTAAAACTACACTTTAATAACAGCAACATCAAAACACAGATATGCCTTGCTGATTGCAATATAGATGGGATGGTGATGCTTCTGGGAGGTGGATCAAATGTGTTTGGGAAGTAATCAAATGTGTCATTCCATTTGGGTTCTGAATTATGCACAAGACCAAGCTCCAACTAAAGTTACATTTGCACAAGTGTGGTTGTGCAAGCAGTTTTGCATAACTCTTGCATTGTGCAAGCATAAGGGGGAACTGCTTGCACAATGGAAATATTCAGCAGAGCCCCTCCAGCACTATTTGAGTTTGCGGAATGACACTGTTGGATACTGTACACCATAAGCACAGTGCTTGGTGGGCTCCTGCACATGTGGTGATTCTGCACCCTACTTTCAAAGCATTAGTGGAAGAGGCAAGGATGTGAGCAACCATATTTAAAAAGACTTTAAAAAACGTATATTTAAAATACCTCATTTCCAATGGCTTTTATCTTTTCTAGTGCATCAAGAAACCACTTTTCTGCAGTTTTCCAGCTGGAAGACAGAAAAGGCTCACTCACTGATCCATGTCTAATTGATAAGTCAAATTAGCCATCTATACAATTTATTATAAATGAAAAGGGATTTTTCCCTTAGTCTTGTGGACTAATTATAAACTATAAACTATCATTTATCTTCTATCTACACAAAAAGATTACAATTAAAAAAGAAACTTACTCTCCATTTTGAAATGCTACCACTCCAACTTCGTGCATAACAAATGGGTCTTCAGGTGCAATACTTAAAGCTTGGCTGAAAAAGCGTTCAGCTAATTTTGAGTTGTTGGTCAAGCCATATTCCAGCCCAATATACAACATGGGCAAATGGCAGCTGCAAGAAAAATTAAGACAATGGGAACATTTTTCATTTAACTTTATCTATAACTTTAATAATAATGTGAATACTTTTCAACAAGAGAAAAAAAGGACACAATATGACTCGTTTTGATAAAAACATGAACTGATGTTATACAAGTATGATAAACTGATCCATAATGTTGTGATAGGATAGATGTGTAGGTATTCTGTGAGCAACAAATACTTGCCAAGTATGAGTCAAACACTGTATACATATCTTAGGGTAGATGTTCTTTCTATTTTAATTACATTTTAAAATCATTATTTTTCCAATCATAATATTCCTTTACTAAGGCAGTTTTGTTGAACTGCTTTCATATTACCTAGCAATCTGATTGTTTTGACATACCCTTTCATCAGCTGGGCTGCTGTGAAGTAAGCAGCCATTGCTTGGTCATGCTCACTTTCAACTGCAAATGAATGTCCATATGCTATCCATGCTGGACCATATGTTCTCTCAAGTGTAGTAGCTTTGCTAAAACATAAAAAGCAGACTGATAAAATTAGGGCCAAAGAAAACGGTAATGTTAAATATAATTTAAATTTACTAAACTTTGCAACCTCTGGTCTTCAAAATATTAAAGTCACTTGAACCTTACTTATTTTATCAAGGTTTATAGCACAAGGTTTCTAAAAGCATGACTGCTCTTGAACTTAGATTGAGACCCTAAGGCTAAATAAAATAAAGTAAAACTTACCTAAGGTATCTTCTGGCATGTTCATTTTTATGGCCAACCATGAGATAGTAACATCCTACAGCAAACCAGGAGACCTAATAAAAATTACAATGCATCGTTACTATTAAAAATATACTACTTTTCATTTAGACATAGTTTTTGGAATTAAATAGCTCTACGTATATTCCAAATTTAGAGACATAATGCATGCAGTCGTTCCATTTCAAATGTTAGAGAACATTTTTATTTTAACAAACAAACAGCATCAGAAGCATCTTCATTTCTTAAATACATTTTAATGTACCACAGGGAGTTTTAAATTATCTGTTTTTAAAATGACTAATAGACCTTTCCCCAAGTTCAAAATGTGCACAGTTGTCACTATCTTTTCTGTAAAGTATCCAGATCTCCGTCACACACAGAGTATGCATCGGTTAAGGCAATTTCTATTTCCTCAGTACACAGTCCACAATATTTTGTTGCTGTAAAAGTATGGCAATGATGCCAAGCAAGCATTTGCAACTGTCAGTGCTGAGTGGTTTGTGACTGTTTCACGAACATCTTGTGGATAGTGCTTTTTGACATCACAAGTGATGAGGAGCATAACATACCCACCTACTTACTATATTTTATACCATTTTAGCTCAAGAACATTAATCTAGCTCTTACAAAAGTGGCACTACCAGCAAGGCTAACATTTTGTTTAAGACTGTCTGCTACTATGTGTGTCTTAACTTTAATTTTAAATATTTGTTGGTGACATTTATGTCACATTTACAGAACAAAGAACAGACATATAACTTACAGGATTATTTGGGTACAAATCCACCAGTTTATGGGAAAGGTAAAACAGTTCTAGGAAGAGAAAAGGGAGAAAAATACGTTTTAGTAATATATGTGTCAAACACAGCATTAATTCAGAAATACTGTACTAATTCTTTTTTTAAAAAATAATGATAATCAACATAAGCTGGCCAAATGTTTGAATTTAAACTATTATACCTCTTTGCCAGTTTGATCATGACTAAACATACATACTTAAGTAAAAATAATAATGTACTTACTAGGGGTGTGCTCCCCACCCTGGAATTATCTGGTAACCGCGAACATCCGCGGAGGATTTGATCTTCCAGTGCGGAGATTGGCCACATCGAAACCCATCAAATAATTTCAGAGCAGAGATGTGCCCAATCAGAGCTTCTAACATTTCCAAAATTATTTGACTTGTTTTGTGTGTGTGGTGTGTTTAATTGAAAACCTCCCAATAAGGAACATGGAGTGGGGTGGGGTAGTTTTGATAATTGATATTGGCATCTGAATTACCACAGCACTCTCCCTCCCTGTTTTGTTCTCCTCCAATCGCAGTGTTTGGGGGAGGGAATGCCAATTCGTCCTTGGCTTTTTGGTCAGAGAGAGAGATTTCTTATCTTTGCACATACAGTACAAAGTGAAATTAGGGGGCGTTTGTTTGCAAAGTGAGATTTAGAGGAGAGGGAGGCAGAGAGATCTACTTTTATAATAAAATACCAACTCTATTGCTAGAAACAAGCATCTCAGTGGCCTTCATACTTTGGTGTTTAGCAAGATTTCATTCCTGCATTTAACTTTTTTACCGCATAAATGAGTCATGGTTATATATTTCTGCTGACTTACACTAAAAATGTACACATTTCCCCATTATGGACTACCAGGAAAAATGAATTTAAATATGTAAAATTAGGAATATTAACCAGAATTGTATGAACAGTTGCTAATTATAAGGTACAAAACGCAAATATGTCATCTAATGGAGGATGTCTCTACATTTAAATGCGAAAAAGAATATGTTTTTAAATGCAGAACCAGTAGAATTATGTGACTCATCCACACTAGAAAATAACTAACTACAAGAATGAAATCTTGCTAAGGAAGTCTTTATGTCAATATTAGTAGTTTACATCAAATCAATTAAATATGGATTCTGTAGAACAGTTTACTCCATATTCATAGCTATCTAACAATATCTCACATTTATTACATTTATATCCCACCTTCCTCCAAGGTGGCATACATAGTTCTTCATCCTCCTTTTTATCCTCACAACAACCCTGTGAAGTAAGTTGGCTTGAAAGATAACGACTGGCTAAGGCTACCCTGGTTGACTAAAGATTTAAACCCTTTTAAAATAATGTATTTGTTTTCAACATGTATTAAACAGTCTCTCACCATTTGCTTTATTCAGCTCCACAAGAGTCCCAATATGCACAGGTAAGCAACTGGCATGGAATGGATCCTTTTCCATTACTCTAAAAATAAGCCCAAATAAGACGCTCCAATTTTTATTAAGTTACTTCAGTCACAAATAGATAATTACTGTTGTAATATATTGTAAAATTGTTTGTTACTTTTGTATTCCTCCCATTCTCCCAAGAACTCAGACTGATACTAAAAAGACTATAGTTTTATTTAAGCTCCCATCTCCAGATATTAGTTTCATTCAAATTCAGAAATTCTTTGGCCAAAAGTACACATCTGGCAGCCATCAAGTCCCTGGGAAGTTGGGCTGCTGCTTCTCTAAGGCAATGAGCTGTTGGCTAGAGGAGGGGATTTGCAGTGGGAAAGCAGTGGGTGGGAATACAAGAGCTTAACCCTCCTCTCGTCCACTATTTCATCCCATAACTCCTACTGCCATCCAATTCAGACTTTATGTGTCTCTGTCAAACATGTATCTGGAATCCAAGCTTAGGGCTATGCTTCCAAAACGATCCAGAGACACAGAAAGCATGGAGTTGATAAGTGCTGGTGTCGGGGATGTCACCTTGCTAGAAGCAAGAGGGAAGGCAAAAAGCAATGTCTTTCACATTAGTTTCTGGTGAAAGGAAGACCTGTATATACTACCTTTTTCAGAAAGCAATGTGAATTGGCCTATTACTGCACCGCCATTCATAATATAAATAAGTTTCTTGCTTAGAAAAGTTGCCCTAACAGGTTATATGCTATTATTAAAAAATTGAAATATTAAAGGCCTCCTAGCTACACTTCTCATCCTACTCCCACCCCAGCCATCTGTGCCCCCTGCAAAGCCTGTCTAGAGACTTTGCGGGGAGGGCGGCACATGAACTACCTGGAGGCTCTGGGGAGAAGGGAACTGTTCAGGTTTGGCAATTTCCCCCTCCCCCAACAGCCCCCCTGTGCACCATCCCACGTTGATCACAAGGGTTTTCCACCTCCTGGAAATTCTTTTGGAGGGGCACAGGTGGCCACACTGAGGACAATGGGAAAGGAAACTTGCCTTCTGTGAACTTCCTTAAGGCTGCAATCTCATACCGACTCAACAGGACTTACTTCTGAGTAGATATGCATAGGATTGCTCTGTTTAACTTATATATTGCTGCAAGCCATGGTCTCCATTCACAGTGTATAAACACTGATGACAATTGAAGCCTTAAAAAAGCTTTCAGGCAGCCTTCTCCAACGTGGTGTCCTCCAGGTGTGTTGGACTACAGCTCCATTCATCTCCAGCTAGCATGGCTAATATTCTAACTGAATCCAACTTCACAAAGAGCCTAAGACTAAAATGTGCTGTTTCAAGCTAAAGAGATCTTTTTCTAGTATAAGGAACCCTATTTTTGTCTCTCAGCAAAAGGATAATGCAGGATAAACATATATTTAATGTGTTCTACAAATTGAGTTAAGTTCTGTAAAAGTGATCTCAAATAAATACAATTTCCTAAAAATGGCTGGTCTCTGTACTTACACAGAAGTAAGCTTGTAGCACATTTTGAAATCACAGTTATAGTAATGTCTTTCTGCTAAAGACACTACTACATCCAGATTGTCTTGAAGACCATCTACAGATTCAGGAATCACTGTTTCACTAGGTTTATTATACTGAAAGACAAAAGAAATTTCAACAGAGAACCAAATAGCAGCTCAGATTCAAAATATGTCTGTTACCAAAGAACATTGGCGTATCTCCATTTTGTGTCCAAACAGTATCATCTTGACTCAAAAGTCTTCATTTTGTCTTGAAAAGTTGCCTGGAAAGTTATAGCAAGCTAGGACAAAATGCATTTCAAGATTCCTACTGACCTCCTCCACTGAAATGTAGAAACAAAAATCCCATCCTCTATACATTGGCTTAGGACCTCAAAGAATTGGTAATGCTTAATCTCCCTCTGTTTCTAATCCCTTTAGGACATGCTGTATCACATCAATTGACTACTGAGAGCCCTGAAACTTTCTATGTTCTTTAAGGAGTACTTTAAGCCCCCCTAAAGTCAAGCACCACTCTGCACACATACACACACATACACTTTTGTTAATGAAGAAAAGACAATAGTCTTATTTGTTCACCTGTAAACCAGAAATCCAGAATAGCCTCACTCTTTTGTCAGTCTCTGGCCTTAGCTAGACCTAAGGTTTATCCCTGGATCGTCCCGGGGTCATCCCTGTTCATGTAAATGACACACAGGGGATCCCAGGAGCAGGCAGGGACGACCCCGGGATAAACCTTAGGTCTAGTTAAGGCCTCTGTTTCTAAGACTTTAATTGCCTTAGATGCCTTGAACTCAGTGAGTTTTCAAAATGTGATTGCAAGGGCTGTTCTGCTTGCCAACACTCTGCTTGAATAGCTTTTGGAACTCCCAGTTTGGTGCCCTTTCTTCTAGATTCCTGAACTTAAAGCAATTCCAGAAGAGGTCTGCTTCCAGCTTGTGTGCCTTTTTCCTGCACTCCCACTTTCAGTTATTTCTGCCCAGTAAAACTGTATGTTTTTTCTGCCTCTCCTTTTACCCTGACACAGAAGATCCTATGTTTTGAACAGAGCAAAAGGAAGGAAGAGTATAACTACCTCTCTCTGTGAACCCTTCTCTCTTTCTCCTACCAACCATTTCAGCCCCTTCCTTTCTCCCTCAATTCTGAAGGATCACTGTGCAGCCTCCTCTGGCTTGCTTCCACTTCACAATGCAAGTGAAATGGAAGTCTTCTCTCCTTCTCTGGGACATACTTCAATCGTTAACTCATAAATAGCCTTTTATTTTACTCTCTCATAAAGACACAATTTCTGGGAAAGCTCTGAACTTATCTCTGCTGCCCCTGCTGAATACTACCCACCTTTCATTCCTCAAGTAACACACACTGTACTCTTGGGTATTTTGGAAAGCTTGCTAGTTCCTGCCTAACATGCCAGACTGCCAGTAGCCTGCCCTCTAGCAGAATAGAACCTCTAAATTTCAACCAGACTCTACAAATGGTATTATGCAGCTATCTCTATTTATATAATGTACTTATTTGCCATGTATCACTCCAATCCCTCTTCATTTCACTGTATATTTGCATTGAAGATGGAGGTAAAGCAGCACCTCTATTTTAAAAGCAAGACTTAAAATTGACTGGGGACTTGTTTTGAGAATGGAAGGGAAGGCTCACTCTCTTCTCCATCAATTCTTCTACCTTAGGGGACAATCCTATAACCACAAGACACTGTCTAGGGGGCCACAGGATTGTTCAGTTTCTGGGAACCAAGGTTGGAACCAGGGCTCTGACCTCAAAGCCCAGAAATGCTTCTTCTTGCCTCCTTGTAGCTGGCGGATATCTTGCAACACCAACTACATCTCTACACTCAGAAACGGAGCACGGAGAGAGTAGTCCTAGGGGTAGGGAAGGGAGGAGACCACAGAAGCAGTTTTGTGTAGCGTCCTATTGGGTCTCAGTCTCCTTTCCTCCCTGAAATTCACTGGGCAAAAATGCAGGGTGGCTGGAGCATGGGAGTTCCATGCGCCAGCTGCCCTGCAGCGGATAGTCAGCAGCCTCCAATTTTGGAGGCTGGCGACTATCCAGATAGGATTGCGCCCTTATAGATTTTCTTAGGCAGTCAAGGAACCGCCCAGAGAGCTTCGGCTGTTGGGCGGTATAAAAACATAATAATAATAATAATAATAATAATAATAATAATAATAATAATAGGAACTCACACACACAAAATGTTTAGCCCAACCTAATGTCATTTAAGAGAACTGCACCTGAGCTTGCTCAAATGAATACAGATTACTCTTGGATAAAGTCATAGGCCTGGTTCTGTGTTACATATAAACTTGGGGAATTGTGATTTATTCCTATCAAAATTAGTTAACAAACCAGAATCTTAAAAGACAGTTTGACCCTGGTTTGTTTATTCTCACCACAGTTCATTAAAACCGCAGTTCCCCAAGTCTGGAAGTTTCCCCCCTTAACACAAAGGAGGAACGAGCCGAAGCTTCACAGTTTAAGTGATCGGCTGAACCTGACTAGTTTCACATGTTGACCTGTGTTCTGACCTTCAACATCATTAACTGATATACTGAAAGTTTCTGAAGAATAAATTCTAATTGATTAACAGTACACAAGGTGGCAACGACTGGTGATAAACTGATAAAACACAAAATAGAACCAAATAATAAAATTTAAAATGCAACATACAGGCTTGATTATATTAAAATCTATGTAACAGAATCTTATAATATTTGCCTTTGAAGTCAAGATAGTACTTTGATTTTAAGAGGAATCTTACCTTTTTGAGTTTATTCTCAAACAGGAAATGTAGCAATACTTGTTCTTCTTCTGTGCACTGTTTTCCAAGAGGTAGTGATTCAAGAAGCTCTTTTTCTAAAAACATCAGTAACAAAAGCGAATTCTAGTAAAACGTTAGAGTACAGAGAAAAGATGAGTAAAAATATATAAGTAATAACTGAATGTTCCTATTTCTATAA
The DNA here is from genome assembly GCF_023053635.1 of Elgaria multicarinata webbii. Lineage (NCBI taxonomy): Eukaryota > Metazoa > Chordata > Lepidosauria > Squamata > Anguidae > Elgaria > Elgaria multicarinata. Next base: position 40,789,066 of record NC_086175.1, on the reverse strand, counting down.
AGAGATCTATAGCATATAAGAATCTTGCACCTCACTGCAATTTCGACATAACATGCTTTGTTATACTAAACTAAACAGCAACTGGCATATCTTTTCTCTAGCACTTGCTTGCTCCTGCAGCAAATCTCAGGTTAAGCGGAAAGTCATCATAACAATGTAACTTATTATATTTGATCACATACAATTTACCCTATACAATTATAGTGCTACAAAGAATAGTATATACACATGGGTTCTATAGCAGTGTCTCCCAATCTTTTAGAACTTGAGCTCCCCTTCTGAATTTCCTCTAACTTTTATACCTCACATCCCACAATCTGACGCCTAAAATCTATTCCAGAGGTGAACATTTAAAGATTCATTTGCAGTTGTGTGCAGCCTAGTCTTACTACATGAAAGAACCTGTAGTTTGGACTACTAGTCGAGGAGGTGTTAGAAGAGAAATAGAATAGCAAGGTATGACCCCTTTCCTAAAAATCATCCACAGAGAACTCCAGTTAGAAATTAACAGCAGCACTACCTTTTGGGGATAAGGTAGTGTGGATACAGTAGTCCCTACTAATATAATGTGAATCAGTGAGGGTCCTTTGCCAGGGGACATTTCGTCCTAGAAGCCAAGACCTAAGTAGGCTGAAAAGCTGGACAACGCAAAATCCTGTTCCTTCCTGTAATATTGACATTCCTCAGCCCCCTTACATATCCCATATCCAAAAAGACAGGCCTGCCCCAAGGTTTGATAAAGACTATTATATAGCCCAGCCATCCCCAACCTGGTGGCTAAGGATTGAGAGCTATGCTCCAACACACGTAGAGGGTGTCAGATTGTGGGAGATTGTTATAGCCTGTTCCATGCAGGGAAAGGTATAGAAGCAAAACGGTAGTACGATTCTGCCCAGGGAAATTCGATTGCTGGGCGGTTTAAAACTACAGTAAAAAAATTCCCATGCTAATCAAAGGACTAGATTTTATACTAGTGTTAGAGGAAGGGCCTGCATTATCTTTACCAGTGGAGCAAGTGCTTCAGGTTTTACGTCACTGCAGCACTGGCTTCAAATACATTTTTATGTGGAAAATAAAGAGCACTGTATGTTAGCCATTCACTTAAAACCAGTATCTCTAATCAGGAGCTTTTAACATTTTGTTTATTAAAACATTTTCTATCAAGAGTGACTTTTCAGACATCTTTGATGGGAAAACTGCTATCCAAACCTTCTTCTGCTGTCAGCATGTGGTGTGATGTTAAGAGGTCAAATGCTTCAAAGCAGTAGACATCCAGTTTCAAGGCCTCTTTGTAGCTAAATGTTGCCAGGGTCCTATTATCCAGGGCATCATAGATCTTTCCCCGCAAAAGGCAAATAGAGCTCTTGATCTGATGAGAAAGGATGACTGGGGGTCAAAGACTGAATCAGTGTTTGCAAAGTGATTTTGAGTACAAATCAAACCTGAGAAGTAAAAAACATTTCCACCACAATGGATTGCCTATCTTCCAATAGCCTATTGACACAATGCACTAGAGCAAGGATGGGCAGCCTGTGGCCTTAGCCTAATTTCAAAAGCTATCTGCTTATGAGCAGTTCAGACCTGCAATATGTCCCTTCCCTGGCAGCCCAATGGGTGAGAAAGGGAGAGAGAGAGAGAGATGGGTAGCAGGAAGAGTAAAGGAATGACCCACCCAATATTAGTTCTGACTCTGCTGGGTTTGGCCACACAAACTGCTGATATATGGCCCCCAGGAAGATTAGCCAAGAGGGCTTCAACAGAAAAAAATCTTCCCACCCCTGCACTACAGGCTGCTTCACACATTGGCCTGGTTCAGACAACACGCTAAACCATGCTGCTTAACCACAAAATGGTTAAGGGCATTCCCTTAACCATTTTGTGGTTAAGCAGCATGGTTTAGCGTGTTGTCTGAACCAGGCCATTATAAAATTAGTGCAGTGGATACATTATGCCTACACTGTGGATATCCTTATGGCATAAAGGTGTGGGAGCGTGATACATGACTTCTTTTTAATGTTTTGTATTGTGGGGGCTCCTATAAATATAAAATACTTGATTTTTACCTAGCCAAGATTTAAGCCTTAAAACAGAAGACTGTGCTGACATTAATTTGTAATGAAGTGTCCTAACTATTCCTCTTGTAGCCATTAAAGCACTATACGCATTTATTTTTTACTCACTGAAGATTGTGAAACCTCCCAGTCACTGGAACAGTCTTTCAGTCCACTTTCATCCTTCAAATATTTTTCAAATAGTCTTTTGTTGATTGGTTCTTCCATGTCAAGAATATCAAGAGCCTGCTGATATTCTTTTGCAGCATACTACACAGAGGAACTCAAAGTTGAGTGACCGTTTATGATTAAAGCAGCAATGAAAAGTCAATTAAAATGTTTTCTAGTTCACCCAATAGCAGGTTGTGTGTCTTACTATATGCTGAAACATAACTTTACACACATACATTGCTTCTGCTTGTTACAACCATAACAGACCTAAACCTTGTCTCTTCAACCTCATAATCTATAAATTCCTCCAAGTCTCTATTCATCACATACCAGTTCTCTTAATTCTAATTACCTTACTTATTTGTCTTGTTTAGTCTTTTTCAGTCTCCATTTCTCTACTTTCCCCTAATTCTTTGCTCTTGCACTTTTAGAGGCAAACTTTAGATAGCCTCCAGCTTCCTCCTTCATTCCTCCTCTTTTGCCCCCCTTCCACTGTACCTTATTTAAACGTGCTGCTTCAGGACAGGAAATAGTGGGTTGTATCCAACAGTGTCATTCCGCAAACTCTGCTGACATTTTTTGTTACACAAGCTGTTGCCCATTCTGTTGAGCAGTCATTATGGGCACAACACAGGGCATGCAATGGGTGCAATGGGCTGTGCAAGCAAAATGCACAACCACTTGCATATCCGCACTTGTGCAAACATAACTTTAGTTGGACTCTTACACATAGTTCATAACCTAGTTTCTGCTAGAGCAGCAGCATTTGCACTAACGGAATGACACAGTTGGATATTGGCCAGTGTCTTTATAATTATTCAATAATGTTAATTGTCTTCAGCCTTTTTTGGGCATAGATTTAAAATAATTATGGAACTCAAGCTACACTTTGAAGTGAGGTATATTTTTAAACAAGGAGTTACAAAAATTCAGATTTTTAAATGTATATTTTAAATCACTCCTGCCATGCGATAGAGCTTCGGCTATTGGGCAGTATAAAAATGTAATAATAAATAAATAAATACTTACATGACATCTAGCTGCAAGATATCGACACGCTTCAAATAACTAAAAATAAATAAAAGTAGTTCAAATTATTTTACACTTTGGGAAAGTGTAGTCTTTTACTAAGAGTGAAGGAACTGATGCCTGACATAGCATTGTGCCTCCTATAGCTCATAGTCTTCATTCATTCTCCCATTTATTTTAGGTCTTTTGATCAATTCTGCTTACTCTTAAATCACCTTTTCATTTCCTTTATAACTGAACTGAACTTGTTTTCTTCCTATCGCCTACAAAGATGCTGCTAGCTTATTCTTCATTTAATCTTGAAAGAATTCTATTTATGAATTAAAAGAAAAACTCAGAAAAAGTGATGGAATACTTCCAATATAGATTTTCCTACACTGCTGTGTTTTCCTGTCCAACACTCCTGAATCCTATTTATTGTTTACATTTGGTTTTGGAGTTTTGCTACTGTCGCTTCTCGCACTTCCTCATTCTTCCCGGATTTGAAAGAGGAAGTAAACAAAGACCATGTGGCCCATTCAGAGTCTGTTTTTATCAAGCTGCTTTTCCTGCACATAGCAGGAGATTGCAGCATAGTCTGTTGTTGTTGTTGTTTTTAAAAAAAACAGATTAAAAGGGATCTATTTTGCAATGGAAAAACAAGCAGAAGCGGAAGGCATGCGGGAGGCAGACGAAGTAGTCTAAAGAACACGTGCACATCCGTAAGTGGGCAGTAGCGAGCATGCGATAAAATGCTCATCTGGTGAACCTCATATTTAGAGTAGACCCAATGAGACTTAAGTTAGTCATTGCTAACTTCAGTCCTTTTGATCCCAAGTATGACTAAATCTTGATCCAACCTATTGCAAACCACTTTGGGAGTGCTTGTTAGATCTGAAAGGAAGTTTAGACATGTTTGTATAACTACATAAACAATTAAGAAAACTAAATATATTGACTTGCCATTGTTTTCTTCAGCAAAGCATCTGTGAACAATCTTGCCGTTCGTTTGTTTAAAAAAACTATTTACTGTGCTATTTTTATTTCTCACTTTACAACATGGCTTCCATAGTTCTGGTTTAATTCCACCCATGTAACCACACTTTCAACAATTCCTCATGTTCTGTTCCATCTTATTTATTTGTTTTATTATTTATTTAAAACATTTCTTGGCTGCCTTTCAGGGCAGAGGCCCTTACAAGGTGGCTTACAACAATAAAATACATAAAATATTAAAAACAATAAAGTATTAAAAATATTGAAAGCAGTAAAAACATAATCATAATAAAAGAGCAATTAAAATAATAAAACCAACAGTAAAACCAGCATTTATTTCTTCGACGCCTCTCTCCATGAGAGGTGGAAAAACTGGGAGGTCTGACAATGCTAGGCTTAGAAAGCTGCAATGCAGGGATGGGAAACCTCCAATCCATGTGTCAGATATGGACATCAGAGGCTTTCCATCTGGTCCCCAGGGCCTCTCCTCCTCAGCTTCCATGCAGGCTGCATAGGGAGGAGTTCCTTTAAGCTGCAGTGATCATGTGAACAGGACCAGAGAGTAGAGTGATCATACCCACTTTTGACTCTGACCCTGCCCGCCACTGGTATATGGTCTCCAACACATTATCCCTGAGGGATTATGCTCCTCCAATTCTGTTGTAAAGCAAAAGGCTAAAAAAATTAAAGTAGCAGGACTTGTCTGCAGTCTCTTACCTTATCTAGTTTTCTTGACCTAAGGGCATGTGCCGCCCTGTGGTACTGAGCTGTAAGGTAAAGACACTGAGCCAGCCAGTAAATGTCCTGTGGATCTTCTAAAAATAACCACACAACATTATTACATGAGATCTAAAAGTCACAACACTCATGAGTTTGATTTTGCTTGCATTTTATATTTTACAATTAGATAATAAATACTTATTTTATGCAAAGTCAATATTGTTATAGGAAAAAAATTAAGCTACAATATAAAATTCATATCTTATTCAGTCTCAGAAAAATGTTGAAACATGGAATTAAAACAACAGAATTTTACACAGCACTTTTTGCAGCATTTTATCTGCAAACAATAGCTATATTGCCAAACTTCTGGAGAATTATGTGCATCAGACACAGGCACTGCAACCATTTGCTATAAGATATACCACACAGGGAATTCTATGCAAAAAACTTTTGGCACCAACCCAAGCCAGACCATGTCTACTATACCCCAGTGACTGTGGGACATGGTAATGCTGCAAGTTTTTTATTCCAGGCCATATCAATCTGAGGAAATACTGAAAAATGAACATTACATAGGAAAGGAAAGTTCATTAAGAGGTGACTACATAAAGGTGTTTAAAAAAAAAAAGCTGAACCATTATAATTAAAAGTAAAACATGCAACTTACCATGCGACAATGATGCTACTTTATCTGCCCAAAATAGGGCACTTTGATACTGTTGCTGGTTTTAGGGGCAAAAGAAAAGAAAAAGAAGAAATCCTCAGGAGTTACAATTTGTTTATAGGAAACAAATGCATTTCATATTACATTATATCTTGCCCTTCACCCAAGGGCTCTAGGCAGCATATATAGTTCACCCACCCCATTTTATTCTCACAACAACACTGTGAAGGTAGTGAGATAATGGCTGGCCTAAGGTCACCCAGTGAGCTCCATGGCTGAGTGGAAATTTGAACCTGGATCTCCCCAGTTCTGCCACTTTAACAACTATATCATACTGTGTAGACACCGTTATTGTCTTGTAGGTGCTTTAGCTTATAGTATGAATAACTTGTTTTGTACAATAATCAGCAGTCCTGATCTCCAGTTGTGAGCATTTTCTTTGTATTAAAGACACCTTCTAATCTAAAAACTTTGCACAGGCCAGGATTCCCTTTCTATTAAAGGCTCTTAAGTGTTTTGTATGTTATCGTATTCATTTGCACACTTCTGGGAGACAGATCAATAATATTGCCATTTTACAGACATGCAATTGAAGCTAAGAGATAGATATTGGCCTATTCACATGTGCAAGGAGGATGGGTAGGTAGAGGAACCACAAAGAGGGGAGGGGTAATGGAACCAACAAACAGGTCTGTCAGACAATCATGGAACCATGTAGCACCTCATGATTCCACTACCCACTCTTGGTAGTTTACTCGCAATTCCTCCAAGCAGTTTAACTGTGCACCCTAAACAGGTGCCCAGCATCTGCTTGGGTAAAAAAAATAGTCGCTGACGATAGAGAAACTCTATGGTCACAAGAGCATCGCTGGAAGTGGCAGTCACTCTTGCCAGTGGGCTCTATAGTTGCCACTGTTTTTGTGTGCCAAATCATGGCAAAAAAACAAAAACCCATGGAGTTCCTGTCAGATGACATGGGAACCACTGTGAATGCCTACTAGCTCTGTTGTAGGAGGTGGATAGTGGGTGTAGGTACTTGGTCCATCATGGGGGAATACCTGCCACACAACACTCTAACCCACAGTAGATTGCATTTTTGAGCATGACATCTGAACAGGTTCAGTGTCTTGCCCAGAACTGTGTCCCTAGATTGAACTGCGATTTGGGATTTGATCTCCCGGTCCATTAGCAGTGTTTTAACCTGATCTGGCACACTTACAAAACCATAGTTAGTTCTATTATTGTATACTTTTTGTGTTTGTATCTATCATAAACCGCTTTTAACCAAATCATTTTCAAAAAGCAAACTTGATGATTGAAATAAACCAAAACAACACAGCTTTTATTAATCAATTTAAAAACACCACAAAAGTTTGAACCATCAAAAAGGTTGCCACATATATATATTTTTCTGGCAGCAGTTCTGGTGTTTTTAAATGTTGCACATCAGACAAAAATTCTACCAGTCCAACTTCCCCAGTCATTTTACTGCCTTATGCAGGTATAAAAGGCTCAGAGCTCCTGGCAGTAAGAGGGACGGCAGGAAAACCAAAACTGGAACCCCAACTGGGGCACAAGAAGGGAGAGCAGCAACACTCAAGAGTTGCATTTTGTTTTTCTTTTCATAAAGCACATAAGAAATGGCCTATAAATCTTACAGTCATACATGTGACCACGAAGCAAGTTATGCCAGCTCATTTTCACTGGTGGTGCCAATGCAGGCAGCTGCGTTACCCCGGGTCAAACTATTTCTCCACCTAGTGCTCAATACACCCTGCCCTGAATGGCAATGACTCGCGGGCAGGGGCTCTTTCTCGTCACCTGGTCCTTTTACCTAGGGTGACCATATGAAAAGGAGGACAGGGCTCCTGTATCTTTAAAGTTGTATAGAAAAGGGAATTTCGGCAAGTGTCATTTGAATGCATGTAGCACCTGGTGAAATGTTGTCTTCATCATAACAGTTAAAGCTGCAGGAGTCCTGCCCTCTTGACCAGGTACAAAAGAGAGGAGGGCACCTGCAGCTTTAATTATTGCAATGAAGAGGGAATTTCACCAGACGCTGTCTGCATACAAATGACACCTGCTGAAAATCCCTTTTCTCTACAACCGTTAAAGATACAGGAGCCGTGTTCTCCTTTTCATACGGTCACCCTATTTTACCTGGAGCTTTACCCAGGGGGTTGAGCCCGAGACCTCCCTACATGCCAGGCGAGCGCTGCGCTCCACTGAACTCAGGCGAAAAGGAAAATAATAAACAACCCTCATGCGTCGTCTGTGCTAAGAGGGGCCGTGGTGACCACGACGGGCGCCGAAGGGGAGGCAGGGAGAAGACTCCGCCTGAACTCACCTGGTCTATGTACTGCCGCACCCGCTTCCTTAGCCGTTCCAGATTCATCTCTCTGCTGTGCGCGCCCGCCCGCAGGAAGACCCGGTTAACGAGGCTGACTTAATCCGTCCTCACGCCCTGCTCCCCTCCCCCACTTCCTCCCCACCCCTCCTGTCGTAAATCTCGTCACTGCCGAGGGGCTCCCCAGACCCAAATTCGCTTTCTCTGCCCTCGTAGGTTACTCCTCTCTACAGATCCCTATGGGTCCGTCGACGATTAGCTTCCTCCTCAACATCACCCTGGTGTCACGTTCATAATTGTGCCCTTTTCTACGTCGGAAACACGGACCCTGCGTGTAGCGTTCCGAGAATGCCGGAGTACAGCAGTAAGGAGAAGTACAGCACGGCACTGTTCTGAATTTGTACCGTGAGAGTTAAGACGGAGGGAGAGTTTGTAGCATTTTCTCTGGGAAGCCTTTTCTTAGAGTAGGTACCGTAGTAATCGTTTTGGGGAAAGAGAGAGGTAGCAATCGTCTCACTTCAAGAAAGTCAAGCAACTGCTGCGCATTTCGAGTTCTAGGTCTTTGCGCTTTGTATGTTCAACCGAGGTTTGCAACCTTTTCCACAGGAGGGGAAGACTACGATTGGCTTTTATATTAATTAATTAGTTTTCTAAAACTTTTATCCCACAGTCTGGCCTGAAGGATTCCTGCAATAGCGCAGAACCCATTAAAAATACAAGATGTATTCTTTATAATAACAACAACAGTATTATGTCATTGCATGTAAATATATCTATACTTTCTTCTAACATTAAAGCTGTGTTTTTAAAGAAGACGTTGGGGCACACAATTTAAAAGTAGCCACACAACCCCTTCAGCTTTACATCACAATTATGATGTATCACTGTGCCTCATAGTTGTAAATAATATCAAATGTAACTGTTATATCAAATATAACAGTTAAATATCAAAATGAAGTGTTAACTTTTTCATATTCATAACAAAATCATTGTAATATTGAAGACTTGTTTATTCTTTCTTTTTGTATAACCCATCAGAGCTAAAGAGAAAAAAGTGGCCAATATATCAATGGCTACTAGCCCTGATGGTTGTGTGCCATCTCCAGTATTCAAGGCAGTAAGCCTGTGTGCACCAGTTGCTGGGGAACATGGGTGGGTGTTGCACCATGTCCTGCTTTGTTGGTCCCTGGTTGACAGCTGGTTGGCCACTGTATGAATAGAGTGCTGGTCTAGATCGACCCTTGGTCTGATCCAGCATGGCACTTACGTTCATGTTGACTCAGATGTAAGTCCTATTGCATTCTGTGTGCATAAGACTGCAGTCTTAAAGGTCCAGAAATGAAAGCAACCCCATATCTTTTTTAAAAACTATCCTTATAATTGTTGAAGAATGTGGGAGAAGGATAGTGACAGGTTGAGATGTGATAATTTATCGATCACAGCTTACAACTGTCAAGGATAAAAATCCACTTTGGTTGTAAGGCAACTCTGTTTTATTGAGCTTAATGCAACTGCATGGAAGGGTCCTACAGCTCAAGAACTTCTCGCCTGGCAGTGTGAAAAGCAGGTATATTTATACAAAATAGCATCTTAACTAATTAGCAATTGGCAAAATAGCATCTTACCCAATTAGCAGTTGGTAAAATTCTGAAGCAAAACAAAGACAGATCAAAGAAAACTTCTTCATTATCCTTTATCAACAGATGGCCGATAGCTCTTCTAGCAATGTCAGATTGACCTGGATGGTCAGTCCTCCTTATCAAGCTAGCTTATTTGTCCTATACTATATCAAAACGTCTTGACAGTTAGAAATTCCAGTTAAGCATTTCCTTCCAATTAAGCAGTTTCAGCATTACAGCACATTCAGGCACATACATCTTTCCAACCTCAAAATACAGTTCACTTGCAAGAATCAAACTACATACAGAGCAAGTATATCAAGGCTTGTGGCCTTGTTTTCTCACATCCTTTCTCAAGTATGGGGCCTCAGATGATGTTTGACTACATATCTCCAGCCAACATGGTGAGTGGTCTGGGATGATGGATGTTATAGCCCAATTTCATCTGGGCACCAATAGTTTGGAAAGGTAAGTTTAATAGCAGCAGTTCTAGCAAACTGTGATGAAATCAGTTGGGAGTATGACTGTCTTCAAAAGGAGCCACATCTCCTCATGATGGTACAGTGAAATGGCAAGTCACCATAAATAACTTTGCTGCTTTATTGTCCTGTGGTTTAATTTCAGAAGTCAGTAAGAACAAAGGGTGCACTAAGAAAACAAAAGTGAAGTGGGGTCCTATTAAGTGTGGTAGGTGGACATTCTACACACTTGTGCAATTAAGACTGTTCCAGAAGTATTGGTGTCAGCTCTTCCTTTGTATTCAGCCTGAATAATCAAGATTGGGTCTTAGAAGCTGGACAAGTTACTGCCTAGGCTTTTGCTGCAGACCCAGAGGAACATTTTGAACTAACCATTTTATGAAGACAAATGTTTGCTAACTGGACTTCATTTCAGTGGCACTGACTTTCAAGTAACGTGATAAATACTTTTAAAAAACCTTTTTTCTTTTTTATTGTGAATATTAACAAAATAGAACAGAAAATACCTTTTTTAAATGGAAAAAACATACATTACGTATATAGGATTATTAACGATTTCCATTGTGTATACCGTTCATTAAAAAAGAAAAAAGGGGGAGTGTTATACAAAGGTTTCAAGAAAAGCAGACCAGATATCCATGTATTCATCCACTTGCAAGTTGCATCTATATAACACCCATTCAAAAGTTGATAATGTTATTAAGTCCTCAATCTTAAAATTTCTGTTTCATTTTTCTTCCACTAGTGGAACTTTTCCAGTCTTTAAAAGTAAAAAACAACAACAATGGGGCAAGGAGAGGAATGAGGCCATTCCCCGCTTTTTAAAATTTATTTTATAATCTGTATCTCCACAGCTGCGCAGATACAGATAATAAAAAGAAAAAGAAATGGGGGAGGAGGAGGAATGGGTAGCCAGAGGGAGGACGCAAGAAGAGGGGGCAGGGACTCGGGGCAAATCACCTCTCCTGTCCTCCCTCTGGCTGCCCGTTCTTCCCCCCATTTCTTTTTATTTTTATTATCTGTATCTGCACAGCTGCAGAAATACAGATAATAAAATTAAAAAGGGGGGAGGAACAGCCCCGTTCCTCTCCTCCCCCCATTGTTGTTTTTTACTTTTACAGGCAGGGGGCCGCCCATGGCGACCAATCAGGGCGCCATGGGCTCCGCTGCCAAAAAAGTCGGGCTAAGTGCACAACTTTTTTGGAGCAGAGTTTCCAGGGTTTGCCCCCAGATGGCTTCACAATGGTAGCTGCATCATGTAGATGACATGCCGCTACTGCAAAGCCACCCCAGGGCAAACCCTTCGTGTAGACATGCCCTCTTCTACCTTCAGCATTCCATACTACTCAGAAGGAGGTGAGCATGCTCAGTCCTCATTGTTGGGAATATTGCAACCTCGGCTGCAAGTTACTGGAAGGCAGCAGTGTTGCACTTAGTTCATGGGAATTTTGACCACAGCTAGCCTTAGGATCTCTATAGCCTGCTGTGTCATTTCCTGTGCTCCTCCCCCTTCCTTCTTTCTCTGACTTCCATCATTGCTGGGAGCACTTTGCTCTCTTGCGCCTTCCTGTGTAAAAGAACATATGTGAGTAAAACCATTTTACCTTTTCTTCACATGCACACATAGCCTTGTGTGCATGTGGGAACGGTCAATGCTCATTCTGTCCTGCCTTTTGTTTTTCTCTTATAACTGTTTTTCTAACAGGCGACATCAATACTAAATAATTCCCATCGCTCGTTGGGCTGTTTGGTTGCTGATGTCATTTCTTTTTTTAAAAAATCACTAATATTTTTCTGCATCCCTTGGGAATCCGCCCCCCCAAAAAATACGCCAACCCCCCCTTCTATGTCTATGGATGGTTACATTTAGTTGCCCCTCTGATAGCAAACTTAGTCACTTGTACCTATTAGATATAGTAATACTAGCTATGCTTGATTTTGCTAATTGTATACTTTCTATTCACAAGGGCCATTTGTATTTGTTTATGTTCTTCCTTATTTTTCTACCAGAAACCTCTTACAGCAATTATTTTAGAAAATAAATTGTAGAAAGGCAGGAGTAAACAGGTTAGCCTTTTTTGCTTTGGATGATGGAATTAGAAGTGAGTGACTGTTTTCTAATGAAAAATGCACTCTTCCATTAACTGAAGTCAATTCAGTTAATGAAGTTGAGCAAATAGAATAAAGGAGTCTTATCTCTCTGTTCTACTACATTGTCTGCCTGTTCTAAAAGTAGGGGGAAAACACCCTATTGGAAAATAATTGAATAGAAAAATTCTTGATCTAAAAATACTGAACATGATCAAGTGTATACTGAGAAGAAATATGAGATGGTTTTAGCTTGGGCCATCCTTAGACAGCTTTTAAAAAAAAACCTTTCCCAGAAGTATTCTATTCCCTGGTATTTTAAACTACGAAGATTTGCACTTCCTGTCATTAAAATTCCCAAACTGCATGATTCTTCCACAGATCAAAGGCCAAGCAACCTTTATGCTGTTTTCTCCTTAAGAGTGTGACAGTTCTGTGCAGTGAATGGCATCCATTAAGGAAAAGCCAAAACAATTCCTCACATATGTCCACAACCCTGCACATTTCGTGTCCCTGTAGGAATCCTGCCCATAGCATGTAAACTTTAGACAAGACAAAATTTAAATATATATATATTGAGATAAATTTATAAATTTCATAATCCTATGCGTTAATGTATGCTTATGCTTACAAGTCTGATTGTTTTAACTTCTGTGCATTTTGCTGTGTGAAATGTCCTTCAGGTATACTGGATTTCTCCACAAGACAAAATATAAAATTGGGGCCATCTATTTGGTGGTGATGGCACCTTGGCTACCAACATCTTCCTTTATTTCCTTCCAACTAAGTTAGTCAGCAGGAGAGGTGAGTTCGGATTATTTGGTGGAGGCATTTCTCACAAGTTCCTTATAGAGCTCCATCACACCAGCGATTTAGTGCACTCTCCCCATGCCTGATGTGTGGATTTGCAGCCCGTTACTTACATGACACCGTGCCTGTCCTGCTGACACACCGCTTCTTCACCAGCCTTTTCCGTCTTTTCTGTCCACACTTTGAGCTTTAAAATAAAGTAAATAAAAAGAGCCAAATACTGTGGTCCCTATTTGAGGTGGGGGGGAGGGGGTCAGGTATTCATTTTCATCAATGGCCCATCCTATGGTTTTCTCTTCAAAGCAAAAGTCAGACAGGATTGGATGCAAAAGTGATTAGCAAAATGTGTTTCATGTTGCATTATGGCCAGAATGTTGCACTGATATAGGAACTCGTGACAGGTATCCATAAGAACAGGTAACCAGATTAGTTAAAAATAGATCATATCGGAGCTTAAGAACAGTTGCAGTTGGTATATACCATGAATGGAAGTGAGATGTTTTGGTAATACTGAATGAAGGTGGTTCATACCATGAGCTCTCCCCTAAGCATGATTAATTAAACTAAAATTTTTTTACTGCTCTGATGGTGAAATCTTATGCATGTTTAGACAGAAAAAAAGCCCACCATGTCCCAGCTGGGAGCTGTAGGAGGGTTTTTTTGTCTAAATATGCATATGATTGTGCCCCAGACCTCATACTATAACCATAGTCCAAATAACTTACAGCCTGAACCTAACCTACTTTCTTGGAAGTAATTTCTGCTCATTTTGATGGAATTTAATTTTCAAATATGCTCAAGATTGCTGCTCTAGCCACCCTGTTTATATCAGATCTAGTAATTTCCATGAAATATGTCGTTTTTGTTTAAAGATGACATGTTTCTAATATCTACCCTTAGTATAACCTGGATAATTTCCTGATGATGATTTCCTTTACATCAGGACTTAGTTTAGTAATATCCATTGTCTGTACTGGCATCATAAAACCCGTTTGACTGAATTTCGCTTTGTCAACCACTTTAGTTCTTCTCTTCTGGTTTGTCTGTTGGACGTCCATCTTTCAGATCATTGTCTTGCTGTTTCTCTCTTTTTGGTGTTATCTTAATTTTTTTTTCCTGCGGAGGGATAAATAAATATATATACACATGCTGGTGAATAGATAATTTATATGTTAATAACAAGATGAATTTGTGTACTATAATTAAAACAGATAATTTTATCTACTAGTCCTTTTTAAACCTAAGAATCCAATCAGTATTATTCACAACAATAAAAGTCAAAATATATTAAAATAATCTATGTTGTTACTTTTTTATTTGCGCTTTCAGATGTTTTATTTCAGGCTTTGTCCTTGCTTTGGACTTTTTCTTTATTTCTATTCTCTATGTAAATGCCATAGTAATCTGAATTGAAATTAATGGTATTTACACATGACCTGAGATGTGGGGATTAGTGTCTTGGTCTTTCTTGTAAAAGGAGTGATTCCTGGGTTCAAGAATCCAGGCTTGAGGAATGTTTTGAGAATCCATGATAAATGTAAGATAACTGGAAGCTTTTCAACTTGAAATTTATTCCTTATGAGATGCATATACATCTCCATTTGTTGCCTGAAGATAACAGGCTTAAATCCTTTTTAGGAGAAGGTACCTTTCCTTTTCTTCAACCTCTAAGAGTTGCTTCTGAAGATCCTTGAGACAGCCCAGGACTGAAAGCATTAGTTGAGAACATAAAAGCTGACCTTAGAGGGATGAGAAAGGCAAATGGATCCTCTCATTTGTCAAATGGTATACTTCAGCAGAAAAAAAGACGGAAGGAGGAAGAAATAAAAATGTGCTTCTTCTGATTAAGAATGAATTCACACATCCAAACTGTGACCCTAAGATCTGTATGCACATTTTTATGAGGACCCATACTTTTCTTATACCTAAACATTAAGCTTTCTGGTTGTCCCATGCATACGCATGGAGTTTTAAGCAGAGCATATTGTGTAGCAATTACATGGTCTCTTCTGCATAACTTGGTGTTGCAACATCTGCTGCAACTTGGATCATTCTTGACACCATGACCATCAATTTGGTTGTGCGAGAATTGGCTTGGTATTAGTTGTTGATTTTAAGACAGATTTAATTGGCTCAAAATCAGCAATGCTTACATATTGTTAATCAAAAATTATACTGTGAAGCAAATGATGGACTGGATCCAGACTTAGTCATGCTTAGAGTAGCCTCATTGAAATCAATGGGAATGGAGTTAGTCATCACTTTCTTGCCCCGTTGATTTCAATGAATTAATTATAAGCATAACTATGGCTGGATACTACCTGACATTTCTATGTGTACACAAAATGTTTTCGACGGTACTAAAAGTATAACTTCCTCATAATTGGTACTATCTCCCTGAAATTATGTGGACAACTTTCCTGTAAACAGATTAGATGCATCCTCCCTTGTTTTATTAAATAGCTACAAAATATGAACTGTAGAAAGATGCCAATTAGTATTTAACCAGTTTATTAGGCTGGGGGTTTCCAAATGCCGCATTTGCACCCTGTATTGGTCAAAAGAATTAATTTCAGGGTAGGCCCAGTATCATCACTTTTGTCAGCACTGTCCCCTCCCATTGGGAAATGAAAAGAGATAACTAGCATCCATGTCAGAAACTAATGTTTCTCTCCCTTTTGTCTCTCTGTCCTTTCTATTTTGTCTTGTTTGGTTCTTTCTCACTGCTTCAGACAGTTTCAACGCACACTTCCATCCCATCCACCACCTTGTGGGCCTTGTACACATCACCAAAAAAGAGGACAAAACAGAGTGCTAATTTACATAACATTACCATATGTAATTGTATATGTGAGGCTACACATTTACAAATAATTATAATTTAAATAGAAAGACAATATCTTTCACTATGGTGGAGAAAACTAAATTACCTGCGTGCCTGATTAGTCTGCTGTCCAGGTACTAACTGGTGATGGGCAACTTCAAGGCCCCTCCCTGTTCTCCCTCCTTACTGTTCTTTGACTTTGAAAGAGACTTGGACTGGGCAACTTTTCAAACGGGATACTTTCTAGGATCGGACTGTCCTCTGCCAGGTCTCCAAACTAGAGGATAGTCTTCTGTAAGTTAGGACACCTGGGCACCCTACTTATATGTATCTTCCTGCTCTTGTTTTTAATGTTCCTGCACTCTAATCTCCACCCTCAATTAAGTTTGTTTCTTGCCTTGGACTTTTTATGTTTTGCTAGGCTCTGGTGAGTTAGAGCAAAACAGGAAGAAGGAGAAGACAAAGCAAGGAGAGCCCAGAACTGGCAGTCAGTCACCTAGTAATGGAAATAACATTTGGCACTTAATAGGTGAGCGAACTCATGGAAGGAGGTTAAATATGATCCCAAGCTTAAGGTATTATGGAGCTTGCTTTGCTAAGAGCAGGTTTCGAACATAAAGGTGGAAATTGGAGATTGGGTACCTCCCTGGGTTCAGCTGTTGTTGTTTTTTGCAATATTTATTACAGGTAGTTTAGAAGAATTCAGAAATAACACGTATAGTTTTTGCCAAACACAGCCTTTTCTGTCCATTTAAACATTTTATTGTATTGTAATTATCTTTTATTTAATTATTACTTAGCAATAAGCTCCACAATGATGAAAGATAAACTATTTGTTAAAGTAGGTATAGCCCTGCCAATACATGTTGTTAATAAGAATAGAAAGGGAGCTTTTAAAAATCAACTTCTTTTGCTCTTTGTATACTGTGAGCTCCAAAATCAGATCTAGCTAGGCCATATTTCCCATGACTGGGAGACTGCCAGACCCTTCCCCATTCCAAGAAACCCACCGCCATACACAGGTCAAGAGTCTACCCAAGAAATCTAGGGAAGGATCTACACTACTGCTTTAAAACAGTTTAAAACTGTAATGACAACTGTTGGGGCCCAGGACACACTCCACATGCAGTTTTCAAACCATTTCCAAAGTGTTATATCCTGCTTGGTGTAGACCTGGCCCAAATGAATTTAACTCCAGATATATGTTTATAAGAGCATAAAGTATGGACTTCTGTTAAACTTTTAACAGAATGTCTTATAAACATTTGGTGTTTGAATTTTGAAGCAATTTTAATCATAGAATTAGAGTTGGAAGTGGCCATTTAGCCCACCCCTCTGCTCAGTGCAGGAATCCATTTTAAAGCATCCCTGACAGATGGCTGCCCCTTGTCTGTTTAACTACGTCTAGCAAAGGAGAGCCCACCATCTCTCTAGGCAGTTGGTTCCATTATCTGACTGCACTGACTATTAGGATGTTTTTCCTAATGTTTAGCCAATATCTGCTTTTCTGTAACTTAATTCCTGTATTCCGTCTCCTACAGTCCTGAATAATAGAGAACAGGATATGGGCTTCTCCTGTGTGAAAACCCTTTAGGTACTTTAGAAGTGCTATCATGTCCCCTCTCACTCCTTTCTTCTCAAGACTGAACATACCCAGTTCCTTCAATCTTTCTTCATTGCTTTTAGTCCCCTGATCATTGTTGTTTCCTTTTTCTAAACTCATTCTAACTTACGGAATCTTCCTTAAATTGTGGTGTCCAGAACTGTATTCGAAGGGAGTTCTGACTAGTGCAGAGTAAAGTGGAACTACTACTTCCCCTGATTTAGAAACTATGTTTCTGTTGATGCAACCTAAAATTGCTTTTGCTTTTTTTGCAGTCACATCTCACTGCTGACTCATATTTAGCTTCAAGATCCTTTTCACACGTACTATTGTCCCCCAAAGCAACAGTATAGTTACAATCTAAGAGTATTTCATACTTCAGGAGCTGCATATTCAAAATTCCTGCCTTAACAGATAAATGTCCCATGCACACACCAACTATCTGCCAGGGTTCTGTCAATCATAATCTACTAAAGATGCTCCTTAAATCCAGGCTACCCAGATTCGGTGGATTTTACTCCACTTTTTGCTGCTAGATAATGTAACACAAAGAAACAAACATAAGAGAAATTGATCCTATCATTTCTTTCACATACTTTTTCTTTCCCACCATTTCTGGGGCACCTATAGAATTTTCCAGCTTTACACTGGTATAGATCTCTTCTACACCAACCAAGAAATTGTGAGAAGCCTAGTTTGGAATTAGAAGACCAGGAGATAATATTAGGACCCACTGAGCTGCAGAAACTTGTGCATATTTGACAACTGAGGTTACCGTTTGATCTTGTAACTTGCACAGTCCTTGAGGATATCTTGTAATACTGTTCATGTAGTTTTTAGCCTTTTGCCAGTCTTCATTCCACTTCTGGACCTTGTACTGAGGCTTACACTTCATAATCCTTTCCAGAATTGCATGATTCTCTTGGCTTACTCTTAGCAATTCTCGCTCTCGTTTTTCTCTGTTTAAGCTAAAATATAAAATATATACTAATGCAAATAAAGAGGCAGCTACACTACTAAAGGCACAATCCTATGCATGTTTAGACAGAAAAAGCCCTACAAATTCCAGCATAGCATAGTCAGCATGGCTGGCTTCAGAGATTCTTGGAACTGTAGGACTCCCCCCCACACACACACACATCTAAACATGTGTAGGATTGTACCTTTAGTATAGTAACCACTAGTAAATACTTTATGTACTAAACAGTAGTGACTAGTTTATGTACAAAACGAAATGAATATCAATGCAATGGGAAATATACAAACCAATATGTAAACACTAACATGACACATTTCCTTCTACAAAAATGTTTGCCAGCTAGCCTGTGTGTATTATTATTATTATTATTATTATTATTATTATTATTATTATTTTATTTATTTGTATCCCGCCTTTTGTCCAATGCTGGGCCTCAAGGTGGACTTACAAAGTTTAAAACATACTTTGAGGGGTGAAACAAAACCATAAACGTTTAAAATACACAACAAAATTATAAGACATTAACATAGATGGAGGGCCAGATTATTCTCCAAAGGCCTGCTGGAACAAAAAAGTTTTAGCCTGCTTCCGAAAGCCCATCAAGGAAGGAGCCAGCCTAGCTTCCCCGGGAAGAGCGTTGCAGAGCACTGGAGTAGCCACCAAGAAGGCCCTCTCCCATGTTCCCACCAAGCGTGCCTGTGAAGATGGTGGGACTGAAAGAAGGGCTTCTCCAGAAGATCTTAAAGCACGGGCAGGCTCATAAGGGAGAATACGTTCTTTCAAATAACCTGGACCCGAGCCATATAGGGCTTTATAGGTCATAACCAGCACTTTGAATTGTGCCCGGAAACAGACTGGAAGCCAGTGGCGCTGTTTTAACAGGGGAGTTGTGTGCTCCCTGTAACCAGCCCCGGTCAACAATCTGGCTGCAGCTCTTTGAACCAGCTGGAGTTTCCGAACACTCTTCAAAGGCAGCCCCATGTAGAGCGTGTTACAGTAATCCAATTGGGATGTAACTAAGGCATGTGTCACCGTGGCCAGGTCTGACATCTCTAGGAACGGGCACAGCTGGCACACTAGCTTTAACTGGGCAAATGCACTCCTGGCCACCGCTGAAACCTGTGCATCCAGGCTCAGGGCTGAATCCAGAAGGACACCCAAGCTGCAGACCTGTGTCTTCAGGGGGAGTATAACCCCATCCAATACAAGCTGAATCCCTATTCCCTGATCTGCCTTTCGACTGACCAGGAGCACCTCTGTCTTATCTGGATTAAGCTTCAATTTGTTCACTCTCATCCAATCCATTACTGCCAACAAACACCAGTTTAGCACAGAAACCGCTTCCTTGGAATTGGGTGGAAAGGAGTAGTAGAGTTGGGTGTCATCAGCGTACTGGTGGAACCGAACACACAGGCTAGCTGGCAAACATTTGGTAGAATAGTGCATTTTTTCTAGTTACCTGCAGGACTGCTGTAGGCTAAATTCTAATTGTGCTATGAGCATCAATAAGCTACTGTCGTGGTTGGATAGCTTTCTGTGAAGCTCTTCTTCCCCAAAATGGAATAGCAGCACAAAATACTCTCAGTCGTTCAACATACAGCAGAGTAAAATCTGCTACACTTTGTGCTTGAAACTGTCTTTCCCTGGAGAACTCTCAAATGTTCTCTTGACAGACGTTCCTTCCTACTGCTCTGTGCTAAGCAGCCTCCATGAAGAAGTTAAACTGAATTCATGACTCTGCTTTGTCATCCCCATGCTGATGTATCTCAACAGAAATGCTGCTGCTCACCTAGCAGGAGGTTGCTGCTTGTCCCAGGCAGACCTTCTGAGTACCACCAACCACCCTCTGTATGTCTGCCTGATGACTGTTGATTCCTATTCCAAATCATTAATATTCCAATACATATAAATCAATACTTAGAAGATGTTCTTGGTTAATGCCCTTTTGGCTTTTGTAGAAGTCTCAGCAGCGTAAGATCTAAAATCTATGGTTTAAAGATTCCTTTTTGTGAACCGCCCAGAGAGCTCCGGCTATTGGGTGGTATAGAAATGTAATAAATAAATAAAAATAAATAAATATGGATAGCCTTCCCCAACCTGATGCCCTCCAGAAGTGTTGAAGTACAACTCCCATTATCAAAGGCCAGTGATGGGGGTTGTAGTCCAACACATCTGGAGGGTACCAATGTGTGGGAAGTCTAGAACAATTCTGAATTAGTTGCATGTTAGCACTGAACCTAACTGCTCTGATTCATGGGTTCCTAGTACTTCCTACAATTTATCTTCTACTCTCTAACACCCGTTTTATCACCCTGCTTCCTTTTATTTTTAAACAGAGATTTCTGACTCAATTAAATGCTTACTCTGTCACTTTTCAACATTATCTTAAAACTACTCCTTCTATTCCGTTAACTGATTAAATGGTCAGAGAGATTTTAAAAGAAGAATGACCATGGAAGTGGATTTCCCACTAAGCTTTGGAAGCCACAGGACATGTCTGTGAAACAGAACAAGAGCTTCTTGTTAATGCAGATTCTTATTTATTCACTGTCATGGTTAATATTGTCAAAATAATTGGATAACTCTATAGTATAGAGTCTATACAATTTTCATTGCAAACCTTACCTTTTGGCCTTATATTCATTTTTGTTATCAATTCTTCCTCTAGTCCTGATGATGTAAGACATCTTCTCCAGCAGCAAACGATTGTCTCGCTCAATGACTGACAGACGTTCCTGATCCAGCTTAAACATTGGGAAAAAAAACCCAAAACCACGAGGCATTTAGTGTGTGCTCATCATTCTCCACTTATGGTTGTTTATGGGTTTTTTATACAACTACGTGACCCTCAAGTTTCCCTTCTGTGGCTAAACAGCACTTTTGGCAAGTTTTTTTAGAGCAGTATATTTTAGAGCAATATTTACTTGTAAAAGCAAAAGAAACCACTTTTCACTTGTGTATTTGTGTTATACTGCTATACTTTAGTTCCACCTAGAGGTTACGTAATAGAAAAGCAAGAAAGGTAACACCCATTGTCTAGTGCTCAGATCTCAATTCTGAAATGAAATTGGAAGTAGAATACAGCCAATTAACAGCCTCACATAGAAAAGCATGTAGTAATGGATCATGTGCCATATATCCTCTCAAATAAAAGAAGCTATAATGCTTGTCCCCCACTCCACACCTGCAATTTTGCCTGCTGTGAATTTTGACTGTAATTACTTCTTCCATTATGGTAAAAATCACAATAGACATAAAAGAAGTAGAGGAGATTCTTGGAGTACTTAGAACAGCCTTCCCCAATCTAGTGTCTTCCAGATGTTTAGGACCACAACTTCCAAGATTTCAGACCATTGGCCTTGCTGGCTAAATCTGATGGGAGTACAAAAGTACAAAACATCTGGAAGGCACAAGATTGGAAAAGGCTTACTTAGAACTTACTAAAACTAGGTCTTAAGTAATGCAGAATACTCTTAATTATCCAGATGAATGAGGAACAGAGAATATTATCAACATTATCTTTAAATGACTCCTTCCTTTTAGAAAACCACACCAACTTTTTCCCACTGCCCAGCTGATTGGCCCACCAGCTTTTCCCCCAGGCCTCATCCCTTCCCCCTAGCAGGGAAATGCTCTTATCTCCCATCAGTTGATGATAGGAGATAAGAGCTTTCCTTGGAGAGGAGAGGCTGTGGGGCCTTGGGAGTAAGATGCTGAGTGATTCAATCCTGCTTACTTTTGAGTAGACTTGGTATTCGGGATTATATTTGAAAGTGCGGCAGAGTAATTCAGTCTTGTTTATGTATGAGTATAAAAATGGCACTACTCAATGGCACTCGTGGTGGCAGGGAAACTATATGCCACACTAGCGATGATATGCGCACATACATGCACATAGTTGAAGCCCCCGTTCCCCTGGCAGACACTGGACATGGTTTTCCGGTTGGACAAGAATATAAAGCATACAATCCTTTACTATGAAATAAAAATGTACTAGGATATAAAAATAACGAAGTGCTGTCACACCTTAAAGTCTAACAAATATATTGTGGCACCAACCCATAAAGGGCTCCTTTAAATGAGCGATTAATAGTATGCTCATGACTCATGGAAGTTTGCAGGTCATTTTGCCTCCTGCACATCTCCCACTCCTTCCCCGGGTTATTTCGGGTGTTGTTGTTTTTTAAAAAACAAACCTTAGATATCCCAATTCTGCTGAAATACCTCGGGATTGTCTACCACGTGCAGCTGTAGTTGCACTTCAAAACACCCACTAGAGGGCATTGCTCTATCCAAGTATATGAGCAGGGCAGTTTTCAATTACAGGCCACATGGTTATCCCTCGCCTCCCATGTAATTCAACTCATCTGTGGAAGAGAAGCCGGAAGTAAAGCGCCGGTAAGCAAACACAATTTCCCTTTAATCTAAAGAAACCCACAAGCTTATGTCACAATAAAATGGTGCTCTACTCTTGCCTTTGCTACAACAGACTATATAAACAGCAACACACCTTGAGTTTTCTTAGCTTCAAATGAAGATGACCATATGTTGCAGGAGTAGAGGTGTCTATGACAGGTTTGGCTGTCTGGATCTGCAGCAGAAAAAAAGGATTTTATTTTTTAATTTAACCATGGAATGAAAGGGAATCTCTGTATTAGTGTAGTGTTTAACAGCTGATGGCCCCTGTTTTATGTTTCATTTTATCTATGATCCCACTGGCTGCTGATAGGCAAGGCTTTATCTATCAGCCTCAGCCTCTTCCCCATAATATAGGAGTAATAAGATTAATATTGGCTTTCCTTCCAGTGGGGTTGTAAAGATTGTTGTGACAATGTAAGTACTTGTAACTCAGCAGCAAAACCTTACGTATGTCTTTTCAGACGTTCAATGGGCTTACTCCAAGGTAAGCCCCAGATGTTAAGTGGTAAAACTGCATAGGATTGCAGACTTAGAAATACAAGCTCCATTCAATGAGTGTTTTATTGCATGCTCGTTACTGGGCACTCACGGAGTTTGCTCAGGTCCCTCACATTACGTCATCTGCCTCCCGTGCGCCTTCCGCCCCTTCTGGCCTTCCTTGCGCCTCAAGAAAACCCCTCATTAAGTCCGATTTTTTTAAACTTGGAACTGCTGCTCTCTCTTGCTGTGTGCAGGAGAAGCAGTGCCATTAGAACAATGGACTCAATGGGCCTCGGGCTCCTTGTGTACTTCCTCTTTTGAAAAGAGGAAGTAACTGAGGAACGAAAACTCGGGCGGAGAAGCGAAGGTAGGGAGCGTGTTAACCCCCACTGTGATTGAGCTTTACATCTGCAATCCGCTGCATGTTTATTCAGAAACAAACCAATTGTATTCAGGGAGGCTTACTCCTAGGAAATTGCACCCACTGGCAATTTGGGCCCAATGGGGTTTATGTCTGAGTAGATACATATAGGTTTGCATTGCTAGTTTATTATTTACCACATTTGTATTCCACTCTTCCTCCACCATTCCTGTCTATTTTTAACCATCATCCTCAATATATTACCTTTGTCTGTTTCTAAAAGCTCTTTCCTTCATTTGTTTTGTGTTCATATCTTCCACTCTCTACCTTGTGGCTCAATATGAGTGATATGTCAGGGTGCGTTTCTCTACCCCCACTCCCCCACCTAATAGCAGAAGATTGTTCCTGCTTTATTAACAATAAAGGCACATTCCATAAGTAAATATTTGCACAGTGCCTTCTCTGGTGGCCTGTGCCTATTCAAAATCATTTACCCTAACATGAGCAGAGTATTAATGCAATATAATTAAATAAAATCGTTGCCACCTAAACATTAAAAATAAATAAACCCTGTAGCAACAAAAAGGAGAACTACATTGTCATGCATTTGGAGTAAGCACTTGCCAGAAGAATACAGCAGTTCAGCACACAGATTCCTCTGTGCTACTGATTTGCCCTTTATAACTTGTGACCACACGCAAAGCTATTGTGTAGCAAAACCTGCTCCCGATTTTGGCTACTTGGCTTTATTACGATGATCCCATAAGAAGGCAGAACGATGAGCAGCCCAGGAACTGGAGCTGGCACTTATGATCCAAGAAGCAATATAAGGTGCAACCAAATAAACAAAAGTGAAAAGCATTATTTACTTAGGAGGCAATCCAATGCATGTTGAGACAGAAAAGAAAGTCCTTCAACTCCCAGAATATTGGGACTTGTAGGATTTACTTCTGTCTAATGTGCACAGGATTGTGCCTTTGGTGATACTTATAGAAGTCATGACCAAGTTATAACTCAGAAGGAAGAGGAGCTTGTGTATGGGTTTGAATCCCTATGCAACCAGTGCTCTTTCGCTGCTCCAGAATCTATTTTAGATATGGAGCCATATATAAATATTGTAAATAACCAATAAATCCCTTTGATTTCAGTAGGTCTACTCTAAGTACTGGCTTCAACCCATTATGAGGATTATTCAAGAGTCAAGAACTGAAATTATTTACCTTTCACATGCATAAATACTTGCATTCACAAATCAAATTGCAGTAAGGGTTAATTTTAACTCTTTGCAGTGATCTTTATATCTAAAAATAGAGATATCCAAAACTTCAGTTCAAATCAGAGGTGAGCAATTGCAACTCCCATCATCCCTCACCATTGGCCGTGTTGGCTAGGGCTGATGGGACCTGCATCCAGCAACAGCTGGTTGGCTACCTCTGCTTTACCTGATCATATGAGGACCTCATATACCACTTAAGCTTTCCCCATGGATGAACATGGATAAATTTACAAAGGCAAAATCCTAGTCAGTGGGTTAGGAAGAGTCACCAAGCAGTTTGATTTTAGCAATCTAATTAGATTTTATTTTCTTGGGCTTTTTATCCATTAGTTTTACACAAGAACAAAACCTATTGCAGCCAAATACAGGATTGTTGTTTAATGGTACAGAAAAGCTTTAATGTTTTCCTTGAGTACAATTAGAGTATTTAATGACTCAATGTGTGCCTGAATCCTCACAACTGGAGGAAATCAGATTTAGACTGCATACAATACTAAGGATGTTCAGAAGGATGTTGCACAATAGTTCATTGCAGAACTAAAAAGTAAAAGGTTGTTTTTAACTACTTCTACATTTAGGTTCAGGATGTTGTGACCTAGATAATAAAATGATTCCAGGCATTAATTTTAATAAACACATGTGAATAATAGGAAGGATATAACCCCTTACCTCTCATAAAATTGCAATGAAACATTTAAAATATATACAGTGTGCAAATGAAAGATAATCTTTATTTTGATGAATTCAAAGAAAGAGATAAGTTAGAAAACAGATAGATAAATGGTCATCTAACAAAAAACTGTTTTCCTATCCACTAGTTGGATTGAAAGATGGAGGTGAATCTGCTGAAAATTATATTGTAATGTAATGTAAATTATATTTGCATTCTAATTTTCCGCCAAGGAGCTCATACATGTGGTTTCCCCATATTATTCTCACACAATCCCATAGCATCGATCAGACTGGCAGAGGATGATGACTGTGCTCAACGAATTTCATAGCTGAGCAGAAATTTGAACCCAGGATTTCACCCTCACCCACTCCCAGCTCTAGCCAGACATGGCCTTTTCCAGAATACTACATTCCATTCCTGTCCTCTGTGTCCCAGCATTCTCTGCCACTCTGCAGGCTCAGTTCCCATTTGGTTGTTTTGGATGGTTTCTCAGGGTGGTTTCTCTAAAGGCTGTTTGAATTTCTCCCTCTTATGAGGTTGTGCTGGTGTCATTTTGGCTACATAAAGACCAGCACTCACATCTGTAGTTTGGAAAGAGAGGAATTAAAAAATATTATAGTATAATCTATCAATATATTTATTTTTCTGTGGCTCAATGTATCCACAAAAGTATCCACACCAAGGAACAAAGGGAAATAAAGATATATATTAGCAAAGGTACATTAAAAAGGTTCTTGGTATGCAATAAACTTGCAACACAATTTATAAACGTGGAAAATAATCTCCTGATTACAGTGCGCAAAAATGGGCAAAAGGGAGAGTGTGGCCATTACAAAGATTTCTTTATAGGGCTCACAAATGATGATCCACCAGGCAATCCAGTGCAGCTGTCTTTACAACATTTCGGCAGATTTTCTCTTCTGCCAGTGCAAAGGTAGCAAATTTGTTTGTAATAATTTTACAATAATCTGTCAATAGATTGCAAATTATGTCAGCCAAAGGCCAACCTGCTGTTGGTTTTAGTAGGTCCTCCCCATAAGTGAGCCCTGGGTGAGCAATATCAGTGGAGGCTGGTGCATCTGATTTCGGTGGTGCTGTGAATTCATTTTGGGTTTTAGTCAGTCCAGACAGAACTCTAAAGGAGCTATCCAAGGTGCTGAACCCTATCTCTGGCTGATTCTGACTAACCCAGAATGGATTCATTGCCCCACCAAAATCAGAGCACCAGTCTCCACTGGGCAATGTAGAAAATAATGCACTATATTTTCTATTTTCACAGAGCCACAAATGCACACATGTTGCGCATGGGGGAAGGGGGGATCTCTTTATATTTTCTTTCCAAATTTGCTGAAGACATTATTTTGAAGCAAAGCGCTGTAAAGGCCTTTTTGAGAGTAACAAAAGTTAGATCCTGAATGTGTTGTTGTAGATAATGTCCTTTCTTAAAGAGAATAAACTATAGTGAGAATGCTTGGAGCTGACTAGGAAGGGCACTTTCTTGACCGTCTGCCTCGTAGTTTGACCTCCCTATATTATATAGTATAGCAAAAGCCGCCCAAAATAATTTTCATTTTTAACTACAATGAGCAGAGGAAAAGCACTTAATCAAAGGGTTAGTTTTCACCTTTAGTGTCAGACTCAAGGATATTTTTCCTTCCATATTCCTTTTTAAGTCTGATTTAATTTTATAGGCTTTGATAATAATAATAATAATAATAATAATAATAATAATAATAATAATAATAATACACAAGCTCCACAACTGAGAAAGCTAAAATTTCTGCATGAGGGTGAGTTCTCATGTACTGTTACCAACACGGATTAACCTTTGTAACAGGAAAACAACTATATATTATTTGTGAGAAGAATTGTTGCATGAGTATTACTTTTCTTTACAAGGGTACATGGATTGAGGAGTTCTGGACTATATTATTGAAGCAGAAAAACACCCATTGATAAATGAATCTATGACTTTTCATCATGGAAATTAATGTCCATGAAAGAAAAAGCAATGCAGGAAGTGATCTACCGTACCTGTGGGAAATGATGCATTTTTATTTAGAAGTATTTTGAGATTGGATAGATTTTCTGTATCTAAACTCTTGGCATGAAATTGAACTTTGGTTTAAAATGTGGGGTCGAGAGGGAGCGACGTAGAGTGCATACTGAAACAGTAAGCTAAGCAATGGCTAATTACATGTTTCCTTGGCAGAAATGCAAAGGTATTTCCTTTTCAACAAGTTTGGCTTTGTGCGTGGTTCCTGTGCTCTCTGTTATCAGAGGAGTTATGCTTACCTTTTTCTTGTGTTCTTCATATGTAGCTTTGTCCCACTTTTGCTGAAGATATTTATTGCCACATGGCAAAATTGGCTGGTAGGCTCGATGCATCTTAAAACAACATAAAATACCTCTAAATCTGGACTCCTTCAAAGAGGATGAGTCATCAGCTAGAAAACCTTCTTGAGCTAAGCTCTAACAACTGTGGTGTGTTTGCAGCGGGTCATGTGGTGGTTGTCATGGTATCATTGAGGCAAAAAATTGAATAGCTAGTGGTAGCCTTTTAAACAATATGTTGGGGAAATAGCAAACCAGAACTAAAGATCTAAAACAAAGATTCCAAAGGATACCCTTTTCAGTTCCATTAATCCCTGGAACAATTGCACTTTTGTGATCTTGCTTAGCACTTCAGCAATTAAAGAAAAGTAGTGGGTCAGCTAGTAATATTTTTATAGCACTTTTTATAGCACATACGGATTTGCACAAATGTAATATTTATCATATAATCTACACAAAACACACAATAAAATGCACCTTCTATCATTAACTTGTTAAAAATGCTTCTCTGGTAAAGGCTATCTTGTACATTACATAATTATGTGGAAAATACACCCTGTAGAAAACAATAAGCAACCAATTGTACATCACCAGAATAATAATAATAATAATAATAATAATAATAATAATAATTTTTACCTGACTCTCCTTTTGGATTGGGGATAATATGGGTTAATTGCTGCATATTACACAACCACCTTGCAGTGAGAAAGCCATTCATATAGAGCTCCATAACACCGGGGGTTAACACGCTCCCTACCTCGCTTCTCCGCCCATGTTTTCCTTCTTCAAGTTACTTCCCCTTTTCAAAAGAGGAAGTACACAACCAGCACGAGGCCCATTGAGTCTGCTGTTCTAATGGCGCTGCTTCTCCTTCACATAGCAGGAGAGAGCAGCAATTCCAAGTTTCAAAAAACGTTGGACTTAGGGTTTTTTTTAAGGCCAGAAGGGATGGAAGGCACGCAGGAGGCAGACGACATCATGTGAGGGACCTGAGCAAGCTCTGTGAGTGCCCAGTAATGAGCATGCAATAAAACACTCGTCAGATGGAGCTTGTAATCACCACATGTGAAGAACCATGCATCTGCATTGCATGAAGGAAGCTTGTAATATGTGCATGCACTTTCTAAAATTATTTAAAATTATTTTGAAACTGCTCATATGCCTGCTTGAAAATGCTTCCAGAATGTCAGGAGTTACTGCAGGAACATTTGTCTTGGGCTACAACTGCCTCGTGGTAAGCCAACAGAGCTACAGTTTAAGACACCCTACCTAGAGCCCTCCAGATCTTTTGGATTAGAACTCCCAGCATTCCTGACCATTGAACCTGCTGTCTAGGGCTGATGGGAGTCGAAGTCCAAAACATCTGGAGGGCATGAGGTTAGGGAAGGCTGATTTAAGATGTCTTTTAGAGCTATGAAATATTTCATTGGGCCCTCCAGCTGGTCATTGGGCCGTCTTAAACAGGAAAGTCTACAACAGATTTTCTGTTTGGGCTAAGACTTTACCTGAGTAACAAAGTCTTACTGACTGGAGTGTGTTTTTCTCTGTGGTCTTCATAACTGACTCCTGGCTCCCAACTAACAGCTGCTTGTGGTTAGGGTGACCAACTGTCAGGATTTCCCCGGATTTGTCCTGGTTTTTGTTCTTTCCATGGTGTCAGGGGGGATTTTCTATAATTTTCAATAATGTCCTGGAATGACACACCTTCCCCTTTAAGGCTGCCATTAGCATGGCAGGAGGGAATGACATGCTTTCTTGAGGCACATCATTCCCCCAACCCGAGCTCCAATTGAGGTCTTAAAGGGGAAAGTGGGTCATTTGTGGACATTATAGAAAAGGCCCTAATTGGAGTGGATGGCGGTGGTGCAGAATGAAATCCTTTCCCCTCCTCCACTCCAATCGGGTTCTTTAAGGTGGCGGGGGAATAACGTACTTTCTGCAGGACTCAGAAAGCTGCTTCCCCACACACACACTAGGTGTCCTCTTTTTTGGTTTCCCAAATATGGTCACCCTACTTGTGGTTCAGCTTTATCATGGAGTTTTGTGTTCACACCACCCAATTTATGATATGCTACAAAGAGTTTGAAGCTGTTGGTGCAGACTTTTATATATATATATATATATATATATATATATATATATATATATATAAATGCAATAAATAAATAAATATTAAGGTGACAATTGTGTACCTAGAAGAAACTTGGCTTTCTATTAAAACATAAGTTTACTCATTGTTGACATCCAATAAATTGTTGGCATCCATTGTTGACATCCAATGGTATATTTTGTAGTTGCTGGCCCACCTGCAAAATATACCATTCAAAACATAAATTGGACTATGATTTTTGCAGTTGCTGCTGGCCTCTGCTGTTACTGAAAGAGCAAAGGAAGAGGCAAGCCTCAAGCTAGTCCTAGAAAGCAGATGTATATTTTGTGAATGCTCAATTAATTTTTGGCAGTACAACAAAAAGAACTCAGTATAGTTGTGCCTCCTGTTCCACAGTAAGATATATGAAGACACTTTGCCCTCCAAGGAAGACCAGTGGTCAAAACATGTTGGGCCTTCTTCAGAAAATAAACTAGCACCCTGCAATCATAGCAAGCAAGTGGCTAGGGATAAAAAGCCAAACGTGGAACTAAAACCTTCTGTGAAGAAACCAATATTGAGTCAGGGGTATCTGAAATTTTTATTTGTTTCATTTTTAACCTGTTTTTCTTCAAAGAAGCTGAGGATGCTATGCATGAGTCTCACCCATTTTACCCTCACATTAACCCAGAGGTACAGTAGGCTGAGAGATGGTGATAGGACCGAGGTCACCCAGTGAGTTTCATGATGAAGAGGCGATTTGAACCTAAGTCTACCTGGGATCTGTCTTCACTGCACTGATTTGGTGCTGCTACACTGCCAACCCCCCCAGTTTTGTTGGTGCAGGGTGGTGGAAAGTTATCCATACGGAGGGAGGCAGCGTGGGATTTCCGGGGGCCATTAGGCTTGCCAGACCCACCCTCTCTACCTCCCGTGGCTTTTGGCGACCAATGGCAAGTCACCTTCCACCCAGGAACACCCCCCGGAGCAGCACCCAATTGAGGACAGGCAGGGAAGATCTCAGGCAGGAAAATTGTCTGCTCCACATCTTTGGCGCTTTGCTCAGGCATGGCTCTGAATCGGTGGCTGCACCATATAATTGACGCAGTGCGGATTCAGAGCCACCCCTGGGCAAAGACAATGTATAGACAGCCCTCCAGTCCTAATCTGGCAAGATGCTGCTAGTGCCAGGTTCTGTCAACAACTTGCTGGAAGCTCTCAGTTTGGAGCCACTCTTGATCTATGAGATGCTGTCTCAGCTACGCCTTTGACCTGATCACTTCTTCCAGGCTCAACCAGTCAGGATCTACTCTGGCCCAATTCTCCCCCTCCACAGTCGATGGCATTTCTACTCCACTTTAGTTCTGGCCTCCACACAGAGGGTGGTATTTCTAGCCGTGTGTCTTTTGTATACTTATTGAATCTGCCTGGTGGAGTGGGAATACTTTGTAGGAGGAAGGGGGGAGGGAGAGATTAAATGCCTGTCAAGAATGCTAAGCTTGGTGCTTCCTCTCACTTGCTCTTTCTGTCTCCCTGATTTCTCAGAACATTAGTGCAGGGTTTGATGTGGTGAACTGTTGAGCAATCTGACACAGTGCAGCACATTTACCGCAACATTTTACAGCTGAGCTTTCCCACTGCAGTTCGTGGCATTCCACAGTTGAAAGGCTAGGTTCACCGTTCATGCGTTCAAAAAACAGACTTAATCCTTCTTCTTCTTGCTCAACTGTAATCTGAAGTTGTGTGTCTTGCAGGAATTGAATACACTGAAAGAATACAGAAAATCAGACACACACAATATTTTGTGTATAGACACTCATAGGCCTTCATGTAACCTTCCCTCATAGGTGAGTTGCTCCAGCCCCTTAATCATTTTAGTTGCCCTTTTCTGCACTTTTTCCAGCTCTATAATATCCTTTTTTAGGTGTGGTGACCAGAACTGTACACAGTATTTTAAGTGTGGTCGCACCATCGATTTGTATAAGGGCAGTACGATACTGGCAGTTTTATTCTCAATTCCTATTCTTATAATGCCTAACATGGAATTTGCCTTCTTTACAGCGGCCGCACACTGGGTGGACATTTTCATCGTGCTGTCCACCACAATCCCAAGATCGCTTTCTGTTTTGGTCACCACCAACTCAGATACCATTAGGTTATACTTGAAGTTGTTGGGCCTTTTGTCCCAATATGCATCACCTTACACTTGCTCTAGTCTACTTGACACAATGCCCTCTTTGATGTACAGAGCAACACCGCCCCCAGTATGCCCTTCCCTGTCCTTCCTGTAAAGTTTGTATCCAGGGATGACCGTATCCCACTGGTTCTCTCTATTCCACCATGTTTCCGTAATGCTCACGATGTGCAGGTTCTCTTTTGAAACAAAGCACTCCAATTCTCCCATTTTGGCTCGGAAGCTTCTAGAATTTGCATAGAAACACCTATGCACAGTGTCCCTCCCCAGATGTCTCTCCCGTGTCCCTTTTTTTCCTGTTGCACTTTAGCCTCTTTGATTGGCTATCATGTTCTATCTTGTACTCATGGCCTATTAGCTCCCCTTCTATATTGGGACAATCAAAAACATGTTCAGATTCATCTCCTTCAGATGATTTAATCCAAACCAGATACTTTCCAGCTCCTGTCGGCTTTGCCCCAGGATTAGTTTAAAAGCTGCTCTGCCACCTTTTTTATGTTTAACGCCAGCAATCTCATCCCATTTTGGTTTAAGTGCAGCCTGTCCCTCTTGTACAGGCCTGGCTTGTCCCAAAATGTTCCTCAGTGCCTATCAAATCTGAACCCCTCCTCTCTGCACCATCGTCTCATCCACATATTGAGACTTCTCAGCTGTGCCTGTCTAGCTGGCCCTGCGTGTGGAACTGCTGGCATTTCAGAGGAAGCGACCTTGGTGGTCCTGGATTTCAATCTCCTGCCTCGCAACCTAGATTTGGCTTCCGGGACCTCACAACTACATTTCCCCACATTGCTGGTACGAACATGGACCACAATAACTGACTACCCCAGCACTGTCTACTATGCTATCTAGACGGCACGTGATATCTGCAACCTTTGCACCTGGCAGGCAATTTACTATGCGGTCTATACGCCCGTCACAAACCCATCTGTCTATGTGTCTAATGATCAAATGTCCCGCTACCACAAGCCCACCCACCCCCAGAGGCACATCCTTGGTGTGAGAGGATATTTGCATGTCTCCTGAGGAACGGGTCCCTACTAAGGGATCATTTCCCTCTTCCTCAGAGTGACACCCTCCTTCTTCGAGACCCTCATTCTCCATGACTGCAGAGATGCTGTCACCAAAGGAGTGGGACGTCGCCGTTAGGTCCCTGAAGGTCTCATCTATCAGCCTCTCTGCATCTCTTAGCTTCTCCAGGTCAGCAACCTTGGCCTCAAGGGAACAAACTTGTTCCCTGAGAGCCAGGAGCTCATTACACTGAGCACTCCCCATGATTCTGTCCAGCAGGTAGATAATCATACATGTGGCACCCAGTGCAATACACTGGGAAGCCCCCACACTTTAAGTGGGATGTTTGATCTGGGATCTTTAATACATGCAAACCATCACCTCATATTGCATTTATTCAGATGGTGAACATGCACAAGTGACCTCAACAAAATGCTGAGACAGACAATACTGACATCACACTCTGCACATGTGTTAGTATCAGTTGCCCTTTTATATATGATTTTGACAAAAGGAAATCCTTCCTGCAGTGCAGATGACATGCTTGGAATTGCATGTGAAACAATGACTCTGTGTGTATGTTTGTGTTCTTAAGTTTGTGTTTCTTTGATAGAAAATGAGCCACTGTCTTTTGGGTTGCAGTTTCCAGCAGGTGGCTTGCTGCAGAATCTAGGTAGAAATGGCTGACTTCCCAGACTATGTATAGCAATATTGTGATATAGCTGTGACTTGTTTTGACCACAGTGATTAGATTGCATAATTGACACAGATTAGCAACAGCTGTAATTTATCAGTATAACATGCAATTATAGTCACAGGAATTGAAGAAAACATGGAATTAAAAGAACAAACCTAAAGAAAACACATAATAATATAATAAAACAAGAGAGACTGTTGAAATCCAAATTCTCCCCAATAACCACCTTGGTAGTATTATAGTGCCCATCAGCTGTGTGACTGGAAGTGGTTTTACTGCAGGAGAACATTTTTGTGAATGTTCCTTTGAGCTGAATAAGCAATTGACTTTAACTGGGTTATATACAAGGAGATAAGATTATCTCAGCAACCCACTCAATGGCCCTGTAAGGTTGATCTGTATTGTTATGCCCCAACCTGCAGGTGAGGGGCTGAGACCAAGAGATGGTAACATGCCCATGGTTACCTGCTGAGTTCATGGCAGAGGCTACATTTGAATGATAAACCTCCTGGTCTTGAGCCCAGAGTGGGAGTTAGCCCTATTGAAGACTATGGTGCTTACATATGAGTAGACATGTATAGAATTGTACTCCTAGCCTGTATTCTACACTAGGTTTCTACTGTGATAGAAGGTGCATGTAAAAAAAGAGAAGAGAAAAAAGCCCTCTTCAGGAATTATGAAATCCTAACTATGGAGAGGCAACAAGGATGTGTGCTTTGCCCCTGGGCCACCCACCCCCAACCTCCCTCCGTTGAGGGGGGAAGTCTGCAGTGAAATTATAATGATAGTTAGAATTTGATAGTGCCGGAAGATGGGTTCTGTTCCTCAGGTATGACAGACAATGAAAAAGAATAGATTCACATGGCCAATTTCCTGTTGTGTCCTGATTTTCTTCCAAATTTGGGTTCCACATATTGAGAAAGCATCTACCATGCCGGGCAATCCAAAGTTTTGATGCTAAATATGTAACAGGGCCTTTTTACCATTACCTTTTTACCTTTTAACTTGCTGTTTTAAATCTGTATTTTAAATCTCTCCATTGCTGCTCGGTTTTATTCTGGTTGTACTTTTATATTGTGGTTTTATATTGTGGTTTTAAATTTGATATTTAAATTGTATTTTATGGTTTAAATTTTTGTGAACTGCCCAGAGATTTTCGGCTATCGGGTGGTATAGAAATGCAGTAAATAAATAAATAACCAAAATCAAGATAATCATAGATTCTACTATGAAGTAAATGCAATTAAACAAAGAACCTACAAAGTACAACAAACTCAGCCCCGTTTGAATCAGCCCTCATTCTTCATTGTTCTTTATCCTATAAATTGAGAAGGATGTGGAGAATGTGGAGCTGAAGAAAGCAGTAAGTTCAGGACTAACCCAAGTCATTTTGCTCCCTGAGGTAGTAACCCCTCCCCTTCCATGTATGGAAGCCATCTGGACTAGCAGTTTAATTTTACTTCAAGTCTAGTGATGGGATAGGGTCTTCTGCTGCACCTGAGGCAGCAGGCTAGATATATAGTGGACTCAGGACAGGCTGTCTGACATAATAGCCCTGTCCTCCAACAGAGGGGACATGCTTAGAGGCTGTGGAAGAATGGCAGGTAGTAACCAACAAGGCTTTTAAAAAAATATATTACAATGCTTACTACATTTTTAACCCACATTTCCTCCAGAAAACTACAGGCACCATATGTAGTTCTTCCACTGCTCATTGTATCCTCACAACAACCTTGTGAGGTAGGTTAAGCTGAAAGGTAATGATGGGCCTGAGGTCACCCAGTGAGCTTCATAACTGTGCAACACTCTTTCACCAGGAAGTGTATCTACTCTGATGTTTTTTCATGGTGAATTTAATATATTGGGTATAGAAAAAACTGGTTTTAGTTTTGTTCAGTCTGATCTTGGCGATTGCATAGTATTATCACAGCCAGCTGAAAAGTATGTTCAGTTTCTTAAAAGTATGCTCAGTATTCTTAGAAGTATTCTTAAAAGCCTGCAAGGATGGTGCATGGCAGATTATAGCTCTGCTCTTTTAATGTGTTTTAAGTGGTGGTGGTGATTTGATTGTTGTTATCCATTCATCTGTTTTGTAAATTGCCTTGAAAATGGAAACATTGAAGGGTGTGGTTTGAATAACTGAAAACACATAAAATGCAGCTCTTTCATGAAATGACTGTTTCTCTTAGGATAAGAGCAACAGCCAAAGAATAACTTTAATTATGAGTTAAGGTTGCCAAGAGGTTGTCTAGAGATCACCGATCAGATTTGTAGGCAAGATACAGGGCTCCACTTTATGTGTAACAACAAATGTAGAGAAAGCAGTGACATGAGTTGTAGCACCTTTTCAGTCTCTTGTTTGTATAACTCATGAACTGACTCAAACATAAAATTCCAGATGCAAACAGATTTACATCCTACCAGCAGAGGGCGTAGACACACTGCCTCTGGGATCAAGAGAAGTGATGTGTGAATCCTCTCCAAGGCAAAGTTGAGAGAAAGGAATCAGTATCCGTGTTTCATTTCAGTTTCCACTATAGGATTAAAACACACAAATACACACACACACACACACACATTTATAAAGTTGTTCCAAAATCTAACAGGGCATCTTTGGAGTATCTCTTTTTGATGACAATGGTGAAGAAGTTATAATATACAAGAGTGTCAATAGGTTCAGTTACGTATGGACTGGTGTGTGTCATGTTTTTGTTAGCTGTTTCCATTAAGGTAATTAGAAAATCTCTTAACTTCCTCTCAAGGGAAACCTCTCATCTAGATCACTGAAAGGAAGTGATTTCCTTGCCTGGCAGAAATGAGTCACAGAAAACGACCTTCTGTGGATGTTTAATTGTTGCCTAATTTAGACTTCAGAATCCTCTACAGAGTTACAATGTGAACCCATGAAGTTTTAGATGCAGAGCAGCAATGAAAGTTGGCCTTGATCCTCAAAAGCACTTTTGAAATATTCCATTTAAATCAGTGGAATTACAGAATTGTTCCTTAGATAAAGAACTGTGAAGAGCGCAGGACAAATTCTCTTAACGTTCCTGTGTGAGAGAGCTGCTTATATTAGAAGACAGTACGCTTGTGATGCTCACTCACGGTAGTTTGCAGGTGCTTTACATGATGTCGTCATCCTTCAGGGCCTGTCCTGTTCTTTGCAGCCATTTCCCTGGCTTTATATCTATATCTATATCAAGGACAGTGTAGTATTATTTAGAAATGGCAGAATAAAACTTTCATGTAATTGTACAATTTTGCTATACCACAGCACCATTTAGTCATTGTGTAAAGAAAAATACAGAGAAAGAAAAACCCTGGAAAAAAACATGTGAAAAGGAGCCGATCGTAATTCCACAAAGAATTCAGAAGCAGAAGCCTCAGTAAAGGTGAGGGTTAAAAGCCTCATGAAGAAACGCCCTATATCACCCCTGTAATATTTAGTGCTTGAACTTCTGGGGAGGCAGGTTCTTAATTAAACTCAGGATTCCCACCTCAATTTTTCTCCAGTTTAACTAAATCATGCCCTCATGTAGCCGTCAAGAAACAGTAGCTAAGACCCCCTCCCCTGTAATTCCAGCACTGGTAGTGTTGCTTCAAATCCTTCTTTTGAAATAAAATCTTTCTGATCTAGAGTAAAGGGAAAGATTTTATGAGAAATCTATGAGGAACAACATTGGCTGTCCAGCTGTGGAGTTCGTAGTGTTTACCATTGAAAGCACTGAATTGTTGTGCCAGATCTATTTAGGATATTTATATCCCACTCTTCAAATAGATGTCTCCCAGAGAAGTTTAAAATAATAAACACAATAAGCACTTTTTTTAAAAAAATTACAAAAATACATAGTAAAAGGAGAAGTAGCAGGACAAACGTTCTATAAGCCGACTCAGGATGGCTTCTGCCCTGAAAGACAGCTAAGAAATATTTGAAATAAATAATAAATAAATAGCATAAGACAGATAAAATAAAAGTTTAATGGTATAAAAGACCTGGATGAATAAAAAGGTCTTCACTTGGTGCTATATTATATATATAAATCCACCAGGCCCAATACCATGTTTTTTTAAATTATGTATACTTTTAATGTTTACCATTTTTAATTGTTGTAAACCGCCCAGAGAGCTTCAGCTGTGGGGCGGTATATAAATGTAATAAAATAAATAAATAAATAAATAAATGTGAGCTTCCCTGGAGAGAGCATTCCATAGTCCGAATGGTGTAACTGAGAAGGCCCTAGCATGGGTCACCACCACTATGCCTATGAAAGTGCAAGGAACCCAGAGATAGGCCTTTGTGGAAGATCTTTGTAACTGGGTAGGTTCATGTGGGAGGTAGCAGTCTCATTCCAAGCCACTTCGATATGAAGCAGAGCCTTGGATTGGTTTTAGAAATGGATCAGGAATCAGTGGGGTTGTTTTTAATTTGATGAGGTATGTTCCTCTCACCAGCCCCAGCTTGTAATTTAGCTGCCATGTTTTAAACTAGCTGAAGTTTATAAACAATCCCACATAATCGTGGTGTCTCCCCTGCCAGGTAACTATCCATCCCACAAATAATGCATTGAAATCATCTGATCAGGATGTTACCAGAGCATGAATAACTGTTCCCAGGCTTTCTCTGTCCAAGAGTTACTGTTGTTGGCACATCAGCTTCAACTTTAGGCTTTATGCCACTGAGGCCATGTGGGCTTCCAAAGATAAGACTGGATCTAATAGCGCCCCGAATGGGTTCTAATAGAACTTAAGGATTTAGGGGTAGTGTAACTCAATCCAGAACAGGCTAAACACCATCTCCCAGTTTAGAAGAATTATCTACTGAAAACATCTCTGTCTTATCTTATAGTTGATCAGGCCTGAGTTTCAATTTCTTGATCTTCATCCAATCCATAATTCAACTGAGAGCATAATTCTGTGCAAGTTTAGACAGAAAAAAGTTCTGCAACTCCCAGCATGCCCCAGCCAGCATGGTTAGCTTGGGCATGCTAGGAGTTATGGGACTTTTTTCTGCCAAAACATGCATAGGATTGCACCCTAAATTGATGTAATCCTATTGAGGTTCAGCTATTTAATGGAAGCACTCAACTTATATATTTATAGAAAGGTGGCTTTTCCTCTTCTTATATTCAAACAGTTGTGTTCTCACTGCTTTCTGGCAGCTGAGAAAAAACTAGATATTATTTCTTCAACAAGTGGTTGCAACTCTTGCCTAACTTCTACATCTACTATACTACTTCTGCCATTCTATACATATCATCTATGTCATCTGAACTAAGGAGCAAGGATTTCTGATGGCTCTATAACTTTATAGCTGTCCCAGCACTTTAGAAAATCCTCTATGGCCTATTTACCAAGAAGTCAAAATGGTTTGCACTGCATCCTGATTTCTCATGTAGCACCTAGAGTGCTCCACTCCTTTAACAAAACACTGACTTAGGAATTTGTATTGCGTTAAGTGTACTTTAGGAATTCAAGGCATGGATCTAATTTCTTGGCATTATTCTGAGATTCAAAAAGTTACAGCAAGCAACATGTAAGGATGCAAACATTCCAGAGCACATAATCACCTTAACTGACATAGAAAAAGGAAGATGATTTATCTCAACAGAAGGATCTCTTGGGACAACAACTTGTGTAATATGTTTTCCCCTTGCCTGTGTGTTGTTCTTCACCCTTTGTTTGCTACAATGAAGCTCTGTGAAGACTAGATGAAGTTCTTCTGAGGACATTCAGGGCTCATCTACACCAAGCAGGATATTCCACTATGAAAGCGGTATATAAAGGGCAGGAGCCACATTACTGCTTTATAGTGGTATTGAAGTACTATACAGCTTTCATGCCATTTTCAGTGTTATATCCTGCTTGGTGTAGACGTGTCATAGGCCCCAACCGTTGTCAGTGCACCTCAGTACCACTATAAAGCAGTAGTGTAGATCCTGCAGTGCACTTCAATACCACTTTAAAGTAGTAGTGTGGCTCCTGCCATTTATAAACCACTTTCATACCGGTTTCATAGTGGAATATACTGCTTGGTGTAGACGAGGCCATAGTCTCCACAGACTGCACTCCAGATATTCAGCTTGTGCAGTGGTCCTCCATCCTCATGCTCTGTAATAAGGGCAATTCGAAGGAGTGGGTGCACAATTGTTGCTATGTCATATAATCAACACCACTACACACCCATCCCGGGGCTTTCCGAGCATTTAGACACCCCCTGTGTTGCAGTATTTAAGTTAAGCATTTAGTTTGTCCCTCATAGTTCCAGCTATATTGTTGATAGGTACTTATAGCTTTTGGGGAAATTGGGCTACTTTTCGGACAAGCAACTTTTAGGATAGACAAAGGATCATAGATTTATTCTATTTATTCTAAAAAGTGATTTAGAATAAATAGTTGTCATATACAGGCATTTTTAGGACAAGTATTTTGGAAACAAGCACAATGTATTGCTTCATATTTTGCTGTAAATTCAAAATATGTGTTTCTTACTAATTAATTCCTGATACAAGGTCTGTATTATATTAAGTAGAAGCTATTTTTTAATCAAATTCTTGGAATTTAATCACTAGGAAATAGATTCAATATTGCCTGGTTTAGTTTGGTAGAGTTGGAATTTGCAAGTCATTATATAACAGGAAGCAGTTTCCAAATAACTTTGTATTTCCACAAGCATAAAATATTGCTTTTCTGAGATAATCTGGATCTACTGGGCAGAAGGTAATCTGGATCTACTGGTAGATCTTGGAAAATCTGCAAACTATGAGGCCTTAGCTAGACCTAAGGTTTATCTTGGGATTGGCCCAGGGTCATCCCTGTTCATGTAAATGACATGTATCCCGGGAGCAGGCAGGGATGACCCCGGGATAAACCTTAGGTCTAGCTAAGGCCTGAGTTTCATTCAGGTTCTGGTACTGAAAACAAATTCCTTTGTTCATTCAGTAGATGCTCAAATGCACCCTGTGCTTTAATTTTAAGTGGATGTCTTTTGCACCTGGCTGTGGTTGGTGGATCTTAGGAGTTCTTATTGTTGTGAGGATAGAATGGAGAGGAGGAGGATTATGTATACCGCCTTGGGTTCCTTGGAGGAAAAAAGGCGGGATATAAATGCAATAATAAATAAATAAATAAATGACAAAACACATATAAAAAGTAGACCCGACAATCCTGAAGTGTGCTTATCCCTGCTCTAGTGTTAAGCCGCCTGGAGTGTCATTTTTCTTGGTAGAAAGGCAGAGTACAAATCTAGCCAATAAATAAGTAGGCACCATCCACTGCTTACTCAGACTTCAATCCGTCTGAACCAAAGAAGAGGTAAAGTCCAATAAGCGCTTTTTAGACCTGCGTGAAACCTTAATCTAAAGATCTCTCAGAACTGCATGCAGCCAACCCACTTAGAAGAGTCCACCCAGCTACTTGTCTCCCCTTGCTTTGCTGGTAATTTTGGCGCGGGAAAGAAGGCACTAAAGAAGTTG
Organism: Elgaria multicarinata webbii; assembly: GCF_023053635.1. NCBI lineage: Eukaryota > Metazoa > Chordata > Lepidosauria > Squamata > Anguidae > Elgaria > Elgaria multicarinata. Next base: position 40,747,698 of record NC_086175.1, on the reverse strand, counting down.
CTGGCGGTACGTTTGCCGCACTCTCCCATTCATCGCGGCTCTCCCTCGACAGCACGCAAGCCAACGAGGCGTCCATCCAGCCCCCTCCACGGCCGCCGCGTTCTCTCCAGCTGTTTGGTTTGTGCGACAAATCTCTCTCGGTGTTTCTCATTCTTTCCCCCAATCGGGAGCGGCCCGCCCGAGCTGGCCCAATGAGGGGCGCCACCGGGCTTCCGGCTAGCCAATGAGAGGGCCGCTGTGGGGGCGGCCGCTGGAGGAGATGGTCTCTTTCGCCTGCCGAAGTGGAAGGCGAAGGCGGGGGTGGCGCGCGCGCGCGCGCGCGCACACACACACACACACACACACACACACACACACACACACACTCTCACGCTCGCTCGCTCGGTTTCTGTCCCGTTCTCTTTTTCTCTGTCTGTTCGTGCGCTGCGCTCGGTTGTGTCAGTGCTGTTCTGCACTTGCAACAGTGAGAGCCGCCGCCGCCGCCGCCGCCGCCGCAGCAGCACGCCCGACCCAAGCAGCGGGTGCCACGGAGCTGGCCCCTTTCTCTTTCTCTCAGCAGAGCTGAGGTGCAGGGCTGCAGCATGGCGGTGGAAGAAGAGGGGCTCCGGGTGTTCCAAAGCGTCAGGATTAAAATAGGTACGGGGGAAGAAAGGCGGGAGAGTAACAATGGGAGCGGAGAGGAGGGCGCTTTCTTCCATGTTGACCGGGGACTTTTCACTCCACAGCCCCGCGGGATGGCGAAGAGGGCGGTGGGGAGGGGGAAGAAGAGGAGGAGGAGGAGGGGATTTGCTTTAGCGTCTTTCCTCAGCACGAAAAGCGCTGCAAGCTTCTCGGTCTCCTTCCCTCCGAAGTGCTCGCCGAAGACAGGACCAGGGGTCGCCGGGCTGGGGCGAACGGGGGCGTCCCGTGGCCCATTTCAGCTGTTCGGGCTCTTCCTTGCCTAAACGGCACTGGCCGCTGTGCCTTGCCCTTGCTTCTTCGCTTGCACTCGGTCCGTCCCCAAAGGAAATGACAGACGCGGCATGCCTCTAGTACTTAATGGAGTGGAGAGAAATGCCTAAGCGTCTCTGTGTGGAGCGGGCCAGTGTAGTCCGAAAGAATGCACGGCCGGGACAGAGTGAGTGGGTGGGTGGGGCGCATGGAGAGTTGAAAAGATGCTAGCAAAGAAGAGGCAGACAAGGATGCTCTAAACAAGGAATGGCACAAACTGTCACTTGTCAACTTGTGTGGAAACTGTTTCGGTTGTAAAGATGAAATTATGCAAGGGCTGCCTTGCTGGATCATCCCAGGATCTTTCTGGTCCAATGTTCTGTGACCAGCCAGAGGCTGTGGTGAGTGCTCTTGCTGAACACAGAAGCTCAAAAGCCTGCATTTCACTCTTAAGATCTGCAAGTTGCCATTTCATTAACACGTGGTGTGGGATTTCTAAGTTTGGCAGGGCCACACTCAAGTCTGCAGAAGATTCTTGTGTGTCAGTTGGTAGGCAATGAATTCAGTGCCATTTTCTCATCCCCTTTTCTCCATCTCTGCAACCATCTGAATATTACCTCTTCTTGGTAGGTTTCTTATTGTCACTCCTTGTGACTCCCCCCCCCCCATGGCTTTCCACTTCCATTTGACAGTATCTGCTTATTGTCATCCCACTGCTGCTTAGTGGTTTCCTGTTGGCATTCCTGCATCCCATAATGCTTTAGAGACCACCCATCTTCTTACCATTTCCTGTTGGCACAGTGCGGTCATCATGAAATGTCAGTTTTGGTTCCTCTTTGTCATCACTGCCATTCTTAAGCCTTAAATGCACTCTGCTGTGTCTTTTTACTAGAGACCCAGTGAAACTTCATTTACAGTGCAATCCTATGAGTTTCTACTTTGAAATAAGCCAGATTGAGTTCAGTTGGACTTACTACTGCGTACCTGTGTGTAGGATAGCAGCCACAATAGATTATATTTTGTGCCCTGTGGACATTCCACTGTTTTCAATCATTTAAAGAGGGCTCTTTTGTGCTCTGCCCTGAAATTTCTCTGCAAGTCTTTGATTTAGGACTTCTTTAGATTAGGGGGAAATTGCATTGCATTACTGGAGCTTTGCTTCTACTTCTCTTGCACAATTGTAATGGACTGCATTACATGGGCAGAGAGGGGCGACCACATCGTCTATAATTGAAAACTTCCCCACCTCATAACCTTGAATGGAACAGTGCCCTCTAGTGGGTGCTTTATAGTGCAACTTTGGCTACACACTAGGAAATCCTGCAATATTTCAGAAGAATTGGGATATCCAGGTTGTTGTTGTTGTTGTTGTTTTTAAAAAATAGGATTACTGGGGGAAGGTGCGGGAGATGTGCAGGAGGTTGACAATGTTATCAAAAGGACCTGCAAGTTTCTGTGAGTGGCCAGTCACGAGCATGCCTTATTGATACAGGCTGAGCAAAGGCAAAAGGCATTAATGTTGCCATGTTAAATAGAGGTAGTGGATTCTTGCCATTCATCTTGAGGAGAAACTAACTGGCTTGTATACCATCTTTGTTTCAATCACAACAAACTTTCTTCCTCCTCCTCTTGTTTTTTCTGTATTTCTCTGATCTAAATGTGTAAAGCGTGTCGTATGCCCATTGTTGGCCTCCCATGGTGCTGGTAGTAAAAGTGGCATGCAGTTGTGCAGATCCCCTAGAAGAGCTACATGGCTAATTAGATGAACTCATTGTGGGAATTGCTATTGTTCCTAGGCTGTGTACAAGATTATGGTTTTCCAGATGCATCAGGGCTACAATTGCATAGCCACCCCAGCCCCTAGCATATATAATGGCCCAGTTTGCACATAATGACAACCCAGGACAGTTTAAAGAAAATAAAACACCTGTGTTGTGAATAAGCCAGTGTGCTAGTTGATGCTGTTCAGTTGCTCCCACTTCACACTTCCTGCTAGCTGGAGTGGCTAAAGAAATGCTTTGTCCCTGGGTTGTTTAGCATGACACTCAATTCTGGAACTCTGACTTATTTGACCCTTGACAAGCCAGAGTGGGAACTCTGGTTCTCACGCTGGCTAGTTGTGGGAGAGAGAGAAATCATAGTTCTGGGTTTAGATGTCACAATAAATAACCCAGAGATGGAGCATCCAGTGACCTGGATTTTCCATAAAAATTTACAATGCAGATTAGATAATTTGCTTAGGGAAATTTTCAGTTTGCATTGGAAAAATGTCTGATGCCTTAGAGCAGGATTGGGCAACTTGTAGGCCAAAACATCTGGAGGGCAATAACTTCCATCATCTCTCACCATTGGCTAGAACTGATGGGAGTTGTGGTCCAAAACATCTGGAGGGCCACAACTTTCCCACCCATGCCCTTACATTGTTTAAATTTTAGGGGGGGGGGAACTAAAGGCACTGAGAACTGTTGTCAACCTAATAAATTTTAGCAATTGCAACCCAAAGAACTGTGTGTGAGATGCTGACAACCGCTGATCTGTTTCAACATAGTTCAGCTCTCTTCCACTGAGGTTGTTTAGGCACTTTCAATTTCACTGCCATTATTCATTGGTTCCCTTTCCCACTGAGATATACATGTATTTCAATAACTTAAGTGTATTCTCACATTAGTTGCTAAGGCTAAGCACCTGAAAAAACATTAATTGCATCTTTGAAACCTGCAAGCTTGCCTAATGTTATACCTGCAATTGGCATATATTTATTTCTACTAATAAACGTACGAAAAGGATTTTTTTCTGCAGAAAGGTTGAGCACTAGAAATTTTTCCATCACACATGCCTGGGAGCATCCCTGGGTTGTTTAGCCCCCTATCCTGGCAGGAGCAATCAAGCAGGAGTGACTGAGCATGCTGGATTGTTCATGACAATTTATGGTTTAAAAAAAACCCTGGGTTTTGCATGAACTCCCCCCCCCCCCAGTCCCATCCATGCTCTTTGGTCAAACTTTTGCAAATTCTTATAGAATCATAGAATAGTAGAGTTGGAAGGGGCCTAAAGGCCATCGAGTTCAACCCCCTGCTCAATGCAGGAATCCACCCTAAAGCATACCTGAGAGATGGTTGTCCAGCTGCCTCTTGAATGCCTCTAGTGTGGGAGAGCCCACAACCTCCCTAGGTAACTGATTCCATTGTCGTACTGCTCTAACAGTCAGGAAGTTTTTCCTGATGTCCAGCTGGAATCTGACTTCCTTTAACTTGAGCCTGTTATTCCATGTCCTGCAGTCTGGGATGATTGAGAAGAGATCCTGTCCCTCCTCTCTGTGACAACCTTTTAAGTATTTGAAGAGTTCTTAAGTGCTATGGCCCTGCTTGAGATGATCACAGCATGTGTATTCTATGGGTAATGACAGTTCTACAATACTAGCTTCATTTATTTGTTGGTTGAAATTCTTAGTCGCCACCGCCATTATCTTTTTGTTTTAAAGATTACAACAAAATGATTAAAACATTCAAGGTACCCTAATTAAAAAACCAAAGGCTACCACATGCCTTCAAATGCTTGAGAGGAGAAGAAAGTCTTGACCAGACACTGAAAAGATAATAATGTTAGTGCCAGATGGGATTCCCTTGAGAACAGGGAATCTGAAAAGGCTTTCTTTGGTGCCATCCTTCAAACCTTCCTCAGAGGAGGCAATTTGAGGAGGACCTCAGATGTTGATTGTAGTGTGCAGGTAGGTTTGTGCCAGGAGAGGTGTTCTGGGTAAGTCTCCCAAAAACTTACTGTACATAGGCAAGTTTTGAATTGAGTATGGTCACTTTTGTGCATGATATGCTAAGAACCTGAGAAAATGAACATAAAATGACTAGTAGTACTAATAGTAAAGATTTCCTGTATTCCAGGCTGTTAACGCTTCAGTCTGCTATTGACTATTCACAGCACGTAATTGCTGTGTGGCTATCATAGAAGCAGTTTAATTTGTTTGAAAGATATGCTATTATTTTGACTGTTGAATGACTTTCAGACCGCATCATTAGAAAGTAAGCAACAGATGTCACTGCTGTAGATTAAAACTCTCTCTGGTATTATTCTGACTGTACAGGGTTACAGGGCAAGTGCTATATCCTTAACAAACTAAATCCGGTGAGAGAACCCTTCTGCTTTTCCACTTACCATTATAAAAAAGCCTGTTATGTTGATGCTTGTAAAAGCAAATGCACACCCATCCTATAATGCAAATCTGGTTGGTAAATATTACCTCGGTATGAAAATGATGCTATAGCTTTTGGAAGAATACTTCTTAATCAGTGAACAGTTATATTGTTTTGTAAAAATGCCAGTATAATTTATTGGGAAAAAGGGTGTGATACTCTGTTTAACTCATGTCATTCAGAATGTTGATGTTGATTAGCCAGTATAATAATGCAAAATTTGCCTTCATCTTGATAAAATGTGAAAGCGCCCAGGTCAACTAAGAATGAGACCTGCCCTGTTTCATCAAAACAATGACCATCTTGCCTGATGTTTAGGGTTGTCATGTCTTAATCCAATGAATCCAAGTAGCACAATTAGCATATTATGTAAAACTGGGCATGGATAAATTAGCATATCTGATTTATGTTCTTCCAGTAGTGTTTATCTGCAGCAGGTGCAGTGGTGGGAGAGAGGTACTTAAAGAGTGCATACACGTGTGCATGCATACACGTACACCCGCTCACGTACATACAATCAGATGCAAACGGCTTCCGAAGCAGTTTGCAAAACAGAAGAAAACCAGGCAGACTATCAAAACACATAAATTAAAAATAAGAATTTAAAATCAAAAGGAACAGAGAGCTGAAAGCTTCAATCGTATATTAAAAACAATTAAAAGCCAAGCAGAATGAGAATATTTTCAATGCCCATCAAATCTCGCCTCAATAAAGAGCCTGTCTCACGTTCCCACCAACTAAGCCTCCTTTGGTGAAGAACATAGCAGCACTTCTGAGGATGATTTCATGCTATGGGCAAGTTAATATGGGAGATGGCAGTCTTTCAGATATCCTGGCCCTAAGCTCTTCAGGGCTTTTAAAAGTAAGCAGCAAGACTTTGGATTGGGCCTGGAAACAAATTGGAATCCAGTGCAGTTGACTGAGGCCACAGCTAGACCTCAGGTTTATCCTGGGATCATCCAGGGTTCGCCCCTGCCTGAGCACTGGATCCCCTGTGTGTCACCTAGATGAAAAGGTTTGACCCCTGGACGATCCAGGGATAAACCTTAGGTCTAGCTATGGCCATAGACTGGTGTAATGTGGTCTGAAAAGTATTCACCAGAGAGCAATCTGGCTGACATATTTTGTACCAACTACAGTTTATGAACATATTGACATTACAGAAGCAGGGGGAGGGGGAGTGCTACAAGATACATGTCTCCTCCAGCAAATTCTGAGAATGTACTAAGCCTTAGTACCTAATAAGATCACTTTGTGTGGATTTATATACACTTTAGCACAGTGTTTCCAACTTTACACCCTCCAGATGGTTTGAACTACACTTTCCAGAATACCTGACCATTGGCCATGATGAGAGTTGAAGCCCAAAACATCTGGAGGGCACCAGGCTACTTTAGCCATTCTTTCATATTTATAGTCAGAGGTTGTTTAAATATGGTAAATAGGTGGATTTTATCCTTCTTGATGCATGCTTATGAGTAGAATCAGAATGAATTTTGCGTCAATAATGGTGAGTACAGAACAGTTACGACTTGTCCTATTAGATCAGACCAAATATCTATTTACGTAGTCCCATACTTTGTTTTGAACAGTGTGGGCCAGACAGATGGTCCGAAAAAGCAATCAAGGAATGCATAAGGCCATCCAGAGTTTAGAGCAGCCTTTCTGAAACTCCAGGTGTGTTAGACCACAACTTCCTTATACATGGAGATCCCATAGCTTTAGCTGTCCTACCTAGCACCCATTTATAGATCTATTCTCCATCAATTTGTAACTTCTTTGTGTTTGAGCGTGATCATGAATTCCCTAAGTTACCAAAACATTGTATGAAGTACTTCTTGTATTTGCCTGTTTTGGGGCCTCCCCATGCCAGCAGTGTCTTCTAAATGTGTATTTTGTCTCCATTATACTTGTTTTGTTCATATTTTGAGTTGATCTGTATGATCGCTAGATCTTTCCTGTGTGATTATAGCTGCTTTTTAAGCATTTTCAGTTTATATGTAGTGACAGGATTGTTTCCGTCTATCATTTCACTCTTAATTACATTGAATTTCATCTGCTTTTCTCTTGACAGTGTACAATGAATTTGCATAGTTTTTTGGAGGTCCATAAGATAGCTTTGCTATTATTACCATGCTGAATAATTCAGTGTCACCTGAAAAAATAACTAGCACTGTTCTGTCAATAGGTAAAATAACTGATGATGTGGAACACAGTCCTATGAATGTTTATTTGGGAATAAGTGTCTTTGAGCTCAATAGGGCTTACTCTCCAGTTAGTGTGTTTAGGATTGCCCTTCAAGTTAAATAGCAGTGGTTCCACGCAATTTATACTTCTGATATGAACCATTCACACATTTGTGGCCTCTATATTCACAGGCTTTTCTACCTGATATGAAATAACTTAACTCAGCAGGAAGTCTCACTTGCTTGCACAGTATTTCCTTATTTCCTGTATCCTCTTGAAGCCCTCTCCCCTCATCTCAGGGCATTTCTGAGGGTATTTTCCTGCAGTAGGCAGCAGTGGGGAGTTCCACTTGTATAAGTGTCCTTGTATTGATGCTGCACTGGATACAACCTTACAGCACAAATTTACGCATCTCTACTGAGTTAAGCCAGACTGAGCCAATGAGCCAATTTTAGACACAATTATTTATTTATTTATTTAAAACATTTCTATCCCGCCCTATATCAATAAGATCTCAGGGCAGCATACAGATAAAAGCATACGGTATAAAACAGTAAATATACACAGCTAAAAACAAATTAAACCATAAACCAATTTAAAACAATATATAATTTAAAAGCAGTAAAACTATTAAAAGAGTTAAAACAATGTGCCTAGTGAATTCAACCATTAAAAGCTTTGTTAAAAAGCCATGTTTTCACTTGGCGCCAGAATAAAATCAGCATTGGCGCCAGTTGGGTCTCCAAGGGCAGGGCATTCCACAGTTGGGGTATCACAACAGAGAAAGCCCTCTCTCTTGTCCCATCATAGCGAATGTGTTGTGCTGGTGGGATGCGGAGAAGGGCTTCTCCAACAAATCTCAAGTCTTGGGCAGGCATATAGTACATTTGGGTAAGTGTGTATAGGATTGCAGCCTTGGCCTTTTGTATGTTTAATCAATCAACATTAAATAAGGCTTTCCATTAGTTGACCTGAGTTGGAATTTAAGCTGGACAAGTCTGTGATTTTTTTATACTCTTTGGGGAATGTAATTTGTCCTAATGTTTTGTTTTCTTCATGTGAAAAAGTATGGCCTTAAAAGTAGCCAGTGTCTGGATTAAGGACTGATTCACATGCTAGTACATCACTTGATAATTCATCAGTCATTGATTTATCACTGGAAGTTTCTTGCAGCTGATTGCTTTTTTTCAATGGGCAACAGTTCAAACAATGTGTTTTGAGATGATGTGTGATATGAAAGTTGTGTCTGGTCTGTAATGGTTTTACACATGTAGAGTCATTGCATGATGTCTCTGTCAGCAAATGATGAACTTGTCTTTATACTAATCCCCTTTGGAGAATCATTTACAGTTGTGTGTCTTTGATGCCCTACTCTCCTATGCCTGAACATGTTTTTGCTTGTGTATTGCTCACAGAAGATTTTGACATTATGCACTAGCACAGATTAGGTCCTACCTGTACTGTCAGGTAGGACCTCATCTGTTTGGTGCATAATAAGTGATGGACAGCTGGTGAAGCCATGTTCTTACTTGCTGGGGGATTTTAAAAAATGGCAGGTAAATAGAATGTGCTGAGAATAGGTACAGAACCTTGTTATCTTGGTGCAAAGTTAGAGTGCTTGTGGTCACTTGCATTCTGGAGCATAGGTATTGGAATCTCAATGTTCATTTCACAGATCTCTCTGATTTACAATAACACATTCTGAAGGTAACAAAGAGTGTGCCATTATAGATCTCATATTGGGGCAAGGTTTTAATTGTTTTACTGCTTTTAAATTATATATTGTTTTAACTTGGTTTATGGTTTAATTTGTTTTCTGCTGTGTATATTTACTGTTTTATACTATATGCTTTTATCTGTACGCTACCCTGAGATCTTAATGATATAGGGCGGGATATAAATGTTTTAAATAAATAAATAAATAAATAATAAGGTACGCTTCCGTAACTATTAGCAGGTGGAAATAACATAACAGATTTACTTTCCAACTATTGGCAGTTTTGTTCTCTGAAATTGAGTCAACTGTTCTTAATCTACCATGTTACTATTACAGCCATTAATTTCTGTAGTATTTCACTTCTGCTTTATATACTTTGGACTTCATTGAGAATGAGATAATCCCAAAGTTATAACTGAAGCATGTGTACATGGTGGTGAGAGTAGCTTGGAATATTGTGGTGAAACATTGTGGAAGTGCAAGCCTCTTATCATGCCTAAGCCATAGTACCTTAAATGAAAGTTGCTCACAAGGAATGTGGCAATTTAAGGCAAACAAAAAAGTTTAAGCATGTTATGCAACATCCTTTCGATGTTACAGTGGGAGATGTGACAAGAGGGCTTTGGCAGGATCTCCCTGAAACGCCTGAAGCTCTCTAAGCTCTGTTGAAATCCAAAGGGCTGACCTCCATGTGAAGATGGTGGATGTACTTTATTGACTGCTTTATGTGTCATTTGGGGCAAATGTAATGGCTCCTTGAGTGAAATGTAATGGTTCCAAAAAGTAGATACTATTATTCTCCCATTTTAAATATATATTAGAAAACTGGAAGTCCTTATTTCTAGCAACGAGTGTATCCTTAGTCATCTGCTTTGAAAAAAACCTTAGCAATTCAGCATACGGACTGAAAACAAAGAGCATTTCTTTTGTTAAAGATCCAAGTATGTTTTGGATGGATATGACTTCTTTTTACTTGCACTATATTTTAATCTGTCTCTGCAGGAAGATTTTTCTCTCCAATCCCTTGTATATAAACAAAACAAATGTGTCATGTAAGGCAAACAAACACTTCCTACGAGATTGCCACTTTGAGGAAGTGTGTGGCTCTGATGTTTCCATGAGTCAGTGTACCAAAACCTGGAAGGAAACAACATATGGCATGTGGCAAATGATTGGTTTGAAGAATTACTAAGAGCTTGGCAACATAGGTTATACTTTTTAACACATATAATTAGGCATTCCTTAATTGCTGTACTCTTTGTTGTAATTGCACATGTGTAGCATGTATTTGGAAGAGTTTTCTCAAGTCCTATAACTTTAAGCAGAGAACAGTAATTGGCTCTGCTCTTTGCATCTTGTGGGTGCCTTGAAATACTCTGTTCCAGGTAGTCAGTTTAGGCTACTCTGCCGAGCTTCAGTGGCCTTCATTTTATTAAGCATAAATTGTACTCTTGCCAAATTTGGCCAGTTGAAGTGATAGTGGTATCAATAAGCTTGGTAACTGATCAGTTGTTGGGGGCATGACAGGTCATTTGGGCTGGATAGTGGATCAGTGATGGCTATTTCAGACAAACAAACCTTTATGTAATGATTGCAGCCAGTGATCTCCAAACTTGTTCACCAGGGGGGCAACTATGAACTTAACTTTGGCATTTTTAAAAAAATAACAAATGTTTTGCATTAGTTTTAAAGTGATTGCTACTAAGTGGCTCAACAACAGGAGTTCTTACTGTGCAAGGGTGAGTATAGGACCAGGAGCCGTGGCAATGATTCTTAACCAGATGCATTGTGGAGGCTGAATTTGTATGAGATGCCAGCTCTTCCACCTCCTGATCCTTCAATTTGCTCTTCAGCCATCTGGTCAATCCTCTTCCTCCTGCCAATCATCCTGCCCACACCTCCCACCTGGCAAGTGTGCTCCCTCTAATCAACTGGCTGACAGCCCATCCACTCAGCATACTTTCTAGATTGCTTTGCTTTCCTGCTGGTAGGTGTCTGGTCATCCATCCAACCCAACTACTCAACCCTCTTGTGGGGAGGGGAGGCTAACACAGAGATGGGCAGGGTCTAGACTAGACTAAACTGATAGCAGTAGTGGAGGGAGCAGAGCAGAGGAGCAGCCTCCAGTGATCTGTAATGGAAGATTGCCTTGCCTGGGAAAGGTTAAGCATAATTCATAGTTTTATGATTCTATTTTGGAACTCTTCACCCCACAATGCAGCTCTTGAGATTGCAATTTGATGTAGTTCATAGGACAGAGGAGCTTCCTAACCATTTCTCCTTGCATTGTTAACCCCTACCACCCCGTTTCTTTTTTTAAAATCCCTGCTAGGGAAAAGGGGTGAGTGTGGGAGTGAGAGGGTTGGAAGCTGTGAGTTTAGGTTTGGTCCTTGACTTTTGTGTGTGTGTGTGTGTGTGTGAGTGAGAGAGAGAGAGAGAGAGAAGGAGAGAGAGAAAGATTGACTGTGTACATGTGTGAATTTGTAAATGTATAGAGAGAATTTTATACACGCATAATCTGTAGGGATTCATTCACCCTGATTAAAAAAAATCACAATGGCTGCTGAATGAAATTCATAAATAAGGCCTTTTGTATTTATTTATCAGTCTCTGGGCTCCCTTGCTATAAAAGATGATTTAAGAGTATTGTAAAGTATGTTTCTATTTCTCTTCCACTTCCTCCACCCCTGTCCCATGAAACTGGGCTCCAGTCAAGCCCTGCTGAACTGCTGCTTACAGTAAAATGCAAATAGGAACATTAACAGCAAAGGCAGCCTGGGAGGTACATGCAAGAAAGCAAAGTTGAACAGAGAGGCAAGGGAAAGCATAGCACTGGAATCTAAAAGTCAGTGTGGTATACTGGTTAAGACTAGAACTACAGACATGCAGATTCAAATCCCAACACAGCCAAAACACTCAACTTGGTGAGCGTCTTGGTTGTGTCATAGTATTTCAGGGCTGGTCTGTTAGCTGAAAAAGTTACAATACTGTATATAAACCTCACCTAACCTGGTGCCCTCAAGATGTGTTGGATTACAAGTTCCATCATGCTCAGAGAGCATGTCATGCAGGCTCTGGATGATAGGCATTGCAGCCCAACCAGCTGGAAGGCACCAGGTTAGGTAAGCCTGCTATGTCCCACTGAGTTACTTCTGGATAGAAAATGGTTGCTCTGTAGCCCCTCACTCAGCCCAGCCTACCTCACAAGATTGTTGTGAAGATAAAATAGGGAGGGAAGAGATGAAGGAAAGTTGGGTATAAATGTAATTTAATAACAGTAATGGTTGTCAATAATGACCAACCATAAACTGTGGTCCTGTGATTGGAGTTGCCATGTATAAATACAGCCATGTTGTTTTGGTGCCAAATTAATGAAGAACTGCGGGCTAGAAGCAGACTATGAGGGCCATGTTGCACATTATTTTGGTCAAACCTGGATTTGTCAACAGCTATTTAGGATATTTGTGCTTAGAAGTACTACAAATATCAATCACTTCAGTAGATGATAAAGAGTTTGCTCAGTCCTGAACTTCTCTTTTTTTGAATGTGCTGTGACTGTTCTTTCAGATGGCAAATGCATTTTGAACAATGAGGCACTTCTGTTAGATCTTCAGGTTTTCAAAATACAAATAGAGTGAGTTTGTCATTATTGTTTCCCCTACGTCTTGTGCCAATTTTGTTGCACTCTTTCATTGTCGGCGTCTGTAGAATCTAGGGAATCTTTCCATACTGAGAAGGGGGCAGGGAGCACGCAGGAGATAGCCCTGTAGGGATATGCCTGCTGGGAGGGAGGGGCTTGGAATCTAACTCCTGCTCTCTGGGGGAACCACAAGGAGGTTCCACATCCATGCTCTATTCTCTCAATAGCATCATTTTATTTTGTGCAGGTGGCTGGTCTGCAAAGACTGTGGTGCGTAATACAGTCCCTTTTCTTGTGTGTTGGTGTAGCTGCCAGTCTCCCATAACACGAGTAAAGGATCAAATCCTTTATTTGGTGCCTTGAATCAAATAAGGCTCCCTTGAGAACAAAACTTGCGTAGGTGGAGGATTCATTATGTAACTTGGCATGGCGGGTGTCTGTGTGCAGTAGCAAGTCAAAACCAAAATGCCAATAACATTGGCTCATACAGTGTTTCCAAACTGTGAGTGAGAGTAGGCAATTTAATTTGTTATGTTGTAATAATCCATGAACTCTTAAAGGGGGAGGGCAATACATCTTTAAAACGTACTACATACATCATTTCAATTTATAACATAGGAATACAGGAAACTGCTTTACACCATTGGGCCATCTGGCAGTAGCTCTCCGCAATTTCAGAACAATGTCTTTCCAATTCCAATCCCTACTGGAGATGCCAAGAACCTGGAACCTTCTGCATCCAAAGCATGTGCTATATATCTCCTATATATTTTTGTAAAGTCCAGCCCTGCTCTTCCCACTTGTATGGAGCTTATACGGTACAATGATGATATATGAATGTACAACACAGTGGCACAAGGTATGCAAAAGGCTTTATTACGTTGATCGAAAACGTTCCCAGTAGATCACTTTATCTGTGACTTGGAACATACATTTGAAACAATGCATTTTTGCAGTCTACAGATTAATAAGTGATTGGAAATTGGAGCACTTCATTGAACACTCAGAATTACATTAGGAATTTGAAGTGGTCAATGGAAGACATTTGTCAGCCCACTCCCAAAACCCACACTAACAGTGCAATCCAATACATATCCATTCAGAAGTAAGTCCATTTGAGTTTAAAGGGTCTTGCTGCTGGCAAGACGGTATATGACTTTTGACTCGTGTCTGGAATATGCAGTTTTGTATGGCTAAGTTAAGAATTCAAAACAGAATATTTGAAAATTATCTTATTTATTTATTTATTTATTACATTTTTATACCGCCCAATAGCCAAAGCTCTCTGGGTGGTTCACAAAAATTAAAGCCATGAAAAGCATAAAACAACCAACAGTTTAAAAACATGAATACAAAATACAATATAAAAAGCACAACCAGGATTAAAACCACATAGCAAAAATTGATATAGGTTAAAATATAGAATTAAAACAGAAAAGTTTAAATTTAAGTTAAATTAAGTGTTAAAATGCTGAGAAAATAAAAAGGTCTTCAGGTGGTGACGAAAGGAGTACACTGTAGGCGCCAAGCGAACCTCTCTGGGGAGCTCATTCCACAGCCGGGGTGCCACAGCAGAGAAAGCCCTCCTCCTAGTAACCACCTGCCTCACTTCCTTTGTCAGGGGCTTGTGGAGAAGGACCCCTGTGGATGATCTTAAGGTCTGGGCAGACCTTATGATTAAGGCTATCCCACCCTGATAACTTTCTTATGAAAGAACTTGATGCAAACTTTTATTTGTTCTTAGTAGAAAGAATACCACAATATATGGAAAGCACAAGGATGCAATGACTTGTTGAGTCAAAATGTAAGAGCCAGGATTACACTTCTTGGAATATCTGACTATTCTGAGTGTATTCTGTGACTAGCAGATTTTCCTTATTCTAAAGACAGGGCCAATTCTAAAGACTTTGAGAGTGCAGTCTTATACTCTAAGCATGGGGAACTTAGGCCTGCAAGCCAAATACAGCCAGCCCACAGGGATTCCCCTTCTGACCCATCAGCTTCTTCCCCTGCTCCCTCTCCCACTCCCTGGAGAGGGAAGAACTCCTATCTTTGATCAGCTGCTAATAGGAGACAGCTTTTCCCTGATCAGTGCTGAGAAATACCTCCTCAGCTGATCTGCAGGAGCCTCGTGTGGCGCAGAGTGGTAAGCGGTAGTTACTGCAGTCGAAACTCTCCCCACAGCCTGAGTTTAATCCCAGCAGAAGCTGGTTCTCAGGCAGCCAGTTCAGGTCAACTCAGCCTTCCATCCTTCCGAGGTCGGTAAAATGAGTACCCAGCTAGCTGGGGGAAAGGTAACTGCGACTGGGAAAGGCAATGGCAAACTATCCCACTACAAAGTCTGCCAAGAAAACGTCAGTGAAAGCAGGTGTCCTTCTAGGAGTCAGAAATGACTCAAGTGCTTGCACAAGAGGTTCCTTCCCTTTCCTTCAGCTGATCTGCATGGATCAGCTGAAGGCTGGGAGTGGGTGTGGGGCTGGCTAGGATGGGGTGTGGGGTGGGGTGATAATAGTGTGTATGAGGTGCATGTGTGTAGATGGAGTGGATGTGAAAGAGAAGTAACCATGCCCATTTTGAGCTTTGGTCACATCCACTGCTGGAATGTGGCTCCAGGGAAGTTTCTTGAGTGGCAATCCACTCCTTGGGCTGAAAAAGTTTCCCCATTCCTGCTATACTCACTTATCTAATAGTAAACTCCATTGAATTCAAGGGGACTTGCTTTAATAGTGCATTGGCTTGCACTATTAAATTTTAAAAACAGAAACAAGACACAATCTTATGCATTTTCATTCAGGAACAAAACCCGCTGAGTTCTATGGGGCTTACTTTTAAGTGTACATTGGATTGCAGCCTAAGTATCCTAATCCTAAATCTCTATACTGATGTGTTTGAAATTCTTGGCTGTGATCAATTTTTTGTTCAAAAGATGAACACAGATGTATATGTACTGCATGTAGTCTTCGCTGGACATCTTTCTTCAGGGTTGCACTTCAATTACAGGGATACTGCATTTGTCCAGCATTGAATGTGAGAAATGCTGTTCTTTGAGGAAAAAAAACTCTTTTGTTACTGCAGTTGTTGCATGTTCATACTCGAAAGTCATTGGTGCTTATTGAATATTGTTTGTGATATGAATGGTGGGTGACTTTCTCCTCTTGTGCAACCCATTTCTTTAGAAGCCGAGTGTTCTCTGGCTGTCGCTCTCCAAAATGTTGAACAATAGCAACTGTCCATTTTCTAGTTTGCCCTCCCACTTCAGAAACCTTTTATTTATTTATTTTTCTTGTTTATTTTTGGAGGCCCTATCCAGCTGGCATCTTGAGTACTGATTGTACATCTGCCCTATCTTTCCACAAGCTTTTACAGTATACTATTGAAGAGAGACTTGTAGGATGATTGAGTAAAGGCTAACATGTTGTTAGCTCATACATTAACTGATTGTCTGCTTATATCCTTAAGAGATATGTGATAGCACCTTAGGAGGTCTTTTCTCATACTGAAACTTGCAAATTTGTTCTTTGAAGTTTGGAGAGTTCTAATTAAGAACATAAGAAGAGCCATGCTGGATCAGACCAAGCGTCCATCTAGTCCAGCATTCTGTTCACACAGTGGCCAATCAGCTGTCGACCAGGGACCCAGAAGCAGGACACGGTGCAACAGCTCCCTCCCACCCATGTTCCCCAGTGACTGATGTATATACGTTTACTGCCTCCGATACTGGAGGTAACACATAGTCATCAGGACTAGTAGACATTGATAGTCTTCTCCTCCAGGAATTTATCCAACCCCATTTTAAAGCCATCCAAATTGGTGGCCATCACTACATCTTGTGGTAGTGAATTCCATAGTTTGAGTATGCACTGTGTGAGGAAGTACTTCCTTTTATCTGTCCTGAATCTCACACCAATTGGCTTCATGGGATGTCTCCAGGTTCTAGTGTTGTGAGAGAGTGTGAAAAATGTCTCTACACCATGCATAGTTTTGTACACTCGATCACATCTCCCTTTAGCCTCCTTTTCTCCAAGCTAAACAATCTGAGCTGTTGTAACCTTCCTAAATTTGTTTTCTGTCTTCATAACTTTCTGTAGTCAAGGTAAGACTACTTCTATGGTTATAACTTTAAATTCAAGTTGCTATTGTGAGAGTAGCTCAAGGAATTTTTTTCCTGCCCAACCTTAGCCAAGAATACCTATCAGAATGAATGAAAGATGATTCCTCTGCATGACAATAATCATGGTGGATAGAAACATTTGCTGTGGAGATTTGCTGTTCGTACACATGCCTCCCACCTGGTGAACAAGAAATATGGACCAAGATTTCTGAAATGCAGGACCTATTTAGGACCTTTGAGGCATGTGTGGCATTTAAGAAGTTCTGCAAAGAAGTATTGCAGTTAAAAGGAGAAAATCTATTTTAAAGATTCATGAGGGTGACTTTAATGCTACAAATAAAAAAAGAGAAGGATAAACCTACAGTTTTCAAAAAGCTGAATGAAAACAATGTTTCTAACAGCCTCTAAAAACTAACAGAACTGCATGTTATTTATTTGCCTCAGGGAAGCATTAGAAATGGCATCTCCTTTGGCAAATGACTTCTCCTACACACTGTAATATGTTCTTACCAACCAACTTACATCCCTCACAAAATGAACATTGGTTTCTACACATATCTGTTATGGCTGCATGCAGGGGCAAGAATTGTCACTACGTGATGGAACTATTACAAGATTACATGGTAGGATCTTGTATACCAAGAACTTGGTGGGATCTTGTGCAAACGAAGGGCCACATTTAGGTATAAAAGCTGTATAAACACAAATACTCAAGAAATTAACTTTAAACACTCAGGAAACTATCTTTGGTGCCAGTCTGCCTAGCCAACAGAAATATTTAGCAAATCAATAAAAAGGTTTATAATAAACAAATTTATTTATTGCTCTTTGTGTATTCAAAGCAATTCACATCTAGTAATCCTTACAACAGCATTGTAAGGTAGGGTAGTATTATTTTCCCCCCTAAGCACTTGCTGATGAGGTGCTTAGGCTGAGAGAGAATGGCTTGCATGAGGTATTGAGTTCATTCACTGGAGACTCTAGCTCACATTCCTAGCCACAACAGTTCATCAGCTCTCAAATTTCTATCTGCCCTTTACAATTTTCAAGTAAAACCACCTGTTTTTTACGGCTCAAGGGTAATACAATTACCACCTTCAGCATTCAATATAGTTCCATGGGAGGTGGTTGGTCTCTTGTCATTTTGGCAATACAGCTGGTTCCTTTGGTCCGGCAGCTGATCCAGAGCATCTGAAAGAGAAGGTATTGAGTCCTGTACAGCTCAAAGGCCAGATGAAAAGTTCTCATGGGCCAAATACGGCCCACAGACGCTAAGTGGCCTGTATATTGTAGGTTGTGCACCCTTGTGGACAACGGGATGGGGAAGACCTAGCCACAGGGATGCCATTTTCAGCAACACCCTGTTGTGATTGTAACTTATAGCCCAGCTTGTATTGATCATAAACACGATGGCAGATTCTTCTCTCCTCTGTTTGAGGCCCTCTGCAATGTCAGCATTAGGATGTGAGTAATCCTTTTGCAGGATCAGGAGATCCTGTAATGGAAGAAAAAACAAATCCAATCAACGAGCCAGTGATTAATAGATGAACTGACCAACAGCAGAGTCTGGTTAGGAGGTCAGACACTGGAGTATTGTGAGGACTTTTTATTATACCAGAAAGGTGAGGCTGGCTGGCGTACTCTTCATTCAGGAAAGAGAGGGCGAGTCAGTCATGGGGCACTGTGCCAGGCACTTTGGTAAACACTTGTGCATAATTAAAGTGAGGAGAGAATTGGAAGTGATTGCACAAGAGTCGAGACTTTAAAGAGGCATACGCAGTGGAGATCAAGTGGAAGCCGGCAAAGCTTGTTGCAAAAGCAGAGACTGGCTCATGAGGAGCTTGGTCTGACTGGAAGTTTCAATTATTGAACTGCAAGGGGTGGCTGAGTAATGACTCCAGATGGTTGACTGGGAAAGGGCAGTGCCCTTGAACTGCACAAACTTGGTTTGAAGCACTGCCATTCCTTGCCTGTGGAATTTGAGGCGTGACTCTGATCTTCATTACCAAAAAGAGAGAGAGAGAGAGAAAGAGAAGTGAGATTAACCCTAGTGGCTCTGGCTGATAAAATGTTTATGGAATAGTTCATTTTACAGATACCAGAACAGTAAATTTGCATGCAAAAATGCCCAAGGCCTTCTTCATCTCACTTATCTCTTTGTATTTCCTAGAGAAAATGGAATTATAAATTATGGCAGTGTAACTTGGTGGAATTTCCATGTTCAGGTTCTAGTTATGAGTCTAAATAGGGAGGGGATACTGGTTGCCTAAGTTCGAACTCTAGAAGTACACACTGTGACAGGAGATTCATGAGCTCAGTTGTAGCAGAAAAATAAGTGCAGAGTTGCCTACCCTCAAACACCCAATACATTTATGCAATCCTTACTAAAGTAAGCCACTGAGGGTCTGTATAAATTATGCCACACGTGTGTACATATGTATCCCTCCTTCCCTTTTACTTTTACTTTGGGGTATAGTTGTACTAGTCTACAACCTGGTTTGGACAAAATAAGCCAGGATTCCAGATGATCCTGACTTATTTACAAGCAGTGTGCCCAATTGCTCCCACTTGGAGGCTCCTGCAAGCTGGAGTTGCTAAACAAACCACATATCCTCAGTCTGTGATTTCTTCATTGTGTCTGAACTGGAAACTCTGATTTGTTTCCAGACAACCAAGTCAGAGTAATAGCCCATGTTTTTTTATTGGCTTTTGATTTTGACTCATTTGGGAAGAGACATGCTAGAGTTCCTAGTTTGGACATCACAATAAACAAGCCATGGCTAGAGGGGCTGTGGTTTGTTCAGCCATTTTTGCTTCCAGGAGGAGCCAAGTGAGAGTGATTGGGCAGTGTACACCTGGATGCTGCTTGTTCACACGGGAGGGCCAGGATCTCTTCTCGATCCTCCCAGAGTGCAGGACACGGAATAATGGGCTCAAGTTGAATGTTTGTTTATTTGTTTATTTCGGTCATAGACCAGCACAAATGGGCTCAAGTTACAGGAAGCCAGATTCCGGCTGGACATCAGGAAAAACTTCTGGACTGTTAAAGCAGTATGACAATGGAACCAGTTACCTAGGGAGGTTGTGGTTTCTCCCACACTAGAGGCATTCAAGAGGCAGCTGGACAACCATCTGTCAGGTGTGCTTTGAGGTGGATTCCTGCATTGAGCAGGGGGTGGACTCTGCCTTATAGGGCCCTTCCAACTCTACTATTCTATGATTCTATCTTGATAAACCGGAGATTATCATAACATTCAGACTGGGCCAATTGGTCACTCATCATGAGATCTCTAGCATACATTTTTAATACCTATAATGTGGGCAGGCATAATTCCAGCTCCATTAGCTAGAGGGACATTGCAGGAAGGAACTTGAAATAAAAGGTCTACTGGCAAAACTGCCCTCCTCCCCGCCCATATCTTCAGTCTTGGCTAGCATGAGTTGGCTGGATGTGCAAGGATTGCCTTTGTAGTGGCACTGTTTTCTGCTGCTAAGTATTATTATACAAGAGTTTTTATCTTTTGCCTAAAGAAAATTACTGTTCTTGGAGGGTTCCTGCTACATTAGTAGTCTGTATTGCCTGTTGGGTATGTTCTATGTAGGGGTTTTTTTTGTGTGGGAGGGGAGTATGTTGAGATTCTCATATAATGCGGAGTATGGAATGGTGGGGCAGGTGAGTGAGTGAGGGCTGGGTAATAGAAGAACATAAAGAGGCACAGAAAAAACTTAGGGAATGCAAACTACAGAAAAAGAAACAGGCAAAGGCCATGTCCAACAGAAGGTCATAGGGAAAAAGTGAAAATGAAATATAATTCTGCTACCCCTTCCTTATTAAAATGAATGACAAACGTAAAAAGATCCTTAAGTAGTTAGTTCTAAATGTTTAGCAGCATAATCCTATATCTCTCTCTTTAAAAATAAGTCCCATTGAGTTCAACGGGGCTTACTCCCAGGTAAATGGGCATAGGATTTCCAGCTTAAAGCGAGCTAAAAGACACACAACAGGGAAAGGAGGCAGAAAAATAGAGTGAAGAATAAATGGGAATATTTAATATGGAAACTATGTGTAATTGGAAAATACAGTCATTATATAATTTTCATGCAGACAATTTATTTGCATACTGGAATATGTAGTATTGATCTACAAAATGACTGAGACATTATGCTTTAAAACATACATCTTAGTTTACATGGTGTGATTTAAGTTAAATTAATGTACTACATTATGTTATTGCTTCACCTTTATGAATTGTAAAACATTGCTTCAGCTTTAATTCACTTTCCCTTGGAGCCAGGTCTGTTGACATTGTGCTTCTCAAGTTGATTTCATAACCAGCATTTGATTAACAAAGTCTGTTCTAGAAGTCACCACATCTTGTGCATGTGTGTTCCTGTTTCAGAAGAGAACGTGCAAAGTTAAAGAGGGCTATGGGAATGGGAGGGAGAGAATAGCAAAAAGAGTGCCAGTCACCCAGAATCATTCTGTCTACTCAAAATCATTCTCTCTGTTGTATTCATCATCTTTTACAATGAGTGTCTGCAATGAAAATTGCTGTTAAAGGGGGAAGGATATCCTGGTTAATTAAATGTCACCTGTTGAACTGGGTAAATATTTTATAAGATGGCCATATTTCTGTGGCCCTTAGAGATGAGATAAATCTTAATTTTATGATTTAATATGTTCAGAAAGGTAGAGTTACAACATACTTCCTTTATGTATGGGGAGGATATTAGGCCGTGGTGGTGCATGTGTTCGGAGTGGGTGAATGTACTATTAATCTGCTGCTGCTATAGGGTTGCTGAGAAGAAGGAGGGCCGCTGGCCTCCTGTACTTAATTCTAGGATTAAATATTTGCTCTAAATAGTCCATTGACTGATCAGTTAGGAGATCAACATTGGATATTCTGCATTTTGGACCACCTAACAGGAAGGGGACTTAGGACACCATTTGTGTAGCTTTCTCTGAAATGTATTTGGAAGCTACAACTAATGCAAAATGTGGTTGTGACCAGGGTCAATGCGACTCCATTGTATTATCAGCTTCACTGGCTTCTTGCTTATATCTGGGTTCAATCCAAAGTGCTGGTGATCCTTTTAAAAGTCTTAAACAACTTGGATCAGGGATACTTGAAGGGCCGTCACTTTCCACTGTAACCCACAGGTTCCTCTTCTGTGGGAGTCCTGACACCATCAGAAGTGAGGTTGACGGGACATGTCGGAGGGAATTTCCCATGGCAGCACCTGGAATGTGGGGCACCCTCTTGGCTCTCTCTTAAAGCATATCCGAAGATTGGTTGTTTCAGCTAGTTTCCTGACAATATTTTATTCTCCTGACATGTATATTAACTGCCATATTCTGTTTGTTCTAATATTAGTGGTTTTAGGATTGTTTTATATTATGATGCATGCCACTTTGGTATGCAACATCATAAAGCAGCATAAATATATTTACATATAAAGCAGAAAAGCAGCATAAATATTTCAACAAACAAAAGATATTCAGGAAATTTCCCTAAAAGTTTGCTACAAACATTCAAAATGCCTATACAGCTATTCTTTAAACTGACAAGAAGAATAAAGTAGTTGAAGTCCCAATTTCTATGTCACTTGAGTGGCATGATTATGGTGTAGAAAGGGGCTGATCACATAGGATCTCACCATGCTAGAGGGGGTGCCGTAGAGGTATAGCACTGATGGAGATGTCCTATGTGCTCCACCATCTCAATTTGACTTTGGGCATGTCTACACCAGGGGAGGGGAGGGTGAGGATCTTGCGAGATGCTAATTGCGAGATGCTTCCCCTCAGTCCACATGGGCCATGCAACGTCCCAGGCATCATGCCTGTCGTGGCAACCATTTTTTTAAAAAAAAAAACCCAAGAAGAGCTGGAGCGCACAAGCTCTCCAGCAAAAATAACAAGGTAAAAAACCAAAAATAACCTCACTCTCGTCCCCATCCCCGATGGGCACTGAGCACATGAAGAGCTCCGTGTCTGGTTCCTGGCTCCTCACATTTACTCATGAGGAGCCAGGACAACCCGGAATGGCTGCCCACACCTCCCACGGTCTCTGGATGATCCCAAGACCACGGGAAAAATCAGGCTAAAAGCTTTCCCGGTAATCCCAGGGAAATGGAAGGCTCATCCCTCCCTGCCCCCGAGATCCCCTGTGCGTCATGTGGACACAGGGATGTTCCTGGGGTGATCCCCGGGATAACACATTGTCTAGACATGCCCTTTGTTATTCTATATATTACTGAAATGGCATTGGATGGAACTACAGAAATCCAGCAACTAAGGCTGTCATCCTATGCATGTTTAGACAGAAAAAAGTCCTATAACTTCTAGCATTCCTCAGCTAGCCATGCTGGCTTGTGAATGCTGGGAGTTGTAGGACTTTTTCTGTCTAAATTTGCATAAGATTGCACCCTAAGTTACTTGAGTATGAACCACACCTAAGTCTCTCAATTTTTCTGGTCTACTTTCTGACAAAGAAGACAAGAACAGGAACTAGTTAGGGACTAGTCTTTGCTAAGCCCTAGCAAGAGATAGCTCAAATGTAAGGTATCATAAGATCATCATCTGATTGAAAAAAATATAGATTTGAGCTATCCTCATTAGCCTGTAGACAACTTACAATGCCAATTTAGTGGATAGAGCAATGTTCAAAGGGTACTTTGATCAAGCAACCACAAGTCTGATCTTGAGCAGTTTGGTATACTTGACACTAACATTGCATAGGAAGCCACCTTGAAGATGAAACTGGCCCAAACAAAAATGTGGTCGAGAGACCATATTTCAGAGCAGGAAGGAGGGAGATCCAGCTTAATATTGGATGTCTTTCACTCAAGAGTGGAGAGTTGGCAAGTCTGTAGGTACAGTAATCCATAATTAAATAGAATATTAAGCATATCAATCAGTACCATTACTATACTAAAGTCCTCCTTCAGTGGTACAATTAATCTATAGTAAATATTTGTTATTAATTGAATCACTATAAGACTATTCTCTATATGCTTTTCCTTTCTAAATAGGAGGTGGGGAGGGAGATTCCAAGCACTGATGGATTGCCAGGGCCACGTATTTTTACATATACTCCTATTAAAATCTGAAGTTTCAGTATACATTATTCAAATGTTGATAAATATAGTATCACTTATAGCTTAATAAAACATATCCTTAAGTAATATACTACAGTATAAAAAAGCATTTTAAGGCTGCAATCCTACACACTTACTAAGGAGTCATCTTTGATGAACACAGTGGGACTTCCTTCCTTTCTCTCCCTCCAACCCCCAAATAGCCATTTAACCGAAAAGGGTCTAAACTTACATCTATATAAGGAAAATTATCTTTACTTTAAATTTTACTTATCTTTATATTATTTGATTATTGAATATTGGAGCTAAGTTGCAAGCAGAGCCACACATTTTCAGTTATTGAACTTAACTTTATTAGTAAAGCTGTCTTTTAAGTTAGGGAATATGAAGAATCATTAAGCATACCTTGGCATTACGTATTTTGTTGGAAGACCTTTACATAGGATTATAAAATACAGAATTTATAGGCTGAACATTTACGGTGTTCTACCTAAAAGCTTTAGGTTTCCTGTTTCAGGCATGATCTCGAAATGATTTAAGAAATAAAACCTAGAGACTTTGAGAAGGCATTCACTTTGTTCTACTGTTTCTATATCAGAGATGTAAATGCTTGCACGTCCCACATTTGCTTAGAAAATACTGTCCATTTAAAAAAAGAATACACACTGTTGATTGTTCAGCAGTTACATCTTGTTAAAAAGGAATCTTTCATGCAGTGTAGCAGAGACCGTTCTTCTTTCTACCTCACTCCCTAATCCTCTGAAGTCTGAACTATTGCCAGAGCCTCTGGGGTTAGCTCACTTTGACTGGAAAACTAGAAGAGACACATTTTTAAAGTTTAGTAGAGCAGTAGAACTATATCATAAGAGGCACAAGAATACTTGACCTTTTGAGAATATCAGTGAAAACTACAAGAGGTATTCATTGGAGATGATTAAGAAATCAGTACTATACTAAATAAGGCAGGAAATGATGAACAAAGAAAGGAATTTCATAGATTCCAGATGTACCCTAACACCAGCTGTGAGGTGCAAGCCAGAAATCAAATTAAGGCCTTATGAAGGCTACTACTGTCCATTTTCTTAGGGAAATTTTTAAAGGAAAATAAAAATTCAGATATAAAATATTTTAATGTTTCCATAATGAAAGCAGTATCTATTTAATCTGGGACTAGTTATTTCCAAAAGATGCTTAACTTTAGAGAAAGTAGGGAGAAGAAAAAGTTAGCACTTACAATAGTGGCTTCCATACAAACTACACATATTAAAAACCCTTAAGAAAGTTCCCAATTACTTGTTTTGAGTTTTCCTGTGAGAAACTTATGACGTTCTATTTGAAAACATAAAATTTACAGTGACCCATGTTCTTGTAATATAGCCAAGAATATTTGTAAATATTCTTAGTAATCGTTGCCATTATTTTAAGTTTTAGTTAATGAAAGAAACACAATCACAGAGTCATGTTGTGGAAAGCAAGCAACTCTAGTTGCACAACTGGTATTTTAACCTCATGGGGTTAAAATGTATTATTTTAAATTGTGGCTAGTGATCTCTAACCATTAGCTAGGATGAGGGCTAAAAATATTTTAAACCTAGCATGAATAAATGACGAGTTATAAACTACGTTGTTTAGACTGATATTTTAGGTTCTTATCCAATATGGCTTTTTAAAAATAATAATAATACACACACTCAAAAATGACTATAGATCTAAGAATGTCTGTTATGTCGAAGAACTGAGAAAGTGCAATGGGGGCAAAACTGGCAGGTGTACAGGACTCTGCCAGTTTTGCCTCCAAGCAACCTAGAAGTACATTAGGCCAAGCAATGTCGGACCGAGCATGAGAGAGGTAGCTTGTGGGGAAATGTGGAAACCAAGCAGACTTGCTGGTAATGATAAGAAGAGTAATGGAGTTGAAAGAGCTGAATACTACCTTTCATCAAGGCTTCAATCACACAGACCACCTTATAAGAAGTCCTCTTTTGTACATCTAAGATGACCAATTTGGTTTCAAGAAACTCATTAGGCGGTGTGTTACAATCTAGGTCACATATATAAATCCTGTGTATGAATAGCAAACTCATTCTTTGAGTGCAAGGCTTTATGTAGCCCAAACACGGCCAAGTTGGAGTTATCTGCAGGTTTGGCTACAGCAGCCATTCTTTCGACAGGGATGCATTTTTTTCAGCATAATTCAAAGTGCTGGTTCTTATCTTTAAAGCGTAGGACTAGGAAGCCTCTAGGATTGCATTAACCTCCCTGAATCTTAGAGGCATTTTTTCATGTTTCCAAGTTACCCTACCTTCTGTTGCCATTTTTAATGTCTTTCCAGTGCCAGCTGAAGATATTTTATTTGGTCAGGCCTTTTTAGTCTTTCAGTTGCTGGTTCATGGGGTTTTCCCTTCAAGGCAGAGGGCAGAGCAGATTGCAGCTGCATGATTCGGAATCTGAATCCTAGGAGCAGATAACAGTGCCCAGCATGAATCAGTGACATGTTGGCCTGCAGTAACACAATTTTTGATCAAAGACACCATGTTATGTGTTCTAAAGAATACACCATCTAAGCCAGTGTTTCTCAACCTTTTTCCGACCGTGGACCCCTTCTGACCTTGTTTCCTTCCTATGGCCCCCCGTCCTACCAGTAGAGAGGTAGCTATTTAAATGTTTTGTTTGTAAAAAGAACATGTTTTATTTAATTTTTTTTATAATTTATACAAAATACAATTACATAAAAATTTATACTTTAAGTATTTCTCGATCAATGTGACCCTTGTGCTTGATGACCAGAAACAACCTTTTTTATATCCGATTCTATTGCTGTGAGGGATAACCGAAGATCACCTCTGTCCATTATGTTAAGGCGATTCCGCGTTAGGCTGAGTAAATAATTCACATGACTGAAACCTGATTCTACCAAATACGAAGTAGGAAATGCCATGAAAAACAATTTTGCTTTATCCCAAAGATGTGGAAACTTTTTAGATATTGTACTCTTTATCCAAAAATGGTGTTTTTCTTGACTGAAAGTTACTTTGGCTGCTATGTCGCTCTGTAGCTCTATGAGCACTTCTTGCAAAGAAACAACAATGTCAGCAGCATTCACAGCAAATGGATCAACTACCCAGGCCAGAATATCCATGTCCAGCAGATCAAGGAAACGAACTTCCATATCATTATAAAACTGCTTCAAATGATACACATACACAATTGTTTCGTCATCTTTCAATTCATCATTAACTGCTGCCAAAGAGGAAAACTGAGCGAATTCTCGACGTCCAATATTGGTGGCATACAGCTTGACTTTTCCAAGAAATCCTGTAATAATCTCCTTGCTTGAAAAAAGGTCACAATTCCTGCCCTGTAGTTGTTTGTTTAACAAATTGAGCTTTTCGAAGACATCACATAGGTAAAATATATCACATTTAGTGGAGGTTATCTTTTCTTCCATTTCCTTGCCTCTGAAAAATGTCACAACTGAGTCCCACAAAGCAACAAAACGACAAAGGCAGTTACCTTTGGACAGCCAGCGGACTTCTGTATGCAATAATAAGCATGTGAAGTCTTCATTATTGTCCTTGCAAAGCTGTCGAAACAGGCGGTCTTGAAGTGCATTTGATTTAATGTAATTTACTGCTTTTATCACAATCTGTAGAGACTCATGCAAGCGTCCTGCTAGTTTTTTTGAAACCAAGTTTTGAAACCTCTGTGACCCCCTAGTCTCGTGCCGTGGCCCCCCATTTAAACGATTTTCACCTGTGGCCCCCTGGAATATCCGGGGGGGGGGCCCAGGGGGCCATATGGCCCCCGGTTAGGAAACGCTGATCTAAGCGAGCAAATGAAAAGCAGTCATAAGAACATAAGAAGTGCCCTGATGCTGGATCAGACCAAGGGTACATCTAGTCCAGTACTCTGTTCACACAGTGGCCAACCAGCCATTGGCCAGGGACAAAAAAGGCAGGTTGTGCCATGTTCCCCAGCAACTGGTGCACACAGGCTTACTGCCTCGAATACTGGAGATAGCACACAACCATCAGGGCTAGTAGCCATTGATAGCCTTTGCCTCCAGGAATTTATCCACCCCCCTTTTAAAGTCATCCAGATTGGTGGCCATCACTACATCTTGTGGTAGTGAGTTCCATAATTTAACTATGTGCTGTGTGAAGAAGTACTTCCTTTTATTTGTCCTGGATCTCCCACCAATCAGCTTCATGGGATGACCCTGGGTTTTGTATTTTGAGAGAGGGAGAAAAATGTCTCCCTATCCACATTCTCCATACACCTTTATCATGTTTCCCCTTAGCCTCCTTTTTTCCAAGCTAAACAATCCCAGTTGATGTAACCTTTCCTCATAGATGCTCCAGCCCGTTAATCATTTTAGTTGCCCTTTTCTGCACTTTTTCCAGCTCTATAATATCCGAATTACCCACATGTTTAGTTTTTAATCGGCTTTTAATGCTTTATGTGTGTATGTTCTGTGTTTTAGCGTTTTAAATTTTGTATACTTGTTTTTACCTCAATTTTAGAATTTCTGTAAACCGCCCAGAGAGCCCTGGCTATGGGAGCGGTATATAAGTGTAATAAATAAATAAATAAATAAATAAATTTTTTAGGTGTAGTGACCAGAACAGTGCACAGTATTCTAAGTGTGGTCGCACCATAGATTTGTATAATGGCAATATGATACTGGCAGTTTTATTCTCAATTCCTTTTCTTATAATGCCTAACTTGGCGTTTGCCTTCTTTACAGCGGCTGCACACTGGGTGGACATTTTCATCGAGCTGTCCACCACAATCCCAAGATCGCTTTCTTGTTTGGTCACCGCCAGCTCAGATCCCATTAGGTTATACTTGAAGTTGGTGGGTTTTTGCCCCAACGTGCATCACCTTACACTTCCTTACATTGAACTGCCTCTGCCATTTGGATGCCCACTCTCCCAGCTTGGATAAATCCCTTTGAAGCTCCTCACAATCCCTTTGTGTTTTAACAACCTTAAATAATTTGGTGTAGTCGGCAAACTTGGCCACTTCACTGTTCACTCCTAGTTCCAGATCATTGATGAATAAGTTGAAAAGGATTGGTCCCAATACCAATCCCTGTGGGACCCCACTATTTACTTCCCTCCATTGGGAGAATTGACCATTTATTCCTACTCTCTGTTTTCTATTCTCTAGCCACTTACTGATCCATAAAAGGACCTCTCCTCTTATTTCATGACTACTAAGTTTATTTTATTTATTTATTTATTTATTACATTTTTATACCGCCCAGTAGCCGAAGCCCTCTGGGCGGTTCACAAAAATTAAAACCATAGTAAAACACTATGTTCAGGAGTCTTTGGTGGGGGACTTTATCAAAAGCCTTTTGGAAGTCCAAGTAAACAATGTCCACTGGATCTCCCCTGTCTACAAGTTTGTTGACACTCTGAAAGAATTCTAGTAGATTAGTGAGACAGGACTTGCCTTTGCGGAAGCCATGTTGATTCTTTTTCAGCAGGACCTGCCCTTCTATATGCGGAGAATCAAAAGTCAATATTTGACTTGCATATGCATATATAACAAAATATATTTTATAGACCAAGCACTGTTTTTCAGTCATTTTAGATCATCAGAAGGAGCAATTTAAAATATTATCAGTGCAGTTACTTTGATAACTAAACTATTACATTGTTAGCCTAAACTTACTTCAGTTAGATTGACAACGGTGTCAACAAAATTGTGCCAACCCTTCAGTGGACATACTCATGTATAATTTGCAGGACCACAAGCTTATTTTAAGTAATAAGAATAAATCTGCGGTGGCAGAAAAATTTAATACATAATCTCTAGAATCATTAATGCTTTTAAAAATAAAAGAAAATCCACATCAATTTTTTAAAAGTGACATGCATGTCTATTTCATGAGACATGCTGAATTGTTTATCCATTTGTATGAGAAAAAATAATACTGCATTAGGTTGAGTGTATGTGCTGGGCTGTGGTTATCAGGAAATGCATGAGTCAGTGAGGATTGCAGATCAAAACATTTTTGGAACAATATTGTTCTTCCAGGGAGATTTAACCCACCCTTGCATCCATTGGTTTCTCTTGACTTGAAAGAGCTATATAACTTTCTGGGTTTGCCTTGGATTTTGAAAGGGTAACAAACATAGGAAGCTGCCTTGTACTGAGTCAGACCATCTAGTCCAGTATTGTCAACACTGACTTACAGCGGCTCTCCAACCTTTCAGGCAGGATTCTTTTCTAGCCCTACCTGAAGATACTAGGGATCGGACCTGGGACCTTCTGCATGCAAAACAAGCTCTCATCCACTGAGCTGTGGTTCCTCACTCAAACAGAATTTACTTTATCGGCCTGATGCTGTGCTTGGCTCTTGCTCCTCTGCCTGTTGCATTCCTCAGGTCCTGATTCTGGATGTATGACTCTTGTTCCCCATTCTGCTGGCTCTCTAGTCTGCCTATTGACTAGCACCACAACAGCAACATTGATCAGTAGAAGATCATGAAGTCCTAATGAGCTTCCTGTTACTGGTAAAAATAAGTCTGAATGGGTTTTATTTATTTTTATTTGTTATGTTTATGTCCCGCCTTTACTCCAAGGAACCCAAGTCAGAGTACATGAGCTTCCTCCTCCAAATTTTATCCTCACAGCAATTCTGTGAGGTACTTTAGGCTGAAAGTCAATGATTGACCTAAAGTCACCAAGTGAACTTCATGGCCAAGTGGCTAAAACCAGGATCTCCCTAATCCTAGTCCAACAGTCTAATCACTATACCACACTGGAGATTTCCAGTGTTAGTCCTGCGTCGACTAGACCCATTGAAATGAAAGGTACTTAAGTTAGAGTAAAATTG
The DNA here is from genome assembly GCF_023053635.1 of Elgaria multicarinata webbii. Lineage (NCBI taxonomy): Eukaryota > Metazoa > Chordata > Lepidosauria > Squamata > Anguidae > Elgaria > Elgaria multicarinata. The sequence goes on along the minus strand of NC_086175.1, from coordinate 40,716,960 downwards.
GATGCAGTGATTGTATTTTTGTTCCATTGTGACTTTCAGCAAATGGAAGTGATTTGTAGCCATTCTGCAACTATTCCAGGTGAAAAAAACATACTGCTTTCTTTCTTTGCGCCTATCACTCCCAGCTTTGCTAGAATGCGAAGTTAAAGGTGATAAACTAAAAATGGCGAATCAAAGTTACATGAGCATATTCTTACCAAAGAACTCTTCACCCTTTATTTTATAAAGTTTTGTCAGTTGATCTCCAGAGCAACTGTAGGTTTTGTAAGGTAAGGGATTTTGCCTTACTGTTCTGAAAATTTTTGTGTTTCATTATTAGTAAACAGTATCTTAAATACACACACTTTCAGGAATGTGTTGTGAATTAGCATGTGGCAAGAGGTCCCTATTTAAATCTGATATATGCACTGGTGTTCAAAACCACTTCATGTAGTAAGAAAGCTAAGAAGAATAATTGGGAGTGAGCCATCTGTAACGCATAATTACTTTTTGTCATGTCTCCCATGAAGGTTGGTTTGTAAGTGCCATGAATTGGAAATGATTTCATTTTAAATTTGGGCTAAAATCCCAGCATAGGCCAAATATATGTATCTCTAACTGTGCTATTGATAAAACAGTGGGACTTAAAATAGTTAATTGTGAATTTTAAAAGGGCCATCTTAGACATGTCTGTTTAGAAATAAGTTATAGTGGGTTCAGTGAGGCTTACTCCCAGGCAAATGTGTATAGAATTGCAACTTTAATTTCTGTGTTGCAGGACATTGTATATCTGAAACATGACACTTCCAACATTAGCCTTGGCAGAAACTTTCCCTGTAAGTGAAGTGTTCACCTCATTCACTCTGTATTTCACTGTGAGTTGCCTGGTTAGAACTTAAGCGTTAGTAGTTTTCTTTTCTTTCAATGCTGTGTGTCACTGCATGTGTGGGCAACTTTACCACAGCAGTAAGTGGGCAGCAAGGAGATAGCTTTGCAATGTGGAAATGAAGCTTGTAGGTGCTAAATGCCACTGCAAGTCTTGTGTTAGTATTCCTTCTGCCATAAATAGAGGAAGTGGTGATTCATGTTTAGCTCTTGATTCAGAGCCATGAAAAAACTTAGTATCTCAGGGTCTGATCAGGATCACTTGAGGTCATGAGCACATTGCACAATCTGTCTGGCAAGTCACAAAATCCAGTCCCATTTCGCAGTTGGAATGAAGGTCAGAAATATGAAACATGGTTGAAGAGCCATTTATTGGTTGCATTGTTTTATTAACAATATTTTATCTGTCATTTTAAAAAAAATACAGGGATGTTTTAGTTCAGGACTGCATAACATGTGGCCCTCCCATTCAGCTCATAAACCACGTATCAATAGCACGCTGATAAAACTCAGTGCGTTGGATTGGGAGCTCGGATGGTCAGGTACACTACCTATTAAGCCAAATGTAGTCCCCACCCATGTATAATGGCCTGCTAGGTGTTTCACAGCTGTGTTTTTGCAGTTGCAGGCAGGCAGTGAAGCCTACTGATTTATCAGGCTGTGTTCAGATTGATGGGTCATGTGTTCTGCAGACCTGTGTATTAATGAGCAAATTCAATTCAACTGTAAATGATCAAGAGTAGGCATAATGCTGTGTTGGGTTTGGACCTGAGAAATTCCAAATTAAAATTTGTGCTGTGCTGTGCTGTGAAGCTCACTGATTGGCCATGGACTATTGGGTTGCTGATTGTGTAGCTTGAAATGCTACACTTGGCGCACTATGGAACGGATATAATGCATTTACATCCTAGCATGCTATAGGTGAAACATGATTCACTCTTAAAACTAGTATACAGTTTTATATAATTTCACTCATAATACCTTCCAGTGCTTTCTTACTGTAATGGCCCTCTTTTTGATCTACAATAAAATAATTGACTGGTACTTTTTTTAAAAAATGTATTGCTATATATACAACTAGGCAGACTTATAAAAGCAGAAAACAGAAATAATAATTGCAAAACAGCAGACATGAATGTAGGGTTATCAATTAAAATAATTGCAGTAAGGAGAGAAATGCATGATCAGAAATATATTCTCTTATAATGTATTTGATTATTATTCTCAAAACCTTATAATAATATGCAGTATAAAACAGGGCTTCTTTAAAAAAAGAGAGACAGAGAAAGAATAAGAGTCTACATGTCTACTCCAAAGTAAATCCTGCTGGGTTCAGTGCATAAATGAGTATAGGATTGCCGCCTAAACTCATAATCTCCCAAGCCTTCAATAACAATTCTTTCTTGGAAGGCTCAGAAGTACCTTTCTTTCCTCTAGTGTTATTAATCAATAAAGAACTACATCCTGATAATCTATCAGTATGAATTATTTTACATTATTTAACAGTATCACAATTAAATACTTTGGTAATGTTGCTACATTTAAAATTTGAATTACAGGACTCTTAAGAATTTCTTCTACTTTGCAAATATATATATATATCGATCTAACACCAAATTCCATACATAATCCAGTGGAGGCTGGTGGCTCTGATTTCAGTGTGGCAGTGAATCTATCCTTTAGAGTTCTGGCTGGTTCTGATTGAAACCCAGAATGTATTCATAGCCCCACCAGAATCAGAGCCAACAGTCTCCACTGGTGTGATCTAGTAAAGTTAGTTGCTTTCCCTGTTCATACACAGTTCTTTGAATTTCAGACCCTGTAAAATATGTCAAAATAAAATAAAAAATAAAAATAAAATAAGCAGTCTTCTAAAAAATATATTTGTATTGATGTTATTTTGTAACACATGTTTTATACTGATTTACTTGGTTTTCTTGGTGATGTTAGCTGGCCCAATTTAGGCAAGGTAGGCAAAATTCAAAATTACATAATTTCTTTCTAAGAAAAGGTCAAGGTATACTATTTAAGATAATTTAGCCAGTGAAATCCAGGAGAGAGTCTTAAATCCTCCAACCTTTCTACTGCCATTAATCTGGGGTTGGATTAGGACAAAGTGTATTATTGTTTACTAGGGGTTATTTTTTTCATGAAGGCTGGTCCAAATACAGGAATTACTGTGTTCTATATTTTTTTTAATGTGATACTGTTAGGAAGAATTTATTTATTTATTTATTACATTTTTATACCGCCCAATAGCCGAAGATCTCTGGGCAGTTCACAAAAATTAAAACCATAATAAAACCACCAATTTCATATCAGTGTCATTTACCAGGCCAGGTAGGGTTTTCCCAATGAAAATATTTTCCAAAGCTTCTGGGCTAGGCCATGGAAAACTTCCAAAATGATCATATTGATGAGGAACAGGATTTATTTATTTGATTTATACCCTGGCTTTCTACCATGAAAAATGGAACTCAAGGCAGTTTACAATCATAAATAAAACTTGATTAAAACAATACCAAAGCAAACACATTAAAACACAATTAAAATAAAATAATGGGGAAAAAAGAGAATCCAATCCAACAGACCCACTTACATGCTAAAGACCTGCTTGAATAAAAAGGCAGAAGGACAGCAGACAGGAAGTGAACTGAGTCTTCCTCAACAGGGAGTTCCACAGCCTGGGAGTTGCCAACCGGAAGGTCATCCTTCACATTGCCACCAAAAAGCCTCTGAAGGTGGTGGTCTTGAAAGAATGGCCTCTCCTAAAGTTCTTAAGACCCTGGCCGTTGCTAGATGAGGGTTTAGCACAGGCTGAAACCTGGGCTCACTGCATGCAGATGATGCACGGGATCCTAGGGTCAGGCTGGGTGTGGGCGAGTGGGGGGGCGAGCGGACCGGCAAGCGAGTGGGGAGGTCGAGCAGATAAGTGAGTGAGTGGGCGAGTGGTGGCGGCAAGCGGACGGGCAAGCGAGCGGGGGGGTTGAGCAAACAGTCGAGTGAGCAGGCGAGAGGACTGGCGAGCGGGGGGGCATCAGACATTGTGGGGGGAAATTGGGGGAAGGGGGGAGCGGACAACCCTTTATTTTTTTAAAAAAAGCCTTACATTTTCATTGGTGTGCTCCTGCGCACATGGCCCCTTTAATTTTTTTAAAAATGGCCGATGTGACGGGGCTTTCCCTTACCCCATCGCATGTTACGTCTAGCTAGGGGCGACAGCCCGCGCTAGCTGCAGCACAGCCTCGCCCCTACTCCCAACCGGATTACCAGGTAGGTCTAGCAAGGCCCCCAGACAGGCTTTATAGGTCATAATTAGCACTTTGGATTCAGCTCAGAAACAGATGGTAGCCAGTGAAGCTGATGTAACAAGGCAGTCGCATGTTCCCTGTAAATGGCCCTGGTCAAGAGTCTGACTGCAGTGTTCTGGACCAGCTGAAGTTTCTGAACAGTTTTTGAGGGCAACCTCACGTAGAGCATGTTACAATAGTCCCTATGCATGACCATGGCCAGATAAGACATCTCTAGTAACGGGTGCAATTAGCGTACTAGTCTCAGCTGCTTTGCCTAGAACTTGGTAGTGATGCACAAGCTGAATCCTGGCTGACAACTTTCAGCCTCCAGGTTCAGGATCCACTCACTGCAGTTCAAGCTGTGCACAGGGTCTAATGTAGTCATGCTTCTCTTGTGATTCATTGTTTAGTTTCTGCCCAAAGTGAGCAGGGCTACCTTAGCTGTCATTATGCCACATCATGTGGCTGAACTGCACTGCTGTGTAGGCAAGAATCACAGTGGTGACCAACATTATGTGGTAGAGGCTGAAGCAGCTATAAGACGTTTCGCTCACTCACACCTTTCTCTAGGCCTAGACATTCTTTAAATCACACATAGCAGAAAAGTTATGAGTAATTGACTTACTTACGTCTGTGTAAGTGTGTGTGACCCTGATTTAGATTGGGACTGGTGATTGCGGGGGGAGGGGGAAGAAAAATTGTGTCCATGGATTCCAATGGAGATGTGTTTTGTTTTTAACCCCTCGCCCCATGAGGGATGGGGTAGAATTTTGGCATTTGATCCCGTGTGTGCTTACATGGAGGTAAGTAAGCCGAGCTATGTGTAATTAGCAGAATGTTTAGTACAGCCATCTGTGTGTGTGTGTGTGTGTGTGTGTACACAATTATGTATAAATAAACTGAGTATGATCCAGTAAAAAATAAACCCTAAGCACACACTTAACTGATGAAATCAGTGGGATTTAATCACCTTTTGGCTAGATCTTGCCCATTTTTAAAGATAGGTAGTCTGGAATGGCTTTCTTAAACTGCTTAAATTCAGCTACCTCTGATTATTATCTGTTTCTTCCTTCTCTAGAGACAGTCTACGGCTGTAGTAAATAAATCCTGCTTTTTATTATTGTTGTTGTTATTATTATTATTATTATTATTATTATTATTATTATTATTATTACACCATCAGTGTACATGGTGCTGTACAGAGTAAAACAATAAAATATCAAAACCCTGCCGCATAGGCTTACATTCTAATAAAATCATAATAAAACAATAAGAAGGGGAAGAGAATGCACCGGTTTTTAATAAAGCCTTTAACAATGGGAAGTTTATCTTGAGGACTTGGTGAACTTAGATATACAATGTTGGATATGGGGATATTGTGTAGGGGCTCAACACTTTTAATTACTTTGCATTTAGCAGAAGTAATTTAATACTACTATGTCACAATTGGGACATGAAAGTTAAGCTAGCAGCAGCATAAGTCTTGGCACACCCATGGGGACATTTTTAGAATTCACTCTCCAGTTTGAGGCCTTACTGCTGCAGTATGATGGACAGATTATGGGGCTTCAGTTTTCCAGGACATTTTTCATATGATGACAGAGTAGAGCCACCACATTCTCAGCTTGTTAATGGTTTATGTTTTCTGTGTGACACACCCAGATCACAGACATTTACTCTTTATCCTATTTTTAGTAAGCATTTTAAAGGAAGCAAAATTGCAGTCTCTTCTGGGCATGCAGGCCATAATGGAAAAGTTGTTTGGATTTGCTGTGGGCTTGTATGGAGTGTTCCTAAAATTAAATACATAAGGGTGCAATCCTACACATATTTAGACAGAAAGAAAAGCCCTACAACTCCCAGCATCCCCCAGCCAATATGAAGTTGCAGTCCTGTTTTCTGTCTAAACGGAAAACATAGGTCTGCTACTGAAAGTATTGTTCCAAAGGGACAAGATAGATACATGCTGTTATTGAACCAGCACCTTAACCACACAAAATGTGTATGTGACACCTTAAAATTAACAGATACAACCAGTTTAATATATAGCTTTAAAAAAATATTGGAACATAAGTCTAAAGTATCATGTCTCCATTAAGCATCGGCGGTAAAAAATGCAGAGACAAAGCAGGGTGGGAAATTATGTCTGATGGAGCCCATAGACTATAACTAGCCCTAACACACAACAAAAGTGTAAGTAGAGGGTATAAAAAGTAGTTTAATAGAGAGTGCCAAATCTTGGCACATTTAAATTCTTCATCAGCGATACTAACAGTGTGTGTGATTGGTTCTTCTACAGAGTTATGTTTGTATCTTCAAACCTCTGGCTTGACAGAATTCTCAGCCATAAATTGAAGTCCTGTTATAATTAAATGATCCAATGTTTTCTACATTCTTTTAGCACAACTTTGGTGTTATGTGCTGGAAACTTTAACAATATAAACATATTACACAGCTACAACCTCAGGGGTGGGTATCCGAATGTGGGTTTTTCTGCCCCCGCATCCCTTCCTTGTATCCACTATGGGAAGCACTGCACTGGCTTCTCAACTGAAAATTCAACACTGTCCTCGGAAGAAATTGAGGAGGGTGAAAAGGGGTGTTCCATAAACATGAGGCCCGCTCAGTCTAAGGCCTTAGCTGGACCTAAGGTTTATCCCGGGATCATCCCGGGGTCGTCCCTGCCTGCTCCCGGGATATCCTGTGTGTCATTTACATGAACAGGGATGACCCCCGGATGATCCCGGGATAAACCTTAGGTCTAGCTAAGGTCTAAGAGCTTCTCCATTGCCATCCCTACTCATTGTATGGCCTGAAAGCTCCATCTAGCTGAAAAATGTCAAAATAGAGAAAGTGGAGCTTGTAAAAGCCCACTTGTCTATCAAGCATCAATCTCTTAGCATTGCACTCCTAATGTCTGTGTAATACCTTGTAGTCAAAGCGCAAGTTAGATGGTTTGTTAGACTGACCCAATATTTCTTGATTTTCAAAGAGGAGCAATTAAAATTTGTTTTCTTCAGTTCATAATAAAGTGATAAGAAGTACTGTTTCCTTTTGTATGTGGAATAAATTTACTAATGATTACTGCAGTTACAGATATAAAAATACAGTTTGCACACAGGGACATTAATACTATAGTGTAATCCTCTGCTTGAGTGTTCACAGTTAGGTCCCATCTAGTTCAACCTGAAACATCTATAGTGAACCATGAGGGGGGTAAGGGTGTCCATATTATTCTGTTTTGTTCCTTGCTTAACATAGTTACGTTCGTGTTTTCAGAAATACTAGCCATATTTATTTTTGAATTGTCTGCGAAAAGTCAGGTCAATGCCTCTTTATAAGTGATTGTTCTGAAACTGTAGGATTAAGCCATTTTCTTTTTTTATCCAGGGAACAGATTCTCTTGCTTGGGGAGAATAGCCAATACCTTCAGATAATCACTTGTGGGGACCCGTGGTGAAAGCATCACAGGGTATTGTTTTTAGAATGGTGATTGGTCATTTGAATAACATATCTCAGAGATTATGTCTAACCACTTCCTTGAAAATTCATCCTACTAAATTCTGGTTTGATCCATGAGTAAGAACAGGGTGTCAGTTCAGGAACGGACCATTTTTGCCATAGCCCCATGCTTATGGAGCGCTTTCTGCAAGGGAGCTTGTCTGGCGCCAACACGGTTAGCTTTTCAGTGCCAGGCAAAGACATACTTATTTTCCCAGGTATTTGGGTATCAACTATGGCCCAATTGTTTGTGGGCTGCTTTTGTGATGTTCATTGTAGGCTGTACATTTTGTGTATTTGTGGATGAACACTTTTCATATTATATTTTTAGGTTATCTTTTTATGGTATTCATTTTCATTTTTATTATTGTGCTGATTACGTTTTATATTAATTTCTCCCGCTCCCATTATATATCTCATGGATGGTTGTGTGTGTAAGTCGCTTCGACATTACTTTTCGCAGTGGGAAGGAACGCATAAATTTAATAATAATAATAATATTATTAAAATAATTCAGTAATAGATGAAAGAATAGTTGAGAAGTGACAAAGAATTTCTACACTACTTCAGAAGCGTAAGACATGCCATTCTGATTTTTAATCTTGAGAATACCATTTCTTTTCTAAAACGGAAGCAATTAGCCCTCATAATTGTAGATCTTTGCTTGAACAGGCAAGGGCAAATATTATTAAGGGATTAGAAATAGTCACCATATATGCAGCCATAAATTTTAACCATGGTTTATTTTCGTATTCAAACATGAAGCATCATGTTTGAGTATATAAACGATAGTTAAAGATAAGACATGAACTGGAATGTGGAGCCACAATTTGAAATGGGTTTGCAAACCATGGTTTTGATTATAGCTACATTGAGAAAAGTATGATTAAGAACTTTGACTTGCCTCTTCTCTGCAGCTCCGCAGCAAGATGACAAGCAGATCTCGTGGGGGTATTTATTTGGAAATAGGGCTTAATTCTTCCAGCTAAATTATGTTTAACAATGCTTGGTATCTTAGCCAAGAATAAGACAGGAGAAATCATGATTGGATGATAAATTCAAATTGTCCAAATTTGAAATCAACTTTTTTATTGTGTTTTCCACAAGGTCTGACTCAACATTTTAAATGAGTTGAATAAATGAAATATATGCCTGGTATCAGTCACAGCCATAAAGATGTTATGTTAAGGACTTACAACAACATGTGGGAAATTAGCTATTCTCTGTGTGTAAAGTATATACAAATAAATTGCTGAAAAAATTGATCACTTTTGTGTTATACAGTAGTGAGAAGAAAATGCCAAGAATATGGCTTACGCATAACAAGTTGTGTCTTCATATCTCATTGTGTTGCTGATATGGGCCCTTTAGTGCTGACTTTGCTTAGTTTTACATCATTATTTTAATACCTTTTTTCACTGGGCAATTCCCCATGTGTCATTGAGTGTGGCTTCAAACTTGGTAAACAAATGAGAGGTTTTGCTGTACCTTTTCCCATAATTGTCTAGAATGTTCAATGCTGAATGTTCATTTGTACACCCACCCAGCCACCCCCAGGGCAGATGAAGAGAGAATACCTTCCTCTCCCCATTGGGAACAATATGTCTGCATAACAGCTTCAGGTGTTTGAAATCGGTTGTGCTTTCTGTACCCACGCTTATGTGCTTCCCCTCCCCCCACTTTTTCAAAGCCGCTCTTAATCAAAGCGAAGATGAATTGGCAGCAGAGTTGTTTTGTTTCTTTTAAAATGCTGCCCTTCAGTTTGGCACAGCCTAAGGGTAATTCACCAAATCACAACAAAAATATATATAAGCAGTTGAAAATCTTAACATCAACAGAAGATATCAAAGACTAGCACAGCCTTCTCCAACCTGATGCCTTCTGGATATTTGGGACCAACTCCCATGGCCAATAGTGTCGTGTTCATGCCTGTTCCCTCTGGTATTCACACGTGATGGCAAGCTGACACGGAACACTCACATCAGTGAGACTTCTTTTATTGAGGAAATCACATGGTAGACAAGCTTAATGGTTACAGAGTCTCCAAAACACACTTAAAGCTGAACGAAGGTTAGGAAGCTTTAAACTCTTTTTTTCTGAAACAATGCCTAAGCCAGACAATCAGGGAGGGGTGGTGAACAGGGTATGCCCGTAACTGCTTTGAGCTTCTCCAGATGCTGGATATGCTCGCACCTCAAAGAAACGTGGCCACTCTCCTAAAACAAAGTTCCAGGAAAAGTTGCTCTGAGTCACCAGAGCCGGGCAGAGAGATCCGTTGTGCACTTGTCAATTTCAGCCTACCACTATTGAGCTGACCCTGTTACCACGATTTCAGGAAAGGTTAAGCCTCAGGCTCAGGATTCCCATCCTTCTGCTAAGGACTGGGAACTCTCAGCCACCTGAGTCTGGCCACAAACACAGAATCTACAGCATATGCAAGTCCAAGTCTATGAAAAGCATTAATACTTTTCATGGCAGAGTTCTTAGATATCCAAAGTCCAAATAGCAAAGCGTCCATGTGCAGAGTGCTTTCAAAGTCCAAAACAGTGATGGAATCTAAAGCAGGAGGGAGGTCAGGCGTTGCATCGAGAGATGAAACTTAGCAAAGCTTTTTCAGCTTTGCACCAGCATTTAAGGCCTATTCAAAGCTACTTGACAGACAGGTCCTCTGACCTGTAAACTATGCCCAAGGGGTAAGAGGGTGAGATGTTACAGTTCCCTTCGAAGAGCGGCCCCCACTTGACAAATAGGGCCTTGCTAGACCTGCCGGCTTACGCTGGCAGGGAGGCGGGGCCGAGGCGCGCTCCCGTTAGCGCGCCTCCCCCAGGCTTCCAGACGGCGGAGACGCAGGGAGGATGGAAGCCCTGCGTCGTCCGCCATTTTTTGTTGTTGTTGTTTAAAGGGGCCGCGGGTGGCCCGAAGACTCCAGAGACGGTAAGTGGGTGTTTTTAAAAAAAAAAAAAAAATGGGGGGGGGGGCGAAGGATGGGAGGCACGGGGGGAGGGCGGATGCGATCGCGCCGCCACCGCCCGAGCAAGCAGCCGAGCGGCGCTTGCCCGGGCAATGCCTGGGATGGGGCGGCATTGCCCGTGCAAGCGCTGCTCGCCTGCTTGCTCGGGCGGCGGCGGCGGCGCGATCACACCCGCCCTCCCCCCATGCCACCCGCCCTCCCATCCTTGCCCCTGCCATCCTTCACCCCCCCGCCGATGGGCACAGCGCTCCTATGAGCGCTGTGCCAGGTCTGCGGCTTTTCGTGGCTCCTCGCGAGTAAGCGAGGAGCCGCGAAAAGCCGCGGAAGTCTCCACACTTTCCCCAGCCCCGGCCTGAGGCCGGAGCTGGGGAAAAAGCACGCCATAAGCGCATTGGCTTATGGCACGTAAGACCAGGCCTCAGTGCGGCCTGTCTCCAGATTCCCCTGTGCGTCATCTGGACGCACAGCAGGGAAGCCGGGTCAGAAGGCGCGCTAAGGCCTCGTCTAGGAAGGCCCATAGTCAGGAATGCTGTGAGTTGTACTCCAAAGCATCTGGAGGGTACTAGTTGTTAGGGAAGGACAGGCTAGCAGATTAAAACCAGCTAGATGGCATAGTGGAAGGTCAGGGCAAATAAGACAATAAAGCTGGTGTTAGGCAAACCTCCCTGGGAAGGGTGTTCCAGACGCAAGGTCTAAATCTGAAAAGAGTTCATTCTTGTCAAGGTATTAAAGAGTTGGAGTAGTGTAGTCACTAAGTGACCAAGCTTCAGATTCAGAAGCCCCTGGTTTGAAGCTTCCCTGTGCCATGAACTCTCTCTGACTGAGTTCAGATAACACAATAACCAACGTGGTTTAAATAGTCGACGATTGGTTCTCCTGTTGTGTGGCAGGAATTTTTGAACCAATGGTTAATTTTTTGGTTGAAATAACCAATGCAAATAACCAACACTGTGCAGAGTTGGCTATATGACCCACCATTGGTTATTGTGTTGTGTGGAGGGCACCATTGGTTATTTCTTCGGCCATCATTGGTTACTTCATAAACCACAGAGTCGCAAGGCAAGAGCAGTCAAAGCGTAGGCTGCGACTCAAGTCCAGCCAGCAGGATAGATTTTTGGCAGTAATGGCTGATGGGATGCTAGAAGGAGGACTGAGGGGAGAGAAGGGGGTGGATGAGTGAGTCAACTCAGCGTGGACTAATAGTCAGCTCAGTGCTGATCCTAATCAACACCACAGTTGATAATTATCATGTTGTGTGGGGAGTACCCCCTAGATAAACAACTGTCGAGTTGTGTATTACCCCACCGTTGACTATCGCATTGTCTGAATGCAGTCTCTCCCTCTCATCCTCAGTCCTCATCTGCAGTATTAGGAATAATAATACTGACTTACCTTACAGTAGGGCAACTTTGGGAAGTCCATAGGCCATTTTCATAGTAGCTATGGAGCACTAAAAGGTTTAAAAAAGCCCTCAAAATGGCTAATCAGGATGCTACTTTGTTTTTGTTTTTTTAAAAGCATTCTAAACAATTAATGGGGGGGGGGGCAGTGAGGGCTGCATGTGGCTCACACATTGCCCACTCCTGTCTTACAAGTTGTTGGAAGAGTTACAATTTGGAAATGCACGTGAAGCAACTTTCACTTTTGAAAATGATTTACAGATATTAAGTATTATATTATTAGAAGAATCGGTGGAAAAGGAAAGAAGAATTAATGGAAAATAAAAGAAGCAGGACCACAAGGGTCTATGGTATACTTTTTTGACATTTAAGTATGTGACTACTAATATTTTACTAGCTTCAGCATGACTGGGTAGCATGCCATGCTCAGGGTTATACTGATTGGAATATGGGGAGCACAGAACAAATCTATATTTCAGCTCCAGGCTCAGGCAGGATAGTGTTGGGTTTAGTGCAGGGACCAAGGAAGCCTTTTTAGCTTCTCATAGCGGCTGCACAGGATTGTCAGTTTTCACATTTGAAAAGCCTTGGTGCATTGCCTTGGTTCTTATGCTTATTTCAGTGAAGCATTTACTGATATTTAAAATAAGAAAATAACTGTGCTGTTATGGAAAATCTGCAAAAGAGCATCACTTGATTGCTTCCCCCCCCTTTCAAATTCTTTGTATTTGTAAATTTAGGTTATATGTTGATCTTGAATTTTCTGAATTAGTACTAATTTTCTGAAAATTAGTTTGTTTCTTAAAATGAAGATAATCTAAAATTGGCATTGAAACTTCTGCACTGATAATCATATCGGTTAAAATGTATTTCATGACTCCACAAGTTTGAGGAGTAGGGAGAGAGTAGGTAACTACATGTATATTGAGAGCCAGTGTGGTGTAGTGGCTAAAGTGTTGGACTGGGAGTCGGGAAATCTGGGTTCTAGTCCCCACTCAGCCATGGAAACCCAACTCACACTGTTGTTGTGAGGATGAAATGGAGAGGAGGAGGAGGAGGATTATGTACACCGCCTTGGGTTCCTTGGAGGAAAAAAGGTGGGATATAAATGGAATAATAAATAAATATATTTTTCTCGGAGATAATAGAATGTTTGTGAAGCAAAATAACCTAGCAATTGGCTTTCATCATGGTTGGTATACTGTATGATGAGTCAGTCCTGGTTTGAGCTTGTTTGTCGGATCAAGGCTCATGTGATGTTTCTTCTGTCACAGAGTTCAAATTAGTCATAGTTTTGAAATTTTGTATTTATAACAAATCGCACAGCACGTAATTTTGTGTTTGATTTACAGTATGTGTTTTATTTTCTTTGCCTGCTGTTTTCAGACAGGAAAATTATGCTCGTGTATAAGGAATTGGAGTATAATTTGCTTGATCTTTGCATAAAAATAGCCTTTTAATTACATGTCAAGTAGGACTTCTGGCTCTGCATATCTGTACCAGCAAATCCCCATGCCACATCACAAATTACAATTGAAATACTCCTGATATAATGTATAAATTTTGGTGTTTCCTGTCTTTTTAGTTGCTTTACTTTACATATATAAATTGTTATCTTCTGATATTTTTTAAACATGATATTAACAGAGATTATTATTATTATTATTATCATTATTATTATATTTATTTGTATCCTGCCTTTTGCCCAATACTGGGCCTCAAGGCGGCCTTACAAAATTTAAAACATACACATTTTAAAACCTATGAGAAGAAATATACAAAAGTTAAAAATATATTAAATATATTACAATATTAAAACAATAAACATTTAAAATACACAACAATTTTAAAAGTCCTTAGCATAGATGGAGGCCCAGATTATTCATCAAAGACCTGCTGGAACAAAGAAGTTTTTGCCTGCTTCTGAAAGCACATCAAGGAGGGAGCCAGTTTAGCTTCCCTGGAAAGAGAGTTCCAGAGCACTGGAGCAGCCACCAAGAAGGCCCTCTCTCATGTTCCCACCAGGCACACCTGTGATGATGGTGGGACTGAAAGAAGGGCTTCCCCAGAAGATCTCAAAGCATGGGCAAGCTCATAAGGGAAAATCATTATAAAGATTTCTGTAGTTAATTATCTCTTCTTGTTTAGCCTCTGTAAATTGAGAGTGGAAATGATTGCTGGTTATTGACTGATAATCTTTTTGTTGTAAGGAGATTATTTCAACATAGGGCTCAACAGATGGGAACTGGTATATAAATACTTATGGGTGTCTGTGGGGCAGGATCCAATCATGCCCTTGCACACGTGGCAAGCCCAGTGGATGTGCAGGCCCTACCCCGGCAGACCTGATAAAGTGCTTCCAGGGACCAACAGAAATATGTGACTGTCCCTTCCAGAAATGAGCATGTCTGGTCATCTCGGGGCTTGTTCCTGGAAGTACATCACACTGGCCTGTGGTAGGAGACGCCTGTGCACCAGGGCCAGTGGGCTTTGACGCCCACGCAAGAGCATAATTGGATCCTACCCTACGTATTTTATAAATATGAGAGTGACTCCATGGAGTATTTGTGTTTACTGTAGGAGAATTAGTGTTATACTGGTGTTTCCCAGAGGAAATACGTAAAGTGTGATTAATACCACGATTCATCTTAGTTCTCATGTAAATGCATTAGTGGGAGCTGTAGTTCAGTTGAGGCTCTCCAGCTTAGGTGTTTCAAGAATGGATGGGTTGGTTCCAGACTTAAGTCATGCTTAGAGACCTATTAAAATCAGTGGGACTTATGTTTGTCTTATCGTCCTATTGATTTCAACATGTCTACTCTAAGCTTGACTAAGTCTTGATCCAAGCTCATGTCACTTGTTCACAGTATACATATCTGATGGAGAAAATACTGGTGTGACCCTAATGGACCTATGGCAAAGATCATGGTCACGTAAGTGTTAGTAATATGAGTCTAACAGTTGTGATGATAGTTGGTGGCTTGCAAAGCAATTATGTACATGTTTATGTTAAAATTCACTCACTTCCCACTCACCACTGAATCTAATCTATCCCTGTCCCAGTGAATGTGACATAATAAACTAAGGCAATGACTGAGAGATAAATGGGAATATACCACAGCATATTTTGGAAAAGCAAATCTTTGGTTCCATTTGCTTCAAATATATTTTTGTTCTGTTTAGTTACACAACTGCCTTTTCTGGCTATTTCTGCATAGTCAGGTAATTTAAATGTTGGTAGCCTGCCAGGTACCTGTTTAATCGAGTGCAAGCCATTCCCAACAAGGAGAAAAGCAAACTTGTTTATGATAAGCCTATCCCTAAGCAAACACTGATAAAGTGTTACTTTCCTTAAGACTGCAATACTAAACCGATTTACCTAGGAGTAAGTCTCATTAAACTTAACAGGATGTAATTTTGAGTAGAACACGTATAAGATTTTACAGTGTTGCATACACAGGAATCTGCTGGTTTGTATACAAAATCAAAACACCTTATAGACTCTTTCTTCCTTTCTTTTTTTCCTCTGGATCACTTTGGGCTAACCTGTCAGTTTTGGATGGTTCCTTGCATTTTGGTAGCCCCTGTTCTTCCCTATTATAAAACATATATTCTGGGGTCAATACAGTCTGATTTTTGCCTGTATTGACAAAGCGATTGGAGGGTGGTGCTCAAAAGAAAACACAGTCATCTGCTGTTAAAGTGGGCCATTGACTGCAGGATAATTTAGTGGTGAAATAGCAAGAGAGCACATAAAAACTCTATCAGATTACTAAATTAAGCTCGATTAGTCAAAGCTCCTGAATATCCAGATTAATTCTACTTCCCCATCTAAAACAGCATTTGCATCATTTATTTCAGCTTCTGGTTGTTTTGAACTAGTGCAATCTAACTGAGATTTCATTATAATGTGCTTCATAATTTGCAAACCATTGATATCCAGCTGCTTGTTTATGGATTTTAAATTACCTTTGGAAGTGCTAGTGTTATTTTGGATCCACGGAACACACTTTTTAAATATAAATATAACAGAGCTGAAATAAACATGTTAAAAAGAAATGTTTGTCTGATTAAGAGAGATAAGCATCTTATAGGGGGAAAAGTAATGTTTACCCCATAAGTTTTCTGCCATGGAGAATGTAACTGACAAGAGTGTATATATGCATCTTTGTAATAGTTAAATAAAGGACATGAACAAGGAAAATAGAATAAGAAAAAAACTCTCATGGCAGTTTTTAATTTCATCATCCTAAAATTCAAAGAAAGTTTGGATAAATGCAATTCTTGCTGGATCTAGAAAGGCAATGTGTAGCAGTGGGATTAGAGTGTTGAAGGTTTGATGTGGAAACACCCACCCAAACACAGGTGGATTTAGTCAGATCTCTAGCTCTTTTCAGGTGTTCTCTAGTAGGTAAATGTAACATGTAAGGAGAAGAAGCAACCTCCCTTTGTCGGGTTTGTTGCCCCCTGGTTGTGGAGGGTGACTTTCTGAAGGAGAAAACCTCCTATATCCATGGAGGCTCTCCATCGGAATGAGAAGTGGGGGGAAGGGAGAGGCAAAAAGAGAGAGGAGTGGCCCTGCCCACTTTTGTCTCTGACCCTGCCCATCACTGGCTTCATCTTCACTCCAGTCAGCCACCAGAGAGAGAGAGAGAGATTATAACTTGTTATTCAAGTTGTCTTGCCTGGGAGGCACTGAAGAGAATGGGTAAGAACCATTGGCCAGAGTCTGGAGAATCCTGCCCATGCTGGAATACTAAGGCTTGGTTGGGTTTTGCACTCGTTTTGTGCAACTCATTGTAATGATGCAGCAGCGCTGGTCACAATCCTTGAAAACTCCATCCACATTAAATGATGTGATCACTTCCACTGTGGTTCAGCATAGGCTAGCTAGACTGTCCAATGTGGCAGCAGCCACAGCCATGCCATCTCATGACTTCTCCTTCAGTGGTTCAGCTGTATTAACACAACAATGCTGCATACTTTCTCATCATAAGGAGAGGAAGGATAACACTGGTTCTTTAGTAAATAATTGACCAGAGTTATGAAAAGTATGAGTATGGATCTCTCTTAATGGAATGTCCAGCTTGCATGCCACACATTTGCACACACTTTTAACAGTCAAAGGGATTACTAGTGAAACTGCATGAATATTGAAACCAAAGCTATTCCTGAAGATTGTCTGGTGTTTACTTGCTCATCACTCTTGCCTGCACATTTCTGTCAGAGACACTTGCTTTCTCTGACAGCATTGAGTATTCAACACAAGCATCTCTGAGTGGCCTTAGACATTTACAACACAGCTGCCACCTTGATGTTAAGTGCCTCATGCATTCGTTACTGGAACTGCTGAGAATGGAGGAGGTGGACAGGAAAGCTTATTCATTTTATATTTATATGCTCATTTAGATAATGCCTTTTAGACCATTGTCCTCCCAAGGTGGCTCACAATAAAAAATTAAAATGGAAGATACAATATAAAAATACAAAACACACACTAAGAAATTAACAACAGGACAAAGGTGATTAAAAATACAAATTACTTCGTGGTGTAATACAGTGGCAAAAATTAAACACAACTGATTTAAGGGAAAGCACCCTGAAAAAGACCGGTTTTCAAAACTTCCTTAAATGTTTGTAGGGCAAGACCATCAGTGGTCAGATTCGCAAATTGGACACAGATCCAAAGTTCAGCATTTTTTTTCTGTTCAAATTCTTTTTGTACATTTCTAGTAACCACAGTTGGTCAAGGCCACAGGTGTTGCAGTACCTTAAGAAGAAATCTTTTCCTTCACAGCTGTGTGTGTATTCTATTCCCCGTGTGCAATAAATAGCCACCTAACTGTTCAATTGCAGCTGAACAACCTGTGAATGGCTCATCTGCATCACTGCAAAATACATTCTTCACTATTTATATTATATTTACCATGTACGTGTGGCCACCCATCAACAGAATATTTAAAATTGAACAAGAACAGTAAAATGCAGCCTTAAATACATTTTCTTTTTTAAGCTTTGGAAAAACAACATATTAACAGCCAAAATATCTTCTTTTAATAGTTGTTTAAAAGGACTGAGAGAATAAAGGTATACTAGGCAAGACTCTTTGAGGAGGCATTCCACAGCTGGGATGCCACCACCAAGAAGACTCTTTCCCTAGCTGACATATATTTGAGCCATATATTCATAGACCCTTAAAACAAATTAATTACTTGAATTTCCTGTCTCAAACTGTTCCCCTAAAAATAACCCTAGCCCATCACAGTTATGTTTAATTTCAAAAGAGGAAATTTCTTTTTTTCTTAAATGAGGAGATTTGTTTAAAGGAAGTTGAAAGGGAGAGTCAAGAAGGTCAAATCAGTTCAGGATGCTTGGAGGTTATTTAAAACCCACAATAATAAATGCTCAGCTAGAATGCACACTGCAGTCAAGGAAAGGCATAGAGAAGTCCAAGGGGATGCCAGCATGGTTAATGAGTAAAGTCAGGGAGGCCATAAAAGGCAAGAGTGTTTTTTATTTATTTAATGAGAAAAATAAAAAGAAGCACAGATTCTGGCACAACAAATATAAGTTGGAGATGAGGAAAACAAAAATTATTGAAGACCATTTTATTAAAATCCATTTTAAAATTATTTTAATACATCAAGAAGCCAGAAACCAGCCAGGAAAACAATTGGACTGTTGGGAGTGAAGGTGAGAAAGGAGAAATGAAGGCTCGTAGACAGATTGAGTTTCCCTGCGATCTAAGGTAGCAGAGATTTTGGGATTGGGGTGAATATTATTCCAGTGTAAAGTGTGCAGTGGCAAAAAGATCTATTTTAGAGATTATTAGGAATGGAACTAGAAATAAAACAGCCAATATGGTGCAGATATATTTGGAATATTGGATTAGATCCAGGGGGCATTCTGGATCCAACCCAGTGTGTGCAGTTCTGGCTACCCCATTTCATAAAGTTTATCTTATTGCTGTAGAAAGAGCAAAAAAGGGACAAAACGGACTAGATCACCTTTCTCAGAAGGAAAATCTTCTAATTAAGGGACATTCTACTCTAGAAAATAAATGACTAAGGGGGAACATGATAGCGCTCATAAAATCATGAATTAGGTAGAGGAAGTGCATAGGGATATATTTTTCCCCTCGTAATACTGCAGTCTAGAGTTGCTATGATATTCATTGGCCATAGATTGAGGACAGGCCAAAAAAGGCCTTCACAGAATTAACTTCGCTGTCGTAAGATGTGGTAGCCACTGGCTTTAAAAGGGAATGAACCAGATTCATGGAGGATCAGTCTGTCAGTGGCTATTAACCATACTAACTATATGATAGCTTCATGTTTAGAGGCATTATGCTTCTGAATAACAGGTGGGCAGCCTGCAGTCCTGATCTAAATTCATGCATGGGGGTTGAGGGGTGTAGGTGTGGAGCTCAGAGGGAGAGGAGGAGGGTAGAAAGGAAGAAAATGGACTGAGCTATGGAACGGGGAAAGTCCTCTGCAAGTGATCAGTCCACACCTGTGGCTATGAGCAACCAGTCTGGGGGCAGAGGGAAGAAAAAAGAGAGCAGGAGGAGACGGAAAGAGTGAGAAAAGGACCGGCCACCCTATTCCACTTTTGGCTCCACCCTGCCCAACGCTGGCATGTAGCCTCCAACAGATTATCACTGAGGGAATGTGGCCCTCAACAGAAAAAAAGGTCCCCCACCCACTCTTGCTCTAGTTGCTAGAAATCAAACCATCTTGGAGGGGATAGATCCTGAAAGCATTTGATTGTCACTGTTCAAAACAAAGTGCTAAATGAGTTGTCCCCTTGATCTAATGCAGTGGTTCCCAAACTTTTTCAGGTCACCGTCCCCTTGGTTCCACAAACTCATGCCCAGCGCCCCCCTACCCTACACTATAAAAATCATTATTCAGAATAGCGGTTTTCAACGACCCAATAAAATTCAAAACAGTAACAATTAATTGAATACTTTATTCAAATTCCAATTGGTGTGCCTTGCCACGCTGGCTGCAAACAGAGGTGTTTGCTCTCTTTTCCCTCCCTCGGCAAGCCTGGGCGGGTGCTTCCCATTTAGAGGGGATTCTAGGAGCTGAAGGACTTTTTTCTGTCTAAACATGCATAAAATTGTGCCTTTAACTTATCATGTCACACTAGCATGAATACAGGAATCAAATAGGATTTCCTTCTTCAGTGGAACACACTTACTTAGGAGTAAGCACCATTTTGTTATATGAAAGGATAATGTATTTTAATTAAAATTTTAAAATAATTATCTGCCACCTGGTACAGAGTTATCCTATTGAAAATCTGGCTGGGACAGAAGTAGAGGGGCACTAATTTTACTGTACTTATTGTCTTTAAATATGGTTAAATATCCCACAGTTACCTTGCTATTCTATTTCTACAATTCAGTTTCTCCTGTCTTTTCTTCACCTTCTCTTCATTTTCAGGCTGAATCCTATGCACATTTACCTCAGAGTACGTTCTATTGATCTCAGTGGGGCTTACTTCTGAGTAGACATACTTAGGATTGTGTTGCAGCTCTGTTTTTATGGTGACACAAGATACACACATACCATGTTTACCAAAAGACCGCTTGAAAAAAGGGGGTTGGACACCCTGAAATAAGCAAGGGCAGATAGGAATTGTTTCAGCAAGCATTCTGGACAAAGGTGCTGCTGAATCTTCTTTAGCCAGGAAGGACCTGGGGAATTGCAATTCTCTCTCCCGCCCCTTTTTCTTTTCTCTCCCAATCCTGTTGTAGTCAATTTTTTGGGGGGTGGGAGCACACACACAGACACACAGCATCTCTCTCTCTCTCTCTCTCTCTCTCTCTCTCTCTCTCTCTCCAACCCCCCTCCCAAGCCTCACAATAGCTGCCGGGCCAGGAAGGCAGCAGCTCAGAGGGGAGATGGTCCCAATCTGCAACTCCTGATGGGGAAAGGGAGCCTGGTGACGCCTTGCAGCAGCACAAGCAGTCCTGCTCCCCACCCAGCCTGCTGGCTGACTGCTGTTCTTGGCAGCTGCTCTGCCACCCGCCGTCCTCCACATGCTCCTTCCTCTCTGTCACATGGCTGCTGCTCCCGCCTTATGCAGCAACTATCGCGAGAGGTCTGCCGGGGCAGCTTGTAGGAGGGAGCAGCTCTGGCCGAGGGAGCAAGCGAGTGAGCAGGCGGCGGTGGCTCCAGCAGGAAAGAAGCCCTGGGCCCTCCTAGGCAGGAGAAGAGTGGGCAGAGCAGCTGAATTCGCCGCTGTTTCCTGCTCTGCTGCCTCCTGTGGGCGCTTCCCCCACCCCCTACTTCTGGTGGGGCCGCTGTGGGCTTGAGATAGGAGGAGAGAGTGGCTGCGTGAGTGAGAAAGTCCTTCCTGAGCAGGAGCGGTGTAGGGAGAGCAGCTGAATTTGCCGCTCTTTCCTGCTCGGTCCCTGGGTTTTAGGCCCTTCTGGAGAGACCATCTCGAGTGCCCCACTGCCGCCCCTTTGCCTGTTAGTGCCCCCCGCCAGTGCCCCCCTGCCGTCCCTTTGCCTCTTAACGCCCCCTATGCAATCCCACTGCCCCCAAGGGGGCAATACCGCCCACTTTGGGAACCACTGATCTAATGTAACAGGGTCCTTCTCATGATCATGTCCCTGTTTTCCAATTTCCCTCTTTCTGTCCAGTGTTATTCCACTAGAAAACGTCTTGTTTTGATAGCCTACACACTGAATAAAAAGGGTGTTTGTCTATACATGGTCATGTTCCTGCAAGGCCAGGGGTGAGCAACTTGTGATCCTCCTGAAACTTTGGCCTACAACTCTCATCAGCCCTAGCTGGCATGACAAATAGTGAAGGGATCATGGAAGCTGTAGGCCAAAATATCTGGAGGGCCACCATTTCCCCACCCTTGTGCTAGCCTCTTTATGTGCGTATTAGGTATGAGTACTGGATGCCTAAAGGCATCCTGTAATACATTTTTTTTTTAAAAAAAAGAATGTTCGTGTTTTGTACAGCAACATCTTTTATTTATTTAAAAAAGACACATTTTTAACTCGGTGTGCTGGCTAACAAAACAAGATGTTTACTGCTGGAATAATACTAGGCAGAAAGAGAAAAATTGGAAAAAGAAGTCTCAAACAGTGCAATCCTATACATTTCTAGTCAGAAGTATGCCCATTGAATTCAGTGGGGCTTACTCTCAGGTAAAGGTATATGGGATTTCAGCCCACTGGACTTCAGCTTTCATCAGCCCCAGCCAGCATTGCCAATGGTTAGGAATGCTGGGAGTTGAGGTCCAAAACATCTGGAGGGCACCAGATTGGGGGAGGCTGTTCTAAAGTATTAACATTATTATCTGTTAAGAGTGTTCAAGCCGAGACCATGATCATGCCTGATTACAAAAGCTTGGTGTGAATGTTTGAATGTGTGTGTCTGATACACACACACACACACAGAGTATATATAGTATAATGAACTGAGAAGACTTTCAAAAGCTTTAATGTTATGTGTGTAATTAACACACACTGCTTTTTAAATAACTGCTGCCAAACACTGCTGAGAAGCTTCTAACAAGAACATCTGACGGAAATAGAAAATGAGATCACAGTTCCTTGCTGTTAACTGTCGATATCAAGAACAGTGGAAATGCTAAAATGGCACACAAGCTGTGAAAGAGTAGTTTGGAGTAATATTTATTGGTCCAGCTTGTTGGTGGAAATGGAAGAACAATGCAGTCTTTTAAGCCTCATGCAGGGTTTTTTTAGGCAAAGATGATGACAGATTAAGAAAGGGTGGTGGTGGTGGTAGGGAGCCAACTTGTTTAACTTGTTCCTATGTGTGAACTGGATGGACTGCCTTGGCAGCAGGGGACCTCAGTTAGGTCAGTCCATTAGAAGGAATATTTTAATGATGCATTTCAAGAATATGATAAATGGAAAGAGAAATTCACATAGATTTTTTTTTTGCAGGATACTAGATGCTACATTTGGCTTGCCATTGCTGCTGACACGTTTTTTGTTTTTGAAATCTGGAGGGCTGGGGGTGAGGGGACACATGAGAGCAGAGGTAGGGTAGCCAGATACAAAAGAGGACTGGACTCTTGTACTTTTAATTAAAGTGTAATTATGGCAAAATGGACAGCCCACTTGTGTGACAATAGAAAGAAAACCTGGAATCCTGTTGTTTAAAAAAAGGATGTGAAAGATGTGTATGTATTCAATTAAAAAAAATACGACACGTTTTACCCTTAAGGTTGTCTTCTCCTTTTTCATCTCCGATGTAATGCTGTTGTCCCAGTTGTTTTCTGCTAGACCCAATGGATACACCAGTGCAGCAAAATCTAATCAGCTCTTCTATTAAAACAATGTTCCATTTAAAAACACTTGTGATTAAAATTACAGCATTTCCTTAACTAAGATTATCTCTCTTGCTTTATTTCTAGATATTAAATAGAACAAAGATCCCGTGTGTGTGTGTGTGTGTACACACACACACACACATCTCTGACTATTAAAAGGCTGGACGAACTATGTTTCTAAATCAGGTCATGCACAGCCATCTGCATACTGATTCTAACAGTCTGAACCCTAGATTTTCAACTGGCCTGTTCCTAATGTGAGCATTGCCTGCCAGCACCTTACTTCATGGTGAAGCAGTTAAATATAAAATTTATAAAGTTGTATTCACCACATTGGGCAGAAGGCAAGGAGTAATTCCTTTTATGCCTTCATGTAACATGTGCTATTCTTTTTTATTATTATTAAAAAAAATCAACTCTCCATCTATCTCAGTTATAAAAAGTTCCCATTAAGGCAGATTCACTTCTTGGATATCCTTTTACCTTTATGATCTTTGGAGTTAAAGCTTTTTTTTTTCTTGTTAAGAAGTAAGCCTAGGATTAAATTGAGCTGCTGGTCACCAGTGCTCAAATCTGGAACTTAATAAGAACATTGGAACATATGCATAGAGTATCTTTTCCTTATTTCTGAGAAATCTGCTGGTGTTTCACAATAGTTTAATCACATTACTTGTTTTCAAGGCACAAAAATATTTATTTATTTATGTATTTAAAACATTTATATCCTGCCCTATATCATTAAGATCTCAGGGTGGCGTACAGATAAAAGCATACAGTATAAAACAATAAATATATACAAAGCTAAAAACAAATTAAACCATGAACCAAGTTAAAACAACATATAATTTAAAAGCAGTAAAAACAATTAAAACAGTTAAATAGGAGTTGCAAGCTAAAATCCACATACACACCCATGCCAGAAGTCAGAGGAGCCTTTGCCTTTTCATAGAGCTGGTGGTACAGAGACCAACACAAGCTGAATCTGCCTGATAATACCCAAGTTCAGAATCTGCTGAGGATTAGGATGCCTGGTTCAAAGCACACTGCTGCCCTTCACGTGTTGCTTTTCTTGAAGGTATAGTAATTCCACACTTTGCTATCCTCCCTCACCTGTTGCACTCCCAAAGTGGCATTGGACCACAAGTGGATGTTTTCTGGTGATGTCATCTTGTCCAATTGGGACTCCTTAGAAACTTGTCAGATGGTCCCCCAAGGGGAAGATAAGTAATGGCAGACAACTTTTTCTAAAATATAACAATAATAGCAACCACCACCAACCAAACACCAAGCTTGCTCACCACTACCAATCTTCCCTTGCAGATTATGTGCAGCCAGAGGGGAGACATACGTACTCTAACACTAATGGTGAGGGATGACTGTAGGCCAGAACATCTGGAGGATTAAAATTTGTCCATCCCTGACCTAGGGAAATTTGCAGGACCTTGATCATACTTACAACATGAGACATCCTTGTTCTTAGTGGAATTCTTTAGAATTTCAGAGCATCACTGCAGTCCATCCAAATAAATGAGTTCAAGAATCTCACTGCATATTTATTTATTTACTTAAAACATTTATATCCTGACCTATATCATTAAGATCTCAGGGTGGTATATAGATAAAAGTTGATAGTAGGCACTCCTGGCTGTTGCAACTATCTGGGCTGTCATTTGGAGTGCTGGATCCAGGAGCACGCCCAAGCTGCAAACGCAGTCTTTCAGGGGGAGTGTAGCCCTGTCCAGAACTGGTTGACATAACTCCAAACCCAGGTCAGGGCTCTTGACAGAAAGCTTGTTTATGAAATCTGCTATTCCATTGATAGTGCTTACATATTGAACATTTAAAAATATAAGAATTGCCTTGCTGGATCAGACGATTTAAGTCCATCATTCTGGGGCTGTTCAGACAACATGCTAACCCAAACTCAGTGGTTGAGTATGGGTTGGTTTTTGACCATGGGTTGTTTGTTGAACCATAGGTTAACGTGTTGTCTGAACATCCGCAGGTGGCTTGTTAACCATGCAGCATGGCTTATTTTCTCAAACAAGTCCCTTTGAGAACCCATGGTTTGTTGTTAGATTGTTCAGAGTAGTTAACAAGCCACACTGCATGGTTAACAACTCATCCTGTGGACGTTCAGACAACACGCTAAGCTATGGTTCAACAAACAAACCACGATTCAACAACCACTGAGTATGGGTTAGTGTGTTATCAGTACAACCTCTCCAGGACATCATGAGCCAGAATGGTGTTCTGCTGTCTCCAATACTGGGGTAAGAGAATATATACGGTATAGTTTATATGACCAGCTGAAATGAGAAATTCACCATGTCTTGAGGCTTTACAGTTCTAGCTGGGACATCAACTGAGTTTCAGTGTGGAGTTGAGGAATCTGACCATGGCAATAGCCCTCTCGACGGTGTTAATAAATCTCTGATGAAGCAATCTTGCGAAACGGGTTGAAAATATACTGGAAGCCTGTTATATAACATTGCAAAAATTTTATTTTTTCTGTATAAAATACTTCTATATAAAACATTGTATAAACTGCCTATTTGTTCTGTACAAAATATTTCCATTCAGCATTGTGCTCTTTCATCATCAACTATTTAATTGTTGTTCAAACACTTTTTTTTCAGCTGTATCCAAAATGTTGTTATCTCAGCCTCAGCGATGATGTTATATGTATGGAATTCAAATAATTAATTGTTATAGATGATAAAAAATTATATGTGATAATAGATTTTCTTACCCCTCAGTATTGTATATTATTGTTATAAGTTTAGCGGTTGTGTGTTTTGTGCATTACTTAATTGTTTGACTTTGTCAACTGCTGCCTCCTATATTGGTTCTCTGTTCTCCTGTCTCCAGCATCTACTGTTCAAAGGCATACGTCCTCATTATTATTATTATTATTATTATTATTATTTATTTATTTATTTATATAGCACCATCAATGTACATGGTGCTGTACAGAGTAAAACAGTAAATCGCAAGACCCTGCCGCATAGGCTTACAATCTAATAAATCATAGTAAAGCAATAAGGAGGGGAAGAGGATGTAAACAGGCACTGGGTAGGGTAAACAGGCACAGGGTAGGGTAAAACTAACAGTGTAAAGTCCAAACAACATCAAGTTTTAAAAGCTTTAGGAAAAAGAAAAGTTTTTAGCTGAGCTTTAAAAGCTGCGATTGAACTTGTGGATCTCAGATGTTCTGGAAGAGCGTTCCAGGCGTAAGGGGCAGCAGAGGAAAACGGACGAAGCCGAGCAAGGGAAGTAGAGACCCTTGGGCAGGCGAGAAACATGGCATCAGAGGAGCGAAGAGGACGAGCGGGGCAATAGTGTGAGATGAGAGAGGAGAGATAGGAAGGAGCTAGACCGTGAAAAGCTTTGAAGGTCGACAGGAGAAGTTTATATTGGATTCTGAAGTGAATTGGAAGCCAATGAAGAGATTTCAGAAGTGGAGTAACATGGTCAGAGCGGCGAGCCAGGAAGATGATCTTAGCGGCAGAGTGGTGGACAGAAACCAGTGGACTGATGTAAGAAGAAGGAAGGCCAGAGAGAAGAAGGTTGCAGTAATCCAACCGAGAAATAACCAGTGCATGAACAAGCATCTTGGCAGAAGAGATAGACAGAAATGAACGAATCCTGGCAATATTATACAGGAAAAAACGACAGGATTTAGCTACTGCCTCAATATGAGGAATAAAGGAGAGCGATGAGTCAAATATGAAGCCAAGACTACGAGCTTCCTTGACCGGAGTAAGCGTAACATCATTGACAGTGAGAGAGAATGAAAGATGAGGAGAAGGTTTAGGCGGAAAAACAAGCAATTCAGTCTTTGCCATATTAAGTTTCAAACGACGATGAAGCAGCCAGGCTGAGATATCTGAGAGACATGCCGAGATACGATCGTGAACATCAGGAGAAGGTTCCGGAGATGAAAGATATAATTGTGTATCATCGGCATACAGATGATATTGGAGGCCATGAGATTGAATAAGCTTACCCAAGGGCAACATGTATAAAGAAAACAGCAACGGGCCAAGCACCGAGCCTTGAGGAACCCCTACTGAAAGGGGAAAAGAGGAAAACGAGCTGCCATTAGCCAACACGCTGAAAGAGCGACCCGCTAAATAGGAGGCAAACCAGTTATAGACAGAGACACGGAGTCCAAGGTTATGAAGGGAATCTAAGAGAAGATCGTGATCAACCGTGTCAAAGGCTGCAGTTAGATCAAGGAGAATAAGAATGGAATAAAAGCCTTTAGACTTGGCAGTAAGAAGATCATTGGTGATCTTAGTAAGGGCAGTTTCAGTGGAATGCAAAGGACGGAATCCGGATTGAAAAGGATCTAGAGCAGAGTTACTAGTAAGAAAGTCAAGACAGCGAGAGTAGACCACACGCTCCAGGATCTTTGAAACAAAAGGCAACAAAGAGACAGGTCGGTAGTTAGACAGAGATAGCCTATCAAGAGTAGGTTTCTTGAGAATGGGAGAGACTGTAGCATGTTTAAAAGCAGAAGGAAATGAGCCAGAGGACAGAGTCATTTGAAGTTCCATTTAGTTATCATGGCTACTAGCAGTTGATAGACTTACAGTGCAATCCAATGCAGGTCTACTCAGAAATAAGCCCCATTGATTAAATGGAATTTACTCCCAAGTAAATGGATCTAGGAGTGCATCCTTAACCTACATGGATTTGTCTAATCCTTTTAAAGGCCATATAAGCCCATGGCCATCATTGCCTCTTATCACAGTAAATTTCCACACATTAATTATACACTGTCTTTTGCCTGTCCTAAACCTTCTGCCAGTCAGCTTTGTTGAGTCTCCCCAAATGCTAGGAATAGGAGAAAGGAAGAACCCATTCCCCACACCATTCATAATTTAATAAAACGTATATCTGTATTTTTGTTTATCACTCCCAAAACCCTTCAGAGCATTTTGGGAGGGGAGAGGGCTGAAACATCAAAACCTGTTTTAAAGCCGGGATGGTGACGTCATTTGACATCCCTCAGGCCTCCCTGCTATTTCTGAGCTCACAGCTGTAGTCTTCACATTAGTTGGTGTGATGTGTGTGTGTGTACACACATTTTCCCATCGTGAGCTATGCCTGTTGTAGTGCAAAATATTTTAGCATGGCTTCATTTTGAATGGGTGTTAACTTTACAAAATATTCATGCTTTGTGGAGATGAAAGCAACTAATGATTTCTTTAACTTTGAAAGTGTGTTTTTTCTCTGTTGCTGGACAAATAAACTCCTGGAAAACCTTCAGCTAGCCTTATGCAGTTTTTGGGACATCTTGTATTCCTCAGTTTGCTTTTTTGATGCCCTGTTGAGTCCTTTTACACTCATGCCACCCCCAAGATGACTCTCACTCCAGGAAAGTGTCCATAGGATTGTAGTCTTAATCGTGCACAAATAATAATTAGCAAAATACTTGTAATTGACATCTATGCCAGGCTTTTATAGTTAATACTAGAACGGAGGGATTGGGGGGTGCGTTTTCTCTTTGAAAAAGAATAAAGCATTGTTTACTTTTTAAAATGCAGAGGTATTAGGAGGTTTGCATTGGAGATACAAATGGTGTATAAACTTATGCATTTCAATTTATTGGCCTGTTTAAAGAGAATAATTCCCCTTTAATATTGGATGGTATTAAAACTTATAAGATCAATATGCAAAGCTACTTTAGCAACGAAAACATTTTTTCAGTATAACATAAAATATTTGTTTTATGTGTTTAGATTTCTATTTAAATATTTTCTACATATATGTGATATTTTGTATGTATATGCTTTGCCCCCTTAGAAACATTCTTGTGAATGCCCATAGGTGCAGCAATGGACTCTCCATGGTAGTAGTGGATTTTACCATTGGGTTGTCATAAGGAGCATGTGTGCATCAACATTTGTTGTTGTTATTTATTATTTTTGTTATTTGATCTATTTAAGAAATTTATACCTTGCTTCTTCTCTCTAAAAAAAGGTTCACTCAAAGCTACTTACACAATATAGAAAGCATAATGCTTACCACCATCCTGCTAGAACTACGTAAAGTGCAAAGTTCTCTAGAGTGAACACTTGCGTAATTGCTACTTCGATTTCATTCATCATCTTTTCTAGAGTTTGTTTGTTTGGTTGCAAAGAAGATTCTTTTTTTCACACCCTACTTCCTCTGGTGTCTTATCAGGGAAGAGTGTTCAGGGCTTCATGTCACCTGATGATAATCTCTCTGCTCCCCAGAAGCACCATTTAAAGCATAGAGATAGCATCCTCAGAGGAGGAGAAGTGGCTTCTCATTGAGAGGAAAGGCTGAAGTTGAAAGTTGTATCTCTCACACTTTTTTGTTTAAACTGGCTTCTGACTTCTGTTCTGAATTGATTAGAGGTCCCTTCTGATGCTATCTCTGTAGCATGGGAGCTGCTGCGGTGTGACTTTTCCTTGTGCTGCAGTGTTAATGCCAGCAGCCTTGGGTCATGAAGGTGGAGTTCATACTGTGACAAATTCCCACGGCACTGTTGCGCCATTTTCTGGAAAAGTTGGTGCTGGTGTGTGAAGGAGCTGCACGGTAGATTTTTCACACATGCAAATGAGCTGTGATATAACAGCACTCATGCTGCAAATCTGCAGGAGTGGTCAACCAGCGGCCCTCGGGCCACATAGAATCATAGAATAGTAGAGTTGGAAGGGGCCTATAAGGAGCCATTGAGTCCAACCCCCCGCTCAGTGCAGGAGTCAGACCTCTGGCAAGAGCGGTCTGTCCCTTCCCTGGCAGCCCGCTGGGTGGAAAGGAAGGGAGTGGGAGAAGGAGAGAGAAAAGGGTAGGAGCAATAACTGAAAAGGGCTGACACCCCCTTTTCACTCTGGCCTTTATGGCCCCCAGCATAATATCCCCGAAGGAATGCAGCCCTAGACAGAAAAAAGGTTGCCCACCCTGTGCAAAAGTGCCATAATAGTCCAGTGCTGGCAACTGGCAAAAGTAACAGATCTAGCTGATGTTGCATTTTAAGTTACTTGCCACCAATCAACTGAGATTTTATTTTACTTTCTTCACTTGTTCTCATTTCTCAAGCCCTCCAGTTGTGCTTTCCTTTCGTTTTGTTTTTCTTTTAGATAATACCTGTTCTTACAAAAAGATCAAAGCTTTGTTACTTCTGTGTGGCCTTTGTTCGTGGTACTTATGGTGCTATAAAAGCATTAAGCAAACTTCCATTTACATTACCTCCAGCTTTTGTGTGCAGATGATTAAATATATGAGATGAAACCTCCACCACCGGAATGCCTGGTCATGTGGTGGCGGCCTCATTTGCTTCCTTCTCCCATCTCTTGTTATTTTTTTATTTTGAGGGAGAGAAATTATGCAAGCAGGGCCTCCATGTGATCAGATGGAGGCCACACCGCATATGATGTGTCTTCTATGTCTTGTACAAGAAGGAGATCACAGCACCCCAAACTATATTAAGGTTCCAAATAGTGGATGAATTGGGTCAAATATGGGATGTTTGTGTGATACTGTACTATACCATATGCATTTGTAGTACTCCCACCAATGAAGCTACATTTCATGGGTTTTGGATAGAAATAGAATCCTTCCTTGAGGCTGCAATCTGATACCCATTTACTTGGGAATAAACCCCACTGAATTTAATGGTACTTTCATCTGAATAGACATGTGTAGGATTACACTGTAAATCTATATCATTATCCTTCAGATGAACTACAGTGTAGTACAGCACTGGGCACTGGAAACATGTAATCTATTGGGAGCAAAGGGCCAAAAAGCACTTCAATAAAAACATCATCTGCATGGGATGAACGATTCCTATCTTTCCCAAGTGAGAAAACAGTTCCAACATTTATCCATGTGCTGTTTAACTTCTAATACATTTCTCATTTTAATTTCTTCTCTCTCTTTTTTTTTGTCCCTAGGAGAAGCTAAAAACCTCCCCACATATCCAGGGCCAAGCAAGATGAGGGATTGCTACTGTACTGTAAACCTGGACCAGGAAGAAGTTTTCAGGACCAAAATAGTGGAGAAATCTCTGTGGTACTTTTTTTTAATTAAAGTATTCCAGTAGTTTTATATTTTAAAAAAGTATTCAAGTATTTATGTCTTGGTCTTGAAGGTGAAAGCCTTTGCAAAGCAGCTTATATAATAGTATAGCACAAATGCTATCTAGAAACGGAACAGTCAATAAAATCAACAACTCCATTAAAAACATGTATTTTTAATACACTTAGAGTGCAATCCTATGCATGCTAGGAGAGAGAAAAAGGCCTACAGTTCCCAGCATTCTCCAGCTAGCCCTTTTTCTCACTAAACATGCATAGGATTGTGCCCTTCCCATACCAAAAAGTAACTATTTAAACAAGTATCCTCAAATCTAGTTCTCTACAGATGTGTTGGACTGCAAATGTCATAATTCCCAATGGCCATGGTAGCTGGAAATGATGGGAGTTGTAATTCAATACATCTGGAGAGCACCATGTTGGGGAAGGCTGGTTTAAAATAATGTCTCCTGTGCTTCAATGAACAGTTCCATTCATCTCTACTGATACTTTCTAAGTGAGAGGTGGTGAATGTGATATGGGTCACATGGCAAAGACAGCAGTAGTCTTGATGTAAAAAGCTCTTAAGGTTCATTATTGCAATTTCTTCATGCCGTGCCCTGCTCAGGGCTTTAGAAATTATCCACAGTTCCTATATCACAGGAGGAGTGAATAGTGCCTTTTGGTTTCTGGACTGCAGACAACTCCAAAGTAGTCCAGCACCAAGAACATAAAAAGAGCCATGCTGGATCAGACCAAGGATCCATCCAGTCCAACACTTTGTTCACACAGTAGCCAACCAGCTGTTGACCAGGAAACCACAAGCAGGACACAGGTGCAACAGCACCTCAATGCCTATGTTCCGCAGCAACTGGTATATATAGGGTTACTGCCTTGGATACTGGAGGTAGCACATAGCCATCAGGACTAGCAGCCACTACTCTTTTGTAGGACATGTTGGTAGGAGGCTTCATTTTCAATTGAGACAGAAGCCTCCAGGCATCTGCCACGTCAGCCAGGAAGAGCAAACTCTTGGACAGAGGAACAGAGATTATTACCAAATTCTGATGAAACTATTTTCATCATTTTTCGTTGCTTACACACATCCTCCACAATACCCACCAGTTCATATTTTAGGTCCTGCCTTTTCTCCGCAAACTATTCTCCTTCTTTAAAAGTGTTTTGAGTCTTCAACCAAAGCAGACACACATGAGCCTTTTTAGTTTGGTGGTCTTCTTCTTCTCCTTTTTCTTTACCAGATGGGTCTGTTGTATGTGGTGTTGAGGGAGTTCTGCTTAATCCCATGAGTGGTGTGCTGCGGTGTCCTGCTGTCTTCCATGATTTTAAGGCCTATTTCAAATTTCTGGAAGACATCATCAGGGGACTTGGGGTGATGGGGTGACAGCAGTATGCTGATGACACCTAGTTCTGTTTCTCCTCATCTGAATCGGGTGAGACCATGTCGATGCAGGATCAGGAACTGGAGGCAATAACAGGTTGGGATGTTAGTTAATAGACTAAATCTCAGCAACAGCTAGTGTGGTGTAGTGGTTAGAGTGTTGGGCTGGGGCTCAGGTGACCCAGGTTCTAGTCCCCACTCAGCTATGAAATTCTCTGGGTGACTTTGGGCCAGTCACCTGCCTTGCAGAGCTGTTGTGAAAATAAAATGGAGAAAGGGAAGATTATGTTTTATTTATTTATTTATTTATTACATTTCTATACCGCCCAATAGCCGGAGCTCTCTGGGCGGTTCACAAACATTCAAAGTATAAAACAACAGTATAAAACCATAATATAAAATACAATGTAAAGCTCAACCAGATAAAAATAGCAGCAATGCAAAATTACAAATTTAAAACACCAAGTTAAAATTTATTTATAGACTGTTAAAATGCTGGGAGAATAAAAAGAGAATGTATGCTGCCTTAGGCTCCTTGGAAGAGCCAGGATATAAATTAACAAATAAAATAAATAAGGCAGAGGTCCTTTAGGTCTGGGAATTGGGCAGATGGTCTGGTCCCCTGGAAGAGCAGGTGCATGGTCTGTGGGGTACTCCTTAATCCATCTTTGTCACAGGTGGCCTCAGTGGCACAGAGTGCACCAGTTCCTGGACCGAGATAGCCACAATGACTCATGCTTTGGTATTTGGATTATTGTAAGGTGTTTTACATGGGGCTGCCCATGAAGATGGGCTCTGGCATCTGAAGGAATGCCTCTCCTGATGCCTGGCTCTGAGGAAATTCCCTCTCAGAGCCAGGCATTTGGGCTTGGCCAGCTGCCAGGAGCTTTTTCCTGGTGCCTTCCAGATGTTTTGGACTTCAACTTCCATCAGCCCTAGCCAGCATTGCCAATGGTCTGGAATGGTGGGTGCTGTAGTCAAAAACATCTGGAAGGTACCAAGTTGGGGGAGAAGTTGCATCTGAATGGGATGTTAGGATATTTGCCAATGACGTACTTTTCTGTTTGAATACTATTTAATTTCTACATCAGGGCTTTCTGCAGCTTTGCTTACGTCTTTAGAATCATGAGTATTCTAGTCTGCAATGGACAAGGAAAGAAATCCCATTGAAATAGATGGGACATACTTCTAAGTAAGTGTGCCTGGGATGTGGGAGTAAGGTTGCAGTCCTGAGGATACTTATTTGGAAATGTTCTATTGAAATCCATGAGACTTACAAGTAAATGTATTTGGGGGGTTTAATTGTCACATGAATCCATCTCTCCTGCTCAGAAAATGAAGCTGCTTGGATAGTATTTTTACATTTCAAAGATCATTAAAATGGCTCACTGGAGGGTTTATTGTCTTCATTGACGTCACTTTGCTGAACTAATCCAATAACCCTTTCCTATTGAGAAAATAAGTCCTTTGAGGGTGGAGGGGAAAAGGAAAATGCTATTTTTAGGCTTTCCTACAAAATTCAAGTGGTGCATTGTGGTTTCTCTGCAATCAAATGGCTGCTGTGCTTATGTGGAACAAAAATCCATGTAGCTCCAAGATGTGACCAGGGAATGTTCCCTGTGCTTATGTGGAACAAAAATCCATGTAGCTCCAAGATGTGACCAGGGAATGTTCCCTGTGTTTATGTGGAACAAAAATCCATGTAGCTCCAAGATGTGACCAGGGAATGTTCCCTGTGCTTATGTGGAACAAAAATCCATGTAGCTCCAAGATGTGACCAGGGAATGTTCCCTGCCTCACAGCATCACATCTTTCTCCATAGCATACTTGTGAGTAAGACCCATTGAACAGAGTGAAATTTTACAATTGCATTCTAAGAGCTTTTGCACACATATTTATGTAGCATAGACAGATGCTCTCACCAACATGTCTGCTCTTAACCACCCATCCCTGCTCCTATTGATGGTATTTCCCACAGGTCTCACCTAAAAGCCTCATCTCCGATAACTTCGCATTTATACTGCTGATTTTTCTCTCTCAGCTGTCCCAGTGTATGGCCCAGTCACTGTTCCTTTACCTCTACCTCTCCAGCCTACTATAAACCATGTGGACCCCTTCCGGTCATATAGGGGCACCCTTCAATTAGAGAGGAGCCATAGCTCAGTGGTAGAGCACCATACAGAGTCCTACATTTCTGCCATGCATTCTGCCTTTCTGAGCTCCCTGTGAGAGACACAGGCACAGGCAAAGGGAGCAGGTTTGTACCTTTTAAACTGTCCCTTCCTTGAACTTCACAGGGCTACTTTTTCTTTAATGCCCACACATGACTTCCAAGTCAGAATTTGAACAGCTGACAACTGAATGCAACTTTGGCTGACCCATTGTCTAAGAATGATCCCTCCCTCTGCCTCTGCTTGAAAAGGAAAGGATGATGGAGGTTGTCTGTTATTACTTGCAGAAACTGCTGAAATAGATTTAGGCTGTAATTAAGTGTAGTTACGCCCTATTGATTTCTGCAGGACTTAATCACGCACATATTATAATCTCACTGAGTTCAATAAAAGGTCTCTGCAAGGTGTAGTAAGAGGGAGCAGACAAGATGTCTTCCTTTTGGCCAGTGGGTCCTCATAATCAGTTATATGTATCTAAAAATCATTGTTTCCCACAAATCCCTTTCTTATTATTCCCCACATCTCCATCTCAGATGCAACAAAGAATAAATATGTACAGTCACATTTATTCACACCTTTGTTACCTTTGTCTCCCTCCTCCGTCTGTTCTCTTTCCATAGTCAAGTATGACATTGTCAGCTCCTTCTGTCAGGGACATGTTCACAGCCACCTTTTTGATTATGCTTGTAAGTAGTAGCATGTACATTGGTGATACTGTTTAAATCATAGCTAACAGCTGGGCAAGGCTTTTGTGGCCCGAGGACGTACATAATTAGTCTACTGCACAGTAATTTTCCATGGCACCAACAAAACCATGTGATCCATTCCTTTCTTCATAGCTAACATTGTAAGTTGGTCATGAGCATAAATTTCTGTTCCAGTCCAAAACTCTAACCAATTATTGACTTTAAAAGTTTTGTTTGCAGTCCTTTCCCACTCTTTTGGAGGATCTTCTAAACCCCACTGAAGACCTTAAAAAGTCTGAGATGAGAGAATGCCTATATAAGTTTATCTATATTGCTCCTTTCTGGATGCTGAGGCATATGGTGGAGTTGACACCAGGTTGTCCTTATTCAGCCTGCTGCAGCTTGGCAGAAAGTTATGATGCTTTTCCTGCATTTGATATTCTCTCACTCCGTAAATTTCTGGTGGATGAAAGAGCTTTGTGTGCTTGAGCTACTCACCTAGACAAGGAGAAGAGAAAACACATCCACCACAAAATGACTGAGGGAAAAAGGAATTAAGAGCATCATCAGGCAAGTGTTTTATAGAATGCTCCTTACTGATCACTCACAGATGTTAGCAGGTCCTTTTGACAACAACGTCCACCTCCTGCGCATCACCCATTCCTTTTCTCAATTTTAGAGTCACAAAATAAACCTCCTTTAATCTGTCTCTTCTGAGGTTGCGCTATAAATGCCCACTAGAGGGCGATGCCCCCATTGGAATCTACAGGCCACTTAGTTGCTGATCTCTTCTCCTTGAAAAGTGCTTGTTTCAAACACAGAAGAGAACCAGAAAGAGAGCCTGGAGTAAGGAAACAAGATAATCTGAAAATCCTCTAAAAGAGAGAGATGCAGACATACCTGTACAGGTGGGGAAAGAGGGTGCCAGATGGGTCTCCAGAGAGACCTTAGAGGCACAAAGAAAAAAGGGAGGTAACATAAGACTTATGAGGGTGGGAAATGGCAAAATGGGGTTACAGATAGGATGTTGACTTGTGGTGGTTCATAGGGAAAGGGAGGACAATGATAGTTAAGTGGAATACAAAAAGGCGATAGAGCCATCAGAAGAAGGAGTTCACAGAGATCTCTGATGGAGCAGAGAAAAGAGAGAGTACACTGTTGAATGCCTGTTGCAAGAGATCTGTGACTTGAGTTTCCTGATATTCTCATTTTTAAAGGCTCCAAATGTGATCAGGGTGGTGGCACTAGAGGAGGAGGAGGTGGAAGAGGAGGTTTATCTCCTTTGACACGTATCATTTCCTCCAATCTGAATCACTTCCCACAGCTGTTGTTTGCCTGACTGCCCTGAGAATGGGCAGAATTTAAAATAGTGGGTTAAAATTGTGACCTAATATGCCTTTTCATGGCTAATATGGTGATATAGCCTTTTGAGTTAATATAAAATGTAAAACAGGCCCCTGAGAGTGGTTTTTTTTTTTAGCGGTGGCTAAAAATGGGACAAAAACGTCTATTGGTGCCAATTGAGATCCCCCTCTTTTTTTTCTTTTTTTTTAGCCCCTGCTGAGGAGGGGGGGTTAAGGGGGAGACGTAGCTGGCTGGGGAAATTCAAACCTCCCATACCTGCATATGGTGGTCCCAGTCTGGATTGGGGGTCCACATGCTTACTTCAAATTTTTAAAAATGGTGAGTATCAGCTAGACATGATGTATTTAATGTAGCATCTAGTTTAGCCCTAAAACAGTGAAAAATAATAATCCAGGATGTGCTCTTTGGCTAGGATGGAGTAAGCATTTGAAGCAAGGGTACTTGGATGTTCACATGCCTTTCCACGGGATCTCACCCTGCCCTTTGAGCCCGCTTTTTCTGCAGTCTTGGGCTGGTCCCGAGACCGTGGAACGTGTGGGCGGGTGTCGCGGTTTGTCTTGACCCCTCGCGGTTACTCACGAGGAGCTGGGACTCACTCATGGGGTGCAGAGCTCCTCAGGAGCTCTGTGCCCATTGGGGTGGGGTAGGGTGAGCGGGGGGAAATTTTTTTTTTAAAAAAAATACTTACCTTCTGCACACGAGTGCTCGTGTGCTCCTTCTTCTTTAAAACTCCCCCAAAAATGGCGGCCGCGATATCGCACACCGTGTGTAGCTAGCGATCATAAAATCGCAAGATCGTCGCAGGTAAACCCCCTGGTCTAGCTGAGGCCTAAGAGGGTACTTTGCCAGAGTAGGGCGGGATGCTTGAAAGAGAAGCTCATTTCTGAATCATTGAATTGGCTGGATGCATCTTTTGATGGATACACAGATCAACATCCCTAACTGGAGCCATTCATTGTTATATGCAGCTAGCTGGAGCTAAGTTGAGTCATATAAGTCTCATAGATACTTGAGTTGCATAAGTACTTTTTCTACAGACATGTTCAGTTTCTTTATATTTGCATTTAGCTAACACTATGATGTAAACTCCTGTCTTGAGTTTGTCCAGAAAGATGAACCAAGCATTTCTTAAACATTGTGGATCAGCCAGAGGATGTAAAATTCTCTGTGACATTTTTAATTATTCTGTTTCTGAACACATTTAAAATCCATATGTAAGAGATTCAGTTTGGGATATTCCATTATTAGTCCCTGTATATTATTTACTCATTGTATCCCAAAGGGGAATAGTGCAATACAAATCAAGTGTGCATTTGTAGTCTTGCAACACTAAGAATCCTTGCTTTGCATCTCAGCAAATCGTTTGAGAGACTGAATGGTGTGAGATGCAAAAACGTTTTTAGTGTTATTAAAGCTTTAAGTTCTGAAACTTTGGGGTTAAATTCATCCCAAGGCAGCACAAAAAGCCACTTAACTGAGAATAATTTCATAGACTTCAGCAAAAAGTTAATCGCTTTTGGGCTTTACCCTTAATTGCTAAAATTCATTCTATTTCAGAACTAGAAGATTAAATTTTTGAGAAATTTGCAGTTAAGTAATGCAGACTGTTATGCCCATGAATTTAATCATCTTCTATCATCACACCTGGCTAATACTTAAGCTTGATCATTTTTTTAAGTGTACACAAAACAGAGAAAAATTAAACTGCTATAGAAATATATATCATCAGTCCTAGTTTGAATTCAAGTAAAGGGAGCTTCGGCTATTTGGTGGTATAAAAATGCAATCAGTCAATCAATCAAGCATTGATTTTTGCATTTAAGCTCAATCTAATGCATTACAATCCTGTACACAAAACTTAATGGGCTTACTTACAATGGGCACTTATAATGCCCAGCTTATGAGTCCTCCTGTAATTTTTTATTTACTCAGAGTTCCTGTTATATGTACCACACCAAGAAAAGTTAGATTGGTGGGCCTTTTCTGTGGCAGCAACCCAATTATGGGACTGACTCCCGGAGGAAGTTGGATTGACTCCATCTTTGCCTAAGTTTAGGCAGTCTGTAAAGACTGTTTTATTTAGACTAGATTTTGATGGGCTTTAAAGTTTTATTCTGCTCTCTAGGTGTTTTGAAGATGTCTTGCCCCATTCATTTGATTGCTTTGTTTAAAAAAGTTGTATATTACATTCATGGCCCTTTTGGGCACAAAGCCAATTTATAACTATTTTAATAAATACTTCTGAGTAGGTTTTCTATGCTTCTAAGAGTGGAGTCTCCAAACCTTTTACCTCTTTGGGACTTTTATATACATACACACACACATTTTTGTGTGTATGTATGTACACTACCCATGCCTGTTTTTATATTTTCGCTTGTATCCAATATTGACGTTGCCTTAGCAGAAGGTACTTATGCACATTGAGATATTCTATTTGCACCAATTCCCCACCAACCCATTTAAACCCCTGGTCCGCCCCAGAACCCTGCTTCTGAGGATCAGATGTATTCAAGTTTCTATGAATCCAACCCATAGATTCCACAGCAAACGAGCTTTTCCCAATTCACACTGATTTTGTGGACTTGAAAAATACATAAAATAATATAAAAAAAACACTGGCCAACATTACACATTTTCCCCAGAGGTTAAAGCATGGAAATGTGCATTTGGGGGGGAAGGGGAGAATTGCCAAATGTGAGAAATTGGAAAAACCCGATTCCATCCACAAGTGGATGTCAGAACAAAGGCATCAAGGGCACCTGACAATGCTCTCCCTTACAGCCAAACCGTCATTGGATGCAACCCATTATTATTTTAATGAATGTGTCGGCCCCAACATGTATTGGTATTCTTGAAATCTGACTTTAAAGGCTTCAGTTCTGCATCTGTGACCCATATGTTCTAACCTTTAAAATCTACACGGGCCTCCTTGGTTCTTCGTTTGGAGAAGAGTAGAAATAGTAACAGGTCTATTCTGCTATAGTTTTATGGCAGTTGGAAAGTTCAAGTCAGCATGATAACAGAATTTTGTTCTTGAGGATTTTGTCGGTTTTCCATTTGTCTACATGCTTCTAACTCTTTATATTCCTTCAGTTAAGTAAAAAATGTGAAGTGGCGCCAACAGGTGCTTTGAAAGCATACTTCTCCCACCCCCAGAGCTCTCTACCCTCCAGCTCCTTGGCATTGATTAGAATGACCTCAGAACTCTCTCTATACTATTTCAGGAACTATATCAAAGTAATTGTGTGGCTGTTTTTCAGCTCCTTCAGAAAGGCTTTCCCCCCAAATGGCTGCACTCAACCAAAGGGAAAAATCTGATCCAAGTTTTAATTTGTCCTTTTCCTAAAATATGAAACTTAATTGCTAATTGGGAAATGCAGACTTGCAAATAAGCCCAACAAGAATGAGTTTTTGTTTGCTTACCTATGCATTTGTAAAGTTGATATGGCCATGATGGTTGACACAACAAATAAACAAACAAAACGTTCAACAAGAATGACTACTAATTTGTCCATCCATCCACCTACTTTTGATATTTGTGGCAGACTGATAGTCAGAAAGGGGGAAACAATTCATGTGTTTTAGATTACAAAAGGTTCCCTGCCTCATTACGCTGGAAGAGGTTCATATCACCGGCTGTTTCCAAGTTTAGGAAAAAAAGCATCCACAAAATGAATGATGCTCTGAATAAAGTGCAGGAGGAAATAATGATTTGTTTAGTTGGCACAAGGTGTTGTAGTGTGATGATGAAGTTATTGAATGACAAAGCAGAACTGAGAGAGAGATGGATTCAAATCCTACGAGTATATGATCTCCACTGGGTAAATTTCTTACTTAGGTTCTTGTCTGCATACGGGAAAACTTAAATATTGATAACATAGGGATTTTGTTAGCATGAATGATGTAAAATTTGTAACTGCTCTTTAAAAAATATTGTAGTATACACCGTATACTACATGGCCATTTTAGTTGTATCCATATACATGCAATTATTATTTAAAAGTATCTGTAATAGTGGTATTCCAAGTGCCATTTATTGCAATTTATTTATTGTTGGCACTCTGTCAGGACTGTTAATATACAGCTTGTGAATCACAGTGTCTGAGTGGCTGTGCTTCTGATGTCACATAGCTATGTATTCTGCATATTTTCTCTTCCTTTTCATCATTGAAAAATAGATATGTGCGTGTGAAGTGTTTAGATTTCAATTATGGTGTAAATGTATCTACCAACTTTAATTCTTACATCTCAGACTTTAAACAGATACTACATTGCAGTGTGTTTTGCATCTCTCCTAACTCCCTTCCAAAACACTTGGTGACAATATGGAAAGGAGGACAGGGCTCCTGTATCTTTAACAGTTGTATAGAAAAGGGAATTTCAGCAGGTGTCATTTGTATGAATGGAGCACCTGCTGAAATTCCCTCTTCATCACAACAGTTAAAGCTGTAGGGTCCCTATCCTCTTTTGTATCTGGTCACTCTACAGTGCTGCATGCATACAAAACAAACTTAAGGATCCTTAAAACATAATAATTTAAACATAAAAATTCAAATACAGCTTCATATTCATACCCCCGTTAAAAACACATTTAAAATTCCTTAATTTTTTTCTTTATACAATAGGAATTTCATATTTCACAAGAAAATGTATGAAGGGTTTTCCTACGAGCTGACCTTGTGAGGATGTGTATCTAAACTGGTTTCCTGGAGAAGAATTAATAAGGCAATTTTTCATAAAGGGCCTGAGGGTGGAAGAGACTCTCTCCCCCCGCCCAACTTATTCATTAGAATTAGTTTAACTTGAAATCACAATTTGCAGACTTCCTACAGCCAACACTGATTCATGATTTGTTCCAAAGATAGGTTGTTAGCATTAGGGGCCTCAGAATGAAACAGTGTCAGAATGTGTTAACAGTATAACATGATTAGCTGTTTGCATAATTATTTTATATTATATTTTGGATAATGAAGGAAATTGCATGGATTTTTGCCAAGGGATAATCATTGTTCTCCTTCTTCCAATTAATGAAATTTATAAAAACACTAATTTAGGCTTCTGAACTAAGCTGGTTATGTTAAATATTCTGTCTATGTACCATCTTTCATATATATATATATCACACACACACACACCATTATGCTTATGATGGCCTGATATGTCAACACTGACAAATTGTCTTAATTTGATTGCAAGCATTTCTTTAATTTTTCTTCATTGGAAAAATGCATGACTTAACATTGGAAATAATAATAATAATAATAATAATAATAATAATAATAATAATAATATATTTATTCATTTATTACCTGCCTCTCTCTTTGGATCGAGGCGGGGAACAACATTAGAACAGGAATCAATACATCTTAAAAATTCTTGCTTTTACATTGATCTGGATAGGCCTGCCGGAAAAGGCTAGTCTTTAATATTTTAAGTATGAATATGTAGAGTGGGTAACATGCTTTCAGTACATCTCCTTTTTGGCTTTGTAACAATGCAAAGAATAAAAATGCATGTTTAATTTCATAACATGTATGAAAAGTCAATTTGTTCACTTCCACTTGGAGGATCAAGCAATACAGAAAAGATCTAACTGGCTTCTAGTGCATGAGCCAATTCATCTTGGAAATATTGCTCCCCACTCCCCTGCCCCAGCTGGACCTAACATGAAGGTGGCTGGAAAACATAGTATATTATTTAAGTGTATAATATGAATGGGGATAGTGGTGATTGTGGCGGTGGCAAGACAGGAGGAGCATTTGCAGTTGCTGGATAAAAGCTTTATGTGGGCAAGATCTGAGCTGAGCTGTTTCTAAACACTATACTAAAGTATTTCCTTTTTGTTTTACATAGCCCCTTTTATGGAGAAGACTTTTACTGTGAAATTCCACGGAGT
Organism: Elgaria multicarinata webbii; assembly: GCF_023053635.1. Lineage (NCBI taxonomy): Eukaryota > Metazoa > Chordata > Lepidosauria > Squamata > Anguidae > Elgaria > Elgaria multicarinata. Next base: position 40,674,029 of record NC_086175.1, on the reverse strand, counting down.
TTTCGTCATCTATCATTTTACATTTTCGATAGAGATGTTTTCCGCAGGGATTCAATCATTGGTATGTGTTTTTATATTTGTTCAATTTTAAATTCAGCTTTAATCTTCAATATTTCCCCTTGTTGGAGTAGTTCTGTGTGTTCTGACATCTGTTATAGGCAACACTGAACATCACTAGAAAATACCTCCTTTCCCATTTTCTTTTAACTGAACAATGAATATTTCAACATACTGTTCATTGTTCTTGAGTTTTAAGTTAATGTTTAATGGATTTAAAGACAATTGTATATAATAATGGTAAAGAAGAAAATTACCCTCAAAATTAGGGCAATTTCTTATTTTAGTATAAGATAATACGGGTCTTTTAAAAAGCCATTTTTAAAAAGTATAAACAAAAATTTACCTGAACATGCTATGAAACACATGGCTTCAATTTATCTGTTCAGAAGGATAAAGAGATTAGTCAGCCCTTGTTATTGCTGAACGGATGCTTTAATTTTAAATTCTTGTTTTCATGCACTTAAACTTTCTAAATTGGTAGCTAGAATGCTTGACTTAAATGAACCATAAATTCAACGTGGTTATCTTTGTTCTTTTTTAAAATAATAAAGCAATACGTTATTTTTGTGTGTGAACATTTTGTGTTGGCATTCTTCCAGACCTCTGATGCAGAGTACGTAAAGTACTAGATTATGTTTTGGTGGGAGAAACAAGTATTACAACATAATTGCAAGATGAAAACAAGATGAAAATGGGCATGAAAAGATGCTAGAACAGTGAAAGCGGCAAAAATGCATTCTGTCCAAAATGATTGTGATAATAGAAAAAAACATATGAGTGAGCATAGTGTCATAGCTTATAAGCATTAGCAATGAGCTGATAAGTCCTTGGTTCAGATTTCACCTCAGACATGAATGTAGTGGGTGGTTATAATCAAGCCCAAATATACCTCAGTCTGCCATTTGTAATATGGGGATATATAATGCTGGTTTATCTTACAATGTTATTGTAAGACTTAAGACTGCAATCCTTAATACGCTTACTAGAGGGAATAAACTCCAAGCGACACAGTAGATCTTACTTTAGAGTAAACATGCATAGGATTGCACTGTTAGTGAGACAATGTATATGAAGTTCTTCAAACACTTAGGAAAAAACAGCTATGTGTTCACCTTGAAGTGTGTGATACTCTAAAGACAAATTATTTTAGCAGTCAATGGCTGCGTTTGGACAACACAGTAGTCAATGGTGGGTAAATAGTGAACTCCACAGGTGATTATCAAGGGGCTACTCCCCACATGACATGATTATAATCAACTGTGGTGTGGATTAAAGCCAATGTCGAGTTGACTATTAGTCAATGGTGTGTTTGATTGACATATCCCCTGCTCTCTCTCTCCTCCTCAGTCCTCCCACTGGTATTCCATCAGCCATTGCAAGTTCTGCCAGCTGGACTAGAGCAGCCGCCGTCACTTTGGTTGCTCTTGCTAGAGAACGTTATACTTGCCGAAAATTATCAACTATGTGTGAAGAAATAGTCAACGGTGCCTGACACACGACGCAATAACCAACGTTTGTTCAAATAATGAATTCTGCACAGCGTTGGTTATTTGTGTTGGTTATTTCGGCCGAGTAACCAACTGTGGTGTGAAAATGTCCCAACAGACAACACAGTAACCAACCGTTGGCTATTTAACCCACTGTTTGTTATTGTATCATCCGAACCCAATCAGTCAAGGGTGTGTGTAGTGGTGGTGGTGGGATATAGGGAATAGAAGAGGAAACAGATGAAAGCTTTTGAAAAAGTTTGCAAATGTAGGCTGTATCAATGGGAAATGACCATACAGAGTCATTTAATTTGGAATTCAAGCTGCTTGGAACCGTAAGTGATTTTTTTTACTTTATATTTTACTATATAAGTGAAAGATCTCTTACAGTTCTAAGTAGCTTGAATTCTTAATTAATTGACCTTCGTTCCATAATATTGTTTGTCATTGATAAAAGCATGTGTTAACAAAACTTTTCAAAGACTTCTTTTTTCCATAAAAATAAAATCTGTCCTTTCTATTTAATGACATTATGCACTTATTGGTAAACCAACAAATTAAAATAAATTTTGAGATGTGTGGAATATTCAGTGTTGTTTCATTAGGGTGTCACTATTTTGCCTGTTTCCTCTCCGATTCCCTATATATTTATTCTTGTTTTCTTGTGGCATAGTTTACATGATGAGGAATGCAAAGTCAGCTACGGAACCCAAACCCAACTTGATAATGTTTCCTGTGCTTGAAATGTCTCATCATAAATGACAAACCCAAAAGAACAAACAAGTTCACAAAAATGTAACATTTTTAGCATATCTTAATTAGTCTTTTTGGCCCTAGTAAAGGAAAGGACCTGAAAGGAACTTGTATTCCTTCAATATGTTTTCATGTTGCTGACTCTTTCCAGCTGACTAGGTTACAGTTGTTGTGTATTTCTTATGTGGGATCCCGACATTTTCCTTAAGGAAGTGATCTTGTTTTGAAAAACTCACATCATATTTTGACAGTATTCAATTTGTCATATATTGTTATTTCCTCAGTTAGTGGGGCTACAGCAGTTTGGAGAGCTGCTTGGAACGTGATTGGGGGAAGTGTTCATAGGCATATCTCTGTGATATTGGTCATCTAGGGTGACCAATATAGCTGCAGGAGCTATACTAGAGTGACCAGATTTAAAAGAGGGCAGGGCTCCTGCAGCTTTAATTGCTGTGATGAAGAGGAAATTTCACCAGATTCCCCATATATACAAATAACACCTGCTGAAATTCCCTTTTCAATACAACTGTTAAAGATACAGGAGCCCTGTCCTCCTTTTCATATGGTCACCCTAATATATGTACTAAATCATGGTTAGGATCTTGTGTTTGCTCTCACAGCTGGAAGCATCCCCTAACAGAGTTCTGCTCATAGGAGGCAGGTGGGAGGTGACTTTCCCTACTTTCCACTTTCCCCCTGCATCCTCTTGTGCCACCCAAAAATCTGGTTTCGAAGGTTGAGGAAATTGTCTTCCTCTTTCCACTGGTGGGATCCTCCCCTGGTTCTTAGTCCATCTATGAACAGTTAGATCCAAGCCACAAAACCTATGGTGCATCCCCATACATGACTACTCAGAAGTAAAACTCAGTTCAATGGGGTTTTCTCCCAGATAAGAGGGTATAGAATTGCAGCTAAAGTGCTGTTGTTTTAAAATAAGATGTGTGTCTTTCTGTGTCAGAGCCAAAGGAGAAAACACCCATGCTAGTGCTATTATGTAAAATAATATTACCATTCTAGTACTTTTTAATTATCAGGAACCTATCTGTGAATGTATAGTGAATATATTATTTTTAATCTGGTAAAACATTCAAGAGAAAATTAATGTAACAATTAGATGTGTTATGAAGGGCCTCCAAAGAGCTCCAGGCCAAACCTAGAGAAAAGCCGAATCCACAGCAGGCGTGTAATAAACAGTTCAGCATCTGTGACCTTCAATTAAAAACAGGAAACATACTGCATCATCTGATCGTTTATCACTCCTCTGAAGGAATAAAAGAATGCCTATACTGGGTGTCCTTCATGTGACAGATGCACAATTATTTCTGCCCTAATTTACAAAATAGGGAGACAAATTAGAAGTTAAAGCTTTCATTTAAGTGGAAACAAAAACCATAACTCAGGCATGAGAATTTTGCTCTAAAGCATTATTTTTTTTAGGAGGGCTTGTCCTGGAACTTGGGTTCAGTGTAATGCAACTTGCAACAAAAATATTCTGGAATGGAGAACAAGACCTTATTGCCTGAGATCCACATGCAGGACTTGAGAGACTAAACAGAGTAGTTTGTGAGTCACGGTATATGATAGCAGTTACTTACTGGCTTGGATCAGAGATGCCTTGCACAAGCAGAAAAATACGTCCACTTCTCAAGGCAGATCCACCAAATCCCTCCAACTACCTGTCCTCCTGCAGCCCCCCACCTATCCCATGCCATTCCACAGGGTATATCAATCCTTTGGAATGGATTTGGGGGGGTCTGTACTTGGGGGGGGGGTCAGGAAAGCTCTACTTCATGAGCGCAGGGCTAGCCAGGATGGGGACAAATGGAAGAATCTTCCCTTGGCCCCATGAAACAAGATTTTTGTGTACCATTACCCCAGGTCTGCTACACATGCATGGCTTCTTGTGGGGGATAGTCGCAGGGCCCCCAACATCACACCTATCCTGAGGCCCCATAAACTTTCTGGGTGGCCCTGCATGAGCTAAGTTCCATTCAACCTTCTCTGGATCAAGCCCACTATGTACTGAGTTCACCATCCCAAAAGTGCTGAAACGGTGGCTGGTTATGGAAATGGCATTGTAGGTTTTGTTAAGTTTCATACAATTCTTTTAACTATGGGTCTGGGTGGGGAGATGACCTGACGAAGTGCATTGTCACTGAAGGTATCATCACTGGATATGTTTAATTTAAGGAGTAAGCTCCATTGAAAAGAATTGAGTTCTAAGTAGACATGTATAGGATTGCACTGTTAAGATCTTTTCACTGCTCCTCAACCATATTAAGCAATCTGCTGACGAAATTTAATTTTAACTTTTTTATCCTTTAACATGGACCTCTTGGATTAGGGATAGCATTACCTATCTGCTGAAAAAGCAATGTTTTTCTTGGCCAGCTAGAAGTGTATAATAATAATAATAATAATAATAATAATAATAATAATAATAGTGACACTGCCAAAATTAAAGAAACAAATGTTCCTCTTGATTTCTGCCCCTTAATGCAATACATACACCTGTGATAATAAAAATGGGAAGGTTAGGAAGAAGAGAATTAAACAAGTTTCTTCTGAGTGAAGTCTGTTGTTCCATTTGATTTCATGGTGAAAAGGTTATCTCATATTAGCTATTTCAGGCAGTTTTTTTATCACACGAATGCAGTACCTGCCAAAATAGATAGTAAGCTGTGAGTCTATCAGCTGATAAGATTTTTCTGTTGACTTGGGTACTACTGTGTTCACAAGGGAAACCTATAGGAAACAACAGTCAAGATTGCTGTGTAAATGAGTAGCAGTAGATGAAATGTTTTGTATATGTCTTGGTCCCACATAAAAAAAAAGGAACAAGTGAGGTTATACCTTCTATTGGACGAATTAATTTTCAAATGCTTGAAACACCTGCTTTCATTTTATATATGAAATTCTTCAGGCATAGTTAAGCCTTTGCTTTATCATGCAAAGTCATTTATAATCTCTCTTCCCCCCCTCCCCACACATTATTTTCCTTCCCACATACTAAAATATGGATTTATTTATAAACGTGAATTAAATTTTTAAAGAGATTAAGCATGATGTATTTGGATGAATAACTTTGCAGAGGACTAAACTGGAATTAATGTTGAGCAATCCGGATTTGGGAATTTGTGGTGTTTATTTGCAAGATGATTTTCCCCAGCAAAAAATAAAATTATCTATAGCTTTATTCCCTGGTATATGCCAGACTTTCCCAACTACAACTCCCAGCATTCTTGACCATTGGTCATGCTGGCTTGGGCTGAAGGGAGTTGCAGTTTAAAACATCTGGAGGGCACCAGTTTTCTTACCTCTGACTTAATATTTTCACTTTAAAAATATATTAGAATCACACTTCTAATTGTAGCAACATGAGTAATAAATGCTGCCAGATTATTATTATTATTATTATTATTATTATTATTATTATTTATTTATATAGCACCATCAATGTACAGATATGTTATCATTGCCCAGAACATCATCTGGAAGTCAAGTCAGCAACATAAATGCTGCAAATGAGCATGTTTAAATATATATTTTAATGTAGAGAAAAGCTGGCAACATAAAGGGATGACATACTGTGTAAAGAGAGATTGAGAAACTTTATCTTAGGTTCTGTTGTCCTTTCCCGCAGAAGACTATTGATATATTTCTTTAATGGATCCTGAAATGTATACAGAAATGCTCGTATTTATCTAACATGATATTTTTAATTTAATGCATTTTCAGGAAAAGTCGCAATATTGAAGGAAGATTTGCAGAAGTACCATAACAGAGACACCTGGTTTCAGCTGCAACATGTTGATGCAGATTCAGAAGTACAGGTGAGATTGTCTCTCCATTACTAAATCATGGGCAGTCTAGTGATGGAATAGCTGTGGGATCCCATTATGCCAAGCCGAAAATATTAAACTGTAGGTAGAAGTAATTGTATGTAGATTGTTTCAAACCATCTGTGCATAATAGTAGTTCTTCTCCATGGTCTATGTAAGTCACATGTATGGGTTATGCACCTGCACAGAAAAGTTATTCAGAACATTCTAGAGCTAAACAGAGTTTTAGGTGGGAGCCCCGCCCACATCTTCTGCGCGTGCTTCGTGCATGGCTCCTGCCTGCCATTCTGTTCCTTTTCATCAGCTGTAGCTGAGTTCCAAACATGGAGTATATCAGAACAAGCCAGGATGTGAAACCACAGTATAATCCTGACTTGTTTTCTCTCAACATAGTTTAAACAAACCACAGTCTTGAAGGCAGATGGTTTATTTTAAATAAAATTGTTTCACCTTTCAATCTCATAGAAGCATGAAAGAGGAGGAGGGAGCAGTCTGTTTCAGTAGCTGTAGAACAATGTAAAATAGGAACTACAGCATCAACTTTGGGGACAGTCAGAGGGTCAGAAATTTCCTTAAAAGGTAATAGTTCACTTACAGTCCTAGTAGAGGTTTTCCTGTCTAATTTCAAAACCCGCTTAAGGAAAGGAATTTATGAGTGAGTTATCATGGCATTACAGAAGGCTTCATCTCCCTCAGATTAAAATTAAGAACAAAGATGGTAAAGTTGAACAGGGTGGGCTGAGCTGACTAAACCTGCTTCTTGGCTGAGACAGGAACAGACTGGGATTAAAGGTCAGTTTCAACTTCCTGCTTCCTGATCCTGAGGAATGCGACTTCTCTCTTCCAGAACATCTGTCTCTATCCAGAAAAGCAGCAACATTGTGCTATTATTCTGCTTGTAGCGTTATCTGGTACAGATACAGATGCAGGATACCTAAATGAGCTAATTTATATAAACATCTGCACGAATTTATCTGTCTTCCTATCCTGAAGACTTGGAGTATGTAACAATACATTAAAAATAGTAGATCTTATTTAGATTTAAATATCAAATAAATAGCACAAAACAATACTAAAACTATACAGGTTGGCTCCAGAAGTTGCCTTCCATTGATGGAAGAGCTCCGCTCATGGAAAGTGCCTCCATCTGATTTTCAGGGATCCCCCACACACACACACACAACAGATCCCACACACACCACAGATCACAAAGCAGGATCCCCGACTCTCTGTATAGCTTTTTCAGGAGGTTGAGGGGGCTGCCGTGGGCAGGAGGGCGGTGGGAAAGTCTTTTAAGCCAACCTAGTTGCATGGCTGGCTAGGTCCAACTCCATCTATTTTACATTTGTCCATTGCTACCTTGGCCTGCTTACTGCCTCTCCTCCATTTGTGTGTCTCCTGCTCTGTTGAAATTGAGATTGGAAACTTTTTGCTTATGTAACTCTGTAAAGTCCCATGTTCAATTGATGGCACTATCTAAATGAATAATTATTTATCAACTTATTTAGGCTATTTGTTCAAAAAGGCTTTTTAAAGGTGTATGATTGGGTAATAATAATAATAATAATAATAATAATAATAATAATAATAATAAATGTATTTCTTGCCCGCCTCTCCATTTTGATCGAGGCAGGGAACAACAATAAACCATTAAATACATAATACTCAATTAAAGCATAATATACATTGTTAAAAACATCCTAAAAGCATCTTAAAATTCCACTGGATTCCACTGTGCATGGATAATGCACATTAAATGATACCAGATATTGGCCTTAGATAACTTTAACAGCAGAAGTTTAAAACACATACACACACACACCAGTACTACAGTCTGCTTCCTGCGGGAAATGAAGGTTTCCCTTTATCCTGTGAAGTGAGCCAATATTTATATGGCCCTTGTGTGCTGTTGATATTCACTGTACCATTGACACACATTAAGATTGTGGGAGTTGTTTGTCCAGTGTTACTTTCTAGGAGACTGCTAGTTATTTACAACTCAAGTTCCTTGTTTCTTGTAGCAAATGTTTTAAAAAAATTCTGGTTAATTAGGGACGTGGGCTGTAAAAACTAATTATAAACACTGTACTATTTTTGTGCAGTCTATCGCTTCCTCTATTTTTGCTTTGTAAAAGCCAGCTCCATAATGCTACAACTTGGTGATAAGCAAGTATAGCAAGTGACCTAGGCTATATTTTATTCTTATATTTTATGGTTTTACTTGTATTTTGGGGTGGGGTGGAACCCCGAAAGCTCTGCCTTTTGGGCAATTTAGAAATTTAGATAGATAAGAAAACAAACATAATTTTGTACACCATAAGGACTGTTCCTCTCCATTATTTCAGGGGTGCACAGCTCACAGCCTGCAGGCCACATCCGGCTCTCACCTGTGGGTCGTACACTTTCCTTCGCAGGAAAAAACTACAGAAAGGAGGATCTCAGAAAGGCTGAATAAAGGAAGCTGTCTTTAGCCATAAGCAAAGAGAAACCCTGCTTTTATCTCTGTTTAGTGACTAGAGGTAAGGGTAATATAAAGATATTTAAATTTTAAATAACCTGTTGGGTATTTAACGTTTAAACATCTTTAATTTTAGAATTTACTTGTGCCTTGCATGCCTGAGAGCTGTGTGTGGCAGGCAGCGGAAGCAAATCTAAACCAAGTACTTGCAAGATCGTGGGTAGAGGCAACATTACTAGCAAGTTCCAAGAGTGATTTGTAAGAAGGTCAAAGCATAGTAAGAACCACATGAAATGTTATCCCAATGGCGCCTTCTCCATTGCAAAGGGTCTGACTGTATGCTTTGCACACATACACACACACAAAAATGGGGGTGGGGAAAAGGGAGTGCTTAACCCTTATCTTGCCAGCTTCATTTCCCCTGAAACTTCCCCCTAAAATTGCTAAACATGCTTCGACCCTCATGGTGGAAAACAAAAGCTTGAATCAAAAAGTGCTTTCTTGAAGAGTTAGAAACAGAGAAGATAGTTATGGACTTTCCTACGATCCCACATTAAGTGTTTGTATAATTCCTTCTTATTCCAGTTTCAATCCTACCAGCAATCATCTACTGCACCCTTACCCTTTGCCCCTTCCCTTGGTCTGGGATGTTCCTGGAAAACAAAATCAGATTCTTAAAATCCCCGGATAAGCATTAGTTTTACTTTCACAGCACTGAAGACATGGTTATAAATAGAAGAGCAATTGGATGCATGACATGGTGAAGTCCAGACTGTAATTCACTTGTAATGAGAAATGCAGATTCTGAATAACGTCTTGAACTCTATATATTTGTTATTGTTTCTTGACTGAATAAGGATTGCTGTCTCCAGTGAACGCTCGTGACTGTGGCATACAGCTTCTCCGTTCCCACTGCGAAGATCCCATGAAATCTGATATTGTGAATTATTCGTACGAACCACCTACATATTTAGTTGTGGGTGGAAACGGGGGTGGAAAGGGAGAAATAGGATTTTTCACTCTTAGAAGCAATAGGTGATGCTGAATGGTATTTTACACAGTTCAAATGCTGACCCTCTTGGCTTTAATATTAGGTGCAATCCTGCAGGCCTACAGTAACATGTGGAGGTTTCCCATAGGAGTCAGTAGAACACCGACTCCTGCAGGGCCACCACTGGTGGACATGACAACATCATAGTCAGGACATTGATTCCAAGCCATGCTGTTCCATGTCTCTCCTGACGGCATTGTCAAGCTCTTTGTTCCCAGTCTTTGGTGTGTAGACTTGATCCCAGGAGAAGCAGGAGCAGAACCATTCACAGAAGCCTTGGGGAGGACAAGCCTTTGGATGGCTGGAGTGGGGAAATGCAGGAGGTCCAGCCTTGGACAGAGTGATCTGGCCACAATATTATATGTCCAAGAATCAAGGGAATGGGAGACTTATGAGGCAACTCCATATGCTACTTTACGTGTGCCTGGCACCTATAGGATTGTACCGTTCACACTAATGCTGCAATCCTAAGCATGCAACTTGGAAATAAATTCTTGTCAAATCAATGGATTTGTGAGTAAACTGATGGGATTTCCGTGATCTTGATTAGACTGTAAGAAAAGTCCAAAATTTCATACAAATAGCCATATGCTATAGCTTCCAGAGAGCATTTTCCTTATTTTCGTTAAAGCTGCATATATAACTCTCCAAGACAACTAGCTACTTAAAAGCATGTTTTTAATCTGCATGTGTGGATGTTGAAATGTGCTCATTTGTATTGGATTACATTTTGTATCTGTGATTTGAACGATATGTTCTCTCTCTCTCTCTCTCTCTCTCTCTCTCTCTCTCTCTCTCTCTCTCTCTCTCTCTCTCTGTGTGTGTGTGTGTGTGTGTGTGTGTGTCTGTCTGTCTCTCTCTGTATGTCTGTCTCTCTCTCTGTCTCTCTCTCTGTCTCTCTCTCTCTCATAACAACTAAGAATGAAAAAGGCTGTTTTAGTAGGACACATTTCAGATGCTTTGCAGAATGGCCTGTTTAGGACACTATAAACACTTATAAAAGATAGTGTCACTGTTGTTCAGTAGTTGCCGTAATAATGCTTGCTCAACTTATTTACATGTATCTAGCAGAGAGCGTATTTGAACATAGTTAATCATTTGCACAGTTCAGAAAGGCTCAGTGTTGAATTGTAACCACAGACCATGTGAAAGTGAAAAAAACTATTTTCAGTCAAGCTGTTCCCCACCCAGGAAACAAAAGGGTGTGACCCATTTTATCTAACAAACAATAGTTCTCACATCTCTTGTTTTCTTCGCTTTTCATAAAGAAAATATATTTAGTGATTCCTGCGTGTCTATTCATCTGTAAAATATTTTACATTAAGTATGTAATGTGGTCAAGAAAGACTGAAATGTTGAAACCTGCTACCAAACCTAACTGCATACCCTCTCCTAAAACCTAGCTCTTCATTTCACTCTAAAAACTTGATCCAATAAGGGTACAATCCTATGCATAGACAGAAAAAGGTTCCACAACTCCCAGCATTCCCCAGCCAGTGATATTAGCTGGGGAATGCTGGGAGTTGTAGAACTTCTTTCTGTCTATACAGGCTTACATACTCCTCAATGTGGATACTCTTCACTCCAAGCAATTATATTTATATTAGTAGCCAGTTGTGTTGAGAAGCTGTTTGCTAGCTTCCAGCTGCCCACAACAGCAGGTCTTAAACTGGTGCTTTCAATGCTGGCAAGTGGGTATTGAGCTTATGCTCCCCTCTTGGCTTAGCCAAAGTAGGCTAAGTGCAGGGTGACAAGTACACAAAGCCTCCATGTACCAGTAGACCCAGAGCTGATACTCCTTGACTCTGTAAGGTTCCTTGCTGGTCTAAGGAACAAAAATACCTATTACTTTCCCCTTCAGCCTTTGCCTCACCCCACCCAGGAGCCAAGTCCGAAAGCTTCATTTTCCAAACTGCAATACTGCATTATTGTTAGGCTGGTTTTGCCATAAACAACTCAAGACCACCATCCACCTTCTGAAACTATACAGCTCTTGTTGGGAAGTAAGTTTTAAAAGGGAGCTATCTATAATAACAGGAGACCCTGTGTGTCTATTAGTGCCAAGACTGTTAAACCGTGGCCCTTTCTACACCTAAGGATTATCCCAGCAAATAGAGGGATCGTCCCTGCCTGTCGTTTTGGATGCACAGGAATGATCCCGGGGGGAAAAGGCAGGTGTAGAGACGGCCCTAGACTCCTGAAACTCAGCATGCATACTACAGGGCCTGTAGGGGTGTGCATCTCGGGGTTACTTAACTTTTAAAATTCATTAATTATTTTTAAATAATTTAATGTGTTAATGTGTTTGAAGCCTGCAGTACCATCTTTAGTCACAGATGACACTAGTCGAATTCAGGAGGGGGTAGTCCAAGAGACAGAGTTATATGGCTGCTCCACCCCCTGCTGTGAGGCAGCCCCCCCTCAGGAGTTTGGAGTGGACAGACCCCTCCTTCAGGAGACTTTAGGGGTGCATCATGGCAGGGGCCATGCCTCGAAGTGGCTTCACTTAGGCGGTGTGGTCGGAATTTCAGCTGCGTATTGTTGCTTGAAGGATTTGCTGATTCACATTAAGAGCTATTCCAGCCAATGTGAAATTGGGTCCATTTGCTAGTATTTTACATAAAGCAAGAAATGAATGTCAAGCAACATTGGCAGCACCCATTGGCTACCTCATGCTCCCCAGTGTGGTTTTAGCAGAGTTTCTTGTCTCCCATGTATGAGCCAAAAGGAAAGCAGATAAAAGGTATAAAAAGTGAACTATATATGGACAGTGCTTCCAGATCAGACTGGGGTGGAGGGGATTAAAGTGCTCTTGCTTGTGTCTTTGCTCACATGGGGGAAAGTAGCAGAGATGCATCATAAGAGGACTTCGGGTCAAGGGCTATGCTGAGGCCCAATGAGAAGATCCTGGGGGATCTTCAAGGAACATCTGAAGCTTGTTGTAGATTTCTTGGAGGAAAGGATCCTATCAAATCTGTTTGTCTAGCCAGTCTGTCTTCTTTTCTGTTGTTTTTCACTTGGGTGGGTGGGTGGGTGGGGAGGGGGAAGAGGGCTATTCTTCTTCTTGCCCAATATTGTACCACCACCACCAGCCCACATAGATATTTAGAGACTGAGGTCTGCCCAGTTGTTAATCTTTTTTTTTTCCTTTTGAAAATAGAGTCCAGGGCTTGGCTGGCTTCAACAAGTGGGATAGTACACCTGCATTTCTTTGTACCAGCGGTTTGCAGGGGAACTCCAGCAACAGTTGCTGCAGACCACAATGGAGATTATTGTCCTGTACCAATGCAGTATCTTAGTATAGCATCGCAGAATGTAGTCCCAAAGCAAACCTTCCTTAAACCACATGGCAGTAGTAAGCTAAATGCTAGCGTGAAAAAGTTTTTTATCTGTGGCTCAAAAAGCATTACTCGACAAAGACAATAATCGAAACAGAAAGATGCTGTTTGGTAGCATAGTAACTGGATATGTGCCCTCCAACATTTCACCAATGAAAACAATTATGCTGTTTTCATACTTTTTCTGCTTTACTCTCTTCTCTATTACACATTGTTAAAGGTTCTTTACCACCTGGTTGTATGCTGTGTCCATTTATTCTTCAATGGATATGTGGACATCCTCTACCAAGAGGGAGATTGTTCTTTTGCTTAAAGTTATACTAAAAAAAATATCATTGTCCTACTATATATTGTCAATAGTTCAATGTGTGTGTGTGTGTGTGTGTGTGTGTGTGTGATGTAGCAGTGGCACTATGTAAAATGATAGGCTATGCACTCCATGTGTACAGCAGAGCCAAAGTCTTTCAACTCACCTACTCAGAGAGAGGACCCTGCTCATTGTGGTGTCTTTTTAAGGGAAAGGCTGTAGCTCAATAGTAGAGAGCACATGCTTTATATGCAAAAGGTCCCAGATTCAATCCCTAGCCTTACCAGGTGGGCCTGGGAATAACTCCTGTGTTAAACTGGAGAGCCATTGCTAGTCATTGTAGGCCTGGGGTAGACAATGTGGTGCTTTCGGGATGTTTTTGACTAAGACTCTTATAATGTCTGACCATTGGCCACATTGGGTGGATTTTATGGGAGTTGTAATCTAAAACATTGTGTGTTGTGGGGGAGGGCAAGTTGCCTGTCCCTGATGAACGACCCAGCTCAGCAAGTGATTGTCATGAACTTCTGGCCATGTATGCAGGCCTTAGTGATATCACCCAATTAGCTAGAAGGAGTGCCACGATGGGAATGGGGGCACCTTGATCAGGCATTAGACATGAATGTGAACAGTGGGTTTGTCAGGAACCTGGCAGATCCAAGTACCTGGCTACTTGGGCTGCTTTCAGTCTTGTTTTACTTGTTGGGCAGGCCTGCCATACAGCTAGCCAGTTGGAGAGAGGAAGTCTTAACATATATCTGCTTGTTCTGGGGTCTTCAAGTCAGTGAAAGTGGAAGAGATGTACTTTCACAGAGTTTATAACGCAAATGCAGCCTGCTTTTGGAGAGTGTACTTTTACTGAATAACACTTGAGTAGCTTGGCTTGCAAATAAAGTTATCAGTCTCTCTTCTCATTCAATCTAGTGTGCTACCTTAGCAGCCGCTTGCCAGAATTTTTCCTGTCTGAGACATGCATGAAGCTACGGATACCAATCTTTGCTGGTTCAAAGGCTTTTCAGTCAAGGTGTAAACTGCAAGATCTTGAAACTAGACTTGTTTAACATTGTAACTGAAGAGTTGCGGGGTTTGAGTAGCCAATTTAACAGGGCTTATATTTTATTAAACTGAACAGGACCAAAAACAGGGCCAGTAACATTGGCAAAACAGAAGAAGGCACAGTACCAAAATATAACACCTCTGCTCCCCAAAAAGTCGCAATCTCAAGCTAAAGCTCAGGAAATAGAAATTGATTGTAGTATAAAATATAAGCAACTTTTTTCAATTGGTTGTCTTCTGCAGGAATAAGAAACTCTTACAGCATTTTATTCCATGGATTTATGGTAGCAATTATAACACACTTTAAATCAGAGGTGGGAAACCTTTTTCAGCCCAAGATTCACACACCCTTGTGGGTAACTTTCCAGGAACCACATGCCAGCAGCATCCATCCCATTCAAACACCTCCCTATACCTCCCCCCTTTCACAACTATCCATATACCCCATTCATCCTTTATTTTCTCATTCAGCCCAACCTCTTGATCACCCTGTCACCCTATTAATGTCTCAGAACTAATGTTTCCTGCCATCAGCTAGTTTATCTGACCCTGTAATGCCACTGCTTTTGCCTTCTGTACTTCCCCCATACACACTCATACGTGTTTTCTCAGACACCGCAGAACATGTGCTTGCAGGAATCTTATATTGCCAGAGTCATGACTCACCAGTCTGGCCTCAACCCTCTGAGCTACAGCAAAATAGAAGTCTCTTGAGCAGGATTCAGTGCACAGCAGCACCACTGTACCATTAAGAAACCTACCCAGGAGCCGTTACTAGACTTGTTAACAGTGAATTTACCCAAGTGATCAACATATTGTGTGAGTTTCAGTTGTAGAGTACACAAAGTTAAAGTAAACGTTGAATTCAAACTTTCACCTTGACGATCCATAGACTTTGCTTCTGCCTGGGTTAAAACAGAACAGATCAGAGAGAGCGCTGAATGTTGAAATTGACCCTGGTACCCATAAAATAAGTGAGCAAATGAACTTGCTTATTTCAGGGAGATGACCCACATGACTATTTGTGTGTGTCAGGAGTTTAGTACCTAGAATGCTCTCCCTGCTCCGCCTTTACAGATGGAAGGCTGAGAGAAGTTTTGGCAGCCTCCACTTCAAGCGCCTTGAGATCAAAGCACCAGAAGCCTCCAGGAGAGGACAGGAGGAGGAGCCACACAATGGATTGGGGCCCACAGCAGCCTGGAGATTTGCCACATCTGCTTAAAGTGAATTACTGCCATAATATACGTAAAAATCATGAGTTCAGTATTGTCATCACTTCAAGGCTTGGGGTAGTTATATCACAGACTGTCGTTCTGAGGAAGAACTGTGATTTGTGTGAGATGAGAAATTGAGTGTGTAAAAGAAATTACGCTTTACTTCTGTTTCTGTTTCTTTCCCTTCTCTATATACAGGGCAATCTATCGGTTATTTAGACTCATCTAGTATATGTTTTGTGTGGCCATTAAACTGGGCTCTTGTTTTTACCTGAGGACACTTGCGATAGTTGCTTCCAGTGGCACTTTTCCCTCCAAGTGCCAAATTTACCATATTTTAAAATTATCTTTTTACTGAATGTTATAAGATACTGGCTTAGATCCAAATGTGTTCTTTTGAGAATGGAAGACCTCTTTCTGTTTGCCAAGGGATCTTTGATCTCCAGAGGCTTTTGTTGGCAGAAGTAGCCATTTTTACTGATTTCCCCCTTCCTCCTGTAGTGCCTGATACTACCTCTCACACTGTTCTCCCTCCAGTGCAGATGTTCGGGGGGGGGGGTTACAGGGGGAAGAGGAAATTGGTAAATATTACCTTTACCTCCCTTTCCGTTAGCAGCAGCATCCCATGAGTGGAATCTACACCTCTGTACATAATTTGGACTTTATAAATTTGTGGCCTTTATATAAAACCTCTGTTTTTCTTCTTCTCTAATTCCTTAATAAACAAATGTACTATTATTGTTATTGTTGTTATTGTTATTATTATCTCTTTTTTCTCACTCATGGTGGTTTTTCTAGATGGACATGATGGGCTTTGCCAAGTCATGCTGTCTTTTACTAATTCAGGAATTTCTTGACTACTGAACATGTTTTAAGTATGACTACTTTCTGGAAGTTGGTGTGGATGTATTTTGGTAGGCCCAATTTCTGAAGGTGGTGGTGGTGGTGATGATGTACATTCTTCTGTGGATATTTTTTTTCCTTTACTGTCTTAAAACATGTATACTTTTATAACATTCAGGTCTAGCTGTTGATTCAGATTCTGTGTATGCTAGAAATTGAAGCATTTATGTATCTAAATATTTGTAATGACTTGGTTATAAAATAGAATTGTAAAACAGTCTGCTGTTCTCTGAGAGGGATGCTTTGAAAGATGCTTTATCCAGTACTCTGGAGGCAGTTTGCATCAGAGCACCCATGAGAAAATTATTTAATAGGCCCTTGTGTTTCACCCAAGGGCATAATTGACATCGTCAGGAGCGTGCTATTTACACGGGAGCAGCATTTAGTGCACAATATATCCAGGCATATCACTGCAGCAAGCATGATTTAAAGTAAGTCCACACCTGCGTTCTGCAACAAAGTATTTCAGCAATAATTATACTCATGTGATGACATGGCCCTTTTAGCTATTTTCCAGAGTATCCTTTCTGTTTAGACACTTGTTTCTATTTTAAAAGGCACAAGTAGGAGCCTGTAGAATTTATCTTTTTTCCTCTCTTCCTCTCTCTAAAGCAGGAGTGCTGAGCCTCAGGCTCAGCAGCCAAATCTGGTTCTCCTGGGGTCCCAATCCAATCCCTTGGGGTTGCCCAGATGATTTAGCCCCATTCCCCTGATACAACAATTTCCTCCAACCATCAATCATTTTGTGTTTCTGGCTTTTGTGCAGTTTTCACCCCATTCTAAATGGTTAAGAATAGCTCAGTTACTGGCAGTAAGTGCTTTAAGCTACAATTGGCTGGCATTTTGGGGCCTGGCTTTTTTGGCATTGGTCCCACCCTTTTGTCCCACCCACCACTGGAATGCAATCCCCATAAACTTATCTGAAATGGAATTCAGCTTATGGGCTGAAGTAAGTTCTGCACCGGTGTTGTAAAAGCTTGGTACTTAAAGTATGAGCGATGTGAAGAGTGACGAGATTCAAACAGTTGCTGTGAGCCACCAAGACCAAACATCAGATTCCACTGTACAAGACCCTACTTCAGATTCATTTGCTGAATTCTATTATATATTGACCTGTAGAGCCAGCCCAAGACATTTTGCTGCCTGAGGTGAAGAACAAGATGGCGCCCTCCCATTCCAAGTACAAAATCCAACTGGACTGGCTGTTGAATCTTACTTCTATACTGTGGGTGGAAAAGTGTCCTCCACTGCACTTGAAGGGTGTATGGGACAGGCTGCATGGTGCACAGCTATGTCCTCTAACACCTTTTTGCCACCTCCCAGCATCTTCTGCCTGAGACGACTACCTCACTCAGCCTAATAGTAGGACCTGGCCCTGATGACCTGAGCCATTCTTCCCAGACTATAGTATGGGTTGGAACTTAGTCATCCACCAGCTCTGCCAATTCCTAAATGTTCTGATTCAGTTCTTGGCTCAAAAAAATGTTTAGAAATACCCATATTGAGAGAAAATACATCCAAATTCATATTTAAATGTGGTTTCGTGACATGGAATGTAAATAGATTTGTCCATAAGAATTATTATGATTTGTCCATCAATGATAACAATACTGCCTGCCTAACAGGGCTGTGGAACATATTTCTAAGCAAATGTAGGTGAAACAGTTTGAATACTGGAAATATACTATATACTATTGTTACAGTTGTTATTATTGTTACATTCAATTGTTGTTTTTGTTATTGTTACATTCAGGTGAGAAATATTATTTAGTTATGTTATCAGTCGCACTGTCTCTTCCTTGTTCATTGAGTGAAGCTGAATTATGAGACTCAGGGTATGGGGGAACTTACTTGGTCAATCAACGTCTTATATGGTCTGTATGCTTGACAGGTTTTAGCAGTGACCGTTTGTTTTAAGAACTGCATAAATTATATTTAATTTTCATATAGTGCTTTACCATTCTGTATTTCAGGGAAAGGTCCATCTAGAGTTGCGGCTGAGTGAAGTCATAACGGACACTGGTGTCATTTGCCATAAGCTTGCTACACGGTAAGACGCTGCACTGATACAGAGCTGTAACTTGGTAATATTTATGTACAATGTTTTTACAGTAGCTATGAACATGTGTGTTAATGTATATCTAGTACAGATAGGAAACTTAGCTCGACCCCAGTACAGCTTTCAACTGGGGTTTCAATTAGCATTTCCTTAAAGAGAAGCTGATAGAACACTGATTTTGAAAACAGGGAGCGAGGGTTCAAAAACAATTTATATGATAGTATGGAATATCTGTTGTTCCAAGAAAATATCTACTGGATGAGAATTAGCCTTTGGGATAGCCAAAGATAGCTCTTTGGACCCTGACCATTGTTTATGAGTAAATTAGTTTTTTTCCCCCATAAACCATATTATGTATTCTGTAGGAATATATTTTTCTGTTAGTAAACTCTTTTTGGGTAAACCTAACTTGAGCTGCATCAATACTAGATGTGGTCTAAATTTTACAACCCACAATAGAAAGATGTTCTTGAATAAAGATTTTAACTTGCATATGTCCGATCTTCACCATAAATTGTGTAGCAGTATAACTCAGTATAATACACCATTATATATTATAATGGAAAAGTAACTGCCAACTTCCCCCAAGCCCTTATTGACTATTTTTTAAAATATTGGAAGACCTATAAAATAGTGTGAGGAACCTTTTATTTTCCTGATTTTAAAGTGTTAAAGAGTTTAAACAGATCATCCCTTGGAAATAATCTGTTGCGGTGCTGGAACCAAAAATGGGCAGGGTTACCCCCTTTTTTTTTCTCCCAACCCATTTTTTCTCTGCCATCTCCCTTCTTTCCCTCCCTCCTCTGACAACAGTTCTGAAAGCTAAATGAGAACAAAATGGACTAGAATTGTGCTCACAGATAACCAGAGATTGAAGTGTTGGCTGAATTGATTCACTACAGATTTTTAAAAGTGGATTTGTAACATTTTATTTCAAAATGAGTGATTTCAGCTGTATAAAAGGGACCGTTGGGACTGTTGCAAATAGTTTGTTAACAATACTTACTGTTGCTTCCCATACAGTAAGTAGTTTTCCTGTGTTAATTGGCTGAGTGGAAGTTTTGTCTTTCATTTCTTGACACATTACTTCTAGCAATAATTGGGACTTGTAAGTACTCCTGCACTTGGCTGTGTATGGAAAGTATGAGTCATCCTCCAGGGTTGCGTCCATAACTGGAAGAAAGGAGAGTCCTTCTCCCCACTTTTTAAGGCTGTCCACATGTCACAAATGACTAACGTGGTCTATGCCAGTAGGTGGTCTAAGATGCTTTTTTTGTGGGCAGGTACTTTTTGGGAAATATTTGAAGGGCTGTAATTTAAATTGGTGAATAGATTGCCCAACTACAACTTACAGTTCAAATGCTCTCTCTTCTCTAATGCAAAATAATGAATCTATGAACGATCCTTCATTCTCACAAGCTCTGGATTCTTTTTCTCAAGCTGCTAATTTTGGAGTCCATTTTTATGCTGGGCACCAAACTTAACAGGCAGGGAAAGATGGCTTATAGCACTAGATAGGGTTAAGTTGTTTATTTTTCATTGGAAAGGCAAATTATCATAACTAGGGCCCCTAGTGAAATTACTTTTGCTGTAGGGTCGCTGAAGGTTGCCCATCCTGCATCTCTTCAATAAGATTATGCTATGTGGGTCTTACAATGGAAGCCCACAACCTGACTCCTTCCTGGGAAGAAACCACATAGTGGGGGGCCTCTCACCTGAGCCAAGGGAATGACATAAGATGTAGCAGCTCCATTACCATCAAGGTAATGCCAAAATTGGCCCTTATTGACTCATGCAGGTCCATCAAATCTCCAGCAGAAAGTCTGTCTTCATGTAAGTTGAAGCTCCAGTTGTGCGTGGCATTCTGAAAAGCTAAACAATAGCTTTTATTTACATGAATGGCTTTTATTTACATGAATGGCAAGCAGAAGCAACATGATCTTCTTTACCAAAGCAACAACTTACTGTTGTAGTTGTTGTTGCTGCTGTTGTTTCTACTAGAAATCTGATCAGATCCATATTTATACAGTCTTGCATTTGAAAGCACTGGGTACAATTCACTGGGAAATTTGTGGATATGGCCCCACTGAAATGGATAGGAAATGTGCAAGAGCACAGCTGTTTCATTGTGCAGCTGCCAGTCATTACAGTGGGCCTCTACCTTTTACACTGAACGTTTATTTTAGATGGGCAGCATAATGAAGCATTATCTGAATCAGGAGAGAATGTCTGAGATGAACATCATACTTATCCTAAATTCCTAACTAGTGAGATTTTACTAGTGACTGAGGCCTTAGCTAGACCTATCTTTTGTTCCGGGGAAGAGGAGGGGAGACCTCGCGTTGTGAATAAGGCAAGATCTCACTTTCGTTTACACGTAAGGCGCGATGACCTCAAGAAGAGAGGCGTCACGCCCGCCATTTTTTTAATTCTTAAAGGGCCGGCAGCGCACGAGCGCTCCAGCGGAAAGGTAAGGTGTTTTTTTTTAAAAAAAAATACTTTCTCCGCTCCCCCCACCCTAACCCCGATGGGCACAGCGCTCCTGAGGAGCGCTGCGCCCTGTGCGCAGCTCCCAGCTCCGCGCAAATAATTGCGCGTAGCTGGCTCAAGCCGTGGCAGTGGGCCACACATTCCCTGGTCCCGGGAGCCTAGGACCGTGGAAAAAGCAGGCCCAAAGTGTAGGGCTGTATCCCGGGGCCAAGGAGGGTTGATCTCTGCCTGATCCTGGGATCCCCTGTGCGTCATCTGGACGCACAGGGACGATCCTGGGGTTCACCCCGGGATAAACGCTGGTTTATCTCAGACCTGAGTGTGTCATGCAACCTGGGCAGGATCTACACTATTGCTTTAAAGTACTTTAAAGTGCTTTATAACAGTTTTGTCCTGTTGGGGCCCAGGACACACTCCATATACATTTGTTAAATCTGTTATAAAGTACTTTAAAGCAGTAGTGTAGATTCGGCCCTGGTTTTTAAGTTTATAGAAATCACTAGCTATCAGGAACAAAGTCTGCAGATGAGAATCATGTTCGGCTTCCATTTTCTGCTTTCTGTTTTCTTCTTTGATCTTGAACTGATTTGAGCCTTCCTTTCCCTTTTGAATGGTCTAAGAAGTGTCTGAATAGACCCTCACTAGTTAGAATGGGTGTGAATTGTCTACTACAGATAACAGGAACCTAGGGAACATAAGCTAGATACCAAGTACAATAGAACAGAATCCAAAAACAACAACGTCAAGTGTGTGTGTATGTGTGTACATGTGCACATGCATGCACACACACACACAGGCACACGCAAACCAGAGAGAGTGAGATACATGCATACATGTGCACACACATACACACATCTTCCTTGTAGTGTGTCTTTTTACCAACGGCATCTTTTGGGGCAGGTTTTTGTTGTTGTTGTTTACAATAGGACAGTGCTGAGTTCTAACACAACATTCATTGCCTACACAAAAATACTATTTTGAGAAAATATTTAAATATTCAATAGATATTTGTTGTCGTTTTGAAGTGGAATGACCTCTTCACTGCTACTTACTGAGGCTTCACTCCTAATCCCACACTACATCCCCTCTTGTTTTTTCCTGCTTCCTCTCTCCATTGACATGGCACAAAAACTGCTGCACTTAAGGCAAGCGAGCTTGTTTTCTGCCTGGTTCACAGTAGGTTTTGCAGTGCTTTCTCATCAAGCCGTGCCAACTTGCAATAAGGGTTTGCAATAGGGATGGCTCATGCATGCATATTCATTATTGAATGCCTGCAGCATCAGTGCGATATTTTACATGTGTGAACGAGCCATCCCAGACAGAACTTCCATATCACATAAAGCACACTTCTTCTCAATTCACAGAGACAGGTGCTGACAAATCAAGTGATGTGTAAACCCTTTAACATTCTCTCCAGCGTTTTGGCACAATGCTGCTGTGCATTTCTCCTGACAAATTGTAAAACATGGCTTAAGGACAGTACTGGGTAAGAAATCACCACTCACTCATTCTGAAGAGGCAGCCTACTTAACTCCCTGACACAGCATTGGCATGTGGATACAAATTGGGAAGAAGGGAAGCAAAGATGACCAAAGCTGAATGTGTTACAGTCTCAGCCAGTAACAGAATAAATTGCAGAGCAAGTATGCTGCAGTAGCTCCCACCGGCTTTGATTTAGTACCTTTTCATACCTCTGCTTTTTCCGGGTTCCAATACACATCTTTTTGAGTAAGGACCATAGCTCAGTGGTAGAGCACATGTTTTGCATGCAGATGGTCATAGGTTCAGTCCCTGACATCTCCAGGTACGGCTGGGAAAAGATTCCTGTCTGGAACCCTGGAAACCTGCTTCCAGTCAGTGTAGAAAATATGGAGCTAAATGGACCAATAGTCTGATTCAGGGTAAGGCAGATTCTTCTGTTCATAGAACACATCAGCGAGCAACTAAATTCTTGCATATGTGCTATTAGCTGTTTTGGGACCCCGTGTGATATTGAGATGGATGAAAGGAATTTTTGCAAAATCTTAGCAGGAATGAATTATCAGCATGGAATATATTTAGTCACACAGCATTTACATATTTGACCCAATATTGACTGAATTGAATTAAAATACTGGATTTCAGCATTTGCAAAATGAGACGTATGTCATCTTTCTCTCCTTTCCCTTCTCTCAAAATCAGTTCATTCATTTTGGCCTAAATAACTAAGCGGATGTTGTTTGAGCCCTGAGGCAGTGTTGGCCTCTAGCAGATGCCACAGATTCCCATGCACACATCACTTCCACAGCAATTATGAGAGAAAGCATTAGTGGTGATGGAAGGTTTGCTCTAAAAACACAGATGTAGTTCATCTGTCTACATTCCCAGTGTTGCCTGATGATTAAAAAATCATATTCAATTTTTGACCCATAAATGAACAGTTGCCCTTAAGAGGATTATCTGAGGCATAAAGAACTTCCTATACTGAGCATTGCTGTAGAAATTGTTAACATAAGAATTATAAGGGGAGCCTTGCTAGTACAGACTAAACGTTCATCCAGGGCCGGCATCAAGGGTAGCCATGGTTGTGTACTTGCACAGCCTAGCAAGGGCACACTGACAAGAGCTCCCTGGACATGGTCCTTCTCTTTACCCTTGCAACCTGCTTGTTCACCTGTCTCTCTCTCTGGCCCAGAAAACCATGGTAATGAGAAGGAAATGCCACTGCCTATTTGCTTATTGTCTCTGCCTGTCAAGCAACCAAGTGGTGGCAATGATGAGAAAGAGGGTGAGGAGCAACGGCAGCTGGTGACAATGGTGGTCAGATGGTAGACTCACTGAGGGCAGGATCCCACTGAGGGTGTCTGGTCCATGGGCCTTCAGAAACCCCAACAGTGACATATGTTAATATAAATATAGCCAGATGTTGTTGGAAGACTACTTTTCTGTCCCCAGTGTCTGGTATTTAGAGGTACACTGCCTCTGGATGTGAGGGAGTTCCAAAAGCCCTTGCTTGCTTTGAGCTCTGTATTTGTACAATAACTTCTTAATACTTAAATTTTAGGCCTGTAAATTTCTGAGAGGTTTCCTTAGAAGAAACCATTGCTTTCCAGATATAAATCATTTAAAAACAATGAGAGGCATATTATTGGAAGCTATGGGAAACAAATGCACTAGTGTATGTATGCTTTATAAAATATTAGGGCTGTAGAGGAACGCACATAGTAAGGACAATGATGAATACTGTTTTGTTTTGTTTTCGGTGGGGGGTGGCATTCTGTCAAGCCCTCCACTTCCTCACTTAGAAAACTGCACTGTTTTCTGTAGACAGACTGACTCATTCATCCTGTCCCTCTAGGCTTCCCACCTCTGCTTGTATCTCATCTCAAGCTCCAACCTACTGCCCACACACTTCCCAAGCCTCCTATCTAATGTTCTCTTTATGTTTTCTTATGTTTATGATTTCTTAAAACTTTCCCCCTTTTCCGCTCTATCAATTTATGCTTAAGTTTGGGGGGATGTTGTAAGAACAGATGTCTTTCTGTAAACTGTCTCCAAACAAATGTGGTTGTATTTGGTAAGTGTCCCCAAAACATAAATTATTATTATTTTATTATTATTTATTTATATAGCGCCATCAATGTACATGGTGCTGTACCTAATGTACATGGGGAATCAGGGGCCATGCAGTGGATCAGGCATGTTTTTTCAAACATTTAGGGAGCCATTTTAATTAATGTTCTTCTTAGGTAAGGCACAAATCAGCAATCGGTTTAATAGCTTCAAAATTCACTCTATACTGAACATTTCCTGATTATAAGGAGATAATTTGATTAGTTCAATTATTAAATTGGGATGGGGAAGGGAGTTGGCAAATATTTTTTAAAAGTAAACACGTATCAGATGTGGAGAGTATAAACTCTGAGATCAAACAGAAGAGATAATTTCCCTCACCAATTAAATCTGAAGAAAAGGTATCAATTTTACAAAACTGATCATTTGTGTCAGATATATTTTAAAGAGATTACATTAAACTCCTTAAAGAAATCTATTTAATATGAGATTTCAGACCATGCCACCAGCTTTTTTAAAAATGGCAGATATGCAAAAACTTGAAAAGCACTGTAGAAATGCATATGCAACCAGGACTTAGTTGAAGATATTCATTATTTGCTGTATTGACCTTTAAATGGTGCCCTCAGGGAAATATTTTTATCTGCTTTTTGTCTAGTCTTAGGGTGTCAACTGCCTAGGAAAGAATTGGCATTTTGCTGACTAATTATGGATAAATGTATTTATTCCAAAGTGTCATTAGAGTGTTGTGGCTGTGCAAAATAATTCCAGGCAAATATCTGAAATAGATTTTGTTATCTGGGTGTGGGGTCCAGTTGTTCTGAATCATTCTGTTAAAATAGCAGTGATTTCTGTTTCTGTTTTAACATCTTCTTTTAATCATTTTGTTTATATTGCAAACTGTGATGATCACGTCAAGTGATTTGTTTAAATTTTTTGTTCGCATGCTGCTTCCTTTCTGACCCAAGCCTATTTTATTTTTATCTTCTACCTTTTGTCTTGTTGGGCTGCCCTGTGCTACATGCCAAATAGGGTGCCTTACCTCAGTACCTGCATTGTGTTTATCAAACCATTATTTTATGATAATTGGTTTGGATCCAGACCAAGGTAGTCAACTTTGGGTCCCATTAAAATCAGTGGAACAGTTTGCCATGATTTAAATGAACTTCCATTGATCTCAATGGAACTAAGTTTAATCACAGTTTTTACAAGTATTGGGTGGAAGTTCCAGAGAAGTAGAGGGCACAGAACCTTCCTATGTTTTGACTGCCTACACAATTTCCCCACTTGGTTCCACACCATTCTCCACTCAGTTCCATCTTTCATATACTTTACTGCAGGGGCAGGCAATATGCCCGTGGGCACCAATGTGCCTCCAGACACCTTTCTTGACCCCTGCCAAGGGACCCTCGCCCTCCCACTTGTATTAAAAAATGAACACATTTTCTCACCGGCAGCTGGGATTGCGTCAAAGCAAAGTGAGGAGGGCTTATAATGGCTACAATGCTTAGTAGCTTGTGTGTAATTCAGCAGTTGCCATTGTTGTGACATTCATGCTTTGTATTTAGAGTTGTTGCATCTAAAATTATTGAGATGGCATAGTGGTTAGAGTGTCAGGCGAAGATTAAGGAGAGCAAGATACATTTTGAGGCCAATTATTTTTAGCCAATGATGTAGGTGATGTTGCATAAAAGTCAGTGAGGGTAGAGATGGCCATGTGCATTGTTGTTGTGACTCACAAAAAGGCGTACATAATTTATTCTGCATCATTTAACAAGTGTTTCACAACAGCAAATTGGTCACAAAGAGCTTAACTGCTCTCACTTAAAAATCTGTTCAGATAAACAAGAATCTGAGCTTCTTACGCAAGAACCAAAGTTTAGGCAGGGGATGATGTAAAGTGTCCATTTATATTTTTATATATTTCTATGAACTGGCTGTTTCAGTTCAGTTCATGCAGTTAAGGAGAATGTCACATATGGCCCATATATATGAGAATCTAGGGTCCGTAGCTCAGTGTTAGAACACCTGCTTTGCATGCAGTAGGTCTCAGGTTTGATCCCCTGCTTCTCCAGGTAGGGCTAGGAAAGAATCCTGCCTAAACCCAGGAGAGCTGCTGCCAGTCAGTGTCAGCAGTACTGGACTAGATGGACCAAGGATCCGACTCAGTAGAAAGCAGCTTCCTATGTTTCTATGAGAAGCAGAAGCAGCTGCAAGGTTGTAGTGAAAGGTATGGTTCACTTTAAGTGGGATAAGGAAGTATACAGACCCCAAACATTCTTTTTTAAAAAATATGCTTCAGCCTCTTGTCCTATTGCCATATGTAAACTATATACAAACTCAGCATTGAAATGAGTTAAATGATTTGCTACCTTTCAGTAAATGATACTGTGCTGCAACTTGTTTTTATCGTCTTTCTATTTCCTGCTTTTGTCATTACTCTAAAACCAGAGTGCCTTTTCATCAATGCAAATCCCTCCATCTCTTCAATATTTTAATAGACTGCTAGCCTAATTAGGATTAGAAATCATTAGCCTACATAACTGTCCTCTCTGCGATACTTTTCTTTTTTCTCCTCCCAGTATTTTAATTTCTCCTAATATTGCACATTGTCAGGTGTTCACTTTCTCACTTTACACATTTTCCTTGTGTCTGAGGCTGTTTTATAAAAAGAGTTTCTCTTCTCCCACCCCTTCATTTCAAACACTAGGATATTTCTCCTTGTTTTCCTGTTTTTGAATTATTCTCTCAGGGCAAAACACACACACACACACACACACACACACACGCACAGAGACAGAGAGAGAGAGAGAGAGAGAGAACATGATGCTAGCAGAAGCTGATTCCAAAGAAGAAGCAACTGCTAGATTTGAATATGTGTTAAAAGTTTCACCAAGTCAGTAAATCCTCTAAGCATCTCTTTGTTAGTGCATGTATGCTCATTAAAATTCTTGACACATCTTCAGTGAAGAAAATGTAATCTGACTTTTTATAGCAACAAATGGTAATGGAGAGATTTTCTGAATGGTCTTTGAGAGAGAGAGAGAGGGGGGGGCTTAGAGCTCTTTCATAATTTTCTCTTAAAACAGTTAAGCTATTAATGAATTGACTCTCTCCTAGGAAATATTATGATTGGCAGGTGTTTTCCTCCCTGCTTCCTCTATTAAGCATCCCAGATGGCGCTTCACACTTTCAAAGCATCTTTCTGAGGGCTGCTTCATGCTTTACAGCACAAGATGGGTCCCTGCAAATCCACTAGGGATCAACCACTCATTGTCAGTAATGTCTGAAGGACATTCTTGTGTCTATCTGAAAACATATGGTATATAACCACCCAGCAGGCTTAGGCAATCACAGATTTTGGGAGCACGCTTACTATTTATTTTCATACATGAAAAAAGTGGCCTTCACACATTATTGGGCACATGGTCATGCAGCTGCAGCAGAAACACGGGGACATGTATTTTCTATAACATTAAGAAGCAAAGTTGTATCAAGAAGGGAAAATTAGTGCTTTTCTGTATAAAGTAGGTGCATATTGTTTTAAAAGCAACCATCCCCAATCTGATGCCCTCCAGATGTGCTGGACTACAACTCCTATCATGCCCAGCCATGGTGGCTGGGGTGATGGGAGTTGAAGTCCAACACAACTGATGGGCACCAGGTTATGGAAGGCTGTAGTTAGTTACCTTCAAATTTCTTTCTTCTCTGAATTTGCAATGCAGTTCTTCGCTCAAAATACATACCCAAATTAATTTAAAAATGCACATTTCAGGATAAAATATATTTATAAATGTGTATTTTGTGGGAAAATGCACTCAAAAATACATACAATTTTTCATGTGTATTATTAAAGAAAAAGAGCTAATTACTACAGAAACAGGAGAGAATGAACAAATTAATGAACATACACAAAATTGACATGGATCAGAAATAGGCTAATCAGTCCATCCTTATTCTCTGATTTGTGAAGAGGTAGAAGGGTGTGTGTGTGCACGCACAAGATTTCTCCCTTGATGGGAAAATTCATAGGGAAATACTAAAGCATACTCATGTCTTTCTGCATCCTTAGTCTATAGTGCAGTCTTCCCTGACCTGGCTCTCTAGATCTGTTGGACTACAATTCCCATGATTTCCAGCCAGTATGTTGGCTGGTGTGATGAATCTTGTAGTCTACCACATCTGAAGAACACCAGGTTGGGAAAGGCTGCACTAAATAAATAAATTGTCAAATACCATTAAATCATAATAATTCTGCAAATACATGTGGTTCATTCTAGAACTGGCTCAGGGCTAACCAGAAAGCTTGGACTCTTAGTGGGATCAAAACTGGACTCTTAGTGGATTTTTAAAATATATATATATTATTTTTTAGCAAGTATCTTCAAGCTTCTGCTGAAGAATACAGCTCTTCTATTGTGCAACTATAAATTATTATGTGGTAGAAACTCTACATTTTATTTGATTCCTCAATTTACACATCCTAGCCTTTTTCTGAACAGATTTTTGCCTTCTTACAATGCCTGTCAGGGCATCTAGGCAGCTTATATCCCTTACTCTTTGCATGTTTCTTAAGTGGCAAAGAAGCCAGGGGTGTGCTGCACCTTCTTATACACTGGTGTCATGAAAGTGGCTCTAGATTGTGTGGGGAAAACCTACATAGGCTCCTCCCCACATCAGTATCAGGCTACAATCCTATATCTTTTTATCTGGTAGTAAGACCCATCTGTGAGACTGATTCCTTAGAGGATTGCACTGTTAACCTATTTTTTGATGTTTGATACTGACATGGAGAGAAGCCACAGTATGGGATCCTTTGTGTGATTGAGGGTTTCTTACGTTACCTTGGTGATGAAGGAAGGATGGCGCCTCTGCAGCCCCATTATCTGCCTGTCACTCCCACCCTCTAGTTTTCCCATTCTCGTGTGTGCGTGCACACAAAAGAACCATAGCAATTGCATTTCAATGCTGCTCCGGCTCAGGAACTACTGTTAAGAACCTAGAAAGTACAAGAAAACACTCTTATGTAAAGGATTCTGAAATGCGGGCTGTGGAATGAATATTTTAGACTCCACAAACCTGTATGTATATTATTTCATACTGAGGGGCATTGACCTTGCCTTTTTTGGTGATCTATTCACATATTGTACATAGCGTCTGCACCAAGAAGATAACATTTTCATTTCCTGAATCATATTTATGGGGCAGTAATAGATGCTGTGTATTCATAATGTTAGTAAACTGAATTCTGATGTCACATTTTGGCCCATGTTACTAGGAATGTATGTTGACCATTATTGTGTTAAGATAAAATGTGAGAAGGGCACACCAAAACCCATACCTGGCATTCAGGTGACAGCACCACTGTGAGCATTTTTGCAGCCCTGATTGGAAGCACCGTCAATGCCATTTTTTTCTTCAGATTTCTTAATAACAATGACGTTGTAACCTAGATAAGCAGATTTCGCTGAATGATGATGATGTGCCTAGGGGAAACAAAGCTTAATTCAGGATGAGGACAAACGCTTACTGAATAGCCATCACCCTCACTCTGAACTAGCTTATTTTGCCTTGCGTGGCACTGTCACGGAAACTCTGTTCACGTGTTAACTGTGGGACTGTGCTGCTGGCCCTGTGCTCGCAGCTGCACATCTTCCCCAGGCTGTCAGTACAAGCAACACTGGTGAGTGTGTTAGAGGTCTATGCATGTAGATGTCAGTCTGGCAGACTCTCAAGGCCCAATGTGTGGGTGTTGGGGGCTGGGAAGTTGCTCAACTCAAGGGTGAGGCTAGCAACATAGTCCCACCACCTTGTGATTGCACGGAGAGCCCGTGATTAACACTTGAAGGGGACAACTGATGGATCAGACTAACTACATGATAGCACCAGAAGAGCATTTTAAAAACCAAAAAATTGTGCCAACGTAGCTGCTGATTTGGGCAGCAAACTATAGTCAGCAGGTGTGCAACAGGTATACGTTTGTGGGCATCTTTTTGACATCCCCTAAAGCACCCTTTTTATACTGGAAATGTTCACTGGAGAACTTCTGGCTCAACCCTAATTAGAGTGGCTGCTTTTCTCCCCGCAACAAACCAGAGTCATAGCCGACGGTTTGTTGTTGGGTTATGATTCTGGCTTGTCAGGGGAGAGACAAGCAAGAATTCCTCGTTTGCACATCATATTAAACAAACCGTGGATGGAAGGTCTGTAGTTTGTTTAGCCGCTGCTGCTTACAGTGGGAGGCATCGGGCAGCATCCTGCCACATTCACATGCAATCGTAACATGCAAATCGGGCCACTATCTGCCTCTCTCATCTTCCTCGGTCCTGTCTCCTGTGACTTGTTACTTTTTCTGGCAGCTGCCAACATTGCACAACAAGGGAGACTAGTTTCTTTGGATGAGGATAGGACAGTCCATGGCAGCCAAGCAGTAAACCAGCTGCCCTTGGAAGCTCCTTCCCGTTCTGCTGTGGATGGGAACTCAAATAAAAGTTTCTTCTCTAGTAATGTGCAAATCAGTCCTAATTTGTTCCATAATCAGAAGAATCAAGGCACACTAATGTAAAAAAGCAATCACATCAAGGTTATGTTTTTCTGTGGGTTACTAAATTGAGGTTTGAACATTTTCTATGGTAATCAAGCATTTTGACACTCTATGCAAAGACCGCTATGTTGAAATAAGCTTGTTCTGACAAAAAGTTTCCCACATGAAACCACATTAGACCACACCTGTGAGGTTATCTGTCTGGGCAGTTTAAACATTTTATATTAACAAATTCCTAGTTCAGTATACTTTACAGAAGGACACTTTAAAAGTTTACATTTTAATAAGCAGTTCTAATTACAAAGCCACTATACACACATAGTATTTATTTATAATTTATAATTATAATATTTAGATATCGCCTTCCCACAAATGACACCAAGGTGATGTACATTCAAATAAATAATTATAATGCATAAAACCATACTAAAGTGGGCTAGATGGAACAAGTATTAGGTGGATCCACAGTTGGCTACAGAATCGGACTCAAAGAGTGCTTATCAAACTGGGTGGAGGTAATGAGTGTGGCTCAGTCCTGGGCCTAGTGCTCTTCAACATTTTTATTAATGATTTGGAAGAGCAGGTGCAGGGAACGCTTATCAAATTTGCAGATGACACAAAATTGGGTGGGATAGCTAATACCCTGGAAGACAGAAACAAACTTCAAAGTGATCTTGATAGGCTGGAGTGCTGGGCTGAAAACAACAGAATGAAATTTAATAGGGATAAATGCCAAGTTCTACATTTAGGGAATAGAAACCAAATGCACAGTTCCAAGATGGGGGACACTTGGCTCAGCAATACTACAAACGAGAAAGATCTTGGAATTGTTGTAGATCACAAGCTGAATATGAGCCAACAATGTGATGTGGTTGCAAAAAAAAGCAAATGCTATTTTGGGCTGCATTAATAGAAGTATAGCTACCAAATCGCGCAAGGTACTGGTTCCCCTCTATTTGGCACTGGTTAGGCCTCATCTTGAGTACTGTGTCTAGTTCTGGGCACCACACGTCATGAAGGATACAGACAAGCTGGAGTGTGTTCAGAGGAGGGCAATGAGGATGATCAGGGTCTGGAAGCAAATCCCTATGAGGAGAGACTAAAAGAACTGGGCATGCTTAGTCTGGAGAAGAGGAGAGACATGATAGCACTCTTCAAATACTTGAAAAGTTGTCACACAGAGGAGGACCAGGATCTCTTCTCAATCATACCAGAGTGCAGGACACGGAATAATGGGCTCAAGTTACAGGAAGCCAGGTTCTGGATGGACATCAGGAAAAACTTCCTGACTGTTAGAGCAGTACGACAGTGGAACCAATTACCTAGGGAGGTTGTGGGCTCTCCCACACAAGAGGCAGCTGGACAGCCATCTGTCAGGTATGCTTTAAGGTAGATTCCTGCAATGAGCATGGGGTTAGACTCGATGGCTTTGTAGGCCCCTTCCAACTCTATGATTCTAAAATTATTCACAATTTAAAAGGCCAAATAAAAAAGATGTCATCTTTTATGTCTTAACTTCTTTCCAAAAACCAAGAATGGGGACCAATTTTAGCTCTATTTATACTAACTCATTTGTCATCCCATTTCCAACAGTCAAATAAGATGACATCATACTTCCTCCAAAGGCTTTTTTTTTTACTTGATTAAATCACTGGCACTGTAACGTTCAGTTGATCTTTAGCCAAGTCCGTTTGTTTACCAGTCTGCACTCTTCATTTCTTCATCTGTACCACAACTATAGAGTACAGGCTGTTTCTTTGCACTTTAGAATTTATTTTGTATGGGCTGATATGTAAATATCTAGACTGTAAAAGAAAAACTTCTGAGGAATGTTAGGTAAAGTTCATTTACAAAACTCTAGTAAGCACAAAATTATATATTTCAAAAGGTGAGACTTAATTTGTCACCATCAAAAAGAGAGTATCACAGACAGTAAGCCTATATATACCAGCTGCTGGGCAATGTGTGGTGTAGTGGCTAAGGTGTTGGACTGGGAGTCAGGAGATCTGGGTTCTAGTCCCCACTCAGGCATGGAAACCCACTGGGTGACTTTGGGCCAGTCACATACTCTCAGCCCAACCTACCTCACAGGGTTGTTGTTGTGATGATAACATGCAGAGGAGGAGTATTACATACACCGCCTTGGGTTCCTTGGAGGAAAAACGGTGGGATATAAATGTAATAAATAAATAAGAATGGAAGAGTGCTGTTGTCCTGCTCGTGGGTTCCTGGTTGACAGATGGTCGGCCACTGTGTGAACAGAGAGCTGGACTAGATGGACACATGGTCTGATCCAGCATGCCTCTTCTTATGTTCTTAGAAGGGAATATTTTAAAATGGATGTGATGTTTAGTTTTTTCTCCCATGTTTTTTTATTTCCTCTGAGACAATTACAAGCACTCTTCCTTTCTTTTTTCTTTGCTTGTTAGATGCTTATAAAACAGGTTTTCTTGGCATCTTGTGTTTGTTAAAGTTCAATTATAAATCTCTAGTATGCATAAAATTGCATTTTTCCCAATGGTGAAGTGTAGCTTGCCAATGCCAACACATAAAAATACATAAGCATATATAGTTTCTGGATCGTCTTCAAAGGAAACCTCACGGACAATACATTTCAGTTGTCCAACAGGAGATTACCGAAGCATGGTTCACTGCAGCCAAGTTATCCATGTCTAGATAGGGTCATAGCTGGGATACCACCCTAAGCTGGTAAAAAGCATTCCACACCACAGAGGTCACCTGAGCTTTAATGATAGTAATGGATCCTTTGAAAACAGGTTGAATCCCACTCATTCAGACTAAGGAACTATCTACCAGAATGCCTCTGCCTTGTTTGGATCGAGCCTCCCTTTATTAGCCCTGCTCCAGTCCATTACCTAGTCCAGGCACTGGTCAAGGACACCCACAGCCTCACCTGGCTCCAAAAAAGGAGAAATAGTGTTGTCATTAACATAGTGATAACAACACACACAAACCCCTAAAATGATCTCATTCAGCGGTTTTGTGTAAATGTTGAACAGCAGGAACCCTGAGAAACCCTAAAGTGAAGATGTCAGAGGGTGGATCAGACATCCCCCAACCACATCTTTTGGAAACGGCCATTGAAGTATGCATGGAACCATTGCAAGACAGTCCCAGCAACACTCATCTCAGACAGCTGCAACACAAGGATACCAAACACCTTGCATGCATTCTCAGGTCCCATAATCTGAAAGTCATCCAACAATATAGGACCAGACAAAGCTTTGGACACTTCCAAGGACCGAGCTGTACTAATTCTGATTCCTTTGGCCAAGGATTTGTTTCATAAAAACAAATGGAAATTAAATAGATTTTATCAATATGAAGAATATTGTAAAATACAATAATGTATTTCACGTGAGCTGCCTTATAGGATCCTTGGAATGGTGGTGTGGGGGGAGGCAACCTAGAAAAAATACAGAATTTTAAGGCATCTTCAAGATGCTACCACCACCATTACAGTTACATGGATTTGTAAATTTCCAAATTTTTGAAAGTAGATGGGAATAAAATATTTGAGGGAACCTGGTTGCTTATTTGAAGTCCTTTTGATCTGAGAGGATTGCTGGGGAAAGTGATCCATTGATTTTAATTGGTCTTCCATGTGGGAATTAGTAAAAAGTTAACATTATTTAGGAAAAAATCTTTCTAAATTAAGTAACAGGTTCACAGAACTGTCAGGCAAGAATTAGCTCATAGTTAGCTTCTCTTGGGCTCAAAGCCCATAGATTGCCTCCTCTCACTTACGGTCAACTAGATTTGATGTTAATTGCATGAGTATTTACAAGTCCCCACATGAATAAACCATCTGGCTGTCTTGGCGCATAGTTCCTCTTTGGCTTTGAATCCACATGAATGATATACCTCTGTCTGTGTTTTTCTTGAAGTTTGACTGTACAGTCACATCTATGTTTACTGCATTTGCTTTATCTTGATCATAGAGACTGCAGTGCAGCAAGTCACATTAATCTCTGGTTCTGCAGTTTAGAAAATCTTGAACAGGATTGTCTACCCCCTGCCTATATTCCAGGGTCGTCTCCAGGTCATCTTTGTGCATCCACATGACTCACGGTGGATCACAGGGGCAACCCGGGACAACCAAGGACTTTCCTCAGGATATCTTGGACTGCGGATTTCTCGATATTTCCACAGTCCCGGGACATCCCAAGGAACGCAGGTGGTGTGGCTGCTGCTCCCAGGTCGTCCCTTCTTCCCCATGAGTAGCAGGGCCAGGCACGGAGCTACGCCAGGAGGCTCTGTGTCCACGAGCGTGGGGCAGCAATTTTGCCATCCCTGGGATGGTGGGGGGTTTGGTGCGGGGTTTTGTTTTGACCTGTTTCCGTGTGACTGGCTCCTCTTCTGGAAAAAGTAATGGCGCCCGCAACATCCCTCTTTTCTTCCGGGTCATTGTGCGACCATCAAGACACTAGGGGAGGATTACAGAAGCAGCGATTCTCCCCCTTCCCTCCCTCTACACCCTTAGCCGTAGACATGCTTGTCTACACTTCTTAGCAGTAAACACTGTGTGTTTTTTAAATATTGTTTACAAAACTTCTCTTTAATGTGGTATATCATTCTGTCTCTCCCTATCAGTAATAATAACGTGTCACAAATCCTTGATACTGGCTTCTGGCATTTAATATGGAAAGCAATCTTACAACACCAAATCTATCAGATTCAACAAGAGGAAAATCCAGTTGGCAGATCTTGTTGTCTTGCAGTGTTGAAGTAAAACAAAGAATGGAAAGTGCCATCTTCTGTAGCATCTCCAAGTGCATCTTGCACTGTTACTCCATATGATCTTTTCCCCCCTTTATTCAGAGTTCTAGAATGCCAAGGACTGCCAATAGTGAATGGACAGTGTGATCCTTATGCAACGGTTACCTTAGCAGGTCCATACAGGTTAGTAGTACTTACTTATTATTCTATTTAAAATTATCAGTCTCTTTTCCAGTATTGTTGAAAGTGGTGTATTAAATAACACATTTTTGTTTATTTTTAAAATATAGCAAAATCCTGTTAGGGTTCTGTAAGTTAGACTAGGTTCTGATGATCACGGCAGGGGAAGAAACCATCATGGCTTCTCCTGCTGCCCCCACGCATGACCGCCATTTGCACTATTCCCTGCACTGCAGCGTGGATTGGCATGTTATCCAAACACAGTGCACCATGGAGAGTGGGCTTCTTACCCAGCCTACAACCCATGACGTGAAGTAGAGGTTGTAGGGTGGGTATGAAGCTCCCCCACTGTGCCATGCGCCAGGATTGGATGACATGCCAACCCACGCTGCAGTGCGGGGAATGTTGCAAATGGCGGGGGTGCGCACAGCACGTGAGGGGAGAAACTACAATGGTTTCTTCCCCTATCGCAATTGTCTTAATTCACCCTTATTATCAAATCTATGTTGACGTTTGTGGGGTATTACTTTCTATTGTGATAACTAAGTATTAACTAATACATTCATGCAGTAATTCAAAATATATACAGGAAACAACATTACCTCTCTGATAAACTGTTTTAAGATGCATCAAAGAATTCCTTTTGCTTACACTTGAGTTCTTACTCCATGCCATAGACCGCAAAGACTTGTCCATAGCTTCCCCCACCACCCATCTCTTTCGGCATACAGTGAGATTGGGAATGCGTCTTTGGTTTATGAATTTCATCCCTCTGTCTCTTCACCAAATCAGGAAATCCTGTGATTATTTGAACACAGGGTCTGCTTTACCCTGGATATTGGTAGTAATACCCCCTTTATTGAATGCCCTCTGCAGACAAGTTAGGAAGTGCCAGGCTAAAAGCTTTTTATTCACCTGGGATTTTAATGGATAATTGGTGGTGTTAATACAAGCTTCTTTTTTCTCTCTGTAATTGCCCTTTTTTTGCTCCTTACATTTTGCTGTTTTTGTGAATACGTTATAGTTTTTTATGGCTATCGCTACAATTTACTGTCTTGATTTTATTGTTTTTGTTGTGAGTCAGTTTGCAAGCTGAAAAGTAGAAAAACAGCATATGCATTTTTAACTAGATGAAAATGCCTGCTTTTGGTTCAAATAAGCTTGGAATATCCTGGTTTGGATATTACTTCCTTTTACATACAGTAAGGGAAGTGGTTGCCCAGGATCTGTTCCCAATCTCACGTATGCGAGAGGTGTAACATCCAAACAGACCCAGAGTTAGTGTATTTTTAAAATAAAACAATGAGAGTCTTCATTACGAAACAAGTGGTCATATTTTGGGTAATTCTTTTCCGCCTTTACCTTTTTTTCATGCAGATCAGAAGCCAAAAAGACTAAAGTTAAAAAGAAGACAAACAATCCCCAGTTTGATGAAGTGTTTTATTTTGAGGTTGGTATTCCAGAGGAATGTGAGATAAAGTACAATGTTGTTGCCACTGGTGCAGGTGTTGCCAGCTGCTACCTTTCAAAGAGTGTTTAAGATAGGGCCTGAAATATCCAGGAGCCGGCTAGCTGCCTGGTGAGACAGAAAGGTATCATTTTTCCAGGTGAATGGAGTGGTGTTCTTCTATATAACTTTCCCCTTCCTCCAATTTGGCCCTTCTGAATCAATCTTCCAAGCTTTGAATTAGTGCTGATAAGTGAGTGCTTTCTAGACTGTGGTTTTATAGCCGCTCCACCCTGTCTTTCTTGGTCAATAGTGGAAGGGTTGTCTCACAGGAAATGTAAAAAGCTTTAAAAGCAAAAGCAGCAAGCCATTCAAAATTGAAGATATTGGTTGCTTGCCAACATGCTGTAGCACAAAACCTCTTTCTTTGCTTCAATAGAAAGCACTTCCATTCCATTGAAAATGTCTAGAACTTTGTGTAATAAGATCTTTTAAAAAAATTAATGAAGATAAAGCAAAAGCATAGCATCATTCAGAAAGTTGCCACTCCCACACACCTTTTTTGTCTTGGTAGTAATCACAGTAGGAATACATGCCAACTTTGAACAGAAGTTCAATCCAAACCCTGAACCAAATTCGTGAGATTTTGGGTTGTTTTTTTGTATTCTATAACAGCTTCTTTTAAATCAAGCTTTATCATGATGTCTAAGTAAATTCTCCACGTTGGCTAGCATGCAATAGTGGATTGAAATCACTGTATGTGAAGCTGCCTTGTACCAAGTCAGACCACAGATCCACCCCAATATTGTCTATGCTGACAGGCAATTTTTCTCCAAGGTCTTGGGCAGAGAGTGCTTTTATAACCTTGCTACCTGGTATCCTTTTAACTGTAGATGTTCTGGATTAAGCCTGGGACTTTCTTCATGCAACATGTTTGCTGTACCAATTCACTGCAGGCCCTATCGAATGTTGACGTATTACTGAGAACAGGATATAAGGGCCCAAAAGGGTAGAGTTTCTTCTGGTCACTCTTAAAGAAGGGCTGCTCTTTCAAAAACAGTTTGGAAAACGTAGGGTGTAGGGGTGTTGTGCATATGATGAATGGGTTCCTGTTTGATGTGCCAAGTTGCACTCAGATTGCATAGATGTAAGGCGCACATCTTAGCTGGTGCAAACAAGTAGAAATTGATTGGCCAGAGTATCCATTCATTCATTCAAAGCGTTTTAATGCTGCTCTTCAGCCAAAGCTTCCAGAGCAGCTCACAAAGACCCAAAATAAAACGGTCATCTAAAACACTTGACACAAATGGAAAGAGGATTTGGAAGAAGGAGGTAAAAAGCAATCCAGAAGACAGGCAGTAGAAGGAATATTAACACATTTAGATAATACTTTACTTTAGCATACCTTACTTTAGCTATCCTAAGATAAAATAAAATAATAATGAAATAGGTCATTATTATTCCCGTTTTGCAGATGTATGGGTTGCAATTTAATGAGAGATATTTACCTTAGGCCACCTAGCCCTCATCTTGACAATGACGATAATGCTGTGCGCTGCAGCGCAAGGCTCCACATTGACGCTCCTTCCGATACATTGGAAGGAGCGCAGTTGAGGGCTTTCCAGCCCACCCGAACACTTATGCAACCAGTCCGGGGGCACCTGGGAGCATCCGCGCCCCCTCTTCTGTAGACAGTGGGGGGGTTAGTGCGGAGCTTTGGGGCTTTGCCTCCAGATTGCTTTGGAGTGGCGGCTGTGTCATGTAGATCACCTGCTGCCAGTCTGAAGCAATCCAGAGCGCCCATGTAGACAAGCCCCTGGTGATTTCATGGCTGAAGTGAGATGTTGACTGTGGATTTCCTGCTTTACATAAGAACATAAGAAGTGCCTTGCTGGATCAGACCAAGGATCCATCTAGTCCAGCACTCTGTTCACACCAACAAGCAGGACATGGTGCAACAGCACCCTCCCACCCATGTTCCCCAGCAACTGGGGCACACAGGCTTACTCCCTCGAGTACTGGAGATAGCACACAACCATCAGGGCTAGTAGCCATTGATAGCCTTCGCCTCCAGGAATTTATCCATCCCCCTTTTGAAGCCATCCAAATTGGTGACCATCATTTAACACTACATTTTACCTGCTCACTCTACACAACAAAAGCTGTAGTGGATCTGTGCTAACTCAGAATATAGAGTTATCCAGGGCTAGGAGAGGTAATAGGCAAGATGGTACTTAGATCAAGGGGCTAAACATAAGGATATGTTTCTTAAAGACTGGCGTAAGAAATTGTCTCTGGGGCATAACAATTTCCACTTTCCATGACTTGAGTTGGTAAGATTACACCAAAATGTGAAAGGCTATGACCAATTTTTAAACTCTAATTGAATCAAATTTACCCTGACTCTGCCCTCTGTAATAGTGTGAATGTATTCAAAATGAGATTAATTCTGTAATCAGCAGTGAAGAGGTTTCACAGAACAGTGCAATATACGTTGAACTGCTGGTACAATTTGGCATATTATGTTCCTGTGCTCTCTGGCTCCAAGGTACATTTAAGTTAAATACATAATTAAGGACTCCTTGTTTCCAGTGCTTCGAGTTCCTATTATTTTCATGAATTTCAAACATTACTTTTTAAATGGCTGTTTGTTTGGCTTTATAGCTCGAGCAGTACTTCTTTGGCCATCTCTAATTTTTTTATTTATGCAGTTAAATCAGTTTGCTAATCAATTAAAAAAAAGAAAATGTGTAATAAGGTTACTTTTTGTGAGAAAGAAATGTTTCTGACCAATGTAAAGTCAAAATGTTTCTAACAGGGAGGGGCCTTTGAATATATTCACATCTCAGTTACAAATACAGTTTACACTGTGGTTACTGCTGGGTGGAGTACTCTCGTGGTTGTTTCTGTCATGGGCTCGTTAGAAATGAAAACCTCAATGCTTTTGTTGTTGCCATTGGGATATGAAAAAGATTTAAAGATAACTTAACATTTAAAATAGCTTCTTCCTCTGCTTTACATAGGCAGCTGCCTGTAAAATGTTTGAAAAGCATCAGAAAGTCTGCTTTGCTCATGCATTCAGAAGCTAGTGAGGAATGATTAGATTGCGACGTTTATAAAATCAAAGCCAGTCTGAGTAGACAGGTATCAGATGACACTGTTAGGGTGTCTTAGTATGGTCAAAGAGACACAGGAAGCTATTAAAGTAAAGTGCAGAATGTATAGATTTGAAGACAAAAGCACTGGTTTGCTAATTTATGTTCCAAATAAAATAAATTCCCCAACAAGAAAAAAGAAGAGAAAAAACTAGCGATAAATACAGATGACAGTCTTTGGGCATGTCTACACCATGCCTTATCCCGGGAATCGCCCCGGGATCATCCTGGGATCATACCTCTGCGTCCACATGATGCATAGTTGATCACAGGGGCAGGGAGGGATGATCCCTCCATTTCCCCAGGATAACCGGGACAGCTTTAATCCCGACTTTTCCCGGGTCTTCCCGGATCGTCCCAAGACTGCGGGAGGTGTGGGCAGCCGTCCTGGTTTTGTCCTGGCTCCTTGCGAGTAAACACGAGGAGCCGGGAACCAGGCACAGGGCATGGAGCTCTTCAGGGTGAGGAGGGGAGCGGGGTCGGGTTTGTTTTTCCCCACTTTTTCGCTGGAGTGTAGGTTCTTGTTCTTTAAAAAAAAATATGGTGGGCGTGATGTCCTCCTTCCTCCCAGGACATCATGTGCCACGTGTGGACTGAGGGGGAGGATCTGGAGAGCAGAATACCATGAGATCCTCCCCCTTCCCTCCCGGAACGCCAGGAGGTCTAGATATGCCCTTTGAAACCTCCATAGTGGCTGGCTGTAAGACCTGTTGATTGAAATGGTCTCTCCACAGACTCTAGCTTAGCTGATGAGCTATTATAGTAAATTTTGTGAGCATCCTAACTTCTAAGAAGTTCAAAAACCTGTCATCATGCAAACATCAACTAGTTAAGAATGGTAGTTTGCTTGTCAGCCCACCTCGCCTTTTTCTACTCTACTTTTGCTTTTCCCTTTCCCAGACCCTTTCCTTCTGAAATACTAAAGGTGGATATGAAAAGAAGATGATAATACTCTGGATCTAGATGTAAAAGGTCAACACATTGCCCTCTGGCTGAGAAGTAAACTCTATTCCATTT
This sequence comes from Elgaria multicarinata webbii, assembly GCF_023053635.1. NCBI lineage: Eukaryota > Metazoa > Chordata > Lepidosauria > Squamata > Anguidae > Elgaria > Elgaria multicarinata. The sequence continues at coordinate 40,632,376 of NC_086175.1, read as the reverse complement.
GCGGGAGGGTAGGAGAGAGAATATCCACATTCATTTATTTAAAGTTGTGCAGTGAACTGATTCTTCCTTCCCTTTGATCTAAAAGTAATCACAGGGCTCATCTACACCAAGCTGGATATTCCACTCTGAAAGCAGCATGAAAGCCGTATATAAAAGGCAGGAGCCACACTACTGCTTTATAGCGGTATTGAAGTGCACTGAAGGATCTACACTACTGCTTTATAGCGGTACTGAAGTGGCATGACAACTGTTGAGACCCATGACACATCACACTAAGCAGGATGTAACACTATGAAAGTGGTATATGGTTTGTGTCAATGGGCCCCAACAGTTGTCAGTGCACTTCAATACATCTATAAAGCAGTAGTGTGGCTCCTGCCTCTTATATATCGCTTTCATAGTGGAATATCCTGTTTGGTGTAGATAAGCCCATAGTGGCTTGCTCTGGGCTCAAGATAAACACGGCAAACCACAAAGCCTTCTTCCAGTTTTTGTGTCTACTATGAGCCAGTATGGTGTAGTGGTTAGAATGTTGGATTGGGACTCAGAAGACCCGGGTTCTAGTCCCCACTCAGCTATGAACTTCATTGGGTGAGTCTGGGCCAGTCACTGCCTCTTAGCCTAACCTACCTCACAGGATAAAGTGAGGATAAAGTAGAGAAGAGGAGGACCATGTCAGTTTGGGTTGATATAAATGTAACAAATAAATAAATAGTGCTTTCAGAGTGCATTCCCATTTTACTATGGTGGGAAATGATAGTCTTGTATAGTATTACCCGCTGTCTATAACTATATTGAATATTAAGAGTTTCCCAGGCAAACATCCAACACATATAAAAGTTATTACACTTTAGATGAGACTTTAATTTATATTCCACTTTTCTACAAGATATTGCATTGGAAGAGGCTCACAATTATGGTTTCGAGATTACACTTCAGTTTTGATATTATAGTGGGAGATATTGCATCTTCTCTAGGATTTGGACTTAGTATTGTTGCTTTATTATTGACATAGGATGTAAAAGGAAACTAATTTTCAAGAAATAAACCTAGATAGAACTTGCATTGCCAAGAGGAATGTTTTAATTCCTCCAGGCCAATAATGCAGGAGAAATTAAAAAAAAAACGATCTTAACATCAGAAAATGAAGAACAGCTTAGAAACTGCCCCCTGTTTTTTCCTGTACTCTGCTGTTTTCGTTCTTCCCCTTTGCAACTTGGGATAGTGTAGGACAATTGTTTGGGAAGGTGTAGAAAAGTGGGGAAGGTGAACACAAAGAGCTAATCTACACCAAGCAGGATATTCCACTATGAAAGTGGTATATAAAAGATAGGAGCCACACTACTGCTTTATAGCGGTTTTAAAGTGCACTGACAACTGTTGGGGCCCATTGACACATACCGTATACCGCTTTCATACCACTTTCAGAGTGTTATATCCTGTTTGGTGTATTTGTGGCATGGGCCCCAACAGTTGTCAGTGCACTTCATTACCACTATAAAGCAGTAGCGTAGATCCAGCAGTGCACTTCAATACCAATGTAAAGCAGTAGTGCGGCTCTTGCCTTTTATATACCTCTTTCATAGTGGAATATCGTGCTTGGTGTAGATGAGCTCAAAGACAAGAGTGCTAGCAGTGCTATTACAATTGAACTGACAATTTGGAGGGGAGGAATTGGTAATTGGCCAGGTCCCTGATAGGGTCTGTCATCACCCTTGATATTCCCTTAATAAGGGAACCTCAATGGTTTGCACGGGCGCTCAGTGAGGTGTTTCCCAGTCACATTCCCATGTATATCTGGATTGCTGTATTACTGTAGAGACACAGGCCTAGTTCAGACAACACGCTAAACCATGCTGCTTAACCACAAAATGGTTAACGGAATGCATTATGCATTCCATTAACCCTTTTGTGGTTAAGCAGCTTGGTTTAGTGTGTGGTCTGAATGGGGCCACATAAAGAATGCTTGGGTGAAAATAAGGACTCTGTCATTTTGCCAAGGTTTTAAGACATAGATTTAAGATAAAGTAGCCAGTGTATAAATGAAACTTCTATTTTATGTTTTACTTTCTTTGGTTTAATATTTCTTTGTTTCCACCCTGCTCCCCTCACCTGCTATGGATTTTCAGAATCTTAGCCTCAGGCCACTTGAAAACATGTCATTCTTGATTTAACACAGAGAAGAGTTGAATGGGGTAGTTTGACACATAGTATGGTGAAACAAAGGAAGGTGTGCATGAAGCGACATCAGTTCTACTTTTGACTATTACATATCTTCAGGAATTCCTTTCCGCCTAGCTTGTGGTTGGATAGTGATATCAGTTCTTGGCGTGCTGGTCCTAATGTAGCCAAAATTACACCATCCATGCACAAGAGGAAGGTATCAACTTGCAGAAGTGCAAAAGAAATCTTTGCAGGGGGTGGGGGAACTCAAGTGGGTGGGAAACCAAAATTGGCTAAATCGAACTAAACATGCCCAGTGGTCACTTGACTGTTGTATGGGGCTCAGAAAACCAAAGGGGAGGAGAAATGGAATAAAGTATCCTGGAAACAGCATGGAGCCAACCAGCCAGCCATAAACAAGAATATTCCACACAGCAACATGTTGTTGCAGGGTCCTTTTGTTGATTATTATTAAAAATGGAAAAATGGTGCATAAACCTTTGCTGTTTTATTTGTTTCAATTTCTACATAAAAAGAATGTTCAAGATATTTAATTTCTTCGTTTTTGCATAAGTTATTGTACATGATTGATTTCCGCTATATTTCAAGACAGGAAAACAGAGTAAACTTGTTTTCCAAATCAAATTGTTAATGTATTATTGTATTTAAAATAAGTCTGTGGTATGAAGCCTGGATATCTTTTAAATATTTTTGGGTTTAGCAGAAATCATTATAAATTGGTTGTAGATCTGAGTTTGCATACTGAGATCTCAATACCATGCTTCTTTTTTCCTCACCATCAGATTTTCAATGGGAATTTACATTGAATATGATTGATGGAACAGGCAGTGTGCTATAGTTTAAGCTGCAATAAAACATGCCTCCTCTACAGTTTAAACTGGAAATATGTATGCTTACAAATGTATTATCCAGAAGCTTTGTGATTTAATAAAAGTTTAGAAGCTTCACACCCGTGAAATAAGTGCAGTGTGTAATCTCATTGAGCTTCCCTATATAGAGAGACTTTTTAATGAGATTCTTGTTAACTAATAAGATCTTACAATCTTAAAATTTCTCATCTGCACTAGGTTACCAGACCCTGCAGCTATAATAAGAAATCCCATTTCGATATTGAAGATGCAGATGAAGTTGACAAGATGGAAATCAGGTAAATTTATTTATATGTATTCCCCCTCTCTTTGTCTTCATCCCCATTGTTCAAATGTAATATTTGGGAAAGAAAGAATAAGGGTTATCCAGAAATTATGAGAGATCTCTATCCAGTCATAGACATCCTTTGTGCCCTTGAAAACTCATGCATTCTCTCTCCCTCCTGCCCCCTTCCATATTTCTTAGCTGTCACGGAGCAGAAGCATATGTGCTAGAGGGAGATGTGCAGAGCTGGTCCCATACTTCTGGGTACCCTCAGGCACAATGTTGTTGAAGGCTCCCTCCTTTCTCCTCCTTGCTTTCACCAGCACCGCCTGACCCCTCCCGCCACCCCCTCTGGCTGCCACCGCCATTCCCTCCTACCCTCTCTGTGGGATATTGGAAACTGTCTCAGGCACACTGTTGATCCATGTAACACAGGCTAAGACAAATTCTTCTCCAGATTTTTTTTCTACAACTCCCATAATCCTTTATCATTAGCCATGCTAAACATCTGGAAGGCACCAAGTTACCTGCCCTTGGCCTTTGTCCACTGGCACCATCTCTCCAGAGTTCCACACAGTGGTCTTTTCCACCCTATGGAAACTTTGGAGCTTACCACATGCCCAGTGGGAGTTCAGGGTTCTCCCCCAACTTGGTGCAGATGAGGAGTATCTTTCATCCAGAAAGGCTCCTAGACCAGTTCCCAGATCAGTAAAAACAAGAGAGTCCCTGCCCCCAGTCTTACAGTCTAAAAAACAAACAGAACTCAGAAGGCAAAAAAGAATGGGATGGAAGGAAAACAAGAAATCTCAGGCAACTATGTCTAAATGTTAGACTGTTTTTATAACGGCCAACTGTGATAGAAACAGGTAACTCACAGTTAAAGCACAGGCCTTGGCAGGCCTCCAAGAAATAGCCCACTGACCTGACCTTCTGTGAAATTGCTGTAATGCAGCCAGACGTTGTTGGTATGCCACTGTGGAGCCTTGGCTCTCTGGGACTTATTTGGCATCTGCTGGGTTCATGCCACTCCCACCACTGTAGGTAAGACTGCTAAAAGCAGCAGCAGTGGAGAGAACCATTCCTTGCTCTCTGCTGCTTCTCCTCGCAGGGCAGTTATGACTGTTGGACCCTGTGAGTCAGGGGTGTAGGGGCACAGCTCAACTGCTAAAAATAGTGGTGAGTGGAGAGGGCAGTTCCTTGCCATCTGCTGTTTGTTCTCTTCAATGTAGATGCCGCCCAGCTTTTCTGTCTTACGTTTGCTGCCTGGTACTAAAATTCCTTCAGATATCTAGGTGAAATGCCAAAAAGGTTGTCCTAATTTAAGTTAGCGGGTGAACTTACCCATATCCTCTTCTTTATTATTCAACTTTCAACTCAACAGGCACACTTCTTCTTTTTTTAAAAAAATTGAGGACTCCAGTGACTCTTCAAGACACTACCTTTTTTATTTTTGTTAGTTAAGTAAGGCCATAGCTAGACCTAAGGTTTATCCCTGGATCGTCCAGGGGAAAAACCTGTTCATCTAGGTGATACACAGGGGATCCAGTGCTCAGGCAGGGGCGAACCCTGGATGGTCCCAGGATAAACCTGAGGTCTAGCTGTGGCCTCAGTCTATAATTGCAACCGATTCCTAGTACACATGTGTTTGTAGATGATAAAACAAATCAATCATATACTTTAACTCTGCTCTTCACTTGCCATATGGTTCTTGCTTGTTTTGTTCTTAATCTTTTTGAAACTGTTTTTATTGAAAAGGAAAATATTTTCATCCAGTTTTTATAACGGAGAAAAATAATAGCATACAAAAATGTAATAACTGAAAGAATGAATGATACAGAGTCAGTATATCATTATAACGGGGCTTAAGTTATTTGCATTGTAAGTACATTGGACCAGAATGACAAATGCATCTCAGGAAAACCTTTTACCAACTATTCATTGTTTACAGATGATACAAATAGATACCAATCATCCACTTAAGAGTACAAATCATCTCGCTTATTATGGGGAAGAATGTGTTTTGTTTATTAAAGCCAAGGACCATATTTGTCTTTACCATTGTTCTACTCTAATGACTCACGAAACATTTATTGGCATACTGAGCTTGCAAGAGAAAGAGAGACAGGAAGATTTTTCCTCTCTAAAAATATGTAATAGTGCTAATTTAACTGCAGGTAGAATTCAACAGTGCTTAATATTATTAATTTCGTTAAACATTTGCCTCCAGAACACACTGATATGAACATAGGGTCTATGCCTCCACCAACCTTGTAGCATCTTGGAATATTTTTATTATAAATATGACGTTTTCATGCATACATGTATCAACAATAGATTACTTTTATTTACAGTTTTTCCCTAATCTTGGCCCCCAAGTATTGTTGGACTACTGTTCCCATTACCCTGGCCAGCATGGCTATGTTGGGATTATGGGAGTTGTAGTCCAAAAACATTTGGGAACCTGAAGTGGGGAAAGGTTGCTTTACCACAGCTGTATATATATATAACTCCAAAGGAGGCCTAAAATCTCTTCGGCTATGGCTAAAGAGAAATACTGATTTCAAGGAAAGGGACATTTGAGCCTCCTCTCATGCCTCCTGTCCTATTGCCAGGAGGAACAGCAGCATTTTGGCAGTTTGGGGGTTGCATCACATCAGTGTCTCTGTGTACATGTTTATCCAGTTATGACAAGTATGAAACAGAACGGTCTTTGTTAAGATATGTGAATTGATCTCAAATGGACTTCCTGTGTATTTATCTTGTAAACCCCTCTTTTAACTTTTTATTGCTGAATTTTCAAACTTCCTTTGTCTGCTACAGCTGTTCTTTTACAGAAAAGGCTCTGACATTATAGCTCGGGACAAATAAAAAAAAAGTGATGTTCGTTAAAATCCTTAATAAACAATAATGATATAAATATATAGAAATGAGGGTGAACACGTCTTACTACAAAAATACTGAGGTTTATTAAATCAGTCCTTATGTACAGCAAAAAACTTCAAGTCAATTTACAAAAACATCGCTAGGTATATATCTTACATACGTATTAGGTATTCATAATATAGTTTTCATAGTAGCCTACAATATTCATATTAAATACTAAAAATAGAGTTCCCTGGACATGTTACAACAGCCAGGCTCCTCTTCAGCAACATGGATGATGAATTTTCTCACTCTTCCAAATAAAGATACAGTGGAGCAGGCTTTTCAGGGAACAAGGTATAACTCCTCAGGCAGAAGGCCATGTTCTTATTGAAGACTCTGTATCTGAATACGAATGGGTTTGCTGAAAATAGTCAAGGACAAGCTCAAAGAATGACCTGCCCAGTGAGAGAATATTATAGCTCAGGATCCATCTTACACATCAGGTATAAGCAAGAACTGGCAGTTGCAGTAACAGCCATTTGGCAAGTGAATCCTATGGATCTAAACATCAAGATGAAGCTGAGAACCTACACACACATATACAGATAACCAGATTGTTGTGGTATGAATGTGACTTAAGTGGATCCATACATTGCTCATCACATGCTGAAGCAAGCATATGTTTCCCTCTGCCTTTTGAATCTCATCTCAAGCCCTTTGAACATGACATCCCAACGCTCTTGAGAATGAGTTGGGCAGTGGTATGGCTGTGCACTGGGTGTTTTCCATAGTAGCAACCCATTGCTTGCTTCAACATGTGCTGAACGTAGCAGTCACAGCGAGTCAATCTAATTGGTGTCAATTGACATAGGTTACAAGGGAACACCTAATCCATCTTAGTATCTGCTTTTCTGAGTACAAATATGCGAAGAACACTGTATTCTAGAACACTGTGCTATCAATTACCACTCCCTGCAGTAGTCCTATGGCTACCTGGACTATTTTGAACTTTAAAAGTTAACATTTTCTGTTTCAGTGTGTGGGGGAGTGAAGAGGATGTGGAAGCATTAAAGTGGCAGAGAAATGGTTCCTATTTCACTCTCTTTCTCTTTTTGGTTATGTTACAGAGTTGACCTTTGGAATGCAAGCAACCTGAAGTTTGGAGATGAGTTTCTAGGAGAACTCAGGCTACCTTTGAAATTTCTCCGACAGTCCAGCTCTTATGAAGCATGGTATTTAAATTGTATAAAAACACCCTGCTCTTTACTTAGAATCATTTATTGCTTCTCACCATAATGATTTGTATTTATCTAATTGTTATTTTTTACAAATCTTGCCCCAGCTATCAAATTTGTTATCATGTGATGTTATACCTTTATCCCGCTAAAAAACTAAGACTTTGGGGTCTAGGGAAGAAACAACCTATGAGTAGATGCTCTTATGAAATCTATGTGTAGTTTGAGATGTCCTTTGTATTTTTCTCCTTTCTGTTAGGTATTTCCTGCAGCCCAGAGATAATGGCAACAAGTCGCTGAAACCTGATGACTTGGGATCCTTGAGATTAAATGTCGTTTACACAGAAGACCATGTTTTTCCTTCTGACTATTACAGCCCACTTAGAGACCTCCTACTAAAATCTCCAGATGTTGAGGTACACAAGCTCCCACCAAACACCGGCTCTGTGTTAACTACAGTTAGCAAATTGGAAATCAGATGCTGGAATTAGAGATATGTAACACTGGGAATTCCATTCTGGTTAAGCCCATTCCGGTTAATGACAGTGGACTGTAGCAGATTATTATTATTATTATTGTAATATACGCAAATTGTAAATTGCACGGTTTGGGGCTGGGGATTTTGAAATTTCTGCAGAGCCATATTCCGTACTTGCAAAGAACTTCTCAATTCTCCCCCCTGCTCCCCCCCACACACACCACCACCCTTCACTCAGGAAATGCCCAAGTGGAAGATGAAGTTAACAATTTCATTAACAAGTATGGCTCTGCTGGAATAAATAAAGTAGTGGGTGGAGAGGATGAAGCTGACAAAGATATTTATAAGAGGGGAATATTTATTATTTATTTATTTATAGTATTTTTTTATCCCACACCTCAGCCAAAAAGGCTTACAATCAGTCAGTAAAGAAGACAGTCCCTGCCCTCAGGCTTACATTCTAAAAAAGATATGACACACAAGGAAAAGGGGATGGGGAGGGTTGAGGGGGAAAAGAAAAAGAACATGCCTCTGTGGGGCTGAATAGTGGACAGGCGGACTTGAGATCCGTGCATACTTACACAAGTTCATCAATTTAAAAGAAAAGAAAAAAGAGACCATTTGCACAAATTTCAAGATCCACCTCCTCAAAAAAGAATTCTGTAAATTGTTGTCATTAATATATATATATATATATATATATATATATATATATATATATATATGGAATCCACGTATTGGCTCAACTTGGTACAGATCAAGTTGACACCAGTTAGGAAGAGATGGAAAGAAATCCGCAGGCCTAAACCAGAAAAATCCGTCATGTTTTCACCCCACAAATGGGATTCTCATATATCCCTTGCTGAAATATCTATTTGAGCCCTGTGGAGTCTTACTTCCCTGGAGCAAATTTCCCCATTAGCAGCAGCTATATAGATTATTAACAACAGCTAATTTTCATGAAACGAATCAAGTGGGTATTCAGCTACTGGGTTAGCCTTAATCCTGGTTAGGCTTAAACACTGTTAAGTTGATTTTGGGTTTTATATTAATATTTGAGAATTGTTGTTACAGTTTATGAACAAACAAATGTACTTAACCATTGGTAGTGTCATTGTGAATGAACTATATAACTATTATTAAGGACGTAGTATCCCTGGCTCTCTTCTCCCCTCCACCCCACTCATTTTTGTGATTCCCTCCTTTTCGTCATGGGTCTAATGTCAAAATATCTTTGTATGTAAATAGACAGCAAACAAAGACAGTGCTTGCTTTCTAGTAGGCATAAAGAGCTGCGTCTTTTTTTTCTTAGATCCTCCCTTTTCCCATTTTTAATTAACCTAAAGTGGGATTTTGGGATTTGGTTATGGTATATTCACTTTTGTTTTTGTTGGAAGAAGCTGTTTATTTTATTTTATGGGTAATTACTTGGCCGCATTCCAACAATCAAATCCTAGCTTAATAAGACAGGGTATGCATGGGTGTTTTAAAGCTGGCTTGCAAATCCTGGTTTGTTTGGAAGCAATTAACCATAGTTCCCATTCGGCCATAACAAGAAGCTGTGGTTAAGTACTCACTTGCATGAAGGAAGAAGCAGAGCAGCAGTAAAGGATTGGGTATATGTCGCTTGTACATATCCTAACTTATTAAGCCAGCACTTATGGCGTTGCATGATATCTGAACTAGGGCTTTGACATCAAGAAACATGTGGTCAAAGAATTAGCTGGTTAGTTCAAATCAGTTTGTACCTTTTGTTCCTTGTTGTCCCTTTAGAATTGCCAGGTCATAAAACTACAGTAACAGTAGAACTTGCAACAGGCAGAATCCCTGTCAGCGTCTAGACTTTAGATCTGGCAGCCACTTCCTTTAGCCACCTTGGCTAAGGTCTCCTTAACTCTCTTGTCACTTTTCCTTGATACCATACAAATGTGTATCTTGTATCTCTTAGTCTTTTTATCAAGCCTCTACCCTTCCTTCAGTGTTCTCTTTTACATTCAGTTTCCAGGTCTTCGCTTGTTCCTTTAGCCTCCTTGCCTCTCAGCCTGAAAGCCTTTAGTTTCCCTACATCCTAGGTCCACTTTCCAGTTGTTAGTTTGCCCATTCATGAGGCTTTATTCACAGCCGGAGGTAACTTTCCCTTCCTTCACCGAAGTACACAGTTTAGTTCCCCAAACAACTCGACATTCCATACCATTACACTAGTTCAGACATCAGTGTCAGCGGTTTCAACACCGCAAGTACAATTCCAGATAAATAAAAGGGAAATTGTCCTAAAATGGGTGGCTTAATTGTTTAAGAAAAGTGGTTGCAATGTATGTACTTGAAATATATGTACTTTCCGACCTATACATTCTACTTATAAAAAAACAACTGGAACATTTAATGAAATTAAGTGAAGGACAATATAAAACCAAGCTGATTTAAAATAGTTTTCATATTACTGCCCTCTTGTGATTAAAACGTACAACCAATCTTCAGTAAATACTTCACTGGCATCTATGTAAGAAAATATTGTTACAAATATTAGGAATCTGGCATGAATTAATAAAAAGTGTTCTAACTCCTTAGGGATACATATCTTTAAAAGCTTTTGTTTCTCCCTGTTTTTAGCCTGTTTCCTCATCTACTGCCCACGTACTGGGTGAAGTCTGCAGGGAAAAGCAAGAAGCAGCCATACCTCTCGTTCGACTCTTCTTACACTATGGCAAAATTGTGCCTTTCATTAGTGCAATTGCAAATGCTGAAGTAAAAAGGACTCAGTAAGTACAGCAGTACATTTATTTCAAAGTATTTCAGACCAAATGGCATGTGATGACTTTGGGAGTTTCACATAAGAGGAAAAACGGGCTTTTGATTCCCAGGGTCCCTTCTTCCATAGCAAATATTGGCAATATAAAAGAAGGTTGTGGCCCCTGTTGGATACTACCCTAAGCTTCCTTAGTTTAAAAACTGAGCTGACTATTTCACCATTTTATCTGTTGTCTTCTTCCTAGTAAAAATCATGATAGGAAACACAAGGCAAATAGAAAGCATAGCAGTATGTTTTGGCTTTTACGATGCTGTTCTGAAGTGAATTGCATACCAAAATCATCATCTGGCCAAGACCTGGTGCAATATAGTAGATAGAGCGGCCGGCCTTGGATTTGGATGGGAGAGACCTGGGTTCAAATTCCCACTCCACTATGAAACTCACAGGGTGTCCATAGTATCCTGCCTTACTTGATTATTGTGAAAATAAAATGGGATAACCTTGGAGAAAGGGAAGGATACAAATGTACTAGACAGAGCCACAAGGTAGCACCAACCCCTGGACTGCTGCTTCCTGTGTTCAGTAGTTCTGCCACACAACTGTGTATCTCATTGTTCTTCAGGCAGATACAGGTCTGCACCACCCATTTGTCATCTTCTGCCATTCCACAGCCACATTTGTTCCTGACACAATTAACTGTGGCTCTGTATCCTTGCATAGGCCAGGAACCCCTCTCTCTCTCTCTCTCTCTCTCTCTCTCTGGGATAAGTCTCCTCTCACACCTACTTTTGTAGGACAAGGTTACTATGCTTTGTTGACCAGGCCAGCTGCTCTGTGCTTTCTTTCTCATCCTTTCCTGGACAGCCATCCCTAGTTAAAAGAAAACTTCTGCATACTCACTTAAAACTAATATGTATGCATGCCTTCTCAACCTTCTCTATTTTTAAAGACCCATAAAGGAAAGCTGTATGGAACCTTTCCATTTAACAGCAAACACTTGAGCTTCCTAGGAACAAAATGTGTGATCCTCCTTCCTTTGTTACTGGCTAAAGTTGTTGACTGTCATTTGTCTCTGCTTGCAATGCAGTTTTAAGATAGTGGACAGGACCTTTCAATGGACTCCTCTTGGTTAAAGAAGATGCTGTATGTCCGTTCATCTGCAGCTCCAACTATGTAATTTATTTCATCATGTTGGTTATTAATGGTTTATCACAAGAAGGCTAAATCATAGGAAATTATTTGCTTTCAGAGATCCAAACACCATTTTCAGAGGGAACTCATTAACTTCCAAGTGCATTGATGAAACCATGAAATTGGCGGGGATGCATTACCTTCAGGTTACACTAAAGCCAATTATTGATGAGGTGAGACCACCTTCAAATCTTTCATAAGTTTTAAGAGCAGAATGTGCAATCCCTTGTGATTTTAAGGATGCTTGACAGACTAATGCATAAGGGGTGAGAAGTTATGAAAAACCAGGCCTAATCTACACCAAGCAGGATATTGCACTATGAAAGTGGTATGAAAGCGGTATATAAAAAGTAGGAGCCACACTACTACTTTATAGTGGTATTGAAGTGCTGTTGGGGCTCATTGACACATACCATATACTGCTTTCATACCACTATATCCTGCTTGGTGTGGCTCCTGCCTCTTATATAGCACTTTCATAGTGCAATATCCTGCTTGGTTTGGATTAGGACCCCATGTAGTATTTGCTTATCCAGTGACTCAGCCATGTCACTTGGATGCCATCCATTTATATGAAATGGCGTTTTCTGGGGTGGCCACAGACATCTCATGTTACAAAAGCAAGCATTTTCATCCTGGAAAACTATCCAACGTACATACAAAAGAAACAACTCATTTAAATGTGTGATTAATTTTAGATGAACGCACATGTTTTTGTTTGACAATGTGGCAATGTTTCATTATCTCTGTGGTGCAGTTAGCATGTCCTTTCCCCAGTGTCACAAATAAGCAGACCGCAAATTTCCTTTAATTGATTCAGCACTTTCTTAACTGATCTCTTAGTGCCGTAGCTCACTAATAGTCTTTACTTTTTCTTTAAAATGGTTTTGCAACACTGTTCTTTTGTTCTCCTTTGCTTAAACAAAAGGGAGGTAGAAAATGTTTCCTTAATGACTAATTCCTTTTCAGCACAGGATATATATATATATATATATATATATATATATATATATATATTTCACTATGGTCCAGTGCAGATGTACAGCTGGCTCCATGCAAACCATTATTTTCAAATTGGGAGACAGACCCTTCTTCCTCTAGCCTGAATTTCCCTCTCTCTCTAGCTTCCCTAAATAATTTAGTGTTACTTCTGTAATGTCAATAATCATGGTCAATGCTAGAGTTCCCATGTTAACCAGCATTTGAAACCAAGGTTTGAAGTAGATTTGTAAACCCTTTGTTAAAAGGAAACCAACGTTACTGTCAGTGTAGTTGTGTTATTAAGTCACAATTAAAGGTAATAGAGTTGAAGAGGGAGGTTGCTTTCCTGGGTCTTGTTTCTATTTGAAAATCCATGGGGTTTTCCCCCACGCCAGAGAACTAGTGTAATGTCTTCAATGGACTAAGAGGAATTCCTCTTATCTTGCCCAAAGAAAACTGGACCTGTTTTATTGGAATCAGTTATTTGTATAAGCAATTACAAAAGGCCAAATCCCACCTGAAGAAAATCCACTTTTTTATTTATTTCTTTTTTTTTTAGATCTGCCAACTCCATAAATCTTGTGAAATTGATCCTGTGAAGTTGAAAGATGCCGAAAACTTGGAAAATAACAGGGTAGGCAGTTCATTTTGTGGCTGAAAACCAGATTTCTACTTACTGATTGACATTTATTTAGTACCAGTTGGGTGGTAGATCTGCACATGCAACTTTTTTGCAGCTGGGACAAGTGGCCATGGATAAATTTGCTACTTTGTGCATCCATGGACTGTATGATACCTATACCAGTTTCCAAAAGTTTTCTGTCCAGATGTTATATAGATACAATAAGGCAGCCTTCCCCAATCTGGTGCCCTTGAGATATTTTGGAGTGCAACTCCCAGCATTCCTTATCATTGGCCATGCTGACTGGGGCTGATGGGAGTTGATGTTGAACTTCCAGGCTGGGAATGGCTGCAATAAGGTCTGCTTCATATATCCTACACAAAAGAAAATAACCTGCCAATTCTGATGTTAGATTATCTCATATGTGGATTTTCTCCTTGCCCATGAACACTGGGAAGCTGCAAATTTGCTGTGGTTTCCCAAAACCTGAAAGGTTGGTGCATACACAGAGAAGAAGAAGAAGAAGAAGAAGAAGAAGAAGAAGAAGAAGAAGAAGAAGAAGAAGAGGAGGAGGAGGAGGAGGAGGAGGAGGAGGAGGAGGAGGAGGAGGAGGAGGAGGAGGAGGAGGAGGAGGAGGAGGAGGAGGAGGAGGAGGATACACATGTGCAATCTATGTTTGGGTTTCATGTAAATTCCTACATGGAAGCACCTTCTTTGTAGGAATTCATCATGTGTGAAGTGGTTTTAAATTAGATGTGTTTGCAAATGCCTGATTTCAGCAGTAGCTTATAATAAATATCCAGTCCATATGTGCCATAAACAAGACAAACAGCACATTTTAGAGGAAGAGGAACAAGAATAAAGGAGTACACAGTAAGGAATAACTGGCAGCACTATACAGAAAAGAGGATAGTTCAGAAACAGCTTTGTCGAGAAAAATGAATTATGCACTTTTATTAAAGAAGCAGTTCATTTTCTGAATACAATTGGTGCTGCAAATCAAGAACTTGAGTAGCAAAATCTCATTAATTTTGTTTCCATGTAAAATATGGCAACGTTGCAGAAATGTAATATAAATTGATCAAGGAAGAAAAAGCTTCTTGACAAATACATTTATTTAACATAACTCCAGGATGAGATATTGAAAGTACCTCCAGAGGCTCTGTAGCTCAATTTTCCAAAGCAAATGGAGGAACATGTTGATTATTGCAATGCACTCTACATGGGGCTGCTGTTGAAGATGGTTCAGAAGCTGCATTGGCCAGATTGATAACAGGGACAAGACGGTCTGAACATATAGCACCAAATCTGGCCTGCTTGCACTGGCTGCCTGTGTATTTCCAAGCCCAATTCAAGGTGCTAGTTTTGATTTATAAAGATTTTCCAGGCTCAGGACAACAATACCTGATGGAATGTCTCTCCCAGCATGAACTGACCTGTACACTATACCCTCCATCCAAGGCCCTCCTCCAGGAGCCTCCTCTAAGGGAGACTTGGAGGATGGCAACAAGGGGGAGGGCCTTCTTGGTGGTGGCCCCCAATTTATGGAATGAGCTCCCCGACAAGGCCTGCCTGGTACCAATATTGTCATATTTTCAGCGCCGGGTTAAAACTGCCCTTTGGCAGTGAATAATGAGTCTTTTTGATCAAATGTCTTTGGCTGATGGTTTTTAAATTGTCTTAGATAGATATATATATATATATATATATATATATATATATATATATTGTTATGTGTTCTATCTGTTTTTGTGTCCTTAGGTGAATGGTTTTATACATTATATAATGTATTTTAATTGTTTTTATTTTTGTGAAGCACCGAGAAAACTTTGGCTGTGAGGTGGTATAGAAATATAATAAGTGAATGAACTCACATCCAATAATGTAGGTTTTTAAAAGGCCAATTGACTGCTACCTTATGCCAGGATCCAAAGAACCACTTCTGATACACCCAAAGCCATGAATATCCAGTAGGATTTTTGAAAAACATTAGTTTGTTTGGACAGCAGGTTTCTCATCTCCAAGAGAGCTCAAACTAACCTTTCCTTTCTTTCAAATATGGTTTGCCCCATGGCACCAAGGCAGGCTGGGAGGCAGAGTGTTGCTCAACAAAACACCAGTCAAAAGCCTCCTTGGATGTCTGAAACTAGATGTTTGGTTCTTTAGATCCTCCTGGCCTATAATTAGTAAAGACAATAACAACACATTCTTCAAAATGCCCCAACAGAAATAAGTGAAGAAGTGCAAAAACATGGCATAGGGATCTGATCATCATAAGTTCAGCAGAGATCAAGAGTCATTGAAATATAAATTTTTGTTCTAAGTTTTAAACGGCTATAATTACTTTGGCATGATTGTCTTATCTGGTGTGATGTGATTTTTTTATCTCTTAGGAAAATCTTAGGCATTATGTTGACCGGATTTTTACGGTTATCACAAAATCTGGGGTCAGTTGTCCTACAGTGATGTGTGATATATTTTTTTCATTGAGGGAGTCTGCTGCCATACGTTTCCAAGGTATGTTACCATGTAGAGTTGAAATTCCTAAGTCCCCCCAAACAGTATTAAACTGAGTTGACAATTATTTATCTGACCACATAATGAATCATAATAGTATTTGCCAAAATATTTCGTTACACATTCCTGATGTATGTGTAGATTTCTGTGTTGTCTGTATCCAATTTAAGATCTGCTCTGCACTGTGTGGGTACCATTCTGAGACACTTGCTGTCAGGTTTCCTGATCCCTCAGGTGAGCATGCATTCTAGCAAACTGACACAGGATACCCAAATCAGTGATACTTCTTTATTTCAGGAATCTCACGGCAAAAGCTTAATGGTTACACGCTTCAGAAACCATATAGCTGATGTTCAATAGCTATAGGCTCCAAGAAATTCCAGAACAGTCAAAATACAATCTGACAATCTTATTTTCAGATTGTATATCTGACACTTGCTGAATTCTGGCACCCTCTGGTTTTGTTTGGGAGCTTAGAATGCATAAATTTGCAGAAAATGACACTCGGATGAAAACTGATACTCCATTTCAATCAGGAACCCTCCAACAGTATTTATTATTTATTTTAAGTATTTCTGCTCCACTCTTCAGTCAGAAAGCCTTCCAAAGCAGTGCAAAATTACAAAAAACAAAGTTCCTAAACTTAGGCTTACTATCTAAAAGTTGTGACACAAAAGGACAAAGGGATGGGAAGTGAGAAGGGAAAAAACAAACTCAGGCACAAGTACTTATAGTCACAAACCAGTTCAAGTAGCCTGATGGAATGGCTACTGCTGGGTGAGCATTGCGGGTGCCGAAGGCAGTTGGTCTCTCAGCAGATTCAATAGAACAGCCCTCTTTCCATTCTCTCCCCCTCTGCATCTGTGAAATAGAATGGCCACTGTCCGATGATAGTTGAGTGAGAGCCTAGAGCAGGAGTGGGGGACCTCTTTCAGTCCGGGTTCCAAACTCTATTTTGGAGACACTCTCAAGACCATATTCCAGTGGTGGGCGGGGCTGAAGGCAGAGGGGGTAGAGCCAGAAATACAAAAAAATACAAGTATGTTTTAGCTTTAAAGCTTTTACTGCCCATAAGCCTTAGGAGAGGCATTTCAACCTTTTAGAATGGGAGACTTAGCCATACTTAGAATAAACCCATTGAAATCAATGGGACTTAAGTTAATCAAGGCTGACTCAAGTACCATGGATTTCAATGGGGCTACTCTAAGTATGACTAAGTCACCAAATGAAGAGTACCACTGAATAGCTACAGTCTGCTCAGCAACCAAACCTTTATAGAAGGAGCAGAATTAGTCATTGGAGCTGGTGTAGTATAGTGGCTAAGAGTATATACTCCATCTCTCCCGTGAGCTCACTGAGATGCCTTCAGGAAGCCACAGACTCTCACCCTCCTTTTTTGTGGTTGTCTTGACTTTTTCTTACGAGTGGAATTATATTTGGCGGTTTATGTTCTGTTTTTAAATTACAGACGACCCAGATGTTAGGTACACAGCAGTAAGCAGCTTTATTTTTCTGAGATTCTTTGCGCCTGCAATTCTTTCTCCAAACCTCTTCCATCTTACACCACATCACCCAGTAAGTGTTGCATATTCCTAATACAGTGGTATGCAGGAAGCCCATATGTGGCCATATTTGATTAAATAAGAAATGAAATTGTGTATATTGATGCATATTCATGGATATTTTACTATGGACATGTCAGGACTCACAGAGGAAACAAGATATGAATTTAGACATTAATGTCCTGGGGCAACTGCAAGAAAATGTCTGTGTCTTTGAGGGGGCCCCCCAACCCCCACAAAAAGATCAAAAATTGTACTGGCTGATCTAGCCAAATGCATAACTGTTTCCTTAGCAATTGCTCTAAAGTATAAAAAATCAATTTAGTGAACGGTCCAGACTATTATAACAGTGTCTTGGGAAGTAGTTTAGAATAGGGGAGGATAAACATTGTGGGATCTACTTTTTATTTTTAATAGAACCCAGAGATCTACGAACCAGAGCCAACTGAAAAAGACATACATTTATCCTAGCTAATAAAATACCAACTCTTCCTTTTTTCTTTTTAAGCTAGTAGTACTCCATTTATTATTATTTATTCAATAGATTTATAGACAACTTACCATATTTTTAAAAATTCTCTAAGCAGTTTATATAAAATACATTAAAATACAACATTTATTTAAAAAAATAAATCCAAGTGCTCACAGTGCCATAATTAGCAAGCAAACTGGGCTTTGCAAATATAGTGTGAGACATACTGCTATACCAGTCTTGGCTCTTGCATTAAATCAAAGATACCTTTGCTAGATTGGGTGAAAGCAAGTTGAGCATACATGTTGATTTCAGAAAGCGTAGAAAACCACTTTATGCCAGGCACAGGTAAATCCTAGGCCCTTTCTACACCTAAGGATTATCCCAGGAAAATGAAGGGATCGTCCCTGCCTGCTCCCGGGATCCCCTGTGTATCATTTAGATGCACAGGGATGATCCCGGGACAATCTCTGGAAAAAAGGCAGGTATAGAAACGGCCCTAGATGCACCTAGCAGTTCCCAAACAACTCCTAAAACCAGTTATGTATTACTGTGGGTTTCTGTCTATTTGGCTAGATTTATTTTACCATGTTTAAAGTACCTCCTATAGGGAGCCTAATAATTAGGAACATAGGGAGCTGCTTTGTACTAAGTCAGACTATTGGTCCATCTAGCACAGTATTGTCAACACTGACTGGCAGCAGCCCTCCAGGGTTTCAGGAAGGAAATTTTCCAGCCTATCTGGAGATGCCAGGAATCGAACGGGGACCTTCTGCATGCAAAGTACATGCTCTGTCATTGAGCTATGGTCCCACCATATGCATGACTATGGTTGTTTGTTGAAAAAGTGTTTTTGAAACTAAAAAATGTGAAATCTGGGGGGAGTGGGTTGTTCCTAGAATTCCTGTACAGGAAGGATGAAATTCCAGGCATTCATCCTTCATTTGCAAATTAAGCAAGGTGGCTAGGGAGGCCTGCCACTGCAAGACACTCAATTTGACAGTCCTTAATATCTCTTCCAACTTTAATTCTCTTGTATTCTAGGGCAGGGGCACGCATTATTCCATGTGTGAAATAGAATCTGGCATTGAAGTGTAGTAGTACAGCATTTGTGGTTTCCTGCTCACTAACCATAATACACTGTTTCCCCCCTTTTTTTAGGATCCACAAACTTCAAGAACTTTGACCCTGATTTCCAAGACGATACAAACATTAGGCAGTTTATCGAAATCTAAGTCTGTAAGAATTTCCAATTCTTTCCTCCCCTGTTCTGGGTAACTTTTGGCATTTCACCCCCTTTGTTTGATTACGATCTTTAAACATTGGGGCATAATCCTTCTGTACATAGGCACAGCACCCATGTCCAGAAGTACTGTCATAGGGAACAAAAGAACCCTGTGTTCTCTTCTCTCCCATCAGCACATGTGCCAGTACTGCACTAGGCTGCTGTTACGGGGAATGCTGAGCTTGTGAGGATCCCCATCCAGAATTCCTTCTCTGTTTCTTGTCACATAAGCTTGAGAGCTTGTGTTTCCTTATCAAGGAGGGTCTGTGGGAAACAACAGTAGGGGATCATTTATTCAGGACCTAGAAAAAGTTATTTTGGCCTAGCAAAATATATGCTGATTCACATGACCACTCTGCATTATCAGCCATTTATTTCTCAGCTGGGATTGAAGTTTGCTTATAGTGTTCAAATCATGTGAGGGGTCGGTATATCCAGTAATAGTGAAGCCCCCCAAAATTCCTGCCCACCCACACCATTCATGAATTGGACCTGAATTTGGTCATAAATTGCTTATGGATTGCAGCCTCAGTCTCCTCTAACAACCCATTATTGTCAGTTCAGAATGAATGGCTAATTTGAGAAAATAGCGTTTGAATTGTATCCAGGCTTTAAAAAGGAAATACCTTGATTTGAGGGCTTTTGCATGTGAAGCAATATATATGCAGTGTTTTTAGCCTGTACTTAATGATCTAGGCCAAAAGGAATTAGTTTTCAGGGCTCTTTTCAATATTGAAAAATATCTGTCTATAAATGAATGAATTGTAATTTTTCTGCTGTCCTGATGTTTTGATTTTATGTATATATATATCACCGTATTTCAAGATAAATATCTGGCAGTGGTTGCATTTCAGGCCAGTTTCAAGGAATCTTATATGGCTATATTTTATGACTACTTTAACGAGCAGAAATATGCAGATGCAGTAAAAAATGTAAGTAATATCAACAATATTTTATGTACTTCGTTGGCTTAATAATGTGCGCTGGTTCAATGAATAATTAATTACATACATTTCTTTATTCTGAATAATCCACAAAAAATGAAAATAACAATGGAGGAGGCAGAAAATATCAGAAGTAAATCTATAAATGTGCTTTGGGGCACAGATTTGGTTTTTTCCCCCCTTCTGCAGGCCTCTTCAGAGTTGCATTAAGCAATATGGAAAAGCAGCTATTGTAGGGTAATTATTTCAGAGTTTCAAAGGTTGGGCAGGGCAATTAGATATATGTGCTCAAACATAGTTAACTGTTCCATCTCCAGAATTTTGTAGCCTACATAATAGTTCTTCATACAGCGCATAGTTAAATTATAGAATTCACTACCACAAAATGTAGTGATGGCCACCAATTTGGATAGCTTTAAAAGGAGGGTGGATAAATTTCTGGAGGGGAAGGCTATCAATGGTTACTATCCCTGATGGTTATGTGCTATCTCCAGTATGCGAGGCAGTAAGCCTGTGTGCACCAGTTGCTGGAGAACATGGGTGGGACGTTGCTGTTGCACCATGTCCTGCTTTGTTGGTCCCTGGTCAACAGCTGGTTGGCCACTATGTGAACAGAGTGCTGGACTAGACGGACCCTTGGTCTGATCCAGCATCAGGGGACTTCTTATGACCAATGGAGGCTGGTGGTACCTGTTTCAGTGAGGTAGTGAATCCGCTATGGGTTTCAATCAGAACTCTAAGCTATCCATTTGGGGGATAAGGTTCAGCACTTTAGACTGATTCTGACAGAAACCCAGAGCAGATTCACTGCCCTATGGAAATAGGAGCCAGCCTCCACTGGTGAGGACCATAATTCTTTTAAATACTATAGGCCCACCTCCCCCCACCTGGTGCTCTTCAAGTGTTTTGGACTTCAACACCCATCAGCCAGCATGGTCAATTATCAGGAATGTTGGGAGTTGTAGTCCAAAACATCTAGAGAGCACCAGGATGGGGAAGGCTGTTTTAGATGTTCTCTGACCAGTGTGGGAGCAGCTGTTTGAACTGACATCAACCACAACTGCAGGAGAACATCTAAAGGAGGTTTCATTTGGGGTCAAGGTAGGAGGAGAGTTATCTGTATTTCTGTGAAGTTATGATGGGCCAATGACACGTAGACGCCACAGTATCATTCAGCACAAGGCAGCTATCCTATTTAATTTGAACACGGAACAATATTTTATTTACTTTCAAATAGCTTTTAATATTATTTTTCTTGTCATTAAGTAGTCGATAATTAACCTTTATAAACTCTAGCATTTCTACTTGCACTTTATGAGTGCTTCTGGCAGGTAGCAATTATATGAGATCTGTGCTAAATCCTTATTTCATATATATATTCATTGTTTTCTCCTCTAAGTTCTTAGATTTGATTTCATCCTCTGGAAGAAGAGATCACAAGAGAATAGAGCAGCCAATACTACTAAAAGAAGGGTGAGAATATGTCAATATTTTATTTTGGTTTTAAAGCATACAAAACGGTTCAGCATCTACTTGGGGCGAAGTAACAAGTGAGGTGCTACAAAGTTCTGTCCTGCGTCTAGTATTATCTAATATACTAAAGACTTGGAAGAGGAAAAAGAAAATACTGTTCTAAAAATGGCTGATGCTACCAAATTGGAAGGAATGGCAAATTCTTTAGAGAATATGATCATAATTGAAAATGCAAGCAAAATTGTTTTTATCAGAAATATTTCTTGAGTTATAAAACACTGCATGTATTTGAGTTCAGGGTAGAAAGCCTGCCTGCTTCTAATTGTAATGAGTTTTAACAATATTTTTTGTCTGTCTCTTAAAAGTTTGTTTCTCTTCATTAAATTACTTTCTTTTGCTTTAAAAAAATAAATGCATATGATTTTTATAAACTTCCCCTCTTAACTCTTAAATGTGACATTTTTGCATCTGTCTTGCTTTTGCTTCTGTCTGATTTTTTTCTGTCTCTTCTTGCTTGGCCTGCTGTGTTAAGGACTCTTAAACTAACAGTAAAGAAAGTTGATGATAATAGTTCATGCAGGTAAGATGGTAAAGGCAGTTGGCATTTAGCCATAGCTACCTGCCAACGGTGTGCCCTCCCTTCATATCAAGAGCGTGTGTTTGACTTGACTTGGGGAAAGGAAGTAAAACTGCAGTTAATATCCATACAGTGTGGCTGAAAAACAGATGGGAATGTTTTGCATTGTACTGCACCAACGGTTACTGAACACACAGAAGCGCTTTAAACATTTGGTTACAAGTTCTTAAAACTCCATTAGAATATTTAGAAATACATGGAGCATATTAAATCTGGTATTAGTAGTAACTACTTCAGTCAATAGTTCTCAAGGTTAAGAGAATGGGGCTCATGAGAGAAGATTTGTTGAGAAAAGCTATAATTTTGGTTCCTTCTGGAGTAATTGTTTGCATAGTTAGTATGGTTTCTATGTGCCTTTTCTCCTCTCTCCATGGTTCAGCCTGTCTCCATACCAAAGGGGAGAAGGCCAGTAATTCAGTAGAGTCAGACTAGTAAATTGATATGTGATGCCTGAAATATTTGTGGTTTCTCTTCTTGTTTTGCTATGCTGACAGAGTCTAGGGGCGTTGCTAGACGAGGCTTTAGCACGCCTTGAGAGCCAGTTTCCCTGCTGTGCTTCCACATGACGCACAGGGGAATCTGGCCCCAGGCCACACTGAAGCCTCCTCTAACGTGCCATAAGCGAAGTCGCTTATGGCGCGCCTTTTCTGCAGCTCCGGCCTGAAGCCGGAGCTGCGGAACGTCTAGCTACTTCCGTGGCTTTTTGCGGCTACTCGATTACTCGCGAGTAGCCGCAAAAAGCCGCGGACTGGCCACAGCGCTGAGCGCTGTGCCCATCGGCCGGGGGAGATCCCGGGAGGGAGAAGGAGGAGAGACGACACAGGACACACACACACACACACACGGAGGGAGAAGGAGGAGAGACGACACAGAACACACACACACACACGGAGGGAGAAGGAGGAGAGACGACACAGGACACACACACGGAGGGAGAAGGAGAGACGACACACGGGACACTGAGGGAGAGAAAGATCAGGAAGGGATATGGAGCGGATGGGGGGGTTAACTAAAAAAAATGGCTTACCTTCTCCGGAGTCTTCGGGCCGCACGTGGCCCCTTTAAACTTTTTTTAAAAAATGGTGGACGCTGCAGGGATCCCGATGTCCCTGCGCGTCCCGCGTCTGGAAGCCCGGGCGGCGCGCGCTAATGTCAGTGCGCCGTCGCCCCGCCTCCCTGCCGGCTTATCCCGGCAGGTCTAGCAAGGCCCTAGGTCTTAGCCACTCAGCAAATGGCTTATTGCCTATCTTATTCTTTTCAGAAGTGAGAGTGCAAAGAACAAGGTTCTCTACCATTCTTTTGTAAAGGCATACATATATCTTTAAAAATATCTGCTCAAGTCTTAGGATAACTAGCTATCTGGCTATCCCAATGCAGTTATAAATGTTTTTAGCTGTTATTAACAACAACATTATGAGAACCATCAATAAAATGGCCGTGAAATATTTGAATATGCTTGTATTTGATTGGGAAGACACGTACGTACGTCAGAAAGTATGCATAAAGTGGGAGTAGAGCTACAACTATTCTAAAACGTATAGGCAGAACTACCAGAGGTGTTAAGAGAAGATGTACTTTTCAGCTTTCTGCAGCAGTTTGTTTACTCTTAACATGTTAAAATTCGATTTCCTACTATGCTCTATTTCCTCAGCAACAGGCAACTTTCCAGTTCTGTATTCTTGGATCTCCTTTAACGCAGAGGTTTATAGATTTATTTAGATGTCCTTAGAATTGGGAATGTTGCTAGTTCCCAGTGCTATGTCTACTGGGTCTACAGATTTAACCCCTGATATCTGCACATAAGTTCCCTTGCCTCACAGTTCATGCCACCTCCTCGTTTCGACCTATGTTCACTATGCATGTTCTATGGGAGCCTAATATATCAGAGTGTTATTGGTTTCCTTTAGAGTTCTGGACACTATGTTTTTACCTATAGATCTGTAAGTGGCATCTTAACTTACCTGTGAGATGCCCTTCTTTCCTATGCTTCTCCAGAATCTGTGAGATTCAGAATCATTGTATTTGGGCACCAAATCCATAAGGCATGAAAACGCAGGACTTCTGAAGATTGTCTCAAATTATTAATTTCCCTCTCCCTGAAGACTTATCAAAATCCGATCCTTAACATCTTCTAGAAATGCCTTGAATATTCAGGTTTTGTCTGGGTTTTGGCAGCCAAAGTTTAGTTCATCCATGTTGCTAGGAGCCTTCATAAGGGTTTTATTTGGCTGGTATGCTACATACTTGACTTGAAGCATTTTGGCTTTTAAAAACGTTTGTGTATTCTTTTTAGTTTATTATTTTTAATCCCATTTCAGTTCAAGAACTAAGTGGATGCAATCCTATGGACTGTGCCCTTGAGACTCAGAGAGCATCATGTGCAGGGCGGGAGGAGAAGCAGAGACAAATCTTCAGCTCTCTGTCCTTCTGCCCTGCATTTTTGCTAGACAGGCTTTTGTGCCCATCTAACAAAAGTGTTTCGGACGATGGGGGATGCAGGCCAGAGAGGCCCCAGGATAGCTGGTATCCTCCCCTCCCAACCCACCAAAATCGTCCCTTTTGACCTTCTCCAAGGTGAGGTTATGTTCCCAACCTCTGAGAGGCAGCCAGTGCAGTACTTTCTGCACCCACTGCAAGAGGAGCTTGGATTCACAGCTTTGAGATCAGAGTGATGACTCCAGCATTGGTGCTGGGACTCCAAAATATCGTATGGCCCCTCAGTTGTTGTATAAGGGCCATAGGATTGCTCCCTTTTTTACAGTGATTTACTCTGAACCTCTGGGCATCCAACTTAAGAAAAATAGGAATTAAAATATCCTGAATTTGTTTGCAACATGTTTATAGAATATACTGACTGTATTGCAATGTTAATTTCTTACTTTTCCTTCAAACATCTGCTCTTATTTTATAATTCTGATTCTTTTGAAAATGTGGTGCAACTTCTTACCAGATAAAAACTACCTGTGTAACAAGTGTGTGTGTGTGTGTGTATAATCTATAAACTTCTGTCTATTAATAAAATTTACGTACTCTAGAGTACACTAGTACTTGAACAGGAAAACTGTCGATACAATGTTCAGCCAAGCATCCATTATTTAGTGACTGGGAATTTCTTTCAAAATGAATCAAATAAATCCATAGAGATTTATTTATTTATTTATTTATTTATTTATTTAGAATATTTATATACCGCTCCCTATTGAAAAATTTCGGAGCGGTGTACAAGGTAAAATGAAAATAGAAATAGAATAAATCAGTTAAAACAAAATTTAAAAAGAAGCAAAAAACAGAAATCCAAGGCTGCATGTTAAAGAAAGGCTTCTTGGAATAAAGATGTTTTCAGGAGGCGCCGAAAGGAGTACAAGGTTGGAGCCTGCCTGACCTCCAGAGGCAGGGAATTCCACAGGAGGGGCGCCACCACGCTGAAGGCTCTTCCCCTGGTGGATTCCAATCGGAGGATGGATCTAGGTGGAACCACCAGGAGCAGGCCCTCGGATGACCTCAGTGTCCGGGCAGGTTGGTAAGGGAGAAGGCGCTCTCTCAGGTATCCTGGTCCCAAGTTGTTTAGGGCTTTGTACACAAGTACAAGAACCTTAAACCTGGCCCGGTAGCGAATAGGCAGCCAGTGCAGTTCCCTCAGCAGAGGAGTTACATGCTGGAAAGGGGCAGCTCCAGACAACAGCCGAACTGCAGCATTCTGCACTAGATAATAGATATTAGTTGGTCTGTTATATATCTAAAATTCATAGCTATTATTTGATCTGTTATATATTCAGCCATGTTGAGAAATGCAGAGCAGAAGCAATCAAAAGTTCAGGAGAACAGATTACAAGATATATGCAATCAATGGTATCACTTCAGAATGTATACAGAAGAAGGCTTGTTTGAAAGTTCTCCCACATCAACATTTTCTTTCATCTTCTAGTTAGCCTTCTGTGTAAAGCCCAGCTTCTGTGACGTCTATTATTAAACCTCTCCTTCGCTGCCACCCCCTATCTTCTAAAAGAATGAGGGAATTATAAACTTGTGTGTGAGTGTGTGTGTGTATTGTCTACCTGAAGTAATGCATATGACTGAGCAGATGTGGGTGTTAAATAAAGTAAGAATAAAATCTATTCATATAGAAATGTTAGCACATAGGCTCACATGTGAGTACCTGGACACCTGGCACACTTGTCACCTGGTCACTATATTCTTCACAATTGTGAGATGTGTTGTATTTATAATCTATTTATAATCATGATTTCTAAATGTACATATATACATGTAAGTCAGCATATGCAAATTTTATGCAAACCTGGATACTCTTTTATCCTCTGCATTTGTCATTGCATTTCTGCTCTCTTTTCTGATGATGCGTAAGTGGCCACCCTACATAAAGGAGTGTCTTGCTAAATTCAGCTACAAGTGTTGCCTGAATCTTCCTAAAACTAAGCTGAGTTACCATTTACTGACCCAGTTCGCATGACATGGTGGGTTATTAAGGATTAAATATGTGCCAAGTGTGTGTGGCCACTATTTTAACTACGGTGTGTGAACCCAGCCATAGTGGGTTCCAGAGTTAAACAACCTTTGCATAACCCTCAATTAATTGTAGGGTTACAAGAGGGTTGTTTAACCCTCGGATAACTCACAGTGGCTGGGTTTGTACAACATGGCACAACCCCCAATCACCCTGATTGGGGGTGGTCTATTCTAAATGGTGGTTGCATGCACCCATCACATGCCGTAGCTCATTGTGGGTTAAATAACCTGTGATGGCCCAGCTGTGTTGTGCAAACTGGCTGGCTAAACTCATTCTACTCTATGCATTCTTGGTTTTGCCTATTACTCAATGCTCAGTTGTCTCTAAGGACACACTATCTTGCTCACTAGTAGAGATTATATTTTTGTAATGCTGCTATGGTCTTATTTGCAATAGGTTCATGATCAAAAGGGCACAAGGTAGGAAACGATTTGGTATGAAGAACTTCAAGAGGAGATGGTTTCGACTCACTAACCATGAATTCACCTATCAGAAAAGCAAAGGTACTAAAGTTTTTGCCACCCTCTTTATTTAAAAATAACTTTTATTAACACAAAAAAATTTCAGAAACAGAAAAAAGAGCACCCAGCTACTTTAAAGATTTATGATGCAGCGTTGGTTTGAAATTGTGACAGCTTCATATTGGTTCTTCAGTATAATATAAAGAGATAATGACACCTTTCGATTTATTTTGAGAACTATATAGTATGCAATTCAGATTTTTTTTTTTTAGCATCTTAAAGGTATGTGGGGTGTAAAAAAAACGTTGTACGCCTCTGAAACCTGCAAACTGAGCTTTTATTGAAATTCTACGTAGTTCCTCTGAGAGTCCAGGAATCCGTATTCGAGGATAAGAGCACAAGGTCATGGGGCATTTTAAAACAATCTCCTTTTTCTTCCCACTGCAGGCGATCATCCTCTGTGCAGCATTCCAATTGAAAACATTCTAGCGGTAGAAAAATTGGAAGAGGAGTCCTTCAGAATGAAAAATGTAAGCAGCTCCGCCCTCACTCTTTTTATTTTTAGAAATTATATTTTGATTAATATGTATTTACAGCCAGTTCTTGTACAGAATATGCACTTCTAAACATAGTGTCAGTTATGAGAACACAGCTTTAGCTGCTCTACCCTAGCTGTGGAGACATGGATATCCCAACATAGAGCCTATTTTGATGGAATCGTGTAAGAATCCTGCTAACTGCCGCTGGGTTATGGTTGTTCTCCCCCAGTAAGTTCAGGGTATCTGAACTTTATATAATTGTTTCTTTAACTTGTGTTGTTTTATGATTACAGTGCCTGTTTCCCTGGAGTAAAATTACATTATTTAGCCTTGGAAGGCAAACATGGTGCAGATGAGCTGCAGAATATAAATTAGATTAATCTGTGTGGTTAGTTTGCATGAATGTGTGCGGGTTTTTTATGTGCGTTCATAGCTAATATAGAATAGTGTCTCTCTTGTCTGCATGGATAGATTATGAATTACACTTTTACATCTGTACTTTTGTGTCTTGTTTTACAAGATAGCTGGGGTATAAATTTCTTAAAGATATATATTAAACGGGACAGGAGTGTCCCTTTAGTTGAAGTGAATTGCAAATAAATAAATCTGCCCTTAATAAACCTCAAATGTTACTGCTTATGAAAATACCTTTAGAGCTAATGACTTGAAATTTGACATCCATAACCTACTGATGACATCCATAATCTACAATCATTCTGAGCAGCAGCTAAAAAATTACCAAAGTTTTACTGCCCCATGAAAGCCTATGGATTTTGTTTTTTCGTGTTTCCCCAGAACACTGTAATAATACATTTCTTTTTAAAAAACCAGAGAAATTCAATGGTCAAAAAACCTGCCTGTTTAAGACCAGCATTGAGGCTATCTCATGTTGGCTCAAGTTCCACAATCCCAGGAAATTAGAAGCTTAGGCTGATCCCTTAACAGACATGCCCCATGATCAGTAATGGGGCATGTCTGTTTGTTGCCTACAAGCAACAAACAGGCATGGGTCAACACACAGGAGGATTCCTTTAGCAATACAGTAAGGTTCAGATGCTTCATAAGACAATAGAGGGCTGGACAACATGGGGCACCTTTGCTGGTCCAAGGAAGTTCGTCGTCCCCATCTGAATCTGAGCCTGAAAGACCCAGAAATAAGTGTAGGTGCATGAGGGTAAGTTGTAAGCAAGCACAATTTTTGACATTGCACAACATTATTACTGATCATGGGCATTATTACTGATCTGTTAAGGCATCAGCCTAAGCTTCCAATTTCCTGGCTTTGTGGAGCTTGAGTCAACATGAGATAGCCTTAATTCTGCTCTTAAACCAACAAGGTTTTTTTGATTATTGTATACGTAAGAACACATACATATACGTGCACGCACGCACGCACACACACACACACTGTGACAGTTATGGTTATAAAGTGTAAGTAAGCAGAAGAGTAGAGCTTTCTGTGCAGAAGCCTGACTTATGAAATACATAATGTTGTAGATTCTATGAAAGCAATGTATGTATTTGGGGTTTATTTTTTTTAAAAAAAATTGATTACTATGATACAAAGGTGGACGATACGTTTTAAATAAATGGGGTAAAAAATAAAGTGCATTCTTTAAAAGTTTGTAATTAAAAGTGAAGAAACATATTTCGTACTAAAATATGCCTTTTCCTATCTTCCTTTCCTCATCAGCAGTTTTAAAATATCAGGTATATTCTTGTACGGAGTAGGTTAGGTAGTTATTATATCAAATAGGAAATGCAGGAATCTTGGTCTGCTGGCCTATCATCTTTCTAGTCCTACCCTTCCTTTCAGGCATACAGATAGAGACTATTTAATTTTATCCTTACAACTACTCTATGTACAGTAGCAGTTTAGGCCAATTGGTCTAAAGTCACCCACTCAACTTCATGGCTCAGTAAGAATATAAAACTAGATTTCCTTGGCGTAATTTCAGCACTCTAGCTAGTATACACATTCACTCTCAAATTATTACCATGTGGTACTATTTGCTTTTACAAACCTTTAAAGGGTTCATGTCAAGGGATCAAGGATGTAAACTCATAATCTCATGGTATGAGCTTGAGGCCTAGCCAAGTGAGCTACCACTGACTAAAATATGTGGCTCAATCAGGCTTCTCTCTGAAAACATTACATTTTAGTGAATGTGTATGTTAACCATTGGTTATTCCTCTCTCGTTTCCTTTCAGATGTTCCAAGTGATTCAGCCTGAAAGAGTCTTGTACATCCAAGCAAATAACTGTGTCGAGGCCAAGGACTGGATTGATATCCTCACCAAAGTTAGCCAGTGTAACAAGAAACGTCTCACTGTCTACCACCCCTCTGCATACCTTAATGGGCACTGGCTGTGCTGCAAAGCTACAGCAGATAACACTCCTGGCTGTACTCCCTGCACTGGGTAAGGACTTTCTAGGATGTTTCCTGTTCTAAATTTTGCTTGAAGCAAGTTGATGATGAAATGTGTAGCTTGCAGATGATTAAAGATTAAGAACTGATGCTAAGTGATAAGAAGGAATGTCTTTGTCAACATGGAATAAAATACTACCTAGTTGTTTTCTCAGTCTACTTTTCCTTGCATCAAGCGCATACCTAGGGGTTTCCTAATGCAAGACAGCCTTGCAACTCTTATTCTTGATCAAACACTATTACAGTCCATCGATTAGTGCATTGGTTAATCTTATAAATTTTATTGTCTGTAAATATGTCCCCAGTTAATTGGGAGGCAGATTTAAACTTTTAAAATTATTTTTAAATACAGTACTTAGAAAAACTGCACCCAGCATGCACCATCTTCAGAGATATATTCCATCTTCTCTCTTGCACAAGAGGTGCTTCTTTTAAGATGGCATCTGCCATGTATCATCCAAACACAAAGAACATTTTTTTTTTGTTCCAAAGTATTGGCTTATTCATTTGCACGTTAATGCAGATTTAATTGATCATCACTTAACCCCATGATCAGCGGTTGAGAGCCTGAGCTAAACAAACAAAAAACTCCCAAAAGCTAGCTATTTCCCATCTGCTTGCAAATGATACGTTCTTTTAAAACTATATTGGCAATAGAATAACCTCATCCACACATGTATGGTTCTGTTTTCGAATGTCTCTTCCTTTTAACTTTTCTGTGGCCTGGGGATGGTTCATTTATCACATTTATTAACACTATATGTTTAAAGTAGATTATACTTCCGTAACCTAAATTGTTTCATTTTGGAATCTTGTTCTTCAGTTAATCAAAATCCCTTTAAAACCACAATGGGGAAAAATATAAACTGCAAAGTCTCTTAACATTATCTAAATGATTCTGTAGGGGCCTGCCAGCAAATATACAGTTAGACATAGATGGAGACAGAGAAACTGAACGCATCTATTCCCTATTCAATTTGTATATGGCTAAACTGGAAAAAATGCAAGGTGGGTATGCAAATGAATTATTCCTTTTTCTGCACAAGTCATTTTAAAAGAAAACTAACGAATATTTTACTTTAGAAAATCTGAAATTACATACAGAAGTCATTTCAGATTTTCTGACTTGCTTATATAATTGACTACATGCTGTTTCTTTGTATTCTTATGAGGCAGTTATATAGCTCTGCTTTCCTACATAATTGCAACTCCTAGGGCATGTCTACACAAAGGGTTTGCCCCGGGGTGGATTCGCAGTAGCGGCAGGTCATCTACATGAGCAGCTGCCATTGCGAAGTCATCCAGGGGCAAACCCCAGAAACCGCTGAAAAAAGTTGGGCACTTACCCTGACTTTTTTTGGGCAGCAGAGCCTTGTCACAGCCCATGATGCCCCCTGATTGGTCGCCATGGGCTGGACAGGGAAGGGGGCAGACCTCAAGGAGAGCCCTCTGCCCCATGGTAAATAATAATAAAAAATGGCAGGGGAAGGAGAGGAACAGGGCCCATTCCCTCCCCCAGTTTTTAAATTTGTATTATCAGTATCTGTGCAGCTATGCAGATACAGATAATAATAATAATAATAATTAAAAAACGGGGTGGGGAAGGAATGGGCAGACAGAGGGAGGAGATGTGGTTTGGGCACCCGGCATCCCTCTCATCTTCCTCTGGCTGCCTCGTTCCTGCCCCATCCCTCCTGGTGCTCAACGTCTCGGGGGAAAGTTCGCACGTGCGTTCCTTCCCGTGCAAATGCCAGGAAGGAACACTAGTGCGGGAGCCAGGCGCCTCGTGGCACCAAAGCACTGCCGTCAAGACAGGGGCCTAATTTTTTCCATGTCAAATGATTATTTTGATTATGTATTTAACTACAAAATCCTATAACCATTGACATATATACTGTAGGTAATTTGCTCAGGATCCCGAAGTAGACATGGATGCTAAATCAAAGCAAATAATAAATTAAGTTTGAATTGGATTTTTGCTGCACACGCTTATATCCTTGCATCCTTTTATTTCTCATTCATTCTTTTAGGTTCTAGTAGGCATTTTTCCCCCCAGGTTCATCAATGAAATCTGAGTGTTGGGCAGATGGAGTATTCAGTGAATGTAAAAGGAGGGAGGGAGCATCATATGACCACTGCATTTCTTGGCATGCAAAAAAACTATTTTGAACTACAGTTTGCCAAACTTCAGATTCCGCTTCAGCATAGGAAAGGGTCAGGATATCTTAAGCTAAAATATAAATATAACTTTGTAGGATGTAAGCCAATAGTGTCAGATATATTTATACTTACTCTGACCCCATGTAATTACAAACCTACGATCTCACTTTCCATTTCTGAGCTGTCCCATCTCTTTCCCCCATCTCATTTTGAATAAGCAGCATCCTTTGCCAATAGACACTGTGGCTTGTATCTGATGAAGTAGAGAGTGTCCACAAAAGTTTATGCAAGAATAAATATATTAATCTTTAAGGTGCCACAAGATTCTGTATTGTTTTTGCTGCAATTCTAATGTACAGACTAGATGTGAAATTAATGTGACCTGCCTTTGAATTACTATTTTCTCTTTACTTAACAGCAGCCGTGGATGGGCCCTGGATCTGGGTTTGCACCCCAGCATGGGGGGTGGGTTGGAGGAAGGATCTTCCTCTTCCTTTCACCATGGTTTGTATTTTCTCTGGAGGGAAACTCCCATTGGCACCAATGTGAGCTTCCGTCCTAATACAAAATAGCAGCCATAGGTTCAGATCAGGCCTATGATAGGAGCAGAGGGTTAAAGCCCTTCCTCATTTCACAGTGCTATTCAGATCTGGGGGCTTGCGAGTAGAGAAGGAAGCGTGGAATAAAGACACGGACACCAGAGATTGGCATAAACTAGGGCCTCTTTATTTAAATAAGGGAACTTCACCCCTCCCCAAATCTGCATGTGAAAGTGCGTGAATCTATTATATCCTTTCCTCAGGCACCTAGTCTGCCATTATGGGCAAGCCACTCTCCAAAGCCAGGAGTCAGATAACCCGAGCCCCTCTTCTTATGTGACACTTTGTAAGTGTGGGGAGACTGCCCTGCGTCAACTCTGCCCGGTGTTGTACAACTCCAAATAGGTGAGGCAGGAAAGTCCCCAAAGGCAAACCATATCCTGGCACAAGAGCCACACAACCCTCGAGGAGCAGGCGTCCAGATATGACAATCACCAAAAAGTGCCAGAGTGTTCATCGTCCCTATTCTAACATCATGCAGACTCATAGAATCATAGAATAGCAGAGTCGGAAGGGGCCTACAAGGCCATCGAGTCCAACCCCCTGCTCAATGCAGGAATCCACCCTAAAGCATCCCTGACAGATGGTTGTCCAGCACCACTCCCGCACACCCGTCAGTCCAATCTAATCCACCTATTTACTCACCCTCCCTAATCATAATTCCAGTAAGGAAAAAAAAACCTCTACACAACTGCAAATTCGTGGCAGGTAAAATTCCTACTCAGCACACACCCTCCAAAGGGAGTGACTGGTTAATCCCATACTAGTTAAAGGAAGGGAGAGTGGGAGCCAGAAAGCAAAAGAAGCCGAGCTTTGGCTGGGCTGACCTTTAGAGGCTCTGCCCCACTCATGTGCACCTTGCACGTGCAGCATCTTCCTTCCCCTCCTTCCCACCCACAAAAGCCACCCCCTGCCCAAGCCATTCCAGCTGGGCAGAAAGCGGGCTTCTGTGTCTCCTATTTAGTAAAGAAAAAACAAGCTTGCAAGTACCAGTCACATTGTTAACATCACATCTAGTTTGGCCCAACATAGATAAGCGTAAAGCTGTGCAAGGCAAGATGAAGAGAAAATGAACTCTAGTGCAGCAAATAGTGGGGTGAAGCCTTTTCTTCCCTGGTCTAATCTATAGCCCATGTGTGCAAAACCAGCCTTAGACTGTTTTCAGTCACACAGTACATTTCAATAGTATTTTTATTTACTGAAACAAAATGTTTGTGAACCCATAGTTTTCCATCCGAATCTCATTTTAAACAAAAGTGCATGCTGCCATTTCTTCCCTAATATATTTTGACATTGATGGTGATGTTCACTAGCTTAGGTAGCTTTAAAAGGGGATTTGATAAATTCATGGAAGATAGCTCTTTCAATGGCTATGACCCATGATCACTGTGGGCTCATCTACACCAAGCAGGATATTCCACTATGAAAGCGGTATATAAAAGGCAGGAGCCACACCAAGCAGCATATAGCAGTATGAAAGTGGTATATAATATGTGTCAATAAAGCAGTAGTGTGGCTCCTGCCTTTTATATATCGCTTTCATAGTGGAATATCCTGCTTGGTGTAGATGAGCCTAAATGGTTCTCCCAAATTCAGATACGGTGTACCATTGAACGCCAGATGCTGGAGACATACAGAGGAAGGCCACTGTCTTCATTCCCCACTTGTGGGTTTCTATAGGTATTTGACTGCTCATTGTTTAACATTGGATTTTGGACTTGACAGCCCTGTGGCCTGATCTAACAAGGCTCTTATGTTCACTTTATTCTAGAGTATTACCTCTTTTTCCTGGTTAGAGGTGGGTTTGTTGTTACATGGGTGTAAATTCAGCAGTGATGCTTTTTAACCTATATTAGTTTCATAAATATTAGCTGCTCTTTTCCTTCTTTTTGACAGAGGCTTGTGGCAGTAAATCTGTGTACGATGGTCCAGAACAGGAAGAGTATTCAACGTTTGTCATCGATGACCCTCAGGAGACCTACAAGACACTAAAGCTGATTGTAGCAAATGTTAAAACCTTAGAGCAGGAACATGCCCAGTACAAGAGGGACAAGTTCAAGAAGACAAAATATGGGAGCCAGTAAGTGTGGGTTATTCTCAAGCACTACTGAAATAGCAATTGATTCCCTGGCATTATTTTTTCCAAAGTAATAAGTGGTTATTTAGTTTTGGTCCGTTGGTTTGTTTTCTGCAATTTGTGGCTTTGTTGTCTTGCTTGAATTGTTATGCAGAAGAAGCTGTTCTACAATGCATTTGTTCTCTGCTTGTGGTCCATTTGGGCTCATGCTGCTCTTGAGCAGGGAGTTTCATTGTACTGTTGTGTACATGTGGGTTTCCAATTTCGAATTGGGAATTACATTGTTTTGTAAACGGCAGGCCCATTAAAAAACTTTCACGGTAATCAGTTATAATTTCCTTGAGACCAAGAAGTTAACCATAAACAAGTTCTGTAGATGCACCTACTGAGCAGATGCCTTTAGGTACCTGGCCTGCTGTGAATATAGACTGCGTGAACAGAAAGCTTTTCTAGAGAGCTTGATTATACATCCAATCATTACTTGCCAATCATTGTCCCTTTGAGTAAGTGCTGTAGCTCTGCGGAACAGCTCAGACTTTGCATGTAAAATGTTCCAGGTTATATATCCAGGCAGGCTGAAAAAGACTCCTCTCTGAAACCCTGGAGAGGCATGAATGTGGAGGGAAAGGCACCATAAACTAACGACAAAGGAGGAGGCAAACTCAGGTGCTCAAAGAAAGAAAGAAAATTTATTGTGCTCTACGCATTTTGGAGAGGATGTCTCCTTCAGGAGCTATAAAAGAAACAATTAAATTAACCATAAGAGTAGTATCGTATAAACAACACCCTCACTCTTTTAACAAAGTTTTAGGGGCTTTTCTATATAAGAACACTACATTTTCTTTAAAAACTTAAAAAATAATTTCCCACTTCTAATGTTACATACATTGTTCCCATGTTTTTACTCCTAGCTACTTTTAGACAGTAGTGAAAACAATACCTTTTTATATTCACTTTTCACTTTCAACAAATACACTCCTTACATGAATCATGATTCTCTCAATTCCCACAAACATAAACCTAAGCCATTACCCTCCCAAGACACCACAAACATAAGCATAAGCTAACCTGTTTTTAGTTCTTTTAAAATTCTTGGATTGCAAGAAGGTTTCTACTCAAAGATAAACTTCCTCTTCCTTTCAGCAAACTTTTTTGTGCAGCAAAGGGCAAGCATCTTGCAGACTCAGGGCTTTTCTACACAAGGCATTTATCAGGCACTCATCATTCCCTATTCATGGTTGTTTATGAGTTCTTTAGACAGCGTCATGACAATTCAGTTTTGCTGCTGTATCTAAAGAGGAAAAGGTTTTTTTAAGAACTGGGAGAATGTGATATTTAATAAGTAAAAAAAACCACAACCTGCTTTTTCACTTTTGTATTGGCACTATTCCACTATACCACAGTGCCACCTAGAGGTTATGTACCAAAAAAGAAAGAAAGGAAACATTGTTTGCATAGTACTCGGAACTCAATTCTGTGACAAGACCAAAAGTAGAAATAGCCAATTAATAGCCTTGTGTAAAAAAAAAAGCTCTCAAATGTCTTGTTCTCACCTTAATCTCTTGTCTTGTCAAATCTTCATCCAAAGTATCAAGTAGTTGCTTTCCAAGTCCTTGCTCTTTTATCATCTAAAATTACCTACAAAGTTTTTACAAACCAAGGCTACCCAAATTACATGTGTTATTTACCTTCAAGACTTTCCAGTAGAACGGAAAGTCTTCAAGATAAATAACAGACATGTAATGCATGCTGATTACAGAGGGGAAATGATAGCTTATTTTGCCCCACCCCAGATGGGGGATACATAATTAGCATAATTATCCTTGCCACTCTGGGCTGTCATGACATCCAGACCTAGTGAGGGTGAGTGGTTTTCATGGTAGTTTGTAAACCACACCAGCAACCCTCCTTTGCCAGGTTTGGACCTCATGACAACCCATGCCAAGCAAGAGTAATACTGAGCTCCATCAGATAGGAAAAAAATCACACTTCCCTACCATCGCTTCTCTGCACCCGCTTTCATTGCTTGATACGTCCTCTTTCAAAAGAAGAAGTAAACAACATGGACTTGGCCTATTCAGTGAGTTGTTCTGATCGCGCTGCTTCTCCTGCACACAGCAGGAGATAGCAGCAACTTCCATTTAAAAAAATATATCGGACTTTCTGGGTGTTTTTTTGTGGTGTGAGGAAGGCCAGAAGGGGCGGGAGGCAGACGACGTTGTGAGAGGGACACTTTGTGAGTGCCCAGCAATGAGCATGCAATAAAACTCTCGTCTTATGGAGTTTTATGAGAATTAGGCAGCTCGTGACTGGCATACATGGAGAGGGAAAATAAACCACTATGGCTTATTTTCCCTCCATGATCGTGCAAACCCCCCCCCCTTATATATGCCAGTCTTATCCTTTGTCCTTTGTCCTCATTTTCTAGGGAACATCCCATTGGTGACAAGAGCTTCCAGAGTTACATAAGGCAGCAGTCAGAAATCTCAGCACATTCCATTTGAAGTTTGAAAGAAGTTACAAGATGGTGCTGCTGAAGGGTTGTATTGAAAAAGAAAGAAAAGAATGGAAGAGAAAAGCCACCTGTAGCATGATGTACATAACAAGTTGTCAAGCTTGCAGAGGCTTGCTAAGTGTTTTCTCTCTCTCCAAGAACTATTACAATAGTTGCTATGCACTTTATTCATCTGATGTTAACAGATGAAGGAACTCTGCCTTCTAGGCGGTTTTTGTCATATACCTGGTGTTGAATTTTCTAAAGTGTTGCTCTGGTTTCTTGGAATCTAGTGATCAGTTCAATGATCAAGGTCTGTGGACTTCATATTGACAACTTCCACAAAACTTTACATGGTTCAGAGCATTTTTCTAGATTTCTTATTTTTGGTTGCTGACTACTTTTGTGCTATGCCACGCAGCAATTAGGGAAGGCTTTACAGCACTTGCTTTTAGTGGAGAGAAGCCTGTTTGGATTTTGGCATAGTCTCCCTACACCACAGCTTGCATTACCATAAGCAGGCTGAAGAGCAGGGCATTTCAGTTTTAGCATCAGCATAATATTTGGTTAAGAGCTGGCTTTTTACGAGAAATTCTAGTATTTAATGGTACTCCTTGATATTTTTGAGATTTAAAGTTGTTTCCACCAAGGCATTCAGTCAATTTCTATTTTTGCTATAAAGTGGTGCCATAAACCTGAATAATGAAATTTAAAGCAAATAAACAAAATGTAAAAAGTACAAGAATATACGGAGATTTGTCACAGAAAGGTTAGTTTAGATATCTGAATTACTGTTTTTCTCCTGATCGAAGGGCCACTTCAAATGCAACACATTTCCTACATTTGTAATATTTCCACGTAGGAAAAACGTGTTTCTATCATGAGCAGTTTGTCCTGTATAATGAGAGTGCATGCTTCTGTTTGACTGTGTGTACATACAGTAGAAAGCAGAGGTGAACGAATAGGTGAAAATGGACTCTGTAGCACTGTAGTCCCAAATCGTTCTGAACCTCACCAGGTTCTTCCTCAGGGAAATGTGAAAAGCTAGAAACTGCTGTATTTTTCTCATAATATCTTTTCTAGAGAGGTTGACTACTGCAAACCAGACACCGGTGCATTTCAGACAGTGAAATGGATGATAGCGAAAGAGATTCTTGCACAATGATTCTCTCTACTCATGGTTTGCACAACCTACACAGAAGTATTATCCATGTAGGAAAACAACATTCCATATGAAGCAGGCCGAAGAGGGACAGAGCTGTAATTTAAGAGTATCTTGTTATAATTAGGAAATAGTGCGGCCTTAACTCTGCAGGAGAAGTGTGTTTGGGGGAAGGATTTGTCAGCATGATATGCATTCAGAGTCCTTGACAAAAAGTTGTGAAGGCTTTTTGTACTGAATGAAATTTAAAACTGAAAATCATGTTCTCCTAGCACTACTTGTTTGGGATGAGAGCTGTGAAACAAAAGTGTTTCAGGAATAGAGATTTCCCCCTCCCCTTTGTTTTTTAAATGCATTAACTCACAGCTGTACCTTGCTAACTATGTTATGAGTGTGGATGAAGTGAAATGAGCTATGCACCTCATAAATGCAAATACATGTTGTTAAGGAGGGGTACTGAAGAAGTGTGTGTGTGTGTGTGTGTGTGTGTGTGTGTTATATGGCTTAGACCCAGACTATGTTAGTGGCACTTAGGTTTCATTGAAATGTGAAAACGTAGACATGACTGTCTTAAGTCCCGTGGATTTCAGTTGACCTAGGTATGATTAACAGTCTGGATCCAAACCAATATGTGTGTATATATATCTATATAGAGATATTTATACACATACGCATTATATATATTATGTATTTTGCTGTTTAATTGTATGTCATAGCCTCTCTTTAAGAGTATGGTTCAGTGCATGTTGGGCTTTGATGGAAGCCTAAGTAATGTGACAGACGTTATGGGATAAGTGGGGGCTATTTTTGGACCATAATTAATGAGCTTTCAGCTTGATGTGAAGATTCCGTACCACTGCATAATAGTGTTTCTGGATAAATCTTTAGTGTCCTCCAGGCGTTTGAAGCATAAAAGAAATATTGAAAGTAAATGTCTGCAATCCAGCCCCACAATGCTCAGCTCCCATAAAAAAAAAAGTGAGGGCTTTTATACAGCCTCTATTTTTAGCGGTTACAGATTGTTGTTTCTTAGCATTAGAGTATATTAGAAGGCTACAAGATGAGAAATGATATCCTATCGGTTGCCAACAAGAAGCTGAGAAAGAACTGTACTATGTGCCGTGAACTGCCATTTGAATGCCAGTTTTTTTTAAAAAAACAATGTATTTGTAACTTAATAATCTTTTAATTAAATACTAATGACCTGCAATGTGTGTTCTGTTTGCCAATTAAAAGAAGTGTTTTATTTCTGAAAAGCGTGTGTGGTATATATGTTACAAGCTAAATAACGCTGGGCCAAACAAAAACAACATATATGGATGCTTTCATATATTCCAGTTTTATTTTTGTAAATATACCAGGAGGAGGAGGAGGTTTAGTGAAAATAAAGTCAGATGCTTCTTCTCATATCCTTCTCATTTGATCCTGAAAAACAATAGTTGTATCTTCAGTTTCCTTCCTTTTCATTTTCAAAAGCTCTTTTTCCTAATATTGCCTATTTTCAGGAATATTCCATTTCCAGATTGCATCCACTTGCATCCTGAATGGAGCACCTCATACAATTATGGATTAGGCATGAGAATGGAAAGACTGAACTAAAACTATACAGGTGAATTCTAAAAAGAGACATCTCCAGCAGTGATAGCAGCCAAGGATGGAAGCAGCACAATGAACTACATGCCACACAGCTCTCTATTTCCCTAGGTCCCTTCAGTGTGACATCTATATTTGAAATATCAGAATTTGTATCCAAAATAAGCTCCTAGTATACTTACCAAACAAATATAGAGGAATTTGTAAGCCAACCTTCCAAACTGGAGCAGCCTTGGGTGGATGAGGCAGTTGCTTCAATCTACCTTTTGTGATGTCATAAAAGCATCATGACAACCCAAGTCTGAACAAAAGCCACCTGTTTTCAAGACAACACATTTAGGAAACACAACAGCTGACAGGTCTACATTATTCTCCATGTCCAGTTAACATGAAGAACCAAAAAATGTCAAAGGCTGCAATTGCAGCACATAGGAAACGACTACAAGGCGTGACATTTGCAACAAAACTGTCACCAGGGTCCCACCGAGTTGCAGAAACATCTGATCTTCACAAATGCAAGAGTGTCAGACTCAGTGGTCACCCACTGAAGCCTGAGTTAGCTGGCCTAATTGAGAAGACATTGCAAGAAGCTGGTAAAAAACTTTGTTTACATATCAAATTTAGAAAAGGAAGAACATTTCTCGGTTTTCTTTTCTTGCTGCGTTATAGCCCTGGTCAGCAAGTAGTGCTGCTAGAGAGCCAGTCTGAGAACCCTACTCCAGTGGCCTGTTAGAAAGTTAAAAAAAAATGTTGACAACTATGAAGTCAGATAATACCCTTCATAGGAGCAGATCTGACTCACAGTCCATCAGTTGCCAAACCTTATTTTGTAGTAAATTGATACATACAAGTTGGTAGCTATAGTTTCCCATACAACTGATATGATTAAATTAAAACAATTTAATCAGCCATGAGGGGTAAGAGACGAGATGAAGAGTAGACTATGATAAAAATTTGCCATTGATACACCATAAGAAAATTTGGAAATGGGGAATGAAGTAAAATTGTGCACTCTGTTCAGACTTTGACCACAGGTAGTCTCCCATTGGATAGTGGTGACTGCTTTCTTCCCAAAACCATATCAAATAGTTACGCTGCCATGTTTTACTGCGACAATTTGTGTAGATGTTTAAGAGTAGTTGAGTTCTACAGTGATATGAAAAGACTTCTGCGATGCTCAAGTTGTCTTAAACGGCGTGAATTGGCTTAATAAAATATTGCACCAGCAAGGCAAAAACTCTTCCTACAAAGCATGTATTGGCTACATTTTGGCACAAGTTAATCATTATGGATTGAGAATGGTAAGGTAAGGCCTGAACTAGGCCAAGCTTCCTCACACTTTGCCAGTTCTTTGTCAATGGTGTCGCTTGTTATTCCCAGAATAGCTGCTCTCACTGAAAGCACTGCCCATCCCCATAGGTTTTTCATGCTATGAGGATGTCCGAGGCCTGATTGAGGTTTGTTAAATGTGTGGCCTAGCCCAGAGTTTGCCTGTACCTCACAAACTAGAGCAGATTAGTTTTTTTCATTCACATCAGTGTGCGGAATTGATCTCATCCCTTCACTTCCATTTGGGCCTGCCTTCCTACTTAGAGTTTCCAAGGACTCCTGTACTTGCAGAGATGTGAGAATATCACCAGGCTTGACTTCCTCTAGTAATAGCGTTATAATGCTGAGGAAAGCTGCAGCTGCAGTGGGTTCCCCCACTTCTAAGTACCTTTTAAAAGGACAGGAGATTATTTAGGACCTTCGGCTACAAAGACGCTTTGCTTTCAGTCTCACTCAGGCCAAACAACATGTGATGCTTAGTGTGCCATTAGGAACTACATCTGTTTTCTTCTTTTGTCTAATTATATGTGCATGTGAGGGGTGTGTGTGATTTTCATCAGAACTGCAGAATGCAGAAGAGGTTTAAACCTTCTTTCCCCAACTGCAACCCTAATGAAAATCACCGCTGTGCATGGCTATGAGGCTGAGGGGGAAAAGTTCCTGTTGGCACCAATTAATTGTACCAACAACCTGTAACTAAAAATTCAGAAGATTCAGTGGATTCCTGCAGTAAGCAGGAGATTGGACTCAATGGCTTTATAGGCCCCTTCCAATTCTACTATTCTATGAGTCTATAAACCAGTCAGCACTACAAATGGATGCATTTCTCTTGGTTTCACTGGAATAAGCTTAGCTTCCCACCTCCTACTCAGTCACCACCGTCTTCCATATTTTTTTTATTAGTTTTTATTCCATCCAATAATCAACATTCCCTGTGCAGATTACAAATAGCTAAAAGGCTAATATGTCATACAGTTAAAAATATAAAATACAATACAACTAGTTAAAAAATGAAATAAAACAATTACTCAGTTTTTATGATGGAAAGTTCTGCCTATACAGGACGCTGCTTATGCACCCTTGATTTTCGTTTCCTAGATGTTTCGGGTACCGAAGAAGGTTCACGAAGTGCAGAAGGGGACCTTAGCTGGTAATAAAGCACTTGAGTGTGAAAATCAGATGCAAATGTAATTCTGTGCTCTAAGAAATAAGAATTGTGCAGAATCAGACTGTTCTTTTCGTTCAACATTCTATCACCTTATTGTGCCCAAGCAGTTGTTTCCGAGAAGCCTACAAGGTGGGCTTGAAGTCAATAGCCCTTGAATGCTGTTAACCCACAGTGGTACAGGCACTAGTAACCTCAAGACTGGATTTACTTCAATATTCTCTATGTGGAGCTGCTCTGGAAGCTGGCGCTAGTACAGAATGCAGCAGCGTGGCTGTTGTCGGGAGATGTCCCTTTTCAGCATGCAACGCCTTTGCTGAGGGAACTGCACTGGTTGCTTATTTGCTACCAGGCCAGTTTTAGTCTTGGTACTATTGTACAAAACCCTAAACAACTTGGGACCAAGATACCCGGAAGAGCGCCTTCTCCCTTACCAACCTGCCACGTAACTAAGGCCATCCGAGGGCTTGCTCCTGGTGGTTCCACATGGGCCACCTGGTGAAAAGCCTTCAGTATGGTGGCCCTTTCTTTGGAACTCCCGGCCCTCGAGGTCAGGCTGGCACCAACACTACGTTGCTTCCTCCTGAAAACAGCTCTATTCCAGGAAGCATTTTTAATTGACCAGCCACAGTTTTTATTGGCATTTTATTTTTTAAAAAGGATCATTTTAATACGGTGTTTTAATCTTTTTATTTTTGTTATTTTTTACTTCTTATGTTCACTGCTCTGGAATCTGTTTTAGATATGAAGTAGTATACAAATGTTATGAATAAATAAATCAAAACCTTCCCAACAATAGGCATGCTGCCTCTGAACTTAGAGGTTCTATTAACCTATTATATTCTTTGATAGATTTCTTCTCCATTAATTAGCCTAATCTTCTTTAAAGCTACCTGTTATCCTATGGCAGTGAATTCCATAAGTATTATATTGTGATATTTCCTTTGTCCTGCATCAAACACCAATTAATTTTGTTTGGTGATCGGACTGTAGTGCTAACCCATTTCGTTCTAATATTATGGGAAATTGAACATAGTGTTCCACTATACAGAGGATGTGTAGGATGGCAGGCCATCTTATTTTTCATTCCTAGCATGAAATTTTGCCATTTATGAATGACACAATAGTGAGTAGAATTGATGTGGTTTCAAAAACTTTAATTGGAGATGT
This sequence comes from Elgaria multicarinata webbii, assembly GCF_023053635.1. Taxonomy (NCBI): domain Eukaryota; kingdom Metazoa; phylum Chordata; class Lepidosauria; order Squamata; family Anguidae; genus Elgaria; species Elgaria multicarinata. Next base: position 40,588,345 of record NC_086175.1, on the reverse strand, counting down.
TCTAAAGGTGGCTTTGAAAAAGACTTGTGCTATGTAAAAGCATAATTGAAAAGGTCACTATAAAATGGGAAGCCTAATCCTAATTCAAGTATTGGGTTACAAATAGTGGCAACGTGGTGCCATTTTGCAAAATTCGGAATGCATGTCTCATTGTAAAGCAACGAATGACAAGGCGAACCAGTCCTGGTGCCCACCATGAGAATCTGTCAACCTCTGACATAGTCCAAGTTCTGTTTCTCATCTCTAAATACAGTCTTCATAAATTAAACAAAGCTAAAAGTACATTCCTAGACATATATTCCAGATATAAGCATCAGAGAAGTTTGATGGTTCCCATTTATGAGTCCTTATATATCAGCAAGGGCAGTAAATATTGCTGTTGCTGCTTGAATTAAAGCACCCAGTTTTACTCCAAGCATGTTGGCATGCAAGAAACCCGGTTGCTGGATTCAGCATGAGTACAGATTGTTGATAAACCCATGCTGAGAGCTGTGTAAAATTAACTGCTAAACTCAATATGGTGAATCACTTGGATCAGCTTTCACATCCTAGTGCCCTCCAGATGTGTTGGACTATAACTCTCATAATTCCCCAGCCAGTATAGCTCATGGGAGTTGTAGTCCAACACATCTGGAGGGCACCAGGTTAAGGAAGCCTGACCTGGACAATCTGGGTTCATTGTAACCTTTTTTGAAGAATCACTTTGCCATAAGCACATCAACCGAGTTTCTTTTCCTTCAAAACCATTGTATATGTTTACCCTAAGTCTTAATTTGTTTGTGTTCTATATTTAATATCATGCATGGGAGTGATAAAAATAGCCTGGTTTGCTGCCACCCCAAAAAAATCCTTAAATGTCTAGTTTCAATAGGGTGGTGTAAAGAGGGACTAGGAAAAGGGCCCTCCTCTGAGAAGAGCTGTTTGACTCACTTTAATGTTTTTCACAGTGGGAAGAAGATGAGCCAGCCTGGATGCTGAGTTTCTGTTGATTAGAAACTGAGCTATGAATCAGGAAGTCCCTGGTTTGAAACCTGCCTCTGCCACAAACTCACCAGGTAGCCTTAGGCAAGCCACTCTCTCTTAACCTCAGTACCCCTATCTGCAACATGAGGAATAATTATATTGACTTTACTTTATAAGGCTGTTGATAATACATCATTATTATTATTATTATTATTATTATTATTATTATTATTATTATTATTAGCCAGGTCTTATGGTAATAATAGGATCTAAAATATAAACGTAAATAGCAATGTTCTTGTTGCCCCACTATAGACTAGATTACTGTTTACTTAATGCAAGACATGCCAGCATAAACTATTGCTATGAATTACATATTTCTGTTCAGTGGACCCCCCATAAACCTGTATTGGATATATCAATATTCCTTCCTCTGCAGTCTGAAAGAGATCAAGAAGAAAGTGTATGAAACTAAAAAGGATAAGCAAGATGAATCTGTTAGAGCGGACACCAGTGAAAAAACGGTCAGGAAACCTCATTTTTAAGAACTTTTTTTAAACAGTGGTTCTGTGTTTCTATATATCAGGGGTGACAACCGTCAGGCCCAGGGTCTAAATCTGCCCCACCTGGGGGACCTTGCTCCTTTCCCTTCCCCACCCCCACCCCTTTCCCAAACTACTGATAATTTGGTGGTTTTCAGCTTCTGTTTTTCTCTCTCCATTCTAAAAGTTTAAAATGCCTCTCCTAAGGCTTAGTGACTTATGATAAATACATTGGTATTTTTGACCCTGCTCCTTGACTTCAGCCCCGCACACCACTGGAAAGTGGCCTCTGAGTAGGGTGACCCTATGAAAAGGAGGACAGGGCTCCTGTGTCTTTAACAGTTGCATAGAAAAGAGAATTTCAGCAGGTATCATTTGTATATATGGAGAACCTGGTGAAATTCCCTCTTCATCACAATAGTTAAAGCTGCAGCTGCTCTGCCCTCTTTTAAATCTGGTCACAGTATAGCTGCAGTATAGCTCCTGCAGCTTTAACTGTGGTGATGTAGAGGTAATTTCACCAGGTTCTCCATATGACACCTGCTGAAATTCCCTTTTCTGTGCAACTGTTAAAGATACAGGAGCCCTGTCCTCCTTTTCATAGGGTCACCCTACCTCTGAGAGCTTCTCCAAAATGGAATTCAGCCCTCTATACACACCACATACACTGATATGGGTTTGCCTATGACACAAAATTAATGTACTAAAGCCAACATACTAATATTGAACCACTCAAGAACAGACACCACCATTTTGCATTTTGGCAGCCATCTTGCTTTCCTCACCACTACCATTACCTTGGCAGACCCAATCAGTATAAATTCAAACAAAAAAGGCGAGTATTACTCAGCAAGACCTCAAAGAGGCAGGATGAGTGTAGGCCCCTTTGAAAGTATGAATGAATTACCTATCACAACAATAAAACATGAGCTACCATATTATGCAGTTAGAATGGATAAACTTGCAGTGTGGACCTGTCTATGCATGAAAGGTCGTAAGAGGAGAATTTCCAGGGCCAAGCAATACATTCCAGCTTTGCTATAAAGTAACTGTGGAGTCTAGATCTAGATTGGCCGGTAGGTGGTCTTCATGCAGATTAGGGATGGGCCCTTGCAATTTATAACCCAAAAATTATGCAATTATTTAAAACTTTAAAATAACATGTAGTTTAGCCCTTTGCTGCAGTTCACATAGCTATGAAAAGTGGGGGGGGGGGGTGTCTCTTGCCTGCACCTCAGAAGCCCTATGTAGGAATTCAGTGTGCTCATGGGAGGAGTAAATGTGGAGGTAAGGGTGCACACACAAACCCCATCCATGAGATCCCCAGCAACTCATTGTTCAGTGTACTTAGGGAAGGTCTGAAGAGGGTTGTAGCGTTACCCCACAATTGAGTATGTCTAGATTAGTATGTCTGTTAAGTATAGAATGTTAGAACTGAGTAGGTGTAATTTATGATGTAATAGGTGTGTGTGGGAAAGAGTATATAAAGAGAGTGTTAGGAGTTTGTGAAGGGGGTGAGTTTGAGTGTGTGTGAAAAGAGTTGTTTATTGAAGAGTTTAGATTGCAGAGATTTAAGATTAGTGTGAAGAGAGTGAAGTAGTTGGTGTGGAGAGAGTTAGATCAGGCAGGATTGAAAGTATATTTTGATTTAAAACTTTTAAACAATAAACTTATTCTTATTTTGTTAGCTACCAAATACCACGTGTCAGCTTGGCATTATTTACCTGCCTTACAGTTATTAAACACCTACACTGGATTATACCCACAGTATATTTAGAGAGATCCTGAATTAAACCTGTTTCCCTCATAACTAGGGGAAAGGTTTTAATTAACCCTCCCTCAAGTTTTCAAGTGGTGGTGCTTGGCCTGAGAAGGGTTCATGCGACGGGCCTAGTAAAAGGGTCAGTGACGTCGCAAGGGCTTCTACTTGCACTGGAGGAAACACAAGTAGAAGCCCCCTTCAGACCTTCCTGGTAAACCTGGGAAGGGCAGGGACTGGGATGTTGGGGGCTGGGGTGGGGCTTGTGTGCTTGCCCTCACCAGCAGAAATCTTTTAGCCCTCACGTGAGCAAACTAACTAAATGCCTGCATAAGGCAAGAGTGTGTGGCTTATTAAAATTTACACTGAGGAGGAGGGATTCAAGATACCTGGGGGGGGGGTCTACACTACTGCTTTAAAGTGCTTTATAACAGTTTTGACAACTGTTGGGGCCCAGGACACACTGCATATACAGTTTTCAAAACGTTTTTAAAGTGCTTTAAAAGCAATAGTGTAGATCCTCCCCTGGTATCACCTCACGAGGGAGTGAGACCAATGTTGCTAGTCCTAATGTGTCCCAATCCCAATGCAGTCCTGTCTGGAGTTTGGGATTAAAAAAATGAACAGTTACCACCACATTTGTGGACCATTGCCAATCAAATAAGGGTTGTACCATAGAGAAGTGGGGGTAGAGCGAATGATGCCTCTATATATGTCCACAGAGAAAAGCATGCATTTTTCTTTATAGCTAGACCATTAGCCTTTGGTGAATATATAATATGTCCTCAGTTCAGGGCCCAGCCAACATGGGAGAAATAGGTATTGGGGTTCATTGAGGCTCAGCCTGGTCTACAAGCCATTTCCCCGTTGCGGAGGAAATGGCTAAAAAATAGAGCATGTCCAAGGATGTTTATGCAAACGTACTTCCCTAATTTATATGGGGTGTCCTGATCAGAATATCAAACAACATTGTGAATGTCAAACAACGTTGCTGTGAAGGCTGCCCTCTTGATAGGGCGAAGGAGAAAGGACGAACGAGAACTTGCACTGGAGACTGTAGGGCTTTGGTCACTCTATATGACATGCTCACTTAGGAACTACAAGTCCCAGAGTTCCTGTGAGTATTTCCTATGCACTGACAGGAAACAGCAACAGGGTGTGGCAGGATCACTGAGGGGCAAATGTCATAATAATCAGGGACAGTGAGTCCCCAGTAACTCTGGGAGTCAGTGCAGTTGCTCAGGTCTGCATGCCCCAGAACATATGTCAGTAAATGAGTTAGGCCTCTAGCCTTCAGAGTGCACAGAAGAACTGGTACCCAGGGCCAAGGGTCTAATGGGAGTTTGTCACTGATGGATATTTAATATACATATGAATTATAATGCTAATGCTTGGCTGGAAATACAAATCACGTAGTCAAAAACAGAACAAAGTCTTTTATGTCTTTAAAAACAACAACAGATCATGGATCATGGAATAGAAGGATAGGAGGCCTGTGCTACAAGTTCATAGTGATCCTAGAGAATTTATGATGGTGCCTGTTACTGTGAAAAATTAGTTGCTGAGCAACTACACTAACCCATCTGCTTTTAAATCTATAGAAAGCAAAGACAGAAATGGAAATGGAAGACGTTCTCCTGGAGATAAAGGCAAGTAATTACCCCAGAAAGAATTGCTCAGTGTTCTATTTTAGTTCAACCTGAGAAGCAAACTGACTGACTGTTTTGTCTCCAAGGGTGTGGATGAGAGGCTGTAATCTTTAAAAATATTTCTCAAATTGGCCCCAGGCCATGATAGAATATTTCCTTCTGATGATTATTATTCTGCTTTAGTTTGAAGTGGAGATTAAGGAAGGTAAAAAATATTTCTTCTCTCCCTTTAGTTAGGTGAGGTGTCCCCAACCTCTTGGGTCATTGTGCACATTAGGAGTGTTGAGGCAATGTTGTGGGCACTCTCAGAAAATGGCTGTCATTGACAAAATGGCTTCTAGGATGGGCATGCCTAGTTACAAAACACCATGTTCCAACCATGTTTATTTCCAAACTATTGATGACTAAAAGACAAGTAATTTGCCCAAGGAACCAAAGTACAAGACAGAGGTAGAGTTTAAGCTCCAAACCAGAAAACCACTCTTTTGAACCTATATTTTCTGCTCCGACATTCATTTCACAGAACGCAAACTGATGAGACTCAGAGACAGGTAGCTTGGCCGGAAACTATATACAAGGCAGAGGTGAACTCTGATTTCCCAAATGCCATATCACATATTTGCCTCAAGAAGCACAACAAAATACCTATTTCACAGAGAATCAGAAACACGTTCATGCACACACATCCAGTCGAATTTTAGGATATTTTAGTATGTTTTTAGGATGCTTTTAGGATGTTTTTAAACAGTGTATACCATGTTTTTAATCAGTATTTTATGTATTTTATGTTTTTTGTTGTTTCCCACCTCGATCCAACCGGAGAGGCGGGTAAGAAATAAGTTGTTGTTATTATTATTATTATTATTCCACACATCCAGGCAAAACACAACACACACACATACACCATGACAAAACAAACCAGCGCCTATCTCTGACACACATTCTGGACCCCTGCAGATACTCCCTACCACCACCTCAGCTTACCTTTTTCTTTTCTTTTTCTGGGTGGCTGTACACACCATTTTTATTTTCTAAGAATGCCTCTGGAGCCCACTTGGGCTCACAGACATTCGTGGGGGAAAAGATGCCACTGGAGGCTGGCACCTCACTTTATTATCACTAATAATAATAATTTTAAGAAATATTTTAAAATAAAATAAATTAGGAGGGGCAGCAATCCTGTAAGACACTAAGAGAGGTGTCCACAGTGAGATTAGTGCCCATGGACACCTCATTGAGGGTCCCATAGTTAGATGATAGTCCAATTATATAATGTACTATAGATTGTCTTATAAAACATGCGACCATTTCTGCATCAGTTTTCTTCATCTTTATAATAAAATTAAGGAAAACACAACAAATCTAAGTTTTGGCTGTGCAGAGCAGATATGGATTCCGTACAATAGATTTTCTGTGGAATAATTTACTAATGGTCACCATAGAAGTCAATAGAATACATGTCAATTTATTAATAAATTGACATGTGTTTTGCAACAAAAAAAGATGGCCACAAACAACACAGGGACCCTTTGGTGTAATAGCAACTCTTTCCATAATGGTGAACCCATAGGAACATTCTACCTTGTAGTATTTCAGTTCCAATCCTATAAAAACAGTTTGCTACCATATATGAAGGTTTGTTGATTTGCACCTTTACAGATATATTAATTTTATATTTATTTAACCTTCACCCTTTATTTATTTATTTTATTTATTTATTACATTTGTGTACCGCCCCATAGCCGAAGCTCTCTGGGTGGTTTACAAAAGTTAAAAACAGTAAACATTAAAAGTATGCAAAATTTAAAACATAAGAACAACAGTATAAAAACAACAGTATCCATTTAAAAACAACAGTTCTGGGGGTCCTTAAAAAACAAACTTAGCGTTGTTAAATTGTGTTAAATGCCTGGGAGAAGAGGAAAGTCTTGACCTGGTGCCTAAAAGATAACAGTGTTATGTAAACAATTGTGAGAGCATTAACAAAACAAAAAACATGAAGATCACTTAATGGTGGCTTAAATATCTTCACCATAGTGAATAAGCTGAATCATATTCACTGTTGAATATTCACTGTTGCCCTTTCCAAACCCAACTGTGGTGCTTATGTCATCCATCTTCTTTGCAAGATGCAATGATACAAATCATAAAGACAGCTTTGTCTGAATTTGCACCGCTGACATATCTCCTGCACCACTACAATCTACTAGGTGAGTTCCTAACACCGTTGTGTTGTACTGATATGTTGGCCTTAGACAGCCTTTGCATAGTATTGATCATACTTTTCTCTAGTTTCTCCCACTTTCTAGGGCTTAACTCCATGCTACATGCAGACAAGTGTTTTCAAACCCAAGATGTGTATAATGTCTCTAACCACTTCCCCTCTCTGGACCTAACTACACATTACAGGCAAGCATGCATAATAAAAGTTGCACATAAGCTTCTCTAGTTTCCCTTCCACTAAGAGCCTAACTTCACTTTACACACAAGTCAGGTAACATAAGCCAGAAAGCAACTGTCTGGTTTTCATTACACCTATATATGTGTAATGTGTAGTTTCACCCTAACAGTATCTCACAACTTTGTTGCCCCTTATTTTATGTTCCCCTCATAGAAAGATTTGTCATCATTTGTCGAGATTGACCTGAGAGACAGACTTGTAGAGGTATGCATAAACTGGGCACACAAATGCTTAGCTTTTGACATTATACTTCCAAGAAGGGAAGATGTGCATGTAAAGGATGCAGGGAGGAAACAGCTCTCATCCTTCTTCCAGCTATGTTGAATTTTATTAATTAAATGTAGTTATTTAAAATATTTATATCCTGCCTTCTGCCTGACAACATATGTCTAAGGTAGCTGGCAATAAGAGAAAAAATAGCGCACAATAATCATAAAGTTGTTTTTTTTGGTTTGTAAAGGTGGTTCTGAGTGACGAAGGCTCTGTGGGATGATGATATAAATAAAATGTCCTCTCCCTCAGACCTTTGATGCTACATCAGATGCATCTGCTTGCTTACGTTTTATAGCATGTGGTGTGAGCAGAATGCATCCCCGTTTTAGATTTTATTTTTAGTAATGCAGATCATGGGAAGATATTAACTGAATTCAAACTCTCTTGGCTTTTATAAACAGCAGTAATGGAAGTTCATCAGGAGCTGATTGGACTCTTTCTGTAACATTCTATGTTTGTTGATTGTGCGTTAATCAGCAGTGTTGCTTCTTTGGAGAAACATTTGCTTTTTCCTATGACAAAATGCTTTAGCAGTGGGGACTTCTCAGGGTGCTTCCAGATTAGGTTTTTTAGAGCACCGTCACCTTGCTTTATTTGCAGAATTTTGCAGGATGACCAGACGTCATTGTCTTCCACTTGGAACACCCTGTGTTTTCCCACCACTTCTTCCATCTTTTTCCTTACAGCAGATAATCCATTGAGGGGAACAGATGGAATTGCTGCACAATGCCTTTTGATAGGGAGCCCTAGGAGTCCTTTGCCTGGAAGCACCCTTCATTTAGACAGCCTGGGGACAAGGGAATGTAATAGAGAGTTATGAAATAATAAATTACACAGAGAGTGACCTGGTTGATATGTAAAAGTGGCATTTGGTGGCAAATCATGGGTTAAACCCATAGTTTATTTTGGGGTTAACCTTGCGTTGTTTAACCCACAAATAATGCAAAGTGTCTGGGTTTGAATGTCTCACTAACAGTCTGAATCGCATGTGTAGGTTGTTCCGGCAAACTGGAAGCAGCTCACATACTGCATGCCTTCCTGAAAGTCATGAGTAATTAACCCAGGATGTGTCAATGAATGCCATCATTACATTGGATGTAAGAGCCGCAGTGAAGGAAAATTATTCTTGTTTTCCAAAACACACTCAACCAATGAATTTGTTTGAGAAAAGATTTCTTCAGGCTATTTTATTAATTTATAGAACTCAGTGACAAGATGTGCTTGTTGTCATCAGCTTACATTGCTGCAAAAAAGGGTGAAATTCCCAGGGCATGAGACTATTTCAGTAGGTCTATTCTACGTACGTAGGATTAACATTGAACAGAACCCATTCTTATAGCTTCTGTTGATTACTAATCAAACGTTTGTTTATTAAATATTGATATCCTCCCTTTCCGTCAAAGACCTTTAAGTTGGCTTACACTACAAAATTTTAAAACAAACAATTTAAAAACGTTAACAATATAAAACAGCAAAAATGAAAATACAAGCCTGCTCAGTATTACAATAGCATTTTTGGCAGAAGTGAACTTTAAATCTAAAAGTCAAGTTGAATGGCCTCTGGTTCACATATCATCAACAAGAAAACTCTGCACATACATAGAAAATGTGCTGAGGCAGAACCAAAAGCACTTTTCCATGACATACAAAGAGGACTGAATTAAATACACCATTTGTCCAAAACCAGCAATGCAATGAAGCATGTTTTATATTTTTAAATAGGAATAGTTTTACTGAAGTCACATGTTTTGAACTGTGTGTGACCCTGGAGAAAATATTTTGAGCAAGAAGGTTCCCAGAAAAGAACCGCTTCTGTCACAGATTATTAGCTTGAAGCATTTAACAAAGAAATCACTATTTGTTAACATTTCTCTGACTCAGAAAACTGAAGATATCTTGACAGAGGACAAACAGCGTGAAAAGGAAGAAGAATCTCCTGAAATTGTGTATGGCAATATTTTTTTTATCTCTTCTGCAAAGCATTCCTGGGGAAAGGCCACCTTAAAAAATAGGCTTGCTTTTGTGTGAAGGTGGCTGCAGTCCAGTGGAGTTGAATTTGCTTTAACTCCTAGATAACTTTGTTTGGAAGTTGTGACCCAGTCAGTGGTGCTTACTTCCTAGTAAGGATTATAACCATAGGTTTTGCTCTTTGACCCTAATGTTCATTTTTTGGATTTTAGGCTTTCCACTGGCAATGCAAAGGAAGGTGTTTACATTTGTTCATCTGCAGAAAAATGTGCCATTGCACTTGTCCTCAGCCAGCAGCAGTGACTCCAGATTGTATTCCACAATGAACTGTTGCTGTTTGAACTGCACTGCAGCATATGCTATAACCTGCTGAAATCATTTCTTCTTGTAGTACCAGTTCATGTGTGTTGGAAGACTTATCTTGGAGAAGAAACAAGACACTTGTTTCATGTTCAGCACTTTATCAAACACCACTGGCTTTATCCACTGGCTTGTATCCCTCTTGCCTTTGACAGGAGCTCACTGGAATAGTGTGTGGATACACTTAAGAGGAAACTGTTTGCCTAGTTGCGTTCTTCTAGTGGGATCCTCACACAATCATGTTGTATGGTGAGAGCCAACATGTAGTGGTGAGGACTGGAGAAACCCATGTTCAAATCTCCATTTAGCCTTAAATCTCACTTGGTGACTTTGGGCCAGTCGCTCTCAGTCTACTTTACAGGGTTGTTTTGCAGATAAAAGTGGGGGTGGGATGAAGAACCATATACTCTGTCCTAAACAACATGAAAGAAGGGTGTAATAAATAACACTCCCCGGTCTTCAGTATCCAGGATCTCATAGGATCAAAGAATTGGATGGATTCTTGAAGATCATCTAATCCAACCCTCTGCTCTATGTGGGATCTCCTTTGAGAATCTCCAATAAGTGAAGTTCATACATTATCTGACTTAGACTGGGGAAGTCTTCCCTTGAATTCAAATCCACACTCAGCCATAAAGTTCACTGAGTAGCCTTGGGCTAATTTTCTGTCTTTCAGCTTATTTCTACCTCATAGAGATGAGGATTAAATTCATGTATGCTCTCCTGAGCTTCCTTAGAGGAAGGGTGGGAGAGAAATATGACAAATTATATTTTTCGCTTTTGTGCTTATGTGCGAGAAAGGAGAAAATGGTCCACCCTCCCAACTTTGCAGGGATATATCATATAAGCTTGAAAGCCTGTTGGTTAGGAAGAAAGGAGGGGGGGGGGCAATTTTGGAAAACAGACGGGGTGGAGAAGAAGATTTAAACCCTCTCACCCACATGTGGAGGTCCTGATCTGTACTGGGGGCCGCACACTTTTCTTGCAAGTAAAAAAAACAAGGAGTGGGTCAGCTCCAGGTTCTGTATTTAACAAATTGTGTAGATTGACCCTTAGCCAAAGAACATTGGAACAATTCAGTTGCCCTTATGTCATGTCAGAAGGACCTGGGACCTTCTGAACGCAAAACTTCTGCTCTACCACAGAATTGTGCCCCCTCCCCAAGTATAGCCTTCCCATTGTCTCCCACAACAAAGCTAGAACCAGCTGCTGTGCCAACAATGGTTCTGAAAAACTACTCAGCCAGCCTCTAGAAATTGGCTGCTGAAGAGCTCCCACGTCCTGCCCCACTGCCCACTTTCTTGTCTAACTGGCCTGGTGGCGGCAGCAAAAACACCTGTAGGAGCAGAGGACTCCTTCCTGGCAGGTGGGATATTAACATCTTAGGCACCTGGGAAATAGCTTTCAGAGTTGTTGGCTTCTGGGGACACGAACGCTTAAGATGCAAGGAAGGGGGTGATAGACCTCTTGGACCACCAAATCTTCCTCTCCACTACTGCTGCTGTTCTGCAGCTTCCACCAGGCCAGGTAAGTGAAGGTGAAAGAGCAGGGGCAATGTTTGGTGGATCACAGGAGAGTATCCTGTATTCAGAATGGAGTTATTTCCGATTTTCTGGAGACACTTGTTGACTGTTGGTCTCTTGCTAGTATTTCGGCCTTTATGTAGTTGGTTCTCCATTGGGCTGTATTCTCAAGAAACTTGACTCTAAGAAGACTCTATTCCAACCATATCCTTGTAATCTATATAGGGTGGAAGCTTCATCTAAGCTAACTTCTTTGTACAAAGAATTGCCTCAAAATGTGTATGATTTATGACTTCCGTGATATTTAACTTTTACAGGCCCCAAAGCAGTTGGCTGTGCTGTTTTCCTGTCTGGACGAAGCAGAAGACGCAAAAGGAAAAACAGGAGTAGCTACAAAATGGTTAATATTCTTACTCTGATAGGACTGAGGGTGAGAATAAACGAGACAAATATAAGGGAGGACAGAAAATAAGCAACATTCACAGTTATTTCCTCTAGTCACAACCCAACAACAACCACATTCAGACATGACATTAAATCATAGTTCAGTGCTCCATAAATGAGCAGGCCCAGCATCAGCACCTGGCATGATGGGGCAAATACTGGAGGTCGTGGCTAAGCAGCCACAGCCATCGCTGTCTTCCTTATCCCCAATGCCTCTGGGCCCTGCCCATAATGTACACTTCAGCGTCAGAGGCATTGGGGATAAGGCAGACAATGGCAGAGGCTGTAGTTTCCTTGGCCAGCCTTTGACTTTACAGCGCTAGGCTGAAGGAGTATTGGGCAGCTGCAACTGAGCAGCCTTCAGCCCCACTGCCTGGCACCTCCTGACCCCTAGTAATCTTTGGGATGGCCACCAGGGAGACAGTAAGGGGCCTACTACAGGACACCTTTTCCAGCGCCCTGTGAAACCTGGCCCTGTGAACAAACATCAGTCCTCTGGCATGACTGAGAAGGGGATTGGAGGCATCCATTTCCATTTTCAGGTAACCGTTTCAGTTTGCCATTTTGAACCAGGACAGCCTGTGGTTCTTCTAAAATACACATGGTTCTAAAAAGCCAAGATCAAACTGGTTTCTGGTCCAGGCTTGCTTAGCTAAACCTTAGTTAAAACTAGCCGGAGTTCCCAGCTGGAATGAAATGACAAACTGTGATTATTTGAAAATGCTGTTGCTGCCAGTAACTGAGCTTTAGGAGAGACTTTTCCGCCTTTTGGAATGGGGAAAACCATGCAAAAGCTGGAAAACTACCAAATGATAAGAAATCAGGAGAAAGGGGAGTGGCCCAAGGGGCCAGATTTAGACTGTGGGTCTGAGGTTTCCCACCCATTAGGAGAAAGTGACGTTCACTTAGGCAATTTCATTGCCAGGACTAATTAGAACAGTAAAATGTTAGCCAGTTGGCAACTCCAGGAGGAAAAAAAGTAATATCTGCATAATGTCTTTTGATTGGTAATGCTAGGAGCCCTCTGTCAGGAAACACCCAAAATACTGATGAAAGTTGGGCAGGAATGTTGGTTGGTTAGGTAAGGGCCAGATTTCTTTGAAAGTTGTGCTACAGACGTTGTACTATGCTGATTATTCCACAGGATTCTCCAGCTTTTTAGAATATGAGGCCCACTATGAAATGGAAGGAGACCAATGTGGGATGGTCAGCTGAAGAATAAACATTGAATAAACTCAAGTCCACAACTAGACTCAGTGTTCCTTCACTGTACTGAGTCAGTACCACAACATGCTGCCAGTCTTTGCATGATGCTGGAGGCAATGGGTTTGAAAGACAGAACACAGTGTGGCAATATGCAAAAGGTGACAAGCAAATGAAATATGAATGAAGGAACCAGCATCACCAAAGCTGTTCTTGGCCCAATGTGTACATTCCCAATGTATGAATACGTGAACATAGGAATTGATAAAACTTCCATATATTGAACCTGAATATATATTACTAGCCCAGTACTGTATACTGTGACAGGCAGTATTTTTCCAAGACTCAGGCAGTGCCCTTTCCCTGCCATGCCACCTATGTTAGGGTGACCATATGAAAAGGAGGACAGGGCTCCTGTATCTTTAACAGTTGTATTGAAAAGGGAATTTCAGCAGGTGTCAATTGAAGTGGGTGAAATGCCCTCTTCATCACAACAGTTAAAGCTACACTAGCTATAGTAGAGTGGCCAGATACAAAAGAGGGCAGGGCTTCTGCAGCTTTGTGATGAAAGGAGAATTTCACCCTCTTGAATTGACACCTACTGAAATTCCCTTTTTTACATTATTGTTAAAGATACAGGAGCCCTGTCCTCCTTTTCATATGGTCACCCTAACCTATGTTCCTTTAAATGGCTCTTTCTTGTTTTAAAAAAACATTCATGCATGGACCTGTATTTACATCAAATCTATTCACCTGTGTACAAGTTGTACAAGGATAGATTGGGGAGCTTATTTAATCTGAGGCTACAAAACTCAGTACAGGAAAGGCCTTTTAAAAAGTTGATATAGTAGAGAGGCCATTGCAAGGAAACCCTGCTCAGATTTGGGAACAAAGGCTCAATCCTATACCCAAGGGATGAGCAACTTGTGGCTCTTCAGATGTTCCATCAGCTCTAGCCAGCATGATATACAAGCTAACTGGGAATAAGGCCCATTAAACTCAGTAGGACTTATGAGACTTCCACAGAGTTGCACTGCATATTCCATGAACATTTAGTGGAGCTTCGGCATATATTGTGGTGTTAAAACTATTCTTATGCGCTTTACTAGTGTAATTCAAGTCCTTTCAAATTTTCAAGAATTGGTATACCTAAGGCCCCATCTACAAGAGAGATTTACTCCAGTTCTATTGTGCTTCACACACAGTCGTGGCACATGACCTTTCCCTCTCCGCAGCAACCGCAGGTTTTCATGCTGTAAAACCCACAGATTTGCAAAGCCGGTTTGTGACGGATTTTTTCATCACACCTTCAATGCAGTTTGGGAGCTTGTGTGACCTAAACTAGTGCTACTGGCTTCAGTGCCAGCTGTGGGGGAGCAGCCTTAGGGTGACCATATGAAAAGGAGGACAGGGCTTCTGTATCTAGTAGATGTATTGAAAAGGGAATTTCAGTAGGTGTCATTTTAATGCATGCAGCACCTGCTGAAATTCCCTCTTCATCACAGCAGTTAAAGCTGTAGGAGCCCTGCCTAGCATGACGAGATACAAAAGAAGGCAAGGCTCCTGCAGCTTTATTTGTTGTGATGAAGAGGGAATTTCACCAGATGCTGCATGAATACAAATGACACCTGCTGAAATTCCCTTTTCAATACCACTGTTAAAGATACAGATGCCCTGTCCTCCTTTTCATATAGTTACCCCAAGCAGCCTGATAGGAGGAAGGGGAAAGTGTGTCATCAAAGGGTGGACCTGATGAGAGGAATTGGCTTTACCCTTCACTCATTTTCCCCCAAATGAGCCTTAAAGTCAGCATACTGAAAACAGCCTACTGAACATGTCTACTCAGAAGTAATTCCGATTGTCTTCCATCGCACTTACTCAGCACAGAAGTGGAGAGAGGTGTGGAGCAGGGAATTGCTTTGTCTTTTGTTTGAAATGTTGCTCATCAGGAAGAGCAAACCTGCGCATAAGTTTAATAACTTTTTTTTTGTTGATGCTGCAAGTCTTCACCGACATATGTGTGAACTAATGCCATTTCTCATGCAGTCTGCCACGCAAAAGTGATTCTTTTGGGGGGGGGGGTATGCATCACCTTAATTGGCTACGTGTGCCACCGGAGGAGCAAATCTGATTTGATAAAAATGCAGTTTTAAACTGAATTTTGTTAGAAAGCGTCTCCATGTAGATGGGGCCTAGATCAGTTAAAAATCAAGTACTCTGATTTATCCAGGTTTTTGCCTCCACAATATGCAAAGACCTCAGCCCCTGTTTTTGATTATTTTTGGATCCCTTTGTGAAAGGGTTTTAAATGGTTTGCAAAGGGGTGGGTGTCCACAAAGAGAAGAGAATGCAGAGGCAAATGGACTAATTCTCCCTGATCCAATTGCCCAGATCCAATTGCATGACATTTACTAGGTGAGGTAGGATATGTAATTCCCATTGAACATAATACAGTGCGGATAGATAACATGCACATGTGAATGGGATAATGTCCATCCATATTGTATTACTTTCAGTAAGACGTGCATTTGCATCTAAATGTATTTCCCTATTCATTTTCTCCTCCAACTTGTTGTGGGTGACCATGCATGACTAAAGCTGTATTAAAGCAAAGGTTTCTTGGAGCACTGTTGGGCAATGAAACTTCCAGTGCAATATGGCAAGACAGGTTGCCTTGGTGATAGGGAATCATTCCCTGTTGCCCTATCAGAGTGAAAGCAATGGGAGGGCTTTATTTAACTTCAGTGACATCCTTACATAGGTAGATCTGATAGACTGCATGGGTACCAAGTTGTCATCACGTTCCCTGATTGGTTGGGATCAAGGAGTGAAGAATCCCTTTCACTTTTTTAAAAAAAGATTGGTGAAATAGCAACAGATTATGACTATGAATAGGAACAAAAATGTATGAGATACTTGAAGGAGGAAGGTATTTTTTGCAGACCTTCCAGTTCCCCACTTCCCATTCCAGCCCCTTTGACATCTAAAAATCAAACATAAAAAATCAAAAAATTGTAACAGAGTAGTTGTAGGCAACAACAAATATTTGAGCATAGATTGTGGAGGGTGGATTGAAAATGCTGGTTCCTAAAATGCAACATGTGTATCATTTCCTGACTGAAAAGCAAGGTATTGTTTTTCTTCCTTCAAAATCTCCTTTTCAGACCTTTTCTGCACACTGCATATTTATTCTAGATACAGATATATAAATAGCCTTTACTGAACCAGTAACCATGGGAATTAATAGAGTTCACAGCTGGATTCTAAATGTGTTCCTTACCAAAAAAATATCTCTCCTTCTCTGTTCAAAACAGTTCTCTTTCAAATAGCGTGAAGGGTCTTTCAGAAAGAAGTATGGATGGTGAATTTAAACAGCCGTGTAGACACAGCTCCCCCTTGGCCCCCTCCCCTGAAACTCTGAGTATTATTCAGACAACCCCTGACATTTTCTAGTCTATGCTGTCTTTTTTTTCTGGAAACGACATGAAAACCATTGATGGTGACAGAAAGCTATTGCCAGTAGTCCTGATTATCCTTTGTTCTATCATGGTGTTAGGAATTCAAGAGAACTCATTTGAGGTACATAAATTCAGGGGTACATGGTATTGGAGTTCTTTCAGTCAGGGCTCCTCCATTTGGTTGTGGGTTCAAATCCTTTGCTCCACTATGCTCTGGGACAGCCAGGCCCGATACTTAGAAGAAAATAACGCCAGTGAGCCCCTGCCAAAGGAAGTGAGGCAGGTGGCTGGCTACTAGGAGGAGGGCTTTCTCTGCTGTGGCACCCCGGCTGTGGAACGAGCTCCCCAGAGAGGTTCGCCTGGCGTCTACACTGTACTCTTTCCAACACCAGCTGAAGACCTTCTTGTTTTCTCAGTATTTTAACACCTAATTTAACTTAAATTTAAACCTTGTTTTAATTCTGTATTTAAACCTATATCAATTTTTGCTATGTAGTTTTATCCTGGTTGAGCTTTTTAAATTGTATTTTGTATTTGTATTTTTAGATTGTTGGTTGTTTTTTATGCTTTTCATGGTTTTAATTTTTGTGAACTGCCCAGACACCTTTGGCAATTGGGGGGTTTAAAAATGTAATAAATAAATAAAATATCTCTGCCCAGCCATAAAGGTCACAGGGAGACTTTAAACAAGTCAACCTAACCTAATTTTCAAGATTGGAATGAGGATAACTTGGGTTGCTTCCATCATTTGTGTGATCCTGTCATGTCATGCTTTAAAAAAAGGGTGAGATGCAGATGTAGGAAATAAGTAAAACACAGGGCCTTGCTAGACCAGGGGTTAACCCGGGGTAACACCCGGGCTTGCCCTTGTGTGTCCAGATGGTGCACAGGGGCTCCCGGGCTCAGGCAGAGGTCAACCCTGCCTGGGCCTGGGGTATCTGGCTACAGTTGTAGCCCGGTATTTCCCACAGTCTCGGGCTTAGGCCGAGACTGCGAGCGTGTAGCCTGTTCTGCCGCTTTTCACGGCTCCTGTGGAGCAGCGGACGGGGCGCAGCGCTCCACAGGAGCGCTGGGCCCATTGGAGCTGGGGGGGGGAAAGATCGTAGCCGGGGGGAGAGATTTGAGCCAGGTGGAGATGGGGGGGAGTGGAGCCAGGGGGAACGGGGAACCCTTTTTAAAAAAAACGTAAGCGCTGGTGCGCTCCTGCGCATCTGTCCCCTTTAAAACTACAAACAAAATGGCGGATGCAACGGGGCTTTCGTGCAGCCCGTCATGTCTGATGTGTGGAAAGGAGCTACAGCCCATGGTACTTCTAGCGCGGGCTGGCCGCTCCTCACCACCAGATTACGCGGTAGGTCTAGCAAGGCCCACAGTCTCCCATCACATTACTATTTTAGCGTTCTCCAGCCTGGGAACTACATGACTACAACTCCCCTGGGAATGATGAGAGTTGTAGTCTAACACACCTGCAGGGCACCAGGTTGGGGAAGCTTGGCTACCTCTTACACTACCCTCACATGAAGGTAATGCTTGCATTTTGTTGTGGGCAGGATCTACACTACTGCTTTATAGTGGTATTAAAGTGCACTGATAACTCTTGGGCCCCACAACACATCTGCACCAAGCAGGATATAATACTATCAAAGTGGTATATGGTACGTGTCAATGGGCCCCAACAGTTGTCAGTGCACTTCAATACCGCTATAACGTAGTAGTGTGGCTCCTGCTTTTTATAGTGCAATATCCTGCTTGGTGTAGAGCTGGCCATTGTGTGCTTACTGTTAGTTTTCCTTTTAATTCAGAAAAACCAATTTGTTTTGTTGAGATTATAAAATTAAGTAACATAATCGACTTTCCATACAAGCTTCAGTGGTTTACACATCAGCATGTAACTCATAAAAACTTTGGTATTAGGGTTTTAGGCAAGGCCTCAGATAGATCAATAGAGACATCTGCTGGTCAAAGAGAAAACATTGTAGAGTTATGATTACATCTTTCTATTAAGATTGGGTGGAGTTTTAAAAAAGCATTCTCAATCTACAGGTCTTAGGGTGGCTCCCCACTTTATGCAGCCAGCCTGGCTGCTTTAGATACACTGATGTAACAGTATTTTCCACATGAAGCACACAAAGGGTGGACAACCTACCCTCATCTTTAAATAGCTGCAGATGTGATGGACCAGTGGTCGCTGATGTGTTCAAACACCTCTGTATGTCAGCCACACTTTACCATTTTGAGAAGAAATGTTTTTTTAAAAAAACACCCGTTTTTATGTGAAGGCAATTTTATTAGAGGATTGGGAGTTCCATACATTTGGCCTTTAGCTAGGCTAGCACCTGTCAAAGTCTATAAATGGGACAATTTTTCTTGGCTTGTATCTTAAGGAAGGTAATTTAAGCTTATATCGGCTAGTTCCTCTCACAGTGAACACGCACACAAAAAGATCAGCACAAAGAAAAGAGAACAGTAATCCGTCCTGCTTTAGAAATTTGGGACATACATAAATCAACGTTATCAGCACCGGTCTTCCTTCTAACCTCAGTAATCTATAATCAGTGATTTAACTGGAATAGCGAATGACCTAATTTTAACACCTTGGCAAAGCATTTTTTTTTCTTTTGGTGAGAGGATACTTGGGGTAGCACTGGTACCCCTGCCAGAGAAATAAGAGCTATAATTGCTTATCAACAAATAATTCCTTCTAAGAGCTTTGGCTTGTATGGCAGCTATGGCTGTTCTGGAACAAGAATAGCTTGGCCACAGTGGTTGAGATATTGGTAAACCCGAAGTTGTATTACTGCAATGTGGGCCTGCCCTCAGGGGTGTCTATACCGCAACACTTTGTATGCTGATTCCCTCAAAACTCAGCAGCATCGCTGCTGCAAGGTGGAATCGAGAAAGCCAGACGGCACGAGGGAGCACCGGTGGCCTCAGCACTGGTGGCTGTTCAGCTTGCTAAGTTTGCCCCCTGCCCTGCGTTCCTGGGCTTAACCTGCCCTGGGATCCACCCCAGGAATTGCCCTGGAACTGAAGTCATCAGAGACAGAAGAAAGAAACAACGGCGTGGCATTGGAGCCATTGGGAAAGTCGTGGTAAAACAACACCGTTCAGTTTTGGGGGTAAAAAGCCCAATGTGGCTGGGAGTTTACATCTGCGTCATATGAACAATGCAACACCACAGTGCAGCCACTATGGGGTTAATAGGGCATATAGACCCCCCCCCTTTTAAGACTCTTTCAGAAGGTGCACAGAGAAGAGAATGCTTGGGAAAGGTTGATGAGGGCCAAGCTAAACATTATGAGCTTCATCACACCAGCATTATACTGTGCAATCAGTGCGAATTGCGTGCAAAGGACTCCGAAGTTTTCCAGTTTATAATCTGCTTTGACTCTGAAGCACTCCCATGCATCCTGCTTTAATTGTGCTTCTTAGCCAAAAGAATGGACTTATTTTACTACCCCTTTAGGAGTGAATCTTTTGTTCTCCGAGCGGCCACTGGGGGTGCAGGAGGAGGATTTGATATGTTTAAAGTACAAATTAAATGAATGCTTACATCTGCGTAAGTTTTAAAGATAAAGACATCAAAATTGGCACAGTAATAGATATTTAGCTTCATCCCACGTATCTGTTTCCCTCGAATTATCCCTACAGCGCTAAGCTGTCGGCGTTGTTGTTGTTGTTGCTACTGGGCGGCAAGATCCTTTGCATACCAGGAAGTGGGTTTAAGGGGGGAAATGTAAAAAAAAATCATAAAAAATCAACGGATGACCCAATCCAATTCAAATTTGGTATGCTTAAAGCTCTCCTTAATATCTATTACTGTGCCAATTTTGATGTCTTTATCTTACGCAGATGTAAGCATTTGTTTAATTCATATCAAATCCTGCTCCTGCGCCCCAGTGGCCACTCGGATGATATGCTTGAAAAGTAGTATCAAAATACGGCCGGTCTTTTGCTTTTATAGCACAATTAAAGCAGGATGCATGGGAGTACTTCACAATAAAAGCAGATTATAAGGTGGAAAACTTCGGAGTCCTTTGCACACAATTTGCAGTGATTGCACAGTATAATGCTGGTGTGATAAAGCTCATTAAGGAGGGCTTTAAGCATACCAAATTTGAATCGGATTGGATCATCCGTTGATTTGTTTAATGATTTTTTTTACATTTCTCCCCCTTAAGCCCTTTACCTGGTATGCAAAGGATTTTAGGAGCACCGCCGCCTGGGGTGTGATTTACAACAACAACAATGACAGCTTTACGCTACGGGGATAATTCGAGGGAAACGGGTAAGTGGGATGAAGCTCTCTGTCTATCATGCATAATAGAGCTATGCATGATAGTTTTGTTTACTTCCATGTGAGCACACAAGATCCCAATTCCACACACACACACACCTACGGTGGAGCAGAAAAGAAGTCTCCATTGGAATCAATGGAGATTTTTCTTCTCTGACTTCCCTGCTCACCACAGAGGCAGTGGTGGAATTTAATTATAAAAAAAACAGGTGGGAGAGGAAAGGTTTATCTCCCCCCCCCCCCGATGCTTACACAGAGGTAAATAAAACTACCACATATATCTCCATGAGGTGTGATAGAACATTTAGTTTGGCCCTGAGTAGGGCGACCTATTGGGAGTATATTACACCTGTTCTGAAGGAACTGCACTAGCTGCTTATTTGCTTCTGGCCCAGATGTAAGGTTTCCTTGTGAGCATACAAAGCTCCGAACAGCTTGGGGCCTGAGAGTCCCCCTTCTCTCCTGTAGACCCATTCGATCCTTGAGGTCATCTGGTGAGGCCCTGCTGGTGGTGCCACACACTTCTGAGGTCTTCTCTGCACTTCGGAGGAAGGGCAATTAGCATGACGACACCCACTATGTGGAATAATCTTCCCCTTGATATTAAGACATAGGCCACCACTTTATTTTTAGCCAAATGTTGAAGACCCTGTGTAGTGTAGCCCTCTAATGTAGATACAATATATTCTGTGTTGTTGGTCTTTATTTTTATGTTTCTATGAATTGTGTACGCCACTTTGAAATCTTTAGATGTAAGCAGTTTATAAATAAATTGAGCTATCTACATGTTGCCTGGAAGAGGGGAGAAACACAGAATAAGATCGGAATTATTCAGAGATGAATAAAGTTGTCGTCGTCATTATATGTACCCACAATACACTGGGGAAACTGGCACAGTGTCTGCCAAACAGAGGAAACAAATGCAGGTATTAAGTGTCTGATTCCACTGCAGTCTGCTGTATAACCTTGAGCAGGTCAGTTTCTTCTTTGTTGTTTCCCTCCTGTGTTTGTTCTTCTGTTGGCTCTGATTGTGTTGGTACAGTGCCTAACAGAAGGTGGCTTATAACTTGCGTGCTGCTTGCTTCCAGGGTCACAACACTAAAACAAACAACAACATTGGCAGGTCGCGCTGCCCATTGGTAGCGCCCACGCTTTCCTGTCCGTCACATGTTGCAAATGCCCACATGGTTACAAGTAGTTAATCTTCAACATTTCTGAATGGAACTAACAGCAAGTTATTTCGCCGCTCGAAATACGTGTATTTGCTATATGTGCTTATTTAAATCCCAGGTGTAGGAGGTTAAGTAAATAACCATGTAGGTGAATTGGCACGTTGTATGGATCATATGATCCACCAGTCACTTGCTTCTGGGACATTTGGTGCTGGTCTGGTATATAAAAAGAGTGTTTGGGGTTTTTTTAAAGACAAAGAATGTGATCAAAGTTCACAATTTTACATCTAAAGTAACTTTTGCTGTTCTGCTTTGTTTCATTTACCAACAATTTTTCTTACTATCGTATTCAACAGAAGTTGGAAGGAGTCCAGTCTTTCCTTAAATGGTTTACCTAACAGCTCTAGAATGCATATCATTAAACTACAATATGTTTCTTTTGTACCTGAAATAGTTTACTTGCTTAGAGCTAGAAACTAATTGCTGGATAGATTTAAATAGTACTAACACCTTGGATTCTTCTTATTTTAATGTTTGCTTACATAGAGCTCCAATCTAGGATAATTATAGTGATCAGTGTATCAAAGGGAGATAGTATCAGATCTGATAAATGTTCATAAAATAAAGGCAGTATATCATATGTCTTGATAGGCTCCACTTTGCTTTTAAAATCCTCCACATTCCATTAAACATTGTGCCATGGAGAAAACTCTGATACAGTGCCTATACCTTTAAGAGGTTTTCTACATGAGGCATTTATTGTGCACTCGTGCCTCCTTACTCGTAGTTGTTTAAAGGCTCTTTAGATGACATCATGATCCTCCAGTTTTGCTTCTGTTTTTTCAGAGCACTTTCCAGGTTTTTTCCAGACGTAGTTTAAATGGGGTATTATTTAAGAATGGGGGAAATGGCACAGTTTCTCCTTGTGTATTTGAGCTATTCCGCTAGAGAACAGCTGCCCCTAGAGGTTATGTAGCAGAAAAGCAGGAAAGGAAAAGCTTTTTGTGTAGAACTCTGATCTCAGTTCTGTGAGGAACCCGAAAGTAGATGCAGTGATTAACAGCCTCATGTAATAAAGCTTTAAGAAGTTGCCTTACCAGTGAGAGAAAATGCATCCGTTGCCTCTCCATCCCTGTTACACCTACTGCTTCAGGGTGTATTAGGAGACAGGTGGGGCAATGGAGTAGAACACACAGAGACTGCATCCTGTTTGACAACCCCAAACATTCCAGAGCAGGGATGTTGGACCTCTTTCAGCCTGGGGACCAAATTCCATATTGGCCAAGCCCTTGGCAAAAGAGGACCTAGGTATTAAAAATACCAGCAGATTTAATTTATAGTTTCTACTCCCAGTAGCTAAGCTTTATGAGAGGCCTTTCAACCTTTTAAAACGAGACTTGGCAATTCTGCTAACTGGCTATAAAGAATCTGTACTGCTAAGGCTCCGAGCTTTAACTGGTGGATTAGTCAACTAAACTTTTAGTTGATTAATTGGTGAAGCCTGTTATAGTTGGTGAGTTGGATAATGGGTCACAGGTGGTGCTTATTTATTTCAGCTATTAAAATTATCGGGTATTACATTAATAGGGATTGAAAAGGAAAATATTAAACATAATCTCTTGTAAGTGGCAACTTAACAAAAATATTCCTTTTGTGTTGCAAAAGTATTAAAATATACTTCCTATGTCTGTATTTTGGTAATATGATGCTATTTAAATGTGACTGATAACTAGTTAAAAGGCAGATGATTCATCAACTAAAATTGTCTAATAAATTGATTGCCCTTAGGATTAAAAAGAGCTATTCTTGTAAAATGTAGCTGGTGGAAATCAAGGCATGATCTGCTTCTAATACCTATATGTTGAACCACTGATGTCTAAAGGGCAGTTTTTAGAAAGAAAATACTGTTAATACCAGCCGTTCCAAGGATACAGCAGTAACCAAGGGTTGCTTCCTTTTGGAAGGAGGTCGCTAGAGCCTTATTGGCATTTTGTAATATTTGCATTTATTTACAAATGTACAGATTGAGCATAGGTGGAGAGACACAACCTATAGACTCCCAACATACCACCAAAGTCCACTACTCCCACATCAGATGTCCCAGGAGACAGCCAGCATCCTAAGATGCTTATGATATCCATTTGTGATTTCCATTGGATCGAAGGCAATCTAAAAATATTTAAAGAAAATGTGCAGTTGGGGAAAAATGTGCAGTTGGAAATCTGATAATGTGCAGTTGAAAAAAGTGGTGAAAAAATAAGACACGTGTTATGTGTTATGTGTTTATTAAGAACTTAACAACAGACGAAGTCAGGGATGGCATGTAACACAGATTATATAAGGATGCAGGTGAAAGAGCCCTTGATGGTGTGACTGATGTTGTTGGGTCCTGTGACAGTGTTGCCTGAATAGATGTGGGGGCAGAGTTGGCACTTGTTTCTATTGCACGGTCTGGTCCCTCTGTCTGTGTTTCTGTCCTGTGTACTGTGGCTGGTTGCATCTGCTTCAGGTTGGGAGGTTGTCTGTAGGCCAGGACTGGTCAGTTACAGTTACAGTTTATTTGTTTCGGTCATGGACCAGCACAGCAGAAAACATCAGCAGCACTTATATTAGAAAAACCCAACAAGATGTATACAATAAAATACATGCATAAAATATATACATAAAAACACAGTAGTCTCAGACTAAGGGCCTCGCTAGATGAGGCCTTAGCACGCTGTGAGGCCCAGTTTCCCTGCTGTGCGTCCAGATGACGCACAGGGGAATCCAGGGTCAGGCCGCGCTGAAGCCTCCCCTAACGCGCCATAAGCGAAGTCGCTTATGGCGCGCCTTTTCCGCAGCCCCGGCCTCAGGCCGGGGCTGCGGAACGTCTTGCAAGGTCCGTGGCTTTTTGCGGCTACTCGCTTACTCGCGAGTAGCCGGGAAAAGCCACGGACTGGGCACAGCGCTCATACGAGTGCTGTGCCCATCGGGCTGGGGGGATCCCGGGGGGGGGAGATAGGGGGAAGGCTGGAGCGGCAGGAGAGGGGGATGGCGGAGGGTGGCACAGATCGGGGATGGGGAGGGAGGGCGGGGAAAGAGTGGGCAGGAGGCATGGGAGGGGATCAGGAGCGATGGGGGGGCTTAAGTAAAAAACCCACTTACCTTCTCCGGAGTCTTCGGGGCGCACGTGGCCCCTTTAACAACAACAAAAAATGGCCGATGCTGCAGGGCTTGCGGAGTCCCTGCGCGTTGTGCGTTTAGGAGGCGGTGTGACGTGCGCTAAAGTTAGTGCGCCGTCGCCCCGCCTCCCTGCCGGCTTATCCGGCATCGTCTAGCAAGGCCCTTAATCTAAAATGCAATATAACTCTTCTACATACATTTCTGTTGGCTTATGGCAGCCGCACAACAACTGGCCACTTTTAGAGTAACCCAAGGCTTGCGAGAGAGAAGTATTTGTGCTGATGGTGGATTGGAGTTCACTGATGATCCACTGCAGTGGTTTCAATTGGGGGCTGTAGGTGACAACCAGTAGCGTACTTCTCTTGGTCGGCTGTCCTTCCTGGGTATCCGTATGGCCCTGTCAATCTGCCTTTAAGTTTAAGGTGCTACTAGTGTTGGTGATAATAATTTACCCAGTTGAGAAAGAGAAATAATGTGTTTGGCTTGGGCGGGGTGTCTGGCAGGGCATATGTGCAGTTGGAAAATTTCCTTTTAAAAAACCCTGGAGAAGAGTCTCCCTTTTACTGGAGGAAAGTTCTAAACAAAGCCAGGGAAAGACAGGCAGCGGCAGCTCGCCCCCCCCCCCCGGTGATGATCTATATAAACCCTGTGCTCGCTCCTGCATGTGGGGATAATATGGCGCAACACCCCAGGAGCTAAACTGCAGGATTTTGGGGGCTGGTGGAGCCAATGCGCCATTTTCAAGACAGCCCCTTCATTTCCACCACATATATCTTGCCCCTCCTTCTGGTTGTGGGGGGAACTGAAAGAGTCACCTCCTCTGATCATCACCTAGGGTACATCATGATGAGGGGTTTGCCCTGGGGTGGATCTGGAGTGGCAGTAATCTATATGATGACGACAATGACGCCATATCGAAGCCACCAAGGGGCAAACCCCTGAAACTCTGCTTTAAAAAAAGTCAGGCACTTACCCCAACTTTTTTGCTGTGGAGGCATGTCACAGCCGATGGTGACCCCTGATTGGTTGCCATCAGCCGGATAGGGAAGAGGGCGGACCTCCAGGAGCTCCAAGTCAGGAGAGCCAGGTACTGGCACCATGCGTCCCTCTCTACCTCCCCCTCCAGCTGCCCCGTTCCTCCCCCCCGTTTTTTTAAAGTTTTTTTTTATCTGTAGATAAATAAAAAATGGGGGAGCATAAATTGGATGGGTTGAATATTTTTTTTCAATTATAACTGATAGAGAAACCCTTGCTCATCTATCTTACAGCAATACAGAGATTACACAGTGTGGGTAGGAATTCTGGAGGATATGAACACTACCTGCCTACAGGTGTTATGTTATCAGGTGAATGACTTTTCAAAATCTCTGAAGTTAAGGATCCTCATAGAATCCAAATACTGATGGACTTACTCCTTCCGGATACTTAAATCCATCAGCTACACAGCCTTTCCGGGCTGTGGCTCTCCAGATATGGTTGGACTACAGCTCTCATCATCCATTGCCGTTGGCCATGCTGGCTGAGAATGATGGGAGTTGTAGTTTAACAGCATCTTAAGGCCCAAGACTGAGCCACAATTTTGCAAATCCTGCCTCGAACACGTCAGCTGCACCTTCTGCCGAATACTATGCGCAAATGCAAAGCAGCTTTTAATAAAACGCCGGAGAAATGTAGCATCAAGTTGCTGCTGAGTGAAAGCAGTTCAGTGTTTATAGAGTTTACTTTACCAAATTAATAACATATGCTCCAATCCAGCTAAAGCTAGTAATGAGACCGACGCTAGTCATTCCTTATTTCTTCCTTTGGTGTTAATGAGACTAATGACTAATTTTAGCTGGATTGCAGCCGAATATTGATCGCTTTCACATAAAATAACTGCACCATCTGTTTGTCCTTTTAAAGGGCAAAATGGCTCATACATTGATAGACAGCTGGGGCGGATCTACACAGTGTACTGAAGGCGCTTGTGTGCGCCTCCAGTGCGCCCTGAAAACGATTGTGTAGATCCTGCCCTGGAAGAGGCAGAGGAAGAGGCGGAGGAGGAGGCGGCTGGGAAATCCGGCCGCGTCCTTGCCGCCGCTGCCCACCTCCCCGCCGGCCTCCTGCTGCCAGCGAAAGAGCCACCCGGGTCGAAGAGCTCGGCAGAAGAAGGCGGGGCTCGGCGGAAGAAGGCGGAGCTCGGCTTCTTCCACTGAGCTCTCCGACCCGGGTGGCTCTTTCGCCGGCAGCAGGAGGCCGGCGGGGACATGGGCGGCGGCGGCAAGGACATGGCCGGATTCCCCAGCCTCCGCCTCTTCCTCTGCCTCTTCCAGGGCAGCATCTATACAATAGTTTTCGGGGCGCACTGGAGGCGCACGCAAGCGCCTTCAGTACGCTGTGTAGATCCGCCCCTGGAGGGAGAAAGCACCCTGAATACGCTTCACTTTGACTTTCGGCCAGCCCAACCAAGTCAGCCTTTATTTTTTGGCTGCCGTCACACTTTTCACCACTGAATGCCTGGTCCCAGATTCTGTGTATAATGCAAACGTGTCTACTTCATTCATTTTGTTTTGTTTTTTTAAATATGTCCACAGCCCTGGCATTTCAGCATAGGAGTTCTGATATATGCAAATATATCCCCTCTCTTAGGGGTGATACCACTCATGCCCAGTAGGGTCAGTTT
This sequence comes from Elgaria multicarinata webbii, assembly GCF_023053635.1. Classification (NCBI taxonomy): domain Eukaryota; kingdom Metazoa; phylum Chordata; class Lepidosauria; order Squamata; family Anguidae; genus Elgaria; species Elgaria multicarinata. The sequence goes on along the minus strand of NC_086175.1, from coordinate 40,560,449 downwards.
TTAAAGTGATTGTCCCTGCCAGCCAGAGCATGGCAAGGAGGAAGTGTGGCAGCCCCCATATTTCACACAGGTCTTTCCGTCCCTTTCAGCATTTAGCACAGCCATCCCTAGCCTGGTGCCCTCCAGATGTTTTGGATTACAACTCTCAATATTCCTGACCATTGGCTCTCCTAGCTAGGGGTGATGAGACTTGAAGGCCAAGACAGTTGGAGAGCACCTGGCTGGGGGAAGGCCGATCTAGCTGTGTGCTTGGTTCAGTGAGCTCAGTGGGGCAAGCCACTGTTCTGCCACTGTTCTGCCATTCAATACTTTGAATGGTTTTAGTTTTTGTGAACCGCCCAGGGGGCTTCGGCTATTGGGCAGTATAAAAATGCAAATAATAATAATAATAATAATAATAATAATAATAATAATAATAATTACAGTGCTCTAGATGATGTTTGCATCTTTCTAGAGACAGAACTGCGTATGCAATAGGCAAATGCTGACACTTGGGGATTTGCAGTGGAGCAATTGCTACTTATTTCAGTCATGCAGATGACCAGCAAATTGCATGGCTGCCTTAGTCAGCTCAGCTGCCCCTAAAATAACCCAGCAACAATGCAGACACCACCCACATACGTTTCTAATCACAATGTGAGAGTTTTAAAGAGGGTTGGTCATCCTGAAGGCCTCACATCTGCTTCAGTCCATAAGTGGTGACTGTAACCTGCAACATAGGCCTTTGCTAGACCAGGGGTTATCCCAGACTGATATCCGGGATCGCCCCTGTGCATCCAGATCCCGGGCTCAGGCACGGATCAACGCTCCCTGGCCCCATGATAAAGCCTTTGGGCCCGCTTTTTCTCACAGTCTTAGGCTGAGCCTGAGACCTTGAGCGTGTGGCCCGTTTTCACGGCTTTTCCTGGCTCGGTGAAATTACTTGTGAGGAGCCGGGAGCCACGCACGGGGCGCCGGGTGGGGGGAGCGGGGAAACCCTTTTTTTTTTAAAAAAAATAACCACTCTTACCTTGGCGCACGAGCGTTCATGCGCTTTATTCCTTTAAAAAAAATGGCAGACGTGACGGCTCTCTACTTGAGTCGCCTTGTGTTACGTGTAGACGAGGGCGGGAACTCATGTTATTGACAACACGAGATCACCCCTCCTTCATCCTGGGATACCTGGTAGGTCTAGCAAAGGCCATAGTCTCTCTCTGTGTGTAGTGGCATATATTGTCATGTTGTTTTAATATTTACAGCCTTTTTTTAATGCATCGTTTTTACAAATTACATAAGCTGCTATGAGAATCCTGCAAGTACGTAGGGACAAGGGTTAAAATGTAAGAATAAATGAATGAAGTTCAGCTCCAGGTATGAAGGGCTTCCAGGCATAGTGCCATCTCTTCCATCCACCTGTGTAGGGCCTACTCACTCAGTGGAATGATCACCAGTGACCAGGACAATGTGGTAGCCAGCTGCAATCTGTGGCAATCCTCTGAGAGCTGCACGCTGTTCTTATGTTTCCACAATGCCCTGACAGAGAATAGCTTTAGAGCAGTGGTTCCCAAACTTTTTCAGGTCACCGCCCCCTTGGTTCCACAAACTCATGCCCAGCGCTTCCCTACCCTACCCTATACAAATCATTATTCGGAACAGTGGTTTTCAACGACCCACCAAGGAAGATAATAACAATAAAATTCAAAACAGTAAGCAAGGAGGAGCTGAGGAGCCTTATGACAAAGGTGAAAGAAGAAAGTGCAAAAGCTGGGTTGCAGTTAAACCTCAAAAAAACCAAGATAATGGCAACCAGCTTGATTGATAACTCTCAAATAGAGGGAGAAAACGTGGAGGCAGTGACAGACTTTGTATTTCTGGGTGCAAAGATTACTGCAGACGCTGACTGCAGCCAGGAAATCAGAAGACGTTTACTTCTTGGGAGGAGAGCAATGACAAATCTTGATAAAATAGTTAAGAGCAGAGACACTACACTGACAACAAAGGTCCGCATAGTTAAAGCAATGGTATTCCCCGTAGTAACCTATGGCTGCGAGAGCTGGACCATAAGGAAAGCTGAGCGAAGGAAGATAGATGCTTTTGAACTGTGGTGTTGGAGGAAAATGCTGAGAGTGCCTTGGACTGCAAGAAGATCAAACCAGTCCATACTCCAGGAAATAAAGCCAGACTGCTCACTTGAGGGAATGGTATTAAAGGCAAAACTGAAGTACTTTGGCCACATAATGAGAAGACAGGATACCCTGGAGAAGAGGCTGATGCTCGGGAAAGTGGAAGGCAAAAGGAAGAGGGGCCGACCAAGGGCAAGATGGATGGATGGATGGAGGTGACAGACTTGACCTTGGGGGAGCTAGGGGTGGCGACAGCCGACAGAAAGCTCTGGCGTGGGCTGGTCCATGAAGTCACGAAGGGTCAGAAATGACTGAACGAATAAACAACAAACAATTAATTGAATACTTTATTCAAAATCCAATTGGTGTGCCCTGCCATGCTGGCTGCAAACAGAGGCGTTCGCTCTCTTTTCCCTCCCTCCCTCGGCAAGCCTGGGGCGGGTGCTTCCCATTTAGAGGGGATTCTAGGAGTTGAAGGACTTTTTTCTGTCTAAACATGCATAAAATTGTGCCTTTATCATGTCACACTAGCATGAATACAAGAATCAAATAGGATTTCCTTCTTCAGTGGAACACACTTACTTAGGAGTAAGCACCATTTTGTTATAGGAAAGGATAATGTATTTTAATTAAAATTTTAAAATAATTATCTGCCACCTGGTACAGAGTTTTCCTATGGAAAATCTGGCTGGGACTGAAGTAGAGGGGCACTAATTTTACTGTACTTATTGTCTTTAAATATGGTTAAATATCCCACAGTTACCTTGCTATTCTATTTCTACAATTCATTTTCTCCTGTCTTCACCCTCTCTTCGTTTTCAGGCTGAATCCTATGCACATTTACCTCAGAGTAAGTTCTATTGATCTCAGTGGGGCTTACTTCTGAGTAGACATACTTAGGATTGTGTTGCAGCTCTGTTTTTATGGTGACACAAGATACACACATACCATGTTTACCAAAAGACCGCTTGAAAAAAGGGGGTTGGACATCCTGAAATAAGCAAGGGCAGATAGGAATGGTTTCAGCAAGCATTCTGGAAAAAGGTGCTGCTGAATCTTCTTTAGCCAGGAAGGACCTGGGGAATTGCAATTCTCTCTCCCTCTCCCTTTTCTTTTCTCTCCCAATCCTGTTGTAGTCCAGATTTTTTTGGGGGTGGGAGCACACACACGGACACACAGCATCTCTCTCTCTCATTCTCCAACCCCCCTCCCCCCAAGCCTCAAAATAGCTGCCGGGCTGATTACGACAGGAGGCAGCAGCTCAGAGGGGAGATGGCCCCAATCTGCAACTCCTGACGGGAAGGGAGCCTGGTGATACCTTGCAGCAGCACAAGCAGTCCTGCTCCCCACCCAGCCTGCCAGCTGACTGCTGTTCTTGGCAGCTGCTCTGCTGCCCGCCGTCCTCCACATGCTCCTTCCTCTCCGCCACATGGCTGCTGCTCCCGCCTTGTGCAGCAACTATCGCAAGAGGTCTGCCAGGGCAGCTTGTAGGAGGGAGCAGCTCTGACCGAGAGCGAGTGAGCGAGCAGGCGGCGGCGGCTCCAGCAGGAAAGAAGCCCTGGGCCCTCCTAGGCAGGGAAGAGTGGGCAGAGCAGCTGAATTCGCCACTGTTTCCTGCTCTGCTGCCTCCTGTGGGCGCTTCCCCCACCCTCTACTTCTGGTGGGGCCGCTGTGGGCTTGAGATAGGAGGAAAGAGCGGCTGCGTGAGTGAGAAAGTCCTTCCTGAGCAGGAGTGGTGTGGAGAGAGCAGCTGAATTTGCCGCTCTTTCCTGCTCGGTCCCTGGGTTTTAGGCCCTTCTGGAGAGACCATCTCGAGCGCCTTTGCCTGTTAGCACCCCCTATGCAATCCCACCGCCCCCAAGGGGGCAATACCGCCCACTTTGGGAACCACTGCTTTAGAGCATTGTGCAATCTCAAGATGGCAGTTTCCTACCTGCTGCCTGCTGCTATTCAATATGTTTGACCCAAGGAATAGGGGTGGGCAGGAGGGCCCAACTCAAGCAATGGTTGACATCCCAGGGTGTTTGGGCCTTGGCTGCTGCCCAACCATCATGGGTCCTGCTGCTGACCCTGAAATGAATGAACAAAACAGTGTTCCTGCTTTTCACAGAATCATAGAAGAGTAGAGTTGGAAAGGGTTTATAAGGCCATCAAGTCCACCTTAAAGCATCCCTGACAGATGGCTGTCCAGCTGCCTCTTGAATGCCTCTAGTGTGGGAGAGCCCATGACCTTCCTAGGTAATTGGTTCCATTGTTGTATTGCTCTAGCAGTCAGTAGAGATAACTGCTTTGTTGGTTTTGATGGCTTTGCATGCTTTATCACTCAAAAGTAAATCAAGAGCTGCCAGCTTGATGTCCTCAAGAATCCTGGTTCCAGTTCAGGGCTTTATGGAAGTACCTTAAACATGGAAGTACCTTAAACCTTAAAGTGTACACTTCTCAGCAGAGCCATCCTTTTTCACCATGCCATTGCAATCTACCTTTTGCAATTTATTATTATGCAGATACATGATGAAAAAGCACTGGATCTATGTGAGAAATGGCTGCATGTTATAAGTGGAGCTTCCAAGGAATTGCTTTGAAAAGACCCACCATGTGCCTGCTTGTTTATGTTAACCTGATCTGCACACAAGCTTTGGTATGAATAGAGCCTTAAATACTGTGGTTGCAAACCTCAAACCACTTACTTTTAGACTCATTGTAATCATTCAAAGTACTCGGCGGTATAATGTTAGAATTGTGTCTGGATTTATTGCTTTTGTTGTATTAATCCAAGAGCTATCACTGTTGTCTAAAGTTTTTCTTCCCTCACAGTTGGTAGAAATATATCTAAAAATGTTCATAAGCTGGAAATAGGCGTAGTATTTTGTCCAGAATTTTTGATATTATGAAAAACCACATATTTATCATCCACATTCCTTCATGATAGTGCACAGAAATTGTTTCAAAACCAAAAGTACTTTAATGGATGCCAAATGTTAGTATGCCTGTGGTGGTCAAACAGAATATTTTATGATTCCACCTAGATTATACACAAGACTGGCTCTGAAAAAGCAACAGTTGCATGATCCAAGATTAATTGGGAAAACATTGCAAGATACCCATGAGATGTTCTTATAAACTAGAGAGGACATGTGGTGATGTTTAGCTGTATATAGAATGTGCTTCCATAAAATAACGTCAAGAACAGAGAAGTTTGGCAAAATTGACTATGACAACATTTTGTAACTCTGAAATTCTTCTTCTTCTGGTTGCAATCAAGCAGAAATTACAGATTACAAGCTTCATCACATGACATGTTTAAACCAAAGTCAAACAATGTCAGTCATCTTTAAGTAGCCAGGGTTGCATCAGGGTCCTTGAAATTATGCAGCTTGTTACTGAAAAGTGGTCGTCCATTTATCATGCAGTGCAATCCTGTGCATGTTTGCTCAGAAACAAGCCTAGGGTCATATACCATACAGAGGGCAGTCTTCTATTTGAAGTAGGGTGGCCACTGATGCAATACCAAAAAAAGAGGATGCATCACCAAACGTGGATAAAAGAGAAGACAGTCTGCAAATAGGAGACTGTAAAGTAGGACATATGACTACCCTTATTGGAAGGGCTGTCAGAGTACAGTTCTCTATTTGAAGGTATCCTCTGTTTGATGGGCGTTCCAGTCCAGCTCCAGTTTAAAGATGCTTGCAGCACAATTGCATACATGTTTAGACAGAAAGAAGTCCTACAACTCATGGTTGGATGAGGAATGATGAGAGTTGTAGGACTTTTTTCTGTCTAACCATGCATAGGATTGGGCGTTAATGAAACTTTCTCTTATGTAAGTCTGCATAGGATTGCAACTGTGCAGTACAACTCTGTGCATGTTTACTTGGGAAGTTCCAGTATTTTCAGTAGGACTCACTCCCTAGTAAGTACACTAATACCTACTTACCTGGCAGTAAGACCTATTGAACTGAATGGGACTGACTTCTGAGTAGAAAGAAGTTCTTCCTTACTTCCATGCAGTGGGTATAGCATTTCAGTCTTTAAACGCCTTTGGTTTTCTTTGAAATATCTTGATCTTTTGTCTGAGGAGGAATGGCCCTATTTGGCTTTGAATTTCACTTTAGGCAAAATTTGGGTGGCACATTGGGTGTGCAGGATGAGTTGCATAATTCTTTGGATCTGGACCTATGAATGTCATTGCAGAGAAAGAAGCAGAACAGTCACAATTTGAACTAGTTGTCTCCGGCCTGGCAGTACAATAAGCAGCTGGAAGAAGTCCTTCAGTCATTGTGGGCTGATGAAAGATTCAAGAAACTTGGTGATGTTGAAAAGTAAAGAAAAGAAATACCTTTATGGGGTATTGTTAAAACATTACATTTTAACAATGGTTGTATGTTTAATAAATAGCTGTTGTCCGTTGTTGCATTCCCAATGTTTACTTGGGGCTTTGCTAGACCTACCGGGTGTTCCGTCGTTGAGGAGCGGTGAAAGCGGATTTTCCCATTCAGCCGTGACGCCTCATGCTCCACACCTGCCTTCGATTTGTGGCAGAAGTTTGCGCTGGTTGTGCTGCTGCTGCCGCGAGCACGGTTGCGCAGCCACACCGGCCTGATTGCCGCGGCTTTTTTTTTCGCTCGCCACACGGTTTGCGCAAGTCCGAAAGACCGCAAACTTGCGCAGCCGTCAGCGATGCCGCCGCCGGCCCTGGCGGCGGCGGCGGCGGCGGCGGCAGTGCCAGTGCCTGCTGAAGTGCTGCTGGTGCTGTTGAGGGTCAACATTGATGTGCTCACTTCCTGATGGGGTCGTGGCGGGTGTAATATGACCCGAGGTCAATCGTCTGCATGGGCACTCTGTGCCTACATCTCCCATCATGCCTCTGAGGTGTCAGCGGCGATGACCGCCTCTGTGCCCTGTGCCCCATCCCAAGGAGCCAACCCACATCTGGCCGTAGCCATGGCAGCAGCCCACAAACAGCTCTGCCCTCTGCCAGCCTGGTACCCACACTAACAGGCAGCGTACAGCACCGCCATTATGCGGCCACGGTAGCTGCCCACCGCAAGGAGTCACCAGTCACTTTTCCGTTCCTCCGTTCCTGCGCAAACTGTCACTGGGGGAGTAAAAAAAAAAAGCCGCTCCGCCGCGCTGCCCCAGCTGGCGGACTGCGCGCAAATGGCGGACGCGGCTTGACCGAAGCCGCTGACCACTCCCCCTTAACACGCCTTTTCCTGCCCAGTGCGGACCGCAGTGACCTCACATCCTCCCACACGTACTCCGAATTACCGTGGGACGGCAGGAAAAGGTGCACTAGAACTCACTTTTTTAAAGTCGGGAGAAAGAGGCTTCACCGCAGGATAACGGCGGATCCTCGTAAACGTCATCTGGAAGCCTCGACGTGACTGCGGAAGGTAACGTGCGCTAGAGCCTCATCTAGTAACGCCCCAGGACTTCATTCACCAATATTTCTGTATGAGAAATTTCCATATGAAAAATTACCCAGATTGGAGGAAGACCTTTCCTTTCCTTTCCTTTCCTTTCCTTTCCTTTCCTTTCCTTTCCTTTCCTTTCCTTTCCTTTCTCCCCACTCCCTCAGTTGCTCTTTCCTCCAAGGCATTCAGGATAACATTAATGGGATTATCTCATGTTATACTCGCAAGAAGTCAATGGAATAGATTAGCACCTTGCCCAAAACAGTGTACTGCAGGGATCTGAATCCAAATCTCCCCAGTCTAAGGCCTTTGCTAGACAAGGCTATATCCAGGGCTGATACCCGGGATCACCCCTGTGTGTCCACATGACGCACAGGGGATCCCGGGCTCAGGGAGGGACCAACCCTCCCTGGCCCCAGGATATAGCCTACCACTTCTAGCCCAATTTTTCCCACAGTCTTGGGCTGAGCCCGAGACCGTGAGCGTGTAGCCCATTCCGCAGCTTTTCCTGGTTCCGCGCAATTACTTGCGCATAGCAGGGAGAAGCCGCGCACGGGGTTCAGCGCTCCACAGGAGCACTGTGCCCATTGGGGGCAGGGTGGGTGGCGGAGCAGGGAAATTAATTTAATTTTTTTTTTAAAAAAAACTTACCTGAGTGCACGAGTGTTCGTGTGCATTGCCCCTTTAACTATGAAAAAAATGGCAGACACGATGGGTCTTTCCTTCGGCTCATCGCATCTGACGTCTAGACTAGGGCAACAGCCTGCGATAGTTGTATCACGGGCTCTCCCCTCCCCCGTCATGGATTTTAAGGTAGGTCTAGCAAAGGCCTAAGGGTTCATCTACACCAAGCAGGATATTCCATTATGAAAGTGGTATGAAAGCGATATATAAAAGGCAGGAGCCACACTACTGCTTTATAACGGTATTGAGGTGCACTGCAGGATCTACACTACTGCTTGATAGTGGTCATGAAGTGCACTGACAACTGCCTTTTACATACCACTTTCATAATGGAATATCCTGCTTGGTGTAGATGAGCTCATTCTATTACATTGCATTTTTATCTTGCCCTTCCTCTAGTGAGCTGAGAACAGCTGAGAATATTAACTCCTTTCCCATTCTATCTACTACAGTAAGGGTGGGCAGTAGGTAGAACTCCAGATATTTTTGATTTCAACTCCCAGAAGCCCCTGCCAGCATGGCCAATAGTCAGAAATGCTAAGAGTTGAAGTCTAAGCAGCTGCTTTCACAGCACCGGGTTGGTGCTGCCTCTCTCCGAAACCCTACGGTTTCCCTCTCCTGATGCCAAGAAGGGAGCGTGGGGTTTCCTGCCCCATGCCCTCTTCCTGGTGGAAGGCAACCAATCGCTGGTCGCCTTTCACCAGGGACCGCCCCCGGATTGGCCCTGGAGGAACATCAGATGGCGGAAGAACTGTACTGATATTGCTCCAATTGAAAAAGTCAGGGAACGTTCCCGACTATTTCAATCCACCGCTTCACGGGAAAGCCCCACAGCGGCTGCGAAGCTGTGCCTGCATCATATAATTGACGCAGTGTAGATCCGCAGCCACCGCAGGGCTTTCTCCGTGTATAGACAGCCCCCAAAACATCTTTAGATCTTCCTTTTGCCCAGCCCTGCACTATACCACACTAACTGCTGGGCAATTGTCTATTTTGTAGTCCCTCTTTTTCCTCAAACATCATTCATTCTTGGTCAGTTGGGCTCTTCACTTAAACTAATGTGTCTGCTATACACTATGCTGAATGGGATTCACTAAAGCCACAAGATTTCCTGAAACTGATTGACAAGATCAAGCCCTTCACTTTATTGCATTACTCACATTATGCTTAAAAAAGAAAATTGGGAATGTTTTTTAAATAAAAACACAGGCTGTATAAAGCAATATACCATCATGGAATCAAAGATCTGTCTATATATAAACTGTCCAAGGAGACACAATGGTAACATAGTCAGTGACTGAATTGCCCAGAAATAGGAATGTACATACCTGTATTGAAGAGGCCAGTTCTGGGTAGTTAATACCCCAGTTCTGGCAATCCACCAGCGCCAAACATGTTGCACTAGTGGGAACAACCACTAGCACAATAGCACTGGCTAGCACAACCCAGAAAACTACTGAAATTGCAACTTCCAGAACAGGATAGTTTAGTGGAGCTCCAGCTCCAGCTTCAGCTAATTCCTGGTTGTGCTAGCTACCGGTAGCTTCCCATTGCACTAGCGGTAATTCCTGCTAGTACAGCAGCAGCACTGGATACTGCCCACAGCTTTCATTACCTTCTCGGGTCTTCCCAGTTAGGAAGAGTTTCTTTAGATCCTGATACGTCTCACATACATATGTTTGTGCTACATCTCTAACACTCACATGTATGCCCACACATGTCTTTTTAGAGAGGACTTTGGAGTTAGTGGATTTCCAGTAAATCCTGTTTTATGTTCCATTGGATTTTTGTTTGGGAAGTATTTGTGCAACAATTTATCAGCAGCTAACATCTGATTGTACAATACATGAGATATACTTTAAATGCCTGGAAATAATTCCTCTGGGAATAATCATTGTTGAAATAATGTGAAATGTTGTGCAATGCTGTTTTACCCACTAATGAAGCTCTTGGACAAAGAGAAGAATAAATGGAATGTAACTTGAAGCTGTGCTCCTTTCTTCCTTTTTTCATGCCAAGATTAAATAACACATCCACGTTTGAGTGTTGTATCCGATATTCTATGATCATCCAATAATTTTTTTACACACAGAGTACTTAGTGTTTAGCCTCATTGTGGCTGCACTGAACTCTGGTTTACTTGGGCCATTTCCCTTGCGTTTTAGTTATTAATATGAGTGAGGTAGCTTCATATGTTCATATGCTTTAGACCTGGTTATGGGACAGAAAGAGCTTTGGTTGCCTTGGTAGATGACCTATGCTGGGAACTGGACAGGGGAGTGTGTCTTTCTTGGTTCTGCTGGACCTCTCAGCGGCATTCGATACCATTAACCATGGTATCCTTCTTGGCCGCCTTGCTGGGATGGGACTTGGAGGCACTGTTTTACAGTGGCTCCATTCCTTCCTGGAGGGGCGGAGCCAGAAGGTGGTGCTGGGGGACTCCTGTTCGAGTCCTCGGCCATTGACCTGTAGAGTCCCTCAGGGTTCTGTTTTGTCCCCCATGCTAATTAACATATACATTAAACCATTGGGAGAGGTTGTCTGGAGTTTTGGGGTGCGGTGCCATCAGTATGCTGATGACACCCAGTTCTACTACTCCTTTCCAACCAATTCCAAGGAAGCTGCTTTGGTGCTAAACCAGTGTCTGTCAGCAGTAATGGACTGGATGAGGATAAACAAATTGAAGCTTAATCCAGAGAAGACAGAGGTGCTCCTGGTTAGTCGAAAGGCAGATCAGAGAATAGGGATTCAGCTTGTGCTGGATAGGGTTACACTGCCCCTGAAGACACAGGTTCGCAGCTTGGGTGTACTCCTGGATTCAGCCCTGAGCCTGGATGCCCAGGTTTTGGCGGTGGCCAGGAGTGCATTTGCACAGTTAAAGCTAGTGCGCCAGCTGCACCCATTCCTAGAGATGTCGGACCTGGCCATGGTGACATGTGTCTTAGTTACATCCCAACTGGATTACTGTAATGCACTCTACGTGGGGCTGCTTTTAAAGAGTGTTTGGAAACTTCAGCTGGTTCAAAGAGCTGCAGCCAGATTGTTGACCAGGGCTGGTTACAGGGAACACACAACTCCCCTGTTACAACAGCTTCACTGGCTTCCAGTCTCTTTCTGGGCACAATTCAAAGTGCTGGTTATCACCTATAAAGCCCTATATGGCTCAAGTTCAGGTTATCTGAAAGACCGTATTCTTCCATATGAGCCTGCCCGTGCTCTGAGATCTTCTGGGGAGGGCTTTCAGTCCTACCAACATCCCAGGCATGTGTGATGGGTACGTGAGAGAGGGCCTTCTCAGTTGCTGCTCCAAGGCTCTGGAACTCCTTTCCCAGGGAGGCTAGGCTGGCTCCCTCTGTGCTACACTTTCGGAGGCAGGCAAACACTTTTTTGTTACGGCAGGCTTTTGGAACTACTCTGGACCTGTGTTAATGTATTGGGTTTTATTTATTTTTAATCTGTTACTATTTTAAATTTTAAAGAAAATGTTTTTAATTTTACTGCAAGTTTAATTCTATTTTAACTTTTGTAAATTTATATTTATGTTTTAATTGTACATGTTTTAATCTTGTAAACCACCTTGAATCCCAGTACTGGGAAAATAATAATAATAATAATAATAATAATAATAATAATAATAATAATAATATAGCTTTTAATGTTCCATATAAAATGACAGATTTTTAAACTTGTAAAAACTTCCATAGTATCTGTCAGTATATATATACCATTTGTTTGTTTGTTTATAAGCAGCCCTTTAGAGTAAACCCTCCCAAGGCTTTGTACAAGACAGAAAACCATAAAACATTTATAAAATCAAACTTTTACCTGTCTTTAAGGCATTTCTGGCATGTTGTTTAACTACCACCCATTTTGTCAAACTTCAGAGTGGTTTCATTTTCAGACTGCTTTTACTTGGTGCCTCTGTTTCACAGTGCACAGCAATGCAGACAAGCCAGGGATAAGCCATGGTTCTGTGATAAGCCATGGTTTAAACAAGGCAGACATCATAAGCCAATGACAGACATAGCTTTTATCTGGAGTTTGCAGCTAGATAACAAATCTTTTTTTTTCTTTTTTCACAGATGGGTGACAAACCAGATGTCAACAAACCACTCATGGCCTAGTGTTGTGTGCGAAACAGGTCTTTTGTTGCTCTGTGCCCCATCATCTCTACTAGTGGGGAGCTGGAGCACAGGTGAATGAACAGAGTGGGACTCCATGCTTCCACTTTCAATTTGCTAGCATGGGGACAGCCTCTCAGCTAGAAGTGCAGGTGCTTTGATATGTGTGCGAGTCAGGCTTGCACGTGCTGTGCCCCATTAAGCCAGTCATCACGCCTACCAGGCATGAAGGGCAACCCACTGGGAACTAGTTAAACTTCCTGCCTTTGCTGCCTGCAGAAGTGTATTGTCAGTCCTCCGGCAGGCCACAAGCCAGCATTTGAGTTGGTGGATCGCAGGTTGTAGAGGCTGAAATGGATGGTTGTGGGTCTGTATCTCGGTTTTGTATGGGCCCGTTCAGAAGTCACCTTAAACCATGGCTTTAACCACAGCAAATAAGGCTTTTTGCTTTATTCACCATGGTTAAAGCCATGGTTTAAGGTGTCTTCTGAACATATCTGGCTTTCTGGCTTAACCACCATGGTTAAAGCCATAGTTTAAGGTGTCTTCTGAAAGCAGCCAATGTGTGCTTTAGCTGTGCATTTGAATGGAGTAGGGATGGAAGCTCATTTTGGATTACCAGCATCATAACAGTAAATATTACTTAGTTTATATATATCTAAAATGTATATCTCTCATTTCTAGCCCAGACAGTTCTCCATGTGAAATATTCTTAATTATCTGTGCACTATTAACACAAAATATCAGTTCTGATCATTCTGTTAGTTTATTTCAGCCCATCTCAATGTTGTGCCTTCCAGATGTTTTGGACTACATCTCCTACCATCCCCCACTGGCATAGGCCACGGTGGCAGGGGATGCTGGGGTTGTAGTCCAACATGTCTGGAGGACCAGGTTGGCAAAATCTGGTTTATCTCATGATGAATAGCTGGTTCATTATAGGCAGCCACTGAACCTGTTATCAAGCTGAAGCTGGACTTGATTTAGTAAGTTGTCTGTGAGATTTCAAAAGTTTATTATTTGTCATATCATGAATAAGATGTTGAAAGAGTTGGCTTTCTCCTCAGGTTTGTTGGTTTTGTAACAGTTCCAGTAACACATGGCAGTGAATGTCATTCAAGAGCACTTGCATGGACACGAAAATTATGATAAACAGATGGAGCTGAAGCAAGCTGTATCTAAAACAATCCCATAAGTGCAAAATAAGTGTATCTACTGCTTTCCACACTTGGCTAAATAGTTCCCTGCACACTCATTGCTTGACTCAATGTCAATTTCCTAATTTATTTGGGTTTTTTTGCAGTACAATAAACATAGTGGAGTCCATATTACATTGAACAGATTGTGTTGCAAAACAAGTTATAATCTAATTATAGTAATTAAAAGCCCCTTCCTGTTTCATTAATTCTCCTTATTAAAGAAATCAGATGTATTAGAAATATTCTGCTTTGTTTTAGAAAAATGTTTTCATGACTAAAGGGATGTGTTTTGAGCTTATATCCTAGTAGAATGGTTTCATTTTTGTTAGCAAAATAATCAACTAAGGTGTTTTTTGTAAACTGCCCAGAGAGCTTCGGCTATGGGGCAGTATATAAATGCAATAAATAAATAAAATTTCCTTGCTATTTCTTTGGATTAAAAGTTAAGTTCAAACGATCCAGCAAAGTATTTTTTTTTAAAAAAAAAAAAATCTACCCAGATATTTTTGCAGTCACTGGGCTGTACGCAGAAACAAATCCCACTGAGTTTAATAGACATTACTTCATAATAAGTGTGTTTTGGATTCTGACATTAAAAGAAAAAGAAGGGGAGGAAGGAAAAAAGAATAAGATGAAAGGATTGCAGCATGAAAGTCAGGTTCCATAATCACAGTAATCTTTTAAGCAGTTTCTGCACCAGATATATGTGAATGTCCCATACAAGTAATTTTCTGCCATGCTTTGGAACTAATGCTCTGTTTAAAATTGACGGGATCATCACAAAACAAATTGCATATATGAGTCATTTGAACAACAGGTCTGCACACATTTACAACTGAGGCAAGAGAGTCAGTCGCTGAGGAGGACATGATAGGATGGGATATTATTGTGTGTGAGGTAGGGTGACCATATGAAAAGGAGGACAGGGCTCAATTGTATTGAAAGGGGAATTTCAGCAGGTGTCATTTATATGTATGCAGCACCTGGTGAAATTCCCTCTTCATCACAACAGTTAAAGCTGCAGGAGCCCTGCCCTCTTGACCAGATACAAAAGTGGGCAGAGCTCCTGCAGCTTCAACTGTTGTGATGAAGAGAGAATTTCACCAGATAACACCTGCTGAAATTCCCTTTTCTAGACAACTGTTAAAGATACAGGAGCCCTGTTCTCCTTTCCATATGGTCACCCTAGTGTGAGGGAGCTCTGATGAAGATGATGGGGCGGAGTGAGTAAGTGGCCTGCTTTGGCACCTGGCAAATGTGTTGCATGTTTATAGCCTGTCTTCCTGGCTCTGATCCCCAGCTCCTGCTCAATGGCTACCTATGGCTCAAAGCTGGCTTGTAGATATTTATGCTTGGTAGTGAAGAAAATAATAATCAGTAGTAGCAGTAGCAGTAAACCATTTTAAACAACTACAGCATGGTTTAGTACATAGCTGTGAAGAGGTACAGAGAATATTGCTTCAACAACAGTTCAAAAATGTCTCACCAGAATGTGCATAGAGCATTTAGGAGGATCTTTCCCCTCTGAGTTATTATTCACACATGCTATAAAAGGAAACCACATCTCAATAAACAGCATTGTAGAATCCTGTCTTTAGGAAAGGAAGGGCAAGTCGCAAGATATTTAAGTTCTATGTAGTAGAAGAATGTGAGATTTGATGGCATCAAACCTCTTTAACTTGATACCCACCAAGCCAAGCAGAGCCCAACCTCCACGCCTTCTGTTTTTGCAGTCCCAAATAGGGAGCAAGAGCAGAAAGTAGACGGAGCACCTAAAGAGCCATTGCATATGTTCATCTTGTAGAGCTCAAGTTCTGCAAGCTTGAAGTAACCTCTTCTGAAAGAGTGATTCTCAGAAATCATGGTTAGCTTCCAAAAGTGAAACTTACATCTGTAGTGTCAGTTACAGATGTAAGTGAACCTCCCAGAGAGTTTCTACTATTGGGCGGTATAGAAATGCAATAAATAAATAAAATAAATAAATAAAATAAAATTAAGAAAACACCACAAATCTAAGTGGCACATCTATACACTCAGCAGGGAGAGTAAACCTGGCAAGCCATAGTACATGTGGTATCTCCTATCTGCAAAGCAAAAGGTGTAGGAAGCACAACCATGCAGAGGACTTATCTTCAGCTTGCACATTCCTTGGCAGTCAAGTGTAATCTTGTACAGAAAGTGAACGTGAATTACTACCGTGGCAGAAGGTATTTGGAAATTACTTCTTTTGTTTATTAAACATTTGTGGATCTCAAAAAGCAGGCTGAATTGCCTTTTAAATGGTAAGAAGTTCCTTTTTAGAACCAATGACATTCCTGTGGAATTTCTCCAGAGGTATATGATGTTATAAAGAAATCTCTTTCTCATTGGAAAGGACTATAAGTGAAGCGGGATAAAAGGTTGAAGCAATCTCTGAACGTACTGGCTACTTTTGATTTTTTTTTAATAAGAGGAAGAGCTTTTCTACACATGTGCTCACGATTCTTTACTCACTGTTTACGGGTTCTTTAGATGTTGCAATTTTCCAGTTTCATGCCAGTGTTTTAAGAGCACTTTCCCTTTTTTAGAGTAGGGGAAATGGAGTATAGGCTTTTCTACACGAGGCTGTTAATCCACTGCATCTACTTCGGATTTCTTTGCAGAATTGAGATCTGAGCACTACATAAGGAGCATTTCCTTCCCTGCACTTCTGCTATATAACCTCTAGGTAGCAGTGTAGTATAGCATAATAATGCAAACACACACACACATAGAAAAACGTTATTATTTCTGAAACTGTGGGCCTGTATCCTGTGGGAAGTCTCCCTGCCAGTACCCCATTGTCTCAGGGTCTGCTAGCACTTTCCATGCCACTGATCTATCATGTCGCTGCTGGGGGTGGGTGGGAGAACTGACCCTTCTCTCCCCAACACTGCGGCCTCCCTCAAAAAATTATCCTTCCCCTGCTGCAATCAAGACTGTAGCCAGACTGGCTGATGGCAGCAGGGGAGGGGGAAATGTATGACTGTGTATGTGGGGCCACATGCCAGCCGTAGCCCCTGGAACATGCTTGCCTGGAACCAATTTAGTCCTCGTGCCAAAAAAGATTCCCAAACCCCCGACCTACATTGAACTCTGCAGCGAAGAAGCGATCAGAGGTAGGAGGTGCATACCCAGTGCCTGCAACAGGTTTTTGAGGACCCTTGTTGGGCAAAACACCCTCAATGCTCCCCTTCCTCAGAGACTCCAGCTTTCACCACCATTTGTTGCTCTTCATCCTCTTTCTCATTGGTGCTACCACTTGCTTGTGTGACAAGCGGAGAGCCAGTGAGCAAGCAGGAAGTGGCACATATTGCTACTCCTTCTTACTGCCACTGTCATCTGGGCCAGAGTGAGGGGAAGCTGAAAAAGCAGGATTCTATGGTGAAGATGAGGAACAAGCCCAGGGGAGCTCTCGTCAGTGGGCTCCTGCTGGGGTGTGGGCTCTGTGGTGTTACCCCACAATTTAGTATCTTGTATATGTCTAGTTAGTATGTCTGGTAAGTATGTAATGTTAGAACTGAGTGGGTGTGGTTTATGATGTAATAGGTGGGGGGAAGGAGTATATAAGGTGAGTATTGGGGGGTTGCGAGAGGTGTGAGTTTGAGGAGTGAGAGAGAGAGAGTTGTTTACTGAGGTGTTTGGATTCTAGGGATTGGTGTGAAGACAGTGAGGTGGTTGGTGTGTGGGGAGTTTACTGTAGATCAGGCATAATTGAAAGTATTATATTTTTATTTAAAGCTTTTAAATAACAATAAACGTATTATTATTTTGTTAGCCAACAAATACCATGTGTTGGCTTGGCATTATTTACCTGCCTTACAGCTTGGCATTATTTACCTGCCCCACACCAGAGTATTCCCACATTATATTGTGAGAGATCCTATACTAAACCTGTTTCCCACATAGTTAGGGGCAAGGTTTTATTTAACCCTCCTTCAGGTTTTCAAGTAGTGGTGCTTGGCCTGAGAAGGGTTTATGCAATGGGCCTAAGGAAAGGGCTGGTGAGGTCGCAGGCCCTTGGCAGGTGCCCGACCATGCCTCCCCTTAAGCCCAGCATAACACTTCTCTGGTCATCCATGGTCCCCCAGAACTCTCTCCTGCAAAGTGTTTTGGATTTGTGTTTCAGGGGAAGAGTCAAGAAGGGAAATGTCAATACTGCTTTTTTATAATGCTCTCTTCCAGCAGCATTTTGCAATGAGGAGATTGTGTGATGAACACAGCATAAAATGTAGTTTCCCCTAAGAGGCAGAGGGCTTCCCTGTTAGAGGTGCAAATGCCAAGTAGGTCCACATTCACTTCTCTACTTAGAAATTAACCACTGGAGATGATCTCTGTATAGGCAAAATGTATCACACAAAGTGGCCGTTAAGACGTACTGCGGTTAGTGCTCCTACCTGACGGGAAAAGAAAGAATGCAAAACAAAACAAAAACTCTGCAGCTGCCAGTGTTTATTCATCATTCCTCTCATGCAGAACTGACAGTATATCCGATAAAACCTACCACTTCTTCTTTCTGCTGAAGCAACTTAAAAGGATCCAGCTCTAACAAGGACTCCACTGGAAGATAGGAGAGAGAACCAACAGAAACTGATGAAGTGGAATCTCGTCCATGAAAGTATAATGCCATGATCAGTTCGTTGATCTTTAAGGTGTTGCAAAACATAACAACAACTTAGTACAGAAATGACAAAATATCAACCAGGATTGGCTGTATAGAAAAGTTTTTTTTGTTTTAAGCATATGATACCATGTTAACTGATGCTGATTTAATTAAAACACATCAATAATAGGATTGCTAAAACAATCCGCGGCATTCTGCTAGGAGGCAAAACAAGCTGAGTACAGACAGATCTACTCCAGTAGGTTTTCCTTGTTGTTTTCATCCTCTAGCTATAATTGCGTCTGGTGGAGTTCCTCTCTTTTTACATTTCCTTCCTCCCTTTACTCTGTGCTCAGAAAAACATGATATATGAGAGAAACTAGTTACTCTAAAGCCTGCAGTTGTTTACCTTAGCTCTTCAAAAGATGCTGAGTAATCCCAGTGGATCCTCCAGGGGCAACTAAACTGGAGTTACACTGAACCACCACTGGGAAAATACAAAGCCTGCCATCAGTCTCTAGATGGGCCAGCTCCAGGTTTCAGGGAGCCCTCGGCAAGTGCCCTCTGGTGGGAGCCCTCCTTCATCAGTAGGCCTCCTTGGCAATCTCATGAGTGCTAGGCTGACTTGACAACCCATGTTGGGGGTCTTCTTGTCTGAGGAGCCTACCACTTTAATTTCCCACAATGCCTCTGATGTAGCATCACTCTGGGAGCCTTGTGTAACATGAAAATGGCAGCTGTCCAACACCCAGCCACCATGTACTCAGTGGAGCATCAGGAAAGAAAAAAGGAAGGAAGGAGGGAAGGTGGGCTATGTCAGGTCACGAGCCCTTGGCAAATGTCCAAGGGTGCCACTGTCTAGGCCCATATGGTAGCTACCTCAATCAGTAGCAATAAAACAGAGGTAGAGTGTCATTGTGAGTCAGAGATTTTCCTACCTGAACACAAACTGCTGCATGTGAAAGAAGGTGGGTAAGGATGACATTATGAACTTGTAGCAAAGGTACCAGTGAGCTACTTTAGGGGAGCCATTTTGGAAGTCCTCTTAGTTTTAAAAGGGGCATGCCATGAGGCATGGGGAGGGGAACTGGTATTCGAGTACTTCCCAAGCCCAGCTCCCAACACCTTCAATTCGTTCTTTGTTTGTTCTTTGGAATCCAGCCATTTCCTCTAGTGTCATCCGAACTTCATTCTAAATAGGAAAAGCTTAAGAGACTTTTAAAAAACTTTATTTTATTTATTTATTACATTTCTATACCGCCCAATAGCTGGAGCTATTTTAAAGATTCCCCCCATGTGTATATCTTATATAAGAATATGGTAGTGTAAGACTAATTATTCAAGATCTACCAGACGGATTTTGCTCATTTTTATTTTAAACTAAAGCTTGAGAAGTGTAGATGTGCAAAAAACTTGAAAGTTTGAAAACATTCAAACCTCATGCTTTAATAGCAATTAATTTCCTCCACACCAACAGGCAGGACAGCCCCTCAGCCAGCTGGATGATGGACAGCCCTGCTTGATTAATCAGCATGGCACAAACGCGGGCTGTGGGCACAGTTAAACAGTTAGGTTGTAATCACCAGTAGGAGAAGGAGACAGAGGTGGGCAATCGAGGCACAGGAGGAAGGGGTGGGACGCACCACATGCACATTTCAGAGGGGGGAATTAATTATGTAGGAGCCGCATTTGCATTATTCATGAGCCCCTGTGGTGAAGGGGGGGAGCGGGAAAGGAGCAGGATTACTAGTACTCCTGGTGACATGTGCTTTATACTATGTTGTCTGTTTTATGGTTTTAAAATTTGTATATTGATTTTAAATGTTCAACGTTTGAATATTTCTAAACCACCCAGTGAGCTATGGCTATGGGGTGGTATATAAATGTAATAGATAAAGAGTAATAATAGTATACTATTATTAATAATAGTATAACAATACTACTTCCAAAAGGGCCCCCCTAAATAACCAACATGTTACTTTTTCCAGGGACAAAGAGGAAACCGTAAACATAGTCTTATGGGATCTGGGCACAGTATGTTTATAGTACGTACCCACAGATAACATGCACAAAATATCACAATATATAATAGTATTCAGTTTTGTCTGTCTTCGGCATATTTTTTCTTTCAGTCTACGTATGTGGGAATGGGGAAACATTCCACACAACCCCAAAATTTCTTAAAATTTGGGTGCAGGAGGAGTTCCTAAGAACACCATTTTATTTCTACATCTCTCCCCCTTCTAACAGTGCTATCCTCTTGTATTTACTTCTACTGACAAGTAAGTCTCATTACATTCAATGGGGCTTAATCATAGGTAAGTAGCTATAAGATTGCAATCTCAATTCCACACCTAGAAAGGTTTTCTCATGCCCTCTAACTGGACCTTAAATTAATCTTACCTGTGACCCCAAAGTAAAGTCATGCGATGCATGAGGTTTCATTGCAAGAAATATGCTATAAATTATCCCATTAACTCTGTTTTTAACTGAGCAAATGATTCATTATAAAATACAAAACAAAAACCATACATGCTTGTAAGGTCACTTAAGGAAAACTGAACCAAAAGGGTTTACTCAGCCAATATTCGACTTCCTTCAATTTGTTCAGAGCACATCTTTTATTATTGCAGAAAAGCACAAGGCCTAATTGCATGTTGAACTTAGTGCAACAATTTAACAATGTTTCTTAAGTCCTTGTTCAACAAGGATAAAAGCCATGTACTATTCTCCTTTCCCATTTGTAACTGATAACAAACATAATTCTTGTTGATAAGCACCATACTGTGCTTTTATGAGAATGCAGAAAGTGAAAACAACATCAACAAACATGTAATACTTAGCTTCTATTGTCATCCCCACTCCACTGGTTCTTTTATAGAAACAAAAGATAATTTATTATACCCTCCCCTTATTTATAGCCGCTTACACTCCAAGGGCTTGTGGGTGGGTTGCGGCACATACCAGTGGCCATTTTGAACAGCCCATGGTTTGTGAGTGGTTTGTTAAAGAGGGCAACAACTCACCTTCACTATTTTGAATATTTATGTGGCGAGTAGTTACTGTCGGTTATTGTGACATCTGAGCCTGCTGAAGTTGAGTTGTTGCCAATTTCTAACCATGGGTTCTCTTTGTGGCTTGCAGTTGGTTCACAGCCAGGGTTTGTTTGTGGAGATTGGGTTTGTTCACAGAGATCAGCCAGATTTCAACAAGACACACTATGGCTTAGTGTTACGTGTGAACCAATCCAATATGGTCAATGGAATCACAGAATCATGGGTTGGAACATCTTCCCTATGAGAAAATAAGATTGAGACATCTGCATGTGTTTACTTTAGAAAAAGAGGACAGAGGGGGGAATCATGATAAACATTTATACAATTATGAAGGATGTGAACAGAGTGGATAATAGTAGTGAATGCCACCAAAGTCTCCCAATAACATTGATTTGAACTACAGTACGTCAAGGGCAGACAAAAGGACAGGAGTTTGGGGTGTTTTTTGTTTTGTTTTTGTATCATACCTTACGAAACACCCTTTGTCAAGATATATTGATGGTGATGAGCTCAGTCCTGATTCATACATCACAGCATTTCCTGACTCATCTTAAAATGAAATATTATTTATGGGACAAAGTGTGCAGTCCAATGTGAAAGAGTGACATCACAATCAATGTTTACAAAAGACCAATAATAGCATCTGAAGTGCAGGTGTTCTGAACAAAAGTAGGCATTCCCCATTCTGTATTGCCCAGGAAATGTGATATTTGTGTGATGAATGTTCCTTACCATGCAGGAAGAGAACTTTGCAAAAAAAGGAAATCAGTACTGCTGGCTGGGACAGACTTTTTTCTGTCTAAACCTTCATAGGATTGCACCCTTTAATATCTTAATCCTTAACACTTTGGTCTTGATGCATATTTGCACCCAGTCTGTATTAAACCATTTCCCATCATTCTCTCTTGCTGCACTGTTGTCAGCACTGCCAGTTATTGAAGCACTTGCTGTTAATTTGTGGATGGAAGGGGATGTCTGGATATAACCTTCCTGCCATATCAAGTTACACAGCTCTCTCCTCTCATTAGAACCGATTTGCATAGCATCTCTCCCAGATGTTACCGGACTCCATTTCCCATCAGCCCTGGCCAGTTGTAGTCCAACAATTTCTGAAAGGACAGAGGTCATCTATCCTTGCAGAATGGAATGGAAGCTCAGCATGAGGGAACATCTGTATCTTCTTGGTATTGGGACTGCAACCAAAAATACTATTAATGTTAGCCAGACTTTTGTTATTTGACTTTGAGAAGTGGATTGCACTTGTGATGTGTCATTGTCTCACATTACTCCCATGTAATTGTGCTTAGAATCATAATATTTGTTTTTTAGATGTAATTAAGTTCAGGTGAAGTAAGGGCAGAAGAACTATTTCTGGGGCCTTCACGAGCCCTTCAGAATAGACTCCTTCTAGTGTTGCAATCATCCCTTGACTTGAGTTCTCTCCTGGCTGATTTCAAAAGCTATTTTCATATGTCAACTACGTCCTCCAATTAAAGGAAATCACACTGAGAATTAACTAAAGCACACACTGTGGGGACAAAACAGTTCAGCATTTCCTGTCTTTGAGAACCATGCTCCATTTCCTGGCACCTGGGTGGGAAATGCAATTAGAAAACTAAAGCTGCAAGTTCCAGATTGGAATGTTTCTAAAGCACATTTTGACACATTCCCAGACTGTACTGTATTTGGGTTTAAAAAACACGTAATTTTTTTTAGTCTTAGAGATCTCTGAAACTACCCAATTTGCAGTTACTATAAGTGCTTCAAATATTTTTCAGCTGCTTGTAACATTAGTTGCCCACCAACAATGATATGTATTGATGCATTGTTCTTATTGGGTTGCTTTCTGGCTGACCAAGTACAAGCCTGGGTCACCTACAGATATATATTTCACTGAACTGATAGTTTAAAGGAGCACTGTCTGAACCCTTCTCAAAGATACAGGCAGCCCAACCTGTACTTGAAAGTGAGTCCCACTGGGTGGGTGGGTTTGCACGACTGCAGGAAGGGAAATAAGCCATGGTTGCATGCTGTCTGGATCTCTTACCCTCACTGGTGCAGCTTGCCACGTTGTCCGAACCTGGGTGGCATAGCTTGTTTGGGAGGCAGGGCAGCAACCCTCAAATTATCCAACAGCAATCCATGAGTTATTTGCTGTCCCTTCAAACAAGCCATGCTGCCTGGGTTTGGAGGACATAGCAAGCCACGCCAGTAAGGATAATTAGGGAAATCTGGCTGGCACTCAACTGGATGCATGGTGAGATTAACAAGCCACCGTGGCTTGTTAACCATGCTGCAATCATGTGAAACGGGTCACTGAGTTCATGGTATCAAAGTAAGTATCCATTGAACTACAAACTAAACTGTAAACGTAGGTTAAGAATTGTTAAGCAGTTTGCAGAATAACATAGCAACCCTAGATGCTTGCATTGGAATATCTGCCATTTACACTGTTTTTGCAAAGCTGACACACATAAGGTTTGAGAAGATTTTGCAATTAAGTAGTTATGCCCATAGATGAAATTTAACTAAAAGGTGTGTGTGTTTCCTTCCTTTTCCCAAAAGAATGTATAAATAGCAAATGAGCCCTGTGCAGTGGACTATACAAAAACAGCTCCCTCCACTCCATAGGCAAGTCAAACTCCATTGATGATGTCATCCACCCTAAGGCAATTTTCACAAGTGATGATTATGAAAAATAGTTTCCCCTCCCCTTACTAAAACAAATTTTAAAAAGTAGATTTCACACTAGGTTAAAAAAATGTGCCCTCTCCAGCTTCCATACCATGTTAAACACATTCAAGTGATTCTTGCCACTCTGAGATTATGCTTACATAAAAAACCCATATAAGTGTTTATTTGTTGACGTGGCAGGTTTTAACAATGAGTGCTGCTCAAGTGATCATCAAGTGCCATCAAAGTGCTATACAAGTGATGAAACTACAACTTTAACATGAGTTTTTTGTGTGTGAAGTAACTGCCAGCATATCCATCACAGGACCACTTCAAATGTGCTCAAATGGCGCACATCCAGGGCCGGTTCTACCATTGGGCAGAGTCAAATGGCCACCTCAGAAGGAGGATGCTGGGGGAAGGAAACCATGGCCAGGTGTTAGAAGAGGGAGGTGTCAGGGCCATGTGGCAGGTGTGGTGAAATAAGATGTAACTGCTAGTTTGCTCAGCTTCTGTATCCAGAATTGGGGGGGGGGATTTTCTCCTTTGCCCAAGGCAATGAAATGTCCTGGGATGGCCTTGCATACATCTCCTGGGAAACAGTGTGTAACTGCAGATTCTCAGAATAAATGTATATATGTATTGCCACATGTGAGTATTGCATAAGCATGTATATTTGTTATTTATATTCCTGGTTTTTATGTTCACTTATGTTCATGTTTCATGTCCCCCACCCTGCACAAGACCAGAAATTCCATGACTAGGCACAACTTCCCAGCAGCACATGGTCAACATACATGTGACAATGCATGCAAGGGTGAATGTTATTTCTTGCACAGATTTGCAATCTGTATAGCAATTCCAATCATGTCTGAAGTATCCATCACGGGAACATAGGAAGCTGCCTTAAACTGAGTCAGACCATGGCTCCGTCTTGTTCAGTATTGTCGACATCAGCCTGGTTCACATAACACAAGTCAGAGTACAGGTTGAATACGTGTTGAGTATGGATTATTGTTGAACTGTGGGTTATCGTTGAATTGTGGATTGTTATGTTGTGTGAACTCAGCTATATTAATAAACCATGTTAACCAACAACAACCCACACAGTTCACAACCCACAACAAACCATGGATTCTCTTCATGGGTCGTTCGTCGTTAAAAAAACCATGGTTTATTAGTGCAGTTGGTTTCACACAACCCAACAGCCCCATGATTCAGCAACAACCCAGACTCAACCTGTATTCTGGCTTGTTGCATTGTGCAAACCCAGACTGGCAACAGTGGTACTCCAGACTTTCAGGCAGGATTCATTTCTAGCTCTATCTGAAAGACACAAGGGATTGAACCTGAGACCTTCTGCATGCAAAGCAGCTCTATCAGCCTCTCCCGTCAAAAACAAGCACGCAAACATCTGAAGGCCGGAGGGCAAGCATTTGCATCCAGTAAACAGCTCCGTGACTTTCAAGTAATTTCGGACACCCACCACAGCCAGAGCCATTGGCTTAGACACCGGAGGGCAACGTTCCTGAGGGGTCATTCGGTTCTTCTGTGATAATGTCCCTCCAGGCGGGGCCTGCCTGCTCTTCCCTTCCTCTCTCTCTCTCTCTCTCTCTCTCTCTCTCTCTCTCCACCCTGCCTTGAGCCGCTCTCCTTCACCGAGGGCGCGGGAAGCACGCGAGGTGTGTCGCTCTCTCGCTGCAAGCCCCAGTGCGAACTTTCTCAATTGATTGGCTCAAAGGCACAAGCGACTCCCCCGCTGGGCTCGGCAGCGCTCTCGCCGCTGCCTCCAACAGTAGCTCGCTGCGCTCCCTCCTCCTGCACCAGACCGCCCTGCTCCGCTCGGCCAGTCAGAGGGCGCAGCCCCAGCCCCAGCCGCCGCCGCATCATGCAGCAGCCGCCGGCTCCAGCTGCTGCTGCCCTCTTGCTAGTCCTGCTGGCTACCGACTCCTCTCAGAGTGAGTAGCAGTACTTCGAGGGGCTGCCTTTTCCTCCCCGGGGGAAGGAAACACCTCTGCCCCCGCCATTCCGACGTCTCCTTGGGGAGAAATGCCACTTCCACTTCTTCTCCCCGCTCCTCTGCCATTATTAAGATAGCCATTGTATAGAAATCCACACGAGCAATGCAGCATCTGCGTCTGTCCTGGGCTGGAGGAAGGAGTCCATATTATATTCTCTTCTTTTTGCGCTCAATACCTCTTTCCCTCAAGGTCAGGACACCCCAAAAACCTCTCTCACTAGAGGCGCGGTTTGAGACGCCTGGGCCAGCCTCCCGTCTCCCCCACCCCCGGTGGAGAGGGTACCTCATTTATTTGCGTGGCTGTTTGTGCGTAAAGGTTGTTTCTCTCTCTCTCTCACCCCCACCCCGGTCATCACTTTTTTGAGCCCTTCCGCTCCTACTGGGCTTCAGGGGTTGACTTGACCATTTCCCCGAAAAAGGGTGGGGTGACGCGCGCTCTCCTAAGCATTGTTCTTGTCTGTGGGAGAAAGAGCGAGCAAGCGCGCTCAGAGGGGAAGGGGCGCAAGGATGTCATTGTTTATGACTCGGCGAGGTGAACTGTTGTGGCGCCGCCGCTCTGGGCTGTGGCATTGTTTGGGGGTGGTTTTTTTTTAAGCAGGAGGGGGTACACTGAAATGCTATGGGGGAGCTAGTGACTTCAGCTAGAGCCCTGGGGCGAAGAGGTGAAAGGACGGGGAAGCTCCATTAGGATTTTAATGTTCAGGGGAGTTCATGACAGTTCCTCTGCTCTGGATATTATGGTGCGTGTTTGGCTTTGCTGGCGAGGTGTGCGTCAGGGTCACTTTTCTCTCTCTCCCCCACCACACCTCTCTTTGTTCCTGTGTCGAGTTGGAGGGGTTCACTACTAATGGCTTCCTCCCCTCACCCCCCGCCCCGCTTCCTTTGGGGCCCCAGCTGTGCTGCTCCACAGAGCCCGAGAGGAGGCTTCCCAGTTCCTTCGGCAGAGGCACCGCCGAGCCTACCAGATCTTCGAAGAGACCAAGCAAGGCCATCTGGAGCGAGAATGTGTGGAGGAACTCTGCAACAAGGAAGAAGCCCGGGAGGTGTTTGAGAACGACCCTGAGACGGTGAGAGACACACAGAGAGAAAGAGAAGGGAAAGAAGCGCTAACGATAAGATCTATTTAAAAAAAAACCCCAAAAAACAAGGTTAAGTCCTGCAACAGCAGCAGCAGGAGGAGGAATGGGAATGAGGACGCCAGCTGCTTGCACAGCTGGGGAAGTTGTTTGGAGGAGGAGCCATTAGATAAATAACTAAAACCACGCAGGGTAACCAGCACTTCACTTAACAAGATTGTGTTTGGATTGCCTGGCAAAGAAAGCAAGAGTAGTGAAACGCAAGGGGGGGAGGAGTGTTTATATTGGACGAAATTAGCATTGATCTACACGGGACTCCTGTTTTTTGTTTGTTTTGTTTTTTTAAAATCTCTGTTTTAAGGAGAAATTAAATCCTACTACAACCAGAATGTAGTTACTGGAGTATGGAGTGGGTTGTGCTTTGTACTTATGAGGATCTAAAAGCATCTTCATTTTCTGCTTCTTTGTTCCATCTCTCCCACCCCCACCCCATGTATCTTAGATACTTAAAATGGCTTGCAAATTTAAGGATTTCACTGAAGAATTCCATTGCAAATAAACATTTCTAAATGTTCTTGTTTAAATGAGCAATCAAAATTTTACATTGGATTGGGAGATTTCACTAACCTTCCGGATCAATAGTTGCTTATGTTGGTAGGTGCATGTAAGCAGTCATGAATTACTTGTTGGGTAAAATCAGTCTGATTTTTAAAAAGAAATTTTCTGCCTAGTGAGAGAATGGCATGCGTATAATAGTTATTTAGTGCTAAAACTGTCAGTAGCATAGAAAGCATTTTAAATAAATGCATTTTAAATGGTTCATTTAGTAACATTGCATTCAGTTTCTAATATTATTCAGATTGTCTAGTACTTTTGCATAGATACAGTTGTTTGCTGAAATATGATTTCTGATTTGCATGCATCTTTCAGATGTGCTTTTCTGAGCAGGCTTTTTATTGTAGGGATTATCTGGCATTAGTTTAGGAATACATTTCCTGGAGAAGAAATTTACTGGTGATTTTGCACAGGGCTCTGTATTCCTGTTAATGATTTGATGGGGAGGGGGGGCGTAAGAGTTATGTAGGTCAAAAGTACTGGGAATGGGAGGGACTTGGCTCTTTTCTGTAGAGGAGTTGATGTTTTTTTATTTAAGGCAAAACATGTCTTGACATGTATACTCTTAATGGACTCAAAGCAGCATCACAGCACACAGAATAGTTGCAAAACAATAGTAAAAAAAAGCAAATAAATTCTGCTTGTGTTACTTTGAACTTTTGGCATCAGGCTAGAGGTAAAGTCAAGGTTTTGTTGGTTTAGAGCAAAATGGATAAAGATATTTTATTCTTATTGTATGTAGTTAAGACTTTATAAATTGGGAGGTATTACATAGTAGACTCATTAACACCTGTGTTGTCATCATTATGTCATAAATTATATATATTTATATTTTGTAATTTTCACGTAACTTTTTAATCTTAATATTAAGCTCACATTTAATCAACATAAATACTACTGAAATCCAAGTTTACAAGGTTGCTGCAGTAATTCGTAGTAATAATAATTTGTAGTAGTAGTAGTAGTAGTAGTAATAACAACCTCTAAATCTGAACTTCCCTGTGGGTGAAAAAGGTAACCTGAGGTCATCATATTTTTATTTATTGGAGTTTTAGTCAAGAAGGTTACTGTAAATTAGTAACCATACCACACACAAATGCTGGGTTTGTTAGCCAAAAGTTATAAACTGATTTTTCAACAATTTGACAAAATTGTGGTGTTCCATTTCAAAACGGGACACATTTATCAAAATAAGTACAATGAAACTGTTTGATTTCACAGAGCCAATTGTCTGACTTGCATCATGTGCCATTTTACTTTAATTTTCTTCTTAACTCCCCTCTTCTAACTTTAAACAAATCTTGATGAAATTGTATAACTTCTCCATTAGTCAAAGTGTTAACTTTCAAAGTTTCAAAGGAAAGAATAGAGAAGGGGATGAACGGTTTTTCAAATATGGTAATATAATGAGATCCAAGAGATAATAATGTAGCTCTGCTGTTCAGCAATCAGTGTACTAAATGAGAGTTAGTCTATTATTATTATTATTGAACCAGAGAAGCATCGATGATTCAAATGTCACTCACTCAGGAGTGGTCAACTTGTGGCTCTCCAGAAATTTTGGCTTACAACTCCCATCAGCCCTAGCCAGCCTAGCCAGTGGTGAGGGATCATGGGAGTTGTAGGCCAAAACAGCTGGACTACACTAGGCAAGTCACTGTTGCTCTCAGCAATGTGGTAATAATAACCACTTTATGGGGTTGTTGTTGGGATTACTGAGATAATGTATGTAAATTATTTTGAACACTCAAAGCTCCATAGCCAAGTATCATTATAAAATGTCAGTATACCATTCAATAGTTATCTGAATGCAGAGGACTTGTAATGTACCATTGAATGTTATCACAACTTTTATAAGTAAACACATAGACTGATAATGTGTGTTCCTGCTTTTTATACACCATCTTAGCATTGTACAGAAAAAGAGCACCGGAGTTGCTTTGCTAGTTAGGCAAAAAGCTTACCTAGTCCAGTTGTCAATAGAGCTTACCCCGATGTCTCTGGAAAGTAAACAAGCAGACCATGATAAGGCTAGGCATCTCCTGAAGTTTATCTACAGAACATGGCAGTTCCAGCTCCTCAACCTGGAAGCTCCATTTGTAGCTTGAATCTTAGTAGTCAATGATAGCTGAATGCATGAAGGAAAAGTCTGTTCCTTTTCAGAACAACAATGCTACACTAGTGGCAGAATTTATTTCTTCAGGCTGTGTCATAACAAAGGCAACAATTTGATATTCGGTGTACAGAATGTCGGTATATTGGCACATTACCACTTTCAATTTAATTGTGATTGTGTGAACACAATTATTTAATTTCTTTCTGCTAATCAGTTTCAATAGTTGCTCCTGGATTTGTTTTGACAGATTATTATTATTATTTATTTATATAGCACCATCAATGTACATGGTGCTGTACAGATTACACAGTAAATAGCAAGACCCTGCCGCATAGGCTTACAATCTAATAAAGTTGTAGTAAACAATAAGGAGGGAAAGAGAATGCAAACAGGCACAGGGAAGTGTAAACAGGCACTGGGTAGGGTGAAGCTAAACAGTATAGAGTCAGAACAAACTCAATATTAAAAAGCTATAGGGAACAGAAAAGTTTTTAGCTGAGTTTTAAAAGCTGTGATTGAGTTTGTAGTTCTCAAGTGTTCTGGAAGAGCGTTCCAGGTGTAAGGGGCAGCAGAAGAAAAAGGACGAAGCCGAGTAAGGGAAGTAGAGGTCCTTGGGCAGGCGAGAAGCATGGCATCAGAGGAGCGGAGAGCACGAGCGGGGCGATAGTGTGAGATGAGAGAGGAGAGATAGGCAGGAGCTAGACCGTGAAAAGCTTTGAAGGTCAACAGGAGAAGTTTATATTGGATTCTGGAGTGAATTGCAAGCCAATGAAGAGATTTCAGAAGTGGAGTGACATGGTCAGAGCGGCGGGCCAAGAAGATGATCTTAGCGGCAGAGTGGTGGACAGAGACCAGCGGACTGATGTGAGACGAAGGAAGGCCAGAGAGAAGAAGGTTGCAGTAGTCCAACCGAGAGATAACCAGTGCGTGAACAAGAGTCTTGGCAGAAGAGACAGACAAAAATGGTCGAATCCTGGCAATATTATACAGGAAGAAACGACAGGATTTAGCTACTGCCTCAATATGAGGAATAAAGGAGAGCGAGGAATCAAATATAAAGCCAAGATGGAATACTTTCTATTTATTCCATACCATTTAATAATCCATATGATTGTCATCTGAGGCTTTCCCTAAGGGAGGCTTAGATGATGGCAACAAGGGAAAGGAGCTTCTCAGTGGTAGCCCCCCCCCCCCAATTGTGAAATGATCATCCCACTTAGGTTCTCCTGGCACCAACATTACTATCTTTTTGGTGCCAGGTTAAGACTGTCCCTTACTACCATGCATTTGATGGCATACAATAAGACTTAATATCAGTTGTAAAGTTTTTATGTAAAAAGTTTTTTTTATTATCGGTTTGTTTTGTAATTTTTTTGAACTGCCCAGAAAGCTGAGGCTATTGGGCAGTATAGGAATGAAATAAATGAAATTAAATGAATAAAAGAATTTTAGAATCTCCATCATGTTCTCTTCTTAGTAATATTTTTTTTCTAAAGAATAAACCCTGAACTTCTTCAAGCTCTCTGAAGATTCTTTATTCCCTATTTGAGCTGTCATTTCTGTACCTTTTCCAGGTTTTCATATTCCCTGTGATGAAATGATCAGAACTTTACACTGTATCCCATATGTGTGGGCACACTGTAAATTTATATACATAGCATTATGCTACTTGCTGTTTTATTTCAGTATGTTTTCTAATAATTCCTAACACTGAATTTGCCTCTAATGCTGAATTTACTGCAGCAAACCAACTGTTTTCACTGGGCTTATTTCAATTGTCCCGAGATCTCATTTGGTGTTTGACTTAGGATAGACATATGTAAAAAAACCAAAATAAAAGCTATATACAACGTGAGGGAACCTCCCTTGGTGACAAGTTTGTCTTGTTTGAAGATGTAAGCTATATAACTTTATATTTATGCTATACAAGATTCTTCTTCTTTAGCATATTTTTAATATATATTTGGAAGCAGAAACTGCATCTTGTTATAATTGCTTTTCGTGGCTGTGTAGTCTTTTCTAAAATGTAAGATATTAGGTTACATATTACTGCATTTAAAATATGTGCTTGGGTGAAAGGACATTGATTTGTATGATAATTTCTGTGCAGGGGGGAATTGTTTGAGAATGACAAATTGTGTGACGGGGATTAAAGGAGGCTTGGAAAAAGGATGACATATTTATTGTCAATCCTGCTTAATGCTATGCTGGTACAGCATAGCATTACATTCCAGTATATGCATTTATTTGCTGGCACAACAAATGCTAGGCATTTAGACCTTTAGAGAGTTTCAGGAGATAATTTTGGTGTGGCAGGAAGAAAAAATGCCTTCGATTGATTGGCAGGGAACTCCAGAGAGCTTTGCTTTGAAGATCATACTGAACAAGTAAGCTAGGTATTATAGGCAGGGCAGGACTTGGGAGAAACAACTGGGATACAAAGCTTCAAGAGAAGGTACGTTGCAATGTTTGGAATGTTTTGACCTACAAGGCATACAGCGTATTTCATATTAATAGTATAGAATAGAGTGGAATAGAATTTCAATAAGAAAGTTGTGGCATTGAAGCTAGAGTTTACAATTTGCAGAGAAACACAAATTATTGATCTTTAGTATTCGCTCAGGTACTCAGGTTTGTTAATAGAATCTGCTGTGAAATTTGGCTGACCTAATCTTAAAAAAAAATCCCTAAACAAATACCAGAGACAAACTAAATGGCGTGATGGGAAGAAAATGTTTCCCAGGAGTAAAAGGTGCATTTAGGCCTAGTTCAGATGTCATGTTGTCTGATTGCCAAACCATTGTGGTGTGAATGTGTGTGTGTCACTTACAAGGTCTGGTTTTTGTTTTGTGTTTTTAGCAATCAATTTCGCTTCAGTTGGTTACAGGACTCTTCATTGTATTCCTTTAGGACTATCATTTCAGTTGTTTGTATTATCAGTTGATATAGTTCACCCCTTGGTGGAGACATGGTGCATCTTTCAGCAGATATGAAGTGTATTTAACCACTTCGATACCAGTGGGAATGTTTTGTGAGCAATGCTTAATTCTTCCAGTCATAATCAATGAGAGATCCTTAACATATATGCTTGGAAACACTGAGGTCAATGGCACTTCCGTCCTAACATGTATGCTGTGGGGTTGGATTTAATGTCACCTTAAGCAAGTGGCCCAATACTGCCGCCGCCAGCATGTGCATGACCTTTACTGGTGGCGGCTACAATGTAGTGCTTCAGGGGGCAAGCACTGAAACAAACAAAAACCAGCATGACCTGCCCCTTTCAGAAAGCATTTTTGGTGCTTGCCCCCAGAAATGCTACATTGTGGCCACCAGTGGTAGGGGCTGTGCATGTGCCACTGCTGGTGGGCCTGGGCCTTAAAAATGCTTAACTCTGGCTAGATCTTGTGCATGTTTTATTCAGTACCAGTAGGTGTTAACCAGAAGTCTTGGGTCAATTCATTTAACAATATAGAGAAGGATCTTTGTAGTGATTGGCAGAGTTGTTTTAATGTCAAAAATGGTTGGCTCTGAATGCAAGGGTATCTGGTTGCTATTGGCTGAGCTGCTTGGATGCTAGAGAAGAGCAGGGCAGGCAGAAGGTCCCAGGAAAAGAGCAGTAGGAAATCAGTTAAACAGAGAGGGGCCCAAACAAATGAAGGCACATGAGGTTCAAATGAGGAACTAAGAGGTGAAAGCAAACTTGGAGAGAGAGGAGAGGTACATATGGTTTCTATCTGCAGAGATGCAGGAGAATGAAGTTCAAATATTGATTTGCTTTAAAATAACCAACTAAATCTTTGGCTGTAGCCTATCATTTGCCTACATTTAAGAATAGCTATGAAGGAAAATATCTGAAAATCTGAAATCCATGGATTGTATCCAACACTGGTTGGCTGACTGCCAGCGGAACAAACTACCGATGGAATGGATTTCCCCTCTTTCCTGCAGCCGTCTGTGTGCCCCCCTAAATCTGCTCCAGAGGGTTAGAGCACCCTCTGGAGTAAATTGGGGGGGGGCACACAATGGGCTGAAGAGAGGGGAAGAGAAAGGGGAAGTCATGAGCAGAAGTCTGCTCGGGTAACATTGGCATTAAACCTAAGTATGTATGTGAGTTGCTAGGAATCTGATCTACATGAAATTTATTTTACATTCCACCTTACTGTCTTTCCATGAAGCAAAATTATTATATCACAATCAGATTTTGACAGAATTACTTATTGGTTTGGTTTTTTTAAAAAGTATTGTCAAATGTCTATAGAAAAGTGTTTAGTAGAAATGGGAAATGCATGTTCATGCTCATTCAAAATTGCAGTAGATATTGAAAATTTAGCATCAGTGAAACTATTTGCCCTTTTATAGACACAACGCTGTTTCCCCTTGCCCCACCCCTTGCAAGCTTTACAATCCAAGGAATCCCCAAAGGCTCAGGTTGGATAAGAGTGTGTCTGCGTTCCATTCATCTTCACAAACTATCTGGGTTAGGTAATTATTTATGCAGGATGGGGAACTGAGGCTAAAAGGGTGTGATTAGGCCAAGGCCACCCAGTGAGTCTACAGTTCAGCTGGCCTCTAATTGTAAATGTAACACAGCTGATTTTGCAAACGTTGAAAATTGAGCATGTATAAATGAAACCATCAAAAGATTGGTCTTGGCATTTATTGCAATCAGTTTAATTAATTGAAAATGGAAACCTGGAATGGTTCACCACATTAGGCATAGTACAATGCATTGTGCTATGTCTGCTCCTTTCCCCCATCTGCCATGATAAAACATCATTTACTACCTTTTTTGCTCATTTTCCCACTTCACAAAACAGCATTAGCTTTTTAATAGCACTTTTCAGTCTTTAAAGCCTTTAAACCGTTATTTTAAAATCCTATCAAGTAGTCCAGTATTATCTATCTCATACCGAAGAGAGCAAAGCTGAGAGATAGTGGTTTACCTAAAAGGAATTTAAGTAACTGCCTTATGTAAGGTTAGACTTCTGCATCTAAAGTACGTGCTCTGCTTTAGATCTATCTCCCTTTCTGCAGAAAAGGTTTCATATCTCACTGAAACCTGAACTCAGATCTCTGAATTTAGAATCTAGAATTCCACCTAATGAGGTCATAACCAAGGTTAGATCTGAACTGGGGACCTCCTAGCTCAGCCACTGCACTACACCAATTCTATTTTTGTTTTATATATGATTGCATATTTGGCACTATTATTCTCTCTTATGTTTTCTCTTGAACAGATGTCTAGTATTAGTAGAAACAATATTTAGTATCAGACAGGCTTAAGGAAGTGCTTTCAACTTTGGCTTGTGTGTGTATGTGCATGCACACAAATGCAGGCAGTGAAACTGAACAATCTTAACTACCCAGCAAAAGCATGGATTATCAGTCATGTATGGAGTAGGCTTGCCAGATGTTCAAAGACTTGCTCCACTGTACCAAAGGCAGGTAGATAAATGGGAAGGGAAACTTAGAGTGGGGAGACATATACGAATATAACACTAACAGCATCGGATTCATAAACCAGAGTGAAGCAGAAAAAGGTGTTAAAAAGGCCCACCTTATGAAATTGGCTTTTGAGGAGTGGTTCTCAGTTTATACATATTGCTTATTTTTATCTGCTGCTATGTTTAGATGGGTCTAAATATTTGCTTATTTTAATCTTTAAGGGTTTTTTATTGTGATGCTTTAATAGTATTTTGGGTGTTACTGTCTTTAAGTTTGTAAGACTCCTTGAACTGTCTGAAGAGGTAGAAATGTATAAATAAACATGCAAAGAAAGTATACAAAAGAAATGCAGATTTTGCTTCTACTTCATTCCACTCTTTTAGAACAATTGTATATTATTGTATTTGTATGTCATGCAGTGTCTAGAGTCAAGCAGGCTTGGATAATGGGAAAAACAATTTTAGTCCAGGCCAGTCCTGAGAATCCTAGTCAAGAGATTTCTTGATGTATTAAATAAAAGCTGTATTAGCATTCTTCCTACCCAACTGAGTTTTATCAAGGATTTGTAGAAGAAAAACTGATACTGGACAGGTTGGATTTATGAGCTACCTAATTGGTCTTGTTAGCGTTTTCATAATTAAATGGGTGAGGAAAATTGAAGTGAGAAGCTAGAGCGTGATTCACACATGCCTATATATCACCCAGTTACATTTGTGAATGAGCCATCAAAGATCTACTACCATAGACAAAATTGTTGTATTGCTTGTCCAATGCCAACTCAAATGCAATACTTTTCAATAGAGTCAGTTGATGCATTCAGCTGCCAGTGATGCAGTGAAGAGAAGACAAGTAGTCCACATACTGTACATGTGCAAACCAGCCTGTGGTCTGGGAGAGTGGAGTGTGGAGAGCAGGAGGAGGTGGGAAGAAAAAAATCAGAATAATTGGAATGTCCTTATCTTCTTAGTAATTATATAAGTGTATAGGCATGAGATGCCTGTGAGCATGATCCAGCCAAAATGAAGCATTTTGAAGTGTTGTTGATTTTAAGCGGAATAGTTAAAGATGTCCTTCAGTGTCTCCCATTAAAATCAATGGGACTTACTGGCTTAACTTTGACTGGATTGTATTTCTATTATGTCATTGGCCAAGACCCATCTAAACATAACAGCTTTATTTACAGTAGTTTCTTTCAATTTTAAAAGAGAATGTTACTAATCTTTCTTGGTAATGGACTTCTAATAGTGCAACACTGAGCTCATGATAAATATAGTAGAACTTATCCTTCTTTTCTAAAAAGGATGTTTGCCAGCCAAGTTAATGAGATCACTTCTAATAATGGAAATATTTAGATATACATGCCTATCTAAATGTTTATTAATACATTCGAGAATGAGGAAGGAATGCAAAAGTGGTGAGGGAGTGGAGGATAAGGAGGACAAAATGTCTTTATGTTGATGGACTTATGCAGTCAAAATATAAATATCATTGAAAATGCAACTTACATTTAGCCATTCTAAAAAAAGTTATTGTTTGAATTTGAGGTATAGATCTTTCAAAAACTGGTAAAAACTTCTTGAGCAGATTTTAACCTCACATTTTTGGGGGGAGAATTTTACTAAAAAAAGAAAAGGAAGTCTTATGCTTTACATAATGGCTACATATTTCATGAGCTGTATGTAACCGCCAGAGGCCTGCTGTGTGGCCCCCATGCCCCCCAGTGGATGAGACTCTCTGCTTCTAGGCTGCTAAGGTAAATTTATGATCTTAACGGTGTTTGAGTGTTATAAGAGAACATACCATTTCTTTGATTCTAAGACGCACTTTCCCCCCCATCTCTAAAAATGGGGTGCGTCTTAGAATCGCGGGTGTGCCTTAGGGGTTTTTTTTCTGTTGGTGGTACTGAAATTAGTGTGCGTCTTACAATTGATGGCGTCTTACAATCGAAGAAATACGGTAGTGTTGTGGAAGATTATCACTGATTTATCCAGTGAAGAAGGTTCTTCCTATTTTGGAATTGTCTGCATTTCACTCAGTTCAAAGTTGGATTTTAAATATGGGACGAAGAGTTTTGATGAGTAAAGTAAGAATCCTGAAGTGTGAAAATTAATACTGTATGGCTATAAATGGATATGATCTTGACCATGTACCTATTTTATGGATAAACTTCCATTGAAATCTTAGATATATGTTCTGTTCATGGCATAAGTTCACTCTGTAAAGTATATAATGCCACCATTGTTATTCAAGTTAAATTCTTCCTTAAAAACAGTCTGCATTCTGGCTTGCATGGAGAGCCTCTACAGATACAGGAGGCTCTGCTCTTCAAAAAGTAACCCTGTATGAGCTGAGGGGGTGGGCTAGAGTGCTCCTTCTCCTCACGTGTTCGATTTTAACTCCTTTCTGAATGCCTGAATGCTTTTGGCATTCCTAGAAACAGATGCTCCTTCACCTCATTGATTTTGCACAAGCATGTATGATAGAACATGGATTTTGTTTTATCTTACAGAAGTATTACAAGCCTTTCAAATAGCACCATGGTATCATAAAGGCTAAATATTGGGGCTTCTGCCAGTGGCAGAAATGTAGTAGTAATTTCTAGAAATACGTCTCATGTTTCCCAAACTAGAAGAGAATAACACATTTGTTAGTCTCCTGACCCCCCAGAGTACACAGTAGCTCTGCTACTAGAGAGTGCACCTTCTGCACAATTAAATATCTGTGCACCCTGTCTGTTACTTCATTTTCTCTGTCACCCCATCTCACAGATCTCTTTGCACCTCCATCTTTCTTTATCCAACAGGTCTCTATAAACTCCAGATTACCCTCTCCTTTTTTCCCATTCTTTTTTTTTTTTACTGTAGCTTATAGCACCCTTTCTTTTGTATACTTCACTCCAGATCGCTGCATTCCTGTTTGGTATCTCTTTTGCTTCCTGCATCTCCATCAGTTATTCCGTTTCTTCTTCTTTGCTCTGTTGCTAACATCTCCCTTTCCCAAGCGCAGTAGTACATAAGACTTTCCTGTATACATAGTACTGTATACATGTACATGTATATATACATGTACATGTACTTTCCTGTATACATGTACTGTATACATAGTACTTTATACATAGTACATACATGTATAGTACTGTATACATAGTACATACATACTACTTTCCTGTTCATGCACTGTCACGTGTAAAAGTGTGGGGGAAAGTGGTGCCAAATCCTCCACATACTTCTGAATACTAGAAGAGGGGCAAGGCAGATGGAATGATGCAGCAGGGATTCGCCCATCCCTACTTCAACTTTTGATGGGCTTGGGTTGTCCTTAGATGTTCCGACAAAAGAAACATGTGAATTTGGAATTTCCCCAGGGCCCGACAAATAAATATGGATTGCGACTGGGGAAGAACATTTGGTTTGCAATCCTGATGTGAAGCTACTTGATGAAACAGGAAAAGAAACTTCTTGGGATGCATTTTAAAGTGGGAGGGGGGATGACATCCTAGTGCTGTTGGGGCAAATTAAGGGGGAAGAGTAGGGCTGTGCCCATTGCTCTCCCATCATATCTCTACCATTCACATGTTGAGGGGAGCCTGCTCTATGCTCATAGGGGCTCCCACTGTGATTTGGAAATGGGCACTACCAAAAGTAAAACTAATTTGATGATGGGTAAGGCAGGTGGTTTTAATGATGACTGGAAAAATAACTTAAGTAAAGGTTGAGAGAGGGTTGTTCTGTATTCTACCTATGCTTGTTTCCTAAGCAAAATAGGGGAATTTAAACAAAAATTGCAGGTAGGAATTTGTGACATTTTAGTTGGGCTTAATAAAAAGTTATTAGACTACAGTTGTAATGGAAGAAATCAAGTATCAGTCTGATTTGATAGTCATGTTTTTCCTCAAAGGGACATTACAAGACTTACTCTTGATTGTTTCAGAATTACTTCAGTTGAGATACATACTGTACCCTCATTTTGGCACTAGACTGCATAGGTTCCATGTTCTGTAACATGATGCCATTGAAAGTAACCTAGGTCTAGATACAGAATAAACTAGACTGGCTAATTAAGAAATTATATTGTGTAATGTAAAAAGTTGGCAATTATAAATGAAGTGAACAGATTTTTTTTAAAAAAAAAGTACAAATAACGCAAATGTATTTTTACACAGCATAAAGATTACCCCAGTTACCTAGGAAGGTTGTGGGCTCTCCCACACTAGAGAGTTATGCTTTAGGATGGATTCCTGCATTGAGCAGGGGGTTGGACTCGATGGCCTTTTAGGACCCTTCCAACTCTACTATTCTGATTCTATGATAAGATTTGTGGTATCTTATAGTGGCATAGTTTTCCCTCTAATGTTGCTACCTTTAGTCATGTGTGAGATGCAGTAATTATTTTATCTTATTTGGACTTGAGATATTATTTGTTGTGGAATAAATGTTGGCTGAAGAGATCAGAAGCTAAGTTTATACATATAATTCTGGCCAGTGTTGATACTTGGCACATGATATCACCTACAGTTTTGTGTAAATAACGCTGGCTCTGACGTGTTTTGTTTTTTTAAATCTTCCTACCATTGTAAAGGTCATTGTTTGTTCCTTTTGTTTCAGCTCTAGCTAGAAAATCTCCATTATCATTTTTGTGGTAAATTTTGCTACCACAACAAGAAGTGATTAGCAGCTTGTTACATTCTGATGCTGTGGAGCCAGAATAATGAAGAGATCAGTGGCACTTAGAAACAGAATTTGCATTAATCTGTTTGCACTAATTTTGAAAAAAGATTTATTCCAAGACATAACTTCATATATTACACAATGCTCACTTGTTTAATGGTAAAGCCATGGGGACATGCAAACTTTGGGCACTTCAGATATTTGACTGGAAAGATTACATAAAGCAGCATTCCCCAACTTGGTGCCCTTCAAATATGTTGGACTACAACTCCCATCATTCCTAGTTGGGTTGGCCATTGGCCATGCTATCCGGAGATGGTGTGAGGTACAATAAACACATCTTGGGGATAACAGATTGGGAAGGCTCACAGAGTTGTGTGTGCATGTGACGTGTTTTGTTATTTTACTTAATTAAATTTAGAGCAACTCGTGTTCATCTGCCCACATAAGAAAAGAGTGTGACCTAACAGCTTGCATAACTTGATTGAAAAGAGAAGAGGAGAAAGATGATGAAATTGGGAAAGGCACATAGACTTTCCATACTCCAGATTTGCCCGCACTTCATATGTATTAACTCATTATTGCAAAGATAGGCCAATATTATTTGCCTATTGTTATAGATGGGTAGGTGACACAAAGAGAGAATAGCTTGCTTAAGGTGATTCAGGGAGTCTGGGCCTATCTTAAGCCATAGCTTCTGCTATTTATTATATAAACTCCTTTTTCCTTCCTTCCCCCACCAAGTCAAAAGTGTACTCTTGGTTTGGTAGACTTATGAAACTGAACTTCATCAAGTCAATGAATCTTTTAGCTGTTTTACAACACCTGTACTGAAGATATTTTCAGGGACAGTCTAGGTGTTATGAACTATTACTGTGAATGGATATGATATGTCATTCTCTCTCTCACTATCTTGATTTCTCCTTTTGCTTATATTAGCTTAACAAAAAACAATAGAAATTTTTAGAAAATTAAATTACCCATGTTACAGATAGAGTACATTAGTGGAACTCCATATATAAAATGGATAATTGAAAGTGGTAAGAGTGTCAGTAGAAATGGTACGAGTGGGACCCCATTCGGCCATGAAGCTCACTGGGTGATTTGAGGCAGTCAATGATTCTCAGCCTAACCTACCTCACAAGGTTGTTGTAAGGATAAAACGGAGAGGAGGGGGACCATGGAAGCTGCCTTGGCTTCCTTGCAAAAGCAAAAAAGTTGGGATACAAATGTAGTAAATAATAGAATAGGTTATGTGATTTTAGTGTTGTCTATGGATGAGACCATGTATGCCGCACATATTTCTAGTTCTTGTTTTGTGCTTGTGGCACATTGTACTAATCTGTTTTATAGTAGATTGATAGCGGTGACCTTGTATGATCTGAGTTGGGGTTTCTAACATTTTCTTGAGTGAGAATTCTACCCCTGCTCCTTTTTGCATTGCAATTTCTGAAGTTGCTTGTCATTGAAGAAATAAGCATTGGGTGGAGGTTACAGATTTCTGCATGTAAGTTCTAGTTTGGCCCTCAGAAACTAGTCACTTTCCACAATATCAGAGCAAACTAAAGTATGAATAATTCACAAATTGTATAACTCATGCAATAACAAGTGAGAATTTAGTCTGTTGCGGAGTTAATCCTACCATTAAGGAAGAGTGAGGAGATTTGGGGTATCATGAAAGGGGAGCAAAATTTAGTTTAATTTATTATGCAGTTCTCTGTATAAGAGGAAATAATTTGGTGCCTATATGGGGTAAATTCACCTTTGTGCTGAATGATGCTTATTTACTTATTTATTTATTACATTTTTATAGTGCCCAATAGCCGAAGCTCTCTGGGCAGTTCACAAAATGCTGCCACCTTGACCTTAACTAACCTTTTCGTATATAGGATGTAATTTTCTCTTCCTGCCAGATTAATCCCTTTCGTACAAGCTGAACACAAACACCAATCTACTGAGCTTTGGAAGTCTGAATAAATGGAACTGTCATGTGCAGGAAAAGACAATTTCCAGCTCAGCTCTTGTTCTTCTTTCCCCACCCCACCCCAAAGTAAATGAATCCACTTATGTCATACAGTTATTTAAAACTACAGATGAATGCTTTTGGAGCAGTTAATTTGATTGTCATAGAATTATTCATGATTAAATGGGACATTCTAAGCTGTTTTAACAGGGAAATAATCTGGTGTCATAAACATTTTAAGTACCATAATAGTTTAGAATTTTATTGTGGGCATCTTGGTGGATTCTCATGTTTATTTTGGCCCCATGCTCCAATCACCTTGTAGAACAGCCTTCTCCAATCCAACACCCTCCAGATGTGTCATTATCCCAGCATGGCCATTGGTCCATGTCCTCAGGCTTACATGTCTAAAAAGACACAAGAAAAGGGATTGGAAGGGAGGATGAAAAATGCATAATGGTGATGCTTGACTGAGTTATCCAGATGGATATTCTGGAACCAATTTCACTCAGGTTTGCACTGCATCTATTGTCCATCTAGGCTGGCATGTTCTTCCATGACCAGATACAATGTCCCCTAAGGCGCCAGCTCCATGTTAGGGAAACACCGCCAACTGTTGTGTAACTGTCATGGAACTTGCAGGAGTACATGAGCCTGTCTACTACAAGTGGGGTAACCCCACAGAGAACAGCCAGAAGCATCCTGGTCACTGCTGCTGGTCATGGGGTTGGCCTCACTAATGTCCTACATGGAATGTATCCTGTAGTTGCAGGAGAGCGACTTGAGGAGAGCAAGGAGAAACACAGAGTAATGTGCAATAGCAGCTGGAGCACCTAGATTCTGGACCTGAATACAGAGGGCTCATCTACACCAAGCAGGATATTCCACTATGAAAGCAGTATGGAAGTGGTATATCAAAGGCAGGAGCCACACTACTGCTTTATAGCAGTATTCCACTTTCATAGTGGAATGTCCTGCTTGGTGTAGATGAGCCCACCATTAGTGCTTGTGAGGGAGTGAGAGAGAAGAGAGAGTGGTGTCATTTAGCTGCTCTGCTAGTACTCGTGCCCTAGAGTATAGTTACTGTGAGCATACATACCCCTTCTCCGTTAGAGATTGCAGTGTGTCTGGAGACATCTTGTTCTACTCCATGCATCTGGGCTGTAATCCTGCAAGGGAGACCCAGGCCTAATCTACACAAAGCAGGATATTGCACTATGAAAATGGTATATAAAAGACAGGAGCCACACTAAGCAGGATATAGCACTATGAGAGCAGTATATGGGTCCCAACACTTGTCAGTGCACTTTAGTACCGCTGTAAAGCAGTAGTGTGGCTCCTGCCTTTTATATACTGCTTTCATACTGCTTTTATAGTGCAATATCCTACTTGATGTAGTTTAGGCCCCAGTCATCACACCCACCCACATATATATATATATATATATGTCCCTCCCTGGCCCCCTTATCTGCCACTGCCTGCATGAGCACCTGGGCAAGTAGAGAGCTGCAAGATTGGAGGTCATTGCTACCTCCTCTGCTCCTGCACATTAAGAAGTATCCATGCCATAATGTCTCTTCCGTTTAGACTAGAGGTCTCGTCCTTTCCTTAACTCTTCCCTCC
This sequence comes from Elgaria multicarinata webbii, assembly GCF_023053635.1. Taxonomy (NCBI): domain Eukaryota; kingdom Metazoa; phylum Chordata; class Lepidosauria; order Squamata; family Anguidae; genus Elgaria; species Elgaria multicarinata. The sequence goes on along the minus strand of NC_086175.1, from coordinate 40,517,054 downwards.
CTCTCCAGTGTTTTCTTGGATTTGCAGTTTGGAAGTGAGCAGAGAGGGGAAGAAAACTCCAGCTCCTGGCATGCAGTACACTGGCTCAAACCAAAATGGCTTACCTTGCACACTAATCAGAGAGAGAGAGAGAGAGAAAGAATGAGAACCTAGAGGGGAGCAAAACAAAAATAATCCCACAGCAGAGTCTGAATTGGAGTTACTGGCCTCCATCTTGTTTCATTTCCTCTATGTCTGTTACCACAGTGGTCTTCAGCTGGTCCAGAACCAAGACCCACCTTGGACTACCAATCTGCAACATGGGACCCACTTTCACAATTTTCTCCATGCCCAACATGGCGGCAACAGCTTTGCCATGACCCATCTGGACTGATCTTGCAACCCATATATTGAAGACCACTGGGTTACCAGACATATGGGATGCTTCCCTAGGCAGCCTTGGAAATACTAGGTGGGCCAGTAGAAAAGCAGACACAGAACTACCCCACATTTCCCCCTCTTCCACCATAATCCCCCTGCTTAACAATCATTAGGAGAGAAATCTCTTTGTTTGGTGATAAACACTAGGCCAAGCATTGTGTGGGACTGTGGCAACAGTTTTGTGTTCTGGTCTGGTGCTTATAATCCTTTCTGTTTGCTAGATCTAAGAGATAAGAATAAAAATGGGCTTCAGGTATTTGTCACTGCCTAGTATTGTTTCTAGGTCTGTTCTGAATTCCCTTAAAGGCAGAGCTATTTAAACCTTAGTGGCTTACTTGGTGGTCTGTGATTTAATACTGTCACTTGAAGGTGCTTTGATTTTTGCATCAGCTTCGTTAGTAGGATATATCCTGGGTAGAGCTGATGGTTTGTAACATATCCTGAGTGAGCTCTGATAGAATATATAAGAGTTGCAAAAGAATGATGTATATGTCTGCGGTTTTTACATATAATCTGTGGTCTTAATACATAATACTGGACTGGCTAAAGTAAAGTAATAGATAGCCTATATGTCTGACATGATTGCCTTAAATGGAATATGGCCTTATTTGTTTTGCATATGTGGTTTTATTAGATGTATTGTATGGTGTTGTTAGCTAAGTGTGTGATGTTCTGCTATGTTTTCTTTCTTTGCCTGTCTTTTTTTCTATTTCTTTATAGAAAACAATAAAATTGTTAAAACCGGTAACATATCCTGAGTGGAGTCACTGTTTGGTGCTCCACTTCAGAGTTCTGTGTGAGAAACATAAAATTGTCTTTTGAAGAATAACTCACTTTCCTTGTGGTGATCAGATTTGTTGGCCTGGGCCATTCCCGACTCCCACTTGAAATGGAGCCTTCCAAGCTGCTAGATCTGTTCTCCAGACCTTGCAGACCTGCAGGCTGGGGAGAGTTTAGTTTCAAGAGGCAGTTTGTCCTGCTGTCACTTGAAACAACCCTCGAGTACTGCTTTCACCCCGCTTGTGGAATACCCTCCTTTCGGAGGCCCAACTGGTGCTGACACTAGCTCCATTTCAGCGCCAAGTTAAACCATGGCTTTTTATCAAAGCCTTAAATTCCCCATGGTTACACATAGTTTTAATTGATTTTAATTGTTTTATTGCTTTTAAAAAATTTCTACCGGTTTTAATTTGTTAACGATTTAATACATTTTTAGCTGTGTAAATTATCTATGTTTATATTGTTCTGATTTTATCTGTATGCCGCCCTGGGATCCCAGTGATAATAGGGCAGGATACAAATGTTTTAATAAATTAAAAGATTTGCAAGAATTGCAGAAGATTTGCCAGCTGAGAAGGCTCAAGTAGATAGCTTTTTCAGGTAGGTAGCTATAGCCTTCTTAGGCAACAGATGTACTAATAAATAAGCAGCAGAAGGTGGAGTTCTTATGGGTATTCTGTCAGTACATTTTCTGGGTGATATTCCACATCTGCAAAAAGCTACACCAAAATGCTGAAGAATGAGGAGAACAAGAGAAGATGCTTTGCCTCTTCTCCACCAGTGTGACGCACAAACCTAAGACCACATTGAGATTACATTGCTCAATTGTCAGTAGCTATTTTAATTTTAATGTAATTATAGATGAAATGTATTTTTCCAATAAATCTATTTGCTTTTTCTTTCTCCCACAGGACTATTTTTTCCCGAAATACTTGGGTGAGTTGCAGTTATACCCTTTCAATATTTGGCAGTGCTATTTTGTTATCATTCATTATATTTATTTATATAATGCCTAATGCCTTTTGCCTAATGCTGGGCCTCAAGGTGGCATTACAAGATTTCAAACATATACACTTAAGACCTATAAATACAAATATACAGAAATTAAAAATAAATTAAATAAGTTCCAGTATTAAAACATGTAAACATTTAAAATGACAATTACTATAAGTCCTTGGCACTGCTGGAACACAAAAGTTCATAGAATAGCAGAGTTGGAAGGGGCCTACAAGGCCATCTAGTCCAACCCCCTGCTCAGTGCAGGAATCCACCCTAAAGCATCCCTAACAGATGGTTGTCCAGCTTTTGCATGCCTCCTTTAAAAAAAATATTAAATCATCTTACGAGTCCTTTGTACAGAGGAAAAGAACCTGGCCACTGCCTCTGTTGTTGGTTTGTTCATCCCTGCCAGGAAGTATTCCAAATAATAATAATAATAATAATAATAATAATAATAATAATAATAATAATACGACCACCTCCTCCTCCTCCTCCTCCTCCTCCTCCCAGGGCATTTTCTCATGATAGGGCCGAGAAGTCTATTTCGTTTCTCCCTGGGGAGGCTGCATTAAAAAAAAAAAATGCCCTAACGATTCAACTGCTTCTCATATGGTGTGCTCTGAAAGCGCCCTACTAATATTGCAGAAGGGAGGCAGTTAAATCTTGCCCTTGAAAAATTATGGCATGTTAGACACATTCATAATCTACTCAAAGAAGTGCAACATAATGGAGCACGTTTCCTTATCTTAAAGCTGTACAGTTTCTTCTCACTTTTTTTTTTTTTTTGGAGCAGGCATGCTTTTATTTGCATATAATTATAATCATTGGCTATGATTCAAAGAGCTGTGCAAGAATATCTGTCTGTATGGTTGGTTTTAGTTAATTTTGGTTTCCATTTTCCTCAAGTGCCGCATACTCCTGTTTGTCCCACCCCAAGCATCCCTTTGAATATTATAAACTGTTTTTGAAAATTATTGAAAGCAGTTTGCTGTGTAAGGAACTCACTTTGATGGGGAGGGGCTGGATGAGTAGAAAGGGAAAAGCTTAAATGCAGTGCAGATGTCACCTCTATGTTTATAAAGGAAATTATTGGATTGCAGCTATATTGACCCCAATCTGCCTAATGGAAATGGGTGCTGCATGCATTTCCCAGAGTCAAAAAGTCCAATCTTGGGGCATGTCTAGACGGGGTGATATCCCGGTGATTGTCCCGGGATCATACCTGTGCGTCCACGTGATGCACAGGACATCCTGGGAACAGGGAGGGACGATGTCTCCCTTGGCCTGGGATATCGCCCTACCATTAAATTCTGGTTTTTCTGCTGTCTCGGGATGACACGTGTGGCCCGCTGTCCTGTTTTCGTCCCAACTCCTCGTGAGTAACCGCGAGAAGACGGGACCCAGACACAGGTCACAGAGCTGCTCAGGAGCTCTGTGCCCATTGGGGGTGAGGTGGGGGAAGCGGGAGGTTTTTTTAAAAAAACAACAACTTACGTTTTGCACAGGAGCCTCCTACACTCTTTTCTGATTAAAAAAAAAACCGAAAATGATGGGTGCAACGTCCTCTTCCTCCTGGGACGTCGCACGCACATGTAAACGTGGGGGACGATCTTGCGATCAGAAAGTCGCAAGATCATACTCCTCCACCCCCCTCATCTAGACATGCCCTAAGAGACAGCTTTGTTAACAGCACAGATTTTATCTACCTTCTAGATCATGAATTCCGTCCCCAGGAAATTTTCCGTGGCCGTTTCCCTCCTGCTGGATTAGGGTTGCCTACATGTTGATGTTTAATTGATTAATTTATAAGATATTCTGTAACATTTTGTAGCAAAGTTTACACTGTATTCATCTGAATATCACTACACTAGAATCCTGAGAAAACTATTCTTTCTTGAATGGAGTCACTCAGATGTATTTTTTCTGAGCTATAAAATCTTTAAACCCAAACACTTTTTACTATACTTGCAACATCTGGTAGAAGAATTATATTGCAAAGCAACACTATAAGCTGTGCAACCAACTTTGGAGCAACAATATTTTGATTAAATGAAAAGAATTTTATAGCAGTTGGATAATGAACATTGTGGTCTGAATAAAATGAACAAGCAAATATACTGAATATAATACTGGGAAATTAAAAATTAGTTATTTTTGGCATCTGGTATAATAATAATTTTTGTGTTTTGTTCTTTAGCATGTATTCGGCAGTATGGGTCACCATATACAAGAAGTCCAGATTTCCATACATGTGTGCATAGTAAGTATTTTTTATATTTCTATGTTACAACTATATATGTGTACGCACACCATTGCTTTTTGTTCACGTGGGTGAGGAGGCATTCCGTTCCACATCACACTTTATTTACACTGTATGTTGTCCTTGCATTCCTTCCAGTCTGAGTGTTAATTTGTTCAGTTTTAGAAAACACTGAGAAAGTTTGCATGTAATTCTAAACTGCGATTTAGTATTATAAGGACAAGTTGTGGCAAATATTAGGCTCATCTACTTATTTATTTATTTATTTAATTACATTTATATACCGCCCCACAGCCGAAGCTCTCTAGGCGGTTTACAACATTTAAAAATAGTAAACATTAAAAGTATACAATTTAAAAACACACACACACATAAAAACAGTATAAAAACTTGCACCTTCCTTCTCCTTTGGCACAGTTGTGAGAAAGAGGTTGGAAGCTTCCACTTGCGTTTTAGATTAATCACAGTTTTGTGTTGTGTCCAAACCCTAAACTGATTAATATTAACCACAGTTTGTTGAAAAAAGCTAGTTTCTTAAACCATGGTTTGAAGTTGGTTTGTTTCAACAAATCTGTCGTTAATATTAACCACTTGGATTCAAACAACATGGTAAGCTGTGACTAATCAAAAATGGAAGCAAAAGCTTCCAAACTCCTCTTTGTGGCCATGGGGGGGGAATGTGTGAGCCCAAGGCCTACCCATTGTTTGAAGTGCTGTGAATTCATATAATGTTCCAGAACCTTTTAACTGCTGAAAGGAATGGCTCAGCAATCTGATACTGGAAAAGATCTGATACTGGAAAAGGTTCCTGCAATGAGCAGGAGGTTGGACTCGATGGCCTTATAGGCCCCTTCCAGCTCTACTATTCTATGATTCTATGTTTCAGAGGAGAGCGCATAAAGGGGCTGGTTGCACAACACAACTTCAGTGCATTCAGGAATGTGCAGCTGTCATTGCAATCCCCACTCTGGGGTTGTTGTGTCATGCAAACCCAGTAAGCGTGGTTTATGCAAGGGTGAAGCAATGGTGTATTTCGGGTTATGTGAAGGCTGTTTAACGTCACAAGAATCCCCAAGCAGAAGTTGGATATGCAGTCTGGCTCATATCCAAACCGGGTTGTTGAAGGGTTAAACAAGACAGGTTGTTGAAGGGTTAAACAAGACAGAATTAACCCAACAATGCATTCCTGACTTGTTGATTAAAAGTGCACTCCACTCATTCTCACAATTCCTGGGTTTTCATTATTATTATTATTATTATTTATTTATATAGCACCATCAATGTACATGGTGCTGTACAGAGTAAAACAGTAAATAGCAAGACCCTGCCGCATAGGCTTACAATCTAATAGATACAATCTAATAGATAATACAATCATGACATGAAAACTGGCTCATTATGATAATACTTGTAGTTGGAGAATTTTGTAAGCAACTGTCTATTATTCTCAGTTGCCATCTGTTACATGAAGTTCATGAAATGTGGAGACTCCATCCCAACATACCGTCTGGTGATTTATAATATAACATTGCAGAGTTGTTAGAAGAAGATACTCAGATGACCATTGCAATACAGGGATAATAACACTGGACAATATTGAAGGGTTGTAGTAAGCTATGATAGAAGATTTAGCAGGGTTATTGTAAATTGAGTGTTAAGGGTTAAGGACCCGTCCCAATATATAATGATAAAGCAAGATTATTGTAAGTCATTCTAAACATAGTCCTCTCCCCGTCTGCAATCTGAGAATAACAACTGTGAGCTATATTTGCATTTTCAGGGCAATGTTTACATGTTAAAAAACTGAACACATCCACATTTTTCTCACACAAGGAAGAGTGTCAAAAGTGCATTTTTTGTGAGGTGACAACATGTTACTGTCAAATCACAGCTAGAATAAAGTCCAGGATTCCCCCATTGTTTCCTGTGAGTCGCTGTTAATTTTCTCCCACTAACAAGAAACTAACAACCGTGATGTCAAAAATAAGCAGGAAGTCTTGTCTGCTGACAAAGGAATTGATAGTCTAGTACTCTTTTTAAAGTTTATAGTTCTGTTGCATTCTGCCTTCCTGCTGAGTGGAATACATAGCTTGTGAGATAGGGTGGGACAGGATGGAAGGCAATAGGAGCACTGTACTAGAAGTTGGAAAGAAGACTGACAGGGTTTCCTTCCCAACGCGGTGATCTGAGCAGACCCAGTTAGAAAGAGTGCAGTAATCTAATAATGTGATGCTGGTTCTTGCGAGTTGGAAATACTGTGTCAGGCATGCTTAAAGGCTCAAGACCCCTAATCAGGCTGGCAAGTTTAGGTCCCCACTTACTGGGACCCTGTTAGCACTGGGTGGAATTGGGTGAGACGGCCCAGATTCCCTTGTGTAATAAATAAATAAATAAATAAATAAATAAAATTGTATGGTGACTTTGGCATGGGTAGCTGGCCCAGAACTATGTTGGTGGCTTCCTGGGATGGATACCGAGAGGGTGGACCAGAGAGGGACAGCTCCCTCTTTGGTCTGCTCCAAAGACATATAAAGAGGGCCCTATGTGGATTCAGCCATTACAGTCAACCTCTCCACCAATATTCCCTATGTTAGATATTCTTCATTGACATGAATGGAAGTTAGCCACCGGCTGACAGGAATTTTACCTTATTATAAGAGTGGTATGTGTTATGGTTTTTTTTTGTTTTTGCCAATCTCATAGAACGTTGTAGATGCCATAGTTTACATGCTCCGTTACCTTTGCCACACTTTTCTTGTTGCACACTCTGGAGGCATTGAGGTGGATCCATTTCAGAGGAAGTGGAGCTTGGGGCCCCCATTAATGAATCTTGAGGTGGTGGTTCACAGTGCCAGCCTGGAAGGGGAATGCCATTTCTGACACAGACACAGGTCAGAGGACAGACCTACGTTATCAGTCCACACCATTCTGGGCTCCTGCCAGTCCCTACATTATCCCAGCACATGGGCTGGGGTGGAGAATCAGCCAGCAGTTGGGGTTTCCAGTCACTGAATCCTTGCTGTATATCATGCCAAACTCTAGATGTTTTAGCTATTTATAACCTACTCCAGTCTACACATTGCTACTGCTTCATCCCCACTCCCGGATTAGCACTGCTGGCACAAACAGCATGAGCATAAAAGAGGGAAGCATTTTGTTTCTGAACTCCTCCCTCACTGCTCCGCTGTCTTTCCCTTTCCCCTTTCTCATACAGCCTGCCAGCTCTGCAGGTATTTTTCTGACCTGAGTTGAAAGCAGCAGCTCTCACCTCCACCTAGCTTCCTAATGAGAGCCAGTGTGGTGTAGTGGCTAAGGTGTTGGACTGGGAGTCGGGAGATCCGGGTTCTAGTCTCCACTTGGCTATGGAAACCCACTGGGTGACTTTTGGCCAGTCACAGACTCTCAGCCCAACCTACCTCACCGGGTTGTTGTGAAGATAAAATAGAGAGGAGGAGGATTATGTACACCACCTTCGGTTCCTTGGAGGAAAAAAGGTGAGATATAAATGTAATAAACAAATAAAGTGCTGCCTTTGGCATTACCTTCCTCAAGGTCTTGCTTATTGCTATGCAGTAAGAGAACAATGCATGTTCTTTTGTTTGTGGGAGACAGAGCTTGCCTCTGCCTTTCCGTGAGTTTTCTCTGAGAAGTTTTGTTGTAGGTATTTTCAAATAGTAACATTTTTGGGTTTCAAGATAAAAACGGTATTATAGGTATGTCTGCTTTTGGCAGAGCATAGTCACATGCCATTCCTTCAGAATTAAGAGTTCCTGTCTTCCTCCCAGCAGAATGCTGTGCTGTAGTTCAAGGTAAGCATTTATCTCTCCACAGGAGGGATTCTGAAGTATTTCTGGGTAAGCGTAAGGTCTAGGCTGACCTCCTACTTCTGCCACAGCCTTATCATGTTTTGAAACAAAATGGAATGAGAAACAGAAATGTAAATACCCATTTTTGTTCATTATACTGTTGGCACTCACTATCTGAGTATATATATATATGTATATGTTTTTACCATGTGTGAAAATTCACTCTTGTGCTCAAGGCCATGCTTTCTTTTACCTTTAGAAAAGTGCAGAAAACTTTAGAACATGGCACAGTATTATATAGTGACTTTTCTTCCCTTCAGTGTACACTACTTAGAGAAAATAATGGAGAAACGACGCAGGGCAGGCATGGCAACAAAGGAGTTGATCCTCTTTCAGCCTGAGGGCTGAATGCCATTTCGGAGAAGATCTTGGGGGTCATATCCCAGTGGTCGGTGGTCCAAAGGCAAAAGGGGCAGAGCTGAAATTAAGGAGAAAAATCATTTCATTTATTACATTTCTATACCTCCCAACAGCCAAGGCACTCTGGGCAGTTTACAAAGATTAAAAATCTTAAAAATACAATATTGTACATAATATAAAAACTATTTACGTACAAACATATTTACAGACAGCACACACACATTTTGCAAGCTGTTAAGAACAAATTAATGTACTTTTGAGCATGGGAAAAGGAATAAGTGGGGGGGAAAAACAATTTTTAATTTGCTGCTTTTACACAATCACCACTTCTCCAGCCTCTTCATTTTCTCATCTACCTCCCCCAGCTTACTGTAACTTAAAGTTCAAACTGCAGTAACTTGAACCTTAAGAAATGAGGGGAAAAACTGCCCCAAATTTGGGAAACTCCCCAGCAATTGGTGGTTGTGGGGCCAAGGGAGTGAGACCAGGGAAAGGAGGTGTGGCCATCTGGAGAAACTTGGAGGGCCAGGTTGGGACCCCAGGAGAACCGGATTTGGCCCCTGAGCCTGAGGTTTTGCATTCCTGCTGTACAAGGTCAGCTGCCTCCTTAGCAGGCTGCCCAAGCTGACAACCACAAATATTACCTGACTCAAAGACAGGGAGAGCATTTTTCAGGCTGATAAGAAATGCTCCAAAGCATTATTACTTTTTTAGGCATGTGTGTTTCCCTTATCTCCCTGAATTAACTTACGATGTGATTAGGGCTGCCTGTTGCTTCATGGTTTAATCCTGGGGCATGTCTGCACCAGTTGTTATCCTGGAGATGGCCCCGGGATCATCCCTGTGCATCCACATGAAGCACATGGGGTCCCAGGGGCTGGCAGGGAAGATCCCTGCATTTCCCCGGGATAACTAGGACAGCTTTAATCCTGAATTTCCCCACGGTCTCGGGATCGTCCCGAGACCGTGGGAGGTGTGGGCGGCCATCCTGGTTTTGTCCCGGCTCCTCACGAGTAAATGCAAGAAATCGGGCACAGTGCACGGAGCTCCTCAGGTGCTCTGTGCCCATCGCGAAGGGGAGTGGGATCAGGTTTTTTAAAAATTCATTCATCTATTTATTTTCGCTGGAGCGCTCATGAGCTCCAGCTCTTCTTTCTTTTTTTAAAAAAAGGCCACCACGACAGGTGTGATGCTCAGGATGTCACGTGGCCGCGTGTGCACTAAGGAGGAGGATCTCGCGATAAGAAAATCATGAGATCTTCCCCCCCCTCCCTCCTGGAACGCCGGGAGGTCTAGACATGCCCCTGGTTGCATTGGGACAACATACAAGAGGTACTAGAGAAAGATTGGCAAGTGGTAAGAGAGGTTGGCAGAGCTGTGCACAGTGCCCATGTTTGTAGCATAGATCTTTTGCAGTGGATGTTGGTGTGTGCTTGTTCATCTATATATACATGTGAGTCTGTGTGCCTGGAAGAGTTGTGTTTTTGTGTATGATGCTTAGAGGTGTCTGTGTGGCATTATATGTGTGTGGATTCATTGGACTTCTTTGCACCTGCGTGAAAATAGTTTGCTCAAAACACCTTTGGTCAGCATTTGCTCTGTGCCAGGGCTGTCTTGTCTCCCTGCATTGAACATGACATCTAACTGGCATGTTTATGTGTAGAATTCAACACATGTAGCCCAAATACAGTTTTTACCCCAATTTGAGGATTTCAGGTAAGATAGCTGTCCATCAACTGCTTGCTGCAAATGTTCCCAAATGTTTTACTTTTGTCTGCAAGAAAGAATTGTAGTCCATTCTCTGAATTATGACTTCGAAGTAAGAATGAGGTAGGTAAGTTGAGAAATATTTTCCGTAGGGTTTTTTTTTTTTTTCTAAAGAAGGAGCGCTCCAGGACAAACATTCATTTAGTCTGGCAAGTATATACCTTCTCTGTAATTGGGCAAATTGCCTAGAAAACAGCAGAGTACAGTAATACAGTGCTACCATCTTTCTTCTTCAGTTGTATGGTAGAAGTGAATAATGCGTCTGCCTCCTCAGAAACTTGAATAGTGACACTGTTTTAAGCATTTTGATTCAAGGGTAACTAATTTATGCGATGTGTTTTCGTTTTTCCTCACAGACTTGCCAAATCAGTGTACTCCGGACCCATGTCATAAGGAAGGTACAGCAAAATGTGAAGACATGAAAGGTGGATACCATTGCCATTGCAGAAAAGGCTGGCAAGGAGAAAGATGTGAGAAAGGTAAGCATGGTTATATGCTGCTTGTGGTTCTATGTTCCTGCATGCGAAAGGCCCCAGGTTCAACTCATGACATCTCCAGGTAGAGAAGAGAAAAGACTCTTATCTGAAACCTTTAAGAGTTATTGCCTGCCAATTTAGAGACAGTATTGAGCTAGATGGACCACAGCGGCTGACTTAATATAACACATCTTCCTATGAAGACAAGAGAAACAGAAAAGCCTCCTGAAAATGACTTGGGGCTCATCTACACCAAACAGTATATTCCACTATGAAAGTGGTATGAAAGCAGTATATAAAAGGCAGGAGCCACACTACTGCTTTATAGCAGTACTGAAGTGTACTGCAGGATCTATACTACTGCTTTATAGTGGTCATGAAGTGCACTGACAACTGTTGGGGCCCATGACACATCTACACCAAGCAGGATATAATATGAAAGTGGTATGAAAGCGGTATATGGCATGCGTCATGGGCCCCAGCAGTTGTCAGTGCACATCAATACCACTATAAAGCAGTAGTGTGGTTCCTGCCTTTCATATACCTCTTTCATACCGCTTTCATAGTGGAACATCCTGCTTGGTGTAGATGAGCCCTTGGTTTATACATTGTGTTTTGTTTTACTGAAAGACACGTTGTATTTCTTATGTATTACTTAAAGCTTGTTACCCACCTTGATGTATGTTATAATTTGATTTACTTATGGTATCTTTATTAATTATTGTGAGTTCTGTTGATATATGATTTCTTAGATTTAGGGGGGATTGTCCTCCACTTAATGATTTTTTTCTATTTTTCCCCCTGCCTTGCAATTGGTGCTGCGTGTGATGTGACTTATGCAAAAGTTGCTATTGTTGTTGTTGATACCAACATACTTAAGAATGAAGACAGACTTAATTTGAATGCATGTTTTGAATTCATGATTTAAAAATGTGAATGGTGAGGCCAATGGGGAGAATCAGAGAAAGATTGCTTGAGTTACTTTCTTCCTGACCTGATGTGATTTTGAAAAATCACATTATCCTTATCTCTTTCCAGATATTAATGAATGTGCTGATCAGAATGGTGGCTGTAAACAGACATGTTACAACAAGCTAGGCAGCTATCACTGTTCTTGTTATAATGGCTATGCTCTTATGAAGGACAGTAAAACTTGTGAAGGTAAGATATGGCAGCTCCAAGTAATACTAACTCATGGTTTAACATTACAGGGAGAAGTTGTGTAGTGATTCCCTTCCTTTCTTTTCTAGTTTGAGGCAAACTCATAATTTGCCAGTTCAGACAAAATGGTAAACTATGGTTTGTGCTAAACCAGGAAAAAAGGGAGGAAAGTTCCTTTCTACATTGTCTCACTGCATACCATCTGAAGGGCTTTCCTAGAATCCTACTGGACAAACTCCTTTGGAAAGGAATGAAAGCTACACATCAATGCACTGAGACAACTTATTATTATACAGGAGTATAATAATTCCATTGTAGCAAAAACTGAAAAAAGTGATAGCATCTTGAAAAACTAACAAATTTATTGTTCAGAGGCTGTTATGTCAACTCATTTGGGTTCTAATTTATGAAAGACTAATTAACAACTGTGTAACAAACAAAATTAACCGTATTAGTCTTGAAGATGCCATAGGACACTCTGTTCTCTTTATTAGCATGTTAATAATGAATGATAAACTGAACTGTTGCAAATGCTTCTTATTTTCTTACAACTATGGTTTAAGTTTTCAGTATGAAAAGCCAGGAATGCATGCCTGGGCATGTCTGTAGTCATACCACAGAGCTATCAAGCACCATAGCAAAGTGGTGATTCACAAAGGAATTGTGTGTTGGATTGTGCCAAATTGCCCCAGCCAACCAGCCCTCTCTTCACACTGAAAAGCAGTGCCTGGCAAAGTCGAATATAGTTTTTCTTAGACTTGCTTATATTACAAACATGGCATAGAAAGGTATTGGGAAATGTGTGAATCTTTTAAATCTCCTGGGGGGATTGGATCCGTTTTCAGATAAATTATTCAAGTAATGTTCTGGTAATAATGGATAGAGAACTTTAAGATTGGAGTTTCTTTCCTGTTAATGGTTTTGGTCCTTTCAGCAAACTCAGTATGTTGAACAGAATAATAATTTCATGTTTTGCACACTGAAAAAACTTTCCCTGGTTCCATCCACATAGAGTATAAATAGCAAAAATAAATAAATGACAAAATTGATAAACTAAAAGGAAATGAAAAAAGAAAGGTAAGGTAGAAACAAAGGAGAAGCAGGGAACATTTCCCCACCTGATACTTATACACCCCCAATTGCTGCTTGGAAATACTATGAGGTTCCAGACACAGATTTGAAAGGTTGTAAGCATACATTGGGAAATCCACTTGGTGGGACAGCAGCTTGCAAATGGAGACAGAAATGGAGAAGCGGTGGGACAGGGGAAAAGTTAAGCATTCCCTCGCCTGCTGCTTCTCTACTCTAAGGGCGTGTCTACACCAGGGGGGTGGAGGGGGAGGATCTTGCGATATGCTGATCACGAGATCCTCCCCCTCAGTCTGCAAGCAGCGCGTGTCGTCCCGGGAGGAAGGGGACGTTGCGCCCGCCCCGCCATTTGTTTTGTTTTTTTATTGAAAATGAGCGCAGGAGCGCTCCAGTGAAAAAGGTAATTAAAATAACAGCAACCCTCCCACTCCCCCCACCCCCGATGGGCACGGAGCTCCTGAAGAGCTCTGCCCCGTGCCCGGCTCCTCTCATTTACTTGTGAGGAGCTGGGACAAACTGGGACAGCTGCCCACAAGTCCCGTGGTCTTGGAATCATCCCTGGACCACAGGAAAAACAGGGACAAAAGTGTAGGGCAATATCCCAAGGAAATGCAAGGATCTTCCCTGCCTGCTCCCAGGATCCCCTGTGTGTCATCTCAAGAATGATCCCCGATCCCTGGGATATCCCATCATCTAGACATGCCCTCAGTTACCCCCCATCCCAAGTAGCTTCTTTGGAGGGAAGGGGGAAGAACGGTCATGTTTCAGTTATATAAATTGGTGTATAACAGCCTTGTACAACCTGGCTCCCTCCAGATGTATTGGACTACAACTCCCGTCATCCACAGCCACCATATCCCTGCTGGTTGGGGATGGTGGGAATTGTATGCCCAACCCATTTGGAGGTTGGTCAAGGCTGATATATAACATCCACCCAGGTACTCAGATTTGAAATGAGCAACCCCTGTTTCCTAAATTGGAATTCTCTTAATATTAACTATTCTGCATGATTTGGATCTTGTTTCCGGTAGTAGTCTCCAGTTTGGTGATTCTGTTTTGTGCCCTATAAATTAATCCAGACAGGACATCCTGCATCTTAATTATTATGGTCTGCAGTCCAGAGAGTGAGGATTTAATTTGTGCAGTGTCTCCAGCCGCTCAATAGCATTGACATTTGGTAGGAGCCGGGAGGCGTCTCCCTGCTAGGTTTTTTTGAAATTAGGTGAGGTTGATTAAGTTTTTGAGAGCTTTCTGATGGCCTCTGCACTCAGATGGAGGATTTTGTAGGATTGTATATGTGTTACATTTGTATCCTGCTGTTCTTGTAAAGAACTCCCATTTTATTCTTATAACTCTGTGATATAAATTTAGGCTGGGATGTACTGATTGCCTAAATTGACTGTAGTCTCCTACTAAACTTTGTGGCTGAGCAGGGGTTACTACTCAGGTGTCTCTAGTCTTATCCAGTACCATATCATATTTGCACACAATTCCAATTTTTCAGTTTTAGAGAGTTGGATTTTGCGGGGCGGATTCCATTTGATCAGGGCTGCAGTGCCTGGATTTGTGTTTAAAAGTACACTTATCCTAATCCAGATATTATAGTCCATAAGAGAAAGTTGCTATGCATAACTAGCAGCCCATGAGTGGATGGGGCCACACAGCACCTTGTGTTCTGATCAGTATGCAGAAACAAATTTTGAAACATATTTGCATCTATGTGCATCATTCCAGCAAGGAAACCATACGCAAAAGCCTCCTTCCTTGTGTTTATCTCCACTGCTGGATCAAAGAGGTTTTGAAAAACATTTTATTGTTTTCTGCAGCAAAATACTTGGTCTATTTCCAAATTAGGTGATTTGTTTTGTCCCAGAAAACCTATGTGACTATCACATTTCCCCCATAAGTTCCCCCCCCCCACCAGTGTTTCTACTTTTAATAATTTTGCAGCATTTACTCAGAGGTGCTATGTGACCTATTTAAAAAAAATAATAAAAAAAATCAGGCTCTTCTTTCTGGGAAGGTTGAAGCCATTTCCTACTTCCATTATTTAGCTGTAATAATGGAATGAGAATTGACTATTGACCAAAATGTGACTTGGGAGAGACATGTACCGAAACCATGTTGACATTCTGATTGTTGTTATTGATTTCTGTTGGTTTTTGCTTCTTTATAGATATAGATGAATGCACGGTATCACCAGGGATCTGTGGAGAAGCTCGGTGTAAAAATTTGATAAGCTCTTACATGTGTGTCTGTGACGCTGGCTACAATTACGATGACGTGAGAAAGGTTTGCAAAGGTTAGTAGATGTAACTAATTCCATGGAGATTATTCTACTACTTGAAATATGCAATTTTGCCTTCATTGAGCCTCTAGGGAGCTACTAGGTTTTGAAAGGTCATTAGTATAATCAGGATTTTCTACCACACTGTGACCAAATTATTATTTTTTGTCACTTATGAACATAAGGAATATTAGAACCAGGGTCATCTCATAAAGCTGATTGGTGGGAGATTCAGGATAGATAAAATGAAGCATTTTTTCCCACAGTGCATAGTTAAACTATGGAATTCACTACCACAAGATGTAGTGACGGCCACCGATTTGGATGGCTTTAAAACGGGGTTGGATAAATTCATGGAGGGAGGTCATCAGTGGCTATTAATCCTGATGCTAGTTTAGATTGCAGTCTCATAATCAAAGGGTAGAAATTGTTCTTAAATGTATTCTTATTGTATTTTTATTGAGGGGGGGGGACCCCGGCTTTAAATCTCAAAATAACTTGACTAGCCATTGGTGTTATGTGTCTTGAGGCACTGAGGGATGGGCATCTCAAGCTGCAAAATGTCTTGTACTAGCTCTGCTTTAGTCTCAAAGGGGATGACCAGTACTTTGGATTTCTTGCTTCCTTTCGTTTGCATGGAATAATAGGGCTTTCTCTATTATCTCTACACCAAACTAAGACAACTTTATATTAGGGATGTTAGAGAAATCAGTTTCGGTGGTAGAATTGGATGGTTGTCCTAGGCTCGTCTCCCCGGACTGCTGCAACACCTGAATCAATCTGCAGCGAGTTGGAGCAGTTTGTGGATTTTCCAGGAATTTTTTGCATAGCGGGAGGAGTTCAGCAATTTGCACAAATTTCTGAGCAATTTTCGCAAATTACGGTTGAAGTTTCCCCAAAAATTGTGCAAATTGTAGAACCTTCCAAAAATGCGCAAAAATATTCGTGGTGCTTAGGGAACAGCCTGCAGCTCAGTGCGCAGACACAAAGCAACCCATACACACCATAGAACTCTGTCAAGCTGCAAAAGAACTGGATTTCCCAGCGATGGACATCCTATTTTATATTTTAAAAAAACATCTCTGGGTATTGACTATTCAACTTTGATTATGTTGCTGTTGATACATATTTCTAGTTAGGCTTCATGATGATCAGTTCATGCAGCCTAATTAGCCCAGCAAATCTGGGGTTTGAGTGGAGGTGGTTATGCTTGAGCTTAATTGGGTTATGCGATTGCTTTAGAGTAAGTTTGTTTCATCACCATAGTGTTTCTGCTAATGAACAGTTCTTTTCTGAATGAAATGGAACAGGTATACATGTGGGTAGCTTGATTAAGGCTCCAATACCCACTTCCTTGGGAGTAAGCACCACTGAAATCAATGTGATTGATTTCTGAGTAGACATGTTTAGGACTGTGCTGTTAGTGTTTTTAAGGTCCAGTTCTACGCGCTGTAATTTTTTGTTACTCATATGTCCATCTCCTCCTGTGATTGACTTTTAATAATTAAGGCTCCAATTCTATGCTTACTTAGCTGGGGGTAAGCTCAATGAGTAGGCAGCATAGGATGTGTTGCACATGGCTGTGTTCTTCATGTACTTACATGCCTTGAGGACTGAAGTACCTTCCTGCAATATTGAACTGAGGTTCTCTACAGCAATCTCCCCCAATCTGGCACCCTTCAGAATTGTTGGAATACAACTCCCATCAACCCAGCCAGCAGGCCATTGGTTGGGAACGGTGGGAGTTGTAGTTCAACACATCTGGAGGGCACAAGGTTGGGCAAAGTAACTGTAGATGGAATGAGATGTGTTTGATGTTACTTATGAACTACATTTCAGAACGACAACGTTTAAAATGGATATAAAAACGTATGTCTCTGTTTTCCTCTTGGTGCTGGTGTATAGATGTGGACGAATGTGAACAGAACCTGTGTGAACAAACATGTGTCAATACACCAGGAAGTTACAGCTGCCATTGCAATGGAAAAGGTGGAGTTAAGCTTTCCAGTGACATGAACACCTGTGAGGTAGTGTTCTTAATTCTTTATCCCAGTGAGCAGAACTAGGGGAAGGCCATCTCAAAGCTTTGGAACAACTCAGTACAAAGAGGGATAGTCCAACAGGCACATTACCCCTGAGTCTGGAGGGAAGTACAGTAAAATACTCTCATAACAATAAAACAACAACAATGGGCCTGTTCAGAAGACACCTTAAACCATGGCTTTAACAATGGTGGTTAAGCCAGAAAGCTAGGCTGTGTTCAGAAGACACCTTAAACCATGGCTTTAACTACAGCGAATAAGGGATTTTGCTTTATTCACCATGGTTAAAGCTGGGGTTTAAGGTGTCTTCGAACACAGCCTGGCTTTCTGGCTTAACTACTGTGGTTAAAGCCATGGTTTAAGGTGTCTTCTGAACAGGGCTGTGGAGTTGGCACATAAAACCTCCGACTCCAACTCCTTTTTTCATGGCACCCCCGACTCCGACTCCTTTTAATTATATATTGATATAGGAAAGAAATTTCCTATATATTTCCTACATCGACTGCAAGCATGCAACTTTTTAGAACCCTAACCTGTTGAAAGCCTGGGTCTAAAGGCTATAGCTAAGACATTCTGGTTTTTTAATTTTATTTATTAAAGAAGCCCAAAAATGAAAACAATGAGGTTATATTTTTATTTATTTATTTAATTGCATTTATATTGCCCCATAGCCGAAGTTCTCTGGGCGGTTTATCAAAAGACTATAGGGTATAAAGTAATAGGATATGAAACTATAAAAGAAAATCAGGAACAACTTTCTCTACTAGTTCAAAAATCTAAAGTATATACTTTGATATCAAAGTCAAAACTACAAAAAAGTAAAAAACTATTGAACACCTAAAACAATTTAACAAATGATCATTTTAAAAGAAATGAACTCAGCTAGGTACATAAGTAACATAAACCTTTTTCGAGATTAAAGTATCATTTGGATATAAAATTCAAGTGAATATACATACCACAACTCTATATACAATTTAAATTTATTAGGAGTCGGAGTCGGTACATTTTTACCGACTCCGACTCCAGTAACCCAAGATTTGCTTACGACTCCAACTCCACGACTCTGACTCCACAGCCCAGCTTCTGAACGAGGTCATTGTGTGTCTACAATGGTCATGAAGGGGGTTATTTTAGACTTCACTTCTCAGGATCCCCATAAACCAAGCATTTGTTGCCCAGTTTCTCACCAAAGTAAATGTTGAATTGGAAGGTGCCTTATATCCGTCCAGACTATATTGTCTATTGTGGCTGTCCACAGCTTTCCAGGGTCTCAGATACTGGTCTTTTACATCACCTGCTACGTGATCTTTTAAATCAGGGATTGAACCTGGCTCCTTCTGCATAAGAAACACGTTTTGTATCACTAAGTTACATATGCTTGTTCTTGCTTAGCTGTGCCTACACATATATTTCTATGCCCAGCCGAAGTGTAGAAACAGATGGCTGTTAAACATGCAGTCACCAAGTGTTTTGTGTGGCATTATGAACAGAGAAGGTTGTCTGTAGTCTCCAGCCTAGCTGTAAGCCCAAGGTTATAGTACCATTGGATTACCAGTATTTGAAGATGAATTGATTCAGAAAGTTCAACTGGTACAAAATGTGGCTCCTTAAATGCTAAGTGATTGGGTCATGTGATACCATTTGCATGGGTTGCCAGTGCATTTCTGGGCCCATTTAAAGTGCTAGCATTCGCTCTTAAAGCCCTAAATGATTTGGGTTCAGATAATGTGTAGAACCGCCTTCACCCATACCAATCTGCCAGCATTCTGAGATCAGTATCAGAGCCCCTATTCATATGAGTAGCTCTAAGAGCAATTAAGCTGATGAGCATGCGGGACAGGGCCTTCTCAGTAGTGGCTTTCTGCTTGAGGAACTCTCTTCCAATGGATGTCCACGAGGCCCCATCATTACAGGCCTTCAAGCAGGTCATAAATACTCACCTGAGCCTTGGCATATAATTGAATTAGGACTCCCCTGAAGTGGTTGTGTATATATGTTGCTATCTGGTTTTAATTGTTAATTTTGATGATGTTATTTCTATATATTACAGCTTAAAGTTTTGTTGGATGCTGGCTTGGGGAAAGTAAATACATAAATGGCAATTATTTCTTTGGTTTGTCATCTCTCACCTGTATCTAAACAGTGTTTTGAAAAGGGTTATGTGTCCTTTTGGATTTTCCCCTCTGTAGGATATTTTGCCTTGTGTAACTTTTGCTGCTGAAAAAAGTGTTAAATCTCTCTACCTTGGAAGAATGTTTAGTGGCGCACCTGTTATCAGACTGCGGTTTAAAAGAAAACAGCCCACGCGGTGAGAATCCATTTTAATTCAAAAGGAATGGCCTCTTTTCTGAATGCATGACAAAAGTGGGTGGAAAGGGCTTGAGACTGATGATCTTTCCATAGTAATAGTGTCTTACCACTGTTGTAAACTGAATTCTAGAAGGGTATCTGTGGCTGGAGACAGGCATAACTAAAAATGGGTGGGATTTATTGTTATTGTTTCTTTGGTTTTTTTGCTTAGGGGCAAGCTCTGCTTCTCTATGCCTTTGCTCCTGTACTGGGCTTGGATCCCTGGCTCTGGAGTAAAGGCTGGTTTGAAGTATGAGATGATGGACAACAAACAGGCAGTTTGCCTTTATTTTTTATTTGGGGGTGGAGGTGGAGGGGTTTCCCAGTAAGTGCCTGGCATGATTATCTAATTCAGAGATTGTTTGGTGTTTTAATATATATTCCCCAGCTTTTTATACTCTTAAAAATTGGGGTGAGTCAGGAGAGATGACCTCCTGACTTGACACAAGGGCCACCCGATCAGTGCCCTGCTCTGAGAAATGGTGGGATAGGGAGTTGGTTTATCATTGAGACAAGGGCTGCAAATGCAGTTTTCCCAGGGGAAAAAATAGGATTGAGCCCAATCCTGGACAGAAGAGAAGACTGTATTCAGTGAACAGCAGGTATTATTAATGATTTGGACAAGGAGATGCAGGGAATGCTTATCAAATTTGCAGATGACACAAAATTGGTTGGAATAGCTAATACCCTGGAAGACAGAAACAAACTTCAAAGTGATCTTGATAGGCTGGAGTGCTGGGCTGAAAACAACAGAATGAAATTTAATAGGGATAAAAGCCAAGTTCTACATCTAGGAAAAAGAAGCCAAATGAACAGTTACAAGATGGGGGATATTTGGCTCAGCAATACTACAAATGAGAAGGATCTTGGAATTGTTGTAGATCACAAGCTGAATATGAGCCAACAGTGTGATGTGGCTGCAAAAAAAAAAGGAAATGCTATTTTGGGCTGCATTAATAGAAGTATATGCTTCCAAATCACTTGAGGTACTGGTTCCCCTCTATTCGGCCCTGGTTAGGCCTCATCTTGAATATTGCATCCCGTTCTGGGCACCACACTTCAAGAAGGATGCAGACAAGTTGGAGGGGGTTCAGCGGAGGGCAACGAGGATGATCAGGGGTCTGGCAACAAAGCCCTTTGAGGAGAGACTGAAAGAACTGGGCATGATTAGCCTGGAGAAGAGAAGATTGAGGGGAGACATGATAGCACTCTTCAAATACTTGAAAGGTTATCACACAGAGGAGGGCTAGGATCTCTTCTCAATCATCCCAGAGTGCAGGACATAGAATAATGGGCTCAAGTTACAGGAAGCCAGATTCCAGCTGGACATCAGGAAAAACTTCCTGACTGTTAGAACAGTATGACAATGGAACCAGTTACCTAAGGAGGTTGTGGTGGTGTAATTATGCATTCTCTATATATTTATCAGGTAGTTATTAATTCTCTGAATTGACACCCACTATATAGAAAGCAGTCTGCTTTTTTCTTCTTCCTCAAACACTGCATAACTCTGCTTTTTTAACATTTTTTTTAATGCCCATGTGGTCAGACTGATGGCTGAATTCGACTTCAGAACCTTTGATCCTGAAGGTGTCCTTTTCTTTGCTGGAGGTCATCAAGACAATACATGGATTGTTTTGGCTTTGCGCGATGGACGATTAGAACTGCAACTGAAGTACAATGGAATAGGTCGTGTGACCACCAGTGGACCAATGATCAACCATGGAATGTGGCAGACAGTGGGTATAGTACAGACTGCTGTTCTCATACCTACAATGATTAACCCAGTTTGGCTTCATCCCTTCCAAGTTTTAGATGGGCAGTAAAAGTGACAGTTTTGCTGGATTTTAATAATGTACTGGCTTGTTTTAACAAAAAGTTTTGTTTTGGCTTTTATTTTGTTGTGTTTTTATTTATTGTATTGCTTAAATTGTACATTGCTTTGAGTGTCCTGGTGAGACAGAAAAGCGATATATAATACTTTAAATAAATAATAGTACATTAAGTCTCACATTTAGAGCCCTTTGTAGTTCTCCAAAGATGCTTTCTGGTATTTAACATTTTGATGCATATGATACTTTGCCAGTCCTGTACATTTATTTATTAATATTTATTTATTTATTACATTTTTATACCACCCAATAGCCGAAGCTCTCTGTATGCAGATGCAAGACCCATTAGATCCCAATAGGACTTACCCCCAGATATGATGGTATAGGATAGCACTCTAAAAGAATAAACTGTTTGCAAACTATTTTAGTGTGCAAGAGATGGGGATGTTGTGAGAGCCTTCTTACTTAATAGATAAAACACATCCTGAGTAGTGCTTTTGCTAATATTTGCAGTTACACCCAGTCATGTCTGGTTCAGTTCCTTAACTCTCACTCAAACAATTAGTTTTCTCCATTCCGTGGAATATACCATAGAAATTCAGAAAATCTGAGCATAAAGATGGGTTTCATGCAGCTATTTTATGCGCAAGATTTACATAAAATCTTAAAGAAACAATAAAGAGGTGGGTTTTATGGCAATTCCTAGAGAGTATGGGGTGCTGATGAGTGACTGAAATGATGGATTGCCTAAATGTATTTGTTTATAAATAGTTAAGACTTGTAATGGAAAATATCTAATGCAGCTAACATGCACAGGCTTGTCAGCTGCAGCAGTCAGGCCAGTATTTCTGAATTACATAATGGATTTCTTAACCAAAAAACCTCACTGTGAAGCAATGCCAACTTGAAAAAGCAAAACATTGCATTTAAAAGAATTAATTCCAGATTTTTACTCCATTGATTGGAAAAGTGATGAGTTTGTCTGAAGACATTGTGGTCATTTTGAGTGTCTTTGGAATTCAATGCTTATCATACCTTCCACTAAACAGAAGAAATGTGGTCTATAAATGCAATTATTTTGTAATTTGATGTAATTACAGGAGCTTTTCTGATAGACTGGGCAATAGATTTAATCCTCATTAATCTTTTTTTTCTGCCTATGCGGCAGAGTCTTGCTATTTATTGTTTTACTCTGTACAGCACCATGTACATTGATGGTGCTATATAAATAATAATAATAATAATAATTTTAGTTGCAGTATTCTTGATGGCTTGCAATTCATGTTCTTCCTCATGGTTTTAGGTTTGTGTTTTTTTGTTTTTTTTAAAAAAGAACTATGCCTTGGAAATAAATGATAACTGTTGAGCCCATCAGGTAGATCTACTTACAGCTCTGCTATTATTTTTTGTAAACATTTAAGAATCACGTGTTCAGTACATCTTTCATATATACTTAGAATGCATATCTCTTGAGATATTTTGATCGTTGGCTTGCATTGCTCTCAAAGCTTCTCCTCATGCCATGTTTATATTTGTGGGTTTGTATTTTCTCCAGCCTTCTTTCCTTTTAAACTTTTCCACTATTTCATGCTACAGCAATAAAGCTGTTGGAACAATTTACAGCAACAAAAATATTATGAGCATACAGCTGTGCATGTGTGACACACAACAAACCTTGGGACATCAGTGTTCCATGTTTAGGAAATCTAAAAAAAAGGAGGCAGTTCTTAGCCATATACATATTTGCATTATTGTACTGTCTGGTGCAATTTTCTGAATTCTATATATAAACTGATCTCAAGACCTTGTGATGGCGAAAAGTTTCAGAATGTATGAACAATTGTCTCATTGATTCTCAAATGTCAAAATCCCCCAAAACCAAATTTGGTTGCCTGGGTGAAATCTTAAGACATTAAAATGAACGGGAGTTCACTTAGGGCATAACTGTCTCTGTTCTGAAGGAGTGTTCCGATGCTGGAATGCGCCAAATATCCTGTGTCCTGCCAGCAAGTGCCATGCAGGATGGCAGGCGGGGGGAGGGAATTGCTCCCTTTGTTCTGCCGTTTAAATGAAAAAGCAGCTAGACGGGCCTCTGAACTGATCTAGCTGACTTACTTTTTCTTGGGTGGGGAGGAAATTGGAGAGACTGTAAGATGCTGTGTTTCATGGGCTCTTGTGTCTTTCTGCTCCTTTCCACCGCAGTTAAGAAGGGACAGAGCTCAGTATTCAGAACCCCCCTTCTGAAGTCGTAGCAGTATGTGCAGGGATGGGGTACAACCATGGGAGGGAGTACAAATGGAAGACAATGTCATCCAGACACACACATCCCCATAAAATTTCATAAATGAGGCAGAGAAATTAATAATAAAAGCCTGGCCTGGAAGTACCCCATATAATTTGAAATTAGCACAGAGAATAATTTTCTGTCTTGTGGATGACTGTATAATACAAGTTTGTTGTTTATTCGTTCAATCGTTTCCGACTCTTCGTGACTTTATGGACCAGCCCACGCCAGAGCTTTCTGTTGGCTGTCGCCACCCCTAGCTCCCCCAAGGTCAAGTCTGTCACCTCCAGAATATCATCCATCCATCTTGCCCTTGGTCGGCCCCTCTTCCTTTTGCCTTCCACTTTCCCTAGCATCAGCCTCTTCTCCAGGGTATCCTGTCTTCTCATTATGTGGCCAAAGTACTTCAGTTTTGCCTTTAATACCATTCCCTCAAGTGAGCAGTCTGGCTTTATTTCCTGGAGTATGGACTGGTTTGATCTTCTTTCTGAATCTCTTTGTATTTTTTCCTCTTCAGATATCTGTTGAAGAACTGGAGAGAAGCTTGGTTATAAAAGTCAATAAGGATGCAGTTATGAAGATAGCCATCTCAGGGGACCTGTTTACTCTGGACAGAGGGCTCTATCAGCTAAACCTAACTGTGGGAGGTGTTCCTTTTAAGATCAAACATCTTGTCCAGTCTGTGAGTACTATTGTTAACTGTATATTGTAGTCTGGTGCAGTAATGGTCAGCTGATGGCCTGTGAATCAGTTCCAGCCTCTGAAGTAATTCTGTTTGGTTCCTTACACTCCTGCTAAATTGAACTCAAAGTGTAGTAAAAATGCTTGTCCATAATTTCACTCATAATGAAAATGTTTAGATTTTCTTTTTATATATATTGTCCTGGGTAGTTATTTATTTACTATCTATTTAAAACTGCTCAGTAACTGAAGTTGATGTAAAATACATTACAACATACAGTACAAATATTAAAAAATAAATAGAAAAACAGCACAAGAAAACTGATAAAACCATCAGCAAAAATAAAAGCATTACAACATTATTATCGTTTATTATTATTTTTTGCACTTATATACTGCCCCATAGCTGAAGCACTCTGGACGGTTTACAAAGATTTAAACACAGAACATTAAAACAAATATACCAAATTTAAAAGCATAAAAACAGATTACGTACCAATATCTATCTATTCTGGATCAATTAAAAACTCAACATATACTGTTAAATGCCTGGGAAAAGAGAAAAGTCTTGATCTGGCGCCGAAAAGATAATAATGTTGGCGCCAGATTAAAACCAGCAGCAGAATAGGGTAAAAGCAGAATAGCAAAAAGCAGTTCTTAATATGCCTGGGAGAATAAAAAGATCTTCATCTGATGCCCCCAAAATATAACACAGGGCATCTTTGCTATCAAGTCAGCCTCTGGACTTCTGTCAGAGATTAAACACATGTTCAGCCTCTGGGCTTCTGTTGGGCGAATACAGTAGTCCTCAAGACTAAAAAATGTTTGCCATTTCTGATGTGCTGTGTGGTACCTCTGATTCTGTGTTAATAACGCTTGTTTGGTAAGGGTGGTGCCAAATCTATATTGTTTACTCATCTTCTAGCCGTGTCACCAGACCATCCCTACCATTACACAGAGTGAATTAGCTGTCTTAGGCAGAAGATTTTGAGTGTCATGAAAGGGCAGCAAACTCTTAGTTATTTAATTTGAGGTAGTAGTAGTAGTATTTTAACTCTCAAGAATGGGAGCTGTGCTACCTCATGGACCAAAATAACTTGAGTTTTAAATGCTATACACTGAGACTTGAGTGGCTCTTTCTGTGTCAGGCAGCAACATTTCTTGGGCCAGGCCATCACTACTCCTCTTCTCCTTACCCCTTCCACTGCCCAGGTGATCAGCCCAGGAGCAACCATCAACATCCCTTCTTGCCTGCCCAAATGGGGCAGATGATCAACAATGGATGCTGCATGGTCACCACTTCCTCCCTCCTTCAGGCAAATGATAGCAGAGGACAAGAAGCCATCCACCATCACAGAGGAGTGTTGACCACCTACTTAAAGCGGGAGAAGCTGAGGGAAAGTGTCACTGTTACAGAGGGTGCAGACAGTAGTGGTGGTGTTAGGACTGATTGACCCTCCTGGTTTACTGGGGCCTCCGCAATTGCTTGATGGTTCCCAGCATCTGGAATCTGAACATTGCTTTCCATTTTTCAGTAAAAGCCATCATCACATCCTGTGGCCGTGAATTCCATAAGCCAGCCTTGACCAACTTGGCATCCTCTGGATGGGTTGGATTGCAACTCCCATAGTTCCAAGCCACCAAGGCCAATGACATTTATTGGGATTATATAATGGTATGGACTTTACATCAGGCCATTGTAGTCACGTGGAAAGGTTGTTGCACAGCCTGATATGTATGGTACCATTGCCAAGTCATGGTTGACTGAGTCTTTCTTGTTTTATTATAGTTATGGTTTTATTGGTTTTCTGTGAACTACCCTGGAAATATTTATATTGAAGAGAGGTATATAAGTGTTTCAAGTACCGTATTTCTTCGATTGTAAGACGCCGTCGATTGTAAGACGCACACTAATTTCAGTACCACCAACAGAAAAAAAGCTTTGATTCTAAGAAATGATAAATGCACCTGCGATTCTAAGACGCACCCCGTTTTTAGAGATGTTTATATGGGGGGAAAGTGAGTCTTAGAATTGAAGAAATACGGTATTATTATTTTATCCCATTCCAAATTGAGCAGCAATGCAATGTAAGGCCCTTTTCTTTATCTTGTTAGATTAACCCTCGACTAGATGGCTGTATGAGGGGCTGGTATTGGGTGGATGGCAATGATATGACTATCCAGGCGGCAATGACATCAAATGATAAGATGCAGTGCTTTGCAGTTGCAGGAAGAGGCTCTTTCTACCCTGGCAATGGTTTTGCTGTGTTTAATCTCAGTTATGGTGAGTGCTCGTTTTTATTATGCTGTGCAACGTGTACATTTTAATTTTGCCAAAAAAGAAGTCAATGTCTGTTAGGAATGGAATGAGAAAAAATAATGCTATCTTAAAATTGCAATATTCATATGAAAAGCCTGAACCTGTACAAAGGAAGTTGAATTAAGTGTTCATGTAACAAAATAATCTAATATTTTCTAGCTTAAACCACACACAATATATACAGCTCTAATTTTCTCTTTCCTGCTTGCTGTTCAATAATGGGTTTTAATCTCCTGCAAAAAGAAAAACCAATCTTTTCGATTTCCTTTTTCACTTTAGGCTTCTTTCATTCAGTCCATTGTCTGTCATGATTTATTACCTGGAGAGAAATTCACTGTGGTCTGAAATGTAATGGGTGAGGGTCATTTTTTTCCACTGGCCCTCTGGCAATTTTGATTAGACTCAAAGTCAATGTGGTCACCTTCTCAATGACATGTTTCTCAGTTCACACTAACAAGCCTCCATAAATTGAACACTGCAGAGGCTTTTAAAGGATGAGTCATACACATACCCATTCCAGCTCAAATCTGCACTGAGCAATACTATGTTTTGTCATTTCAATGTTACTTGCAAGAAGAAAGTAACATCTAAAGGGGCACAGTGAAGAAGCAGAAGAAAGGCTGGCCTTCTATGGCCGTTTTTACACCGGCCTTTTTCCCCGGGATCGTCCTGGGATCATCCCTGTGCATCCAAATGACACACAGGAGAACCCAGGAGCATGCAGGGATGATCCCTCCATTTTCCTGGGATAATCCTTAGGTGTAGAAAGGGCGCTACTGAACATGGAAAGTCTCAATCCCCAAACCTCAACCCACTTCTTTTAAATCCTTCTCAACTATTCACAGTTAATTGTGTGCCATGCTGAAAAGCTCCATACTTTCAATCAAATGCTGAGTTCTATATTTTAAGTTGCCTTTTTAAAAATAAAGGATTCTTGTTCAAACTTCTTTCCACGTAGCAGTTACATTTTCAGATAGCTTTGTCTTTCTCTTTTCACCCTAGTGCATATGTAGACAGTTCAAATTTCTAGGATCACAAAGACTGATTATTTACTTATTTATTATTCGCTTTGCACTTTTAAATCACCAATAACCCAAGTTCTCTGGATGGCGTGCAATACATTAAAAACAAAAAATACAGCAATAAATTAATTAATAAAAGGTATATCATGAAACCAAGATAAAATTAGCAACAACAAAAAAAGAAGAGTAAAAACATTGCAGCAACTAAAACCAAAGTAAAACCGAAAGCGCCAAAAAAGTGCAATGATATAAAAGCACTAAAAACAGTTTTTAAAAAATGTGTAGGAGAATAAAAAAGTTTTCACCTGTACCAAAAAGACCGTAACAAGGGTGCCAAGTGAGCCTCTCTAGGGGAGGGCATTTCACAGGCTGGGTGTCACCACTGAAACCCCCCCCCCCCACACACACTTCTGAAAAGGCTCTGACTCAATTTGCCAGCAGCACCTGGAAGACTGCCTCAGCGTCTGGGCTGCAAGCTAGTTGGGTTAAGTGATTTTGCTCATCCTTTCCCCATGTTGCTTTATACAGCTGTATTAGCCTGCAGTGAGTAGTTTGCATGGCAAATTTCCCATGATGAATAGCCTAGAGGAAAAAGGAGTTTTCCTTTCAATATGGTGGCCAATGAGAAGTGCTGAAAACTGCCATTTGGGTGTATACTTTAACAAGGGCTGATGTGTCATCATGAGCCTTAAGACAAGACAAGAAAATCAGGAACTTCTCTTCTGCCCAAACCAGTAGTATTGGAAGTTCTCTTTGTCCTGCCATATATTCTGAGAATATGTTAGTTATCTGGTGGCAGTTATTCTGTGTCATCAAGATACAAGAACTTTAGTACATTGAAAGCCTGGCTTTTTAAGTACAAATGAAGCATTTCATCAAAACTGAAATAAATATAACTGGCACATCCTTTTATTTTATTATGAGTAATCAGCAACATTTGGAGCAGTGTCTTAAACACACCAGGAAAATCGAATCCATTTTCTTTCTTTTGCTAGTGTTTATTTATAGCTATACTTTTGCCATAACAAGAAAGATTAAAATATGCTACAAATAAGGATTTTTCTCCTGCATTTGTTTGTGTGTGTGTGTGTGTGTGTGTGTGTGTGTGTGATATATTCAGTCACAGAGCTTAACACTGAAGTAAGTGAGAACTGAACCCAGGGCTACAATTAGATAATGTGAATTGTGTTCTATTTATATCTGCTTTGTTTCATTTCGTTATGCTTTTGTCAGCGGCCTTAAGTCAGTTGAAATCACATCACTGAATTACTTCTTACAGCTCAAGGATGATATCGAAGCTAGATGACACATTTTACAGGAGCCTGAAGAAATTAGTTTCATATGGCGAGGCAATATGCTTTTTTTTAAATTGTTGACTGAATATGATGTACCTATTTTGTATATGTGTCCATCTGATGGCCAGATGAGGAAGCCTTATCTACTGCTTGATTATTTGAATCTTTGTTTTAATTATATGTAGCTAGTTCTCTACATCTCTCTCTCTCTCTCTCTCTCTCTCTAGCCTATCCACTTGGCAGCAATGAAACCAGGAAGCAATGGGAAGTAAAAGTAAGCCTTCTAATTCGGCCAGCCACAGATACTGGGATGCTCTTTGCCCTTGTCAGCAGTGAAGCAACGGTCCCTTTGTCCGTGGCTCTGATAGACTATCATTCCACAAAGAAACTTAAACAACAGGTAAACAAATAAATCTGTATTAAAGGATTAGCTCTTTTTTAAGTTTGCATTTGGTATATCATCAAGTTCGGGGGGCAGGAGGCGGGCAGGGCCAGAATAGAGCATGCAGACCAAAGACACAATTCAACCATAGTTAAGCAATTTTGAATCCAGTTGATTTCAGAAATATGGATTTGGCTCATGCTTTTATATACCTGTATAAATCAACAAGATAGGAAAATGTTAACATCATTCCAAATGGCTAGGTACCATTAAAACTGAGAATAACACAGATAGAAAGATAGCATGGCTGGGATGAATTCTTGAGATGCAATAACTGGGCATGGTGCCAGCCCTTGCCTTCTACAGGATATCCTAAGACAGGGTTGGGCAGATAAAAGCCTTGCGGTATCTATTTTTTAACTAGAACCCCAAGATCAACCAACTAGAGCCTGACTCAATAGACCTATGCTTAGAATTAAAGAATTCTGAGCCGAGCAATTTGTTTTGAGAAACAGCAATGAACAGAGCCCACAGTCCTCCCACAACAAAACCTCAGTCCTAGCTACCTTATACTTTCTTCTTTTCTGCAGTACAATGTAGGACAGGAGGGGATTCATTTTGTTGCTGCTTTTGTTAAATAATTAGGAATCAGAAATCCTTGCCAATCTATGGAAGATCACCCAGGGATCTACCTTCTGCCCATCCTAAGGCACCATAGGGAATTTACAGTGAGCTCCTGTGATTCATACACAGAAACGCAGTACTCTGTCTGATGAATCTTTGTTGGCAACAGGTAGAGTACTGAACTGGGAAGGAGGGGTTTCCAATTTTTCTCCAAAATTGTGTGGCCCTTTGTAGATGGTTTGTCTCTGGTGAGGCAAATCTTGCATGAATGATGGAAGAGGCTTGCTTGTTGACCCTCCATTATATAGAGGCAACATGTTTCTTTGTGCAACATACATAGAGTTACATGGCTTTATTCTTTGCCCAAGGAAAAAGGAAAGGAACCTCTCATGCAAGCAGGAGTCATTGCTGACTCCTGGAGGGAACCCTGCTTTTGCTGATGTTTTCTTGGCAGGCTTTATAGCGGGGTGGTTTGCCATTGCCTTCCCCAGTTGCAGTTACCTTTCCCCCAGCTAGCTGGGTACTCATCTTACTGACCTCGGAAGGATGGAAGGCTGAGTCGACCTGAGCCGGCTGCCTGAGAACCAGCTTCCGCTGGGATCGAACTCAGGCCGTGGGGAGAGTTTCGGCTGCAGTAACTGCCGCTTACTACTCTGCGCCACACGAGGCTCCACCCAAAGGTCTCCAAAAATAAATAAATCATGGGGGTGCACTTTACTGGAAATCCAGCAAATATTAAAAGGGCCATGCTAACTAATTGAGTTGAGTGGTTAAGGCTGTATCCATAAGCAGTCTTACTAGGGAGTAGATTTCATTCAACTCAGTGGATTTGCTTCTAGTAAACATGTTTAGAATCATACAGTGAGGCAGGGGTAGGCAACCTGGGGTCCTCCAAATGTTTTTGACTACAATTCCAAAAATCCCTGATGATCGGCCATGCTGGCTGAGGCTGTTTGTAGTTGTAGTCCAAAAGCATCTGGAAGCCACCAGATTGCCTAACCCTGCAATAAGGGCTGCAGTACTGTATGTACTTAACTTGCATTGTAGCATCCGGTTTGAATGAGCAGAGGTATGTGGTGGCGGTTGCCAGAGGAAATGTGCCACAGTCACTCTGCTTGATCAGGTGTTTGCTGGCTTGACTAGAGGGGCTCAGAACTGGCTCCATAAGAGACAAGAAGTATGGGATGGAAGAGGTTAAAAGGAAGGAAAATGGCTACCTCTTGGCCCTACCTCTTGGTAATGTATTGAGGAGAAACATTTGAACTAAAATAATGTGTTGTGGTTAGTTTCAAAGCAAACTTTCCAAAGCTTTTCTAGTGGGTGGGATGGCAGAATATTTGTGGGTGCTGTTCGCTACAATTTTTATGGCCCCTACATTTGGCAGTGACATCTTGGTTGGTGTTTTATGTGTAGCTTCTATTTTATTGTGCCTTATTCTCCCTTGCTATTCAGTTCATTGTCTTAGCAGTAAAGAACACGGTGGTGTCCAGACTGGCAATAAGCATTTGCGATGAACAAGAACACTTGGTTGACATCTCCATAAGCAATGGCCAGATTACCTTGACTGTAGATGGAACTCCAGGACAGAGTGAACTAAGCCATTCACAGCTAGAAGACAACCTGTCTCTCTTGGATGATTACCTGCAGTCATCTGTAAAGACCTATGTGGGAGGATTGCCAGGTGAGTTTCAAATATTGTTGTCCAGATTGTAGTTGATAGAACTGGCAGCCAAGAAAGCAGTTGGTGGTGTTCTGCTGCTACACTTTATTACAGACTGAGTCAAGAAAGATCCTTATTTAGAGTTGGGGTCTCACTTTTTTAAAAAATACATAATGCAGTATGAAGGTTGTGTCTGTTTGGAGAGTTGAATGAGTGACACACAACTAAACCTGAAAGTTGTTTTTTTAATCTGGAAAGGAGGGGGAAAGCAATCTGTTCCAGTAGAAAAAAATGCTTGTGTGGGTATTATACTAAATTGCATCCCATGTTTTTTTCCAGGCCCACAATGTAATAAGTGAGAGTTGTACAGAATGAGAATGTGCAATAACATGCAAATTGCATTTTGTTCATGAAAGGGCAAAGAAATGTCCCTAGAAAGAGCTGGTGTCTTATAGATGCCCATTCAGACACTAGCAGCTATTCCCTAACATTCTAATGTGATAAAAAGTCTGGAAGCTAATCATCTAATTTAGCTGCTTCCACTCATTTGGGCTTCAAAGATAAATTCTTACTCTGCTGTTCCTGCCATTAGGGTTGGGGCTTTTCAGCTAATCTAGCACTAGTCAAGTTTGAGTCAATCTTGCGTTCCATTCTTGCCACACAAAGTTGTGCAAGTTCATTTCATCCACTGTTGGAAGGTATCCCCGGAGCTATTCATACAATCACTGCTTGTATGATGGCTATAAGAGTTGCCAATTCTGAATGCATTTATTTATTTATTTATTTATTACATTTCTATAGCGCCCAATAGCCGGAGCTCTGCATGATGAAGGCTGAATTGTGTATGTGTGTGTGTGTGTGTGTGTGTGTGTTTGTGTTGTGTAGTTATGGATGGTCACAATCAACTTACCAATGGCTGGGGTCACTACACACAGATTTTTCCTATGACCATCAAGTGAACACTAATGTCCATCACTGGCAAATGTCTACCAGTAAGTTTGTGGACACTAGCTTGGGCAGGACCTGAACCAGTGTGACTTCGGCTGGCTCACATATTGGAACAAAACCCTAAAATAGTTCACAATCCCAAAAGATTCAAATATGCCTATTGCCAATTTCTTTGGCTGCAGCTACTATGGTATGAAATTTAAGATGCAGCAGGTGGCAATAATGGCAATGAGCCTTCCCAGGATCCCCAGTAAATCTTAGCCTCATGCACAACCCTGGTGACTATAGCCACAATTCAAGTGATATATGCATACAGGGACTTTAGCACCATACCGGTTTTAACTGTCCAAGAACAAGCCACTGTTCAGTTTTAAAAACAAATAGCTTTTCTCTTCAGTTGTTTAGTTTAGTAGTGGGAGCTATTGCAACATAATCATCAGAGGTTTTTTTGGCCACATGCTTGATCCTGTGCCACATGTTCATATCAGTACACACACATTTGTATTTTTAGGACAAGAGACTTCCTCAGTTAATGTGGTATCTTTATCTGGTCTCCCTTTGTTTTTATTTTTCTGAATGATCAAATCTGGGTGTCAACTTTGAGAGAGAGAAGAGTTAAAATGTCTTGGTTAGCAGAGAAATTCTAGTGCACTGGAGAAGTGGAATGGAAATATTAGCAGATGTCTGCCTTTGCTTGAATGTTTCCTGCTCCGCCCCACCAAAGTATGATGCACAGAGGCCATGAAGAAGAATATACAGTTCAACTATTTTTCTTTAGCTAGCTAATATCCTTTTGATAAGTGTAACGTTCTTCACTACACTTTATCGCCATATACCAGTCTAAAAAAGAAACTTTAATCCTTATGCTTCAGTGAGGGAGAGCATAGATTGTGCCACAAGTCATTATGTATCAGGAGGCCATCTCCAAGCATAATTCGAAGTGCCAGGCCTGATCCTTAACGTCCTGTATGGCTTAGGACCAGTGTAATTCAAGAATGATATTCCTACATGAACCAGCTGCTACTTCAGGTCTGTGGAGGTGAGATGGATAATGATCTGCCAATATCATACTGCCTTTATACAAATCCAGGGCGTGACCACATTTGGAATACTATGTACAGTTCTGGTCATCATACTTTAAAAAAAGTATTGTAGAGAGGTGGAAAAGGTGCAGAAAAGGGCAACTAAAATGATCAAGGGGCTGAAGCATCTCCCCTATGAGAGAAGGTTACAACAGCTGTGACTGTTTAGCTTTGAAAAAAGGAGGCTAAAGGGAGGCATGATAGAAGTATACAAAATTGTGTATGGTGTGGTGAATGTGGATAGGGAGAGATTTTTCTCCTTTTCTCAAAATACTAGAATCTGATGCCATCCCATGAAGGTGATTGGTGGGAAATTCAGGAGAGATAAAAGGACGTACTTCCTCACACAGCACATAGTCAAGTTATGGAATTTGCTACCACAAGATGTGGTTTGGCAGCCACCAATTTGGACAGCTTTAAAAGGGGGTTACATAAATCCCTGGAGGAGAAGGCTATCAATGGCTGCTAGTCCTGATAGCTACATGAAACTCTGTTATCTGAGGCAGTAAGCCTATATGCACCAGTTGCTGGGGAACATGGGTGGGTGAGGGGTGCCATTGCACCATGTCCTGCTTGTGGGTCCCTGGACAACAGCTGGTTGGCCATTGTGTGAACAGAATGCTGGACTAGATGGAACCTTGGTCTGATCCAGCTGGGCTCCTCTTACGTTCTTATGACCTTTTAACTGGTGGCACCCCATCTTTGGAACACCCTCCCCAGGGAGGCTTGCCCAGCAGGGAGGCTTGCCCTTTTACTTGCCCAGTGCTTTTGGATGTTTGTTTTACAAAGTCTTTTAATCTTCCTTGTCTCTGGTTTTAACACCTGTTACAGCTATCTACTGCTGTTTTAATATTAACTGTTCAACCAAGGTTGAAGAGCAGGGTAGAAATTAAAGAATGAATACCAGCGGGAGTCCTCTCCATGTGTGCAGAGCTGGAGAGCTCTAAGCATGTGAAGGAGATGGAACATGCCATTAGGTTAATTTTTTTTTTTGAACCATTACTCATTGAGATCTTGTTAGAAGATGCTATGGCAAAGAGTTTGACTAACAGAAGGTCTTTAAAGTTGGAGATGGTTCATACAATACCATTAACCAGTTCAATTCTGCTGTAAGTTAGCTCAGTTTGGTAACTTCAGAAAGAGCTGTCCCATCAGCTCTTTCTTTTAATCTTTCTTTTATTTTTGGTACAGTTTTTTAATCTTCTGAACCTAACAGTTCCCCCTTTAGCTTTTCCTAAAACAATTTGACAAGGGGATTTAGCTTTTCGTGAAATAATTTGAAAAGGGGTTAAGAGGTGAAAATATAATCATCTTGATAAATCCATGTGATCATACTTCCCTAAAACAGGTATTTTTAATTTGTTTTTAATAGAGAAATGCCCCCAGTTTTTGCTGATGATGATACTGCTGCAAAATAGTTCCACTTGGGTTCCTTAAATGAATGTACTTTATGATTGCTTCCCTGACAGAAATGCATTTGTTTGGGCTATTTGTTGTTACATTAGGTGTTAATACCAAGAGGTTTCAGTGACCTTCAGTGCACAATTAACAAAATGTCTGTTCCCTTCCTCTTCCTGAGCAGCCATTTGGCATTGCCAATTTTTGAACTAGTCTGTGTAGTTGTGCCTTTAATAGGAGCCTGGACTGTAGAAATTAGCAGTCTATTTACCTCCAGGTCACAAAAAGTCTCATAGCTAATCTCTGCAGAACAAGCTTCATTCAGTGTAAAGGCACCTCTAGAGGCGCTGATTCAGAAACTGGCACCATGGTGTGTGCATTCGTATATGAGTGAAAGAGTGATTTTCTGTAAATTAAATTGCAGGTGTATTATAAATTAGTAGTAGCAAATAATGTTGATATAAGCTGATTTCTTAATGTATTAGCTTATACTAAAACCCTGTCTCTCTCTTCCTGCTTCAGTGTTTACATGGATACTGGTAGGCATCTAATAAAAGATTTTTACCACTTCCAACAAAGCTGTCATCAAAGGTGTATGACCAACATATTACTTAAAAGCCTCGTTAGTGCAGCTTGCTTTCAGCACATTTTGCCATCCAAAAATTTACTATTTGGGTTGACTCATAATAATTTTGAGACAGACCATTATTTCCAAATCCTGTATTTGAATGCTGTGCCTGACAGGCTGGTGTTTCCTCTAGCAATCAGCGCTAGACATACAGGAACCCTTTGCTAAACCATACACCGAGATCCAGTACTCCTCTGCCTGGATTCTCACTAGCACAGGGAAGGCTTCTTTTTCCCAGCTTCCCAGTGCCACACCTGAAATCAGCCATCGTATATATTATTAGAGAAAAATGTCCGTTTTCTTCTGAGCTTGGTTGCAAATATTTCTATTCCCTGTCCCCCTATCCCGCAAGCATGGAACACATCCATTCTTAAAGTAACAGCCAGCTTGTTCTGAGCTGTAGATGATTCAATGTGAATCCAGCATGGCAAGCAGGATAAGTACACTCTCCACAGAGTGAGACTATCAGATAATGACACTACAGCAGAAGCCAGCCAGCCTTATAATATATAATGGTTAATCCAATCTCCTGGCTAGGAGATATCAGAGAGTGCCTTTCCCGGACAAAACTCTTAACTTGAATCAGTTTAGATCTGTTTGAAAGGCAAAAGACCTGCAAGGCAAACTTTCCTTGGTGTTAAAACTTATCCAAAGGTTAGAGAAGATCTTGAAAAGAAGGACTGGAAGAAAAAATGGGAGGTGGGGTGGAAGGAAGCAATGGAAGGTCACATCTCAGAACATTCTATTTCATTGTATGTAGAAACAGAAACTCAGCTGAAGTTGCTGCTGTGAACGCTTCCCTGAATTATGCAGCTCAACTATTCCTGTAGCCATTGTTAGTCATAGACCCACGAACAGCTTAGAATGCAAAAGCAAGGATGTTGACCACTTTTGTTCTGAAAATTTTAAGAATGAGGAACCTGCTAGTAACGCTTATTGAAGATGTTTTCCTTCCCTTTCTTTCCAAAAAACAAAACACCCACAGATGTTCCTGTCACTTCAACTCCAGTCACCGCTTTCTACCATGGCTGCATGACGGTGAGAGTTAACAAGCAAACTCTGGACCTAGATGAGGCTCTCTACAAGTCCAATGATGTCATATCTCATTCTTGTCCTCCAGTAAAGACTGGCCAATAGATGCCATTGCAACACACACACAAGTTTTATATTAAAAAAAAAGTCCATTTCAATGCTTTCCTTTTTATATAAATATATATATAAAGATATAAATTATTCAGACTTCCAGCACTGCGTGTATAGTTCTCTTGAACACTGAAGTTATGTAGGAGCTACTGAAACTAAAATGTCAGATTAATTATTGAAATATTTCTTTGCTTGGGAGGGTTTAAAATGTGTAATATATTTGTAAATAGTTGAGAAGACTAATATTAATAACCCAAAGCTGCAAACTATTGCCTAAGGTGAGTGGTTAAGAGAGTTCATATCTGTCATGTGGCAACTGGTAATATATTCTGAGTGGACTGGAAGATTAAAAATAGTAATGTATTTTTTTATTACCAAATGCTGCTTCCTGACTTCAAAATATGAAAGAATAAAACATACTTTTTTTTTTTGAATTAGCTGAAGTAAGGACAGCTTCTGTTCTTGGTGGAGTTTTATTTGATTTTTTTGGTCATTGTCCCATGCCTTTTAACGCAATTTCCTTGTCTACAATACAAACAGGTGACAGACATGTATGATTGGATGCCGCAGTGCACTTCCTCACCATCTTCACTCATGAGGCACTGCCTGTGTAATAGAGGTGAAGCCAGGGAAACTCCATTCCACAGCCCCTTAACAATCCAGCATCTTGGTCAGCATGTAACCAAACTGCATGCTCGGGGGGCATTCAAGGAACCCTTCCTTGCTGCCTGATACAGAAGTTGATTAAGGGACGGAAGGCAGCACAGCCATATAAGTCCCATCTTCAGCCACTAAAGTGCAGAATGCTATAGTTAGAGTTGCAGTACTTGCATTCTCCATTGTAGATCCTGCACTGAAGCAGTGGCTGGAGTAGACCAGTGGTCTTCAACTGGTCCAGACCTGAGACCCACCTCAGACTCCCAATCTGCAACATTGGACCCACTTTCACAATTGCCTAACATGGTGGCACCAGCTTTGCCGTGACCCATCTGGACTGATCTCACGACTGATCTTTGTGTTGTGACCCACCAGTTGAAGACCACTGCAGTAGGTCTTCCCTTAACATTCAACGATTCTAGGAGAGGAGTCTCCCTGAATAAGAGAATATAGGTACCCTGGCTTCCCTCTCCTCTTCTCCAACTCCTGCCATGTGTTCTCCTTGTGGCCAATGGTCCAGTCTGTTAACTAGGAAGTACAACAAAATATCATACTGAGTCTTTGCTTTGCAGTTAGGGCCTCATATTTTGTCTAACCTACAGAAAAAGTCTGCAGATGCTACCCACCCAGCGAAGAGTTTAACTTGGAAAAGTAAGCAAATATGGGCCCAGCTCTCTTGGATTTATATCACAGAATCATAGAATAGTTGAGTTGGAAGGGGCCTAGAAGGCCAACCTCCTGTTCAATGCAGGAATCCACCTTAAAATATTTATTTATTTATTTATTTATTACATTTATATACCGCCCCATAGCTGAAGCTCTCTGGGGGGTTTACAACAGTTAAAAATGGTAAACATTAAAAAGTATACAAAATTTTTAAAAATATGTGGTCCATAAGCTAAAATTCACAAGAAACTAGTTTCATCTAGATTTATATGTGGTCCAAAAGCTAAAATTCACAAGAAACTAGTTTCATCATGAATCAGATCTTGGGTTCCTTGGAACTTGCTGATAAGACTGTCAGCAATGGAGTTTAATATCAATGTTAGAATTTGGACCTAATTATCAGATTCAAGAGAAATACAGTTATTGGAGAGAATGCTCTTTGTATGTTGTTCAAACATCACTGTTGTGGTCAGATAATGATCCCTTTGAAAGTATATTTCCACTGTTTATTGCACCTATATACAGTCGTATGAAAAAGAAAGTACACCCTCTTGGAATTGTATGATTTTACATATCAGGACATAATAACAATCATTTGTTCCTTAGCAGGTCTAAAAATGAGGTAAATACAACCTCAGATGAACAACAACACATGACATATTACACTGTGTCATGATTTATTTAACAGAAATAAAGCCAGAATGGAGAAACCATGTGTGAAAAAGTAAGTACACCTTATGATTCAATAGCTTGTAGAACCACCTTTAGCAGCAATAACTTGAAATAATCATTTTCTGTATGACTTTATCAGTGTCTCGCATCATTGTGGAGGAATTTTGGCCCACTCTTCTTTACAACGTTGCTTCAGTTCATTGAGGTTTGAGGGCATTTGTTTATGCACAGCTCTCTTAAGGTCCCACCACAGCATTTCAATTGGCTTGAGGTCTGGACTTTGACTGGGCCATTGCAACACCTTGATTCTTTTCTTTTTCAGCCATTCTGTTGTAGATTTGCTGGTGTGGTTGGGATCATTGTCCTGTTGCATGACCCAATTTCATCCAAGCTTTAGCTGTCGGACAGATGGCTTCACATTTGACTCTAGAATACTTTGGTATACAGAGGAGTTCATGGTCGACTCAATGACTACAAGGTTCCCAGGTCCTGTGGCTGCAAAACAAGCCCAAATCATCATCCCTCCAACACTGTGCTTGACAGTTGGTATGAGGTGTTTGTGCTGATATGCTGTGTTTGGTTTTCGCCAAACGTGGCGCTGTGCATTATGGCCAAACATCTCCACTTTGGTCTCGTTTGTCCAAAGGACATTGTTCCAGAAGTCTTGTGGTTTGTTCAGATGCAACTTTGCAAACCTAAGCCGTGCTGCCACGTTCTTTTTAGAGAGAAGAGGCTTTCTCCTGGCAACCCTTCCAAACAAACCATACTTGTTCAGTCTTTTTCTAATTGTACTGTCATGAACTTTAACATTTAACATGCTCACTGAGGCCTGTAGAGTCTGAGATGTAACTCTTGGTTTTTTTGCCATTTCTCTGAGCATTGCACGGTCTGACCTTGGGGTGATTTTGCTGGGACGTCCTCTCCTGGGAAGATTGGCAACTGTCTTGAATGTTTTCCACTTTTGAATCATCTTTCTCACTGTAGAATGATGGACTTTAAATTGTTTGGAAATGGCCTTATAACCCTTCCCAGATTGATGGGCAGCAGCAATTGCTTCTCTAAGATCATTGCTGATGTCTTTCCTCCTTGGCATTGTGTTAACACACACCTGGGGGGGATCTACACTACTGCTTTTAAAGCACTTTAAAGTGCTTTAAAGCGCTTTGAAACCTGTATATGCAATGTGTCCTGGGCCCCAACTGTTGTCAAAACTGTTATAAAGCGCTTTAAAGCAGTAGTGTAGATCCCCCCCTGGATGCTCCAGACCAGCAAACTGAAAAAAACTTTGGCTTTTATAGAGGTGGTCATACTTGCTGATGATCAATTAATCACGGGCATTTGATTAGCAGCACCTGTCTGCTACTTAGCATCTTAATGGAAGCAGTAAGGGTGTACTTACTTTTTCACACATGGCTTCTCCACTTTGGCTTTATTTCAGTTAAATAAATCATGACACGGTGTAACATGTCATGTGTTGTTGTTCATCTGAGGTTGTATTTACCTAATTTTTAGACCTGCTAAGGAACAGATGATTGTTATTATGTCCTGATATGTAAAATCATACAATTCCAAGAGGGTGTACTTTCTTTTTCACACGACTGTATATACCCACACACTCACACAGCATTCAGCTGGTTGTCATTCATGTGTGTTCTCTCTTTCACTTACACACATACACACCACTTAGTGTGTTCTGCTCTCCATCCTCAATGGGAATACATGATAAAATGTGCATGGTTGACAAAATGGTTTTTTTTCTAGGTATAGAATTTTCTATCCCTAAAAGGAACTCAGTAGCCTGGTTCCTGTAGTGTAGGCATGGGATTTATACCATCAGTACAGACAACCTTTCAAAATGAACAAAAATTAAGATATTTATTAAAGGGTAAAGGGAATAAAATGTCACCCTTCAAATAACAGGTTGCTATTGCTTAAAGGTTCTTAAATAAATTTAATAAACTGTCACACAATGCCAGCAGGCCAGTTGTAAATACATTTCCTGGCTTTCCCTTTCTCATATACTTGCCTACTTTAAGCCCCTTTCAGGCATTAAACCTGAATAGGTTACATAAACATATGGAAGAGGCCTGGGGCCATGATAGAACAGGGATCCCTGGTTGCACTGATAGTTCTATTGGGGTTCAAGCAAATGCAAGTGGAATCCCTGTTCAGACCTTGCTGCTCAACATGCCAAGGTCAGGCACTGAGAGGTGTGGCTAGAGTGCAGTGGGCTGAGGGGGTGTGGCCAGTGTGCATGGCCCCATACTTCTTGCACGTGTTTATGTATACTGTTGACACTTAATACCTGAACAGGGCTCTAATCTTTGTTCTACTCCATCATCCATATAGACAGTCTTCATGTCCAGCTCATTTTCTATTCGCTCCCCTCCTTTTCCAAGCTCCTTTATTCTCTCCCTGGCACACTCCATATAACGTGAGAATCTCTAAACTAGAAATAGGCAGTAGGTAACACACACACACACACACACACACACACACACTCACACACACACACAATAAATAAATCAAAGTCACCCTCTTTCAATTAGGAGGATGTTTAAATATACAGCATTCCTATTCCCTGTGAATAGCAACAAAAACTTTAGCAGATCCCTCCCCTTATGCATAAACATGAAACACTGCATGACTTGTTGAACCTGTAGCATATGGTAAAGATATTTTTTTATTTTTCATCAACTCAAACATTCAGACAAGAAAAATAAAACATTTTCTTTTTTTAAAAAAAATACCTTTATCCTTCAGCATGTAACTTTTGGAAATACAGTTCATAATAAATCAGGACCCTTTTTCCTTTTTGTAACATGCACAGACCAACAGTACAAATTTATTTCGCACAGCATATTTTATTGTAAAATAATTGTCACAAACTTTTGGAAGACATGTTCACCCAAAATAATATATTAAACGAACATTAAGAATGAAAAAGAAAAGTCTCTTTCCTAAGATAGCTGGCTATTTGTGTACATAGCACTATTTACATTCTAAACTGCAAGTAAAATAAAAATCCTCTGTCTTATGTATAAGAAAATGGGAGTGAAGAAGCAGATTTCCTGCACCCTGATCAAGTATAGGTGAATCACACACATAGTAGACAGTGATTTTGTCACAGGACAGTGATTCAGACAGGTAGCTCAGATGTGCAGCTACATAGATGGTCTATGGGGATGGAGATGGATATTCATCCCTCTTGCAATAGGGATGCTAATGTGCATCACCATCTGCTATCTCGAGCTACTGACCAGACAATGGCTGCATTTGCATGTAATAGTGAACTATGGTTTATCATTGCAAGAATGCGCCTACAAAAACACCAGAGGGTTACATTTCTTCCCTTGTCCCTGCCTGACTACCCTGGCATTCTGCGAGGGCCATAGGTAATACACACATCTTTCACATCTATTTTTGACTAATTAGAGTTTACTGTTGCGTCTGATCCCAAACAAACTAAGGTTTGTCTTAACTGTCGATTATTAAACAAGCTAACTTCAAACCTTTCTTTATGAAACAGTCTTGTTTAAATTAACTATATAGTTAATTTATAGTTAATATAAATTAACTATACTAACTACAGTTAACTATATTAACTACAGTTTAGTATTTGGACATAACGCTAAGCTATGTAAGCCTATGCGGCAGGGCCTTGCTATTGTTTTACTCTGTACAGCACCATGTACATTGATGGTGCTATATAAATAAATAATAATAATAATAATAATAATAACTATGGTTAACTGAAAATGAAATCAAAAGTTTCCAGTATCCTCTTTGCAATTGCTTCAGAGGAGAGGAGAGGCTTGCTTAGGATTGTTCCTGTAATGATAAATCACACTTTATTGTTACATTTGAATACAGCCATTACTCTCTCTGCCCTGCTGAAAAATTAATATCTGCTTTGTGCTTGTTGATGGGGTAGGGAAGCACAGTAGCTGTAACAGTAGTTGAATCTGACTACATGCATTATTTGACTGATTGCTCTAACAGATGTCCTTGCCCATTTTTCATTCACTTTCCTGGTTACAATTACTTGGACTTAAAAGTGGATAAATACCATGTCACACAAAATGAGAGTCTTGAAATTCTATTAGCCTGGGCAGCACACATTTTTGCCAATGTTATTGTTTTGCTTTTTAAACTTACTACCTGTTGATAATCACCTCTTGGCTAGGGTATGTATGGTGGAGGCTTTTCACCTGACAGAAAATACGCTGGTGTGTATAACGGAGGGGCATTGGGAGGAAGGCCATAGTTGGAACTGGTCTGAGATGGCGGCTGGGTGTCATCAGATAACGATATATCAGTAGATGATGATGTCGGG
Source organism: Elgaria multicarinata webbii (assembly GCF_023053635.1). Taxonomy (NCBI): domain Eukaryota; kingdom Metazoa; phylum Chordata; class Lepidosauria; order Squamata; family Anguidae; genus Elgaria; species Elgaria multicarinata. The sequence goes on along the minus strand of NC_086175.1, from coordinate 40,473,565 downwards.
AAATTGCTGGTAGGCTGAAACAAGACAAAGGAAGCGTTTTCAAATATGAATTGCAAACTGGGCTTCAAAAATGTTAGTTGCATATAGGGAATGTAATGCATGCAAATTGAACAGTAATTCAACACAAATGCATTTGCAATTGTACACAGTTATATCTACACCCACCCACTTGCTCATTCATTTCGAGTTTTCAACTTCTCTCTGCAGGTCAGAATACTCTCTTTAGTTTTGATTCTGTGTTCAGTACGAAGCTTACTGATATAAATGTTAAATTGTAGTAATAAACATTCAATGACCCATTACATAAACAGGCACATGTAGGGGGAAAGTGGCTTTTCCCCCATATATTTCTTGTACTGAGAATACATATAACATTGAGCAGTGAAGAAATTTAAAGAAGAGCTGAGGACTGCTATCAATATTGGGGTTTGATCCCAGATCAGAAGAGCCCATAGACACCTATACACCTTCCCTGTTACAAATATAGTCCGGCATTGCCATGATGGAGAAGACCAGCCTTCTTCAACCCCGTGCCCTCCAGATGTTTTGGACTCCCATCAGCCCCAGCCAGCATGGCCAAATGGTCAGGAATCCTGAGAGTTGAAGTCCAAAACATCTGGAGAACACCAGCTGGAGGGAAAGCTGGAGTAAGTGATTCGCAGGTACACAAAGCGACAAAGCAGAACCCCTGTACTCTACCTGAAGTGGTAAGTGATAGGATGAATAATGAGGAACGGCTGCTGCAGAAGGACAAAATCCAGCATATGTTAAAATCTGCTGAGCTGGATTGTAAAGAATCTGCGGTGGAGGAGCAGAGCTGAAGGCAATTTGGGAGATAGGAACCTGTGGAACAAAAGAGATGTATCCATTTTGCTTATTTCCAAAGACTAATGTTGATATTTATGCAATACTTTTTCCTCCTGTCTGTTGTTACATAAGTAACCTATTCCCATTCAATGTTATAGCAAAATGCTCTCCCAACTGTACAGATAGGAAAACAGAGGTGTTTAAAAATAATTTAGAATTCATCCCTTTCTTTTACCCGATTTAAAAATGTCAGTTGCTTTGTTTGACACCAAATCTGCTTCTATTTTTTCCTTGTAACACATTCAAGGCCATGAATCCTTGGTGTGGTTGGCAAGACCCCATTCCTCAGTGCAGACTAGAATGTCTGTAATATCCCTCCATGACTGCCAATGCAAGGAAAGTGCATTTCTGAAGATGGTTATAACAAACATATTACACATAGCTGTATAAGTTCTACTGCAACCTAACCTGGTGCCCTCCAGATGTTTTGGACTTTAACTTCCATCAGTCCCAGCCAGCATAGCCAACGCTAAGGAATGCTGGGAGTTGTAGTCCAAAACATCTGAAGGGCACCCAGTTGGGGATGGCTGTTCTACTGCAGCTGTGGGACTGGTAGCCTTTTTTTATGAAGGCAACTGTTTGGTAGAAATTATCTGACAATATTCTTCTTGCTGAGTATTCCCAATAACAACAAAAGAAAGCAGCAAATAGAATACAATGCAGTTGGCAAGATTCCCAATTGTAGAAATCATTGGGATTGATCAGAATGGTTTGGGTGTGGACGAAAGCACTGTGGGATTTACTGTAAAGATTTTTTACTTTTCAAATTTGTAATAATTCTTCAGATTCCTTCACAATGACATCCCATGTAAGGAAAAGTGTCATGCTTCTCCAGCTTTTTCCAGCCACGGTGAGACTGACTTTCAAAGAATATGCCAATAGTAATGAGCTACTGTGCAGTGCCAAACAGCAAAACAAAAATTCTCCACTCACAGGAAGAAATCTTACGCCCTGCCCAAGCTGCCTCATTTTAAATTCAACCTTGCAGGTTTGCCCAGAGGCATTTTAAGAACTTGAGTACGGTGCCTCAAAGGGAAGATGATACCTGGAAAAAGAATTCTGTTTCCTTCGCTTACTCTTACTTTCCTACATCCTTTTGGGTGCCTTGCCTTGTCCTATTTAATGTCTTCTTACAGTCCAGTACTAACCCTTGGCACTGTACTCAGGAGAGGAGGAAAAAAACAATAACACAAATCTTTTAACATATTGCTTCAACAGTTAAACAAGCATGTCAGCAATAAACTGGAAACCAGGAATTAGGCTGAAGGACACTGAGAAATAATTTTCTGCAGTGCAGTGCAATAATTAAATTGCTTTGTCAGTATTTTTCATTTTCTTGTTTAACAAAATGATACCATAATTTACAGATATGCATCTCTCCTCTTAGGAAAATTTGGTACTCATTTCCTTCCCTTTTTGCTTTAGAAATGAGAGAGAGAGAGAGAAAGAGAGAGAGAGCACACAAGCATAAGCTGCTTATTGATTTTGATCAGCTTTGCTAGAAGCCAAATGAACTTGCTCCAGAGTGAATGAGCTGGGACATGATTGCTACCAAATTTTGTTCCCTTGCCTTTTATTTCCGGGCTTGAATGCTAGCCTCTATGAATCTACATTAAGATGTTCAGCAAGCTGTAAGGAATTGCGATGCAACTTTTGAGTCAAAAAAGGGTTCTGTTTCTCTTTGTGTAGACTGAACAGCAGGAAAACGGCATGATAAAATAAGCATTCTGAGAGATTGCAACTGCTTCATGTCAACAATATAAGCAGGATCTGGGGTGTTGCATTGTGTGGGCTTTGCCTCAACCTGCTGCAAAAAACCTGGATTTTATCCAAAAAGCCAAATAGGAACAAGCTCTGAAATTGTGTAAAGTATTACCAGTTCAAATTGCATTTCCTTTAGCGGTCTAGCAGAACTTGGTCTCATATGTCCCTTTCTTTCTCAATGTGTAATGTGCCCCATAGATATAACAGATATGGTGGCTAGAGAAATAGGCTGCTGAAATTAGTAGCTGCTTTTGCATTTAGTAGCAAGCAAAACGGGGAGGGGAGGGGATCATAGAATGTCCACCAAAGCAGAAGTCCGATAGCTTAGGCCTGCAAACAAACTTCATGGAGTTCAGTGTGACCTGCCAGTTTTTCAAAGGAGCCAAATTATTTCTGCAAGCAGTAATGCCTCTGTATGACATTCCTGCCATCTACTTTTCAGACAGAGCAAGCTCAAACAAATAGAAATTCAGCAGGTCCCACAGGATCAGCAAGCTTGCATATGTCACCCTCCTTGCACCCCAGAGAGCAGATTATGAGTGTCAGGAATAGGCACATGAAAAGAAGAGAGTTGTGTAGCAATGGTGTGCTATAACTAGAAAATAGCAGGCGCTTGCTATAAATTCAGTTTAGTGCAGTTATACAGGAAGAAAAATGCTTCTGGATATTTGTCCTGCCCACGGATTCCCTCCAAAAGATTACTTTTCTGAGTAATATTTTCAGGTATCTAGGTCAAAGTGGCCCTGTTCAGAAGACACCTTAAACCACAAGACCTTTTCCTTATTCACCATGGTTAAAGCCATGGTTTAATGTGTCTTCTGAACAGGGCCACTAAAACATCTATCCAAGGTCAAGGAACTCTCCAGCTGAGAGCCCCCTCCCTCCTGCCACCAACTGTCTCTGCAGAGGCCACCAGTGAGGGAGGAAGCAGCAGCCAGGCACCTCTCCACCGTGCCTGGGTCCAGTTCCAGCTGAGATCCCCCTCCCTCCTCTACCAACTGTCTCTACAGAGGCCACCAGTGAGGGAGGAAGCAGCAGCCAGGCACCTCTCCACCGTGCCTGGGTCCAGCTCCAGCTGAGAGCCCCCTCCCTCCTGCTGTCACCTGTAACTGCAAAAATGTTTACTATTTTTAAATGTTGTAAACCGCCCAGAGAGCTTCGGCTGTGGGGCGGTATATAAATGTAATTAAATAAATAAATAAAATAAATAAACTGCTGAACTTTCCAACTAAGATTGTAGTGCCTGAATTTGCTTTCCTTTCCCCCCTCCTCCTCCTCCCTCCCAGTCCCCTTTCCTTTTGTGTCATGTCTTTTAGATTGTAAGCCTGTGGGCAGGGACTGTCAAGAAATACTTTTGTAAGCCGCCGTGAGAGCCTTTTTTGGCTGAATGGCGGCATAAAAATCCTTAAATAAATAAAATAAATATGATGTTCGAGTTCCAACTCCCATCATCCTTCATTACTGGCTATGCTGGTTTAATGCTATGGGAGTTGCAGTCCACCAGTATGTGCAGGGCCACATCCTTGTCATTTGAGGAATGTCAGAACATGCCCCTTAGAGATAAACGTATCAACCAGCTGCACTAAATGTAGAGCTGCAGCTTTGTGACATTAAACGAAACTAACTTCCATTAAAAAAGCCATGCTTCCTAAAATAACAATGATTGTAAAATAAGACATAACCAGCATCCTGCACAAAGCCAGGGTGCTTAAACCTTGTTGAAATCAATGAGTTTTAAGGGTCCTACTGTGCAGAGATTTACAGCAAAGTGCAGCTATTTCTGGAGAAGGTTGAAGGTATAGATGCATGCAGAGGAACTTCCTTATTCCCATCTCGTCTTCCTGGGTCCACTTTCATGCCTGCTTCTCTTCATATTCCAGAATACATTCATATATTGCGCAGTATCCGATGGTCATTCCACAAACTCAAATAGTGCTAGTTCAGCTCTGCTGAATCTTTCAGTTCTGCAAGTGCTTGTGCATTACACTAGCAATGTGCACTAGCAAAGCACATGGCCCAGTCCTCAAAGTGCTTGTGCAACTCTTCTGTGAACGGTTGCACAAGCAGAACTGTAGTTGGGTTCTCCCCTTGCGCCTTGCTTGAAACCTAATTTCCGCTAGTACAGCCTCATTTGTACTGGCAGCATGACACGATCAGCTACTACCCAATATAGTGGGCACCTACCATCCCCTCACATGTTTAAATGTGACTACCAGTAAGCCTGAGCTTTAAACTGAATGATCAGGCAGGTTGCTACTTGAGATGCAGCTTATATACGTACAATATCACTGGGCTGATGAACACGTATATGGCCAAGTTTCAAGCCATAGACATTAGCTAGTCAGATTATTGGCAATAACTCCAGCCATTTGATTGGGGGAAAGCAAGGGGAACAGATGGGCTGGATTCTGACCCCCAAATAGGTGATCAGCACTATTGCCGGTAATCTGATTAATGCAGCATGAGCAAAGTCCTCATTATTAAAAGGACTCTTTAAAAACTCAGTAACTGTGTGCAGCTTCTCATGCTTCTAGAGAGATATACTCGTCCACGTGCCTCTAACCCTAGTCTTACATAGGGCACCTATGATTTGCCGTTGAATTCATCACTAGAAAACTCCAATATTGCAAGACGTATTTACCACATCTTTAAATGCCCCAAGTATGGCTGCTGTGACGATGCCAAGAAACAATCCAATGATGTTCAAGACAGTGGAGGACCAGAGCAGCCGGTACAAGTGAACCACATCCTGACAGCTGTTCACGCCAAGGAACTCATAATAGCTGGTAGAGTGTTCTGAGCTGGCGAGAATGGAAAACATTGCATCACATCAGCAGCAATTTATGAAAAACACAGCAACACCGTCCCAGTCCTGCCACTCCTCTCTTACAGCAATGGTAGTCAGAAACATTGACTTTGTACTCTGTGTTCTGACAGAAAGCAGCTCCCTTCTCCCTCCTTCCTCATATTCAGCAGTAGCTCCTGAGCAAACAGATGGGGTGCCTGATAATATAACAAGTTGCTAGAGTTCATGATGGAAAGAACATTTTAATGTGTGCTTCTCTTGGAGGGTCATAAATAAGCAGAACAGTGGGTGGAGTTTTAACATCTATGGTTAAGTATTGTTATCTGCCCAGTGCCTATTCGGCTGGGTGGGCTAGAAGCTCAAAAACATAAAATTAAAATAGTGCTGAAAAACAATCTTAATGGCTGCAAGAGAGAGAGAGAGAAAATTCCGGGTAGAAAGTATACATGCCAGTCAGAGCCAAGACCTTGGTGGAAAGCTAGAACGATCACTTTATCTGTGGCGGTAGAATCTACAATGCTGCTTTTCAGCTTTTTGGGTTTTTTTTGTTTTTTTTTTGTCTCTTGCAGAACATTAAATTTCTTGTACTAGTGCTGGCATGCATATTTGTGGGGGAGGAAGTTTTGGGATGAAAGGATTTACATGCAGAGCAGGCAGAAAATAAATCCTAGCACTGCAGTTGCCTTTTCCAGATTGAACGTCTGTTTAGTAACAGACCATCTAAACTGGAGTAGAAGAGGCCAGACTGATGTATTGTACTCAGTCGTCCTCACCGAGAGGGTTTGTACTAGTTTGCCAGCTAATATTACTGGCAAACTTTATTGTTGGTTCTTCCCAGATTTTACAGAGATTAGAAATACATGCCTGGGGGAAAATATGCAATGTGAATTGGAGACCTCCCCAACTTCTACTCCTACTCTTCTTCTCCCCTTACCTCCCCCATAATAGTCATTATTGCTGACAACTGTCTGCCTTGTAAAACTATGAATTTGTTTGCAGCATTCCTGGGATTACATCAAACTATTTTTTCCTTTAGTGGCAAAAGAAGCTAATCTTACCCTAGCAGGAGGCTTTCTAATCTGCTGCTGTCCATAGATACTCACTTTTCACAGTTGTATAAATCGCAGCAGTAGCATGTATTACTCCTTACTTTCATCTGACACTTGCTGTTTAAGGTGTAACATGTCACCTGAAGAAAGAGGGGAAGGCAAGAGAACTTTATTATGGCTAGTAGGGGCTTTTTTGACTAGTTTCTAGACAAGCACTATGGCCAAAAATTAGAAATGTGCTTTGCCCCGAAGTAACAAGGGGCTATTATGGAAACAAGTTCCCATTAGTGCCACCGCGTGTGCAAGTTGGTTGATCATAAAGGCCACCTTCCTCTTGTTAGGGTGTGTGAAATCCATGCAAGCTCCTCTTTCTGTCAATCATATGTGTGAGAAAGGGAAGCCCTACAAGTGCTACTCACAAATTTATGAAATTAACCTTTTGTGGGTTTGTTTGTTTGTTTGGTAAATGTAGGTGAGACAAACCATCCTTGTTGAAAAGAGGAGCGTAAAAAGCCACAGTAACACAGTGCCTTGTTTGGGGGATGGCTTGGAAATGGGTACATTTTAGAAACAAGTTAAACATACACAATTCCAATTGAAAGAAATTGGAAATGGTCGCACCTAAATATCCCAGTAGCTTCCTGTGTACTTGAATGGAGAGACAGCTTTGTATCTGCAAACTAATTCATGCTTGGAGATACCCCACTTTTGAAAGAAATGGAGACACCTACTGGAGGGCACTCAGTTGGGGAAGGCTGGTCCAATTGTAACTAGCACTATTCTGAAACACGAGAAGAACAGGGATGGCACATGCCTGGCTCTTTGCAAGATGTACTGTTTGCGTTTTCAGTTTCAGCTCTGCTTTATTTCCTTTCTATATTCTGCTATTAAACACCATTCCGGCACTTCACCTTTCTGACCAATACTATATATCCCACATGAGTCTTAACACTGGACAATTCCATTTTGTCTGAAAAAAAGCAGGTTGATGTAATACACAGAGTTGGGTGAAAAATCAAATTCTACATCAAATAATTATTATACCCTGGTTCTGTAATTAGAATAAATTAAACACAATAAACAAGTTGATATGTATCAGTGTAACTTTCAAGATCCTGCTTTTTAAAGGAACACTTTGATACATACAGAGATTGGATAAGGACACTGGCTAAAATGGAGCAAAAAGAGGAGAAACAGGGAATGGATTAGGAACCTGGGAACATCCTTGAAAAACAGTAAGTCTTACTCACTGCCTTCGGACATGAGAGTACACCAGACAATATCCACTTGTGTAATGCTTTGATCCAGTCACCCATTGAAATAAGACAAAACTGAAAATCTCGGGATGCCAAATACTGTACCATGCACTGGTTTCCATGCTTACGTGGCAATCTTATTAGTGTGTGGAGCAAACAAAATGCTGTGGATAAATCATAGCCTTAGGGATGCTTCAGACAAGATTGTTTTGTATGAGGGTATGGCAAAACTCGTTTGGATTACTGCAATGCATTATACATGGGGCTGCCTTTGAAAACGGTCCGGAAGCTTCAACTGGTACAAAACAGGGCAGCACGTTTACTAACAGGGACTGGCCGGCGAGATCACATTACGCCAGTCCTTTTACAACTTCATTGGCTGCCAGTCCAGGTCCGGGCCCGATTCAAAGTGCTGGTATTGACATTTAAAGCCCTAAACGGTTTGGGGCCAGGCTAGCTGAAGGAACGCCTCCTCCCATATGTACCTGCCTGGACCTTAAGATCATCTTCAGGGGCCCTTCTCCGTAAGCCCCTGCCAAAGGAAGTGAGGCAGGTGGCTACTAGGAGGAGGGCTTTCTCCGCTGTGGCACCCCGGTTGTGGAATGAGCTCCCCAGAAAGGTCTGCCTGGCGCCTACACTGTACTCCTTTCATCACCAGCAGAAGACCTTTTTATTCTCTCAGTATTTTAACACTTAATTTTAACTTAAATTTAAATTTTACTGTTCTAACTCTGTATTTTAATCTTATATCAATTTTGCTGCGTAGTTTTATCCTGGTTGTGCTTTTTATACTGTATTTTGTAATTGTGCTTTTAACATGTTGGTTGTTTTATTATGGTTTTAATTTTTGTGAACCGCCCAGAGAGCTTCGGCTATTGGGCGGTATAAAAATTTAATAAATAAATACATAAATAAAATACATAAACCATGAACTATGTGCATATGCACTTGCTGCTTAGCTCCTTAACAATGCGGGACTATATATGTCTACTCAAAAAGGCGTACCACTGATTTAAACAGGACATATTCCCAGGTAAGAGGACACAGGATTGCAGCTTAAAGGTTTTTAACTAGACGTCTTTTTAAATGCAAACATCATTTGGGAAAGGATTGGAACCCATACTATCATATATTTTAAGTAGATAAGCCCTTACAACTATATATGTGTGTGATTTACATATGTTGTGCAGCACATGTATTTGTACTTGGTATTATAAATAGTTAAAACATGTAAAACAGTGCTTAGTAATGAATTCTATGGCCTGGGATATGTATGCAGTGAGTTCATGATCATACCATACAAGCACTGGAATTTGGTACTGGTAAAGGACTGAACCCGTAGAATGTCAGCTTGAGCTTTCTTTTTAAAAAAAATAAATGCAAGTTTCTAATTCTTAAGGTGCAAAGATAGGATTGAAAGACAGGAATTTCAGAAGTCAGACGGAGAGCACAGAAGGTTTTCCTGTAGTCAGAGAGTGAGGTTTCAGTACCCTGAAGAATTATTTTCCCTTTCCCATTACTAGAATAAATTATGCAAAGTGGGCAAAGCTATGCAAATATGATAAATATTCATATGTTACAGAAACCACCATTTCTTGGTGTAGGATTTAGATTACTCTTTAAGGCTGGTCTTATTTCTGTTCTTGGTTTGTTTGCATAAATTACCCTTTTGTTCAGGGCTATAATCTGCACGTATGTGCTGCATAAAACATACAATAAAAGGAACAAAAAAATGTTTCCTCAGTCTAAGGTTTTAGTCAAAAGTCTAATTGTCTAAATGTGATACCTTTTCTCTTGGCTGCAGAACAACAAAAAGCTGAATACAAAATGGAGACATTCTTGCACTGTGTGAGATCATTACAATGGAGAGTTGTTGTTTTGTGTCCAGTATAAGCCAATTAATTTAACTTGGGTACATGTGACGGTATGCCACTCAGCAAAAACATCCTCAGAAAAAAATGTTATGTCTAATTTCAAGGGAGCATTATGCAACACGAATGGAATGAGAATAGGAAGTTGATTCCAAAGCAAATATTCTGGTTACAAATACAATAGCCAAGGGTTTTGTGTGTGTGTGTGTGTAAGTATGGAAAATAAATCCCCAGTGACTGAGTGCTGAGATTAGAAAGCATTTATGCTTCTAGTCACCTTGAAAATAACCTTTCCTTTCATAAGGCTACAAATTAATGGAACTATAGGAGTTTACCTCTGTCTGGTAGGCATCATATAAGAATCCTACTCCACTTGAATAATACTGGCACCTTTTAGTATATAAAGGCCTAGGTTCCTGCAAGAAGAAGAAGAAAAGATCATTACAGCAATGTATTTTAAAGCCTTACCAGCATGACAACAAGATCTAACTTTATCTCGTCCATCCCATCCCTGTCATGCTCTCAATTTTTTTTAAAAAAAGTTTGAAGTCCATTTAAATAATTAGCCATGAAATGCTCTGCCATATGTTTCCTTTCTAGGACACATTTGTTCTTGGAAGCAAGTTAGGTTAGATGTTGCAAGAAGGGTTATGTGTATTGGAAAAATAATCTACATATGCATAAACAGAGTTTGATTCTAAAATGTGGCCAATTCATACAATGAAGTTTGGAAGGTTAAGCTGTGGCAAACCAAATGCAGACCTCCATCACACGTAAATTTTTCCCCTGCTTTCCCTCCACTTTTTTTTTTTACCTCCAATGCATAAGCGCATCAAGTTTATGGTTCCTTTCACCTGAATATGCTGCTCTTTCAACTGTTTGCTCTTCCAATCCACTCCACTCCACTCCACCCTTTCTTTTTCATCCTCCAGTTCATTGGTTGCTCCTTCCTCTCTCTTTCACAAGACATATACAAGTAAGTCCTGTCAGCTGAGTACTTCAACCAGACTGCCTTTCTGCCCAGCAAAAATGGAACAACCCTTTAGTCTGGCTCTTTGGGGGAATCGAGAGAGTACAATCCTGTCTCTGCAGAGATTCAGGCATTGTACGATTTTAAAAACTGCTTTCGAGCCTGGGATGCAAGGTTTGGTTTTTTTATTGAGGCTTGGAGCCAGCTGGTGGGAGAGATCGCTTTTCCCTGCCAGGACCTGATGCAATCCATTCAAGCCAATAGCAAGCCTCCCGTCACAGCACACGCCTCCCACAAAGGAAAACGTGAGTACAGCACTACATGGAGGCTTAAAGGTGCATTAAACGTGCTTAGGGAAATAATCCAGACTTTAAGCATTCTAGGAAAGGCTGGGGAAGTGTGAGTACCGTGCTGCAAATCCGCACACCAGGCATGGTAAGAGTGCACTAAATCGCTGGTGTGATCTCACAAAATACTTCCTAACAGTAAGAGCTGTTGGACAATGATGAAAATAGTTCCTAGCTTCCTAGGAAAGATATCTTCAGATAATCCTTCATATCATAGTCTAGAAAACTGGGAATCAGCTCTGTGCTCACAACACTCCCTACCTCCTTCTCCCCATGGCTTAATGAATTACTTCCTTGTTGGATTCAAGAACACACTCAAATAGAAAACCCTAGTCTCATACCACACCTATTTTTCACCTACTCCAGAATCAACTATATTCCCCACCAACAGCACTTCTGTGTTGTCTGAATTGATGCTATATATAAACCATATCTAATTAGTTCACTCAGCCAGCCAAATGTTCCAAACCATCCTATTTTTCCTGTCTGCATGTTCGATAGGTTAAATTTAAGTATTCTCATTTAAAGCCCTCTTTGGCGCAAACGTCTAGAAGATTCCAAACAAACTATATTTTCATGTAGCGGGTGGGGTTGGAGAGAGGCTGCTTGTTGACCAGTGATTACAAAAGTCACTAAGCGCACAATCCTGGCAACTGCGCTTGAGCACCTCTGTCCCACAAATGGTTTGATTTTCGTTCAAGTGAATGCAAGTAGAAGCCCTTTTCAGACCTTGCTACTCAAACCATATTCGCCACCATATTTGCATACAGTAGGGAACCATGACCAATTTTGGCTCCTGGATGCATGTAGGTTCATAATACATGGGCCAGATATGTGCAAGCTTTACTGTTCTGCGGGTACACATACAATTTATTGACTGCTTTTTTAGTATGTGACATACATATTCACATATTAGTATTAGTATTCACATATATATTTACATGTGAAACTTAGGTAACTGTATTTTCAGTGACGCTCCAATATATAATTCTGTTTTGGTCCAGAATTCAAAAGTAGGGTTAACTATCTTACCCAGCAAGGATGCTCACTTCTAATTTTAAGCACAGCGTTAACTGCAACAATAGGGAAGCTCTGATCCATAAGCCTAATCCATATCTGGCCTATGGAAATCTTTTGCCAAGCCCCACCTCCTCTCATGGGAGAGGAAACTCCGCTCTGATCACTGATCGGAGATGAGTACAGGAATTTCCTCTCTCAGCTGTACAGAAGGGTTTCCTTTCTCTATGGCTAAGTGGGATTTCTCCCTGTCCAGTGCAAGAACTCTGCACTCTGTTTCTCATGGACATTCTCACAGAAATTCTCACAGTTGTAGAGATGAACTGGGAGGAGATGGGTGACAGTCATTTTTGTTTGTCCTCTGAGTTTGCCTAGAGTACTTTAACCAGCATAATAGTGTGCCATGGCGAAGTCTGGGACCAGAGGGTTATAGCCAACATTATGCGAGCAGAACAATTAAAAGAGTTGACATTGTTAGTGGTTGCACAACTACTAACAGAATAACTAGCACAATCAGTGCAAGCCTAACCTAGCTTAATGAAACTGTAAGAAGTTGTACAACACCTTGTGGAACACCTTACATGATGCCCTGTGCAATGGGTTGCACAAGCAGAATTAAAGTGTAGAATTTGACACTTGTGCAAAGATGAAGTGGAATGATATTCCACTATGAAAGCGGATATTCCACTATGAAAGCGATATGAAAATGGTGTATAAAAGGCAGGAGCCACACTACTGCTTTTATAGTGGTATTGAAGTGCACTGACAACTGTTGGGGCCCATTGACACATACCACATACCGCTTTCATACTGCTTTCATAGAGCTATATCCTGCTTGATGTAGATGTGTCATGGGCCCGAACAGTTGTCATTGCATTTCAGTACCACTATAAAGCAATAATGAAGATCCTGCAGTACTTCAATACTGCTATAATGCAGTAGTGTGGCTCCTGCCTTTTATATACCACTTTCATACCTCTTTCATAGTGGAATATCCTGCTTGGTGTAGATGAGCCCAGAGACAGAGAATGAATGCACAGGATTCTGACAGCATTCTGCTACTCCCTTCCACATGCCTGATCCTGCCCTGATTTGGTGCCAGAGCTATTACAGTCGTGCTGGCATGGTGGTTATGCCAGTGTAACTGTCATACTATGATGGGATGAATTCCTAACATCACTTTATCTTTGGGCTGCATGGGTACAGGGGACTTCGCTGGTATCCTATCCTACGAGCATACGTCAAGGATAGGATGGCACTGTGCTATACCAGTATGAGACACTTCAGTGGCCTTCTGGCCCTTGGCCATCATGATCTCCAGGCTTTTTGAGGACCTTTGGGCAAGGCACCCTCGATGGGTTCCCCACACACACACAGAGTCTACCTTCTCACCTGCTTCTATTGCTCTTCATCCTCTTTCTTATCATTGCTACCACTTGCTTGCTTGACAGGTGAGCAAGTAGGCATTGGCATTTACTGCTCCTCCTTCTCACCACCACTGTTGTGTAGGCCAGAATGAGAAGCAGCTGAACAAGCAGGATGCAATGGTGAAGAGGAGGAGCAACTTCAGGAAACTCTTGTCAATGGGGCCCTACTGGGGTGTGTTGCCCAACCATAGCAACCCGTGCTCTTGTCCATTTAGCCCATAACCTGCAGCAATAATTAATCCAGTAACTGGCTGACAAACTGGAAGTTTCAGCTGTATCGATCATGCTGCATGTCCATTTGCTAGTATGCTGCATCAACTGAAAACTAACCAAAGTGCTCTCTGTCTCTGTGTGTGTGTATTTAAATTTAAAACCAAACCTAAATAGGGTGTGCCATTTTAAAGTGTTAGAGGTTTCAGTGTTAGAGAAAGAGCATGTGTGCCCTCTAGAGGAATGTAGATGTATTCACTGAGTAAGTCACAAAGTGTAAGTTAAAAAGCTGTAGCTACGTAGTTTGGAAGCTTACAAGAAATCCTTATGGATTCTTGCTTTGTTGATGGACTGTGGATTCAAGAAGAAGGAAGAAGCGGGGGGGAAGGAGGAGGAGAAGGAGAAGGAGAAAGAAAAGAAGAAGAAGAAGAAGAAGAAGAAGAAGAAGAAGAAGAAGAAGAAGAAGAAGAAGAAGAAGAAGAAGAAGAAGAAGAAGAAGAAGAATTGTTTTTTAAAAATGAGCCTTTCTTCAGCCCTGACCCCTTTATATACATCCAACTATATTAGAGTGCTATCCTATACTCAGACATGGGCCCTACTGAGTTCAGTGAGACCAACTCCCAGTTAAGTGTGTATAGGAGTGCAGCCTTACTCTCTGTCATCCTTTTGCTTCATATTTGACATGCCCATCTATTCAAAGTAAAAATCAGGCAAATTCAGAAAAAGAAAAAGAAAACACCATCACTCATAATCACTCACAATACAGGATCCAGATATTTCAACACTTAGGTATCACATAAAACAATCTTGTGCTTGTGTGTCTTTTTGTTTTTCAATAATAAAGTACAAACTATAATATGTGTGTATTTCACATGTTGACTGTAAGTAAAGATTGATTTGATTGAATGTACAAACTACAACTGTGATAATCTACTATTGCCTGAAAAAAGTTCAATTTACCCTTATGTTGAAATGATCCTGCTGACAACACAAGAGGCTATTTTTACTTAGGCCAATTGGAGCCAGTTCTTCCCCAAACTGTAATATGTATAGCCCACTTGGAAGGATGCTATTAATAGTATAAAAGGGATAGTGAGCACTCCACATAGCTAGAGACACATTTTCAAAACAAAAATATACCAAGACAATCGCACATACAATTTAAATAGTAAAACATCCAGGTCTTCATGACATTTGCTTTAAAACATCACCTAGCATTTAAGTAATCCTTCTACAACGACGACAACAACAGTTAAAACACTCAAAACAGGCCACATAGCTTTAACAAAATGAAATCTAAACCTTAAAAGTGAACTAATGCTACTTTCCTATTAAGGATGATTAATTCTAATTTAATTTCTTTTTAAAGAAATCATATGAGCCAGCCATTTATATTAATGACTCATTCAGGATGGAAATGACATTAAAATAATTAACTATGGTTTTGCATCATACAGAACCACAGAGAAAGGAAAAAAACATCTAAGATTTTCCTCCAGAGCAGCTTGGTAATTTAATTGAAGTGAGGCATTGCATATTATTTGAATTCAGTTTCCTATTACCTTATCATTTATCAAGGGAATTCTCTCTCTCCCTCTCTCTTTTTTTTTCTTTTAAAGAAAAGTAATAGAAAGTATTGTTTTTCCTAATAGCGTTAGCGTTTCCTAAAATATGTTAACAAATTTAAGCAGGCATGTGTAAACAAGGAAGTTGCCTTTCTGATGATCCGGAAATATTAAACTGTCTGAAAACAAAATTACCTTTATACCAAAATCAGCATGATATGTACATCATACTTTGACTCATATCTTCATATCATGTTCTATGATACTGTAGGTGGTATAAAACAGGAAAAAGCTTTTTGGGACTTCCTTACTATTCCAGACAAAATCCACCAGATGGCACCATGGAATTCACTAATTCCTGGAAAGCATTCATAATGAAAGTGGGTCAGTTTCTAGGAAGGGTTCCTCATTGAATGCACCCCACTCAGGTGTTTGCTGAACCCTTAAAATTCATCCCTACCCTTCAAGTCAATAGTTCTCAAGATGCAACAATTAAACAAAGGATGGATGAAAAGTTTCAAATGTGCCTGGGCAGATCATATATTTAAAGGATCAATGCTTAAACTGGGATGCTCCATCCTCTATGTTTGGACTTAACCTATTAATGTGCCTAGGACTGTATGTGTTTGGGCCTTTTCAAGCCCCAAAGGGAACAAATAGATACAACATTGACACCTATGATTGGCAGGCAGTATGAAGCTTCTTAATTGGGCAGACCAGGTATAAATTCCAGAAACTGTCATATTCTATCCAGCCCCAGTCCTAATATGCTGTATTCTCCTTATCTGCCTCTTATTTGCCATCTATACTGAATTGAAGTGAGATTAAATTGTACTAGTTTTTTGTTGTACGGTACAATTTATAGTGAGAAGGAACAGAAACTTGAATGAACCCCCAAGTGCTTTCATGGCTGACGTATATGACTGATAGAGTTTATTTATTTATTTATTTATTTATTTATTTAAGGATTTTTATGCCGCCATTCAGCCAAAAAAGGCTCTCATGGCGGCTTACAAAAGTATTTCTTGACAGTCCCTGCCCACAGGCTTACAATCTAAAAGACATGACACAAAAGGAAAGGGGATTGGGAGGGAGGAGGAGGAGGGGGAAAAGGAAAGCAAACTCAGGCACTACAATCTTAGTTGGAAAGTTCAGCAGTTACAGGTGACAGCAGGAGGGAGGGGGCTCTCAGCTGGAGCTGGACCCAGGCCCGGTGGAGAGGTGCCTGGCTGCTGCTTCCTCCCTCACTGGTGGCCTCTGCAGAGACAGTTGGTAGCAGGAGGGAGGGGGCTCTGAGCTGGAGCTGGACCCAGGCACGGGGGAGAGGTGCCTGGCTGCTGCTTCCTCCCTCTCTGGTGGCCTCTGCAGTTACAGTTGACAGCAGGAGGGAGGGGGCTCTGAGCTGGAGTTAGAGTTAGAGTTACTAACTCTGGGGGCTTATCTTGACGAAGGGTTTGCCCCAGGGTGGATTCACAGTAGCGGCAGGTCATCTACATGATGCAGCCACCATTGCGAAACCATCCAGGGGCAAACACCAAAAATGCAGCTGAAAAAAAGTTGGGCACTTACCCCGACTTTTTTGTCCGCAGAGGCCTCTGCAGAGACAGTTGGTAGCAGGAGGGAGGGGGCTCTCAGCTGGAGCTGGACCCAGGCACGGTGGAGAAGTGCCTGGCTGCTGCTTCCTCCCTCACTGGTGGCCTCTGCAGAGACAGTTGGTAGCAGGAGGGAGGGGCCTCTCAGCTGGAGCTGGACCCAGGCACGGTGGAGAAGTGCCTGGCTGCTGCTTCCTCCCTCACTGATGGCCTCTGCAGTGTCAGTTGACAGCAGGAGGGAGGGGCCTCTCAGCTGGAGCTGGACCCAGGCACGGTGGAGAAGTGCCTGGCTGCTGCTTCCTCCCTCACTGGTGGCCTCTGCAGAGACAGTTGGTAGCAGGAGGGAGGGGGCTCTCAGCTGGAGCTGGACCCAGGAACGGTGGAGAGGTGCCTGGCTGCTGCTTCCTCCCTCACTGGTGGCCTCTGCAGTGTCAGTTGGTAGCAGGAGGGAGGGGGCTCTCAGCTGGAGCTGGACCCAGGCCCGGTGGAGAGGTGCCTGGCTGCTGCTTCCTCCCTCTCTGGTGGCCTCTGCAGTTACAGTTGGTAGCAGGAGGGAGGGGGCTCTCAGCTGGAGCTGGACCCAGGCATGGTGGAGAGGTGCCTGGCTGCTGCTTCCTCCCTCACTGGTGGCCTCTGCAGAGACAGTTGGTAGCAGGAGGGAGGGGGCTCTCAGCTGGAGCTGGACCCAGGCACGGTGGAGAAGTGCCTGGCTGCTGCTTCCTCCCTCACTGGTGGCCTCTGCAGAGACAGTTGGTAGCAGGAGGGAGGGGCCTCTCAGCTGGAGCTGGACCCAGGCATGGTGGAGAAGTGCCTGGCTGCTGCTTCCTCCCTCACTGATGGCCTCTGCAGTGTCAGTTGACAGCAGGAGGGAGGGGCCTCTCAGCTGGAGCTGGACCCAGGCACGGTGGAGAAGTGCCTGGCTGCTGCTTCCTCCCTCACTGGTGGCCTCTGCGGAGACAGTTGGTAGCAGGAGGGAGGGGGCTCTCAGCTGGAGCTGGACCCAGGCACGGTGGAGAGGTGCCTGGCTGCTGCTTCCTCCCTCACTGGTGGCCTCTGCAGTGTCAGTTGGTAGCAGGAGGGAGGGGGCTCTCAGCTGGAGCTGGACCCAGGCCCGGTGGAGAGGTGCCTGGCTGCTGCTTCCTCCCTCTCTGGTGGCCTCTGCAGTTACAGTTGGTAGCAGGAGGGAGGGGGCTCTCAGCTGGAGCTGGACCCAGGCATGGTGGAGAGGTGCCTGGCTGCTGCTTCCTCCCTCACTGGTGGCCTCTGCAGAGACAGTTGGTAGCAGGAGGGAGGGGCCTCTCAGCTGGAGCTGGACCCAGGCATGGTGGAGAAGTGCCTGGCTGCTGCTTCCTCCCTCACTGATGGCCTCTGCAGTGTCAGTTGACAGCAGGAGGGAGGGGCCTCTCAGCTGGAGCTGGACCCAGGCACAGTGGAGAAGTGCCTGGCTGCTGCTTCCTCCCTCACTGGTGGCCTCTGCGGAGACAGTTGGTAGCAGGAGGGAGGGGGCTCTCAGCTGGAGCTGGACCCAGGCACGGTGGAGAGGTGCCTGGCTGCTGCTTCCTCCCTCACTGGTGGCCTCTGCAGTGTCAGTTGGTAGCAGGAGGGAGGGGGCTCTCAGCTGGAGCTGGACCCAGGCCCGGTGGAGAGGTGCCTGGCTGCTGCTTCCTCCCTCTCTGGTGGCCTCTGCAGTTACAGTTGGTAGCAGGAGGGAGGGGGCTCTCAGCTGGAGCTGGACCCAGGCATGGTGGAGAGGTGCCTGGCTGCTGCTTCCTCCCTCACTGGTGGCCTCTGCAGAGACAGTTGGTAGCAGGAGGGAGGGGGCTCTCAGCTGGAGCTGGACCCAGGCACGGTGGAGAGGTGCCTGGCTGCTGCTTCCTCCCTCACTGGTGGCCTCTGCAGAGACAGTTGGTAGCAGGAGGGAGGGGGCTCTGAGCTGGAGCTGGACCCAGGCACGGTGGAGAGGTGCCTGGCTGCTGCTTCCTCCCTCTCTGGTGGCCTCTGCAGTTACAGTTGACAGCAGGAGGGAGGGGGCTCTGAGCTGGAGTTAGAGTTAGAGTTACTAACCCTGGGGGCTTATCTTGACGAAGGGTTTGCCCCAGGGTGGATTCACAGTAGCGGCAGGTCATCTACATGATGCAGCCACCATTGCGAAACCATCCAGGGGCAAACACCAAAAATGCAGCTGAAAAAAAGTTGGGCACTTACCCCGACTTTTTTGTCCGCAGAGGCTTGTCACAGTTGATGGCACCCCCTGATTGGTCACCATCAGCTGGACAGGGAAAGGGCGGACCTCCAGGAGCTCAGGAGAGCCCCGTGCATCCTGGTAAAAAATAAATAAAAATGGGGGGAGGAGAGGAACGGGGGCCCACCATTTTTTTAGTGTTTTTTTAATCTGCATCCCCACAGCTTCGCTGATACAGATAAAAAATAAATTAAAAAGGGGGGAGGAATGGGCAACGAGAGGGAGGTCAGAGGGAGGAGACGTGGTTCGGGCATCCCTGTCCCTCTCTTTGTCCTGCTCTGGCTGCCTCATTCCTCCCCCAACCCTCCCAGTGCTCAGCATAGTGGTAATGGTAGCGGCAACTCCGCACTTGCGTTCCTTCCGGTGCAGATGCCAAAGTGCCACCATCAAGACGAGGGCTGGATTCAATAGATGCTACTGTGTTCTCAGTAATAACACACAGAGAGAAGTTATACATCCTCTTTGGAAACCAGCTATACATATTTTAAATAAATAGAACTACAAACAATAAAAGGCATGATAAGGCATCCTTCAAGGACCAGTTTTGGCAGCCTTCATTTGGAAGATTGGGAGCAATTGTGTTCTTGTATCCCTACCATCTTGACTATGCCCAATATTGCGAGTAAGGGCAACTGGTTTGGCACCGGGTTTAATTCGTCCTCTCACCTCACTCTGTTGCTCGTTCTGCAGTCATACATGCCCATGAACATTTGTTCCAGTATTAAGTTTACAAGGGAACAATTGTGCACTATAACAATCTAGTGCTTAATTTCTAAAATGACAGATACAAGACTGCCTGGATATTGCACTCTAATCCCTGAGAGGCCCTTATGTATAATCCCTAGTCCTAACTCAAATACCACATGCATACTACTCCAGATTGGTTGGCACTACCTTCTCTCCTAGCTTAGTTTACCTTCTCTGGTTTCTTCTGAAAGCTCACGTTACCTTCACCCGGTATTCTGCCTCACAGTAACAACAATGGCAGCCAGCTTTCTATGTAAGCCTCCATTGGTAAATAAATGCAGACTATACCAGTGGGATCCCTATGGTAGGAATGGAAGCGTCTCTATTTTATAAGCTGTGCAGTTGTGAATTAAACCTCTTTTTAGGTATCTAGGTGAAAAGGTATCACTTGGAAAGTTATTTTCCCCCAAGCCGTAGAAAGAATTACAAGGGGAAACTAACTCAATTCTATCTAGTGATAGGAATTGTTGTTGTGGAGAGGTGGTTTTTTGGTTGCTGTTGTTTTGCAGGGGTATCAGTTTGCAGCATGTGAAGGCCAAGCTCTACTGCTAGGTAACAATATACGTCCAACAAACATGATTCACAGATAATGGATTCCTTTAATGTCCATATTCTTTCTGAACTAACATAATTACAAGCTACTTCTAGTTGTATTTATTTCATTTGATTCAGGCATTCTACTTTTTTTAGAAGGTGAAGAGTGGTTTTGAATACACAAATGCTGAAATGAAGTTAACACAGCAATTTAGGTCTGTATTATGATTTCTCAAATGAGACAGGGGTACTTTAAATCAAGCCACGTTTACATCAGCTTCTAGTTTTGTAAGTGCTTTTTTTTAGGGTGACCAACTGTCAGGATTTCCCCGGATTTGTCCTGGTTTTTGTTCTTTCCATGGTGTCAGGGGGGATTTTCTATAATTTTCAATAATGTCCTGGAATGACACACCTTCCCCTTTAAGGCTGCCATTAGCATGGCAGGAGGGAATGACATGCTTTCTTGAGGCACATCATTCCCCCACCCCGAGCTCCAATTGAGGTCTTAAAGGGGAAAGTGGGTCATTCGTGGACATTATAGAAAAGGCCCCAATTGGAGTGGATGGTGGTGGTGCAGAATGAAATCTTTTCCCCTCCTCCACTCCAATCGGGTTCTTTAAGGTGGCGGGGGAATAACGTACTTTCTGCAGGACCCAGAAAGCTGCTTCCCCACACACACACTAGGTGTCCTCTTTTTTGGTTTCCCAAATATGGTCACCCTATTTCTTTTTTTTTTAGAGCTTTCTATTAAGTGAAGTGTTTTTCTCCTGAATGGGACAAATCATGAAGTTATATCTCTCTTTGTCCTGAGAGATATCTTTCTTTTTTCCAAAGTAGTGTATTTGCAAAATTTATGCCATCTTCAAATGTAAGGATCCCTGTTCCTCTACTTCATCTCCTTCTTTTTTAAAAAACAAAACAAAAAACAAAACAAAACTGAAAGTGCTTTATGAAGGGGAAGAGCACAACAAACGTTCATTTTTTCCTCTTAGTAAAGTTTTTTTAAAGCAAGAAAACACAAGAATAAATTATTTGCATTAAGAAAAAAAATGTAGTGACAAAGATTTATTGAATCATTTCTACCTCTTTCTGATGAAATCATGATTGCAGCACAAATAAGTTGCCATATTAGGCTTTATTTGTTGTTTCAACCATCATGGTCATATCAACTTTACAAATGCATAGACAAACACACAAAAACTTTACAGTACAAAAAAGTAAAATACAAAAAGATGCTTAAAAAGTTTTCATTAAAAGGTGCCCACAAATATGTAAAAGTTAGTTTTAATACAATTGAAACAAGACACTAAGAATTTACATTAAAAGGGCCATAAATGTATAAAAATTAATACTACTGATATAGTAGAACATGTTAAATTTCATCATTATAATTCACTATATTGACCTCTATGAATATTCTTCTCAATTTTTGGGCAGCTACTGCGAATCTTGCAACTCTGTTTGTCACAAATTTGTCAGCGTCAGAGAGCAAATATATAACTTCAACTTGATCATCATTGTTAGATATATCTCGTAACAGATTCAAAATAAATTTTGTCCTGGGTTCAGAATACAGGGAGCAATATAATAGATAGTGGTTGACGTCCTCTACTACTTAAGCACCACATATACAGTACCTCTGTTCTACAGGTATTTTACAGTAATGGCCCTCTAAGTATTGTGAAGGCATAGTTTGGAAATGCAATGCCAAAAATGCCTTTCTAAAGGATGCTACTGGTAACTCATGTAGATAGCGCTCAAATCCGTGAGTTAATTTTAAAAGACACAGATGTGGAGATGATGATGATTTTTTAATTACTTCTAGATCACATTGGGAGTAAAACTCGCCCACTTTATTTTTTATGTGTCTCTGAATCTGATCCCGGGGCCATTCTTTGAGAACCTGGGGTATTAAGTCAAAAGCTAACATTTGCTGTTCACAGTTCGCTACCCAGGTGGTCTGTTGGTGGGATTTTAACTGTAATAAAAAACATTTTTAGGTATCCTAAAATCATCCATATTAAGGAGTTTAAAATAGAACATAAACAAAGCTACAAAAATATAAAACTGTACTGAGATGCCGTATTATATATTTCACTAAGGTAAACAGTGATGCTCCATTACACTGTATATTTCTTATGAGTTCCTAAGATATATTTTTCTCCAGAATTTTGGCCCATGTTAAAAAAAAATGTTCTGAAGCACAAAGACAGTGAATATCGGCTACTTTTTGGATAAGAAATGAGAAATCTATTACTAGAAAGTCTTTCAGCGTTGCCTGTCTGGATCATCTGTGCCTCTGAACTCCCTTCCTGGTTCAACTCCATTTCTTTTCTGTCACCCTCTCAGATTCACCAAACTCCCCAATAGTTTCAGAGAGCCTAGTGGCTAAAACTGTGAACCAAAAAGTTCCTAGTTCATATTTCATTTTTGATATAAACTCAGTGAGTAACTGTAATGAGGTATCTTGCAGTACAGGGATCATAATACTGACCTACTTTACAGAATTGTTGTATGGATTACTGAGACAATGCATGTGAATTGCTTCGAATACTTGAGCATCTTCTATGAATGCTAAAGGCCCAATGACAGATTATATAATAACTCTGAAGTGGTTTTATGGGGGGTTTTTAGCACATAGAAGTGGGACATTCTTACATGCATTAGCATGTAATGTGTGGTATGATCCTAAGTGAATAGTTACAAAAGGATTATCCAATGCAGAACTTGATGAGTTATTACAAAGAAATTAAAGAATCTTTCATTAATTCAACAAAATCTTGCAGCACCTTAAAGACTAAAACAGTGATGATGATGATGATGATGATGATGATGATGATAATGATGGTGATACATTTATGATGGTATATATAAAACATCAATTCAGACCATTGGGTTACTTAACTCAATAACATTTACATTACTGGCACCTGTTCTCAAGGATTTCAGACAGGAGTATTTCCCAGACCTCTCTAGAACTGCCAGGGGTCGAAACTGGGACATTTGCATGAAAAGTGGGTGTTCAGAATGTGGCATAAACATTTTATCTTAAGGGGAGAGAAAAGAATGCCAAAATGACAGACTTACTATATGTCGTGCTGCAAACACACCGTCAACAATTGCACAACAGAAAGCTGCTACTACTCCAAAGCTGATAAACACGATGGATGCTATCAACTAGAAAGAGAAAAATTGACAAATTATG